>NW_027140485.1:0-1200000 GCF_036365525.1 Heterodontus francisci
TATGGGAGGGGTTTATCTCTCTCGCTCTCTCTCTCTATGATTGACAGTGTGATGGGGTGGGGTTTATCTCTCTCTCTCTGTGATTGACATTGTGATAGGGAGGGGTTTATCTCTCTCTCTCTCTCTCTCTCTGTGATTGACAGTGTGATGGGAGGGGTTTATCTCTCTCTCTCTCTCTCTCTGTGATTGACAGTGTGATGGGGTGGGGTTTATCTCTCTCTCTCTCTCTCTCTGTGATTGACAGTGTGATGGGGTGGGGTTTATCTCTCTCTCTCTGTGATTGACATTGTGATAGGGAGGGGTTTATCTCTCTCTCTCTCTCTCTCTCTGTGATTGACAGTGTGATGGGGTGGGGTTTATCTCTCTCTCTCTGTGATTGACATTGTGATAGGGAGGGGTTTATCTCTGTCTCTCTTTCTGTGATTGACAGTGTGATGGGGAGGGTTTATCTCTCTGTCTCTCTTTCTGTGATTGACAGTGTAATGGGGAGGGGTTTATCTCTCTCTCTCCCTCTCTGTGATTGACAGTGTGATGGGGAGGGGTTTATCTCTGTCTCTCTTTCTGTGATTGACAGTGTGATGGGGAGGGGTTTATCTCTCTGTCTCTCTTTCTGTGATTGACAGTGTGATGGGGAGGGGTTTATCTCTCTGTCTCTCTTTCTGTGATTGACAGTGTAATGGGGAGGGGTTTATCTCTCTGTCTCTCTTTCTGTGATTGACAGTGTAATGGGAGGGGTTTATCTCTCTCTCTCCCTCTCTGTGATTGACAGTGTGATGGGGAGGGGTTTATCTCACTCTCTTTCTCTCTGTGATTGACAGTGTGATGGGGAGGGGTTTATCTCTCTCGCTCTCTCTCTCTGTGATTGACAGTGTGATGGGGAGGGTTTATCTCTCTCTCTCTGTGATTGACAGTGTGATGGGGAGGGTTGATCTCTCTCTCCCCTCTCTGTGATTGACATTGTGATGGGAGGGGTTTATCTCTCTCGCTCTCTCTCTCTGTGATTGACAGTGTGATGGGAGGGGTTTATCTCTCTCTCTCTGTGATTGACAGTGTGATGGGGAGGGGTTGATCTCTCTCTCCCCCTCTCTGTGATTGACATTGTGATGGGGAGGGGTTTATCTCTCTGTCTGTGATTGACAGTGTGATGGGGAGGGGTTTATCTCTCTCTCTCTCTCTCTCTGTGATTGACAGTGTGATGGGGAGGTTTTTATCTCTGTCTCTCTCTCTCTCTGTGATTGACAGTGTGATGGGAGGGGTTTATCTCTGTCTCTCTTTCTGTGATTGACAGTGTAATGGGGAGGGGTTTATCTCTCTCGCTCTCTCTCTCTGTGATTGACAGTGTGATGGGAGGGGTTTATCTCTCTGTCTCTCTTTCTGTGATTGACAGTGTGATGGGGTGGGGTTTATCTCTCTGTCTCTCTTTCTGTGATTGACAGTGTGATGGGGAGGGGTTTATCTCTCTGTCTCTCTTTCTGTGATTGACAGTGTAATGGGGAGGGGTTTATCTCACTCACTTTCTCTCCGTGATTGACAGTGCGATGGGGAGGGGTTTATCTCTCTCTCTCCCTCTCTGTGATTGACAGTGTGATGGGGAGGGGTTTATCTCTCTCGCTCTCTCTCTCTGTGATTGACAGTGTGATGGGGAGGGGTTTATCTCTCTCTCTCTGTGATTGACAGTGTGATGGGGAGGGGTTTATCTCTCTCTCCCCCTCTCTGTGATTGACATTGTGATGGGGAGGGGTTTATCTCTCTGTCTGTGATTGACAGTGTGATGGGAGGGGTTTATCTCTCTCTCTCTCTCTCTCTCTCTCTCTGTGATTGACAGTGTGATGGGGAGGGGTTTATCTCTCTGTCTGTGATTGACAGTGTGATGGGGAGGGGTTTATCTCTCTCTCTCTCTCTCTCTCTCTCTCTGTGATTGACAGTGTGATGGGGAGGGGTTTATCTCTCTCTTTCTGTTATTGACAGTGTGATGGGGTGGGGTTTATCTCTCACTCTCTCTGTGATTGACAGTGTGATGGGGAGGGGTTTATCTCTCTCTCTCTCTCTCTCTCTTTGATTGACAGTGTGATGGGGAGGGGTTTATCTCTCTCTCTCTCTCTCTCTTTGATTGACAGTGTGATGGGGAGGGGTTTATCTCTCTCTCTCTCTTTGTGATTGACAGTGTGATGGGGAGGGTTTATCTCTCTCTCTCTCTTTCTGTGATTGACAGTGTGATGGGGAGGGGTTTATCTCTCTGTCTCTCTTTCTGTGATTGACAGTGTGATGGGGAGGGGTTTATCTCTCACTCCCTCTGTGATTGACAGTGTGATGGGGAGGGGTTAATCTCTCTCTCTCTCTCTCTCTCTCTTTGATTGACAGTGTGATGGGAGGGGTTTATCTCTCTCTCTCTCTCCGTGATTGACAGTGCGATGGGGAGGGGTTTATCTCTCTCTCTCCCTCTCTGTGATTGACAGTGTGATGGGGAGGGGTTTATCTCTCTCCCTCTCTCTGCCTCTCTGTGATTGACAGTGTGATGGGGAGGGGTTTATCTCTCTCCCTCTCTGTGATTGACAGTGTGATGGGGAGGGGTTATCTCTCTCGCTCTCTCTCTCTGTGATTGACAGTGTGATGGGGTGGGGTTTATCTCTCTCTCTCAGTGATTGACATTGTGATAGGGAGGGGTTTATCTCTCTCTCTCTCTCTCTCTCTGTGATTGACAGTGTGATGGGGAGGGGTTTATCTCTCTCTCTCTCTCTGTGATTGACAGTGTGATGGGGTGGGGTTTATCTCTCTCTCTCTCTCTCTGTGATTGACAGTGTGATGGGTGGGGTTTATCTCTCTCTCTCTGTGATTGACATTGTGATAGGGAGGGGTTTATCTCTCTCTCTCTCTCTCTCTCTGTGATTGACAGTGTGATGGGGTGGGGTTTATCTCTCTCTCTCTGTGATTGACATTGTGATAGGGAGGGGTTTATCTCTGTCTCTCTTTCTGTGATTGACAGTGTGATGGGGAGGGGTTTATTCTCTCTGTCTCTCTTTCTGTGATTGACAGTGTAATGGGGAGGGGTTTATCTCTCTCTCTCCCTCTTTGTGATTGACAGTGTGATGGGAGGATTTATCTCTCTCTCTCTCTTTCTGTGATTGACAGTGTGATGGGGAGGGGTTTATCTCTCTTTCTGTTATTGACAGTGTGATGGGGTGGGGTTTATCTCTGACTCTCTCTGTGATTGACAGTGTGATGGGGAGGGGTTTATCTCTCTCTCTCTCTCTCTCTCTCTTTGATTGACAGTGTGATGGGAGGGGTTTATCTCTCTCTCTCTCTCTCTCTCTCTTTGATAGACAGTGTGATGGGGAGGGGTTTATCTCTCTCTCTCTCTTTGTGATTGACAGTGTGATGGGGAGGGATTTATCTCTCTCTCTCTCTTTCTGTGATTGACAGTGTGATGGGGAGGGGTTTATCTCTCTGTCTCTCTTTCTGTGATTGACAGTGTGATGGGAGGGGTTTATCTCTCACTCCCTCTGTGATTGACAGTGTGATGGGGAGGGGTTTATCTCTCTCTCTCTCTCTCTTTGATTGACAGTGTGATGGGGAGGGTTTATCTCTCTCTCTCTCTCTCCGTGATTGACAGTGCGATGGGGAGGGGTTTATCTCTCTCTCCCTCTTTGTGATTGACAGTGTGATGGGGAGGGATTTATCTCTCTCTCTCTCTTTCTGTGATTGACAGTGTGATGGGGAGGGGTTTATCTCTCTTTCTGTTATTGACAGTGTGATGGGGTGGGGTTTATCTCTGACTCTCTCTGTGATTGACAGTGTGATGGGGAGGGGTTTATCTCTCTCTCTCTCTCTCTCTCTCTTTGATTGACAGTGTGATGGGGAGGGGTTTATCTCTCTCTCTCTCTCTCTCTTTGATAGACAGTGTGATGGGGAGGGGTTTATCTCTCTCTCTCTCTTTGTGATTGACAGTGTGATGGGGAGGATTTATCTCTCTCTCTCTCTTTCTGTGATTGACAGTGTGATGGGGAGGGTTTATCTCTCTGTCTCTCTTTCTGTGATTGACAGTGTGATGGGGAGGGGTTTATCTCTCACTCCCTCTGTGATTGACAGTGTGATGGGAGGGGTTTATCTCTCTCTCTCTCTCTTTGATTGACAGTGTGATGGGGAGGGGTTTATCTCTCTCTCTCTCTCTCCGTGATTGACAGTGCGATGGGGAGGGGTTTATCTCTCTCTCTCCCTCTCTGTGATTGACAGTGTGATGGGGAGGGGTTTATCTCTCTCCCTTTCTCTCCCTCTCTGTGATTGACAGTGTGATGGGGAGGGGTTTATCTCTCTCCCTCTCTGTGATTGACAGTGTGATGGGGACGGGTTTATCTCTCTCGCTCTCTCTCTCTGTGATTGACAGTGTGATGGGGTGGGGTTTATCTCTCTCTCTCTGTGATTGACATTGTGATAGGGAGGGGTTTATCTCTCTCTCTCTCTCTCTCTCTGTGATTGACAGTGTGATGGGGAGGGGTTTATCTCTCTCTCTCTCTCTCTCTCTGTGATTGACAGTGTGATGGGGTGGGGTTTATCTCTATCTCTCTCTCTCTCTCTGTGATTGACAGTGTGATGGGGTGGGGTTTATCTCTCTCTCTCTGTGATTGACATTGTGATAGGGAGGGGTTTATCTCTCTCTCTCTCTCTCTCTCTGTGATTGACAGTGTGATGGGGTGGGGTTTATCTCTCTCTCTGTGATTGACATTGTGATAGGGAGGGGTTTATCTCTGTCTCTCTTTCTGTGATTGACAGTGTGATGGGGAGGGGTTTATCTCTCTGTCTCTCTTTCTGTGATTGACAGTGTAATGGGGAGGGCTTTATCTCTCTCTCTCCCTCTCTGTGATTGACAGTGTGATGGGAGGGGTTTATCTCTCTGTCTCTCTTTCTGTTATTGACAGTGTAATGGGGAGGGGTTTATCTCTCTGTCTCTCTTTCTGTGATTGACAGTGTGATGGGGAGGGGTTTATCTCTGTCTCTCTTTCTGTGATTGACAGGGTAATGGGGAGGGGTTTATCTCTCTGTCTCTCTTTCTGTGATTGACAGTGTAATGGGGAGGGGTTTATCTCTCTCTCTCCCTCTCTGTGATTGACAGTGTGATGGGGAGGGGTTTATCTCACTCTCTTTCTCTCTGTGATTGACAGTGTGATGGGGAGGGGTTTATCTCTCTCGCTCTCTCTCTCTGTGATTGACAGTGTGATGGGAGGGGTTTATCTCTCTCTCTCAGTGATTGACAGTGTGATGGGGAGGGGTTGATCTCTCTCTCCCCCTCTCTGTGATTGACATTGTGATGGGGAGGGGTTTATCTCTCTCGCTCTCTCTCTCTGTGATTGACAGTGTGATGGGGAGGGGTTTATCTCTCTCTCTCTGTGATTGACAGTGTGATGGGGAGGGGTTGATCTCTCTCTCCCCCTCTCTGTGATTGACATTGTGATGGGAGGGGTTTATCTCTCTTTCTGTGATTGACAGTGTGCTGGGGAGGGGTTTATCTCTCTGTCTCTCTTTCTGTGATTGACAGTGTAATGGGGAGGGGTTTATCTCTCTCTCTCCTCTCTGTGATTGACAGTGTGATGGGGAGGGTTTATCTCACTCACTTTCTCTCCGTGATTGACAGTGCGATGGGGAGGGGTTTATCTCTCTCTCTCCCTCTCTGTGATTGACAGTGTGATGGGGAGGGGTTTATCTCTCTCGCTCTCTCTCTCTGTGATTGACAGTGTGATGGGGAGGGGTTTATCTCTCTCTCTCTGTGATTGACAGTGTGATGGGGAGGGGTTTATCTCGCTCTCCCCCTCTCTGTGATTGACATTGTGATGGGGAGGGGTTTATCTCTCTGTCTGTGATTGACAGTGTGATGGGGAGGGGATTATCTCTCTCTCTCTCTCTCTCTCTGTGATTGACAGTGTGATGGGGAGGGGTTATCTCTCTGTCTCTCTTTCTGTGATTGACAGTGTGATGGGGAGGGGTTTATCTCTCTCTCCCTCTCTGTGATTGACAGTGTGATGGGGAGGGGTTTATCTCTCTCTTTCTGTTATTGACAGTGTGATGGGGTGGGGTTTATCTCTCACTCTCTCTGTGATTGACAGTGTGATGGGGAGGGATTTATCTCTCTCTCTCTCTCTCTCTCTCTTATTGACAGTGTGATGGGGAGGGGATTATCTCTCTCTCTCTCTCTCTCTCTGTGATTGACAGTGTGATGGGGAGGGGTTTATCTCTCTGTCTCTCTTTCTGTGATTGACAGTGTGATGGGGAGGGGTTTATCTCTCTCTCCCTCTCTGTGATTGACAGTGTGATGGGGAGGGGTTTATCTCTCTCTTTCTGTTATTGACAGTGTGATGGGGTGGGGTTTATCTCTCACTCCCTCTGTGATTGACAGTGTGATGGGGAGGGGTTTATCTCTCGCTCTCTCTCTTTGATTGACAGTGTGATGGGGAGGGGTTTATCTCTCTCTCTCTCTCTCTCTCTCTTTGATTGACAGTGTGATGGGGAGGGGTTTATCTCTCTCTCTCTCTCTCTCTCTTTGATTGACAGTGTGATGGGGAGGGTTTATCTCTCTCTCTCTTTGTGATTGACAGTGTGATGGGGAGGGATTTATCTCTCTCTCTCTCTTTCTGTGATTGACAGTGTGATGGGAGGGGTTTATCTCTCTGTCTCTCTTTCTGTGATTGACAGTGTGATGGGGAGGGGTTTATCTCTCACTCCCTCTGTGATTGACAGTGTGATGGGGAGGGGTTTATCTCTCGCTCTCTCTCTCTTTGATTGACAGTGTGATGGGGAGGGGTTTTTCTCTCTCTCTCTCTCTCCGTGATGACAGTGCGATGGGAGGGGTTTATCTCTCTCTCTCCCTCTCTGTGATTGACAGTGTGATGGGGAGAGGTTTATCTCTCTCCTCTCTCTCCCTCTCTGTGATTGACAGTGTGATGGGGAGGGGTTTATCTCTCTCCCTCTCTGTGATTGACAGTGTGATGGGGAGGGGTTTTATCTCTCTCGCTCTCTCTCTCTATGATTGACAGTGTGATGGGGTGGGGTTTATCTCTCTCTCTCTGTGATTGACATTGTGATAGGGAGGGGTTTATTCTCTCTCTCTCTCTCTCTCTGTGATTGACAGTGTGATGGGGAGGGGTTTATCTCTCTCTCTCTCTCTCTCTGTGATTGACAGTGTGATGGGGTGGGGTTTATCTCTCTCTCTCTCTCTCTGTGATTGACAGTGTGATGGGGTGGGGTTTATCTCTCTCTCTCTGTGATTGACATTGTGATAGGGAGGGGTTTATCTCTCTCTCTCTCTCTCTCTCTGTGATTGACAGTGTGATGGGGTGGGTTTATCTCTCTCTCTCTGTGATTGACATTGTGATAGGGAGGGGTTTATCTCTGTCTCTCTTTCTGTGATTGACAGTGTGATGGGGAGGGGTTTATCTCTCTGTCTCTCTTTCTGTGATTGACAGTGTAATGGGGAGGGGTTTATCTCTCTCTCTCCCTCTCTGTGATTGACAGTGTGATGGGGAGGGGTTTATCTCTGTCTCTCTTTCTGTGATTGACAGTGTGATGGGGAGGGGTTTATCTCTCTGTCTCTCTTTCTGTGATTGACAGTGTGATGGGGAGGGGTTTATCTCTCTGTCTCTCTTTCTGTGATTGACAGTGTAATGGGGAGGGGTTTATCTCTCTGTCTCTCTTTCTGTGATTGACAGTGTAATGGGGAGGGGTTTATCTCTCTCTCCCTCTCTGTGATTGACAGTGTGATGGGGAGGGGTTATCTCACTCTCTTTCTCTCTGTGATTGACAGTGTGATGGGGAGGGGTTTATCTCTCTCGCTCTCTCTCTCTGTGATTGACAGTGTGATGGGGAGGGGTTTATCTCTCTCTCTCTGTGATTGACAGTGTGATGGGGAGGGTTGATCTCTCTCTCCCCCTCTCTGTGATTGACATTGTGATGGGGAGGGGTTTATCTCTCTCGCTCTCTCTCTCTCTGTGATTGACAGTGTGATGGGGAGGGGTTTATCTCTCTCTCTCTGTGATTGACAGTGTGATGGGGAGGGTTGATCTCTCTCTCCCCCTCTCTGTGATTGACAATTGTGATGGGGAGGGGTTTATCTCTCTGTCTGTGATTGACAGTGTGATGGGGAGGGGTTTATCTCTCTCTCTCTCTCTCTGTGATTGACAGTGTGATGGGGAGGTTTTTATCTCTGTCTCTCTCTCTCTCTGTGATTGACAGTGTGATGGGGAGGGGTTTATCTCTGTCTCTCTTTCTGTGATTGACAGTGTAATGGGGAGGGGTTTATCTCTCTCGCTCTCTCTCTCTGTGATTGACAGTGTGATGGGGAGGGGTTTATCTCTCTGTCTCTCTTTCTGTGATTGACAGTGTGATGGGGTGGGTTTATCTCTCTGTCTCTCTTTCTGTGATTGACAGTGTGATGGGGAGGGGTTTATCTCTCTGTCTCTCTTTCTGTGATTGACAGTGTAATGGGGAGGGGTTTATCTCACTCACTTTCTCTCCGTGATTGACAGTGCGATGGGGAGGGGTTTATCTCTCTCTCTCCCTCTCTGTGATTGACAGTGTGATGGGGAGGGGTTATCTCTCTCGCTCTCTCTCTCTGTGATTGACAGTGTGATGGGGAGGGGTTTATCTCTCTCTCTCTGTGATTGACAGTGTGATGGGGAGGGGTTTATCTCTCTCTCCCCATCTCTGTGATTGACATTGTGATGGGGAGGGGGTTTATCTCTCTGTCTGTGATTTGACAGTGTGATGGGGAGGGTTTATCTCTCTCTCTCTCTCTCTCTCTCTCTCTGTGATTGACAGTGTGATGGGGAGGGGTTTATCTCTCTCTTTCTGTTATTGACAGTGTGATGGGGTGGGGTTTATCTCTCACTCTCTCTGTGATTGACAGTGTGATGGGGAGGGGTTATCTCTCTCTCTCTCTCTCTCTTTGATTGACAGTGTGATGGGGAGGGGTTATCTCTCTCTCTCTCTCTCTCTTTGATTGACAGTGTGATGGGGAGGGGTTTATCTCTCTCTCTCTCTTTGTGATTGACAGTGTGATGGGGAGGGGTTTATCTCTCTCTCTCTCTTTCTGTGATTGACAGTGTGATGGGAGGGGTTTATCTCTCTGTCTCTCTTTCTGTGATTGACAGTGTGATGGGGAGGGGTTTATCTCTCACTCCCTCTGTGATTGACAGTGTGATGGGAGGGGTTTATCTCTCTCTCTCTCTCTCTCTCTCTTTGATTGACAGTGTGATGGGGAGGGGTTTATCTCTCTCTCTCTCTCCGTGATTGACAGTGCGATGGGGAGGGGTTTATCTCTCTCTCTCCCTCTCTGTGATTGACAGTGTGATGGGGAGGGGTTTATCTCTCTCCCTCTCTCTGCCTCTCTGTGATTGACAGTGTGATGGGAGGGGTTTATCTCTCTCCCTCTCTGTGATTGACAGTGTGATGGGGAGGGGTTTATCTCTCTCGCTCTCTCTCTCTGTGATTGACAGTGTGATGGGGTGGGGTTTATCTCTCTCTCTCAGTGATTGACATTGTGATAGGGAGGGGTTTATCTCTCTCTCTCTCTCTCTCTCTGTGATTGACAGTGTGATGGGGAGGGGTTTATCTCTCTCTCTCTCTCTGTGATTGACAGTGTGATGGGGTGGGGTTTATCTCTCTCTCTCTCTCTCTGTGATTGACAGTGTGATGGGGTGGGGTTTATCTCTCTCTCTCTGTGATTGACATTGTGATAGGAGGGGTTTATCTCTCTCTCTCTCTCTCTCTCTGTGATTGACAGTGTGATGGGGTGGGGTTTATCTCTCTCTCTCTGTGATTGACATTGTGATAGGGAGGGGTTTATCTCTGTCTCTCTTTCTGTGATTGACAGTGTGATGGGGAGGGGTTTATCTCTCTGTCTCTCTTTCTGTGATTGACAGTGTAATGGGGAGGGGTTTATCTCTCTCTCTCCCTCTCTGTGATTGACAGTGTGATGGGGAGGGTTTATCTCTCTGTCTCTCTTTCTGTGATTGACAGTGTGATGGGGAGGGTTTATCTCTCTGTCTCTCTTTCTGTGATTGACAGTGTGATGGGGAGGGTTGATCTCTCTCTCTCCCTCTCTGTGATTGACATTGTGATGGGGAGGGGTTTATCTCTCTCGCTCTCTCTCTCTGTGATTGACAGTGTGATGGGGAGGGGTTTATCTCTCTCTCTCTGTGATTGACAGTGTGATGGGGAGGGGTTGATCTCTCTCTCCCCCTCTCTGTGATTGACATTGTGATGGGGAGGGGTTTATCTCTCTCGCTCTCTCTCTCTGTGATTGACAGTGTGATGGGGAGGGGTTTATCTCTCTCGCTCTCTCTCTCTGTGATTGACAGTGTGATGGGGAGGGGTTGATCTCTCTCTCCCCCTCTCTGTGATTGACATTGTGATGGGGAGGGGTTTATCTCTCTGTCTGTGATTGACAGTGTGATGGGGAGGGGTTTATCTCTCTCTCTCTCTCTGTGATTGACAGTGTGATGGGGAGGGGTTTATCTCTGTCTCTCTTTCTGTGATTGACAGTGTGATGGGGAGGGGTTTATCTCTCTCTCTCTCTCTCTCTCTGTGATTGACAGTGTGATGGGAGGGGTTTATCTCTGTCGCTCTCTCTCTCTGTGATTGACAGTGTGATGGGGAGGGGTTTATCTCTGTCTCTCTTTCTGTGATTGACAGTGTGATGGGGAGGGGTTTATCTCTGTCTCTCTTTCTGTGATTGACAGTGTAATGGGGAGGGGTTTATCTCTCTGTCTCTCTTTCTGTGATTGACAGTGTAATGGGGAGGGGTTTATCTCTCTCTCTCCCTCTCTGTGATTGACAGTGTGATGGGAGGGGTTTATCTCTCTGTCTCTCTTTCTGTGATTGACAGTGTGATGGGGTGGGGTTTATCTCTCTGTCTCTCTTTCTGTGATTGACAGTGTGATGGGAGGGTTTATCTCTGTCTCTCTTTCTGTGATTGACAGTGTAATGGGGAGGGGTTTATCTCTCACTCACCCTCTCTGTGATTGACAGTGTGATGGGGAGGGGTTTATCTCTGTCTCTCTTTCTGTGATTGACAGTGTAATGGGGAGGGGTTTATCTCTCTCTCACCCTCTCTGTGATTGACAGTGTGATGGGGTGGGGTTTATCTCTCTGTCTCTCTTTCTGTGATTGACAGTGTGATGGGGAGGGGTTTATCTCTGTCTCTCTTTCTGTGATTGACAGTGTAATGGGGAGGGGTTTATCTCTCTCTCACCCTCTCTGTGATTGACAGTGTGATGGGGAGGGGTTTATCTCTCTCTCTCTCTCTCTCTGTGATTGACAGTGTGATGGGAGGGTTCATCTCACTCACTTTCTCTCCGTGATTGACAGTGCGATGGGGAGGGGTTTATCTCTCGCTCTCCCTCTCTGTGATTGACAGTGTGTTGGGGAGGGTTTATCTCTCTCGCTCTCTCTCTCTGTGATTGACAGTGTGATGGGGAGGGGTTTATCTCTCTCTCTCTGTGATTGACAGTGTGATGGGGAGTGGTTTATTCTCTCTCTCCCCTCTCTGTGATTGACATTGTGATGGGGAGGGGTTTATCTCTCTGTCTGTGATTGACAGTGTGATGGGGAGGGGTTTATCTCTCTCACTCTCTCTCTGTGATTGACAGTGTGATGGGGAGGGGTTTATCTCTCTCTCTCTGTGATTGACAGTGTGATGGGGAGGGGTTTATCTCTCTCTCTCTGTGATTGACAGTGAAATGGGGAGGGGTTTATCTCTCTCTCTCTCTCTCTCTCTGTGATTGACAGTGTGATGGGGAGGGGTTCATCTCACTCACTTTCTCTCCGTGATTGACAGTGCGATGGGGAGGGGTTTATCTCTCGCTCTCCCTCTCTGTGATTGACAGTGTGTTGGGGAGGGGTTTATCTCTCTCGCTCTCTCTCTCTGTGATTGACAGTGTGATGGGGAGTGGTTTATCTCTCTCTCCCCTCTCTGTGATTGACATTGTGATGGGGAGGGGTTTATCTCTCTGTCTGTGATTGACAGTGTGATGGGGAGGGGTTTATCTCTCTCACTCTCTCTCTGTGATTGACAGTGTGATGGGGAGGGGTTTATCTCTCTCTCTCTCTGTGATTGACAGTGTGATGGGGAGGGGTTTATCTCTCTCTCTCTGTGATTGACAGTGAAATGGGGAGGGGTTTATCTCTCTCTCTCTCTCTCTCTCTGTGATTGACAGTGTGATGGGGAGGGGTTTATCTCCCTCTCTCTCTCTCTCTCTCTCTGTGATTGACAGTGTGACAGGGAGGGGTTTATCTCTCTCTCTGTGATTGACAGTGTGATGGGGAGGGGTTTATCTCTCTCCCTCTCTGTGATTGACAGTGTGATGGGGAGGGGTTTATCTCTCTGTCTCTCTTTCTGTGATTGACAGTGTGATGGGGTGGGGTTTATCTCTCTGTCTCTCTTTCTGTGATTGACAGTGTGATGGGGAGGGGTTTATCTCTCTCTCCCCATCTCTGTGATTGACATTGTGATGGGGAGGGGTTTATCTCTCTGTCTGTGATTGACAGTGTGATGGGGAGGGGTTTATCTCTCTCTCTCTCTCTCTCTCTCTCTCTGTGATTGACAGTGTGATGGGGAGGGGTTTATCTCTCTCTTTCTGTTATTGACAGTGTGATGGGGTGGGGTTTATCTCTCACTCTCTCTGTGATTGACAGTGTGATGGGGAGGGGTTTATCTCTCTCTCTCTCTCTCTCTTTGATTGACAGTGTGATGGGGAGGGGTTTATCTCTCTCTCTCTCTCTCTCTTTGATTGACAGTGTGATGGGGAGGGGTTTATCTCTCTCTCTCTCTTTGTGATTGACAGTGTGATGGGGAGGGGTTTATCTCTCTCTCTCTCTTTCTGTGATTGACAGTGTGATGGGGAGGGGTTTATCTCTCTGTCTCTCTTTCTGTGATTGACAGTGTGATGGGGAGGGGTTTATCTCTCACTCCCTCTGTGATTGACAGTGTGATGGGGAGGGGTTTATCTCTCTCTCTCTCTCTCTCTCTCTTTGATTGACAGTGTGATGGGGAGGGGTTTATCTCTCTCTCTCTCTCCGTGATTGACAGTGCGATGGGGAGGGGTTTATCTCTCTCTCTCCCTCTCTGTGATTGACAGTGTGATGGGGAGGGGTTTATCTCTCTCCCTCTCTCTGCCTCTCTGTGATTGACAGTGTGATGGGGAGGGGTTTATCTCTCTCCCTCTCTGTGATTGACAGTGTGATGGGGAGGGGTTTATCTCTCTCGCTCTCTCTCTCTGTGATTGACAGTGTGATGGGGTGGGGTTTATCTCTCTCTCTCAGTGATTGACATTGTGATAGGGAGGGGTTTATCTCTCTCTCTCTCTCTCTCTCTGTGATTGACAGTGTGATGGGGAGGGGTTTATCTCTCTCTCTCTCTCTGTGATTGACAGTGTGATGGGGTGGGGTTTATCTCTCTCTCTCTCTCTCTGTGATTGACAGTGTGATGGGGTGGGGTTTATCTCTCTCTCTCTGTGATTGACATTGTGATAGGGAGGGGTTTATCTCTCTCTCTCTCTCTCTCTCTGTGATTGACAGTGTGATGGGGTGGGGTTTATCTCTCTCTCTCTGTGATTGACATTGTGATAGGGAGGGGTTTATCTCTGTCTCTCTTTCTGTGATTGACAGTGTGATGGGGAGGGGTTTATCTCTCTGTCTCTCTTTCTGTGATTGACAGTGTAATGGGGAGGGGTTTATCTCTCTCTCTCCCTCTCTGTGATTGACAGTGTGATGGGGAGGGGTTTATCTCTCTGTCTCTCTTTCTGTGATTGACAGTGTGATGGGGAGGGGTTTATCTCTCTGTCTCTCTTTCTGTGATTGACAGTGTGATGGGGAGGGGTTGATCTCTCTCTCTCCCTCTCTGTGATTGACATTGTGATGGGGAGGGGTTTATCTCTCTCGCTCTCTCTCTCTGTGATTGACAGTGTGATGGGGAGGGGTTTATCTCTCTCTCTCTGTGATTGACAGTGTGATGGGGAGGGGTTGATCTCTCTCTCCCCCTCTCTGTGATTGACATTGTGATGGGGAGGGGTTTATCTCTCTCGCTCTCTCTCTCTGTGATTGACAGTGTGATGGGGAGGGGTTTATCTCTCTCGCTCTCTCTCTCTGTGATTGACAGTGTGATGGGGAGGGGTTGATCTCTCTCTCCCCCTCTCTGTGATTGACATTGTGATGGGGAGGGGTTTATCTCTCTGTCTGTGATTGACAGTGTGATGGGGAGGGGTTTATCTCTCTCTCTCTCTCTGTGATTGACAGTGTGATGGGGAGGGGTTTATCTCTGTCTCTCTTTCTGTGATTGACAGTGTGATGGGGAGGGGTTTATCTCTCTCTCTCTCTCTCTCTCTGTGATTGACAGTGTGATGGGGAGGGGTTTATCTCTGTCGCTCTCTCTCTCTGTGATTGACAGTGTGATGGGGAGGGGTTTATCTCTGTCTCTCTTTCTGTGATTGACAGTGTGATGGGGAGGGGTTTATCTCTGTCTCTCTTTCTGTGATTGACAGTGTAATGGGGAGGGGTTTATCTCTCTGTCTCTCTTTCTGTGATTGACAGTGTAATGGGGAGGGGTTTATCTCTCTCTCTCCCTCTCTGTGATTGACAGTGTGATGGGGAGGGGTTTATCTCTCTGTCTCTCTTTCTGTGATTGACAGTGTGATGGGGTGGGGTTTATCTCTCTGTCTCTCTTTCTGTGATTGACAGTGTGATGGGGAGGGGTTTATCTCTGTCTCTCTTTCTGTGATTGACAGTGTAATGGGGAGGGGTTTATCTCTCACTCACCCTCTCTGTGATTGACAGTGTGATGGGGAGGGGTTTATCTCTGTCTCTCTTTCTGTGATTGACAGTGTAATGGGGAGGGGTTTATCTCTCTCTCACCCTCTCTGTGATTGACAGTGTGATGGGGTGGGGTTTATCTCTCTGTCTCTCTTTCTGTGATTGACAGTGTGATGGGGAGGGGTTTATCTCTGTCTCTCTTTCTGTGATTGACAGTGTAATGGGGAGGGGTTTATCTCTCTCTCACCCTCTCTGTGATTGACAGTGTGATGGGGAGGGGTTTATCTCTCTCTCTCTCTCTCTCTGTGATTGACAGTGTGATGGGGAGGGGTTCATCTCACTCACTTTCTCTCCGTGATTGACAGTGCGATGGGGAGGGGTTTATCTCTCGCTCTCCCTCTCTGTGATTGACAGTGTGTTGGGGAGGGGTTTATCTCTCTCGCTCTCTCTCTCTGTGATTGACAGTGTGATGGGGAGGGGTTTATCTCTCTCTCTCTGTGATTGACAGTGTGATGGGGAGTGGTTTATCTCTCTCTCCCCCTCTCTGTGATTGACATTGTGATGGGGAGGGGTTTATCTCTCTGTCTGTGATTGACAGTGTGATGGGGAGGGGTTTATCTCTCTCACTCTCTCTCTGTGATTGACAGTGTGATGGGGAGGGGTTTATCTCTCTCTCTCTGTGATTGACAGTGTGATGGGGAGGGGTTTATCTCTCTCTCTCTGTGATTGACAGTGAAATGGGGAGGGGTTTATCTCTCTCTCTCTCTCTCTCTCTGTGATTGACAGTGTGATGGGGAGGGGTTCATCTCACTCACTTTCTCTCCGTGATTGACAGTGCGATGGGGAGGGGTTTATCTCTCGCTCTCCCTCTCTGTGATTGACAGTGTGTTGGGGAGGGGTTTATCTCTCTCGCTCTCTCTCTCTGTGATTGACAGTGTGATGGGGAGTGGTTTATCTCTCTCTCCCCCTCTCTGTGATTGACATTGTGATGGGGAGGGGTTTATCTCTCTGTCTGTGATTGACAGTGTGATGGGGAGGGGTTTATCTCTCTCACTCTCTCTCTGTGATTGACAGTGTGATGGGGAGGGGTTTATCTCTCTCTCTCTCTGTGATTGACAGTGTGATGGGGAGGGGTTTATCTCTCTCTCTCTGTGATTGACAGTGAAATGGGGAGGGGTTTATCTCTCTCTCTCTCTCTCTCTCTGTGATTGACAGTGTGATGGGGAGGGGTTTATCTCCCTCTCTCTCTCTCTCTCTCTCTGTGATTGACAGTGTGACAGGGAGGGGTTTATCTCTCTCTCTGTGATTGACAGTGTGATGGGGAGGGGTTTATCTCTCTCCCTCTCTGTGATTGACAGTGTGATGGGGAGGGGTTTATCTCTCTGTCTCTCTTTCTGTGATTGACAGTGTGATGGGGTGGGGTTTATCTCTCTGTCTCTCTTTCTGTGATTGACAGTGTGATGGGGAGGGGTTTATCTCTCTCTCTCCCTCTCTGTGATTGACAGTGTGATGGGGAGGGGTTCATCTCACTCACTTTCTCTCCGTGATTGACAGTGCGATGGGGAGGGGTTTATCTCTCGCTCTCCCTCTCTGTGATTGACAGTGTGTTGGGGAGGGGTTTATCTCTCTCGCTCTCTCTCTCTGTGATTGACAGTGTGATGGGGAGGGGTTTATCTCTCTCTCTCTGTGATTGACAGTGTGATGGGGAGTGGTTTATCTCTCTCTCCCCCTCTCTGTGATTGACATTGTGATGGGGAGGGGTTTATCTCTCTGTCTGTGATTGACAGTGTGATGGGGAGGGGTTTATCACTCTCACTCTCTCTCTGTGATTGACAGTGTGATGGGGAGGGGTTTATCTCTCTCTCTCTGTGATTGACAGTGTGATGGGGAGGGGTTTATCTCTCTCTCTCTCTCTCTGTGATTGACAGTGTGATGGGGAGGGGTTTATCTCTCTCTCTCTGTGATTGACAGTGAAATGGGGAGGGGTTTATCTCTCTCTCTCTCTCTCTCTCTCTGTGATTGACAGTGTGATGGGGAGGGGTTTATCTCCCTCCCTCTCTCTCTCTCTCTCTGTGATTGACAGTGTGACAGGGAGGGGTTTATCTCTCTCTCTGTGATTGACAGTGTGATGGGGACGGGTTTATCTCTCTCTCTCTCTCTCTCTCTTTGATTGACAGTGTGATGGGGAGGAGTTTTTCTCTCACTCTCCCTGTGATTGACAGTGTGATGGGGAGGGGTTTATCTCTCTCCCTCTCTCTGTGCCTGACAGTGTGATGGGGAGGGGTTTATCTCTCTCTCTGTGATTGACAGTGTGATGGGGAGGGGTTTATCTCTCTCTCTCTCTGTGATTGACAGTGTGATGGGGAGGGGTTTATCTCTCTCCCTCTCTGTGATTGACAGTGTGATGGGGAGGGGTTTATCTCTCTCTGTCCCTCTCTGTGATTGACAGTGTGATGGGGAGGGGTTTATCTCTCTCTCTCTCTCTCTCTCTTTGATTGACAGTGTGATGGGGAGGAGTTTTTCTCTCACTCTCCCTGTGATTGACAGTGTGATGGGGAGGGGTTTATCTCTCTCTCTGTGATTGACAGTGTGATAGGGAGGGGTTTATCTCTCTCTCTCTGTGATTGACAGTGTGATGGGCAGGGGTTTATCTCTCTGTGATTGACAGTGTGATGGGGAGGGGTTTATCTCTCTGTGAGTGACAGTGTGATGGGGAGGGGTTCATCTCTCTCTCTCTCTTTGTGATTGACAGTGTGATGGGGAGGGGTTTATCTCTCTGTGATTGACAGTGTGATGGGGAGGGGTTTATCTCTCTCTCTCTCTTTGTGATTGACAGTGTGATGGGGAGGGGTTTATCTCTCTCTCATTGTGATTGACAGTGTGATGGGGAGGCGTTTATCTCTCTCTCTCTCTTTGTGATTGACAGTGCGATGGGGAGGGGTTTATCTCTCTCTCTCTCTCTCCGTGATTGACAGTGTGATGGGGAGGGGTTTATCTCCCTCCCTCTCTCTCTCTCTCTCTGTGATTGACAGTGTGACAGGGAGGGGTTTATCTCTCTCTCTGTGATTGACAGTGTGATGGGGACGGGTTTATCTCTCTCTCTCTCTCTCTCTCTTTGATTGACAGTGTGATGGGGAGGAGTTTTTCTCTCACTCTCCCTGTGATTGACAGTGTGATGGGGAGGGGTTTATCTCTCTCCCTCTCTCTGTGCCTGACAGTGTGATGGGGAGGGGTTTATCTCTCTCTCTGTGATTGACAGTGTGATGGGGAGGGGTTTATCTCTCTCTCTCTCTGTGATTGACAGTGTGATGGGGAGGGGTTTATCTCTCTCCCTCTCTGTGATTGACAGTGTGATGGGGAGGGGTTTATCTCTCTCTGTCCCTCTCTGTGATTGACAGTGTGATGGGGAGGGGTTTATCTCTCTCTCTCTCTCTCTCTCTTTGATTGACAGTGTGATGGGGAGGAGTTTTTCTCTCACTCTCCCTGTGATTGACAGTGTGATGGGGAGGGGTTTATCTCTCTCTCTGTGATTGACAGTGTGATAGGGAGGGGTTTATCTCTCTCTCTCTGTGATTGACAGTGTGATGGGCAGGGGTTTATCTCTCTGTGATTGACAGTGTGATGGGGAGGGGTTTATCTCTCTGTGAGTGACAGTGTGATGGGGAGGGGTTCATCTCTCTCTCTCTCTTTGTGATTGACAGTGTGATGGGGAGGGGTTTATCTCTCTGTGATTGACAGTGTGATGGGGAGGGGTTTATCTCTCTCTCTCTTTGTGATTGACAGTGTGATGGGGAGGGGTTTATCTCTCTCTCATTGTGATTGACAGTGTGATGGGGAGGCGTTTATCTCTCTCTCTCTCTTTGTGATTGACAGTGCGATGGGGAGGGGTTTATCTCTCTCTCTCTCTCTCCGTGATTGACAGTGTGATGGGGAGGGGTTTATCTCTCTCTCTCTCTTTCTATGATTGACAGCGTGATGGGGTGGGGTTGATCTCTCTGTCTCTCTTTCAGTGATTGACAGTGTGATGGGGAGGGGTTTATCTCTCTGTGATTGATCGTGTGATGGGGAGGGGTTAATCTCTCTGTGATTGACAGTGTGATGGGGAGGGGTTTATCTCTCTCTCTCCCTCTCTGTGATTGACAGTGTGATGGGGAGGGGTTTATCTCTCTCTCTCCCTCTCTGTGATTGACAGTGTGATGGGGAGGGGTTTATCTCTCTCTCCCTCTCTGTGATTGACAGTGTGATGGGGTGGGGTTTATCTCTCACTCTCTCTGTGATTGACAGTGTGATGGGGAGGGGTTTATCTCTCTCTCTCTCTCTCTCTCTCTCTTTGATTGACAGTGTGATGGGGAGGGGTTTATCTCTCTCTCTCTCTCTCTCTCTTTGATTGACAGTGTGATGGGGAGGGGTTTATCTCTCTCTCTCTCTTTGTGATTGACAGTGTGATGGGGAGGGGTTTATCTCTCTCTCTCTCTCTGTGATTGACAGTGTGATGGGGAGGGGTTTATCTCTCTCTCTCTCTTTCTGTGATTGACAGTGTGATGGGGAGGGGTTTATCTCTCTGTCTCTCTTTCTGTGATTGACAGTGTGATGGGGAGGGGTTTATCTCTCACTCCCTCTGTGATTGACAGTGTGATGGGGAGGGGTTTATCTCTCTCTCTCTCTCTCTCTTTGATTGACAGTGTGATGGGGAGGGGTTTATCTCTCTCTCTCTCTCTCCGTGATTGACAGTGCGATGGGGAGGGGTTTATCTCTCCCTCTCCCTCTCTGTGATTGACAGTGTGATGGGGAGGGGTTTATCTCTCTCTCTCTGTGATTGACAGTGTGATGGGGAGGGGTTTATCTCTCTCCCTCTCTGTGATTGACAGTGTGATGGGGAGGGGTTTATCTCTCTCGCTCTCTCTCTCTGTGATTGACATTGTGATAGGGAGGGGTTTATCTCTCTCTCTCTCTCTCTCCCTCTCTGTGATTGACAGTGTGATGGGGAGGGGTTTATCTCTCTCGCTCTCTCTCTCTGTGATTGACAGTGTGATGGGGTGGGGTTTATCTCTCTCTCTCTGTGATTGACATTGTGATAGGGAGGGGTTTATCTCTCTCTCTCTCTCTCTCTCTGTGATTGACAGTGTGATGGGGAGGGGTTTATCTCTCTCTCTCTCTCTCTCTGTGATTGACAGTGTGATGGGGTGGGGTTTATCTCTCTCTCTCTCTCTCTCTCTGTGATTGACAGTGTGATGGGGTGGGGTTTATCTCTCTCTCTCTGTGATTGACATTGTGATAGGGAGGGGTTTATCTCTCTCTCTCTCTCTCTCTCTGTGATTGACAGTGTGATGGGGTGGGGTTTATCTCTCTCTCTCTGTGATTGACATTGTGATAGGGAGGGGTTTATCTCTGTCTCTCTTTCTGTGATTGACAGTGTGATGGGGAGGGGTTTATCTCTCTGTCTCTCTTTCTGTGATTGACAGTGTAATGGGGAGGGGTTTATCTCTCTCTCTCCCTCTCTGTGATTGACAGTGTGATGGGGAGGGGTTTATCTCTGTCTCTCTTTCTGTGATTGACAGTGTGATGGGGAGGGGTTTATCTCTCTGTCTCTCTTTCTGTGATTGACAGTGTGATGGGGAGGGGTTTATCTCTCTGTCTCTCTTTCTGTGATTGACAGTGTAATGGGGAGGGGTTTATCTCTCTGTCTCTCTTTCTGTGATTGACAGTGTAATGGGGAGGGGTTTATCTCTCTCTCTCCCTCTCTGTGATTGACAGTGTGATGGGGAGGGGTTTATCTCACTCTCTTTCTCTCTGTGATTGACAGTGTGATGGGGAGGGGTTTATCTCTCTCGCTCTCTCTCTCTGTGATTGACAGTGTGATGGGGAGGGGTTTATCTCTCTCTCTCTGTGATTGACAGTGTGATGGGGAGGGGTTGATCTCTCTCTCCCCCTCTCTGTGATTGACATTGTGATGGGGAGGGGTTTATCTCTCTGTCTGTGATTGACAGTGTGATGGGGAGGGGTTTATCTCTCTCTCTCTCTCTCTCTGTGATTGACAGTGTGATGGGGAGGTTTTTATCTCTGTCTCTCTCTCTCTCTGTGATTGACAGTGTGATGGGGAGGGGTTTATCTCTGTCTCTCTTTCTGTGATTGACAGTGTAATGGGGAGGGGTTTATCTCTCTCGCTCTCTCTCTCTGTGATTGACAGTGTGATGGGGAGGGGTTTATCTCTCTGTCTCTCTTTCTGTGATTGACAGTGTGATGGGGTGGGGTTTATCTCTCTGTCTCTCTTTCTGTGATTGACAGTGTGATGGGGAGGGGTTTATCTCTCTGTCTCTCTTTCTGTGATTGACAGTGTAATGGGGAGGGGTTTATCTCACTCACTTTCTCTCCGTGATTGACAGTGCGATGGGGAGGGGTTTATCTCTCTCTCTCCCTCTCTGTGATTGACAGTGTGATGGGGAGGGGTTTATCTCTCTCGCTCTCTCTCTCTGTGATTGACAGTGTGATGGGGAGGGGTTTATCTCTCTCTCTCTGTGATTGACAGTGTGATGGGGAGGGGTTTATCTCTCTCTCCCCCTCTCTGTGATTGACATTGTGATGGGGAGGGGTTTATCTCTCTGTCTGTGATTGACAGTGTGATGGGGAGGGGTTTATCTCTCTCTCTCTCTCTCTCTCTCTCTCTGTGATTGACAGTGTGATGGGGAGGGGTTTATCTCTCTCTTTCTGTTATTGACAGTGTGATGGGGTGGGGTTTATCTCTCACTCTCTCTGTGATTGACAGTGTGATGGGGAGGGGTTTATCTCTCTCTCTCTCTCTCTCTCTTTGATTGACAGTGTGATGGGGAGGGGTTTATCTCTCTCTCTCTCTCTCTCTTTGATTGACAGTGTGATGGGGAGGGGTTTATCTCTCTCTCTCTCTTTGTGATTGACAGTGTGATGGGGAGGGGTTTATCTCTCTCTCTCTCTTTCTGTGATTGACAGTGTGATGGGGAGGGGTTTATCTCTCTGTCTCTCTTTCTGTGATTGACAGTGTGATGGGGAGGGGTTTATCTCTCACTCCCTCTGTGATTGACAGTGTGATGGGGAGGGGTTTATCTCTCTCTCTCTCTCTCTCTCTCTTTGATTGACAGTGTGATGGGGAGGGGTTTATCTCTCTCTCTCTCTCCGTGATTGACAGTGCGATGGGGAGGGGTTTATCTCTCTCTCTCCCTCTCTGTGATTGACAGTGTGATGGGGAGGGGTTTATCTCTCTCCCTCTCTCTGCCTCTCTGTGATTGACAGTGTGATGGGGAGGGGTTTATCTCTCTCCCTCTCTGTGATTGACAGTGTGATGGGGAGGGGTTTATCTCTCTCGCTCTCTCTCTCTGTGATTGACAGTGTGATGGGGTTGGGTTTATCTCTCTCTCTCAGTGATTGACATTGTGATAGGGAGGGGTTTATCTCTCTCTCTCTCTCTCTCTCTGTGATTGACAGTGTGATGGGGAGGGGTTTATCTCTCTCTCTCTCTCTGTGATTGACAGTGTGATGGGGTGGGGTTTATCTCTCTCTCTCTCTCTCTCTCTGTGATTGACAGTGTGATGGGGTGGGGTTTATCTCTCTCTCTCTGTGATTGACATTGTGATAGGGAGGGGTTTATCTCTCTCTCTCTCTCTCTCTCTGTGATTGACAGTGTGATGGGGTGGGGTTTATCTCTCTCTCTCTGTGATTGACATTGTGATAGGGAGGGGTTTATCTCTGTCTCTCTTTCTGTGATTGACAGTGTGATGGGGAGGGGTTTATCTCTCTGTCTCTCTTTCTGTGATTGACAGTGTAATGGGGAGGGGTTTATCTCTCTCTCTCCCTCTCTGTGATTGACAGTGTGATGGGGAGGGGTTTATCTCTCTGTCTCTCTTTCTGTGATTGACAGTGTGATGGGGAGGGGTTTATCTCTCTGTCTCTCTTTCTGTGATTGACAGTGTGATGGGGAGGGGTTGATCTCTCTCTCTCCCTCTCTGTGATTGACATTGTGATGGGGAGGGGTTTATCTCTCTCTCTCTGTGATTGACAGTGTGATGGGGAGGGGTTTATCTCTCTCGCTCTCTCTCTCTGTGATTGACAGTGTGATGGGGAGGGGTTTATCTCTCTCTCTCTGTGATTGACAGTGTGATGGGGAGGGGTTGATCTCTCTCTCCCCCTCTCTGTGATTGACATTGTGATGGGGAGGGGTTTATCTCTCTCGCTCTCTCTCTCTGTGATTGACAGTGTGATGGGGAGGGGTTTATCTCTCTCGCTCTCTCTCTCTGTGATTGACAGTGTGATGGGGAGGGGTTGATCTCTCTCTCCCCCTCTCTGTGATTGACATTGTGATGGGGAGGGGTTTATCTCTCTGTCTGTGATTGACAGTGTGATGGGGAGGGGTTTATCTCTCTGTCTCTCTTTCTGTGATTGACAGTGTAATGGGGAGGGGTTTATCTCTCTGTCTCTCTTTCTGTGATTGACAGTGTAATGGGGAGGGGTTTATCTCTCTCTCTCCCTCTCTGTGATTGACAGTGTGATGGGGAGGGGTTTATCTCACTCTCTTTCTCTCTGTGATTGACAGTGTGATGGGGAGGGGTTTATCTCTCTCGCTCTCTCTCTCTGTGATTGACAGTGTGATGGGGAGGGGTTTATCTCTCTCTCTCTGTGATTGACAGTGTGATGGGGAGGGGTTGATCTCTCTCTCCCCCTCTCTGTGATTGACATTGTGATGGGGAGGGGTTTATCTCTCTCGCTCTCTCTCTCTGTGATTGACAGTGTGATGGGGAGGGGTTTATCTCTCTCTCTCTGTGATTGACAGTGTGATGGGGAGGGGTTGATCTCTCTCTCCCCCTCTCTGTGATTGACATTGTGATGGGGAGGGGTTCATCTCTCTGTCTGTGATTGACAGTGTGATGGGGAGGGGTTTATCTCTCTCTCTCTCTCTCTCTGTGATTGACAGTGTGATGGGGAGGTTTTTATCTCTGTCTCTCTCTCTCTCTGTGATTGACAGTGTGATGGGGAGGGGTTTATCTCTGTCTCTCTTTCTGTGATTGACAGTGTAATGGGGAGGGGTTTATCTCTCTCGCTCTCTCTCTCTGTGATTGACAGTGTGATGGGGAGGGGTTTATCTCTCTGTCTCTCTTTCTGTGATTGACAGTGTGATGGGATGGGGTTTATCTCTCTGTCTCTCTTTCTGTGATTGACAGTGTGATGGGGAGGGGTTTATCTCTCTGTCTCTCTTTCTGTGATTGACAGTGTAATGGGGAGATGTTTATCTCACTCACTTTCTCTCCGTGATTGACAGTGCGATGGGGAGGGGTTTACTCTCTCTCTCCCTCTCTGTGATTGACAGTGTGATGGGGAGGGGTTTATCTCTCTCGCTCTCTCTCTCTGTGATTGACAGTGTGATGGGGAGGGGTTTATCTCTCTCTCTCTGTGATTGACAGTGTGATGGGGAGGGGTTTATCTCTCTCTCCCCCTCTCTGTGATTGACATTGTGATGGGGAGGGGTTTATCTCTCTGTCTGTGATTGACAGTGTGATGGGGAGGGGTTTATCTCTCTCTCTCTCTCTCTCTCTCTCTCTGTGATTGACAGTGTGATGGGGAGGGGTTTATCTCTCTCTTTCTGTTATTGACAGTGTGATGGGGTGGGGTTTATCTCTCACTCTCTCTGTGATTGACAGTGTGATGGGGAGGGGTTTATCTCTCTCTCTCTCTCTCTCTCTTTGATTGACAGTGTGATGGGGAGGGGTTTATCTCTCTCTCTCTCTCTCTCTTTGATTGACAGTGTGATGGGGAGGGGTTTATCTCTCTCTCTCTCTTTGTGATTGACAGTGTGATGGGGAGGGGTTTATCTCTCTCTCTCTCTTTCTGTGATTGACAGTGTGATGGGGAGGGGTTTATCTCTCTGTCTCTCTTTCTGTGATTGACAGTGTGATGGGGAGGGGTTTATCTCTCACTCCCTCTGTGATTGACAGTGTGATGGGGAGGGGTTTATCTCTCTCTCTCTCTCTCTCTCTCTTTGATTGACAGTGTGATGGGGAGGGGTTTATCTCTCTCTCTCTCTCCGTGATTGACAGTGCGATGGGGAGGGGTTTATCTCTCTCTCTCCCTCTCTGTGATTGACAGTGTGATGGGGAGGGGTTTATCTCTCTCCCTCTCTCTGCCTCTCTGTGATTGACAGTGTGATGGGGAGGGGTTTATCTCTCTCCCTCTCTGTGATTGACAGTGTGATGGGGAGGGGTTTATCTCTCTCGCTCTCTCTCTCTGTGATTGACAGTGTGATGGGGTGGGGTTTATCTCTCTCTCTCAGTGATTGACATTGTGATAGGGAGGGGTTTATCTCTCTCTCTCTCTCTCTCTCTGTGATTGACAGTGTGATGGGGAGGGGTTTATCTCTCTCTCTCTCTCTGTGATTGACAGTGTGATGGGGTGGGGTTTATCTCTCTCTCTCTCTCTCTCTGTGATTGACAGTGTGATGGGGTGGGGTTTATCTCTCTCTCTCTGTGATTGACATTGTGATAGGGAGGGGTTTATCTCTCTCTCTCTCTCTCTCTCTGTGATTGACAGTGTGATGGGGTGGGGTTTATCTCTCTCTCTGTGATTGACATTGTGATAGGGAGGGGTTTATCTCTGTCTCTCTTTCTGTGATTGACAGTGTGATGGGGAGGGGTTTATCTCTCTGTCTCTCTTTCTGTGATTGACAGTGTAATGGGGAGGGGTTTATCTCTCTCTCTCCCTCTCTGTGATTGACAGTGTGATGGGGAGGGGTTTATCTCTCTGTCTCTCTTTCTGTGATTGACAGTGTGATGGGGAGGGGTTTATCTCTCTGTCTCTCTTTCTGTGATTGACAGTGTGATGGGGAGGGGTTGATCTCTCTCTCTCCCTCTCTGTGATTGACATTGTGATGGGGAGGGGTTTATCTCTCTCGCTCTCTCTCTCTGTGATTGACAGTGTGATGGGGAGGGGTTTATCTCTCTCTCTCTGTGATTGACAGTGTGATGGGGAGGGGTTGATCTCTCTCTCCCCCTCTCTGTGATTGACATTGTGATGGGGAGGGGTTTATCTCTCTCGCTCTCTCTCTCTGTGATTGACAGTGTGATGGGGAGGGGTTTATCTCTCTCGGTCTCTCTCTCTGTGATTGACAGTGTGATGGGGAGGGGTTGATCTCTCTCTCCCCCTCTCTGTGATTGACATTGTGATGGGGAGGGGTTTATCTCTCTGTCTGTGATTGACAGTGTGATGGGGAGGGGTTTATCTCTCTCTCTCTCTCTGTGATTGACAGTGTGATGGGGAGGGGTTTATCTCTGTCGCTCTCTCTCTCTGTGATTGACAGTGTGATGGGGAGGGGTTTATCTCTGTCTCTCTTTCTGTGATTGACAGTGTGATGGGGAGGGGTTTATCTCTCTCTCTCTCTCTGTGATTGACAGTGTGATGGGGAGGGGTTTATCTCTGTCTCTCTTTCTGTGATTGACAGTGTGATGGGGAGGGGTTTATCTCTCTCTCTCTCTCTCTCTCTGTGATTGACAGTGTGATGGGGAGGGGTTTATCTCTGTCGCTCTCTCTCTCTGTGATTGACAGTGTGATGGGGAGGCGTTTATCTCTGTCTCTCTTTCTGTGATTGACAGTGTGATGGGGAGGGGTTTATCTCTGTCTCTCTTTCTGTGATTGACAGTGTAATGGGGAGGGGTTTATCTCTCTGTCTCTCTTTCTGTGATTGACAGTGTAATGGGGAGGGGTTTATCTCTCTCTCTCCCTCTCTGTGATTGACAGTGTGATGGGGAGGGGTTTATCTCTCTGTCTCTCTTTCTGTGATTGACAGTGTGATGGGGTGGGGTTTATCTCTCTCTCTCTTTCTGTGATTGACAGTGTAATGGGGAGGGGTTTATCTCTGTCTCTCTTTCTGTGATTGACAGTGTAATGGGGAGGGGTTTATCTCTCTCTCACCCTCTCTGTGATTGACAGTGTGATGGGGAGGGGTTTATCTCTGTCTCTCTTTCTGTGATTGACAGTGTAATGGGGAGGGGTTTATCTCTCTCTCACCCTCTCTGTGATTGACAGTGTGATGGGGTGGGGTTTATCTCTCTGTCTCTCTTTCTGTGATTGACAGTGTGATGGGGAGGGGTTTATCTCTGTCTCTCTTTCTGTGATTGACAGTGTAATGGGGAGGGGTTTATCTCTCTCTCACCCTCTCTGTGATTGACAGTGTGATGGGGAGGGGTTTATCTCTCTCTCTCTCTCTCTCTGTGATTGACAGTGTGATGGGGAGGGGTTCATCTCACTCACTTTCTCTCCGTGATTGACAGTGCGATGGGGAGGGGTTTATCTCTCGCTCTCCCTCTCTGTGATTGACAGTGTGTTGGGGAGGGGTTTATCTCTCTCGCTCTCTCTCTCTGTGATTGACAGTGTGATGGGGAGGGGTTTATCTCTCTCTCTCTGTGATTGACAGTGTGATGGGGAGTGGTTTATCTCTCTCTCCCCCTCTCTGTGATTGACATTGTGATGGGGAGGGGTTTATCTCTCTGTCTGTGATTGACAGTGTGATGGGGAGGGGTTTATCTCTCTCACTCTCTCTCTGTGATTGACAGTGTGATGGGGAGGGGTTTATCTCTCTCTCTCTCTGTGATTGACAGTGTGATGGGGAGGGGTTTATCTCTCTCTCTCTGTGATTGACAGTGAAATGGGGAGGGGTTTATCTCTCTCTCTCTCTCTCTCTCTCTGTGATTGACAGTGTGATGGGGAGGGGTTCATCTCACTCACTTTCTCTCCGTGATTGACAGTGCGATGGGGAGGGGTTTATCTCTCGCTCTCCCTCTCTGTGATTGACAGTGTGTTGGGGAGGGGTTTATCTCTCTCGCTCTCTCTCTCTGTGATTGACAGTGTGATGGGGAGTGGTTTATCTCTCTCTCCCCCTCTCTGTGATTGACATTGTGATGGGGAGGGGTTTATCTCTCTGTCTGTGATTGACAGTGTGATGGGGAGGGGTTTATCTCTCTCACTCTCTCTCTGTGATTGACAGTGTGATGGGGAGGGGTTTATCTCTCTCTCTCTCTGTGATTGACAGTGTGATGGGGAGGGGTTTATCTCTCTCTCTCTGTGATTGACAGTGAAATGGGGAGGGGTTTATCTCTCTCTCTCTCTCTCTCTCTGTGATTGACAGTGTGATGGGGAGGGGTTTATCTCCCTCTCTCTCTCTCTCTCTCTGTGATTGACAGTGTGACAGGGAGGGGTTTATCTCTCTCTCTGTGATTGACAGTGTGATGGGGAGGGGTTTATCTCTCTCCCTCTCTGTGATTGACAGTGTGATGGGGAGGGGTTTATCTCTCTGTCTCTCTTTCTGTGATTGACAGTGTGATGGGGTGGGGTTTATCTCTCTGTCTCTCTTTCTGTGATTGACAGTGTGATGGGGAGGGGTTTATCTCTCTCTCTCCCTCTCTGTGATTGACAGTGTGATGGGGAGGGGTTCATCTCACTCACTTTCTCTCCGTGATTGACAGTGCGATGGGGAGGGGTTTATCTCTCGCTCTCCCTCTCTGTGATTGACAGTGTGTTGGGGAGGGGTTTATCTCTCTCGCTCTCTCTCTCTGTGATTGACAGTGTGATGGGGAGGGGTTTATCTCTCTCTCTCTGTGATTGACAGTGTGATGGGGAGTGGTTTATCTCTCTCTCCCCCTCTCTGTGATTGACATTGTGATGGGGAGGGGTTTATCTCTCTGTCTGTGATTGACAGTGTGATGGGGAGGGGTTTATCTCTCTCACTCTCTCTCTGTGATTGACAGTGTGATGGGGAGGGGTTTATCTCTCTCTCTCTGTGATTGACAGTGTGATGGGGAGGGGTTTATCTCTCTCTCTCTCTCTCTGATTGACAGTGTGATGGGGAGGGGTTTATCTCTCTCTGTGATTGACAGTGAAATGGGGAGGGGTTTATCTCTCTCTCTCTCTCTCTCTCTCTGTGATTGACAGTGTGATGGGGAGGGGTTTATCTCCCTCTCTCTCTCTCTCTCTCTGTGATTGACAGTGTGACAGGGAGGGGTTTATCTCTCTCTCTGTGATTGACAGTGTGATGGGGACGGGTTTATCTCTCTCTCTCTCTCTCTCTCTTTGATTGACAGTGTGATGGGGAGGGGTTTTTCTCTCACTCTCCCTGTGATTGACAGTGTGATGGGGAGGGGTTTATCTCTCTCCCTCTCTGTGCCTGACAGTGTGATGGGGAGGGGTTTATCTCTCTCTCTGTGATTGACAGTGTGATGGGGAGGGGTTTATCTCTCTCTCTCTCTGTGATTGACAGTGTGATGGGGAGGGGTTTATCTCTCTCCCTCTCTGTGATTGACAGTGTGATGGGGAGGGGTTTATCTCTCTCTGTCCCTCTCTGTGATTGACAGTGTGATGGGGAGGGGTTTATCTCTCTCTCTCTCTCTCTCTCTTTGATTGACAGTGTGATGGGGAGGAGTTTTTCTCTCACTCTCCCTGTGATTGACAGTGTGATGGGGAGGGGTTTATCTCTCTCTCTGTGATTGACAGTGTGATAGGGAGGGGTTTATCTCTCTCTCTCTGTGATTGACAGTGTGATGGGCAGGGGTTTATCTCTCTGTGATTGACAGTGTGATGGGGAGGGGTTTATCTCTCTGTGATTGACAGTGTGATGGGGAGGGGTTCATCTCTCTCTCTCTCTTTGTGATTGACAGTGTGATGGGGAGGGGTTTATCTCTCTGTGATTGACAGTGTGATGGGGAGGGGTTCATCTCTCTCTCTCTCTTTGTGATTGACAGTGTGATGGGGAGGGGTTTATCTCTCTGTGATTGACAGTGTGATGGGGAGGGGTTTATCTCTCTCTCTCTCTTTGTGATTGACAGTGTGATGGGGAGGGGTTTATCTCTCTCTCATTGTGATTGACAGTGTGATGGGGAGGCGTTTATCTCTCTCTCTCTCTTTGTGATTGACAGTGCGATGGGGAGGGGTTTATCTCTCTCTCTCTCTCTCCGTGATTGACAGTGTGATGGGGAGGGGTTTATCTCTCTCTCTCTCTTTCTATGATTGACAGCGTGATGGGGTGGGGTTGATCTCTCTGTCTCTCTTTCAGTGATTGACAGTGTGATGGGGAGGGGTTTATCTCTCTGTGATTGATCGTGTGATGGGGAGGGGTTTATCTCTCTGTGATTGACAGTGTGATGGGGAGGGGTTTATCTCTCTCTCTCCCTCTCTGTGATTGACAGTGTGATGGGGAGGGGTTTATCTCTCTCTCTCCCTCTCTGTGATTGACAGTGTGATGGGGAGGGGTTTATCTCTCTCTCCCTCTCTGTGATTGACAGTGTGATGGGGTGGGGTTTATCTCTCACTCTCTCTGTGATTGACAGTGTGATGGGGAGGGGTTTATCTCTCTCTCTCTCTCTCTCTCTCTCTTTGATTGACAGTGTGATGGGGAGGGGTTTATCTCTCTCTCTCTCTCTCTCTCTTTGATTGACAGTGTGATGGGGAGGGGTTTATCTCTCTCTCTCTCTTTGTGATTGACAGTGTGATGGGGAGGGGTTTATCTCTCTCTCTCTCTCTCTGTGATTGACAGTGTGATGGGGAGGGGTTTATCTCTCTCTCTCTCTTTCTGTGATTGACAGTGTGATGGGGAGGGGTTTATCTCTCTGTCTCTCTTTCTGTGATTGACAGTGTGATGGGGAGGGGTTTATCTCTCACTCCCTCTGTGATTGACAGTGTGATGGGGAGGGGTTTATCTCTGTCTCTCTTTCTGTGATTGACAGTGTGATGGGGAGGGGTTTATCTCTCTCTCTCTCTCTCTCTTTGATTGACAGTGTGATGGGGAGGGGTTTATCTCTCTCTCTCTCCGTGATTGACAGTGCGATGGGGAGGGGTTTATCTCTCCCTCTCCCTCTCTGTGATTGACAGTGTGATGGGGAGGGGTTTATCTCTCTCTCTCTGTGATTGACAGTGTGATGGGGAGGGGTTTATCTCTCTCCCTCTCTGTGATTGACAGTGTGATGGGGAGGGGTTTATCTCTCTCGCTCTCTCTCTCTGTGATTGACATTGTGATAGGGAGGGGTTTATCTCTCTCTCTCTCTCTCTGTGATTGACATTGTGATAGGGAGGGGTTTATCTCTCTCTCTCTCTCTCTCTCTGTGATTGACAGTGTGATGGGGTGGGGTTTATCTCTCTCTCTCTGTGATTGACATTGTGATAGGGAGGGCTTCATCTCTCTCTCTCTCTCTCTCTCTCTGTGATTGACAGTGTGATGGGGTGGGGTTTATCTCTCTCTCTCTGTGATTGACATTGTGATAGGGAGGGGTTTATCTCTCTCTCTCTCTCTCTCTGTGATTGACAGTGTGATGGGGTGGGGTTTATCTCTCTCTCTCTGTGATTGACAGTGTGATGGGGAGGCGTTTATCTCTCTCTCTCTCTCTCTCTCTCTGTGATTGACAGTGTGATGGGAAGGGGTTTATCTCTCTCTCTCCCTCTCTGTGATTGACAGTGTGATGGGGTGGGGTTTATCTCTCTCTCTCTCTGTGATTGACATTGTGATAGGGAGGGGTTTATCTCTCTTTCTCTCTGTGATTGACAGTGTGATGGGAAGGGGTTTATCTCTCTCTCTCTCTCTGTGATTGATCGTGTGATGGGGAGGGGTTTATCTCTCTCTCGCCCTCTCTGTGATTGACAGTGTGATGGGGAGGGGTTTATCTCTCTCGCCCTCTCTGTGATTGACAGTGTGATGGGGAGGGGTTAATCTCTCTCTCTCTGTGATTGACATTGTGATGGGGAGGGGTTTATCTCTCTCTCCCTCTCTGTGATTGACAGTGTGATGGGGAGGGGTTTATCTCTCTCTCTGTGATTGACATTGTGATGGGGAGGGGTTTATCTCTCTCTCCCTCTCTGATTGACAGTGTGATGGGGAGGGGTTTATCTCTCTCTCTGTGATTGACATTGTGATGGGGAGGGGTTTATCTCTCTCTCCCTCTCTGATTGACAGTGTGATGGGGAGGGGTTTATCTCTCTCTCTGTGATTGAGAGTGTGATGGGGAGGGGTTTATCTCTCTCTTTCTCTCTTTGTGATTGACAGTGTGATGGGGAGGGGTTTATCTCTCTCTCTCTCTCTCTCTCTCTGTGATTGACAGTGTGATGGGGAGGGGTTTATCTCTCTCTTTCTCTCTTTGTGATTGACAGTGTGATGGGGAGGGGTTTATCTCTCTCTCTCTCTCTCTCTCTCTGTGATTGACAGTGTGATGGGGAGGGGTTTATCTCTCTCTTTCTCTCTTTGTGATTGACAGTGTGATGGGGAGGGGTTTATCTCTCTCTTTCTCTCTTTGTGATTGACAGTGTGATGGGGAGGGGTTTATCTCTCACTCTCTGTGATTGACAGTGTGATGGGGAGGGGTTTATCTCTCACTCTCTCTGTGATTGACAGTGTGATGGGGAGGGGTTTATCTCTCTCTCTCTCTCTCTCTCTCTCTGTGATTGACAGTCTGATGGGGATGGGTTTATCTCTCTCTCTCTCTCTCTCTCTCTCTGTGATTGACAGTGTGATGGGGAGGGGTTTATCTCTCTCTTTCTCTCTTTGTGATTGACAGTGTGATGGGGAGGGGTTTATCTCTCACTCTCTCTGTGATTGACAGTGTGATGGGGAGGGGTTTATCTCTCACTCTCTCTGTGATTGACAGTGTGATGGGGAGGGGTTTATCTCTCTCTCTCTCTCTGTGATTGACAGTGTGATGGGGAGGGGTTTATCTCTCTCTCTTTCTGTGATTGACAGTGTGATGGGGAGGGGTTTATCTCTCTGTCTCTCTTTCTGTGATTGACAGTGTGATGGGGAGGGGTTTATCTCTCTGTTATTGACAGTGTGATGGGGAGGGGTTTATCTCTCTCCCTCTCTGTGATTGACTGTGTGATGGGGAGGGGTTTATCTCTCTCTCTCTGTGATTGACAGTGTGATGGGGAGGGGTTTATCTCTCTCTCTCTTTCTGTTATTGACAGTGTGATGGGGAGGGGTTTATCTCTCTCTCTCTCTCTCTCTGTGATTGACAGTGTGATGGGGAGGGGTTTATCTCTCTCTCTCTTTCTGTGATTGACAGTGTGATGGGGAGGGGTTTATCTCTGTCTCTCTTTCTGTGATTGACAGTGTGATGGGGAGGGGTTTATCTCTCTCTTTCTCTCTTTCTGTGATTGACAGTGTGATGGGGAGGGGTTTATTTCTCTCTCTCTCTGTGATTGACAGTGTGATGGGCAGGGGTTTATCTCTCTCTCTGTGATTGACAGTGTGATGGGGAGGGGTTTATCTCTCTCTCTCTGTGATTGACTGTGTGATGGGCAGGGGTTTATCTCTCTGTGATTGACAGTGTGATGGGGAGGGGTTTATCTCTCTCTCTTTGTGATTGACAGTGTGATGGGGAGGGGTTTATTTCACTCTCTCTCTGTGATTGACAGTGTTATTGGGTGGGGTTTATCTCTCTCTCTGTGATTGACAGTGTGATGGGGAGGGGTTTATCTCTCTCTCTCTCTCTTTGTGATTGACAGTGTGATGGGGAGGGGTTTATTTCTCTCTCTCTCTGTGATTGACAGTGTTATTGGGTGGGGTTTATCTCTCTCTCTGTGATTGACAGTGTGATGGGGAGGGGTTTATCTCTCTCTCTTTGTGATTGACAGTGTGATGGGGAGGGGTTTATTTCTCTCTCTCTCTGTGATTGACAGTGTTATTGGGTGGGGTTTATCTCTCTCTCTGTGATTGACAGTGATGGGGAGGGGTTTATCTCTCTCTCTCTCTCTCTTTGTGATTGACAGTGTGATGGGGAGGGGTTTATTTCTCTCTCTCTGTGATTGACAGTGTTATTGGGTGGGGTTTATCTCTCTCTCTGTGATTGACAGTGTGATGGGGAAGGGTTTATCTCTCTCTCTCTCAGTGGTTGACAGAGTGATGGGGCGGGGTCAGTGATTTATCTGTTGGTCTGTGGTTTCATGTCTCCTTGAACCTGATGTTTTACATACCTGAAGCTCTCATACAGCCCAAACTTTTGGCTGTGGTTCCAGTCCTCCAGTTCAATTCGCAGCGAATAATCCCCTTGGCTTGTGATGTCATGGATGTGATCATTGCCCAACCAGAACTCTGCCGAAAGCTCTCCAAAACCCTCTTTGTATTGCTTCCAGCCTCTGTTGAAATCCGTAGTGCCATCTAACCGCCGCTGCACTAAGGTCCATCCTCCACCTATGGTCAATTATAAATCACAACCAGGAAAATATTTCAGAAACTTCTGTCAGTCTCTGAACCTTCACAATGTATATCTGAATGAGCACTGCACATCCATGATCCCAGCGGAGAGACTGACTCCAATTAAGAAAGAACTTGCATTTTTGTAGCACCTTTGGTGAGCTCCCGATCTATCAAAGCTGATGGGAAATGCAGCAGTGTGGTCATGTTATTAGACTGTAATTCAGAGGCCTGGTCAAATGATTTGGAGACATGAGTTCAAATCCCACCACAACAGCTGGGAATTTAAGTTCCGTTAATTAAATGAATCTGGAATAAAAAGCTGGTTTCAGTAATCGTGACTATGAAACTGCCAAATTGTTGTAAAAACCCATCTGGTTCACTGCAGTCCTTTAGGGAAGGAATTCTACTGTTCTTACCTGGTCTTGCCTACATGTGACTCCAGACCCACAGCAATGTGGTTAATTCTTAAATTCCCTCTGAAATGGTCTAGCAAGCCACTGCAGAAAATGTCAAATACCTCAAGACTGCATCTGTTCAAGAAGGCAGCTCACTACCACCATATCAAGGGAAATTAAGGATGGGCAATAAGTGCTGGCCTTGCCAGCTCACATCCCATGAATTTTTTAAAACTTTGTTGCTGATGATGTAGCTTTGAAGTGACCTGTTCTGGCAGACAAGCCCTGCGTGGTGAAGTTGAAAATCTGCTCCTCAAGGCCAATCTGGCTTTCAACATTCAACTCGGTGAGTTCCTCAAAAAATTGAACTTGCTCAGTGTGACAACACCTTCCTTTCCAGAGCTTGGTTCGAGGTGCTTGTTCTCAGAATCTCAAAATGTCTCTTCTACTCTCTCCAAACAAGACTAGCGGAGGACGGGAGGGGAGGCACTCTCCTCTGTGGATGTTGATGTAGGGGGAGGGGTTTCCCTGTGGTTTAATGTGAATCACAAGAGTTGTCTCTGGCCTCATGACCTTTAGTGGGGTTCGCACTAGAGGTTCAGACAGGGTGCTTCTCCCATGGACGTTCTGCCCCCTGTTGGCCCTGACATACTGCAGGGCCACCCCAGGTTTACAGTAACACAGCTTGAGGGTCCAACCCTCTCCCTACCTGCAGTGTCCATGTCACAGTAGACCCTGGTGGGAAGTCCGCCAATGGAGGGGACGATGGTGTAGACTCCAGACCGGTTGACCCCGTTATAGTAGATGGATGCACAGTCAATGGGGCAGTTCCGTACATACTGTAGATCTGAAACAAGAAATATGGATGGGTGATGACTTCTGGTGGTGGGGGGAGGTGTCAACCAGACCAGAGGCCCAGGATGGAGGCACTGAAATCCAGGCACAAACACACAAGGATCTGGTATTTTTGGCCGCATTTACCATCTGCTCACTCTCCCAGACTGCTGACCCTGTCCCTTGTCTCCCAAACTCTGTCCACTATCCCCCAATCTGCACCCACTGTACTTGACGTTCTTCCCACTCCCTGACGTTTAGTCCGTCTTCCAACCACTGGCCCCTGATCCTCAACCTCTGCTCAGTGTCTTCTTGATGGGACTGAGCCCCACTGACCAGGAGAGCCCTGCCCAGTGCGGGCCTGAGCCCCACTGACCAGGAGAGCCCTGTCCAGTGCGGGACTGAGCCCCACTGACCAGGAAAGCCCCGCTTAATGCAGGACTGAGCCCCACTGACCAGGAGAGCCCTGTCCAGTGCAGGACTGAGCCCCACTGACCAGGAGAGCCCTGTCCAGTGCGGGACTGAGCCCCACTGAGCAGGAGAACCCCGCTCAATGCAGGACTGAGCCCCACTGACCAGGAGAGCCCTGCCCGGTGTGGGACTGAGCCTCAATGTTGGCAGGGGAAAGTCAGTCATGGTTCCTGTTCCTGATCAGTGCCCAGTGATCCCTATTGGATTTCAGATGAGGACAGGATCAGGCTCAAATATCAAATATCCTGTTGATACTTACAGTCAACTGGCTCATGAAGAAGAAGCTTTGGAGATAGGTTGCAGGGGCTGCCCCAGTGGGAGCCAGCTCCTTCGGGAAGGGAGGGATTTGGATATTAAGTGAGGGGCCATCAGGGATCCAGAGGGGGAGGTACCTGAGCATTTGGGTTGTTCAACCACATGATGGAGGAGTGAGCAATTGCTGTTCCTGCAAGCCTGGTCCAGCAGTGTCGACAGGTTGTGTACTTGTGTCTGCAAGTCATAGATGAGGGAGGCATGAATATGCAGCAGGGTGCTGGTCTCACTGTGGCGCTGCTCCATCTGCTGTACCTGACCCTCCAGGCTCATCTCCTTCTGAATCTTCCCCTCCAGCTGGAAAAATCACAAAAAAAATTAGGCAAATCAAAGATAGGGCACTGGCACAGATTTGCCCCTGTTCTATCAATACCCCCATTGTATCGAGACTGCTTATACACACACAGAAGCGTTATACCTAGTAATACATGGTGTGTTATATAATATATGCACAGTTATACGCAGTGTTACGACCGGGTGAGGAAGGGGTCTCAGGCTCCCCTCCTGTGCCTTTCCTGGTTTGGCCGTAACAGGGTTTAACTTTTAAAACACAGTGTTTTAGCTTCAGTTCAGTGAGTCCTTGCTCACTGCTCTCTAATTCTAATTGTAAATGAACCAATCAGACAGGTTTTCTTAGGTTTAACAAGAAAGATGTAAGTTTATTCGCCTTAACACTCTAACTCAGTTAAAATTACCAAAAATACACAACGCAACCAGGCTAGTATGCATACGAGATAAACACACACACAAATAGATACAGAGGAGGAGAAAGAATTAAAGAGGGAGGGTTTGGAGTAGTAGATGAAATTCAGTTACAGTCCTAGTTCTGCTGTAAAGTCTTTGGTTGGAATTGTGGTCTTGTAGTTCTCGCTGGGGCCCAGTGTACACTTTCAAACTTGCTTCTCTGGTACCAGAAGGATGAAGAGGTTCTCTGTCTTGAGGCTTAAGTTGCTTCCATGGGTCCCTGGGATTTTGCTTGACAGAGAGAGCCAGGGAGATAGCTTCCTTCTCTTTAGTCTTCAAATTGCAGTCTGCCCTTTCTGTGTGGCACAATTCAAAAAATCCCCAGGTTGGCCAGCAGGTTAGTCATGTGGCCAGCTCTTTGTTTAAAACAGCATCATCTGCGAGGATTATTGATTTAAAAAGTTCTCCAGTCACACTTGGTGGGGAGGTGGGGGGTTTGTCTCATACAAAGACAATGGCTCTCAATGTCTTTTGTTCGCCATTATTGACAAAACCCATCTCGCTAATTGAATCAGGGAGCATTCCCATTGTCTCTCTATGCAACTGTTTCTCGGAATGCAAATGTGCAGCCATGTTTTAGCTGTTCAGCTCTGTGCTCCTTTTAAACAAATTATGCTCAATATCCAGTAAAAAGGATTCAAGTAGTGTTCCATATGACGAAATTAATATGTTTCCATTTGGCCAGTGTGGTTTCCATCATCAATAACATTGTTATAACTCAGATAACCAGGCATGAAGGATAGAACTGAGTCGAGTCTTTATACACTTACAATCTTTTATTTACAGAGACACACGTTACATATGATGCACCTCCAGCCCAGAAATACACTTTCAGCCTATTCCTATATATATGAGCACAGGTGAATCCCCAGTTAATGCCCACCACCTGAATACAATTAACCTCCAAATGATATACAATTAACAGATTCCCTTCTCTCTTTAAATGAAAATAAAATCAGACTTTTTATGTACGACCAAAATTTCAAAAAAAAATTAAATACTTCTATACTCTGTACAAAGCATTTCATTGGGAGATACCCACCCCCAGGACCCCTAACAATTTCTTCGTACACGCATTTCTTTTTGTAAAACAATCTGACAGTTGATTACTTGCATCCACCCATTTAATTTTAGACATTTTCTTTCTCTCCAGTACTTGTTTCGAGTCAAAAGATCAATCTGTAACCTTTTCTCCCTCACGCTTTTCGTAGAGTGAATATTATCCCACAATGAGCAATTATCTACTGTAGATTGCAGCATATAAGTTGACCTGGCATATAAGATTACCTCATTTTTCCGGCCCCAAAAATCATGTTTTTACATATACTCGGTGCATAAGTCGACTCCCCTTTTCAGCCACCACATGCTATACTCGTATTAGTCATCAGCTTCAATTTTTTGCCCCACAAATGCATGTTTTACTTACCTCATAACTGGGTGCAAGGGATCAAGCAGCTGATGTGGGCTGTGTTGTGAAAATGCTGGGAGTTTAAGACACAGCCACACAGAGCAGAGCTCGTGTGGCGAGCAACAAAGAGAAGAGGGTTCTCCAGCAAAACAAATAAAGTATGAAGCTGGTTTCAAGCTAAAAGTTGTAACATTTGCTAATTCGTCAAATAACAGTGCTGCAGCGAGGGAATTCGGCGTTTGTGAAAAACTGGCGCAAGAATGGAAGGAGAAGGAATCCGCGATGAAAAAGATATCCAAGACCAAAGGCACCATGAGAACAGGGACCAGTCACTGGCCTGATCCTGAGAAACATGTGCTGGAATACGTCCTCAAATCGCCAATGGTTATATCGTCACCAGAAATGCAATGCATATATACACACTTAAGTGGGCCAGATCAAATCCTGAGTCCAACAAATATTTCAGAGTAACAGCTAGTTGGTGTAGCCACTTTATGGAACAAAAATGTCTAGTCTTGAAGCAGAAGACCAAGATTGCACAGATACTACTGAAATTCCTTGATGCCAAAACGACCAGTTTCCAGCGATTGTTCATCAGACAGCTGCAAAAACACAAGTATCAATTATACCCCATTGGCAACATAAATGAAACGGCCATGTATTTTGATATGCCCAGCAACTGAACTGTGGAGTGCAAAGATTCGACAACAGTTCTAGTGAAAAATACAAGACATGAGAAGACCGGATTCACGGTGGTACTAGCTTGCATGGCTGACGGAACAAAATTAAAGCCCATGGTAATTTCCAAATGTAAAACCATGCCGAATATCAAGATCCTTGCAGGACCTTTTGGGCATGTTCATGATAATGGTTGGATGGATAAGGATGGAGCGAAGTTATGGATTGATGATATGTGGAATAGGCATCCTGGTAGTCTACATAAAGAATGCAGCTTATTAGTGTGCGACATGTTCAAATCCCATATAAACAACGAGATCAAGAGGACAAGAGGTTCCTGCGAAGAAATAATACCCACATTGCAGTTATACCAGTGGGGGTCTAATGTCCATAGTTCAGCCTTTGTATGTGTGCCTCAACAAGCCATTCAAGGATCATGTTCATGCTGAATGGAATAGCTGGATGGTTGACAGAGAAAAAACCTTCACAAAGAGTTATCAAATCATGGGATGCTATTAGAACAAAGAACAATGAACAAAGAACAGTACAGCACTGGAACAGGCCACTCGGCCCTCCAAGCCTGCGCCGATCATGATGCCTGCCGAAACTAACACCTTCTGCACTTCCGGGGCCCATATCCCTCTATTCCCTTCCTATTCATATATTTGTCAAGATGTCTCTTAAACGTCGCTATCGTATCTGCTTCCACCACCTCCCCTGGCAGCAAGTTCCAGGCACTCACCACCCTCTGTGTTAAAAACTTGCCTCGCACATCCCCTCTAAACTTTGCCCCTCTCACCTTAAACCTATGTCCCCTAGTAACTGACTCTTCCACCCTGGGAAAAAGCTTCTGACTATCCACTCTGTCCATGCCACTCATAACTTTGTAAACCTCTATCATGTCGCCCCTCCACCTCCATCGTTCCAGTGAAAACAATCCGAGTTTTTCCAACCTCTCCTCATAGCTAATGCCCTCCAGACCAGGCAACATCCTGGTATACCTCCTCTGTACCCTCTCTAAAGCCTCCACGTCCTTCTGGTAGTGTGGCGACTAGAATTGCATGCAATATTCTAAGTGTGGCCTAACTAAAGTTCTGGACAGCTGCAACAGGACTTGCCAATTTTTATACTCTATGCCCTGACCGATGAAGGCAAGCATGCCAAATGCCTTCTTGACTACCTTATCCACCTGCGTTGCCACTTTCAGTGACCTGTGGACCTGTATGCCCAGATCTCTCTGCCTGTCAATACTCCTAAGGGTTCTGCCATTTACTGTATACCTCCCACCTGCATTAGACCTTCCAAAATGCATTACCTCACATTTGTCCGGATTAAACTCCATCTGCCATTTCTCCGCCCAAGTCTCCAACCGATCTATATCCTGCTGTATCCTTTGACAATCCTCATCATTATCCGCAACTCCACCAACCTTTGTGTTGTCCGCAAACTTACTAATCAGACCAGCTACATTTTCCTCCAAATCATTTATATATACTACAAACAGCAAAGGTCCCAGCACTGATCCCTGCGGAACACCACTAGTCACGTCCCTCCATTCAGAAAAACACCCATCCACTGTTACCCTCTGTCTTCTATGACCGAGCCAGTTCTGTATCCATCTTGCCAGCTCACCTCTGATCCCGTGTGACTTCACCTTTTGCACCAGTCTGCCATGCGGGACCTCGGCAAAGGCTTTACTAAAATCCATATAGACAACATCCACCGCCCTTCCCTCATCAATCATCTTCGTCACTTCCTCAAAAAACTCAATCAAATTAGTAAGACACGACCTCCCCTTCACAAGACCATGCTGTCTCTCGCTAATAAGTTCGTTTGTTTCCAAATGGGAGTAAATCCTGTCCCGAAGAATCCTCTCTGATAGTTTCCCTACCACTGACGTAAGGCTCACCAGCCTATAATTGCCTGGATTATCCTTGCCACAAACTGTGCTCAAACTGTCATCAGATCATTCATAAAATGCAGAATATCCAATTCAATGGATGGAGAGGGCGATGATTTGTTGTAGAGGGATGATTGTGAAACTGAAAGCACCACATCTGATCCAGAGTGGGATCCTTATGATGATGCCATATCCAAAGTGACTCAGAATTAATTCAATAAACTCTTTGGGGGGAATTTTATGCTCTCCCCTATGGCGGGTTTGGAGGCGAAGAGAGCATAAAATCGGGTGGGATGGTGGGGTGGGGGGGAGGGGGGCAGCTTCCTGCCACCATCCCACATTCGTCAAAATTTAGTCTGGGGCACGTAGGTCTGTGAATGGCCTTCCTGCCCCAATGCCAATTGAGGCCCTTAACTGGGCAATTAACCCCAATTAAGGGCTGCCTTTTTTATTCATTCATGGGATGTGGGCGTCGCTGGCTAGAACCTAATTGCCCTTGAGAAGGTGGTGGTGAGCTGCCTTCTTGAACCGCTGAAGTCCATGTGGGGTAGGTACACCCACAGTGCTGTTAGGAAGGGAGTTCCAGGATTTTGACCCAGCGACAGTGAAGGAACGGTGATATAGTTCCAAGTCAGGATGGTGTGTGATTTGGAGGGGAACTTGCAGGTGGTGATGTTCACATGCATCTGCAGCCCTTGTGATAGGCATAGAAATCAAGGGCCAGAATCAAACAGGGCCACAGTGAAAAATAGTGGGAAAGAGACAAGTAATGTTAAAAAGACAAGCCTTAATGCGCGGAGCAGTCGCAATAAAGTGAATAAATTAATCGCGCAAATAGATGTAAATGGGTATGATATAGTCGGGATTACAGAGACATGGCTGTAGGGTGACCAGGGATGGGAAATTAACATCCAGGGGTATTCAGTATTTAGGAAGGACAGACAAAAGGTAAAAGGCGGTGGAGTTGCATTGCTGGTTAAAGAGGAAATTAACGCAATACTGAGGAAAGATATTAGCTCGGACGTTGTGGAATCTGTATGGGTAGAGCTGAGAAACACTAAGGGGCAAAAAACGTTAGTGGGGGTTGTACATAGACCCCCAAACTGTAGTGGTGATGTTGGGAATGGCATTAAACAGGAAATTAGAGAGGCAAGCGATAAAGGAACATCTGTAATTATAGGTGACCTTAATCTGCATATAGATTGGGCAAATCAAATTAGTCACAATACCGTACAGGAGGAATTCATGGAGTGTATACGGGATGGTTTTCTGGACCAATACGTTGAGGAACCAACTAGAGAACAGGCCATCCTAGACTGGGTATTGTGTAATGAGAGAGGAATAATTGACAATCTAGTTGTGCAAGACCCCTTGGGGATGAGCAACCATAATATGATAGAATTTTTCATCAAGATGGAGAGTGACGTAGTTGATTCTGAGACTACGGTCTTGAATCTTAATAAAGGAAACTACGAAGGTATGAGGCGCGAGTTGGCTATGATGGATTGGGAAACATTACTTAAAGGGATGACGGTGGATAGGCAATGGCAAACATTCAAAGAGCGCATGGATGAACTGCAACAATTGTTTATTCCTGTCTGGCGCAAAAGTAAAACGTGAAAGGTAGCCAAACCATGACTTCCAAGGGAAATTAGAGATAGCATTAGATCCAAGGAAGAGGCATACAAATTCGCCAGAACAACAGACCTGAGGATTGGGAGCAGTTTAGAATTCAACAAAGGAGGAGCAAGGGATTGATTAAGAAGGGGAAAATAAGAGTACGAGAGTAAGCTTGCAGGGAACATAAAAACTGATTGTCAAAGTTTCTATAGGTATGTGAAGAGAACATGATTGGTGAAGACAAATGTAGGTCCCTTACAGTCAGAAACAGGAGAAGTTATTATGGGGAACAAAGAAATGGCTGATCAACTAAATGCATACTTTGGTTCTGTCTTCATAAAGGAGGACACTAATAGCAAACCAGAAATGTTGGGGAACAAAGTGGTTAGTGAGAGGGAGGAACTGAAGGAAATCAGTATTAGTAGAGAAATGGTGTTGGGGAAATAGATGGGATTGAAGGTCGATAAATCTCCAGGACCTGATGGTCTGCATCCCAGAGTACTTAACGAAGTGGCCCTAGAAATAGTGGATGCATTGGTGGTCATCTTCCAAGATTCTATAGACTCTGGAACAGTTCCTACAGATTGGAGGGTAGCTAATGTAACCCCACTATTTAAAAAGGGAGGTCGAGAGAAAGCAGGGAATTATAGACCAGTCAGCCCGACGTTGGTAGTGGGGAAAATTCTAGAGTCCATTATCAAAGTTTTTATAGCAGAGCACTTGGAGAACAGTGGTAGAATCGGGCCGAGTCAGCATGGATTTACGAAAGGGAAATCATGCTTGACAAATCTACTAGCATTCTTCGAGGATGTAACTAGTAGAGTTGATGAGGGGGAGCCAGTGGATGTGGTTTATTTGGACTTTCAGAAGGCTTTCAACAAAGTCCCACATAAGAGATTAGCATGTAAAATTAAAGCGCATGGGATTGGGGGTAGTGTATTGCGATGGATAGAAAATTGGTTGGCGAACAGGAAACAAAGAGTAGGGATAAATGGGTCTTTTTCCGAATGGCAGGCAGTGACTAGTGGGGTACCGCAGGGATTGGTGCTAGGACCCCAGCTATTAACAATATATATTAATGATTTAGGTGAGGAAACTAAATGTAATATCTCCAAATTTGCAGATGACATAAAACTGGGTGGGAGGGTGAGTTGTGAGGAGGATGCAGAGAGGCTTCAGGGTGATTTGGACAAGTTGAGTGAGTGGGCTAATGCATGGAAGATGCAGTATAATGTGGATAAATGTGAGGTTATCCACTTTGGTAGCAAAAACAGGAAGGCAGATTATTATCTGAACGACTATAAACTGAGAGAGGGGAATATGCAACGGGAACTGGGTGTTCTTGTGCACCAGTCACTGAAGGTAAGCATGCAGGTGTAACAGGCAGTAAAAAAGGCAAATGGTATGTTGGCCCTCATAGCGAGAGGATTCGAGTACAGGAGCAGGGATGTCTTGCTGCAATTATACAGGGCCTTGGTGAGGCTACACCTGGAATATTGTGTGCAGTTTTGGTCTCCTTATCTGTGGAAGGCTGTTCTAGCTATAGAGGGAGTGCAGCGAAGGTTTACCAGACTGATTCCTGGGATGGCGGGACTGACATATGAGGAGAGATTGAGTCGGTTAGGATTATATTCGCTGGAGTTCAGAAGAGTGAGGGGAGATCTCATAGAAACCTATAAAATTCTAATAGGACTTGACAGGGTAGATGCAGGAAGGATGTTCCCGATGGTGGGGGAGTCCAGAACCTGGGGTCATAGTCTAAGGATACGGGGTAAACCTTTCAGGACTGAGATGAGGAAAAATTTCTTCACCCAGAGAGTGGTGAGCCTGTGGAATTCGCTACCACAGAAAGCAGCTGAGGCCAAAACATTGTATGTTTTCAAGAAGGAGTTAGATATAGCTCTTGGGGCGAAAGGGATCAAAGGATATGGGGGGAAAGCGGGAACAGGTTACTGAGTTGGATGATCAGCCAAATCATAATGAATGGCAGAGCAGGCTCAAAGGGCTGAATGGCCTACTCCTGCTCCTATTTTCTATGTTTCTATGTTTGGCCTTCTAGTTGATAGAGCTCGTGGATTTGGAAGGTGCTGTCGAAGGAGCCTTGGTGCAGTCGCAATTAGCTGTGCGGTGGGTGGCCCTGTTAAAAGGCACTTCGTGACTGAACGAGGGACCCAGCATCAGGAAGAGGGCCCTGCTGAGAGCCACCCCCCCGCCTTTGCTGCAGACCCCCCCTACTCCCCCGTCAACTGCAACCTCCGCCCCACGAGATTCCTCCCGCCCTGACCTTCCCGTGGCCTGGGTCCAGCAATGCTCCTTGGTCTGCGGTAGGTGCTCCTCCAGCAGTAGACACAGCCTCTGCAGTAGCGCTGAAGCTGCTGGCCTCTGATTGGCTGGCAGCTCTCCAAGGGCGAGACTTCGAGACTTCTGCTGCCAAATAAAATCCCAGCCTTTGTGTTGGATGTCGAAAACAATGAATTTGGCGGGTTTTAAAATGCTTAAAGTGGTTAAAGTTATCTTTGTAGAATTAATTTATTCTATAAACTGTGCCACATTGATTTAATATTAATTATTGGTGTTATGCTTTTTTTTCACATTTCAAAATGGCAACCACTCACACCCACACCTGGTGGATCATATTTTATACTCAGGGTACAAGTCGGCCCCCATTTTTGAAATGATATTTGGAAGCTTCAAAGGTTGACATATGTGCCGTGATCTACGGTAATGGGTACACTATCTTCAGTACACCCATTGTACAGAATCTCGCTTAAAATATTTGACAAATAGAATCCCATATCCACTGCCTCCACAAGAGCCAGTGTTTCTGCTTCTAACCATCTTTTTAAAATTTTCTTAGCTTTCCAAGCTAAAGGACATCTCCCATTATCACCTATAAGAAATATCACAAACCAGCTGCTCTAGAATACCCATCAGAAGATTAACATGTGAAGCATCACTAATGATAACTACCTTCATCTTCTTATGGTCATCCTAGGAAGGGAACTTAAGTACGCATTTATCCAGATTTAATTATTTGTAATGTTTTATTTACCCTTAAAACATTCTTTACGTTAGGCTGTTTCATTGTTGTACTTAACTACAACACATCAAAACTACCATCTGCTCTAGTCTGAGTGCACACCAGTTCAACTGACCAATCAAGCATCACAACTGCTTTGTCTCTTCTTTAGATATAACAGTATCTTTCTGTAATAACCTAGTATGATTAACCAGGATGGGAGTAACATTCCCTAAATAGGATTGTTGATTTAAAGTTAGACCAGGTCTACTTTGCTTAAAATCTAAACCAATATATTTAAAAGCCCCACTAGCCTGACTCCCAATTTTAAATTCGACTCTTATTTTATTAATAATGCATTTCTCAAATTCGGCAGTTCCACCCCATAAGAACTCATTAACATGCACCATGGAGATGCCTTAAAGTTTTCCTTTATGATACCAATAAAATATTGTGGGATCTGCTTTCAGTTCAACATAATCTACTTGCAGCAAAACAGATCTCACCGAGAAATATCACACCCTGGAAGCATCATTCAGGCCATAGACATATTTATTTAATTCCCATAGTTTTCCATCCGCATCTGTAGGTGGTTTCAGAAACACTTCTTCCTGAACAGAATCGCCCTTCAGAAATGTGTTTTTTCTGTTGATTGATCTATACTCCCATGAATATGTGACCAAAAGAGCTAAAAAGATTTTTAAGATTATTTTACCAGCAGTTGAGAGCTCAGTCTAACATCTATATCACCCAGTCATTCTTAAAAACTCCCAGCTACTAACCTCACTTTAGCCTTATAAGTCCCATCTGTATGGACTTTTCAGTACAAACTCACTTATGTGACCTAGCAATGATGAAGGAATGACAATATATTTCCAAGTCAGAATGGTGTGTGGCTTGGAGGGAAACTTGCAGGAGATGGTGTTCTCATGCATCTGCTGCCCTTGTTCTTCTAGGTAGAGGTCATGGGTTTGGAAGGTGTTGTTGAAGAAGCCTTGGCACGTTGCTGTACATCTTGTAGATGGTACACACTGCTGCCACTGTGCACTGTTTAAGGTGGTGTTTGGGGTGCTAGTCAGGCTGGCTTCTTTGTCATAGATGGTGTCAAGCTTCACTCATCCAGGCAAGTGGAGAGTATTCCATTACACTCCTGACTTGTGGCTTGTCGATGGTGCAAAGGCTTTGGGGAGTCAGGAGGTGAGACACTCGCCACAGAATCCCACCATGGCAGACGTTGAAATTTGAATTCATTTAATAAATCTGTAATTAAAGGCTAGTCTAATGATGGCCATGAAACCATTGTCGATTGCTGTAAAAACCCATCTGGTTCACTAATGCCCTTTAGGGAAGGAAATCTGCTGTCCTTACCTGGTCTGCCCTACATGTGACTCCAGACCCAGAGCAATGTGGTTGACTCTTAAATGCCCTCTGAAATGGCCCAGCAAGCCACTGAGTTCAAGGGCAATTACGGATGGGTAATAAATGATGGCCTAACCAGCGATGCCCATGTCCCACAAACGAATAAAAAAAAAGCCGGCCTCTGACTTGTTGTTGTAGGCACAGTATTTATATGGCTGGTGCGATTAAGTTTCTGGTCAATGCGGACCCCCAAGATGTTGATGATGGAGGATTCAGTGATGGTAAAGTCAAGGAGAGGTAGCTAAACTCTCTATTCTTGGAGATGGTCATTATCTGGCATGAATGCTACTTGCCTATCATCAGCCCAAGTCTGAATGTTGTCCATGTCTTGCTGCATGCTGCACAGACTGCTTCATTATCTGAGAAGTTGCGATTGGAACTGAACACTGTGCAATCATCAGGGAATATCTCAGTTCTGAGCTTATGATGGCGGGATGGTCATTGATGAAGATAGTTGGGCCTAGGACACTGCCCTGGGAACTCCTGTAGCAACGTCTTTGGGCTGCGAGGATTGGCCTCCGACAACCACAACCATCTTCCTTTATGCTAGGTTTGAGTCCAACCAGTGGATAGCTCTTCTCCACAATCGATTCCCATTGACTTCAATTTTGCTAGGGCTCCTTGATGCCACATTTGGTCAAATGCTGCCTTGATGTCAAGGGCAGTCACTCTCACCTCATCTCTGGAATTCAGCTCTTCTGTCCAAATTTGAACCAAGGCTGTAATGAGGCCTGCAGCTGAGTAGTCCTGGCAGAACCCAAGAGATACAAGATGCTCAATCTCTCTTTATAAGACAAACCCCTCATCGCTGGACTAAATCTAATGAACCTCCTCTGAACTGCCTCCAATTCAACTACATCCTTCCTCAAGTAAGGGACCAAAACTGTACGCAATACTCCAGGTGCGGACTCACTAATGCCTTGTACAGTTGCAGCAACACTTCCCTACTTTTATACTCTATTACTTTAGCAATGAATGCCAAAATTCCATTTGCCTTCCTTATTACCTGCTGCACCTGCATACTAGTTTTCTGCGATTCATGCACGAGGACACCCAGATCGCTCTGCACCGAAGCACTCTGAAGTTTCTCTTCGTTTAGATAATAATTTGTCTTTCTATTCTGCGGACCAAAATGAATAACCTCACACTTATCCACGTTAAACTTCATCTGCCAAATTTTGGCTCATTCACCTAACCTATAAATATCCATTTGTAAATTTCTTATTTCTTTATTGCAACTTACTATCCCACCTATTTTAATGTCATCTGCAAATTTGGCTATAGTACCTTCTATCCCTGCATCCAAGTCATTAATATAGATTGTAAATAGTTGGGGCCTGAGGACCGAACCCTGTGGCACCCCACTAGTTACATCTTGCCAACCAGAAAAGGACCCATTTATCCCGACTCTCTGTTTTCTGTTGGTTAGCCAATCCTCTATCCAAGCTAATAAATTGCCCCTAACCCCATGTGATATTACCTTGTGTATTAACCTTTTGTGTGGCACCTTATCAAATGCCTTCTGGAAGTCCAGATATACTACATCTACAGGATCCCCATTATCCACTTTACTTGTTACATCTTCGAAGAATTCTAGAAAATTAGTCAAACATGATTTACCCTTCATAAAACCATGCTCACACTAATGGATTGCGTTTTGACTTTCTAAATGTCCTGTTATTGCTTCCTTAATAATGGATTCTTGGCCCATTGTGTAGTTACAACAGGGGAGAGGACCATACGTCTCCTAATAAAAGCCAATGTGAGGGATTTTTACCTTAGAAGGTAGCTCTCTGGAGAGAGAGGGAGAAGAGATCAAGCGAACATCACAGAAATCCTGTGAGAAGGATCCAGCAGGCAAGAAAAGAACCCGACTGATCAAGAACAGCCACCACAGCAGAGACATCACAAAAATTACTTTGAGGCTAACCATCTGTGAGGGTAACAAACTACACACCACCAGCTTTGGGCTGTATTACAATCAATAAAGCTATACCTCCACAAATTCAAGACTGCGAATAATCAGGTCTGCAACTTTTAAGAAAAGATTTTTTTCCTCCTGAGAAGACTTAATAATCTTCTGTAAACCACAAACACTGACCGCACTTGGGACTTTAAACCATCTCTTACCCTGTTCTCTCTATCTATCCACTGTTGTGTATGGGCTGGAGTTTGTGTATGAGGTAAAGCCCCTGGAGCCGGGCTGAAAAGGCAGGGGGATCCTCGCCTCTGCATTTTTTCAGCCCCCTGGAACGATCCTCCAGTCTTTTGGGTTGAAAGTTTAAAGAGGCGTGATCCCTGTCCCTGTAAACACTTAATAGGAAAGGGGGATCCTGCCCCCCCAATAGCTGTTGGCCAATCACAGGGCTGGCAGATCAGCAATATCGGCAGCACCACTTGGAGCAGTGGCCACTGCCAGTGCTGCCGAGGCCTCAGACGCAGACCCAGCGGTGGAACCCCAGACCAGAGGTAGGTGAGGTGGGGTTACCGGGGTCAGTCCGGATCACCCCAGCGATGGAGGTGGAGGGTGGGCATTCAGTCCAGGGGTTGGAGGCCCTGAGGCAGGGGTCTTCCATGGACCCCCCCGCCTCCCAGCCCGCAGGGAGGGCGCCTCTTTTTCCAAGGCATCCACTCTGCGTGGCTGAAGGCTCCCCCCACCTGCCCATTGCTGGAAAGATCCCATTGGCAGGGGGAGGAGGCCCTTAATTGGCCATCAGTAGGGCACTTAAGGGCCTGAATTGGCCTCTGGGAGGGGAGGTCGTTCTCAGCCTATCCTGCCTTTGGGAGAATCGGAACTGGGGTTCCTAGCATAAGTTCAGTGACAGGCGATTCTGCCCCGATTCTCCACCCCTCCCCATCCACCACGAAACCCGCTGTCGAAGTGCAAACAAGATCCGGCCCTTTGTGGAGGTGACTGTCTATGTAAGGTTGTGATAATTTCAAAATTTGTTTAAAAATAAATAGTTACGCTTTTTACCTACTAGAAAACCTGTCATTTGTCTGTTTATTTGACCCTAAAGATACTCAGGGGCTAAAGCATCATTTGAACAAAACAAGATTACGGTCAGTTGGGAGGTGAAGAGTGGAGATCACCCACAACCCTTGCCACCTGTCCGTACCAACACTTTAGGAAGGATGTGAGGGTCCTTGTGAGGGTGCAGAGGAGATTTACCAGAATGGTTCCAGGGATGGGGGATTTTAGTTACAAGGTTAGGTTGGAGAAGCTGAGGTTGTTCTCCTTGGAACAAAGGAGATTGAGAGGAGATTTGAAAGAGGTGTACAAGATTATGACAGGTTTGGTTAGGGTAGACAAAGAAAAGCTGTTCCCATTAGCTGATGGTACAAGGACTAGGGGACACAGATTGAAGGTTTTGGGCAAGAGATGCAGGGGGGGATGTGAGGAAGCACTTTTTTACACAGCGAGTGGTAATGACCTGGAACTCGCTGCCTACGGGGGTGGTGGAAGCGGAGACGATGAATGATTTGAAGGAAATTGGATGGGCACTTGCAGGGCTATGGGGATAGAGTGGGGCAGGGGGGGAATGCGACTGATTGGATTGCTCTACAGAGAGCCGTCATACACTTGATGCGCTGATTAGCCTCCTTCTGTGCAGTAATTACTCTATGGCTCTGGGAATATTCTATCAGAAAGCCCACACCTTCATCTCTATCTGACTGAATGGCATCTATCTCTGTACTGAGGGAGTGTTGCACTGTCGGAGGGTCAGTACTGAGGGAGTGTTGCACTGTCGGAGGGTCAGTACTGAGGGAGAGCTGCACTGTCGGAGGGTCAGTACTGAGGGAGTGCTGCACTGTCGGATGGTCAGTACTGAGGGAGTGCTGCACTGTCGGAGGGTCAATACTGAGGGAGTGCTGCATTGTCGGAGGGTCAGTACTGAGGGAGTGCTGCACTGTCGGAGGGTCAGTACTGAGGGAGTGCTGCATTGTCAGAGGGTCAGTACTGAGGGAGTGCTGCACTGTCGGAGGGTCAGTACTGAGGGAGTGCTGCACTGTCGGAGGGTCAGTACTGAGGGAGTGCTGCACTATCGGAGGGTCAGTACTGAGGGAGTGCTGCACTGTCGGAGGGTCAGTACTGAGGGAGTGCTGCACTGTCGGAGGGTCAATACTGAGGGAGTGCTGCATTGTCGGAGGGTCAGTACTGAGGGAGTGCTGCACTGTCGGAGGGTCAGTATTGAGGGAGTGCTGCATTGTTGGAGAGTCAGTACTGAGGGAATGCTGCACTGTCGGGGGTTATTACTGAGGGAGTGCTGCACTGTCGGAGGGTCAGTACTGAGGGAGTGCTGCACTGTCGCAGGGTCAGTACTGAGGGAATGCTGCACTGTCGGGGGTCATTACTGAGGGTTTGCTGCACTGTCGGAGGGTCAGTACTGAGGGAGTGCTGCACTGTCGCATGGTCAGTGCTGAGGGAGTGCTGCACTGTCGGAGAGTCAGTACTGAGGGAACGCTGCACTGTTGGAGGGTCAGTACTGAGGGAGAGCTGCACTGTCGGAGGGTCAGTACTGAGGGAGTGCTGCACTGTCGGAGGGTCAGTACTGAGCGAGTGCTGCACTGTCGGATGGTCAGTACTGAGGGAGTGCTGCACTATTGGGGGTGAGTACTGAGGGAGTGCTGCACTGTCGGAGGGTCAGTACTGAGGGAGTGCTGCACTGTCCGAGGGTCAGTACTGAGGGAGTGCTGCACTGTCGGAGGGTCAGTACTGAGGGAGTGCTGCACTGTCGGAGGGTCAGTACTGAGGGAGTGCTGCACTGTCCGAGGGTCAGTACTGAGGGAGTGCTGCACTGTCGGAGGGTCAGTAATGAGGGAGTGCTGCACTGTCCGAGGGTCAGTACTGAGGGAGTGCTGCACTGTCGCATGGTCAGTGCTGAGGGAGTGCTGCACTGTCGGAGGGTCAGTACTGAGGGAGTGCTGCACTGTCGGAGGGTCAGTACTGAGGGAGTGCTGCACTGTCCGAGGGTCAGTACTGAGGGAGTGCTGCACTGTCAGAGGGTCAGTACTGAGGGAGTGCTGCACTGTCCGAGGGTCAGTACTGAGGGAGTGCTGCACTGTCGGAGGGTCAGTACTGAGGGAGTGCTGCACTGTCCGAGGGTCAGTACTGAGGGAGTGCTGCACTGTCAGAGGTTACGCATTTCAGATGAGACGTTAAACCAGCAACCCCTCTGCTCTCTCAGGTGGATGTAAAAGATCCTGACACTGTTTGAAGAAGAACGGAGAGTTCTCCTCATGTCCTGGGGCCAATACTTATCCCTCAACCAGCATCACTTAAAAAACAGATATATAGGGCTGGATTTTGTTTTTGTGGCATTGGGAGCAGTGGCGGGTGTGCAAAATGGCGGCCCACACGCCCGGGCCGCGCGCTGCCATGCCACTACGATCTTCAAGCTGGATGCTCATTATAACATGCAGGACGGCAGCCCCCCCACCCAACCACATGGAGGGGTGACCTTGGCGATGCCGTGAACGCCATCACCTGATGCGGGAACAGGTGGTGGCGCCATTTGCAGAAGGCTGCAAGCCTTGCACAATGTTGAACCTATAAATTCCTGGCCCTATTTCCCCCTCCCCTGTGCAAAACATGCAGAGTTAACCCCTGACACCCCCTCTCCCAGACTAATTATGCAAAGCTAACCCCCTTCACGAAAAAAGGGTGCAGGATTCCCCATCACTCCCAATATGGCTGCAGAGTTCTGACCCCCCACCTCTGGATATTTAACTCAGCTTCGCAAAAAACATAGAGGAGAGCAGCACAGTAGTTACTGACCTTCACCAGCTCTGAGCACTTTTGCCTCGGTGGCACCGGCTTTTCTATGACAGCAAACTGAAGGCACGTAAGTGCCGCACGTCCTCCTGAAGATGGGTAACTGCTGGATGGATTGTGACAAATACATGATAATGAGGGCGGCACAGTGGCGCAGTGGCTAGCACTGCAGCCTCACAGCTCCAACGACCCGGGTTCAATTCCGGGTACTGCCTGTGTGGAGTTTGCAAGTTGTCCCTGTGTCTGCGTGGGTTTCCTCCGGGTGCTCCGGTTTCCTCCCACAGCCAAAAGACTTGCAGGTTGATAGGTAAATTGGCCATTATAAATTGCCCCTAGTATAGGTAGGTGGTAGGGAAATATAGGGACAGGTGGGGATGTGGTGGGAATATGGGATTAGTGTAGGATTAGTATAAATGGGTGGTTGATGGTCGGCACAGACTCGGTGGGCCGAAGGGCCTGTTTCAGTGCTGTATCTCTAAAAACTAAAACTAAATGATGCCGATGGCTGTTTGACATATTCTCAGTCGGGTCCCGTCGCAGAACAGCGGAGGGGCCGCCACAGAGCTTCCCCGCCACAGGAAAGATCGGGCCTGGCATTCCCGGTGTCAGGCTCAGTGGTGGGCGCCTGCCGCTCTGATCCTCCGGGCCTCACTGCCACGGAACCTGATGCCGGGGGGACTACAGGATACAGTCCAAAGTCATTATCACATTGCTATCTATGGGTTCTTACTGTGTGTAGAATAGCTGCCATTTTTGTATCCTATATTGAAATATTGACTACATGTGAAAAGTAATTTTTTGACTGTGGTGTTTTGGGATGCTCTGAGGTGTTTTGGGATGCTCGGTGGTGTTTTGTGATGCTTGGTGGTGTTTTGGGATGTTTGGTGGTGTTTTGGGATGCTCGGTGGTGTTTTGGGATGTTTGGTGGTGTTTTGGGATGCTCTGAGGTGTTTTGGGATGCTCGGTGGTGTTTTGAGATGTTTGGTGGTGTTTTGGGATGCTCTGAGGTGTTTTGGGATGTTTGGTGGTGTTTTGGGATGCTCAATGGTGTTTTGGGATGCTCGGTGGTGTTTTGGGATGTTTGCTGGTGTTTTGGGATGTTTGGTGGTGTTTTGGGATGTTCGGTGATGTTTTGGAGTGTTCGGTGGTGTTTTGGGATGTTCGGTGGTGTTTTGGGATGCTCTGAGGTGTTTTGGGATGTTTGGTGGTGTTTTGGGATGCTCAGTGGTGTTTTGGGATGCTCTGAGGTGTTTTGGGATGCTCTGAGGTGTTTTGGAGTGTTCGGTGGTGTTTTGGGATGTTCGGTGGTGTTTTGGGATGTTTGGTGGTGTTTTGGGATGCTCTGAGATGTTTTGGAGTGTTCGGTGGTGTTTTGAGATATTCGGTGGTGTTTTGGGATGCTCGGTGGTGTTTTGGGATGCTCTGAGGTGTTTTGGGATGTTCGGTGGTGTTTTGGGATGTTCTGAGGTGTTTTGGGATGCTCTGAGGTGTTTTGGGATGCTCAGTGGTGTTTTGGGATGCTCTAAGGTGTTTTGGGATGCTCGGTGGTGTTTTGGGATGCTTGGTGGTGTTTTGGGATGCTCGGTGGTATTTTGGGATCTTCTGAGGTGTTTTGGGATGCTCGGTGGTATTTTGGGATGCTCAGTGGTGTTTTGGGATCTTCTGAGGTGTTTTGGGATGCTCAATGGTGTTTTGGGATGTTCTGATGTGTTTTGGGATGCTCGGTGGTATTTTGAGATGCTCAATGGTGTTTTAGGATGTTCTGAGGTGTTTTGGGATGCTCAGTGGTATTTTGAGATGCTCAATGGTGTTTTGGGATGCTCTGAGGTGTTTTAGGATGTTTTGAGGTGTTTTGGGATGCTCAGTGGTGTTTTGGGATGTTCTGAGGTGTTTTGGGATGCTCAGTGGTATTTTGGGATGCTTGGTGGTGTTTTGGGATGCTCGGTGGTATTTTGGGATGTTCGGTGGTGTTTTGGGATGTTCGGTGGTGTTTTGGGATGCTCAGTGGTGTTGTGGGATGCTCGGTGGTGTTTTGGGATGTTCGGTGGTGTTTCGGGATGTTCAGTGGTATTTTGGGATGCTCAGTGGTATTTTGGGATGCTCAGTGGTATTGTGGGATGCTCGGTGGTGTTTTGGGATGTTCGGTGGTATTGTGGGATGCTCGGTGGTATTTTGGGATGCTCAGTGGTGTTTTGGGATGCTCGGTGGTATTTTGGGATGTTCGGTGGTGTTTTGGGATGTTCGGTGGTGTTTCAGGATGTTCGGTGGTGTTTTGGGATGCTCAGTGGTGTTTTGGGATGCTCGGTGGTATTTAGGGATGTTCAGTGGTGTTTTGGGATGCTCGGTGGTATTTTGGGATGCTCAATGGTGTTTTGGGATGCTCGGTGGTGTTTTGGGATGTTCGGTGGTGTTTTGGGATGCTCGGTGGTGTTTTGGGATGCTCAGTGGTATTTTAGGAAGCTCAGTGGTGTTTTGGGTTGCTCGGTGGTATTTTAGGATGCTCAGTGGTGTTTTGGGATGCTCGGTGGTATTTTAGAATGCTCAGTGGTGTTTTGGGATGTTCGGTGGTGTTTTGGGATGCTCGGTGGTATTTTGGGATGCTCAGTGGTATTTTAGGATGCTCAGTGGTGTTTTGGGTTGCTCGGTGGTATTTTAGGATGCTCAGTGGTGTTTTGGGATGCTCGGTGGTATTTTGGGATGCTCAGTGGTGTTTTGGGATGCTCGGTGGTATTTTAGGATGCTCAGCGGTGTTTTGGGATGTTCGGTGGTGTTTTGGGATGCTCGGTGGTATTTTGGGATGCTCAGTGGTATTTTAGGATGCTCAGTGGTGTTTTGGGTTGCTCGGTGGTATTTTAGGATGCTCAGTGGTGTTTTGGGATGCTCGGTGGTATTTTGGGATGCTCAGTGGTGTTTTGGGATGCTCGGTGGTGTTTTGGGATGTTCGGTGGTTGCAAAAGCACAATATTAATGGACGTTCTTTCTGTCTGTTCTGTCTGGCTTCATCATTCGGTTCCCAAGCTCACCTTCAACTCCAGCAATTTGATGCGATGCTGATGGTTTCTCAGCTCCTCTTGTATCTGGGACATCATTTCCTTTACCACCACGACCTGTCGCCTCCTGTCCTCATTCTCCTGCAGCCAGTAAGACAGCTGGTCCCAACACCTGAACATTCTGGGGCACCGTTGACCCTCCAGCTGAGGTAAGCTGGCAAGGCATCTGCATCTCCTGCTGGGCTGCGCCTGGTTACTGTCCTCTCCGCACAGGAACAGCTCTGCTCCTTCCTGACTGGGTCTTTCATTGCCAATGTGGGGCTCACCACACGTTGTCCAGAGACAGGCACTCCAAAGCAGGGCCCACAGGCAGATTTCGGCTATATCACTGCTGCACTTCATCCCTGTGGGTGTACAGGCTGGGAACGGGGGCTGGGAGTAGGGGCAGAGTGAATGGATTCCGAGCCACTCTGAGCCTCTCTTCAGTTTAGTGCTGTGGTTTGTTTTGTTTTCAGAAGTCATTGAGCGGAGGTGGAGCCATCCCCTTCAGTCATTGTCTTCTCCTCCCTCAGTTCTCAGGCAATCTGTTCAAGGACACGCTGCTTTTGTGGTTTCTCCTGTTAATCGAAAAACTGAAAGAGAAACAGTAGGTGAATCAGACAAAGGATCCACAGCCCCCAGTTCTGGAGGAAGCCACTCACCGTCCTGACAATATCATGGGGTCTAAAGATTCAAGCTCTTTGTGCTTATTCTAGAGGCTCAAACAGGTTCCTAAGCCTACAAAATGATGCAGCAGGAAGCCTGTTCTTTTCAAGCAGGAAACGCAAGTTCATTAGCAGCAGGAAGCCACTGATTACCAGCAGGACGCACATCATTACCAGCAGGATGTGTGTCATTACCAGCAGAAAGCGCACTTCCTGCCATATTGCTAAAGGCCACAAGATGGTATTGCCATGCCCAGGCCTGAAACAGGCATTTGTTCCTTTCCAAATGCCAGAAAACCAGCAGCACCTGCTCTGCGGCCCTAATAGGAAGCTGTTAAAGTAACGAACAACGTAAACATTAAAAAAAAATAACACCTTTCCCTGCTCCTCACTCCCCCATTGACCCTGTCTTCTGGAAACCACTCCCCTATCAATCCCCTGCCACAGAAAACACTCCCCCATTGCCCACCCTCCCCCAGAAACCATCCCATTAACACCCTCCTCTGGAAATCACTCCCCCATCAACCCCCACCCCCACTTCTCCCAGAACTGTCTTCCCCAGAAACCACTCCCCATCAATACCCTCCCCCAGGATCTACTACCCATTGGTAGCCCTCCCCCACAGGACCCAGACCCTCACCTTCAGATACCACTCCCCCATCAACCCCTCCCCTGGGATTTGAAATCAGCTATCTGGACTAACGGTCCAGCAACATAACTGAACATCCCCTTCCTGCCATGGCTTATGCTGACCTTTGTGGCATCCAGAGGCCACCAATATCTTTCCTACTTCTTCCTGGCCACTTGGTCAGAATGGCCATGAGCGATACTGTTCCCTGTCCACCTTGTCAAAACCCCTTATAATGCTGAACATTTCATTCAAATCTCCCTTTCACCTTCTCTGTTCTGATGAAAAGAGGCCAAGTTTCTCTCATCTCTCCTCTGAACTAAACTTTTTTAAGACCTCTATCAGTCTCCACTTAGTTTTCTCTATTCCAGCCTATTCAGTCTTTCCTGATAGCTGCCTCCCCTCAATTATGATAACATTTTTCTAAATCTTTTCTGCACTTTCTCCAGTGCTTCAATATCCTATGAACATACAAACATACGAATTAGGAGCAGGTGTCGGCCACTCGGCCCCTCGAGCCTGCTCTGCCATTCAACAAGATCATGGCTGATCTAATTGTAACCTCAACTCCACATTCCCACCTACCCCAATAACCTTTCACCCCCTTGCTTATCAAGAATCTATCCACCTCTGCCTTAAAAATATTCAAAGACTCTGCTTCCACTGCCTTTTGAGGAAGAGAATTCCAAAGACTCACGACCCTCTGAGAGAAAAAATGTCTCCTCATCTCTGTCTTAAATGGGCGACCCCTTATTTTTAAACAGTGACCCCCGAGTTCTAGATTCTCCCACAAGAGGAAACATCCTGTTTGTATTATGCACAGTATTGTGCACAGTACTCCAAGTGTGGTCTAATCAAGATTCAACATTATCTACTGGCTTTTCTATTCTGTTGAACCAGAATAAACCCCAGTACTTTGCCTAAACTTGTTTTGCTAGTTTAATCATTTATGTATCTGTATTTCCTGTTCTTTTTGCTCCTCTATTCTATTTAGTTTCTTACCTTCCAAAGAATAAATGGCCTCCTTATTCCTTCTGCAAAAATGAATCATCTCACACTTGCCTAGAATGAATTTGATTTCCTATTTATTTGCCCAAGCTCCAAGCCTGTGTATGTCTTCCTCTATTTTGGAGAACTCCTCCATATTATTAGCTGTACCATCTGGTATTATCTGCAAATTTCAAAACTATAGCTCCAATTTTTAAAAATTATTCTTGAGATGTGGGTGTTGCTGGCAAGGCCAGTATTCATTGCCCATCCCTAATTGCCTTTGAGAAGGTGGCAGTGAGCCACCTTCTTGAATCGCTGCAGTCCATGTGGTATAGGTACGTCCTAGTGTTGTTAGGAAGGGAGTTCCAAAATTTTAACACAGTGACGATGAAGGAATGGTGATATATGTTCAAGTCAGGATGATGTGTGATTCAGAAGGGAACTTGTAGGTGATCCTGTTCTCATGCACCTGCTGCTCTTGTCCTTCTTGGTGGCAGAGATGTTTTGGGGAGTCAGTAGATCATAGTCACAGAGTCATTTATGGCATAGTAGGAGGCTGTTCAGTCCAGAGAGTCCAAGCTGGCTCTCCACGGAGCTATCCTGTCAGTCCCATTCCCCGGCTCATTCCCCGTAGCCCTGCAAATCTATTTCTCTCAGGTGACCATCCAACTGCCTCTTGAAGTCATTGATTGTCTCCACTTCCACCAACCTTGTGGGCAGCGAGTTCCAGGTCATTACCACCCGATGTGTAAAAAAGTGCTCCCACATATTTCCCTGCATCTCTTGCCCAAAACTACCAATCAAAGTCTCCTAGTCCTTGTACCATGAGTGAACAGGAACAGCTTTTCCTTGTCTAACTTATCTAAGCCTGTAATAATCTTGTACACTTATATTAAATCTCCCCTCAATCTCCTTTGTTCTAAGGAGAACTAACGCAGCTTTTCCAATCTAACCTTGTTACTAAAATCCTCCTTCCCTGGAACTATTCTAGTAAATCTCCTCTGCACCCTCTCAAAGACCCTCACATCCTTCCTGAAGTGTGGTGACCAGAACTGAATGTCATACTGTAGTTGGGGCCTAACCAGAGCTTTATAAAGGTTCAGCATAACTTCCCTGCTTTTGTACTCTATGCCTCTGTTTATGAAGCCCAGGATCCCATAAGCTTTACTAACCACTCTCTCAATCTGTTTTGCTACCTTCAAAGATCAATGCATGTGCATCCCCAGGTCCCTATGTTCCTGCACACTCTATAGAACTGTGCCATTTAGTATATATTGCCTCACGCTATTCCTTCTGTCAAAATGCATCACCTCACACTTCTCTGTTTTAAATTCCATCTGCCATCTCTCTGCCCACTTGGCTAGCCTATCTATGTCCTGTTGCAGGCGGATTATGTCATCCTCACTGTTTAGTGTCATCAGTAAATTTTGAGATTTTACTCTATATTCCAAGATCCGTCGCTGGCCAGGCCAGCATTTATTGCCCATCTATAATTGTCCTTGAGAAGGTGGTGGTGAGCTGCCTTCGTGAACCGCTGCAGTTCGTGTGGGGTAGGTACACTCACAGTTCTGTTAAGGAGGGAGTTCCAGCATTTTGACCCAGCAACAGTGAAGGAACAGTGATATAGTTCCAAGTCAGGATGGTGCGTGGCTTGGAGGGGAACTTGCAGGTGGTGATGTTGTAGCAAATGTGATGCCCTTATTCAAGAAAAGGTGTAAGGACAGTCCTAGTAACTATAGGCCAGTTTAACATTCGTGATGGATAAGGTTTTAGAAACAATAATCAGGGAAAATATCAAAAGACACCTAGAAAGGTTTGAGTTAATTGAGGATAGCCAGCACATATTTGCAAAACGTAGATCATGCTTGACAAATCTAATTGAATTTTTTGATGAAGTAACAGAGAAGATTGATGAAGGGAATGTGGTGGACATTGTTTTTAGGAATTTTATGAAAGTGTTCAAAAGGCTGATTAATAAAATTGAGGCTCATGGAATAGGAGGGTCAGTGTCCAAATGGATAAAACACTGGCTTAAGAACAGAAAACAGTGAGTCGTGGTAAATGGTTGTTTTTCTGACTGGAGGATGGTAGACAGTGGTGTTGCCCAAGGGTCAGTACTGGGACCACTCTTTTTTTTGATATATATAGGAATGACTTCGATATTGGAATACAGAGTAAAATTTCAAAATTTGCCAATGATACCAAACTTAGAGATGTGTCAGACAGTGAGGATGATACCAATCGACTGCAACAGGACATCGATAGGCTAGCAGAATGGGCAGAAAAGTGGCGAGGGAATTTAATATAGAGAAGTGTGAGGTGATGCATTTTGGCAGAAGGGATAGGGAGAGGCAATATATACTCAATGGTACAGTTCTAAAGAGTGTGTAGGAACAGAGCGACCTGGGGGTGCACATGCATTGATCTTTGAAGGTGGCAGGACGTATTGAGAGAGTGGTTAGCAAAGCATATTGGATCTTGGGCTTAATAAATTTAAAAACATTTTTTTTTATTCGTTCATGGGATGTGGGTGTTGCTGGCTAGGCTAGCATTTATCGCCTATCTCTAATTTCCCTTGAGAAGGTGGTGGTGAGTTGCCTTCTTGAACCATTGCAGTCCATGTGAGGTAGGTACACCCACAGTGCTGTTAGGAAGGGTCTTCCGGGATTTTGACCCAGCGACAGTGAAGGAACGGCGATATAGTTCCAAGTCAGGATGGTGTGTGACTTGGAGGGGAACATCCAGGTGGTGATGTTCCCATGCATTTGCTGCCCTTGTCCTTCTAGTTGGTAGAGGTTGTGGGTTTGAAAGGTGCTGTCTATGTAGCCTTGGTGCATTGTTGCAGTGCATCTTGTAGATGGTACACATTGCTGCCACTGTGCGTCGGTGGTGGAGGGAGTGAATGTTTGTGGATGGGGTCCCAATCAAGCGGGCTGCTTTGTCCTGGATGGTGTCGAGCTTCTTGAGTGTTGTTGGAGCTGCACCCAGCCAGGCAAGTGGAGAATATTCCATCACACCCCTGACTTGTGTCTTGTAGATGTTGGGCAGGCTTTGGGGAGTCAGGAGGTGAGTTACTCGCCACAGAATTCCTAGCCTCTGACCTACTCTTGTAGCCACGGTATTTATATGGCTACTCCAGTTCAGTTTCTGGTCAATGGTAACCCCTAGAATGTTGATAATGGGGGATTCAGTGATCGTAATGCCGTTGAATGTCAAGGGGAGATGGTTAGATTCTCTCTTGTTGGAAATGGCCATTGCCTGGCACTTGTGTGGTGCACTTATCCACATTATCAGCCCAAACCTGGATATTGTCCAAGTCTTGCTGCATTTCTACACAGACTGCTTCAGTATCTGAGGATTCGCGAATGGTGCTGAACATTGTGCAATCATCAGCGAACATCCCTATTTCTGACCTTATGATTGAAGGAAGGTCATTGATGAAGCAGCTGAAGATGGTTGAGCCTAGGACACTACCCTGAGGAACTCCTGCAGTGATGTCCTGGAGCTCAGATGATTGACCTCCAACAACCACAACCACCTTCCTTTCAGGTATTGAGTACAGCAGGGACGTTATGCCAAACCTTTATAAAGCTCTGGTTAGGCCACAGCTCGAGTATTGCATCCAGTTCTGGTCAGCACACTTTAGGAAGGATGTGACAGTCCTTGAGAGGGTGCAGACGAGATTTACCAGAATAATTCCAGGGATGAAGTTTAGGTTGGAGAAGCTGGGGTTATTCCCTTGGAGCAAAGGCGATTGAGGGGAGGTTTGAAAGAGGTGTACAAGATTATGACAGGTTTGGATAGGGTAGACAAAGAAAAGCTGTTCCCATTAGCTGATGGTACAAGGATTGGGAGACACAGATTGAAGGTTTTGGGCAAGAGATGCAGGGGGGGATGTGAGGAAGCACTTCTTTTACGCAGTGACTGGTAATGACCTGGAACTCGCTGCCTATGAGGGTGGTGGAAGCAGAGACGATGAATGATTTGAAAAGGGAATTGAATGAGCACGGAAGGAAATCAACTTGCAGGGCTACAGGGACAGAGTGAGGGAATAGGACTGATTGGATTGCTCTACAGAGAGCCAACATGTACTCGATGAGCCAAACGGCCTCCTTCTTTGCCTTAATGAATCTATTGACTGAATCTTTGCAGCCTATTGGTAACAGCTAGGAGCTCAGAAGGCTGGCAACATGGTAGGAATGTGTCAAGATGGGAGCCTGACATCTTCCTGCCGCTATGCCCTATTGCCAGTGGTGGGAAACTTAGCGGCTTGGCCAGGTAGCCAATTGAGCGACTTAAGTGGCCAATTAAAGGCCACTTCTTGCCTCTGCAGGCATCTTTGCCACATTGGGAAAGCCTGCCATTGCATAGGAAGACCACCAGGTAAACCCTGATGGCCTTCCAGCTGGTTCCCAGGGCAGGGTGTCAAATACAAACATACGAACGTACAAATTAGGAGCAGGAGTAGACCAGTCGGCCCCTTCAAGCCTGCTCTGCCATTTAATAAGATCATGGCTGATCTGATTGTGGTCTCGACTCCTGTTTCCCGCCTACCTCCGATACCCTTTGACACCCTTGTTAGTCAAGAATTTATCTCCCTCTGCCTTAAAAATATTCAATGACCCTTCCTCCACTGCTGTCTAGAGAAGAGAGTTCCAAAGACTCACAACTCTCTGAGAGAAAAAAAAATTCTCCTCATCTCTCTTAAATGGGTGACCCCTTTTTTTAAACAGTGACCTTTAGTTCTAGTCTCTCTCACAAAGGGAAATATCTTTTCAGCACCAATCCTGTCAAGTCCCCTCAGGATCTTATATGTTTCAATAGAATCACCTCTCATTCTTCTAAACTCCAATGGATACAGACCCAACCTGTCCTACCTTCCAGGTATTAGTCAAGTGAACCTTCGCTGAAATGCCTCTAACGCATTTATATTCTTTCTTAAATAAGGAGACTGAATTGTTACAGTGCAGAAGGAGGCCATTCGGCCCATCGTGTCCGCACTGGCTCTCTGAAAGAGAAATTCTCTCAGTTCCATTCCCCTGCCTTCTCCCCATAATCCTGCACATTCTTCCTTTTCATATAACTGTCCAATTCTCTTTTGAATGCTTCAATTGATCCTGCCTCCACCACGTTCTCAGGCAGCTCATTCCAGACCTTAATCACTCGCTGCGTGAAAACGTTTTTCCTCATATCACTTTTGCTTCTCTTACCAAATACTTTAAATCTTTGCCCCCTCATTCTCGATCCTTTCACAAGTGAGAACAGTTTCTCTCTATCTACTCTGCCCATACCCCTCATGATTTTGAATTCCTCAATCAAATCTCCTCTCAGCCTTCTCTTCTCCAAGGAAAACAGTCCTAACTTCTCTAATCTATCTTCATAACTGAAATTCCTCATCCCTGGAACCATTCTTGTGAATCTCTTGTGTACTCTCTCCAATGCCCTCATGTTTTTCCTCAAGTGCAGCACCCAGAATTAGACGCCATATTCCAGCTGAGGCCGAACTAGTGTCTTATACAAGTTCTACATAACTTCCTTGCTCTTGTACTCTATGCCCCTATTAATAAAGCCCAGGATACTGTATGCTTTATTAACCGCTCTCTCAACCTGTCCTGCCACTGTCAATGACTTATGCACATATACACCCAGGTCCCTCTGCTCCTGCACCCCCTTTAGAATTGTGCCTTTTATTTTATATTGTCTCTCCATGCTCTTCCTACCAAAATGAATCACTTCACATTTCTCTGCATTGAACTTCATCTGCCACCTATCTGCCCATTCCACCAACTTGTCTATGTTCTTTTGGAGTTCTACACTATCCTCCTCACAGTTCACAATACTTCCAAGTTTCGTATCATTAGCAAACTTTGAAATCATGCCCCGTACACCAAGGTCTAGGTCATTAATATATATAAGGAAAAGCAAAGGTCCCAACACTGATTCCTGGGGAACTCCACTACAAACCTTCCTCCAGCCCGAAAAACATCCATTAACCACTACTCTTTGTTTCCTGTCACTCAGCCAATTTCGTATCCATGTTGCTACCATCCCTTTTATTCCATGAGCTACAAGTTTTTTGACAAGTCTGTTGTGTGGCTCCATATCAAATGCCTTTTGAAAGTCCATGTACACCACATCAACAGCATTGTCCTCATCAATCCTCTCTGTTACCTCCTCAAAAAACTCTAGCAAGTTAGTTAAGCATGATTTTCCTTTAAGAAATCATTGTTGGCTTTCCTTAATTAACTCGCATTTGTCCATGTGACTATTGATTTTGTCTCGAATTATTTTTTCTGGAGGTTTTCCCACCACCGAAGTTAAACTTACTGGTCTGTACTTGCTGCACTTATCTTTACATCCTTTTTTGAACAAGGGTGTAACACTTGCAATTCTCCAGTCCTCTGGCACCACCCCCGAGTCGAAGGAAGACTGAAAATTTATGCCCAGTGCCTCTGCGATTTCCACCCTCACTTCCCTCAGTATCCTTGGATGCATCTCATCTGGTCCTGGTGCTTTATCCACTTTAAATACAGACAGCCTATCAAATACTCCCTCTTCATCAATTATAAACCCCTCTAGTGTCTGACTTAGCTCCTCTTTCAACATAGCCTGTGTTGCATCTTTTTCCTTGGTAAAGACAGATGCAAAGTATTCATTTAATACCTCAGCTATGCCCTCTGCCTCCATGTGTAAATCCCCTTTCTGGTGGGACCTGTACAAACCGGATGGTCTGCACTTGAACAGGACTGGGACAAATATCCTTGCAGGAAGGTTTGCTAGTGCTGTTGGGGATGGTTTAAACTAGCTTGGCAGGGGGATGGGAACCTGAGCGCAGTCTTAGATAGGACAATTTTAGGGCAGGAAACAGGAGGCAGAAAATTAGCGAGTGACTCTGAAAGACAGAAGAAGCAAAGGTTAAAAAGTATGCAGCACAGGAATTTGGCAGTGTTAAAGGGTATTTATTTAAATGGAAGGAGTATATTAAATAAAGCCGATGAGCTGAGGGCACAGATAGACACATGGCAACACGATATCATTGCTATAACAGAAACTTGGCTTAAAGAGGCGCAAGAATGGCAACTCAACATCCCTGGATATAGAGTTTTCAGGTGGGATAGAGAGGGAGATAAAAAAAGGAGGGGGTGTAGCATTATTAGTTAAGGAATCGATGACAGCTTTGAGGAGGGATGATATGCTAAATGAATCATCAAATGAGGTCATATGGGTGGAGCTCAGAAATAAAAAAGGGGCAGCCACACTACTAGGAGTTTACTATAGACCCCCAAAATAGTGAGAGGGAGATAGAAGAACAAATATGCAGGCAAATTTCTGAGTGCAAAAACTATAGGGCAATAATAGTCGGGGATTTCAACCTCCCCAATATCAACTGGGGTACAAACAGTGTGAAGGGCACAGAGGGGACAAAATTCTTGAACTGCATTCAAGAGAACTTTTTTAGCCAGCACGTAACCAGCCCAACTAGAGGGGGCGCAATTCTAGATTTAGCCTTCGGTAATGAAGGTGGGCAAGTGGAGGAAGTAACAGTGGGTGACCATTTTGGAGATAGCAATCATAATACAATTAGTTTTAGCATAATCATGGAAAAGGACAAAGATAAAACAGGAGTTAAAGTTCTAAATTGGGGGAAGGCAAATTTTAAGAAACTGAGAGGTGACCTGGCAAAAGTGGACTGGATACAGCTACTTGAAGGAAAATCAGTGGCAAGCCAGTGGGAGGCATTCAAAAGCGAGATACTTACAGGCACAGTGTAGGCATGCCCCCACAAAGATAAAGGGTGGTACTGCCAAATCTAGAGCCCCTGGTTATCCCGAAATTTACAGGATAAGTTAAAGCAGAAAAAGAAAGCTTATGATGATCACAAAATCTTAATACTTTTGAAAGCCTAGAAGAGTATAGAAAGTGCAGGGGTGAAGTAAAAAAGGAAATTAGAAAAGCAGAGAGGACATGAAAAATTGTTGGCAGGTAAAATCAGGGAAAACCCAAAGATGTTTTATCAGTATATTAAGAGCAAGAGGATAACTAAGGAAAGGGTAGGGCCTATCAGAGATGTACAAGGGAACTTATGCTTGGATGCAGAAGATGTGGGCAGGGTTCTTTATGAGTTTTTTGTCTCTGTCTTCACAAAGGAGAAGGATGATGTAGACATTGCAGTTAAAGAGGAGGAGTGTGAAGATACAATAAGCATAATGAAAGAGGAAGTACTAGAGGGTCTGACATCCTTGAAAGTGGATAAATTGCCTGGGCCGGATGGATTGCATCCCAGGTTGTTAGAGGAAGCCAGGGAGAAAATAGCAGATGCTCTGAGGATCATCTTCAAATCTTCACTAGATACTGGTGAGGTGCCAGAGGATTAGAGGTCTGCAAACCTTGTACCATTGTTTAAAAAGGGTGCGAGGGATAGGCCAAATAATTGTAGGCCGGTCAGTCTGACCTCGGTGGTGGGTAAATTGTTAGAATCTATTCTAAGGGACAGGATAAACTGCAACTTAGAAAGGCACGGATTAATCAGTGATAGTCAGCATGGATTTGTTCAGGAAAGGTCATGTCTTACTAACTTAATTGAGTGTTTTGAGGAATTAACAAGAAGGATTGATGAGGGTAGTGCAGTGGATGTGGTCTACATGGATTTTAGTAAGGCAATTGACAAGGTCCCACATAGCAGACTGGTCAGTAAAATGAAAGCCCATGGGATACAGGGGAATGTGGCAGGTTGGATCCAAAATTGGCTCAGTGACAGGAAACAAAGGGTAGTAGTCGACAGATGTTCGTGTGAATGGAAAGCTGTTTCCAATGGCATTCCACAGGGCTCAGTGTTGGGTCCCTTGCTGTTTGTGGTATATATTAATGATTTGGACTTAAATGTGGGAGGCAAGATTGGGAAATTTGCTGATGACACAAAAATTGGCCGTGTAGTTGATAGTGAAGAGGATAGCTGTAGACTCCAGAATGATATCAATGGTTTGGTTGAGTGGGCGGAAAAGTGGCAAATGGAATTCAATCCAGATAAGTGTGAGGTAATGCATTTGGGGAGAGCAAATAAAGTGAGGGAATATACAATAAACGGGAGGATATTGAGAGGGGTAGAAGAAGTGAGAGACCTTGGAATGCATGTCCACAGGTCCCTGAAGGTGGCAGGACAGGTAGATAAAATTGTGAAGAAGGCATATGAAATGTTTTCCTTTATTGGCTGAGGTATAGAATTTAAAAGCAGGGATGTAATGCTGGAACTGTATAAAACACTGGTTAGGCCACAGCTGGAGTATTGCATATAGTTCACAAGATCAGATGACAGGTCGTTCAACCTTGCCTGTCTTAGAGTGAAGACCAAAGTACAGAAAGTCCTCATCAGGGAACTCCTCTTTGCTGACGATGCTGCATTAACATCCCACATGGAAGAGTGTCTGCAGAGACACTGACATTGACAGGATTGAGGCTGCCTGCAATGAATTTGGCCTAACCATCAGTTGCAAGAAAACGAGCATCATGGGACAGGATGTCAGAAATGCTCCATCCATCAATATCGGTGACCACACTCTGGAAGTGGTTCAAGAATTCACCTACCTGGGCTCAACCATTATCAACAACCTGTCTCTTGATGCAGAAATCAACAAGCGCATGGGAAAGGCTTCCACTGCTATGTCCAGACTGGCCAAGAGGGTGTGGGAAAATGGTGCACTGATATGGAACACAAAGTCCCAGTGTTTCAAGCCTGTGTCCCCAGTACCTTGCTCTACGGCAGTGAGGCCTGGACAACGTAGGTCAGCCAAGAGCAACGTCTCAAAGCATTCCATCTTCGCTGTCTCCGGAGAATTCTTCGCATCAGGTGGCAGGACAGTATCTCCAACACAGAAGTCCTCAAGGCTGCCAACATCCCCAGTATGTACACCCTACTGAGTCAGCGGCGCTTGAGATGGCTTGGCCATGTGAGCTGCATGGAAGATGGCAGGAACTCCAAGCACATATTGTACAGCAAGCTCATCACTGGTATCAGACCCATCGGCCGTCCATGTCTCCACTTTAAAGACGTTTGCAAATGTGACATGAAGTCTCGTGGGAGCTAGTTGCCAGCGATCGCCAGAGCTGGCGGACAGCTATAAAGGCAGGGCTGAAGAGAGGCGAGTTGAAGAGACTCAGCAGTTGGCAGGAAAAGGGACAGCAGTGTAAGGAGAGAGCCAACTGTGTAACAGCCCCAACAACCAACTTTACCTGCAGCGCCTGTGGAAGAGTCTGTCACTCTAGATTTGGCCTTTATAGCCACTCCAGGCGCTGCTTCACAAATCACTGACCACCTCTAGGTGCTACCCATCGTCTCTCGAGACAAGAAGGCCAAAAAAGAAAAAAGAACTGCTTTTGAGGTCCTGCTTTTTAATATCCTTCCGAGCTTCCTAAAATCTGCTTTCAGGACCTGATCCTCCTTCTTACCTATGCCATTGGTGCCAATGTGGATCATGACGTCTGGTTGTACACCCTCCCCCAGAAAAATGTCCTTCAGCCTCTCCGTGACATCCTTGACCCTGGCACCAGGGAGGCAACACACCATCTTGGAGTCACGTTTACTGCTGCAGAAACACCTGTCTCTTCCCTGACTATCGAATCCCCTATCACGATTGCTCTTCCACTCTTCTTCCTTCCCTCCTGTGCAGCTGACCCACTTGTCGTGCTACAAACTTGGCTCTGACTGCACTCCTCTGAGGAACCATCGCCCTCACCAGTATCCGAAATGGAAAACCGATTAGCGAGCAAGATTGTCTCAGGGGACTCCTGCACTGCCTGCCTGGTTCTCAGACTGCCTGGAGGTCACCCTTTCCCTGTCTGCCTGCATGCTCCTAACCTGTGGTGTAACCAGCTCCCTAAACGTGCTATCCACGTAGTTCTCTGCCTTGTGGATGCACAACAGTGACTCCAGCCGTCGCTCAAGTCCCGAAACCCGGAGCTCAAGCTTGTGCAGCCGGTGACACTTCCTGCAGATGTGTTTGTCTAGGACACATGGTGCATCCATGACTTCCCACATACCACAGGCTGTACATTCCACTCGGCAGAGCTGCCCTGCCATACCTTAACTTAACAGACTATTTATTATAAGTAGAATAGCTTACCAGTTACTCACCAAACAGCTCCTTCCACTGCACCAAAGCAGGAACCAAATACTGGAGGGTTAAAAACAGAAAAAAAAGTAGGAAAAGTAGAAAATTGTACCCAGTACTCCAGATGTGGTCTCACCAATACCCTGCACAACTGTAACAAAACATCCATACTTTTATATTCCATTCCCCTTGCAATAAACCACAACATTCCATTTGCCTTCCTAATCATTTGCTGAATCTGCAAACCAACTCGTGACACCCAGTTCCCGCTGTACCTCAGAGTTCTGCAATCTGTCTCCATTTAAATAATATGCTGCTTTACTATTCTTCCTGCCAAGGATAAGTTCACATTTTCCCACATTATTCTCCATTTGCCAAATTTTTGCCCACTCATTTTACCTATCTATATCCGTTTGCAGACTCCTTATGTCCTTTTCACAACTTAGTGTCCTCCTTGATGGGTACTCCATGGTCCACAGATGGGATCCCAGCAGCAATGGCTGCCCTCAGGGCAACAGCATTGCCAGTGATTTTTGACATCCCCCTACCCTTGATCGCTGGGGATGGCTGCCAGGCCCCAGCTTCCCCCAAATGCACTGACCTGTCTTTGAGGGCACCCAGCCTTGAGGCACCCTCTCACCAATGATGCAGCCTCAGCAATGGCTACTGCTAGTGGTGGTGCTACAGCGGTTGCAGAATTGCTGGCCCTCTGATTAGGTTGGCAACTGTTGGGGGAGAGGCTGCCATCTTCTATTGGACAGCGACCTTGGTAACTGGCTTTTAATTGTCTCCCACCAGCAAAATGCTGCTCCCAGGTCCCACTACCTGCAGAAGTGGGGTTGGACCCCAAAATCTTCTACCGATGTTATATATTGTTATACTATCTGTAAAGTGCGAGGAATTAATTACCTAGGAACTAGGACTGGCAGCGTAATGTTCCAGGGTACCGATGCTTCCGGTGTGACAGAGGTGGAGGTAAGAGAGGAGGGGGAGTTGCACTATTGATTAGGGAGGACATCACGGCATTACTTAGAGAGGATATCCCGGGGGGAATGTCCAGCGAGGCCATATGGGTAGAACATAGAAATAAGAAAGGGGTGACCACTTTGATGGGATTATACTATAGGCCCCCCAATAGTGAGAGGGAGGTGGAGGAGCATATATGTAGGGAAATCACCGATAGGTGTAGGAATTATAGGGTTGTAATAGTAGGTGATTTTAACTTCAATAATATTGACTGGGACTGCCTTAGTGCTAAGGAATCAGATGGGGAAGAATTTGTTAAGTGTGTCCAGGATAGTTTTCTGAAGCAGTATGTGGATGGCTCTACTAGAGAAGGGGCTACACTCAACCTCCTCTTAGGAAATGAGGATGGGCAGGTGGTTGATGTGTCAGTGGGGGAGCACTTTGGGACCAGTGATCATAATTCTATTCGCTTCCAGATAATTATGGAAAAGGATAGGACTGGTCCTCAGGTTGAAGTCCGAAATTGGGGGAAGGCTAATTTCGATGGCATCAGACAGGAACCCTCAAAAGTTGAAGAGGAGAGGCTGTTTACAGGTAAAGGGATGTCTGGCAAGTGGGAGGCTTTTAAAAGTGAGATAGGAAAAGTTCAGGGCCGGCATGTTCCTGTTAAATGGAAGGGCAAGGCTGGCAAGTTTAGGGAACCTTGGTTGACGAGAGATATTGAGGGTCTGGTCAGGACAAAGAAGGAGGCATATGTCAGGTATAGGCAGCTGGGATCAAGCGAGTCCCTCAAGGAGTATGGGGGATGTAGGCCTACACTTAAGAAGGAAATTAGGAGGGCGAAAAGGGGCCATGAGATTTCCCTGGCAGATAAGATAAAGGAGAATCCTAAAAGATTCTATAAGTATATTAAGAGTAAAAGGGTAGCTAGGGAGAGAGTACGTCCCCTCAAGGATCAGTGTGGTAATCTATGTGTGGAGCCACAGGAAATGGGTGAGGTCCTAAATGAATACTTCTCGTCTGTACTTACCGTGGAGAAGGTCATGGAAGCTAGTGAGTTCAAGGGAGGGAACAGCGATATCCTGGAGCATATCAACATTACAAAGGAGGAGGTGTTGGAGGTTTTGAAGTGCAGTAAGGTGGATAAATCCCCAGGGCCTGACCAGGTGTATCCTAGGATGCTATAGGAAGCAAGGGAGAAGATTGCTGGGGCCCTGGCAGAGATTTTTGTATCATCGTTAGCCACGGGTGAGGTACCGGAAGACTGGAGGATAGCTAATGTTGTGCTTTTATTTAAGAAGAGCAGCAGGGATAAGCCAGGGAACTACAGGCCGGTGAGTTTTACATCAGTGGTGGGAAAGTTATTGGAAAGGATTCTGAGAGACAGGATTTATATGCATTTGGAAAGGCATGGTCTGATTAGGGATAGTCAGCATGGCTTTGTGCATGGGAAATCATGTCTCATGAATTTGATTGAGTTTTTCGAGGAGGTGACGAAGAGGATTGACGAGGGCAGGGCGATGGACGTTGTCTGCATGGACTTTAGCAAGGCCTTTGACAAGGTCCCGCATGGTAGGCTGGTCTGGAAGGTTCGAACACATGGGATCCAGGGTGAGCTAGCAAATTGGATACAAAATTGGCTTGGTGATAGGAGGCAGAGGGTGGTAGTGGAGGGTTGTTTTTCAGATTGGAGGCCGGTGACCAGTGGTGTGCCACAGGGATTGGTGCTGGGCCGTCCATTATTTGTCATATATATTAATGACTTGGATGTGAATGTAGGGGGCAGGATTAGTAAGTTTGCAGATGACACCAAAATTGGTGGTATAGTGGACAGTGAAGAAGATTGTCTAAGGTTACATCGGGATATAGATAAACTGGGAAAGTGGGCAAGGGATTGGCAAATGGAACTTAATGCAGACAAGTGCGAAGTGATGCATTTTGGGAAGTTCAACCAGGGCAGGACATATACAGTGAATGGCAGGGCCCTGGGGAGTGTTGTTGAGCAGAGAGACCTTTGGGTGCAAGTGCATAGTTCCTTGAAAGTGGCAACACAGGTAGACAGGGTGGTGAAGAAGGCGTGTGGCATGCTTGCCTTCATCGGCCAAGGCATTGAGTACAAGAGTTGGGACATCATGTTACAGTTGTACATAACATTGGTTAGGCCGCATTTGGAGTACTGTGTGCAGTTCTGGTCGCCGCACAACAGGAAAGATGTGATTAAGCTAGAGAGGGTGCAGAAAAGATTCACAAGGATGTTGCCTGGTTTGGAGGGGTTGCGTTATAAAGAGAGATTTGATAGGCTGGGTCTGTTTTCCCTGGAACGAAGGAGGCTGAGAGGGGTCATGATAGAGGTATATAAAATTATGAGAGGCATAGATTGGGTAGATAGCCAGAGTCTGTTTCCCATGGTAGGGGTGACTAAAACTAGAGGGCACAGATTTAAGGTGAGAGGGAGAAGGTTGAAAGGGGATCAAAGGGGTAAATTTTTCACACAAAGAATAGTGGGTATCTGGAATGAGCTGCCTGAGGAGGTGGTGGAGGCAGGAACAGTAGCAACATTTAAGAGGCACCTGGACAGGTACTTGAATGAGCAAGGCATAGAGGGATATGGAATTAATGCAGGCAGGTGGGATTAGTATAGATCGGCATTATGGTCGGCATGGGTGCGGTGGGCCGAAGGGCCTGTTTCTATGCTGTACGACTCTATGACTCTATAACTGTTATGTGTAAGTGTTCCAGTGGGGTCACATTCACGGTTGTACTGGAGAGTCATGTGACATGTAACGGGAAACCAGTCTCAAGCAGTCCTACACCAGGCAGCATGGTGGCTGAATGATTAAACAAAGACTCCAGCCTTTCCAAGTTTAAGGTGTGATTATTTCCAACATCTGGGAACCAGAAAACAACCAGAAGGCATAACAGCAGACATGTAAATAGTAAACAAGTAGTAAGAGGTGGAGTGGGGCCTATTAGGGACAATAAGGGTAATATTTGCTTTGAGGTGCAGGGCAAGGCGAGAATACTTAATGAGTACTTAATAAGAAAGACGATGCTGACAAAATATCGGTAGAAGCAGACATGCTAGAGGTAATGGATGGGGTGAAAATTGATAGGCTGGATATATTGGAAAGACTAGCTATGCTTAGGATGACTAAGTCGCCTGGTCCAGATGGTCTGCATCCCAGGTTGCTAAAGGAAGTGGGATCAAGATAGAGGAAGGGCTTGCTATAATCTTCCAATCTTCACTAGATATGGGGGGTGGTGCCAGAGGATTGGAGAGTAGCAAATGTGACACCCTTATTCAAGAAAGGGTGTAAAGACAGCCCTAGCAACTACAAGCTGGTCTGTTTAACATCAGTGGGGGGTAAGGTTTTAGAAAAAATAATGAGGGTAAAAATCAACAGACACTAGAGAAGTTTGAGTTAATTAGGGAGAGCCAGCACAGATTTCGAGTCATAGAGTCATAGAATTATACAGCACACAAACAGGCCCTACGGCCCATCGTGTCTGTGCCGGCCATGAAGCACCTATCTACTCTAATCCCATTTTCCAGCACTTGGTCCGTAGCCTTGTCTGCTATGGCATTTCATGTGCTCACCTAAATACTTCTTAAATGTTGTGAGGGTTCCTGCCTCTACCGCCCCTTCAGGCAGTGCATTCCAGATTCCAATCACCCTCTGGGTGAAAACATTTTTCCTCAAATCACCTCTAAACCTCCTGCCCCTTACCTTAAATCTATGCCCCCTGGTTATTGACACCTCCAATAAAGGAAAACGTTTCTTCCTATCTACCCTATCTATGCCCCTCATAATTTTGTATACCTCAATCAGGTTTCCCCTCAGCCTTCTCTGCTCTAAGGAAAACAACCCTAGTCTATCCAGTCTCCCTTCATAGCTGAAATGTTCCAGCCCAGGCATCATCCTGGTGAATCTCCTCTGCACCCTCTCCAGTGCAATCACATCCTTCCTATAGTGTGGTGCCCAGAACTGTCCACAGTACTCCAGCTGTGGCCTAACTGGAATTTTATACAGCTCCATCATAACCTCCCTGCTCTTACATTCTATGTCTCGGCTAATAAAGGCAAGTATCCCATATGCCTTCTAACCACCTTATCTACCTGTGCTGCTGCCTTCAGTGATCGCTAGACAAGTACACCAAGGTCCCTTTGACCCGCTGTAATTCCTAGGGTGCTACCATCCATTTTTGTTCCCTTGCCTTGTCAGTCCTCCCAAAATGCATCACCTCACACTTCTCAGGATTAAATTCCATTTTCCACTGCTCTGCCCATCTTACCAGCTCATCTATATCGTCCTGTAACCTAAGGCTTTCCTCCTCACTGTTTACAACACCACCAATTTTCATGTCATCTGCGAACTTACTGATCATACCTCTTATATTCATGTCTAAATCATTAATGTACACGACAAACAGCAAGCATCCCAGCACCAATCCCTGCGGTACATCATTGGTGTAAAAGGCAGATGGTGCATGACTAATCCAATTGATTTTTTTTAGTGAAGTAAGAGAGAAGGTGGATGAAGGGAATGCAATGGACGTTGTCTATATGGGTTTTAAGAAAGCCTTTGACAAAGTACCACATAAAAGGTTGGTGAACAAAACTGAGGCACATGGAATAGGAGGGTCACTGTCAGCTTGGATTAAAAATTGGCTGAAGGACAGAAAACATCAGTGAGTTGTGGCAAATGGTTGTTTCTCAGACGGGTAAAATTGATTATAATACCAAACTTGGAGATGTAGCATGGGACCGGCTCTGGGGGAGATGGGATCTGTACAGGCCGGACGGGTTGCACCTGAACAGAGCTGGGACTGAGTTCCTTGCAGGACATTTTGCTAGTGCTGTTGGGGAGGGTTTAAACTAGTTTGGCAGGGTGATAGGGACCTGAGGGTAGACTCAGTTGGGACAAAATCAGAAATGAAAATGGAAGGCAGAAAATTAATGGATATGTCCGGAAGACAGAGGAAACAAAGGTTAGAAAATAAAAAAGAGTTTGGCAGTGCTCAAGGGTATCTATTTCAATGCAAGGAGTATAGCAAATAAAGTAAATGAGCTGAGGGCACAGGTAGACACGTGGCAGTTTGATATCATAGCTATTACAGAAACATGGCTTAAGGAGGGACAGGAATGACAGTTCAACGTTCCTGGTTACAGGGTTTTCAGACGTGATAGGGAGGGGGATAAGAAAGGAGGGGGAGTGGCAATTTTGGTCAAGGAAACTATTACAGCTGTGCGGAGGGATGATATGTTGGAAAGTTCATCTAACGAGGGCATATGGATCGAGCTAAGGAACAAAAAAGGGGCAATCACACTGCTGGGAGTGTACTATGGACCCCAAACAGTCAGAGGGAGACAGAAGAGCAGATATGTAGGCAAATCTCTGAGAAGTGCAAGAACAATAGGGCAGTAATAGTAGGGGATTTTAACTACCCCAATATTAACTGGGATAGTTTTAGTGCGAAAGGAATTGAGGGAGCAGAATTCTTGAGGGCCTAGATGGAGTGGAGGTGAAGGGTCTATTCACTTTAACAGAGAGGTCAGTGATGAGGGGGCATAGATTTAAAGTGATTGGTAGAAAAATTAGAGGGGAGATGAGGAAAACCTTTTTCAGAGACAGAGGACAGAGGGGCGGGGGCGGTGGGTTCATGTGCATTGATCTTTGAAGGTGGCAGGACATATTGAGAGAGTGGTTAGTAAAGCATATGGGATCCTGGGCTTCATAAATAAAAGCATTGAGTACAAAAACAGGGAAATTATGCCAAACCTTTATAAAGCTCTGGTTAGGCCCCAACTAGAGCATTATGTCCAGTTCTGGTCACCACACTTTAGGGAGGATGTGAGGGACCTTGAGGGGTTGCAAAGGAGATTTACCAGAATGATTCTAGAGATGAGGGATGTTAGCTGCAAGGTTAGGCTGGAGAAATTTGGGTTGTTCTCCTTGGAGCAAAGGAAATTGAGAGGAGATTTGATAGAGCTGTAGAAGACTATGACAGGTTTGGATAGGGTAGACAATGTAATGCTGTTCCCATTAGCTGCTGGTACACTGACTAGGGGACACAGTTTTAATGTTTTGGGCAAGAGATGCAGGGGAATTGTGACGAAGAAGTTTTTTACGCAGTGAGTGGTAATGACCTGGAATTTGTTGGTAGTAGCGGAGAGGATGAATGATTTGAAAAGGAAATTGGATGGGCAATTGAGAGAAATAAATTTGCAGGGCCACGGAGATAGAATGCGGGAATGGGACTGATTGGATTGCTCTACAGAAAGCTGGCATGGTCTCGAGGGCCAAATGGCCTCCTTCTGTGCTGTTTTGACTCTATGGACTACTACAACTAGATCTTCCCCCATCCTTTCCAAATTCCTTTCCAGCTACATCAAGATAACCATAATCCTGGCACCAGGTAGGCAACGCACCCTCCTGGACTCTCAATTGTGGCTGCAGAGGACACCCTCTATCCCTCTAATTATCAAATTACTACAAGCTTCCTGTCCTGCTGTCCCTTGGACTACCTCCTGTGCCACAATGTATTGGTCAGTATCTTGGTCATCCTCCCCAAGGCTCTATGTATCCACTAAAGAGCAGCACTTTCAAAGGAGGGGAGAAAATTGGCAATAGCAGGCAACAAAGGTGTCAGGTGCGGCTCAGTAGGTAGCACTCCCACCTCTGTGTCAGAATGTTGTGGGTTCAAGCCCAAGAATTAAAGACAAAATCTACATTGAATCTTCCAGGCCAGTGCTGAACTGCCAGAAGTGCTGCCTTTCAAATGTTATGTTGAGGCTGTGTCTGCCCTCTCAGGTGGATGGAAGAGATCCTGTGGCAGTATTTAAAGAAGAGCAAGAGAGTTCCCCTTAGGGTCCTGGACAATATTTATCTGTCAAAAACACTAAACAAAAAACTATTATCTGGTCTCTGCTACATTGTGTGACATTGCTGTGTGCAAGTTGGTTACTGCATTTCCTAAATTGCAACAGTGACTATATTTCAATAAACAGATTATCCGGTTTACTTCATTGGTTGTGAAGCTCTTTGGGGAATCCTGGGATGATAAAAGATGCAACATGAGTTCTTTCTTAAAAATGACTGTGTGGAATTGAGAAAGGTGAGGGTCAGTGAAAAGTCAGTGATGGAACCTTGTGGTTCTGTTTGATGCAGGAAGTTACATTCTGAAAATATACAGTTGCTATAATTTTATCTGTTGCTGGAAGATTACAGTCCTGACTCCTGAAGCTGTCAGGTTAGTCTTGGCTGAAGTGATTATGTGGGCAATACAGCAAGGAGCCTTCCTGGAGATAGGCCACCATGAGCTTGCACTCACAAACTTCTCACTCTGCTGTCAGGCTCTGCGGAATGGACCCGTCTCTTCCTATGCTCAAGCAGTCAATTGAGAGCATCATTATCTACACTTCTGACTTCCTTCATCCACCTACGCAGCTCTAATGGGTCTGATTAGAACAGAGTGAGATCGGGCCCCAGATGTGTGCAGCTTCCTCCTAATGCATTCCTCAACTGGTCCACTTTACAAAACATTATTAAAAAACCCTTAAAAGCTCTTGCCTTTCTATCTACATTAGTACAAGCTACACACAGATGGGGCACCTCTCTCAGTATCCTAAGGAGGAAATTAGACTCATGGGTTATTTCCTCTGCTGATGGACAAATATCCATTCAGGTTCTACCTGACTCATTTCTCAAGGTTTTCAGTGCAGAGCACATTTAATGAAATGAGATTCAAGGAAGGAACATTGATTGAATAGAGTGTGCAGGGAGACTGAGTGCCTCTCCCTGCAAAATAGCCAAACAATCATGCACTTACCCTCTAATCAAAGCCTTACAAATGGAATCTGTTAGTACAAAGACTGATCAAGCAGACTAGCTCCTGTTGATAAGTACTAGCTCAGTCTGACTGCTGTTGTATTTGGGATGGCCAATGTCTCCTCTGCCTAATTCCCAGCTGGTGCTAGTCCCCCAAACTTTAGGAGAAGAGCCCAGAGAGGAACAGGAGGATGTCCCAGGGCCAATGTCTCCTCTGCCTAATTTCCAGTTGGTGCTAGTCTTTGGAGCCTTAAGGAGAGGAAGAGGAGGCTGTCTCAAGGCTGAGACCTCCTCTATCTAATGCCTCAAGGAGATCGGTCACATGCATGGCTGAGGAGGTGCAAGCAGCACTGGCAGATAAGGAAAAGTCCCCTGTTACCCAGGTGGTCAATCTGACCCCATTCTCAGGAGCACTGTCTAAGAACCTGACCTCAGCTGAACCTGCAGGGGTGACCAGCAGCAAGATCTGTGCATTGCTGGATGAATGGCTTCAGGGGAGGCACTGCTATTCCAGGGGACCCCTAAGCCTGGGGCGCGTATCACTCATTAATGTTCAGACTGCTGCTAGACAACATTGGGGCTCCATTCTATAGCAGGATCTCAATGAGCAGCAAAAATAGGAAGTGATCAGGAAATCTGCCAGGAGTCTATTGTGATGGATTTTCAATTGATTTCAGGCTGCGTTTCATATTGCGGATGGAACTAGGACAGGCACCCAAAGCTCTGGCCCAAAGCAGGTGGGCTTTCATCCACGTTTGCAGAAGGTGAACAGGAAAAGTCAGAGTAAACCCCCTGGATCAAACCTGCTGGATAACACCCACTGCTCCCCTCAGTCCTCATTAGATGGAGGGTCCTACACTGGCTCTGCTCCTTCCTGAGTCACCCCGGTCAGACACCCACTGCTCACTCCAGTCCTCATCAGATGGAGGGTCGCACAGTGCATGTTTCCCTGAGTGTGTGTTGTTTTCTGACCTTTACAGATTTATGTGAGATGGAAAACATTTTAGTTTCGGTAAGTGAGGCAGGGCAGGTGGCCTTTAGCCCTGTCACCGGAGAAAATCAGAGACAAAGGAGAGGAGATGTGAGCCTGTGTTCGTACTGCCTTTAATTGTACAACCTATTTAGTGTTGATCTGATGAAAAGCTTCTGTGAAAATGCACAATCAAGCTTAAAATCAGAGTTTCATGGAGAGGAACGAAATTGAAATTAAAAATGGTGTCGTCAGTGGCCAGTCTAGTTTTTGAAAGGCATGAGGTTTTGACAGGATGCTGTGAAATTTCCTGTGTGAAGAAAGGTGCTAATCCCCCGCAGCGTGTAATGAGTGGAGGGGGTCTGTTTACACATGCCACGTCTGTTAAAAGCTCTGATTCCTTTGCAGTGCCGGCTGTTTCAGCTTTCCTGCGATTATTGTCCTTGAAAAGGTTGATTTAATCGTGATGACGATTCTCTTTGAAATACAAATGGAAAGGATAGTATAAAAAGCCTGCGAGTTGCAGTAGAGGCAGGTAGAGGGAGAGAGCTTGCGCTATAGGAGTGACACTTCAACAAGTACAGGTAAGGTTACTCTGTGCTTAGTGCTTGCATTGTTAATAATTGCGAAGAAGGGGTCAGTTACTTATTAGAGAGCGACTACTTTAAATCTCATTCGGAAATTCTTACAGATCTCTTAAATTTTTTCAGTCTTTATTCTGATCTTCCAGCACTGAGTTTCAGATCTTCCAGATGTTCCTACACTGCTGCATCTCACCAACTGTGCTAACTGCTACTGCATGCTGCAGTGTCTTGGGGTGGTGTCCAGTCCCTCCTACACACTGCACGCTGCAGTGTCCTGGAGTGGTGTCCAGTCCCTCCTACACACTGCACGCTGCAGTGTCCTGGAGTGGTGTCCAGTCCCTCCAACTCACTGCACGTTGCACTGTCCTGGGGTGGTGTCCAGTCCCTCCAACACACTGCACGCTGCAGTGTCCTGGGGTGGTATCCAGTCCCTCCTATACACTGCACGTTGCAATGTCCTGGGGTGGTGTCCAGTCCCTCCAACACACTGCACGCTGCAGTGTCCTGGGGTGGTATCCAGTCCCTCCTACACACTGCATGCTGCAATGTCCTGAGGTGGTGTCCAGTCCCTTCTATACACTGCACGCTGCAGTGTCCTGAGGTGGTGTCCAGTCCCTCCTACACACTGCATGCTGCAGTGTCCTGGAGTGGTGTCCAGTCCCTCCTACACACTGCACGCTGCAGTGTCCTGGGGTGGTGTCCAGTCCCTCCTACACACTGCACGCTGCAGTGTCCTGGGGTGGTGTCCAGTCCCTCCAACACACTGCACGCTGCAGTGTCCTGGAGTGGTGTCCAGTCCCTCCAACACACTGCACGCTGCAGTGTCCTGGGGTGGTGTCCAGTCCCTCCAACACACTGCACGCTGCAGTGTCCTGGAGTGGTGTCCAGTCCCTCCAACACACTGCACGCTGCAGTGTCCTGGGGTGGTGTCCAGTCCCTCCTACACACTGCACGCTGCAGTGTCCTGGGGTGGTATTCAGTCCCTCCTGCACACTGCACGCTGCAATGTCCTGGGGTGGTATTCAGTCCCTCCTACACACTGCACGCTGCAGTGTCCTGGGGTGGTGTCCAGTCCCTCCTACACACTGCACGCTGCAGTGTCCTGGGGTGGTATTCAGTCCCTCCTACATGCTGCAGTGTCCTGGGGTGGTGTCCAGTCCCTCCTACATGCTGCAGTGTCCTGGGGTGGTATCCAGTCCCTCCTACACACTGCACGCTGCAGTGTCCTGGGGTGGTGTCCAGTCCCTCCTACATGCTGCAGTGTCCTGGGGTGGTGTCCAGTCCCTCTACATGCTGCAGTGTCCTGGGGTGGTATCCAGTCCCTCCTACATGCTGCAGTGTCCTGGGGTGGTGTCCAGTCCCTCCTACACACTGCACGCTGCAGTGTCCTGGGGTGGTGTCCAGTCCCTCCTACATGCTGCAGTGTCCTGGGGTGGTGTCCAGTCCCTCCTCCACGCTGCAGTGTCCTGGGGTGGTGTCCAGTCCCTCCTACATGCTGCAGTGTCCTGGGGTGGTATCCAGTCCCTCCTATACACTGCAGTGACCTGGGGTGGTATCCAGTCCCTACTATACACTGCAGTGTCCTGGGGGTGGGGGTGTGTGTGTCCAGTCCGTCCCTCCTTCACACCACATATTGCGGGGGTGGGGGGGGGTGGGGGGTGTCCTGTCCCTTCTGAGCCAATATCTCTCCCCACTCCGCTTTAGGGTTTTGAGGTTTCTGCACTCTCTTCCCCACTCCACTGTTAATACTTCAGCTGATCATTCAATTCCGTCAGGCTTTCCAAATCCAAACTTGGGGTCAACCAGTCATTGCTTCTCGACTCACTTCCTCTGTTCAACCTGTTGTCCCGTAAATCTTGGATCTTCAGGTGGGTTTCTCAATTTAAAAATCTCCTTACCAGGACTGAGTTCTCAAGAGTCTGCATGCTGTGATCCGTGCTGTCTGTGTATGGCCAAGAATACCTCACTCTGAAAGTAAAGTGTGCTTTTCTCACTGGTTGTTGCACTGATGTCAGTTGTAGCGAGCTTTGGTTTAGTGAACATAGGAAGGAATATAGGAACATAGGAGCAGGAGTAAGCCATTTAGCCCTTCGAGACTGCTCCGCCATTCTAGATCATAGCTGATCATCTACCTCAACGCCATATTCCCGCACTATCCCCATATCCCTTGATGTCATTAACAACTAGAAATCTATTGATCTCTGTCTTGAACTTACTCAGTTTTAACATTCCGATACCCTCAGGTAGAGAATTCCAAAGATTCACCACTCTCTGAGTGAAGAAGTTCCTCCTCATCTCAATCCTAAATGGTTTGCCCTTTATTCTGAGATTGTGTCCCCTGTTTCGATACCCCAGAGCCAGTGGAAACATCCTTTCTGCATCTACCCTGTCTATCCCTTTAAGAATGCTAGTGGTAGCATTTCTGCCTCTGGGTCAGAAAGTGCAAGGTTCAAACCCTGACCTAGATAGCCCTGAGGAGGGGAGACAGGAGATCCAGACAATCCCAGGGAGACTGGAGCTTCAGACAGTCTCAGGAAGACCGGTGATCCAGACAGCCTCAGGGACACAAGACTAGATAGCCAGACAGACTCAGAAAGGGGAGACTGTAGCTCCAGACAGTCTCGGGGAGATTGGAGTGCTAGACAGTCTTGGGGAGGGGTGACTGTAACTTCAGACAGCCGCAGGGAGGGGAGACAGGTGCTCCAGACTGTCCTGGTTCTGAATTCTAGATCTGGTGGGTGTGAGTGACCCCCTCCTTTCCCTATATCCCTCTGTAGTGGAATAACCCATCAACCCCTCACCCCCAACCGCTGCACCCATGGGTTGGTGTAAAGAGTATGAAGATATAACAGTTTTCCTTCATGGTTAGAAAATCAAAAAAAATTAACTTTAGGAGCACCATGTCTCCAATGCTGAGAGACTGTCTTCAGACTCGCCATGGTTGTCTTGCCACTGGATACTGGCAGACTGCTTCACTGCAGAAGTGCATTTAACATCTCTATATTCTTGATTTTGGTGCAGAAAACCTTTTAACAGGATCAATGGAAAACAATCACAGGGTCAATGGGGAAGAGAGATGGAGAGAGAGAGAGGGAGAGAGAGAAAGAAAGACATAGGTGAAAAAGAAGGGCAGTGTGAGAAAGGTGAGTAATAGATGGGGAGAAACAGACCAAGAGAGGCATGGAAAACAGCCAGTGCTGAGATGAGAATCTTTTGACACAGCAAGTTGTTGTGATCCGGAAAGCACTGCCTGAAAGGGTGATGGAGGCAAATTCAATAGCAACTTTCAAAAGGAAATTGGATAAATACTTGAATGGGAAAAATTTGCAGAGCTGTGGGGAAGAGCAGGGGAGTGGGATGAATTGGACATCTCTTTTGGCACAGGCACGATGTGTCAAATGACCTCTTCCTGTACTTTAAGAAATAGATGGAGATAGACAGAGAGACAAGGAGAGATGGAGATAGAGAGAGACAAGGAGAGGAGATAAAGAGACAAGGAGAGATGAAAGGAAAGAGAGAGAGAAAGAGAGATGAGGAGAAATTTTTTCTCTCAGAGGGTCATGAGTCTTTGGAATTCTCTTCTTCAAAAGGCAGTGGAAGCAGAGTCTTTGAATATTTTTAAGTCAGAGGTAGATAGATTCTTGATCAGCAAGGGGGTGAAAGGTTATCGGGAGTAGGCGGGAATGTGGAGTTGAGGTGACAATAAGATCAACCACGATCTTATTGGATGGTGGAACAGGCTCGAGTGGCCGAGTGACCTACTCCTGCTCCTAATTTGTATGTTCGTACATATGAAAATAGAGAGAGAGAGAAAGGAGAGCTGGAAGTAGAGAGAGAGTGACAAGGAGTGATGGAAATGGAGAGAGAGAGACAAGGAGAAATGGAAATAGAGAGAGATGTGATCACGATAGTAACAGGTGAGTAAAACCATTTCCCCATTGTAATCCATTCTACTCCAACTGGAGCAACCAAAGGTTTCTGAAAAGATTCCAAGGATTTTGCCTTCACTTTATCTGGAAGTTTATTTCACATTGATCATTCTTGTGTGCATCCGCCTAAAATTACCTTTTAATAGTTTGAACCTGTGCCACTTAATTTTATTTAAAGTAATATTCCAGAGTTAGTTGTTCCATCCTTTTCACTATCTTCTTTACTTCCATTTGATCATCTCTCAGGCACCTTCTTCCCAGGGTAAAAAGTCCAAATCTCTTTCTTTTCCTATAACTCAGACTCTGACCTGAGGGATCAGCCTCATGGCTTCTCTCTGCTCTGCCTCCAGTGGTTGAATATCTCCCTGGTGGCTGTTACAGGCTCAAGGTGGGTCTGACCAGAACTGGACATAGTGCTCAACGTGGGTCTTTACCATCATTATAGATACTGTCAGTATAGCAGGGTGCTGGGAAGGGTTACTGACTGAGGCAGTTTTCCCTTTCCTTTGCTGGCAGGAGTTCTTGATCCTGAGGCCTGGATATGATGCAGCAGTCGATGTGGAGAGGCAACTTGGTAGTGTTAAGCATGGTATGGGCTCTGACCTCCGGCCAGCTGCAGGACTGCTTGGACCACAGCAAGTGCAGGGAGCTGTCCTCAGCTCCAAAACTGATGGTAAGTCACAATCCAACCGAAATACTCACAACCACTCACTGTAATGAACATTGAAAAGACTGAAGTCATTGCCTTCAGTCCCTGCCAAAAACTCTGATGAGTTGCCTCTGACTCCATCCTTCTGATCATTAACACTGAACCAGATCGTTTAGAACCTTGGGATTCTATTTGACCCCCACTTCAGCTTCGAACCCCATATCCTCTCCATAACAAAGACTGCCTTTTTCCACCTCCATAACATTGTCCATCTCAGCCCCTGACTCAGCTCATCTGCCGCTGAAACTCTCCTGTATGCTTTTGTCACCAACACACTTGACTACTCCAAAGCTTTCCTGGACAGTCTCCCACTTTCTACCCTCCATAAACTTCATCCCATCTAAAACTCTGCTGCCAGTATCCTAACTCGCACCAAACCCTGTTTACCCACCACCCCTGAGCTCGCTGACCAACATTGACTCTCTTGGTCCGGCAACACCTTGAATTTAACATTCTCACCCTCATGTTTAAATCCCTCCATGGCCTCACCCCTCCCTACCTTCATAACCTCCTACAGCTTTACAGACTTTCCAGAACTCTGTGCTTCTCCAATGCTGGCCTTTTGTGCACCTCCAACTGCCTTCACCTCACACTTGGGGGCCGTGCCTTCAGCTACCTAGGCCCTAAACTCTTGAAACTTCTCCGCCTCTCTCTCCTCTTTTAAAATGCTCCTTAAAACCTACCTCTTTGACCACACTTTTGTTTAGGACACTGGGACTGTGGTTGTTTCCTGGTAGGTGTTCAGTTAGCCAATCTCTGCGATGTTGCTGAGATCAGTAAAATTGAACTCCGTGTCAATAGTCGAGGGTTCCTGTCCCTCATCACTGTCCAGTGACACCTGAGTGAATGTTACGAGGACTGGAATGTCCCTGATTCCTTTCCCTCCACCATCACATAACCTGCCCACACTCACTGCTGAGGTCCTGGTCCCTATGGTAGATGATCCAGCATTTCAGGCAGGCATAAAAACAGGGAGACAATGGAGATGCAGAAATCTTTCCTTTGAATATAATATTTTGACTAACTCTAATTTGTTCAGTCAAGTAAAGGTATACCATAAATATATAATGAAAGCATCAATCCATCTTCCACTTGTTCTCAACAGGAATGTACTGAAGCCTGCAAAGTGGAGAAGACACTTGAATCCCCAATCTATCCTGGCAATGGCCACCTGCAGCCAATTGCAGAGAGCATCAGGAATTATGTCATGGGTCATTTCCGCTGGAACAAGTTTGGGAAAAAAAGAGGCAACAACACTGGGTTTTCAGGCAACAAGCGAGATGATGAACCTGTCAGGGCATTCCTAAACCACCTCCCTGCTGTAGAGCCCCAAACCTCTCAGATGGAAAATGAAGAGATGGAGACTCTGTTTCCAAGAGAAGATGATAAAAGATCCTACTCTATGGAACATTTCCGATGGGGGAAGCCCATGGGCATGAAGAGGAAGCCTGTTAAGGTCTACCCAAATAACTTTGAAGATGGGTCAGTGGAGAACATGGGACCTAGACTCAAGCGTGAAGCATCTGTAGGTTTTGACTACCCAGTAGAGACATCTGAAGCAGGTGAAGAGGAGATGCTGGAAGATGCCAAGAAGAAAGATGGGAAGGTTTACAAAATGGCCCACTTCAGGTGGGGCAGGGGACCAAAGGGCCCCGCAAAGAACTGGGGTCCTGACCGCATGCGCACTCAGCCATTGCAGTTTCCAAACCTTGAAGATGTGCTCCAGGAAAGCATCGACAATGGCCTGCCTGAAGAAGAGGTGAAGAAAGATGGGGAAGATTACAAATTCGGCCACTTTCGATGGAGTGTACCATTGAAAGACAAGCGCTACGGGGGTTTCATGAAATCTTGGGATGAGAGAGGTCAGAAGCCACTTCTGACTCTCTTCAGGAATGTCATTGTCAAGGATGGTCATGAGAAGAAAACTCAAAGCTAACTGATAGACAGCCCTCAATGAAGATTCTTAGGTGCAACAAATAGGAGCAGTCAATAGATCTATGATAGCAATTGATAAGAAGCTGTTATTGAAACAAAAATTTCTTTCAGATGGAACCTGTGCAATGCACCTTGTCTGGTTTTCTGTATGTAGCAATCAATAAAGGAGTGAATGTTGTACATAAGGCTTCAATGAATCTGATATCCAGTCATGGGCTGTGCAAAGATATTTTCCTATTTATTGAGCTGTACAATATGTAAATGAAGAATGAAAAATACACTCTTTTTTTGCAAGCTAAGTCAATCTCCTAAGAGTGTCTGCTTATTTCCATGTAGTTTGAAGTTCATGATGTGAAATGGATTGTGCAGGCCCTTCACTCTATTAATTACAGTCGAAGTTACCTGGTGCATTCTAAAGCATTACTAAACAGAGTAAAGTATCAACAGTCCATTCACCTTCTCCCAGCGTCCGGAACAACCACCATCCAGTGTCCAGACCAGCCACCCTCCATCGTCCCAGTGTCCAGACCAGCCACCCTCCATCGTCCCAGTGTCCAGACCAGCCACTATCCAATGTCCAGACCAGCCACCATCCCAGTGTCCAGACCAGCCACCCTCGATCGTCCCAGTGTCCAGACCAGCCACTGTCCAATGTCCAGACCAGCCACCGTCCCAGTGTCCAGACCAGCCACTCTCCATCATCCCAGTGTCCAGACCAGCTATCGTCCCATGTCCAGACCAGCCACTGTCCCGGTGTCCAGAACAGCCATCGTCCCAGTGTCCAGACCAGTCACCGTCCAGTGACCAGACCAGTTACCGTCCAGTGTCCAGCCCAGCCACTGTCTCAGTGTCCAGACCAGTCACCGTCCAGTCTCTAGACCAGTCACAATTCTCAATGTATTTTTAAAAATTCATTCCTGGGATGTGAGTGTCATCACATTTATTGCCTATCTCTAATTACCCTGAGAAAGTGGCGTGGCTTTGTCCTTGAACCACTGCAGTCCTTGCGATGAAATTGTGATGGTGTTAAGTAAGGAATTCCAGGATATTGACTCATCAATGATGAAGGAACAGCAATATAAGTCCAAGTCAGGGTGTGTGACTTGGAGAGAAAATGTTTATATGATGGTGTTCCCACAATATTGGTGCTGTTGGGCTTCTCAGTGGTAAAGATTGCAGGGGAGGGAGGTGCTGTTGAAGTATCCCTGAGAAGTTGCTGGAGTGTATCCTATATGTTATACTTACAGCAGCCTTAATGCACCTGAGGTGGAGGGATGGATGTTGAATCTAGTAGCAAGAATTCTGTCTTGGATGTTGCTGAGTGTTAGAGCTGTACCTGTACAGGCAAATGGAGAGTATTTCATTACACTCCTGACTCAAGTCTTGTAGGTGGTGGAGAAAGTTTAAAATGGTAGGAGAAGAGCCACTCAATGGAGAGTTACTCGTCTCTGTCTGGCTCTTGTAGGCATGCTGTTGATATTGCTGGTCTAGCTCAGCTTTGTCAATGGTAATTCCCCAGGATGTTTATAATGGGGGACTTGGTAATGGTTATGCAATTGAAAGAGTAGATAGAATCCTCATAAAATCATACAGCACAGAAGGAGATCATTTGGCCCATTGTGCCTATGCTGTCGTTTTGAAACAGCTATCCATTTATAGCCACTCCGTATAGCCCTGAAAAATTTTCCCATTCAAATAAAGATCCAATTCCCTTTTGAAAGTTACTATTGATTTTGCTTCCACCGTCCTTTCAGGCAGCACATTCCAGATCACAACAACTTGCTATGTAAAAAAATTCTCTTCATCTCAACTCTGGTTCTTTCCCATTTCATCAAAATCCTTCAAAATTTTGAACACCTCTATTAAATCTGCCCTTAACCTCCTCTCCTCAAAGGATAACGATGCCATTGTCTGTAATCTCTCAATATATCTGAAGTTTCTCCTCCCTGGTACTGTTCTAGTAAATTTCTTCTCTTCAAAGTTTAGATATTCTTCCTAAAGTATGATGCCCAGAATTGAATGCAACCAGTGGCTTATAAAGGTTTATAACTCTCTTGCTTTTATACTCTATGCCTCTATTTATAAACCCAAGGAACCCATATGCTTTTTAAACAGCCTTATTAATTTGTCCTGCCACCTTGAAAAATTTGTGTACATAAACCCTTGTGTCTCTGTTCCTGCAGCCCTTTTAAAATTGTACCATTTAATTTATATTTTCTCTCCTCAATCTTTCTTTCAAAACTCATCACTTCACATTTATCTGTGTAAAATTTCATCTGCCATGTGTCTGCCCACATCATCAGTCTGTCCATACTGATCATGGGATGGCTCAGTTCTCTCTTGTGAGAGATGGTAATTGCCTGGCACTTGTGTGTGGTATGATTGTTAACAGCCATTTATCAGCCCAAACCTGAATTATGTCAGGTCTTACTGCATGCAGACATGGGCTGTTGGTTATCTGAGGAATAGCAAATCGAGCTCAACACTGCAATCAGTGAACATCACCACTTCTGACCTTATGATAGAGGGAAGGTCATTGAGTAAGCAGCTGAAGATAGTTGGGTCCAGTTGGCTGACCTGTGGATAACAAACCATCTCAGCCAGCCACCATTACCAATGTTCATTTCAAAATTACTGCCAGCATCTGTTAAAATCTCATTCCAAATCCCTATTCTAGGACCTCCCAGGTGATGTATTTTGGGAGGACTACAAGGCAAGGGAATATACAATGGATGGTCAGACCATAGGAAGTACAGAGGGATCTTGGTGTACTTGCCCATAGATCACTGAAGGCAGCAGCACAGGTAGATAAGGCGGTTAGGAAGGCATATGGGATACTTGCCTTTATTAGCTGAGGCATAGAATATAAGAGCAGGAGGTTATGATGGAGCTGTATAAAACACTAGTTAGGCCACAGCTGGAGTACTGTGTACAGTTCTGGGGCATCACACTATAGGAAGGATGTGATTGCACTGGAGAGGGTGCAGAGGAGATTCTGTGCTGAATAACTCTATGACCCAGTACTCAATATACTTTCTTAATGCCCTTTCCTACACTATTCCCAGTGCACACTCAGTGCCCTTCCCTGCACCATTCCCACTGTTCATTCCAGAATTCCCCAGTGCCCTTTCCTAGACCATTCCCAGGGCTCATTCTGGAATCACCTGTGCCCATCCCTACAACATTCCCAGTGCCTATTCTGGGATCAGTCCATCTGCAATTCCTACACCATTCCCAGAGGTCATTTCTAAATCACTCAGTATACATTTCAACATCATTTGCACTGCTCAGTTCAGAATGCTCAATTGGGTTCTGCCAAGACCATTCCTCTCCAGACTCCATTACAGCCTTCATCCAAACATGAACACAAGACTGAATTTCAGAGATGGGATAAGATTGATTGCCTTTGACATCAAGGCAGCATTCGACTGAGTGCAGCATCAAGAAGCCCTTGTAAAACTGGTCAATAGAAATCAGGGTAAAGCTCTCCAGTGACTGGAGTCATAGTTTGCATGGCCTCAGTCTGGATCACACTTCCCCTATCATGCCACAACATCAACTTGTATTTAGATCATGTATTCAATGCAATAAAATGTTCCAAGGAGCTTCACAAGAGCCTTACACATTTGACACTGAGCACATAAGGTGATATTAAAGCAGATGGCCAGAAGCTTCGTCAAAGAGGTAGGTTTTAAGGGTATCTTAAAGGAGGAAAGAGAGGTGGAGAGGTTTAGGGAAAGAATTAAGAGCTTGGGCCTAGGCAGCTGAAGACATGGCCACCGATGGTGGAGTGATTCAAACTGGGGATGCTCAAGAGGCCAGAATTAGAGGAGTGCCAAAATCTTGGAGAGTTGTGGAGTGGAGGAGATTACAGAGAGAAGGAGGGATGAGGCCATGGAGAAATTTTAAAACAAGGACAAGAATTTTAAACTCGAGGTGTTGCTTATCCAGGAGCTAATGTAGGTCAGTAAGCAGAGGGGTGATGGATGAATTAGGACACGGGCAGCAGAGTTTTGGATGACATTAAGTTTACAGAGGGCAGAATGTGGGAGGCTAGCTCGTAATGTGTTGGAATAGTCAAGTCTAGAGGCAACCAAGGCAAGAATTAGGGTTTCAGTAGCAGATGAGCTGGGGCACGGGAGGAGCAGGGGATGTTACGGAGGTGGAAATAGATGGTCTTAGTTGTGGCACTCATCTGTGGTTGGAAGCTCAACTTGGGGTCAAATATAACACCAAGATTGTGAACAGTCTGGTTCAGTCTCAGTCAGTTGCCAAGGAGAGGGATGGAACCAGTAGCTAGGGAATGAAGTTTGTGGCAGAGACCAAAGACAATGACTTTGGCCTTCTAATATTTAATTGGAGGAAGTTTCTGCTCATCCAGTACTGTACTGGATGTCAGACAAGCAGTCTGATAATTTACTGACAGTGAAGCATTTGAGAAACAACATCACGGGCGGCACAGTGGCGCAGTGGTTAGCACCGCAGCCTCACAGCTCCAGCAACCCGGGTTCAATTCTGGGTACTGCCTGTGTGGAGTTTGCAAGTTCTCCCTGTGTCTGCGTGGGTTTTCGCCGGGTGCTCCGGTTTCCTCCCACATCCAAAGACTTGCAGGTGATAGGTAAATTGGCCGTTGTAAATTGCCCCTAGTGTAGGGTGGTGATAGGGAATATGGGATTACTGTAGGGTTAGAATAAATGGGTGGTTGTTGGTCGGCACAGACTTGGTGGGCCAAAGGGCCTGTTTCAGTGCTGTATCTCTAAATAAAAATAAAAATAATCACAGTGTTATCGTGAAACCAAATTAGATATGGTTCATTACTGTGAGTTCAACTGGGCCGAGGCTGTCCAAATGCACTTCGTGCATAACCCTGACAACCAGGAGACGGGAGACTTTCATCTGTCGATCTGATCTGGATTCAGAGCTCATTTCGAGTGGTGAGTGGCCTGTGTTGAACATACATTATCCTTTACAATTGGTACATTCAGATATGCACATCAACTTGACCTCACCTTAAATGGAAGGTGTTAACTAGGGTAAATAAATATTATACTCAGATTCTGGGTTGTGAGTTTGATATTGACATGGAGGTTGCTTCTCCACCTACTTACCTAAGCCCAGGTGTTGTCATTAACCGCAGCTCTTTGGTATTCCAGGCTGCATGGTGAGAATGCAGTAGTCCATCGGAGTCTCTGTACATATTGTAGTGTCTCTGTGTTTCTTTCAAAAAGAGTGATTTGTCTTTTCAAAAAAGTTCTTTTTATCCTTCCATTCCCCCAAACTGTCCCTGCTACACCATCTGAAATGGCAGACTGCTCCCTGTCAGTCCTCTGACATAGCTGTAACCAGCTGAGATAGCACCCCTTCCCCTTGCGAATTTCCTCATTCGATATGGAAACTCCTTCCCATCAGAAATCAGGAACTGGGTCAGTGGCACAGTGGGGCTACACTGGAAGCAGCTTCCATTTAGCTGCACCTCCTCACTGAAAATAATTACCTACAAAACCAATATGGAAAAAAAAACTGCACCCAGCATTTCATTATTTTTAAAATAATTTCACTGGCAATGAACTCTAGAATCTGTACTCTAAGGAGCTATCCCTTAGTCCCAATCCCCTGCTCTTTCTACATTTGACCCATCTGCCTTTGTGGGCACTTTCAAGAGCTCTCCCCTTAGTCCCATTCCTTTACCCTATTCTATCCATGATAGAACAGTAGGATGGATGAATGGATAGAGTTTTTTCCTTCATCTAACAGGGGATAATGAATGTACGGAGTCCTTTACCTGATCTAACTGTGAAATGGATGGATGGTAAATGGACAGAACTCTTCACTTGGCCCAAATACAACAGATGGATGATGGATGGACAGAGTCAATAGTGAGTGAACTGTCCCAATGCAGGAAAGGACTGGATACATGGATCCTCCTTGTCCTGAACCAACTGTCTGACTGAACCACACCAATGTAATGTGGGTTGGAAAGACAAATTCCTCTTGTGTCTGATGTTGTTGGTTGTAACATACACACATCCAATTACCTATCACTTGCTTCTTCTCATTGAATAACTAGGTGATAAATCAGCTTAGAAGCAGGGAAAGGTAGCTGCATTCTGTTCCTGAGACTTTTGATCCTGCACTAATGTGTGGAAACAAAGACAAAAGAAGTTTGTGCATGTTTGAGGACAGAAGGCATTACAAACAATATCTATTGACAGGCATGGTCTGCCAGACACCAACTGCTTTGCAATGTATCAAAACCAGTGCTCATTTAATGGGAGCAATAGACAAAAGGTTTATTTCATATTTACTGGGTTATCCCAGTTAACTCATGTCAGCTGTACAGGTTTGCCACATGGCTGAATCACCACCTAAAGGAAGAGTTTAAGAGCAGCTATGGAGACTGTGTATGTGTAGTGCATGTCTATGTATGTCTGTACATCTAGTGTCTAGCTGTAGTCCCAGTTTATCTGCTTGCATATGTGTAGTGTCTGTACAAGCATGTCTGTGTATGTAGTGTGCATAGATATGTCTATGTGCAGTGGTGTATGTAGTGTGTATGTCTGTGTGTACATGCAGTCGATGTGTGTGCAGTGCCTGTATAAAATAGTGTGTATGTGTGTGAATGCTCCACACACCACTGACCACCTCCAGGCGCTTACCCATTGTCTCTCGAGATAAGGAGGCCAAAGAAAGAAATGTGTGTGAATGTGTGTGCAGTGTCTAATGAATGAATAGCAATACACAGAATTTCAAAATGATATTGCTACATTTGAACTTTGGGTAGAGAAATGGCAGATGCAGTTTAATACAGAGAAATGTAAGGTTATGATATTTGGCAGAGGGAAGATTGAGGTGGCGAGTGTGTGAATTGGGAATGCATTTAAGGTATGGGAGCAGGAGACAGATCTTGAGGCTTCAGTAGACAGGCCATTAAAACTGTCAGCACAGCAGTTCCAGGCTGTTGAAAAAGCATACAACATGTTGGAGGGGTACAGAGCAAGATATTCAGTTATTGGAGAGTTACAGAAAGGAAAATACGTTATGGGGGTACAGAGAAGAATATTCAGTTATTGAGGGGGTACAGGGAAGGGTATTCAGTTGTTGGAAGGGGTACGGAGAAGGATATTCAGTGACTGGAGGTGGAACAGAGCAGGAGATTCAGTTATTGGAGGGGGCACAGAGAAGGATATTCAGTTATTGGAGGTGGTACAGAGAAGGATATTCAGTTATTGCAGTGGGTACAGAGAAGGATATTCAGTTATTGGACGGGGTACAGAGAAGGGTATTCAGTTATTGGAGGGGGTGCAGAGAAGGGTATTCAGTTACTGGAGGGGGTACGGAGAAGGGTATTCAGTTATTGGAGGTGATACAGAGAAGGGTATTCAGTTATTGGAAGGGGTACGGAGAAGGGTATTCAGTTATTGGAGGTGGTACAGAGAAGGATATTCAGTTATTGGACGGGGTACAGAGAAGGGTATTCAGTCACTGGAGGGGGTACAGAGAAGGATATTCAGTTATTGGACGGGGTACAGAGAAGGGTATTCAGTTATTGGAGGGGGTGCAGAGAAGGGTATTCAGTCACTGGAGGGGGTACAGAGAAGGATATTCAGCTTTTGGAGGGGGTACAGAGAAGGATATTCAGTTATTGGAGGGGGTACAGAGAAGGATATTCAGTTATTGGAGGGGGTACAGAGAAGGATATTCAGTTATTGGAGGGGGTACAGGGAAGGATATTCAGTTATTGGATGGGGTACAGAGAAGGATATTCAGTTATTGGAGGGGGTACAGGGAAGGATATTCAGTTACTGGAGGAGGTACAGAGAAGGATATTCAGTTATTGGAGGGGGTACAGAGAAGGATATTCAGTTATTGGAGGGGGTATAGAGAAGGATATTCAGTTACTGGAGGGGGTACAGAGAAGGATATTCAGTTATTGGAGGGGGTACAGGGAAGGATATTCAGTTATTGGAGGGGGTACAGAGAAGGATATTCAGTTATTGGAGGGGGTAAAGAGAAGGGTATTCAGTTATTGGAGGGGGTAAAGAGAAGGGTATTCAGTTATTGGAGGGGGTAAAGAGAAGGGTATTCAGTTATTGGAGGGGGTATAGAGAAGGGTATTCAGTTATTGGAGTGGGTTAGGAGAATGACTGCATGATTGAACCCAGAACTTAAGGGCATGACGAATGAGCAAAGATTGCCTTCCCTGAGACGTGAGAAAAGAGAAGATTGAAGGGGAATATGATATTCTGAAAAGTTTGGACAAATTGGATCAGAGTAAAGTTTTCTGCTGTGCACAGAATTTAAGCACAAGGTTGACATTTACAAAGTAAGGAGAATAACAGAAAATAGATTTTTTTTAAAAATAAAAGGTTGATAAGTGTATGGAACACACTACCAGCACAGGCATTGGCACCAGAATGGGTTTCAATGATTTTCCAGAGAAATTGGACAATTTCCTGTCAACCAATGGGATTCAGGGTTATTAGAAAGACATCAAAACAATAATGTGGATGGAGGTGGAGTGGGTGCTACATTGCCTGAAGGATTTCTCCAGTATGTATGTCTGTATGTATGTCTGTATGTACAGTGGGTGTATATGAGTGTGTATGTGCAGTATCTTTGTGTGCAGTGGGTGTGTATCTGCAGAGTTAGAGTGTGCATATGTCTGTATATGCAGTGTATGTGTACCTGTAAATGAACTATACCATCAACATTGTTTGTCAGAAGTCTTATAAATCTGAGAGTTGTAAGCACCTTTTGATTCACTGTGAGATTTCTTTTCAGAGTTCAAGTGAGACTAGAGCTTCAAATATTTCAGTGAATACCAACAGCTTCCCATCATTGCTGTACAATCAAAATAGTGTCAGAATGAAAGGAGGGGCCACTGTGGAGTGTATGCTGGTGGAAATCTAGCATTTGCCAAATCCTATACTCTGTACAACCAATTAATTTCAAATAAAGTCTGTAAGTGCACCAGCAATATTTCTGTTAGCACTACATGTACATTCAGAGATCAATCCACAATAATCAATGTCAAAAATGTAGGTTAATCCACACAATTACTGAAGGTTGGAACATCTTTGTCTTCACAGAATAATAGAAAAAAAGTAAACAGGCTTAGCCTGCATGCAGGGATCCCTGTTTGAAGTGTCTGGTACTGAGTGAAGCATCAGGCAGTACCAGGGCTGTTCCAATCATACAGTCTGCTTTTGTACAGGAACTGCTGGAATTTCAGAGATGTTAGCTGACCAATAAAAGCATGTTTTCCTACTTAATTCAGCACCAAACCAATTCAGAAGAAATCAGGATTTGCCCTAAAATAAAAATAAAATACTGTGGATGCTGGAAATCTGAAATAACAATAGAAAGTGCTGGAAGCACTCAGCAGATCTGGCAGCATGTGTGGAGAGAGAAGCAGAGTTAACTTTTCAGGTCTGTGACCCTTCATCAGAACGGTCACAGACATTTGAGGTCATAGACCTGAAACAGTAACTCTATTTCTGTCTCCACAGATGCTGCCAGACCTGCTGAGTATTTCCAACACTTACTGGTTTTATTTCAGGATTTGCCCTGTTCTGCTTCCCTCCTGGGGTCATTCATTGTGGGGGTACATCCTGCCCTTTTAGGAGCTCTCGCCTATACTGACTCAGGAAGGCCAGAGTTCATCAGGGAGAACAAGAAACTCAAACTTAGAAGAGGGCAACAGATTGGAAAAAAAATTACCAGTGCCACTGGTTTGTTAGCAGATTCGTCAGTATGTTCAAACAGACTGTACCTATCTCATTCCTCAATCACCCAACCCAAGACTGCCATAGATCAAGTGAAATTTGTTATGATCATAACCAAACTTCCAAAATTGGGCCCAGATTGTGACGTTTGGGAGGCAAATACTGGGATTGATGTTATCTTGTGATTATCAATGGATGCTTATTATATTATTTGAAGACATCACTTCATATCCCAGATGGCCACAACTGCTCAGCAGCCTGATCCTATACTCCCACAGGAAACCCCGAGCTGCAGTAAAGCCTGTCCATGATCTCAGGTAAGCATATGCAGTACACTGAAACATCATGTCTTAATAACAAAGCACTACTAAGCTATAAGGATGATGTTTGATATGTTCATACCACTGGAAACAACAGCTTGTGCGATTGCTAACATTCTGCAGGGAATGGTTGACATGGCGCACTAATACAGGTTCTGCTGCTGGGTCAATCCCACAATGAGCAAATGAGACTTGATGAGAATCCAGTATCTCTGCAATTCAATGATGCGTTGTTTTGGACCGTCTTGTGCTCCTGCTAGTACACACAAAGATCTGGGAATTTCATCTCATAAACTGGCACTGAACGGGACTGTGTCTGGCCATAACTAGCTGTGATCGTGCCTGATGGGCTGGGAGGTGGTCTAGAAACAAAAAGAGAAACTTTTAGAAAAGTCAAATTGAGTGAGTGGACTCACAGCCATTCTCTGAAGTTATAAAGATCACATTGCAAACCAGTAACAGTTCTTACATTATCAGGTATACAGCTGTACCACATAGAGAGATAAAGGCAAATCTACAGGTTACATACAAAGGGAACACAAGAACACAAGAAATAGGAGCAGTAGACCATATGGCCCATCGAGGCTGCTCCGCCATTCAATATGATCATGGCTGATCTTGGGCTTCAATTTCACTTCCCTGCCAGCTCCTCATATCCCTTAATTACCTGCGAAACCAAAAATCTATCCCAGCCTTAAATTTCTTCGATGATGGAACATCCACAACCCTCTGGGGTAGAGAATTCCAAAGATTCACAACCCTTTGAGTGAAGTAATTTCTCCTCATCTCAGTCCTAAATGATCGTCCCCTTATCCTGAGACTGTGTCCCTGTGTCCTAGATTCCCCGACCAGCAGAAACAATCTCTCAGTGTCTACCCTATCAAGCCCTTTCAGAATCTTGTATGTCTCAATTAGATCACCTCTCATTCTTCTAAACTGCACAGCATGTAGGCCAAATTTACTCAGCCTCTCATCATAGGGCAACCTCCTCATCCCAGGGACTAATTTAGTAAATCTTCGCTTCACCGCCTCCAGAGAAAGGATATCCTTTTTTAAATGTGGAGACCAAAACTGCACACAGTATTCCAGGTGCAGTCTCACCAAAGCCCTGCACAATTTTACTAAGACTTCTTTATTCCTGATTTGCCTTCCTAATAGCCTGCTGCACCTGCATGTTAACTTCGTGTGTTCCTTGTATGAGTACCCCCAAGTCTCTCTGAACATCAACACTTACCAGTTTCAGACCTTTTAAAAAATATTCTGCTTTTTCTATTTTTATGACCAAAGTGAACAACTTCACGCTTCCCTACGTTATACTCCGTTTGCCATCTTATTGCCTGCTCACTTAACCTGTTTATATCTCCCTGCAGCCTCTCTACGTCCTCCCCACAGCTCACCTTTCCAAGAAACCTTGTATCATCAGCGATCTTAGATGCATTACTCTCTGTCTCTTCATCTAAGGCATTGATATAGATTGTAAATAGCTGAGGCCCCAGCACTGATCCTTGTGACACCCCACTATTCACTGCCTGCCAACTTGAAAATGCCCCATTTATGTGTCCACTTTCTGCTAACCAATTCTCTATTCAGGGTTATGGAAGGTTTCCAGGAAGGAAGCTTGAAGTGTTCAGTCTGAGTAGGGTCAGGGACGATTAGACATGTTTATGGGGTGAAAAGGGACTGAGGGATACGGGGGGAAGTGGGTCGGTGGAGGTGAGGGATATGGGGGGAAGATGGATTTGTGGGGTTGAGGAAGGGATATGTTATTTGGATCTTATCAAGGTCACAAATGACATTCTAGATAACTATGACTGTTCTACATGATGTTTTGGTAAACCATCCCTCCCTGTCCTTTTCGATCTGTCTGTAGTCTTTGACATGGTTGACATACCATCCTCCTGCAACACCTCTCCACCATCATCCTGCTGGGTGGGACTGTACTTGCCTAGTTCCATTTTTATGAAGGGTCACTGACCTGAAACGTTAACTCTGCTTCTCTCTCCACAGATGCTGCCAGACCTGCTGAGTATTTCCAGCACTTATTGTTTTTATTTCAAATTTCCAGCATTTGCAGTATTTTGCTTTTATTATAGCCAAAGAGTCAATGGCCTCTCTTCCTGGTCCCACTAGCACTATTTCTAGTGTCCCCCCTGATCTATCCTTAGCCCCTTTCTATTTTTCATCTACATGCTGCCCCTTGGCAACATCATCTGAAAACACAGGATCAGCTTCTACTTGTAAGCTTACGACACCCAACTCTATCTCACCACCATCTCTCTTGCCCCCTCCTCTGTCTCTAAATTATCAGACTGCTTGTCTGACATTCAGTACTGGATAAGCAGAAATTTCCTCCAGGGAAAACCAAAGCCATTGTTTTCAGTCCCCGCCAAACTCTGTACCCTAGCCATTGACTCCATCCCTCTCCCTGGCAATTGTCTGAGGCCGAACCAGATTGTTTGCAACCTTGGTATCATAGTTGACCCTGAGATGCATTTCCGATCACATCTCTGCGCCATCACTAACACCGCCTATTTTCACCTCTCTTTCTTTTGGGCCTCCTTATCTCGAGAGACAATGGATAAGCGCCTGGAGGTGGTCAGTGGTTTGTGAAGCAGCGCCTGGAGTGGCTATAAAGGCCAATTCTAGAGTGACAGGCTCTTCCACAGGTGCTGCAGAGAAATTTGTTTGTCGGGGCTGTTGCACAGTTGGCTCTCCCCTTGCGCCTCTGTCTTTTTTCCTGCCAACTACTAAGTCTCTTCGACTCGCCACACTTTAGCCCTGTCTTTATGGCTGCCCGCCAGCTCTGGCGAACGCTGGCAACTGACTCCCACGACTTGTGATCAATGTCACAGGATTTCATGTCACGTTTGCAGACGTCTTTAAAGCGGAGACATGGACGGCCGGTGGGTCTGATACCAGTGGCGAGCTCGCTGTACAATGTGTCTTTGGGGATCCTGCCATCTTCCATGTGGCTCACATGGCCAAGCCATCTCAAGCGCCGCTGACTCAGTAGTGTGTACAAGCTGGGGATGTTGGCCGCCTCGAGGACTTCTGTGTTGGAGATACGGTCCTGCCACCTGATGCCAAGTATTCTCCGGAGGCAGCGAAGATGGAATGAATTGAGACGTCGCTCTTGGCTGACATACGTTGTCCAGGCCTCGCTGCCATAGAGCAAGGTACTGAGGACACAGGCCTGATACACTCGGACTTTTGTGTTCCGTGTCAGTGCGCCATTTTCCCACACTCTCTTGGCCAGTCTGGACATAGCAGTGGAAGCATTACCCATGCGCTTGTTGATTTCTGCATCTAGAGACAGGTTACTGGTGATAGTTGAGCCTAGGTCGGTGAACTCTTGAACCACTTCCAGAGCGTGGTCGCCAATATTGATGGATGGAGCATTTCTGACATCCTGCCCCATGATGTTTGTTTTCTTGAGGCTGATGGTTAGGCCAAATTCATTGCAGGCAGCCGCAAACCTGTCAATGAGACTCTGCAGGCACTCTTCAGTGTGAGATGTTAAAGCAGCACCTCTATAACATCCCTAACTCCATTCCTGTTTCAGCTTATCTGCTCCTGAAGCCCTCATCCATTCCATTGATACCTCTGGACTTGACTATTCCAATGCACTCCTGGCCAGTCTCCCACATTCTACCTTTTGTAAATTTGAGGTCATCTAAAACTCTGCGAACCGTGTCCTGACTTGCATCAAGTCCCATGCAACCATCACCCCTGTGCTCGCTGACCTACACTGGCTCTGGGTTAGGTAATGCCTTGATTTTAAAATTCTCACCCTTCTTTTTAAAATCCCTCTACTGCCTCGCTCCTCCCTATCTCTGTAACCTCCTCCAGCCCTACAATCCTTCAAATATCTGCATTCCTCCAATTCTGGCCTTTTGGCATCCACCATTGGCGGCCATGCCTTCAACTACTGAGGCCCAAAGCTCTGAAATTCCACTCTCCCTCAACCTTTCCTTCTTTCCCTTTTTAAGAGGATCCTTAAAGCCTACCTCTTCACCTGCCCTAAAATCTCTATGTGGCTCTGTGTCAAATTTTGCTCAAAACACTCCTGTGAAGCACCTCAGACATTTTACATTCAAGGCACTACATAAACACAAGTTTTTCTTGAAAGAGTGGGTAGGTGGGGATTGAGGGAGAAAAGAAGGAAAGGAAGCAGAGAGAGGGAAAGGAGGGAAAGGGAGGGAAAGGAGGGAATAAAAAGGAGGGAAAGGGAAGGAAAGGGAAGGGAAAGGAAGGGAAAGGGATGAAAGGGAGGGAAAGGAAGGGGAAAGGAAAGGAAGGGAAAGGGAAGGGAGAACACATTTATATAGCATAATTGATATTGCAGCCTGTTACTTTGCAAGCAGAGCCTCTTTTATGTTGGTAATTGCAGCAGCCAATATTCAAACAGCAACATCCAACTAGCAGCAAATGAGATAAATGACCAGTTAATTGGTCTGATGGTATAAATATTGGCTAGAACAGCGAGAACTCCCTGCTCATCTTTGAATAGAGGCATGAAAACTTGGGCCCACTTAAAGCAGTTTAACATCTCATTCAAAATTCAGCACTTTTGACACTGCAGCATTCTTTACCCATGGCACTGGGTTATCAGCCTAGATTATGTGCTCAAGTACTATACAACCTCCTAACAACAGAGCTAAGAGTGCCAATATCCAAGTCCACCATCTTCATCAGTGAAGACTATTCATTCCTGATTTTCCATTATATTCCATTGAATTTATTCCCGATGGGACTTGTCCCACCTTGTCTCACTGTTCTTTGCACGCTGCTGTGAGGCATGTTTCTCGTTGTGCTTATCTATTCTCCTCTGACATCTGCTAATAATTAATTAAGTTATTTTTTGCAAAAGGTTGAGCCTGCAAACTGTTCAATTCTTGTTCCTTATTCTTGACCTCTGGTGTCATCTTGAAGCTTTCCTTACTTCTCTCACTTCCTTTTTCCCTCCCTTACAACTGGTTTAGAAAGTTCCAGTAACTTGCTTTCTCACACTAGTGTGCTGGTTATGACACTAGATTACTAATCCAGAGAATTAAGTTCAGATCCCACTATGATAGTTTGAGAATTTGAATTCAGTTTCAAGAATCTGGAAATAAAAAGCTGGTCTCAGTAAAAGTGAGCATGAAGCCATCAAATTGGCGTAAAAATCCAACAGGTTCGCTCATGTTGTTTAGGGAAGGAAACCTGCCGTCCTTACCAGGTCTGGCCAGCATGCAACTCTATACCGGGGTGTCCAACCTTTTTGCGTGGGGGCCACATTACAATTTTTGTCCTACATAGTGGGCCGGTGAGCAAATTTCAGAAAGGCGTTAAAAATTTATTTTACTATTAATCAAAGTTTACTATTAATCATAAAGGCGGGGCTAAAGAGTGGCAAGTCGAAGAGACTTAGCAGTTGGCAGGAAAAAAGACAGAAGTGCAAGGAGAGACCCAACTGTGTAACAGCCCCGACAGCCAATTTTATCTGCAGCGCCTGTGGAAGAGTCTGTCACTCTAGAATTGGCCTTTATAGTCACTCCAGGCGCGGCTCCACAATCCACTGACCACCTCTAGGCGCTTACCCATTGTCTCTTGAGACAAGGAGGCCAAAGAAGAAAGGAAATCAAAACAACAAAAAATGTGCATTTTTGCAAACAAGCTTTAAATGAGAAGACTAATTTATTAACTTACTTGCTCATCACTATGTTGAACACTGATTTAGTGAGATATTTGGCATTGTTTTTTCTTACATAAGTAGTTAATGTTTGCCCGCACACTTCATGTAGCAATGTGGAGCATTCCAGATGGATGTCCATCTGTCAGGAGTGATCTTGATCTCTCTCTCGCCCTCTCTTTCGGAGTGTGTGGTCTCTCTCCCACCTCTCTGTCTGTCTCCCTCTCTCTGACTCCCTCTCCCCCTCTTGTGCATCTCTCTCTCTCTCTCTCTCTGCTTCTCTCCCTCCTTTGTGTCTCTGTCTCTCTCTCCCCCTTCTCTGTGTCTGATTCTCTTTTTCTGTGTGTCTCTCTTTTTCCCTCTCTGTACCTGTCTCTCTCTCTCCCTCGTCCCTCTCTCCACACCTCCCCCCCCACTCTGTGTCTATGTGTGTGTCTCTCTCTCCCCCTCTCACTGTCTGTGTTTCTCTCTCCCTACCTCGCTCTCTCTCAGGGACAGACACCAACATGTTGTACCATGGACATCTGACAAAATTATTGACTCAGCCAAGGACATGAGGGAAATTAATCTGCATATAAAGTGTACAGGCAACCTGGCAATGTTTTTACTTGCACATCAGTCAATGTCTACCCACACACTTGATGTAGCAATGCAGAGAATTTGGATAGTTGTCCATCTGTCAGGAATGATTAGGCTCTCTCTCCTTCCTTTTTTAGGTCCATTTCCTTCTCCCCTCTATGTGTCCATCTCCCTCTCCCCTCTCTATGTGTCCATCTCCCTCTCCCCTCTCTGTGTGTCCATCTTCCTCTCCCCTTTCCATGCCCATCCCCTCTTCCCTGACCTGTGTCCAGCTCCTCTTCCACCCCACTGTCCAGCCCACTCTGTGTCCATTCCCCACTTCCCCCAACCCCTGCTCCCTGGGCTGGTGCTTGTTTAAAGGGCTGCCTGACTCTCAGTGGGATCCCTCTGCGCCATGCCTCTGGCTGTGTGCTGGCCCACCTCCTGCTCGCCCCCACCCCTCCACCATTCCTGCTCACTCCATGAACTGTGCAAAGACGGCCGATCCCAGTGCGCCTGTGCCGCGAGCCACCAATGAGCACCCAGCCCGCCCAGGCAGCCGGCTGTCAGTCAGAGACACTGAGCAATCAGAGACAGGCGACCACACAGGTCCCACCTCTGCCTGACGGACCCTTTACTCGGAGAGCCATCAATCAAAGCCCAACCATGGCCAGTCCCTGTCAGTCAGAGGATTGGCGGGCCTCTCGGAAACAATGGACCTCAACAGTTTTTGCCACGGGCACTGGTGTCTGTGTACAGACATGCTACTGACATCAAATGCATCTTCCCCTCCCTTCCCGTCAGCATTCCAAAGGGATCATTCCCTCCGTGACACCCTGGTCCACTCCTCCATTACCCCCACCACCTCGTCCCCGTCCCATGGCACCTTCCCCTGCAATCGCAGAAGGTGTAATACCTGCCCATTTACCTCCTCTCTCCTCACTATCCCAGGCCCCAAACACTCCTTTCAGGTGAAGCAGCAATTTACTTGTACTTCTTTCAATGTAGTATACTGTATTCGCTGTGCACAACGTGGTATCCTCTACATTGGGGAGACCAAACGCAGACTGGGTGACCGCTTTGCGAAATACCTCCGCTCAGTCCGCAAGCAGGATCCTGAGCTTCCGGTTGCTTGCCATTTCAACACTGCCCCCTGCTCTCATGCTCACATCTCTGTCCTGGGATTGCTGCAATGTTCCAGTGAATATCAACGCAAGCTCGAGGAATAGCTTCTCATTTACTGATTAGGCACACTACAGCCTGCCGGACTGAACATTGAGTTCAATCATTTCAGAGCATGACAGCCCCTCATTTTACTTTTATTTTTAGTTATTTTTTCTTTTTTACAACTTTTTTTTCATGTTTATTTAATTTCATCTTAGTTTGTTCAGTTTGCTTACCCACTGTTTTTTTTTCATGTTTGTACTTGCTGCTGTTCAACCTTCAGTCCATGAACACCCTATCTGTACTAATGCTTTGTCTTTCAACACACCATTAACGTATTGTTTGCCTTTGCTCCATGACCTTTTGGTCAGCTATGTGGCCTTGTCCAATCTACACCTTCTCCTTTGTTATCTTTTGCCCCACCCCCACCTCACTTGCCTAAAACCTTTGACATTTCTAATATTTGCTAGCTCTGAAGAAGGGTCACTGACCCGAAACGTTAACTCTGCTTCTCTTTCCACAGATGCTGCCAGACTTGCTGAGTGGTTCCAGCATTTCTTGTTTTTATTTCAGATTTCCAGCATCCGCAGCATTTTGCTTTTATATTATTATTATGCTACCGACACCTGCTCTCTCTCCTCCCTCTCTCTGTCTCCCTCCATCCCCTCCTCAATCCCCCTCCTCAATCTCCCTCCTCCCTCTCCCCGCCCCCTCCTCTCCTCCCCTCCTCCCTCTTCTCCTCCCCTCCTCCTCTTCCCCTACTCTCTCTTCCCCTCTCTCCCCCTCCTCACCCTCCCTCTCCCCCCTTCCTTTCCCCCCTTCTCCCCCTCCCTCTCCCACCTTCTCCCCTCTCCCTCTCCCCACTTCTCCCCCTACCTCTCCCCACCTTCCCTCTCACCCCCTCCCCCCCGCTACTCAAACTGCTAATCCCTCCATTGTACAGCTCCAAAGTTTGATTGTCTATTTCCACTGGGCTCAACAAAACTGATGATGAGTTGATCCACAATTCTCCGCAGTTTTCTGAGATTTCATCGGAGCTTTTCAAACATTTCATAGTGCAAGGTGAGTGAAGAACAGAAGGTCCCACATGACCTACCTTATGGTTATCTCAAATATTTGATTCAGTTTACTCTGCAGAATGGTCGCCTGAAATGAGAGGAATGAGAATCACAAAGTAAATATATAAGACCTCAGAACAGGTGAAAATATCTGAACCTCAACCATCTTATCTTCAGAACAAAACCCGACCCCATCATTCCCAATATATGGACGATCAGTGCACTTTGTTCACTTTATAGAAAATGGCAATGGACCAGATTGGCAAAATGCTACAGCATCTTAACTATAACCCAGCAGTTAACCTTGTGGCCTCTCAAATGCAAAATGGGATGGTAAGATGGGGATGGGGAGGATGAGAATTGAGAGGGGAATGGAGAGTATAATAGGAATCAGGATAGAAATTAGGATTTCCAATCCTCCCTGAAGGAATTTCCAGCAATCAGGGATACCTCTCCCAAGCTGTGCTTCTGGCAGATTGGAAGTTCAGCAATGTCCCTGCGATGTCACCAGCTACTGTTAAAGCCTCAGGCTCAGTGATGTTCCTGAGCACCGCTGCAGGAAGCTGCACCTGTGTAGCGTGAAGCCTGCAGGGGGCTAGAGAGGCAGGAACCTGGAGGCTCGAGAATCGCAGGTTTCCATATGGGGTGTCACAGATGGCTCTAAAATGGGTGGTGGGGAGTAGGGGGCTGGTGCTTGAAGGAGGAGTTGCGGGGAGGTAAGAAACAGAAACTAGGGAATGGAGAGCAGCCAGGTGAGTGGTAGTGTGAGAGAATAGCAGCCAGTAAAAAAGCGGGTGGGAGCGACAGAGAGAGGAGCAGTCAGTGAAAGGGAGAGTGGGAACGACAGAGAGAGGAGCAGTCAGTAAAGGGGAGAGTGGGAGTGAGAGAGAGAGGAGCAGCCAGTGAAGGGGAGAGTAGGAACGATAGGGAGAGGAGCAGTCAGTGAAGGGGAGAGTGGGAACGACAGAGAGAGGAGCAGTCAGTGAAGGGGAGAGTGGGAGTGACAGAGAGAGGGTCAGTGAAGGGGAGTGAGGGAGTGACAGACAGAGGGTCAGTGAAGGGGAGAGTGGGAATGTCAGAGAGAGGAGCAGTCAGTGAAGGGGAGAGTGGGAACGACAGAGAGCGGAGCAGTCAGTGAAGGGGAGAGTGGGAATGACAGGGAGAGGAGCAGTAAGTGAAGGGGAGAGTGGGAACGACAGGGAGAGGAACAGTCAGTGAAAGGGAGAGTGGGAACAACAGAGAGAGGAGCAGTCAGTGAAGGGGAGAGTGGGAACGACAGGGAGAGGAGCAGTCAGTGAAGGGGAGAGTGGGAACGACAGAGAGAGGAGCACTCAGTGAAGGGGAGAGTGGGAACGACAGGGGGAGGAGCAGTCAGTGAAGGGGAGAGTGGGAACGACAGAGAGAAGAGCAGTCAGTGAAGGGGAGAGTGGTAATGACAGGGAGAGGAGCAGTCAGTAAAGGGGCGAGTGGGAACGACAGAGAGGAGCAGTCAATAAAGGGGAGAGTGGGAGCGACAGACAGAGGAGTCGTCAGTAAAGGGGAGAGTGGGAGCGACAGAGAGAGAAGCAGTCAGTAAAGGGGAGAGTGGGAGTGACAGAGAGAGGGGCAGCCAGTGAAGGGGAGAGTGGGAACGACAGAGAGAGGAGCAGTCAGTGAAGGGGAGAGTGGGAACAACAGGGAGAGGAGCAGTCAGTGAAGGGGAGAGTGGGAACGACAGAGAGAGGAGCAGTCAGTGAAGGGGAGAGTGGGAACGACAGGGAGAGGAGCAGTCAGTAAAGGGGCGAGTGGGAATGACAGAGGAGCAGTCAATAAAGGGGAGAGTGGGAGCAACAGAGAGTAGCCAGTAAAGGGGAGAGTGGGAGCAAGAGAGAGAGGAGTAGACGGTAAAGGGGAGAGTGGGAGCGACAGAGAGGAGCAGTCAGTAAAGGGGAGAGGGGGAGCAAGAGAGAGAGGAGCAGCCAGTAAAGGGGAGAGTGGGAGCGACAGAGAGGGAAGCAGTCAGTAAAGGGGAGATGGGGGTGACAGAGAGAGCAGAGGTCAGTGAAGGGGAGTGTGGGAGCGACAGAGAAAGGAGCAGTCAGTAAAGGGGAGAGTGAGGGTGAAAGAGAGAGGAGCAGTCAGTGAAGGGGAGAGTGGGAGCGGCAGAGAGAGGAGCAGTCAGTAAAGGGGAGAGTGGGAGTGACAGAGAGGAGCATTAAGTAAAGGGGAGAGTGGGAGCGACAGAGAGGAGCAGTCAGTAAAGGGGAGAGTGGGAGCAACAGAGAGAAGAGTAGCCAGTAAAGGGGAGAGTGGGAGCGACAGAGAGGAGCAGTTAGTAAATGGGAGAGTGGGGGTGACAGAGAGAGCAGAGGCCAGTGAAGGGGAGTGTGGGAGCAACAGAGAGAGGAGCAGTCAGTAAAGGGGAGAGTGGGAGTGACAGAGAGCAGCAGTTAGTAAAGGGGAGAGTGGGGGTGACAGAGAGAGCAGAGGCCAGTGAAGGGGAGTGTGGGAGCGAGGAACAGTCAGTAAAGGGGAGAGTGGGAGCGACAGAGAGGAGCAGTCAGTAAAGGGGCGAGTGGGAACAACAGGGAGAGGAGCAGTCAGTGAAGGGGAGAGTGGGAACGACAGAGAGAGGAGCAGTCAGTAAAGGGGCGAGTGGGAATGACAGAGGAGCAGTCAATAAAGGGGAGAGTGGGAGCAACAGAGAGTAGCCAGTAAAGGGGAGAGTGGGAGCAAGAGAGAGAGGAGTAGACGGTAAAGGGGAGAGTGGGAGCGACAGAGAGGAGCAGTCAGTAAAGGGGAGAGGGGGAGCAAGAGAGAGAGGAGCAGCCAGTAAAGGGGAGAGTGGGAGCGACAGAGAGGGAAGCAGTCAGTAAAGGGGAGATGGGGGTGACAGAGAGAGCAGAGGTCAGTGAAGGGGAGTGTGGGAGCGACAGAGAAAGGAGCAGTCAGTAAAGGGGAGAGTGAGGGTGAAAGAGAGAGGAGCAGTCAGTGAAGGGGAGAGTGGGAGCGGCAGAGAGAGGAGCAGTCAGTAAAGGGGAGAGTGGGAGTGACAGAGAGGAGCATTAAGTAAAGGGGAGAGTGGGAGCGACAGAGAGGAGCAGTCAGTAAAGGGGAGAGTGGGAGCAACAGAGAGAAGAGTAGCCAGTAAAGGGGAGAGTGGGAGCGACAGAGAGGAGCAGTTAGTAAATGGGAGAGTGGGGGTGACAGAGAGAGCAGAGGCCAGTGAAGGGGAGTGTGGGAGCAACAGAGAGAGGAGCAGTCAGTAAAGGGGAGAGTGGGAGTGACAGAGAGCAGCAGTTAGTAAAGGGGAGAGTGGGGGTGACAGAGAGAGCAGAGGCCAGTGAAGGGGAGTGTGGGAGCGAGGAACAGTCAGTAAAGGGGAGAGTGGGAGCGACAGAGAGGAGCAGTCAGTAAAGGGGAGAGTGGGAGCAACAGAGAGAAGAGTAGCCAGTAAAGGGGAGAGTGGGAGCGACAGAGAGGAGCAGTTAGTAAAGGGGAGAGTGGGGGTGACAGAGAGAGCAGAGGCCAGTGAAGGGGAGTGTGGGAGCAACAGAGAGAAGAGCAGTCAGTAAAGGGGAGAGTGGGAGCGGCAGAGAGAGGAGCAGTCAGTAAAGGGGAGACTGGGAGTGACAGAGAGGAGCATTAAGTAAAAGGGAGAGTGGGAGCGACAGAGAGGAGCAGTCAGTAAAGGGGAGAGTGCGAGCAACAGAGAGAAGAGTAGCCAGTAAACGGGAGAGTGGGAGCGACAGAGAGGAGCAGTTAGTAAAGGGGAGAGTGGGAGCAACAGAGAGGAGCAGCCAGTGAAGAATAGAGCGGGAGCGACAGAGAGAGAAGCAGTCAGTAAAGGGGAGAGTGGGAACGACAGAGAGAGGAGCAGTCAGTGAAGGGGAGAGTGGGAACGACAGGGAGAGGAGCAGTCAGTGAAGGGGAGAGTGGGAACGACAGAGAGAGGAGCAGTCAGTGAAGGGGAGAGTGGGAATGACAGGGAGAGGAGCAGTCAGTAAAGGGGCGAGTGGGAATGACAGAGAGGAGCAGTCAATAAAGGGGAGAGTGGGAGTGACAGACAGAGGGGCAGCCAGTGAAGGGGCGAGTGGGAACGACAGAGAGAGGAGCAGTCAGTGAAGGGGAGAGTGGGAACAACAGGGAGAGGAGCAGTCAGTGAAGGGGAGAGTGGGAACGACAGAGAGAGGAGCAGTCAGTGAAGGGGAGAGTGGGAACGACAGGGAGAGGAGCAGTCAGTAAAGGGGCGAGTGGGAATGACAGAGAGGAGCAGTCAATAAAGGGGAGAGTGGAGCGACAGAGAGAGGAGCAGTCAGTAAAGGGGAGAGTGGGAGCAACAGAGAGAAGAGTAGCCAGTAAAGGGGAGAGTGGGAGCGACAGAGAGGAGCAGTTAGTAAAGGGGAGAGTGGGGGTGACAGAGAGAGCAGAGGCCAGTGAAGGGGAGTGTGGGAGCAACAGAGAGAAGAGCAGTCAGTAAAGGGGAGAGTGGGAGCGGCAGAGAGAGGAGCAGTCAGTAAAGGGGAGACTGGGAGTGACAGAGAGGAGCATTAAGTAAAAGGGAGAGTGGGAGCGACAGAGAGAGGAGCAGTCAGTAAAGGGGAGAGTGCGAGCAACAGAGAGAAGAGTAGCCAGTAAACGGGAGAGTGGGAGCGACAGAGAGGAGCAGTTAGTAAAGGGGAGAGTGGGAGCAACAGAGAGGAGCAGCCAGTGAAGAATAGAGCGGGAGCGACAGAGAGAGAAGCAGTCAGTAAAGGGGAGAGTGGGAGCGACAGACCGAGGAGCAGTCAGTGAAGGGGAGAGAGGGAACGACAGGGAGAGGGGCAGTCAATGAAGGGGAGAGTGGGAACGACAAAGAGAGGAGCAGTCAGTGAAGGGGAGAGTGGGAACGACAGGGAGACGAGCAGTCAGTGAAGGGGAGAGTGGGAACGACAGAGAGAGGAGCAGTCAGTGAATGGGGGAGTGGGAATGACAGGGAGAGGAGCAGTCAGTAAAGGGGCGAGTGGGAACAACAGGGAGAGGAGCAGTCAGTGAAGGGGAGAGTGGGAACGACAGAGAGAGGAGCAGTCAGTGAAGGGGAGAGTGGGAACGACAGAGAGAGGAGCAGTCAGTGAAGGGGAGAGTGGGAACGACAGGGAGAGCAGCAGTCAGTAAAAGGGCGAGTGGGAATGACAGAGAGGAGCAGTCAATAAAGGGGAGAGTGGGAGCGACAGAGAGTAGCCAGTAAAGGGGAGAGTGGGAGCAAGAGAGAGAGGAGTAGACAGTAAAGGGGAGAGTGGGAGCGACAGAGAGGAGCAGTCAGTAAAGGGGAGAGGGGGAGCAAGAGAGAGAGGAGCAGCCAGTAAAGGGGAGTGGGAGCGACAGAGAGGGAAGCAGTCAGTAAAGGGGAGAGTGGGGGTGACAGAGAGAGCAGAGGTCAGTGAAGGGGAGTGTGGGAGCGACAGAGAGAGGAGCAGTCAGTAAAGGGGAGAGTGAGGATGAAAGAGAGAGGAGCAGTCAGTGAAGGGGAGAGTGGGAGCGGCAGAGAGAGGAGCAGTCAGTAAAGGGGAGAGTGGGAGCAACAGAGAGAAGAGTAGCCAGTAAAGGGGAGAGTGGGAGCGACAGAGAGGAGCAGTTAGTAAAGGGGAGAGTGGGAGCAAATGAGAGAGGAGCAGCCAGTGAAGAATAGAGCGGGAGCGACAGAGAGAGAAGCAGTCAGTAAAGGGGAGAGTGGGAGCGACAGACCGAGGAGCAGTCAGTGAAGGGGAGAGTGGGAACGACAGAGAGAGGAGCAGTCAGTGAAGGGGAGAGTGGGAACGACAGGGAGAGGAGCAGTCAGTGAAGGGGAGAGTGGGAACGACAGAGAGAGGAGCAGTCAGTGAAGGGGAGAGTGGGAATGACAGGGAGAGGAGCAGTCAGTAAAGGGGCGAGTGGGAATGACAGAGAGGAGCAGTCAATAAAGGGGAGAGTGGGAGTGACAGACAGAGGGGCAGCCAGTGAAGGGGCGAGTGGGAACGACAGAGAGAGGAGCAGTCAGTGAAGGGGAGAGTGGGAACAACAGGGAGAGGAGCAGTCAGTGAAGGGGAGAGTGGGAACGACAGAGAGAGGAGCAGTCAGTGAAGGGGAGAGTGGGAACGACAGGGAGAGCAGCAGTCAGTAAAGGGGCGAGTAGGAATGACAGAGAGGAGCAGTCAATAAAGGGGAGAGTGGGAGCAACAGAGAGTAGCCAGTAAAGGGGAGAGTGGGAGCAAGAGAGAGAGGAGCAGACAGTAAAGGGGAGAGTGGAGCGACAGAGAGGAGCAGTCAGTAAAGGGGAGAGGGGGAGCAAGAGAGAGAGGAGCAGCCAGTAAAGGGGAGAGTGGGAGCGACAGAGAGGGAAGCAGTCAGTAAAGGGGAGAGTGGGGGTGACAGAGAGAGCAGAGGTCAGTGAAGGGGAGTGTGGGAGCGACAGAGAGAGGAGCAGTCAGTGAAGGGCAGAGTGAGGGTGAAAGAGAGAGGAGCAGTCAGTGAAGGGGAGAGTGGGAGCGGCAGAGAGAGGAGCAGTCAGTAAAGGAGAGAGTGGGAGTGACAGAGAGGAGCATTAAGTAAAGGGGAGAGTGGGAGCGACAGAGAGGAGCAGTCAGTAAAGGGGAGAGTGGGAGCAACAGAGAGAAGAGTAGCCAGTAAAAGGGAGAGCGGGAGCGACAGAGAGGAGCAGTTAGTAAAGGGGAGAGTGGGGGTGACAGAGAGAGCAGAGGTCAGTGAAGGGGAGTGGGAGCGACAGAGACAGGAGCAGTCAGTAAAGGGGAGAGTGGGAGTGACAGAGAGCAGCAGTCAGTAAAGGGGAGTGTGGGGGCGACAGAGAGAGGAGCAGTCAGTAAAGGGGAGAGTGAGGGTGAAAGGGAGAGGAGCAGTCAGTGAAGGGGAGAGCGGGAGCGGCAGAGAGAGGAGCAGTCAGTAAAGGGGAGACTGGGAGTGACAGAGAGGAGCATTAAGTAAAGGGGAGATTGGGAGCGACAGAGAGGAGCAGTCAGTAAAGGGGAGAGTGAGGGTGAAAGAGAGAGGAGCAGTCAGTGAAGGGGAGAGTGGGAGTGGCAGAGAGAGGAGCAGTCAGTAAAGGGGAGAGTGGCAGTGACAGAGAGGAGCAGACAGTAAAGGGGAGAGTGGGGGTGACAGAGAGAGCAGAGGTCAGTGAAGGGGAGTGTGGGTGCGACAGAGAGAGGAGCAGTCAGTAAAGGGGAAAGTGAGGGTGAAAGAGAGAGGAGCAGTCAGTGAAGGGGAGAGTGGGAGCGGCAGAGAGAGGAGCAGTCAGTAAAGGGGAGACTGGGTGTGACAGAGAGGAGCATTAAGTAAAGGGGAGAGTGGGAGCGACAGATAGGAGCAGTTAGTAAAGGGGAGGGTGGGAGCAACAGAGAGAGGAGCAGCCAGTGAAGAAAGAGCGGGAGCGACAGAGAGAGAAGCAGTCAGTAAAGGGGAGAGTGGGAGCGACAGACCGAGGAGCAGTCAGTGAAGGGGAGAGTGGGGCTGACAGAGAGAGGAGCAGTCAGTAAAGGGGAGAGTGGGGGTGACAGAGAGAGGAGCAGTCAGTGAAGAGGAGAGTGGAGCGGCCGAGAGAGGAGCAGTCAGTAAAGGGGAGAGTGGGAGTGACAGAGAGGAGCAGTAAGTAAAGGGGAGAGTGGGGGTGACAGAGAGAGGAGCAGTCAGTGAAGGGGAGAGTGGGACCGAGAGAGAGGAGCAGTCAGTAAAGGGGAGAGTGGGAGTGACAGAGAGGAGCATTAAGTAAAGGGGAGAGTGGGGAGCGACAGAGAGAGTAGAGGCCAGTGAAGGGGAGTGTGGGAGCAACAGAGAGAGGAACAGTCAGTAAAGGGGAGAGTGGGAGCAACAGAGAGGAGCAGTCAGTAAAGGGGAGAGTGGGAGCAACAGAGAGAAGAGTAGCCAGTAAAGGGGAGAGTGGGAGCGACAGAGAGGAGCAGTTAGTAAAGGGGAGAGTGGGGGTGACAGAGAGAGCAGAGGCCAGTGAAGGGGAGTGTGGGAGCAACAGGGAGAGGAGCAGTCAGTAAAGGGGAGAGTGGGAGTGGCAGAGAGAGGAGCAGTCAGTAAAGGGGAGACTGGGAGTGACAGAGAGGAGCATTAAGTAAAAGGGAGAGTGGGAGCGACAGAGAGGAGCATTCAGTGAAGGGCACAGTGAGGGTGAAAGAGAGAGGAGCAGTCAAAGGGGAGAGTGGGAGCGGCAGAGAGAGGAGCAGTCAGTAAAGGAGAGAGTGGGAGTGACAGAGAGGAGCAGTCAGTAAAGGGGAGAGTGGGAGCAACAGAGAGAAGAGTAGCCAGTAAAAGGGAGAGTGGGAGCGACAGAGAGGAGCAGTTAGTAAAGGGGAGAGTGGGGGTGACAGAGAGAGCAGAGGCCAGTGAAGGGGAGTGTGGGAGCAACAGAGAGAGGAGCAGTCAGTGAAGGGGAGAGTGGGAGCGGCAGAGAGAGGAGCAGTCAGTAAAGGGGAGACTGGGAGTGACAGAGAGGAGCATTAAGTAAAAGGGAGAGTGGGAGCGACAGAGAGGAGCAGTCAGTAAAGGGGAGAGTGGGAGCGACAGACCGAGGAGCAGTCAGTGAAGGGGAGAGAGGGAACGACAGGGAGAGGAGCAGTCAATGAAGGGGAGAGTGGGAACGACAAAGAGAGGAGCAGTCAGTGAAGGGGAGAGTGGGAGTGACCGAGAGCGGCAGTCAGTAAAGGGGAGAGTGGGAACGACAGGGAGACGAGCAGTCAGTGAAGGGGAGAGTGGGAACGACAGAGAGAGGAGCAGTCAGTGAAGGGGAGAGTGGGAGTGACCGAGAGCGGCAGTCAGTAAAGGGGAGAGTGGGACTGACAGAGAGAGGAACAGTCAGTGAAGGGGAGAGTGGGAGTGACCGAGAGGGGCAGTCAGTAAAGCGGAGAGTGGGTTCAACAGAGAGAGCAGTAGTAAGTAAAGGGGAGAGTGGGAGTGACAGAGAGGAGCAATCAGTAAAGGGGAGAATGGGAGCAACAGAGAGAGAAACAGTCACTGAAGATGAGAGTGGGAGCGACACAGAGAGGAGCAGTTAGTAAAGTGGAGCGTGGGAGCGACAGAGAGAAGCCAGTAAAGTGGAGAGTGGGAGCGACAGAAAGGAGCAGTCAGTAAAGGGGAGAGTGGGGGTGACAGAGAGAGGAGCAGTCAGTAAAGGGGAGAGTGGGAGTGACAGAGAGGAGCAGCCAGTAAAGGGGAGAGTGGGGGTGACAGAGAGAGGAGCAGTCAGTAAAGGGGAGATTGGGGGTGACAGAGAGAGGAGCAATCAGTGAAGGGGAGAGTGGCAGCGACAGAGAGAGGAGCAGTCAGTAAAGGGGAGAGTGGGAGTGACAGAGAGAGGAGCAGTCAGGAAAGGGGAGAGTGGGAGGGACAGTGAGAGGAGCAGTCAATAAAGGGGAGAGTGGGAGCGACAGAGAGTAGCCAGTAAAGGGGAGAGTGGGAGCAAGAGAGAGAGGAGTAGACAGTAAAGGGGAGAGTGGGAGCGACAGAGAGGAGCAGTCAGTAAAGGGGAGAGGGGGAGCAAGAGAGAGAGGAGCAGCCAGTAAAGGGGAGAGTGGGAGCGACAGAGAGGGAAGCAGTCAGTAAAGGGGAGAGTGGGGGTGACAGAGAGAGCAGAGGTCAGTGAAGGGGAGTGTGGGAGCGACAGAGAGAGGAGCAGTCAGTAAAGGGGAGAGTGAGGATGAAAGAGAGAGGAGCAGTCAGTGAAGGGGAGAGTGGGAGCGGCAGAGAGAGGAGCAGTCAGTAAAGGGGAGAGTGGGTGCAACAGAGAGAAGAGTAGCCAGTAAAGGGGAGAGTGGGAGCGACAGAGAGGAGCAGTTAGTAAAGGGGAGAGTGGGAGCAACAGAGAGAGGAGCAGCCAGTGAAGAATAGAGCGGGAGCGACAGAGAGAGAAGCAGTCAGTAAAGGGGAGAGTGGGAGCGACAGACCGAGGAGCAGTCAGTGAAGGGGAGAGTGGGAACGACAGAGAGAGGAGCAGTCAGTGAAGGGGAGAGTGGGAACGACAGGGAGAGGAGCAGTCAGTGAAGGGGAGAGTGGGAACGACAGAGAGAGGAGCAGTCAGTGAAGGGGAGAGTGGGAACGACAGAGAGAGGAGCAGTCAGTGAAGGGGAGAGTGGGAATGACAGGGAGAGGAGCAGTCAGTAAAGGGGCGAGTGGGAATGACAGAGAGGAGCAGTCAATAAAGGGGAGAGTGGGAGTGACAGACAGAGGGGCAGCCAGTGAAGGGGCGAGTGGGAACGACAGAGAGAGGAGCAGTCAGTGAAGGGGAGAGTGGGAACAACAGGGAGAGGAGCAGTCAGTGAAGGGGAGAGTGGGAACGACAGAGAGAGGAGCAGTCAGTGAAGGGGAGAGTGGGAACGACAGGGAGAGGAGCAGTCAGTAAAGGGGCGAGTGGGAATGACAGAGAGGAGCAGTCAATAAAGGGGAGAGTGGGAGCAACAGAGAGTAGCCAGTAAAGGGGAGAGTGGGAGCAAGAGAGAGAGGAGCAGACAGTAAAGGGGAGAGTGGAGCGACAGAGAGGAGCAGTCAGTAAAGGGGAGAGGGGGAGCAAGAGAGAGAGGAGCAGCCAGTAAAGGGGAGAGTGGGAGCGACAGAGAGGGAAGCAGTCAGTAAAGGGGAGAGTGGGGGTGACAGAGAGAGCAGAGGTCAGTGAAGGGGAGTGTGGGAGCGACAGAGAGAGGAGCAGTCAGTAAAGGGGAGAGTGGGAGCAACAGAGAGAAGAGTAGCCAGTAAAGGGGAGAGTGGGAGCGACAGAGAGGAGCAGTTAGTAAAGGGGAGAGTGGGGGTGACAGAGAGGAGCATTAAGTAAAAGGGAGAGTGGGAGCGACAGAGAGAGGAGCAGTCAGTAAAGGGGAGAGTGCGAGCAACAGAGAGAAGAGTAGCCAGTAAACGGGAGAGTGGGAGCGACAGAGAGGAGCAGCTAGTAAAGGGGAGAGTGGGAGCAACAGAGAGGAGCAGCCAGTGAAGAATAGAGCGGGAGCGACAGAGAGAGAAGCAGTCAGTAAAGGGGAGAGTGGGAGCGACAGACCGAGGAGCAGTCAGTGAAGGGGAGAGAGGGAACGACAGGGAGAGGGGCAGTCAGTGAAGGGGAGAGAGGGAACGACAGGGAGAGGGGCAGTCAATGAAGGGGAGAGTGGGAACGACAAAGAGAGGAGCAGTCAGTGAAGGGGAGTGTGGGAACGACAGGGAGACGAGCAGTCAGTGAAGGGGAGAGTGGGAACGACAGAGAGGAGCAGTCAATAAAGGGGAGAGTGGGAGTGACAGACAGAGGGGCAGCCAGTGAAGGGGAGAGTGGGAACGACAGAGAGAGGAGCAGTCAGTGAAGGGGAGAGTGGGAACGACAGGGAGAGCAGCAGTCAGTAAAAGGGCGAGTGGGAATGACAGAGAGGAGCAGTCAATAAAGGGGAGAGTGGGAGCGACAGAGAGTAGCCAGTAAAGGGGAGAGTGGGAGCAAGAGAGAGAGGAGTAGACAGTAAAGGGGAGAGTGGGAGCGACAGAGAGGAGCAGTCAGTAAAGGGGAGAGGGGGAGCAAGAGAGAGAGGAGCAGCCAGTAAAGGGGAGAGTGGGAGCGACAGAGAGGGAAGCAGTCAGTAAAGGGGAGAGTGGGGGTGACAGAGAGAGCAGAGGTCAGTGAAGGGGAGTGTGGGAGCGACAGAGAGAGGAGCAGTCAGTAAAGGGGAGAGTGAGGATGAAAGAGAGAGGAGCAGTCAGTGAAGGGGAGAGTGGGAGCGGCAGAGAGAGGAGCAGTCAGTAAAGGGGAGAGTGGGAGCAACAGAGAGAAGAGTAGCCAGTAAAGGGGAGAGTGGGAGCGACAGAGAGGAGCAGTTAGTAAAGGGAAGAGTGGGAGCAACAGAGAGAGGAGCAGCCAGTGAAGAATAGAGCGGGAGCGACAGAGAGAGAAGCAGTCAGTAAAGGGGAGAGTGGGAGCGACAGACCGAGGAGCAGTCAGTGAAGGGGAGAGTGGGAACGACAGAGAGAGGAGCAGTCAGTGAAGGGGAGAGTGGGAACGACAGGGAGAGGAGCAGTCAGTGAAGGGGAGAGTGGGAACGACAGAGAGAGGAGCAGTCAGTGAAGGGGAGAGTGGGAATGACAGGGAGAGGAGCAGTCAGTAAAGGGGCGAGTGGGAATGACAGAAAGGAGCAGTCAATAAAGGGGAGAGTGGGAGTGACAGACAGAGGGGCAGCCAGTGAAGGGGCGAGTGGGAACGACAGAGAGAGGAGCAGTCAGTGAAGGGGAGAGTGGGAACAACAGGGAGAGGAGCAGTCAGTGAAGGGGAGAGTGGGAACGACAGAGAGAGGAGCAGTCAGTGAAGGGGAGAGTGGGAACGACAGGGAGAGGAGCAGTCAGTAAAGGGGCGAGTGGGAATGACAGAGAGGAGCAGTCAATAAAGGGGAGAGTGGGAGCAACAGAGAGTAGCCAGTAAAGGGGAGAGTGGGAGCAAGAGAGAGAGGAGCAGACAGTAAAGGGGAGAGTGGAGCGACAGAGAGGAGCAGTCAGTAAAGGGGAGAGGGGGAGCAAGAGAGAGAGGAGCAGCCAGTAAAGGGGAGAGTGGGAGCGACAGAGAGGGAAGCAGTCAGTAAAGGGGAGAGTGGGGGTGACAGAGAGAGCAGAGGTCAGTGAAGGGGAGTGTGGGAGCGACAGAGAGAGGAGCAGTCAGTGAAGGGCAGAGTGAGGGAGAAAGAGAGAGGAGCAGTCAGTGAAGGGGAGAGTGGGAGCGGCAGAGAGAGGAGCAGTCAGTAAAGGAGAGAGTGGGAGTGACAGAGAGGAGCATTAAGTAAAGGGGAGAGTGGGAGCGACAGAGAGGAGCAGTCAGTAAAGGGGAGAGTGGGAGCAACAGAGAGAAGAGTAGCCAGTAAAAGGGAGAGTGGGAGCGACAGAGAGGAGCAGTTAGTAAAGGGGAGAGTGGGGGTGACAGAGAGAGCAGAGGTCAGTGAAGGGGAGTGGGAGCGACAGAGACAGGAGCAGTCAGTAAAGGGGAGAGTGGGAGTGACAGAGAGCAGCAGTCAGTAAAGGGGAGTGTGGGGGCGACAGAGAGAGGAGCAGTCAGTAAAGGGGAGAGTGAGGGTGAAAGGGAGAGGAGCAGTCAGTGAAGGGGAGAGCGGGAGCGGCAGAGAGAGGAGCAGTCAGTAAAGGGGAGACTGGGAGTGACAGAGAGGAGCATTAAGTAAAGGGGAGATTGGGAGCGACAGAGAGGAGCAGTCAGTAAAGGGGAGAGTGAGGGTGAAAGAGAGAGGAGCAGTCAGTGAAGGGGAGAGTGGGAGTGGCAGAGAGAGGAGCAGTCAGTAAAGGGGAGAGTGGGAGTGACAGAGAGGAGCAGACAGTAAAGGGGAGAGTGGGGGTGACAGAGAGAGCAGAGGTCAGTGAAGGGGAGTGTGGGTGCGACAGAGAGAGGAGCAGTCAGTAAAGGGGAAAGTGAGGGTGAAAGAGAGAGGAGCAGTCAGTGAAGGGGAGAGTGGGAGCGGCAGAGAGAGGAGCAGTCAGTAAAGGGGAGACTGGGTGTGACAGAGAGGAGCATTAAGTAAAGGGGAGAGTGGGAGCGACAGAGAGGAGCAGTTAGTAAAGGGGAGGGTGGGAGCAACAGAGAGAGGAGCAGCCAGTGAAGAACAGAGCGGGAGCGACACAGAGAGAAGCAGTCAGTAAAGGGGAGAGTGGGAGCGACAGACCGAGGAGCAGTCAGTGAAGGGGAGAGTGGGGCTGACAGAGAGAGGAGCAGTCAGTAAAGGGGAGAGTGGGGGTGACAGAGAGAGGAGCAGTCAGTGAAGAGGAGAGTGGAGCGGCCGAGAGAGGAGCAGTCAGTAAAGGGGAGAGTGGGAGTGACAGAGAGGAGCAGTAAGTAAAGGGGAGAGTGGGGGTGACAGAGAGAGGAACAGTCAGTGAAGGGGAGAGTGGGAGTGACAGAGAGGAGCATTAAGTAAAGGGGAGAGTGGGAGCGACAGAGAGAGTAGAGGCCAGTGAAGGGGAGTGTGGGAGCAACAGAGAGAGGAACAGTCAGTAAAGGGGAGAGTGGGAGCAACAGAGAGGAGCAGTCAGTAAAGGGGAGAGTGGGAGCAACAGAGAGAAGAGTAGCCAGTAAAGGGGAGAGTGGGAGCGACAGAGAGGAGCAGTTAGTAAAGGGGAGAGTGGGGGTGACAGAGAGAGCAGAGGCCAGTGAAGGGGAGTGTGGGAGCAACAGAGAGAGGAGCAGTCAGTAAAGGGGAGAGTGGGAGCGGCAGAGAGAGGAGCAGTCAGTAAAGGGGAGACTGGGAGTGACAGAGAGGAGCATTAAGTAAAAGGGAGAGTGGGAGCGACAGAGAGGAGCATTCAGTGAAGGGCAGAGTGAGGGTGAAAGAGAGAGGAGCAGTCAGTGAAGGGGAGAGTGGGAGCGGCAGAGAGAGGAGCAGTCAGTAAAGGAGAGAGTGGGAGTGACAGAGAGGAGCAGTCAGTAAAGGGGAGAGTGGGAGCAACAGAGAGAAGAGTAGCCAGTAAAAGGGAGAGTGGGAGCGACAGAGAGGAGCAGTTAGTAAAGGGGAGAGTGGGGGTGACAGAGAGAGCAGAGGCCAGTGAAGGGGAGTGTGGGAGCAACAGAGAGAGGAGCAGTCAGTGAAGGGGAGAGTGGGAGCGGCAGAGAGAGGAGCAGTCAGTAAAGGGGAGACTGGGAGTGACAGAGAGGAGCATTAAGTAAAAGGGAGAGTGGGAGCGACAGAGAGGAGCAGTCAGTAAAGGGGAGAGTGGGAGCGACAGACCGAGGAGCAGTCAGTGAAGGGGAGAGAGGGAACGACAGGGAGAGGAGCAGTCAATGAAGGGGAGAGTGGGAACGACAAAGAGAGGAGCAGTCAGTGAAGGGGAGAGTGGGAACGACAGGGAGACGAGCAGTCAGTGAAGGGGAGAGTGGGAACGACAGAGAGAGGAGCAGTCAGTGAAGGGGAGAGTGGGAGTGACCGAGAGCGGCAGTCAGTAAAGGGGAGAGTGGGACTGACAGAGAGAGGAAAAGTCAGTGAAGGGGAGAGTGGGAGTGACCGAGAGGGGCAGTCAGTAAAGCGGAGAGTGGGTTCAACAGAGAGAGCAGTAGTAAGTAAAGGGGAGAGTGGGAGTGACAGAGAGGAGCAGTCAGTAAAGGGGAGAATGGGAGCAACAGAGAGAGAAACAGTCACTGAAGATGAGAGTGGGAGCGACACAGAGAGGAGCAGTTAGTAAAGTGGAGCGTGGGAGCGACAGAGAGAAGCCAGTAAAGTGGAGAGTGGGAGCGACAGAAAGGAGCAGTCAGTAAAGGGGAGAGTGGGGGTGACAGAGAGAGGAACAGTCAGTAAAGGGGAGAGTGGGAGTGACAGAGAGGAGCAGCCAGTAAAGGGGAGAGTGGGGGTGACAGAGAGAGGAGCAGTCAGTAAAGGGGAGATTGGGGGTGACAGAGAGAGGAGCAATCAGTGAAGGGGAGAGTGGGAGGGACAGTGAGAGGGGCAGTCAGTAAAGGGGAGAGTGGGAGTGACAGAGAGGAGCAGTCAGTCAAGGCGAGAGTGGGAGCGACAGAGAGAGGGGCCGTCAGTAAAGGGGAGAGTGGGAGCAACAGAGAGAAGAGTAGCCAGTGAAGGGGAGAGTGGGAGCGACAGAGAGAAGAGTAGCCAGTAAAGGGGAGAGTGGGAGCGACAGGAGTCGTCAGTAAAGGGGAGAGTGGGAGGGACTGTGCGAGGGGCAGTCAGTTAAGGGGAGAGTGGGAACGACGGAGAGGAGCAGTCAGTAAAGGGGAGAGTTGGAGGGACAGTGAGAGGGGCAGTCAGTTAAGGGGAGAGTGGGAGTGACAGAGAGGAGCAGTCAGTAAAAGGGAGAGTGGAAGCGACACAGAGAGGAGCAGTCAGTGAAGGGGAGAGTCGGAGGGACAGTGAGAGGGGCAGTCAGTTAAGGGGAGAGTGGGAACAACGGAGAGGAGCAGTCAGTGAAGGGGAGAGTGGGGGTGACAGAGAGCGATGCAGTCAGTAAAGGGGAGAGTGGGAGCGACAGAGTAGCCAGTAAAGGGGAGAGTGGGAACGAAAGAGAGAGGAGCAGTCAGTAAAGGGGAGAGTGGGAGCAACAGAGAGAAGAGTAGCCAGTAAAGGGGAGAGTGGGAGCGACAGAGAGTAGTCAGTAAAGGGGAGAGTGGGAGCGACAGACAGAAGAGTAGCCAGTAAAGGGGAGAGTGGGAGTGACAGAGAGGAGTAGTCAGTAAAGGGGAGAGTGGGAGTGACAGAGAGAGGAGCAGTCAGTGAAGGGGAGAGTGGAAGTGACAGAGAGGAGCAGTCAGTAAAGAGGAGAGTGGGAGTGACAGAGAGAGCTGAGTTGAGCTGAGTTTAGGGCCATGTGCCCTGTGAGATTTGCCCCAAACACCAAGTCCGCTGCCCCCTACCATCTCTTGGGTTGTCTGTACAGGCCAGTTTTCACATTTGAGGTTCAGGTACTGATTAGCTCTGGCTGAGGTCACCTTCACACATAGCCAGAGTCCAAACCAGAGACCAACTTGATAGGATGAGAGATTGGGCATGTTAAAAGTGGCATCGTCTGGGGAGCCTGACTGCATCTTGTGCAGTGCAGGGGAGGATTCTGACGACAGTTTCAGGATGAATATCAATGGTGTATGGAATTACGGATAGTTAGAGGTATGCTATTGGAGTATTACACCTATTACTAACAGTTACAAATAGACTATCAGTGAGTTAGTGTGTTACCTTTGTTTATGAGGGGAAACACTTTACTGTTAGTTTTCATTGCAAATTTAGTGAGTTACCATTAGAACAAAAGAACGAAGAACAAAGAACAGTACAGCACAGGAACAGGCCATTCGGCCCTCCAAGCCTGCGCCGATCTTGATGCCTGCCTAAACTAAAACCTTCTGCCCTTCCGGGGACCGTATCCCTCGATTCCCATCCTATTCATATATTTGTCAAGATGTCTCTTAAACGTCGCTATTGTAACTGCTTCCACCACCTCCCCTGGCAGCAAGTTCCAGGCACTCACCACCCTCTGTGTAAAGAACATGCCTCGCACATCCCCTCTAAACTTTGCCTCACTCACCTTAAACCTATGTCCCCTAGTAACTGACTCTTCCACTCTGGGAAAAAGCTTCTGACTATCCACTCTGTCCATGTCGCTCATAACTTTGCAAACCTCTATCATGTCGCCCCTCCACCTCCGTCGTTCCAGTGAAAACAATCCGAGTTTATCCAACCTCTCCTCATAGCTAATGCCCTCCAGACCAGGCAACATCCTGGTAAACCTCTTCTGTACCCTCTCCAAAGCCTCCACGTCCTTCTGGTCGTGTGGCGACCAGAATTGCGCACAATATTCTAAGTGTGGCCTAACTAAAGTTCTGTACAGCTGCAGCGTGACTTGCCAATTTTTATACTCTATGCCCCGACCGATGAAGGCAAGCATGCCATATGCCTTCTTGACTACCTTATCCACCTGCGTTGCCACTTTCACTGACCTGTGGACCTGTGCGCCCAGATCTCTCTGCCTGTCAATACTTCTCAGGGTTCTGCCATTTACTGTATACTTCCCACCTGCATTAGACCTTCCAAAATGCATTACCTCACATTTGTCCGGATTGAACTCCATCTGCCATTTCTCCGCCCAAGTCTCCAACCAATCTATATCCTGCTGTATCCTCTGACAATCCTCATCACTATCCGCAACTCCACCAACCTTCGTGTCGTCCGCAAACTTACTAATCAGACCAGCTACATTTTCCTCCAAATCATTTATGTATATTGCAAAGAGCAAAGGTCCCAGCACTGATCCCTGCGGAACACCACGTGTCACATCCCTCCATTCAGAAAAGCACCCTTCCACTGCTACCCTCTGTCTTCTATGACCGAGCCAGTTCTGTGTCCATCTTGCCAGCTCACCTCTGATCCCGTGTGACTTCACCTTTTGTACCAGTCTGCCATGAGGGACCTTGTCAAAGGCTTTACCGAAGTCCATGTAGACAACACCCACTGCCCTTCCTTCATCAATCATCTTCGTCACTTCCTCAAAAAACTCGATCAAGTTAGTGAGACATGACCTCCCCTTCACAAAACCATGCGGCCTCTCCCTAATAAGTACGTTTGTTTCCAAATGGGAATAAATCCTGTCTTGAAGAATCCTCTCCAATAATTTCCCTACCACTGACGTAAGGCTCACCGGCCTATAATTTCCTGGATTATCCTTGCTACCCTTCTTAAAGAAAGGAACAACATTGGCTATTCTCCAGTCCTCTGGGACCTCACCTGTAGCCAATGAGGATGCAAAGATTTCTGTCAAGGCCCCAGCAATTTCTTCCCTTGCCTCCCTTCGTATTCTGGGGTCGATCCCATCAGGTCCTGGGGACTTATCTACCTTAATGCTTTGCAAGACATCCAACACCTCCTCCTTTTTGATAATGAGATGACTGAGACTATCTACACTCCCTTCCCTAGGCTCATCATCCACCAAGTCCTTCTCTTTGGTGAATACTGATGCAAAGTACTCATTTAGTACCTCGCCCACTTCCTCTGGCTCCACACATAGATTCCCTTCTCTGTCCTTGAGCGGGCCAACCCTTTCCCTAGTTACCCTCTTGTTCTTTATATATGTACAAAAAGCCTTGGGATTATTCATAATCCTGTTTGCCAATGACTTTTCGACCCTTTTTAGCCCTCCTGTCTCCTTGCTTAAGTTCCTTTCTACTGTCTTTATATTCCTCAAGGGATTCGTCTGTTCCTAGCCTTCCAGCCCTTACGAATGCTTCCTTTTTCTTTTTGACGAGGCTCACAATATCCCGTGTTATCCAAGGTTCCCGAAACTTGCCAAACTTATCCTTCTTCCTCACAGGAACATGCTGGCCCTGGATTCTAATCAACTGACATTTCAAAGACACCCACATGTCAGATGTTGATTTACCCTCAAACAGCCGCCCCCAATCTAAATTCTTCAGTTCCTGCCTAACATTGTTATAATTTGCCTTCCCCCAATTTAGCGCCTTCTCCCGAGGACTACTCTTATCCTTATCCACAAGTACCTTAAAACTTATGGAATTATGGTCACTGTTCCCGAAATGCACCCCCACTGAAACTTCGACCACCTGGCCGGGCTCATTCCCCAATACCAGGTCCAGTACGGCCCCATCCCTAGTTGGCCTATCTACATACTGTTTCAAGAAGCCCTCCTGGATTCTCCATACAAATTCTGCCCCATCTAAGCCCCTAGCACTAAGTGAGTCCCAATCAATATCGGGGAAGTTAAAATCACCCACCACGACAACCCTGTTACCTTTATATCTTTCCAAAATCTGTCTACATATCTGCTCCTCTACGTCCCGCTGGCTGTTGGGAGGCCTGTAGAAAACCTCCAACATCGTGACTGCACCCTTCCTATTCCTGAGCTCCACCCATATTGCCTCGCTGCACGACCCCTCCGAGGTGTCCTCCCGCAGTACAGCTGTGATATTCTCCTTAACAAGTAATGCAACTCCCCCACCCCTTTTACATCCCCTTCTATCCCGCCTGAAGCTTCTAAATCCTGGAACATTTAGCTGCCAATCCTGTCCTTCCCTCAACCAAGTCTCTGTAATAGCAACAACATCATAGTTCCAAGTACTAAACCAAGCTCTAAGTTCATCTGCCTGACCTGTTATACTTTTCGCATTGAAACAAATGCACTTCAGACCATCAGTCCCGCTGTGCTCCGCAACATCTCCCTGCCTGCTCTTCCTCTTAGACTTACTGGCCTTATTTACTGGTTCCCCTCATTTATTTCACTTGCTGTCCTACTGCTCTGGTTCCCACCCCCCTGCCACACTAGTTTAAACCCTCCCGAGTGACGCTAGCAAACCTCGCAGCCAGTATATTTGTGCCCCTCCAGTTTAGATGCAACCCATCCTTCTTGTACAGGTCCCATCTGTCCCGGAAGAGATCCCAATGGTCCAGATATCTGAAACCCTCCCTTCTACACCAGCTGTTCAGCCACGTGTTTAGCTGCACTATCTTCCTATTTCTAGCCTCACTGGCACGTGGCACAGGGAGTTATCCCGAGATTACAACCCTCGAGGTCCTGTCTTTTAACTTTCTACCGAACTCCCTAAACTCCCCCTGCAGGACCTCGTCACTCTTCCTGCCTATGTCATTGGTACCGATGTGTACCACAACGTCTGGCTGTTCACCCTCCCCCTTCAGAATGCCCCCTGTCCGTTCAGAGATATCCTTGACCCTGGCACCAGGGAGGCAACATACCATCCTGGAGTCTCTTTCATGTCCACAGAAGCGCCTATCTGTGCCCCTGACTATAGAGTCCCCGATAACTATTGCTCTTCTGCGCTTTGTCCCTCCCTGCTGAACATCAGTGCCAGCCATGGTGCCACTGCTCTGGCTGCTGCTGTTTTCCCCTGATAGGCCATCCCCCCCGACAGTATCCAACACGGTATACTTCTTAGAGAGGGCCATAGCCAAAGGGGATTCCTGCACTGACTGCCTGCCCCTTCTCGCGTTACTTACCATTAGTTAGGTGGAGTCAAAGTTACATCCACCTGAGTTCACCTTTTCCCAACCTTGGTTTCTCTTTATTGCCTCCTTTGATTTCTCTTCTCCCTCGGTTCCCCTCCCTCACTCCCTCTGTTTCCTCTTCCCCACTCCCTTGGTTTCTCCTCCTCCACGCCATCAGTTTCCCCTCTTCCCCCACCTCAATTACCCATTCCCCCCACTCTCAGTTTCCCCTCCTCCCCTGCACATGGGTGGCCTCCTGGTTCTTAACATAGAAACATAGAAAATAGGAACAGGAGTAGGCCATTTGGCCCTTCGAGCCTGCTCCGCCATTCATTATGATCATGGCTGATAATCCAAATCAGTAACCTATTCCCGCTTTCCCCCCATACCCTTTGATCCCTTTGGACCCAAGAGCTATATCGAACTCCTTCTTGAAAACATGCAATGTTTTGGCCTCAGCTGCTTTCTGTGGTAGTGAATTCCACAGGCTCACCACTCTCTGGGTGAAGAAATTTCTCCTCATCTCAGTCCTGAAAGGTTTACCCCGTATCCTTAGACTGTGACCCCTGCTTCTGGACTCCCCCACCATTGGGAACATCCTTCCTGCATCTACCCTGTCAAGTCCTGTTAGAATTTTATAGGTTTCTATGGGATTCCCCCCTCACTCTTCTGAACTCCAGCTAATATTATCTTAACCGACTCAATCTCTCCTCATACGTCATTCCTGCCAACCCAGGAATCAGTCTGGTAAACCTCCGCTGCACTCCCTCTATAGCAAGAACATCCTTCCTCAGATAAGGAGACCAAAACTGCACACAATATTCCAGGTGTGGTCTCACCAAGGCCTGTATAATTGCAGCAAGACATCCCTGCTCCTGTACTCGAATCTTCTCGCTATGAAGGCCAACCAACATACCATTTGCCGTTTTTACCGCGTGTTGCACCTGCATGCTTACCTTCAGCGATTGGTGTACGAGAACACCCAGATCTCGCTGCATATTCCCCACTCTTAGTTTACAGCCGTTCAGATAATTGTACGCCTTCCTGTTTTTGCTACCAAAGTGTATAACCTCACATTTATCCACATTATACTGTATCTGCCATGCATTTGCCCACTCACTCAACTTGTCCAAATCACCCTGAAGCCTCTCTGCATCCTCCTCATAACTCACCCTCCCACCCAGTTTTGTGTCATCTGCAAATTTGGAAATATTACATTTCGTTCTGTCATCTAAATCATTAATATATATTGTGAATAGCTGGGGTCCTCGCACCGATCCCTGCGGTACCCCACTAGTCACTGCCTGCCATTCGGAAAAAGACCCATTTATCCCTACCCTTTGCTTCCAGTCTGCCAACCAATTTTCTATCCATCGCAATACACTATCCCCAATCTCATGCGCTTTAATTTTACACACTAATCTCTTCTGTGGGACTTTGTCGAAAGCCTTCTGAAAGTCCAAATAAACCACATCCACAGGCTCCCCCTCATCAACTCTACTAGTTACATCCTCGAAGAATTCCAGTAGATTTGTCAGGCATGATTTCCCTTTCATAAATCCATGCTGACTCTGCCCGATTCTACCACTGTTCTCTAAGTGCTCTGCTATAAAATCTTTGATAATGGACTCTAGAATTTTCCCCACTCCCAACGTCAGGCTGACTGGTCTATGATTCCCTGCTTTCTCTCTACTTCCCTTTTTAAATAGTGGGGTTACATTAGCTACCCTCCAATCTGTAGGAACTGTTCCAGAGTCTATAGAATCTTGGAAGATGACCACCAATGCATCCGCTATTTCGAGGGCCACTTCCTTAAGTATTCTGGGATGCATACCATCAGGCCCTGGCCTTCAATCCCATCAATTTCCCCGACACCATTTCTCTACTAATACTGATTTCCTTCAGTTCTTCTCTCTCACTAAACCCTGTGTTCCCCAACATTTCTGGTATGATATTTGTGTCCTCCTTTGTGAGGACAGAACCAAAGTATGCATGGTCAGCCATTTCTTTGTTTCCCATAATAAATTCCCCTGTTTCTGACTGTAAGGGACCTACATTTGTCTTCACCAATCTGTTTCTCTTCACATACCTACAGAAACTTTTCCAGTCAGTTTTTCTGTTCCCCGCAAGCTTGCTCTCGTACTCTATTTTCCCCTTCTTAATCAATCCCTTGGTCCTCCTTTGCTGAATTCTAAACTGCTCCCAATCCTCAGGTCTGTTGTATTTTCTGGCAAATTTATATGCCTCTTCCTTGGATCTAATGCTATCTCTAATTTCCCTTGTAAGCCATGGTTTAGCTATCTTTACTTTTGCGCCAGACAGGGATAAACAAATGTTTGCCATTGCATATCCACTAAAGAACAAAGAACAAAGAAAATTACAGCACAGGAACAGGCCCTTCGGCCCTCCAAGCCTGCGCCGATCCAGATCCTCTATCTAAACATGTCGCCTATTTTCTAAGGGTCTGTATCTCTTTGCTTCCTGCCCATTCATGTATCTGTCTAGATACATCTTAAAAGACGCTATCGTGTTCGCATCTACCACCTCCGCTGGCAACGCGTTCCAGGCACCCACCACCCTCTGCGTAAAGAACTTTCCACGCATATCCCCCCTAAACTTTTCCCCTCTCACTTTGAACTCGTGACCCCTAGTATTTGAATCCCCCACTCTGGGAAAAAGCTTCTTGCTATCCACCCTGTCTATACCTCTCATGATTTTGTACACCTCAATCAGGTCCCCCCTCAACCTCCGCCTTTCTAATGAAAATAATCCTAATCTATTCAACCTCTCTTCATAGCTAGCGCCCTCCATGCCAGGCAACATCCTGGTGAACCTCCTCTGCACCCTCTCCAAAGCATCTACATCCTTTTGGTAATGTGGTGACCAGAACTGCACGCAGTATTCCAAATGTGGCCGAACCAAAGTCCTATACAACTGTAACATGACCTGCCAACTCTTGTACTCAATACCCCGTCCGATGAAGGAAAGCATGCCGTATGCCTTCTTGACCACTCTATTTACCTGCGTTGCCACCTTCAGGGAACAATGGACCTGAACACCCAAATCTCTCTGTACATCAATTTTCCCCAGGACTTTTCCATTTACTGTATAGTTCACTCTTGAATTGGATCTTCCAAAATGCATCACCTCGCATTTGCCCTGATTGAACTCCATCTGCCATTTCTCTGCCCAACTCTCCAATCTATCTATATTCTGCTGTATTCTCTGACAGTCCCCTTCACTATCTGCTACTCCACCAATCTTAGTGTCGTCTGCAAACTTGCTAATCAGACCACCTATACTTTCCTCCAAATCATTTATGTATATCACAAACAACAGTGGTCCCAGCACGGATCCCTGTGGAACATCACTGGTCACACGACTCCCTTTTAGTAATGTTTCCCAATCCGCCTTAGCCAACTCGTGCCTCATACCTTCGTAGTTTCCTTTATTAAGATTCAGGACCCTAGTCTCAGAATCAACTACGTTACTCTCCATCTTGATGAAGAATTCTATCATATTATGGTTGCTCATCCCCAAGGGGTCTCGCACCACTAGATTGTCAATTATTCCTCTCTCATTACACAATACCCAGTCTAGGATGACTTGTTCTCTCGTTGGTTTCTTAACATATTGGTCCAGAAAACCATCCCGTATACACTCCAAGAATTCCTCCTCTATGGTATTGCGACTCATTTGATTTGCCCAATTTATATGCAGATTAAGGTCACCCATAATTACAGATGTTCCTTTATCGCATATGTCTTTTATTTCCTGTTTAATGCCATTCCCAACATCAGCACTACAGTTTGGGGGCCTATATACAACCCCCACTAATGTTTTTTGCCCCTTAGTGTTTCTCAGCTCTACCCATACAGATTTCACATCGTCAGAGCTAATATCTTTCCTCACTATTGCGTTAATTTCCTCTTTAACCAGCTATGCAACTCCACCGCCTTTTGCTTTTTGTCTGGCCTTCCTAAATATTGAATACCCCTGGATGTTCATTTCCCATCTTGGAATGTGTCACATGATGGCTGCAAAAATAGTCAACTAAAGGGGATCTAACCTTTCTAAGATAAATTCAATAACATTGGTAGAAATCAAGATATTGGGCAACATATGGTCAGATGTCTTTGGCCAGAATGTCATGTGATCAAACCTCCAAATGTGTCCAACCAGAGTTGGCAACCTCAGTGGAGATGAAGGTAAAGATCAAAATGGAGACGGGTTTGGAGATGAGAACAGGGATGGAGCTAACAATAGGGATTTTGGGATGAGGGTTTGGATGTAGATGGTGATCGATATATGATGGGAATGGGGATGGAGATGCCAAACTAGTCACATGAAACCAGGCATGTAGATCTCACCGTTGAATTGAAATTAAGTTGTTGAATTGGTCTCCTGTCCTTTCCATTTGAAGTATAATTGTTGTCATGGTGGCTTGTTTTTACTTGTCAATAAACTGGACTAATGCTGGAATATTCCAACATCTTAAGTAAATCTAGCAATGTAACAATTCATGTACTTTCTGCACTACATCTGACCATTCTTGTTTCTAAATCTGGACTAACAGATGTTGAGGTTGAGAACAGGGGTGAGCCATTCAGCACATCAAGCCTGAGCTGCCCTTGTGTTACCCATGGGAGCTCTTTGCTTTTTTTAATTGCAATGTCCCATCCTTTCTCTACATTCCATAACCCCCTTACTCCCAAAATAAATATCCACTTCCTTTTTAAACAGCTCAACTGATTGTGCATCTATCACCTCTGGGTCAGCATTCCACATTCTCACACCCTCTGTTTTTCCAGATTTCCTTTTAATGGCCTTAACTGAAATTCTATGATTTTGCCCAATTGTTCTGGTTCCTCAAGTAGAACGAGAGTTATTCCCTGCCTACACTCTATTCCCTTTATTAAAATAAACACCTCAATCAGATCACCTCTTTACGTCCTCATCTCGTGAATATAATCCAAGGTTACCCGTCTCTCATCATAGCTCAGTGTCTTCATCACCAGCCTTGACTTTTTTTTCAAGTCAATATATCCTTCCTAAGGTGCGACACCCAAAACTGAACCCAATATTAGACAAGCTAGATGGGGAAAATGCAGTCTATGTAGTGTACATGGACCTTAGGAAAGCCTTTGACAAGGTATGACATAGGAAATTACGAGAGAAGATTAAATGTAAATAGGGGAAGGACAGTAAACTTGATTAAAAATTATTTGGGAGAAAATGGAGTCAGAGTTAAGGGCAGTTTCTCATGGTTGGAAGTGGGTAGAGGTATCCCACAGGGTTCTGTTTTGGGGCCACGTCTGTTCACTGTGTGCATCAGTGATTTGGATTACAGGCTAGAGAGGGAGCAGTATCCGGATTTGAAGTTGATATCAAAATAGGAGGTCTAGTTAATTCTTTAGAAGACCAAAAGAAGTGCAAAGGGATATTGATTGGTTGGGGGACTGGGCTAAAAAGTGGCAGATGGAATTCAATATAAGTATGAAGTAATACATTTTGGTTAAGAGTACAACAGTAATGATATTGTGAACGAGAGTGGTCTCAGGGTGAGAAAGAGCAGAATGATTTGGGGGTCCAGGATCACAGGACATTAATGGTCCCAACTCAGGTTGATAAGGCTGTAAAAAAAATGACTTAGGAGGATTAGAACATAAAAGCCAAGAGGCAATATTGAACCTTTAAAAAACCTTAATAAGATCTCATTGAGAGTATTATGTGCAGTACTGGCCTCCACACTATAAGGAAGATATTGAGGCTTTAGAGAGGATACAATGTAGATTCACTAGGATGCTGCCAGGTATAAAAAAATACAAATGTGAATAAAGCTTTTAACAATTGAGTCTTTTTTATTAGAACAATGCAACACAGATTACAGGGCAATATGATTGAGATGTATTAAAATTTTTTAAGGATGGCACAGGGTTGATAGAAGCAGACTGCTTCCAGCAGTTGAAGGTCTAGATCGAGGGGCCATGGGTAAAAGAATAAATATAAGAAATTTAGAACAGAGAGCAGGAGAAACTTCTTCACACAGAGGGTTAGTGGTTGAGGCAGAAACAATGTCAATATTTGATATTAGATTGGAGAGGGGGATGAAGGAAAAGGGGGCTTGAAGAGATGTGGGAACAGGGTGGGTAAATGTGATTGGAACTATTTGTTCATGTGGAGGCTAAAGGTCAACTTTTTTTATTCGTTCATTGGATGTGGGCGTCACTAGGTAGGACAGAATTTATTGCCCATCCCTAATTGTCCTTGATTTGAATGGCTTGCTAGCCATTTCAGAGAGCATTTTAAGAGTCAACCACATTGCTGTGGGTCTGGAGTCACATGGACTAGTTGAGCCGAATGGCCTATTTCTGTGAAATAGTATCATGTATTTCTATATATCCCAGTTGAAGTTGGCCCAGCACTCTCTTGTTTATGTTCCAAACCTCTTGTGGTGAAGTCACTGCCTCACCACCCCTTTTGATCACTTTTTGCATGTGTGAGTTATCTTTCAGTGACTAATTGCCTGAGCCATAAATGACTTTGTTCATTTACCTCAGCCCCACATCCACTTCCCTCAGACTATATTGTCTCATTCTATGTAAACTACCTTGCATGTACCATCATGGTCTTTCTCTTCATAGAAGGCTGTAGAGACTTAGTTAATCTGAACACTCTTACAAACTGCATGTCCTTACCCTTGCTCCACAATGGGCTGCTATCTCTTCAAATGGGGCTTTCTGAAACTTTTCCACCACCTGCCGTCGCCTCTCTCTCTCCTGCTCCTCCATGGCACCACCATCTACTGGCCAACAAGAACAGAGTATCAGAGCAGGCATTGAGATACATCCCAAAATCTTGCTGCTGTTGAGCGGTTCTGCACATTAGAAGCATGGCCTCATTGAATTTAGGTACACTCACAAAGGAAAGGACATATTCTGTTCGTCCTTTTTGTAGATTTTCCATGGCTTGCATCATTCTGAGCAGAATTGGAGGCCTAGACTTTCTGTCCAAGTTCAGGCAGTAATCAGTGGACAGAGGCAGGAAATGTCATGGGATGTGTTTGGTAGGTACCTACCCACTTTGGCATTAGTCTAAATTTTATGCCATCAGTTCATACAGATGACAACAGCCCCAACTATTTTTGGTGTGTGCTTGTACTGATGAAAGATCACATTCCTAATTGCCCTTGACAACTGAATGGCTTGCTAGGCATTTCAGAGGGCAGTTAAGAGTCAACTACATTGCTGTGGGTCTGGAGTCACATGTAGGCCAGACCAGGTAAGGACAGCAGATTTCCTTCCCTAAAGAACATTAGAGAACCAGATGGGTTTTTACGACAAACATTGATAGTTTCATGACACCATTACTGAGACTAGCTTTCAATTCCAGATTTTTATTAATTAATTGATTTTTTAAATTAATTGAAATGTCATGCTAGGCCCCCACCTGCCAAGAATGAGGCACATTAATTTTGTCATGAACATTGATTTTACACTGTTACTGGAGTGAAGAAAGGACTTGTTGAACAGATCAGCCGTGGCTGGAAAAGACATTTGCATATTAACAGACAGTGCTTGGAAGGACAAAGCAGCCATTCCCTGACACATTCAACCCACAATGGACTTTTGATCACCAGACGTTGAAGATGGGGGAGCTCGCATTCCAGGTTGACTGCTATGATGGCCGAATACACAAACGGACATGGTCAAACCAGCTAGTCACATGACTAATCTGCTGGTCAACCAGAGTTTTTTGAATTTGTACAAACAGTTTGGGCAAAAAGCAGAATGCTCCTGGACTGAGAAGATCTCTCCTGGCTGGCTCGCCACAGCCTCTCCTGTCTGCCTGCTCCCATCTCTTTCTCATAAGCCTCTGAATCCACTGAAGACATATGAATCCCAAGAGAGAAAAGTCTCCTACAGCGAACAAGATTTAAGAAGAATACTGGGCGGCACAGTGGCGCAGTGGTTAGCACTGCAGCCTCACAGCTCCAGGGACCTGGGTTCGATTCTGGGTACTGCCTGTGCGGAGTTTGCAAGTTCTCCCTGTGTCTGCGTGGGTTTCCTCCGGGTGCTCCGGTTTCCTCCCACATGCCAAAGACTTGCAGGTTGATAGGTTAATTGGCCGTTATAAATTGCCCTTAGTATAGGTAGGTGGTAGGGAAATATATCGGGACAGGTGGGAATGTGGTAGGAATATGGGATTAGTGTAGGATTAGTATAAATGGGTGGTTGATGGTCGGCACAGACTCGGTGGACCGAAGGGCCTGTTTCAGTGCTGTATCTCTAAACAAAAAGCAAGATCTACCTACAATCAAGGACTCTACAGTGAGCTCGAAGACCCATAACAAAAACTCTTCAGATATTGCCTCAAACTTTTCCACTTTATTTCTTCTGTTCTCTTTCTGTCTCTATCCGTATGTGTGTATCACGTATGCATGCTAGCGTTGGGCTTGTCGTGTCTCCGTAGGCGTTAACCAAATTAGAGTTTAAGTTCAAGTTTAAGAAATTTCAACTTTTCTTCTTTAAACCTAAGAAAGTCTTTTGGGCTGATTTCTTTGCCTTATAATTGGAAAGCGGTGAACAAGAGGGAGCTAAAAAACATGGTGTGTTTAAAATTAAACCCTGTTATGGTAAGACCAGGTGAAGGCTGAAAGGGACCCCTAGACCTCTTTCTTACCTGGTCGTAACAGAATTTAAATTAAAAAATAACACCTTGGTGGGAGAGGGGGGGTAAGACACAGGTTGTGTGTACGCTATATCAGCCCACAACCTGGGCACCTGGAAGGGCAGTCACCAATTTCTTTAGCAGCTCCACTGATTGACTCCTGGACAGGGGACGGGTTGGGGTTCAAGGCCCTCCACTTCCTCTAGACACAAGGAACAAAAGAAGATTAAAACACATCTTCAGAGTTGGATGCAAGACAGGCTGCTGAGTGTAACAGTGAGGAAGATTGCCTCTTTTAAGCAGAAAGCTGATCTAAGCTGGTTAGCAGGTCAGGTTGCAAAGGAAAAGATTGTCGAAGCAAAGTGAATATTACTTCGCCTATTAAAAGGATCAGCAAGCCGCATTTTTTTAAAATATTTTTCTTACTTGCTAGAAGGGACTGAAGTTGTATCAAGGCAAGATTTACTACATTTTCTTATTGACTGCAAAATAAAGCAGCTTAACATCCATATCTGACCCTGGCTCACTAATGTGTTAGTTTACATTTTGGAAGAATGAATGTCATGATTCACAGTTCACATAATAAGGGAGTCTCATTTTTACATCACAGGTTATGCGATGTACAACAGAGGAATCCTATTTACTTGGAGTAATGCTATTAAGAACATTCAACGAGGTAAAGAGCAAGAACTTCCATTTGTATAGCACCTTTCACATTCTCAATGACCCAAAGTCCTTTACACCAAATGAAGTACTATTGAAAAGTAGTCTGTGTTGTAGCATAATGCGATAGACAATACACAGAGCAAAGTCCCACAAACAATAATGAGATGAATGACCAGTTAGGCAGTTTTGATGGAGTGGGTGAGGGAGGAATGTTGGACATGATACAAGGAGATCTCCCTTCCTTTTTCAAATACTGCCAATGGATATTTAACACACACCTAAAAAGGACAGCACCTCCAACAATACTCTACTCCCACAGTGTCCACACAGATTATATGCTTAATTCCTACTGTGTCAATTGAACCCACAAACCTCTAAGTCAGCAGCAGAAGCCAAGATGACATTTCAACTTTCCTTTTCTACAGTTGATCTTATTGCCTATTGGAGGTTCTGGACCTTGTCTACTGCTGTCCTCAATGGAAGGTTCTGGATCTTAATTACTGCTGTCCTCAATAGGAGCTGCTGGACCTTATTAACTGCTGTCTTCAGTGGAATGTTCCGGAGCTTATCTACTGCTGTCCTCAATGGAAAGTTCTGGACCTTGTCAACTGCTGTCTTCAATGGAACCTGATGAACCTGCTGTTCTCAGTAAAAGGTGCTGGACTTTATTTACTGCTGTCCTCAATGGAAGGTTCTGGACCTTATCGACTGCTGTCTACAGTGAGAGGTTCTCAACCTTATCTACTGCTGTCTTCAATGCGAGGTGTTGGACCTTATCTATTGCTGTCCTCAGTGGAAAGTTCTAGACCTTCAACACGTCATGTTTTGAGCAGAGAACTCCTCTACGCTGTTGATGCTACGCTAGTCGCTCACACGGAGGGCTGGATTTTATAAAGGCTTGACGTCTGCATCTGTGGCTGGGGGTTCATGAAGATGCCCCAGATGAGGCCCGCCACGAACCTCGATGCCAACAACGCCTGTCCCGATATTGCCGGCGGTGGTGAGGTCTCGTAGCGGCCCCCCACTGCTCGGCGATGAGACCATAATTTAAATATTCAAATAAATTTAGTCACCTGCATTAATGACTTTCCCGTTGCCTCCTGAAGTGCCGCCGCCCAGCCATAATGTCCGCACCAGCTCTCTGAAAGAGCAATTTACTCAGTTCCATTCCGCTGCCTTCTCCCCGTAATCCTGCACATTTTTCCTTTTCAACAACAGTCTAATTCCCTTTTGAATGCTTCAGTTGAATCTGCCTCCACCACACTCTCAGGCAGTGCATTCCAGACCTTAACCACTCACTGTGTGAAAAAGTTTTTCCTCATGTCACTTTTGCTTCTTTTACCAAATTCTTTAAATCTGTGCCCTCTCGTTCTCGATCCTTTCACAAGTGGGAGCAGTTTCTCTCTATCTACTCTGTCCAGACCCCTCATGATTTTGAATACCTCTATCAAATCACCTCTCAGCCTTCTCTTCTCCAAGGAAAACAGTCCTAACTTAGAGTCAAAGAATCATAGTCGTACAGCATAGAAACAGGCCCTTCGGCCCACCGCACCCATGCCGACCATAATGCCTATCTATACTAATCCCACCTGCCTGCATTAATTCCATATCCCTCTATGCCTTGCTCATTCAAGTACCTGTCCAGATGCCTCTTTAATGTTGCTACTGTTCCTGCCTTCACCACCTCCTCTGTCAGCTCATTCCAGATACCCACTATTCTTTGCGTGAAAAATTTACCCCTTTGATCCCCTTTAAACCTCCTCCCTCTCATCTTAAATCTATGCCCTCTTGTTTTAGTCACCCCTACCATGGGAAACATACTCTGGCTATCTACTCTATCTATGCCTCTCATATTTTATGTACCTCTATCATGTCCCCTCTCAGCCTCCTTCGCTCCAGGGAAAACAGACCCAGCCTATCCAATCTCTCTTGATAACTCAAGCCCTCCAAACCAGGAAAGATCCTTGTGAATCTTTTCTGCACCCTTTCTAGCTTAATCACATCTTTCCTGTAGTGCGGCGACCAGAACTGCACACAGTATTCCAAGTGCGGCCTAACCAATGTTATGTACAACTGTAACATGACGTCCCAACTCTTGTACTCAATGCCTCGGCCGATGAAGGCAAGCATGCCATACGCCTTCTTCACCACCCTGTCTACCTGTGTTGCCACTTTCAGGGAACTATGTACTTGCACCCAAAGGACTTTCTGCTCAACAACATTCCCAGGGCCCTACCATTCACTGTATATGTCTTGCCCTGGTTTAACTTCCCAAAATGCATCACTTCGCACTTGTCTGCGTTAAGTTCCATTTACCAAACCCTTGCCCACTTTCCCAGTTGACCTATGTCCTCCTGTAACCTTAGACAACCTTCTTCACTGTCCACTATACCACCAATTTTGGTGACATCTGCAAACTTATTAATCATGCCCCCTACATTCACATCCAAGTCATTAATATATATGACAAATAATGGAGGGCCCAGCACCAATCCCTCTGGCACACCACTGGTCACCGGCCTCCAATCTGAAAAACAACCCTCCACTACCACCACAACAAAGGGCCCAGCACCAATCCCTGCGCACACCACTGGTCACTGGCCTCCACTACCACCCTCTGCCTCCTATCACCAAGCCAATTTTGTATCAAATTGGCTAGCTCACCCTGGATCTCATGTGTTCGAACATTCTGGACCAGCCTACCATGTGGGACCTTGTCAAAGGCCTTGCTAAAGTCCATGTAAACAATGTCCATCGCCCTGCCCTCGTCAATCCTCTTCGTCACCTCCTCGAAAAACTCAATCAAATTCATGAGACAGAATTTCCCACGCACAAAGCCACTCTGACTAACCCTAATCAGACCTTGCCTGTCCAAATGCATATAAATCCTGTCTCTCAGAATCCCTTTCAATAACTTTCCCACCACTGATGTAAGGCTCACTGGCCTGTAGTTCCCTGGCTTATCCCTGCGGCCCTTCTTAAATAAAGGTACAACATTAGCTATCCTCCAGTCTTCCTGTACCTCACCCGTGGCTAACAATGATACAAAAACTTCTGCCAGGCTCCAGCAATCTCCTCCCTTGCTTCCCATAGCATCCTAGGATACACCTGGTCAGGCCCTGGGGATTTATTCACCTTAATGCACTTCAAAACCTCCAACACATCCTCCTTTGTAATGTTGATATGCTCCAGGATATCGCTGTTCCCTCCCTTGCACTCACTAGCTTCCATGACCTTCTCCACGGTAAATACAGATGAGAATTATTTATTTAAGGCCTCGCCCATTTCCTGTGGCTCCACACATAGATTACCACACTGATCCTTAAGGGGACGTACTCTCGCCCTAGCTACCCTTTTACTCTTAATATACTTATAGAATCTTTTAGGATTCTCCTTTATCTTATCTGCCAGGGAAATCTCATGGCCCCTTTTCACCCTCCTAATTTTCTTCTAACGTGTACTCCTACATCCCTTATACTCCTCGAGGGACTCGCTTGATCCCAGCTGTCTATACCTGACATAGGCCTCCTTCTTTGTCCTGACCAGACTCTCAATATCTCTCACTGACCAAGGTTCCCTCAACTTGCCAGCGTTGCATCTAACAGGGACATGCCAGCCCTGAACTCTTCCTATCTCACTTTTAAAAGCCTCCCACTTGCCAGACGTCCCTTTACCTGTAAACAGCCTCTCCCATTCAACTTTTGAGAGTTCCTGTCTGATGCCATCGAAATTAGCCTTCCCCCAATTTAGGACTTCAACCTGAGGACCAGTCCTATCCTTTTCCATAACTATCTTGAAGTTGATAGAGTTACGGTCACTGGTCCCAAAGTGCTCCCCCATTGACACATCAACCACCTGCCCTGCCTCATTTCCCAAGAGGAGGTCGAGTGTAGCCCTTTCTCTGGTAGGGCCATCCACATCCTGCTTCAGAAAACTATCTGGACACACTTAACAAATTCTTCCCCATCTGATTCTTTAGCACTAAGGCAGTCCCAGTCAATCTGAGGGAAGTTAAAATCACCTACTATTACAACCCTATAATTCCTACACCTCTCTGTGATTTCCCTACATATATGCTCCTCTAATTCCCTTTGACTATTGGGGGGCCTATAGTATAATCCCATCAAAGTGATCACCCCTTTCTTATTTCTAAGTTCTACCCATACGGCCTCACTGGACGTTCCCCCCGGGATATCCTCTCTAAGTACTGCCGTGATGTCCTCCCTAATCAATAGTGCAACTCCCCCTCCTCTCTTACCTCCACCTCTGTCACGCCGGAACCAACGGTATCCCAGAACATTGAGCTGCCAGTCCTGCCCATCCCTCAACCACGTTTCCGTAATAGCTATAATATCACAATCTCATGTACCGATCCATGCTCTGAGTTCATCTACCTTACCTGCAAAGCTTCTTGCATTAAAGTAAATGCAGTTTAGCCGACCAGACCTTCCACGCTCCCTGTCCTGCCCCTGCCCGGCCTGCCTACTGGACCTGCTTGCTTTAACCTCTACATTTGCCTCAACTATCTCATCGGAGAGACTACTACTTTGGGTCCCACCCCCCTGCAAGACTAGTTTAAACCCTCCCAAATATTACTAGCAAAGCTCCCTGCAAGGATATTGGTCCCCTTCCAGTTCAGATGCAACCCGTCTCTCTTGTACAGGTCACCTCTGCACCAGAAGAGATCCCAATGATCCAAGTAGCTGAAGCCCTCCCGTCTACACCAGCTCTTCAGCCACGAATTCATTTGCCTTATCCTCCTGTTGCTACGCTCACTAGCACGTGGCACAGAGAGTAATCCTGAGATTACAACCCTAGAGGTCCTGCTTTTTAACCTTCTGTCCAACTCCCTATATTCACTTTGCAGGACCTCATCTTTCTTCCTGCCTATGTCATTAGTACCAATATGGACCATGACCTCTGGCTGCTCATCCTCCCTTTACAGAATGTCCTGCAGCCACTCCCTGACATCCTTGACCCTAGCACTAGGGAGGCAACATACCATCCTGGAGTCTCATTTGCGGCCACAGAAACGCCTATCTGCACCCTTTATGATAGAATCCCCTGTCACTGTAGTCTACCATCCCTTTTCCTCCCCTGCTGTGCAGCAGAGCCCTCCATGGTGCCACGGACCTGGCTGTGGCTGCTTTCCCCTGGGAGGCCATCCCCACCAACAGTATCCAAAGCGGTATATCTGTTTGAGAGGGGGATGGCCACAGGGGACTCCTGCACTACCTGCCTGCGTCTGGTGTTCACCCATCCCTTTTCTGCCTGTGCAGCCATTACCTGTGGAGTGACCACCTCACTAACTGTGCTATCCCACGACTTCCTCAGCATCGCGGATGCTCCACAGTGAATCCACCCGCAGCTCCAGCTCCGTAATGCGGGTAGCCAGTAGCTGCAGTTGGATACACTTCCTGCACACATGGTCATCAGGGACACTGGAAGCGTCCCTGATTTCCCACATAGCGCAGGAGGAGCAAATCACTGGGCTGAGCTCACCTGTCATGTCTTACCCTGAGATTAATTAGTTTCTCCCTTAATTAAAAAATACTAATTACACTCGGGGCCTTGTTCTACCCACTACAATCTAAAGTCCTTAACAAGCTACACTGAATAAAAAAAAAACACTTTAGTAGTACTCACCTTATCACCAGAGGTTTTTTTTTCAACAAACAAAAAAAAAACTTTCCCAATCTATCTTCATAACTGAAGTTCCTCATCCCTGGAACCATTCTCATGAATCTTTCCTGTACTCTCTCCAATGCTCTCAGGTCTTTCTTAAGGTGTGGTGCCCAGACTGGATGCAATACTCCAGCTGAGGCCAAAGTAGTGTCTTATAAAAGTTCAACATAACTTCCTTGCTCTTGTACTCTAAGCTCCGATTAATAAAGCCCATGATATTCTCAACCTGCCCTGCCACCTTCAATGACTTATGCACATATACACCCAGATCCCTCTGCTCCTGCACCCCCTTTTAGAATTGTACCCTTTATTTTATATTGTCTCTCCATGTTCTTCCTACCAAAATGAATCACTTCACATTTCCCCTGCATTGAACTTCACCTGCCACCTGTCTGCCCATTCCACCAACCTGTCTATGTCCTTTTGGAGTTCTACATTATCCTCCTCACATAGAAACATAGAAAATAGGAGCAGGAGTAGGCCATTCGGCACTTCGAGCCTGCTTCGCCATTCATTATGATCACGGCTGATCATCCAAATCAGTAACCTATTCCCGCTTTCGCCCATACACTTTGATCCCTTTCGACCCAAGAGCTATATCTAACTCCTTCTTGAAAACATACAATGTTTTGGCCTCAGCTGCTTTCTGTGGTAGCGAATTCCACAGGCTCACCACTCTCTGGGTGAAGAAATTTCTCCTCATCTCAGTCGTGAAAGGTTTACCCCATATCCTTAGACTATGACCTCTGGTTCTGGACTCCCCCACCATCGGGAACATCCTTCCTGCATTTACCCTGTCAAGTCCTGTTAGAATTTTATAGGTTTCTATGAGATCCCCCCTCACTCTTCTGAACTCAAGCGAATATAATCCTAACCGACTCAATCTCTCCTCATACGTCAGTCCCGCCATCCCAGGAATCAGTCTGGTAAACCTTCGCTGCACTCCCTCTATAGCAAGAACATCCTTCCTCAGATAAGGAGACCAAAACTGCACACAATATTCCAGGTGTGGCCTCACCAAGGCCCTGTATAATTGCAGCAAGACATCCCTGCTCCTGTACTCGAATCCTCTGGCTATGAAGGTCAACATACCATTTGCCTGTTTTACCGCGTGTTGGACCTGCATGCTTACCTTCAGCAACTGGTGTACGAGAACACCCAGGTCTCGCTGCGAATTCCCCTCTCTTAGATTATAGCCGTTCAGATAATAATCTGCCTTCCTGCTTTTGCTACCAAAGTGGATAACCTCACATTTATCCACATTATACTGCATCTTCCATGCTTTTGCCCACTCACTCAACTTGTCCAAATCACCCTGAAGCCTCTCTGCATCCTCCTCACAACTCACCCTCCCACCCAGTTTTGTGTCATCTGCAAATTTGGAGATATTACAGTTCATTCCCTCAACTAAATCATTAATATATATTGTGAATTGTTGGGGTCCGAGCACCGATCCCTGCGGTACCCCATTAGTCACTGCCTGCCATTCGGAAAAAGACCCATTTATCCCTACTCTTTGTTTCCTATCCGCCAACCAATTTTCTATCCATCGCAATACCCTACCCCCAATCTCATGCGCTTTAATTTTACATGCTAATCTCTTATGCTGGATTTTGTCGAAAGCCTTCTGAAAGTCCAAATAAACCACATCCACTGGCTCCCCCTCATCAACTCTACTAGTTACATCCTCGAAGAATTCTAGTAGGTTTGTCAAGCATAATTTCCCTTTCATAAATCCATGCTGACTCTGCCCGATTCTACCACTGTTCTCTGAGTGCTCTGCTGTAAAATCTTTGATAATGGACTCTAGAATTTTCCCCACTCGTGACATCAGGCTGACTGGTCTATAATTCCCTGCTTTCTCTCTACCTCCCTTTTTAAATAGTGGGGTTACATTAGCTACCCTCCAATCTGTAGGAACTGTTCCAGAGTCTATAGAATCTTGGAAGATGACCACCAATGCATCCGCTATTTCGAGGGCCACTTCCTTAAGTATTCTGGGATGCATACCATCAGGCCCTGGCCTTCAATCCCATCAATTTCCCCGACACCATTTCTCTACTAATACTGATTTCCTTCAGTTCTTCTCTCTCACTAAACCCTGTGTTCCCCAACATTTCTGGTATGATATTTGTGTCCTCCTTTGTGAAGACAGAACCAAAGTATGCATTTAGTTGGTCAGCCATTTCTTTGTTCCCCATAATAAATTCCCCTGTTTCTGACTGTAAGGGACTTACATTTCTCTTCACCAATCTTTTTCTCTTCACTCACCTATAGAAACTTTTACAGTCGGTTTTTATGTTCCCCGCAAGCTTGCTCTCGTACTCTCTTTTCCCCTTCTTAATCAATCCCTTGGTCCTCCTTTGCTGAATTCTAAACAGCTCCCAGTCCTCAGGTCTGTTGTTTTATCTGGTGAATTTGTATGCCTCTTCCTTGGATCTAATGCTATCTCTAATTTCCCTTGTCAGCAATGGTTTGGCTACCTTCCCCTTTTTACTTTTGCGCCAGACCGGAATAAACAATTGTTGCAGTTCATCCACGCGTTCTTTGAATGTTTGCCATTGCCTATCCACCATCATCCCTTTAAGTAACGCTTCCCAATCCGTCATAGCCAACTCACGCCTCATACCTTCGTGGTTTCCTTTACTATGAATTCTATCATATTATGGTTGCTCATCCCCAAGGGGTCTTGCACAACTAGATTGTCAATTATTCCTCACAGTTCACAATGCTTCCAAGTTTTTTCGTGGGAAAGGGCAAATAATTAATTTAATTAACATTGGGGTGAGGGAGAGGGGCAAAAGAAATGTATTTATTTTCTCTTATTCAATGTGTCTTTAAATATTTAAATTTACCAATAGAGCTAACAACCCTTTAAAAATGGCAGCAGTGCCTGCGCACAGGCAGCTGACGCCATTGCCGGGGATGGACAGCCCACCCCCTCCACATGATCGGGTGCAGCCCTCCCTGGCTATTTAAATGAGCCACCGCATTTGAAATCGCAGCAGCTCTTTGGCGTGCGGCTCCCCCATAGCTTTCGGCGGCAGGCTATAAAATTCAGCCTGGAAACTCAGCTACAAAGACTCATGGACTGTCTCTCCTGTGCCTGTAACTTGTTCTCCTTGACTATAAGTGTCAAGAAAACTGTGGTTATGGGACAGGTTGCACCTCAGCACCTGATCACATTAATAACACCCCACTGGAAGTGGTTACCAAATTCTGGTACCTTGCGTCCACGGTGACAGACAATCTGTTCCTTGATGCAGAGCTCGATACATACATAGTGAAAGCAGCTACCACTTTTGGCCAACTTGTGAAAAGCGCATGGAATAACATCAAGCTGACCCTTAGGACCAAGCTGATAGATTATAAGGCCTGTGTTCTCAGCACCTTGCTGTATGGCTGTGAAACATGGGTGATTTACAGCTACCAGGAAAAGAAGCTCAATAATTTCCATCTTTGCTGTCTGTGGCGCATTATGGGTATATCCTGGCAGGACAAAATCACAAATGTGGCAGTCCTCTCAAAGGCAGAGCTCCCCAGCGTGTTGGCATTAATCAAACAGAGGCGGCTTCAGTGGATCGGACACGTCCGCAGGATGGAAGATGGTGGCACACCCAAGGACCTTCTGTATGGTGAGGTAGCTGCGGCCAGATGACCAGTGGGGCACCCAAACCTCCACTTCAGGGATGCTTGCAAGCATGGCATGAAGGCCCTAAATGTCAACTATCGCACCTGGGAGTCACGAGCTGACGAAAGAGGGAAATGGTGACACATCTTGTAGACTGGTGTGCACTACCACAATGACCATTTGCTACTGCAGCTTGGCAACAGGCGCCAAAGTCAAAAACAACAACTCACAGCATCACTTGGCAGTTTGCGTGCAGCACTTGTGGCAGAACCTACCTCTCAAGAATTGGCCTTCATAGCCATCAGCAAAGGTGCACCAAGAGAAGACACCCCATCTAAATGGATTGTTTGCTGGTTGTCCGTAATCTTTCATAGATGGAAGGATACTCAGTGGAAGGTTCTGGACCTTATCTACTGCTGTCCTCAATGGAAGGTTCCGGACCTTATCTACTGATGTCATCAATGGAAGGTCCTGGACTTTATCTATTGCTGTCCTCACTGCAAAGTTCCGGACCTTATCTACTGCTGTCCTCATTGGAAGGTCCTGGTCCTTATCTACTGCTGTTCTCAATAGGATCTGATGGACCTAATCTACTGCTGTCCCCAATAGGAGACGTTGGGCCTTATCTATTGCTGTCCTCAATGGAAGGTTCCGGATCTTATCTACTGATGTCATCAATGGGAGGTCCTGGACTTTAACTATTGCTGTCCTCATTGGAAGGTCCTGGTCCTTATCTACTGTTGTCCTCAATAGGATCTGATGGACTTAATCTACTGCTGTCCTCAATGGGAGATGTTGGGCCTCATCTACTGCTGTCCTCAATGGAAGTTTTCAGACCTTATCTACTGATGTCATCAAGGAGAGGTTCCGGACCTTATTTACTAATGCCCTCAATGGAAATTTCCAGACCTTATCTACTGCTAGCCTCAATCGGAGGTCCTGGACCTTACCTATTGCTTTCTTCAGGGTTTCAAATGTGATTTCCTCAGCTGGCATCTTCTGTAACAGGGAAAAAATATTATAAAGTTACTCAGTTCCCTCTGAATAACAAGTCAAACTGAAAAGCTAAGAATTGCACAGAAGTATGAATGTGGAGAGCAAAGACTAATTAACACAAATTAATTGTTATTTTAGTTGATGTGTATCTTGAGTGGGTTAAACTGTGTGTATACCCAGGAGAAACACTCAGTTCACTTGCTAGTTGCTATTTAAGAACTTTCCCAGTGCATCAACTGTTTTTTACTTCTCTCACATTCTCTAATCTGTTTACTGATGTGAGTGCCATTGCTAAATAAGTGCAAACAATCTAGAAGGAGCTCTGAACTCTTTCAGACGAATTGCACTGACTGCTGCCCCCATATATCCAATCCAAAGAAACCTCATCAACTTGAAAGAGGCTACAGCACTGAAAGAGCCCATTCGACACTGTGTCTGAGCTGGCTCTTTGTCACAGCAACCTAAAACTAATCCAGCTGCTCCGCTTTCCCCACAGCTCTGAGCCTTCCTTTGTTTCAAAAATTTCCCTTAAGTTGTGCAATGGTCTCTGTGTCCACCACTCCCAGTGGCAATGCATTTCATGCTCCAACAACCCTTTGTTGAAGGAGATTCCTTCTACCCTCATCACCAAATCGACAAACAGAGGAAATAGTCTTTTCCAATTCACACCATCAAAACACTTCATAATTTTAAAAACTTCCATTTAATCTGTTCTTAACTTTCTCTGCTGGGATGGGAATAGCCCCAGGATCTCAAGTCCCTCTTCATAACTCTGGTTTCCTACCCCTGGCACCATCCTGATGACATTGTACACTCTCTGTAACTTTAATGACTTTTTTATTATAATACATACCTAAAATTGCATGCACTACACCAACTGTTGCCTCACTAGCGTTTTCTATAAATTCATCATTATTTCTTTACTCTGGCACTCTATGCCCCTATTTATAAAATTCAAAATGGTCTTGGCCTTTTATAACTTTATCTACCTGGTACTCACTATCAGGGAATTCTGTATTTGAAATTCAGGTGTCCCTGTTGATTCACGCACTGCAATGTCTTCCCATTAAGGGTCTACACCATCCTTTCTTTGTCCTCCCAAAATATATTACTCACACATATCCACGTTGAATTGCATATGCTATAACCTGTCAGTGTCTTCCTGGAGCCCTCTGGAGTCCTCCTCACCTTGCCAAACATCCTACATTTATGCCATGTAAAATTCTAAATCGTGCTCAAAATGCTTAAATCAACAAAAAAGGGAACCCTGGACATCAAGGGATATAGAGGATTGGATCAGGAAAAAAAGGAGGCTTATGGCAGATTCGGAGCGCTGAAAACAGCGGAGGCACTAGTGGAGTATAGAAAGTGTGTGTGGGGGGTGGGGGGTACTTAAAGTAATTAGGAGAGCGAAGAGGGGACATGAAAAAACTCTGGCGGGCAAGATAAAGGAAAATCCTAAGGCATTTTATAAGTATAGTAAGGGCAAGAGGATAACCAGGGAAAGAGTAGGGCCCATTCGGGACCAAAGTGGCAATCTGTGTGTGGAGCTGGAGGACATAGGTGAGGTTTTAAATGATTACATTGCATCTGTGTTCACGATGGAGAAGGACGATGTAGGTGTAGAGTTCAGGGAGGGGGATTGTGATATACTTGAACATATTAGCATTGAAAGGGAGGAAGTATTAGCTGTTTTAGTGGGCTTAAAAGTGGATAAATCCCCAGGCCCAGATGAGATGTATCCCAGGCTGTTATGTGAGGCAAGTGAGGAGATTGCAGGGGCTCTGACACAAATTTTCAGATCCTCTCTGACCACAGGAGAGGTACCAGAGGACTGGAGGACAGTGAATGTGGTACCATTATTCAAGAGGGGTAGCAGGGATAAACCAGGTAATTACAGGCCGGTGAGTCGAACATCAGTGGTTGGGAAACTATTGGAAAAAATTCTGAGGGACAGGATTAATCTCCACTTGGAGAGGCAGGGATTAATCAGGGATAGTCAGCATGGCTTTCTCAGGGGGAGATTGTGTCTAACTAACTTAACTGAATTTTTCGAGGTGGTGACTAGATGTGTAGATGAGGGTAAGGCAGTTGATGTAGTCTACATGGACTTCAGTAAGGCTTTTGATAAGGTACCGCATGTGAGATGGGTTAAGAAGGTAAGAGCCCATGGGATCCAGGGCAATTTGGCAAAGTGGATCCTAAATTGGCTTAGTGGCAGGAGGCAGAGGGTGATGGTCGAGGGTTGTTTTTGCGGGTGGAAGTCAGTGACCAGCAGTGTACCGCAGGGAACGGTGCTGGGACTCTTGCTGTTTGTAGTGTACATTAATGATTTAGACGTGAATATAGGAGGCATGATAAGTAAGTTTGCAGATGACACGAAAATTGGTGGTGTCGTAAATAGTGAGGAGGAAAGCCTTAGATTACAGGATGATATAGATGGCCTGGTAAGATGGGCAGAGCAGTGGCAAATGGAATTTAATCCTGAGAAGTGTGAGGTGATGCATTTTGGGAGGACTAACCATGCAAGGGAATATACAATGGATGGTAGGACACTAGGAAGTACAGAAGGTCAGAGGGACCTTGGTGTACTTGTCCATAGATCACTGAAGGCAGCAGCACAGGTAGATAAGGTGGTTAGGAAGGCATATGGGATACTTGCCCTTTATCAGCCGAGGCATAGAATATAAGAGCAGGGAGGTTATGATGGAGCTGTATAAAACGCTAGTTAGGCCACAGCTGGAGTACTGTGTACAGTTCTGGGCACCACACTATAGGAAGGATGTGATTGCACTGGAGAGGGTGCAGAGGAGATTCACCAGGATATTGCCTGGGCTGGAGCATATCAGCTATGAAGAGAGACTGAAAAGGCTGGGGTTGTTTTCCCTAGAGTAGAGAAGACTGAGGGGGGACATGACTGAGGTATACAAAATTATGAGGGGCATATACAGGTTAGATAGGAAGAAACTTTTTCCCTTATTGGAGGGGTCAATAACCAAATTTCTCTGCAGCACCTGTGGAAGAGCCTGTCACTCCAGAATTGGCCTTTATAGCCACTCCAGGCGCTGCTTCACAAACCACTGACCACCTCCAGGCGCGTATCCATTGTCTCTCGAGATAAGGAGGCCCAAAAGAAGAATAACCAGGGGGCAAAGATTTAAGGTAAGGGGCAGGAGGTTTAGAGGGGATATGAGGAAAAAGAATTTCACCCAGAGGGTGGTTGGAATCTGGAACACACTGCCTGAAGAGGTGGTAGAGGCAGGAACTCTCACAACATTTAAGAAGTATTTAGATGAGCACTTAAAACGCCATAGCATACAAGACTGCAGGCCAAGTGCTGGAAAATGGGATTAGAATAGTTAGGTGCTTGATGGCTGGCACGGACACGATGGATGGAAGGGCCTGTTCCTGTGCTGTATAACTCTATGACTCTATAACACCATCTATATAAGGAATAACAGTGGATCTCAGGGTTCAATGCTAAATATTATCTCTAATATGCCCAAAGAGTCAACGTCAAACACTCCCAGGGCAGCTACAGTATGAGATAGATACAGAGTAAAGCTCCTTCCACACCAGCCAACTTCATGGCACCATGGATGGCTCTGCTGCACAGGAGGGAAGGAAGAAGAGTGGCAGGGCTATAGTGATAAGGCTTTCAATTGTAAGGGAACACACAGGCGTTTCTGCGGCCGCAAAAGAGACTCCAGGATGGTATGTTGCCTCCCTGGTGCTAGGGCAAGGATGTCTCTGAGCGGCTGCTGGGCATTCTGAGGGGGGAGGGCGAGCGGCAAGTTGTCGTGGTACATATCGGGACCAACAACAAAGGTTAAAAAAGGGATGAGGTCCTACAAGCTGAACATAGGGAGTTAGGATGTAAATTAAAAAGTTGGACCTCAAAGGTAGTAATCTCAGGATTTCTACCAGTGCCACGTGTTAGCGAGAGCAGAAATAGCAGGATATATCAGATGAATACGTGGCTGGAGAAATGGCGTAGGGGGGAGGGATTCAGATTCCTGGGACGTTGGGACCGGTTCTGGGGAAGGTGGGACCAGTATAAGCTGGACAGGTTGTTTCTGGGCAGGACTGGGACCAATTTCCTCGGTGGGGTGTTTGCTAGTGCTGTCGGGGAGGGTTTAAACTAGAAAGGCAGGGGGATGGGAATCTGAGCAGGGAGACGGAGGAGAGGGAAACAAGGATAGAAATGAAAGACAGAAAGGTAAGAAGCAAAAGTGGAAGGCACAGAAAACAAGGGCGAGAAACAAATGGGGCCATAGTGCAAAATAAAGCTAAGATGACTACAATGTTAAAAAGACAACTCTAAATGACAAGATGAATTAACAGTGCAAATCGAAATAAGCAGTTATGATATAGTTGCGATGATGGAGACATGGCTGCAGGGTGACCAAGGATAGGAACTGAACATCCAGGGGTATTCAATATTTAGGAAGGACAGGCAAAAAGGGAAAGGAGGTGGGGTAGCATTGTTAATAAAGGAGGAAATCAATGCAATAGTGAGGAAGGATATTGGCTCAGAAAATCATGATGTGGAATCTGTATGGGTGAAGCTAAGAGACACCATGGGGCAGAAAACATTGGTGGTGGTTGTCTATAGGCCCCCAAACAGTCGTGGATATGTAAGGGATGGCATTAAACAGGAAATTAGAGATGCATGAAATAAGGGTACAACTGTAAATATGGGTGATTTTAATCTACATATAGATTGGTGAAACCAAATGAGCAATAATACTGTGGAGGAGGATTTCCTGGAGTGTGTACGTGGTTGTTTTTTAGACCAATACGTTGAGGAACCAACTGAACAGGCTATCCTAGACTGGGTATTGTGCAATGAAAAAGGATAAATTAACAGTCTTGTTGTGCGGGGTCCCTTGGGGAGGAGGGACCATAACATGATAGAATTCTTCATTAAAATGGATAGTGAAGTAGTTGAATCCGAAACTAGGGACCTGAATCTAAATAAAGGAAACTACGAAGGTATGAGGTGCAAGTTGGCTATGGTAGATTGGGGAACTTTACTAAAAGGGTTGACAGTGGATAGGCAATGGATAATATTTAAAAAACATGTGCATGAATTACAACAATTATTCATTCCTGTCTGGCGCAAATATAAAACTGGAAAGGGGGCTCAACCGTGGCTTACAGGCCTAGTATTAGATCCAAAGAGCAGGCATATAAAATTGCCGGAAAAAGCAGCAAGTCTGAGGATTGGGAGCAGTTTAGAATTCAGCAAAGGAGGACAAAGAGGTTGATTAAGTGGGGGAAAATATAGTATGAGAGTAAACTTGCAGGAACATAAAAACTGACTGTAAAAGTTTCTATAAATATGTGAAGAGAAAAAGATTAGTGAAGACAAATGTAGGTCCCTTACAGTCAGAAACGGGGGAACTTATAATGGGGAACAAAGAAATGGCAGAACAATTAACCAGATACTTTGATAGAAAAACAAGAAATGCTGGAACCACTCAGCAGGTCTGGCAGCATCTGCGAAAAGAGAAGCAGAGTTAACGTTTCGGAAGGGTCCGAAGAAGGGTCACTGACCCGAAACGTTAACTCTGCTTCTCTTTTCACAGATGCTGCCAGACCTGCTGAGTGGTTCCAGCATTTCTTGTTTTTATTTCAGATTTCCAGCATCCGCAGTATTTTGCTTTTAACCAGATACTTTGGTTCTGTCTTCACAAAGGAGGACACAAATAACCTCCCAGAAATGTTAGGGAACCAAGGGTCCAATGAGAGGGAGGAACTGAAGGAAATCAGTATTAGTAGAAAAATAGTGCGAGGGAAATTAATGGGGTTAAAGGCTGACAAATCCCCAGGGCCTGATAATCTACATCCCAGAGTACTAAAGGAAATGGCCCTGGAAATAGTGGATACATTGGTGGTCAGCTTCCAAAATTCTATAGACTCTGGAGCAGTTCCTACGGATTGGAGGGTGGCAAATGTAACCCCACTGTTTAAAAAAGGAGCGAGAGAAAAAACACGGAATTACAGACCAGTTAGCCTTACATCAGTAGTGGGGAAAATGCTAGTCTATATTATAAAGGATGTGATAGCAGAATACCTGGAAAGTATAAATGGGATTGAACAAAGCCAGCATAGGTTTATGAAAGGGAAATCATGCTTAACAAATCTACTGGAGTTTTTTGAGGATGTAACTAGTAGAATAGATAAGGGAGAACCAGTGGATGTGGTGTATTTGGATTTTCAGAAGGCTTTTGATTAGGTCCCACATAAGAGGTTAGTGTGCAAAATTAAAGCACAAGGGACTGGGGATAATATACTGGCATGGATTGAGAATTGGTTGACAGACAGGAAACAGAGAGGAGGAATAAATGGGTCTTTTTCTGGGTGGCAGGCAGTGACTAGTGGGGTACCGCAGGTATCAGTGCTTGGGCCCCAGCTATTCACAATATATATTAATGACTTGAGTGAGGGAACTAAATGCAACATTTCCACATTTGCAGACAACACAAAGCTAGGGGGAGTGTGAGCTGCGAGAAGGATGCAAAGAGGCTCCAATGTGATTTGGACAAGTTGGGTGAGTGTACAAATGCATGGCAGATGCAGTATAACGTGGATAAATGTGAGGTTATCCACTTTGGTTGTAAAAGCAGAAAGGCAGACTATCTGAATGGTGATAGATTGGGAAAGGGGGAGGTGCAATGAGACCTGGGTATCCTTGTACACCAGTCGCTGAAAGCAAGCATTCAGGTGCAGCAAGCAGCTAGGAAGGCGAATGGTATGTTGGCCTTCATTGCAAGCGGATTTGAGTACAGGAGCAAGGATGTATTAATATACAGGGCCTTGGTGAGACCACATGTGGAGTATTGTGTGCAGTTTTGGTCTCCTTATCTGAGGAAAGATGTTCTTGCCATGGAGGGAGTGCAAAGAAGATTTACTGGGATGGCAGGATTGATGTATGAGGAGAGATTGTGTCGACTAGGCCTATATTTACTAGAGTTTAGAAGAATGAGAGGGGATCTCATAGAAATCTATAAAATTCTAACAGGACTAGAAAGGCTAGATGTAGGGAGGATGTTCCTGATGGCTGGGGAGTCCAGAACCAGGGGTGACAGTCTCAGGATACAGGGTATGCCATTTAGAACCGAGATGAGGAGAAATTTCTTCACTCAGAGGGTGGTGAACCTGTGGAATTCTCTACCACAGAAGGCAGTGGAGGCCAAGTCATTAAATATATTCAAGAAGGAGATAGATATATTTCTTAATGCCAAAGGGATCAAGGGTGTTTCAGGAGACAGTCACACCCCTTAGATTCGGCCAGTGCTCAGGGATAGGAGGGTGTGACTATGAGTGAGGCAGGTAGAGGGATCCAGGAGGCAGTGTTGCAGGAGCCTCAGCCCTTGTTTTTGTCCAACAGGTTCGAGATTCTTGCTCCCTGTGTGGACGAGAGCAGGGACTGTAGGGAGGATGAGCAAACTGACCAGAGCACTGTGGTCCAGGGAGCCATTCAAGTGAGGGGAGAAAAGAGAAATGTAGTCGTAATCGGGGTAGTATAGTTAGGGGCATAGACACTGTTCTCTGTGGCCAGGATTGAGAGTCCCGCAGGCTGTGTTGTCTACCTGGTGCCAGGGCTCAGGACATCTCATCTGGGCTGCAGAAGAACTTGGAGTGGGAAGGGAAAGATCCATGTTGGTACCAGCGATATAGGTAGAATGAGGAGAGAGGTTCTGCTGAGGGAATATGAGCAACTAGGGGCTAAATTAAAATGCAGAACCAAAAAGGTAATAATCTCCGGATTACTACCTGAGCCACGAGCTAATTGGCACAGGGTCAATAAGATTAAAGAGGCAAATGCGTGGTTCAAAGATTGGTGTGGGAGAAATAGGTTTGTATTCATAGGACATTGGCACCAGTACTGGGGAAGGAGGGAGCTGTTCCGATGGGATGGGCTCCGCCTGAATCATGCTGGGACCAGAGTCCTGGTGAATCGCCATAACTAGGGCTGTTGATAGGGCTTTAAACTAAATAGTGTGGGGGTTGGGGGGAAGGGTTCAGTTGCATGGAAAATTTGGAAGTCAAAGTTAAAGGAGAAGGTAGGAGTGCAGGTTAGTGATGAGGCTGATAGTGCCCAGAAAATAAAAGGTAGGGACAGAACGTGTGAACATCATATTGCATCAAGGAGTCGTACAAGAGTAGGGAAATTTGATAATAGAACAAACTTAAAGGCTTTGTATCTGAATGCACGAAACATTTGGAATAAAATTAATGAGTTAACAGCGCAAATAGAGACGAATGAATATGATTTAGTGGCGATTACTGAGACGTGGTTGCAGGGAAACCAGGTTTGGGAATTGAATATCCAAGGGTACTCAGGATTTCGGAAGGGTAGGCAGGAAGGAAAAGGAGGTGGTGCAGCTTTGTTAGTAAAGGAAGAGATCAGTGCTGTAGTGAGAAATGATATAGGCACTGAGATCAAGACGTAGAATCAGTCTGGGTAGAAATAAGAAATAGCAAGGGAAAGAAGTCCCTGGTGGGAGTAATCTATAGGTCCCCAAACAGTAGTTCCGCAGGAAACACTGGGGGCGTGTAAGAAAGGTACGGCAATAATCATGGGAGATTTTAATATGCATATAGGCTGCATTATTCAAATTGGTAGCCTTGAGGGAGAGTTCGTTGAATGTATTAGAGATTGCTTTTTGGAGCAATATGTTGTGGAATCTACCAGGGAGCAGGCAATTCTAGATTTGGTATTATGTAATGAAGTGGGATTAATTAATGATCTCATAGTTAAGGATCCCCTAGGGAAGAGTGATCATAGCATGCTAGAATTTCAAATTCAGTTTGAGGGTAAGAAACTGGAGTCCCACACTAGTGTTCTGGAGTTAAACAAAGGTAATTACATAGGCATGAGGACAGATTTGGCCCTAGTGGACTGGGCAGGAAGACTAAAAGGTAGGACAATTGATGAACAGTGGCAGATGTTTAAGGAGATATTCAATTCCTCCCAACTAAAATATATTCCAGAGAGGAAGAAAGATTGTAAAAGGGGAAAAAAACATCCATGGCTAAGCAAGGAAGTTAAGGATAACATAAAGACAAAAACTAAGGCATACCATATTGCAAAGGCCAGTGGCAGGCTGGAAGATTGGGAAACTTTTAAAGATCAACAAAGGGTTACTAAAAAAGTAATAAAAAGAGCAAAGGTAAATTATGAAAGAAAACTAGCGCAAAATATAAAAACAGATAGCAAAAGCTCCTATAAGTATATAAAAGGGAAGAGAGCAGCTAAAGTGAATGTTGGTCGCTTGGAGGATGTGACTGGGGAGTTAATAGTGGGGAACACAGAAATGGCGTAGATACTAAATCAGTATTTTGCCTCAGTTGTCACGGTGGAGGACACTAGTACCATCCCAATAGTAACAGGTAATGCAGAGGTTATAGAAAGGGAGGAACTTAGAACAATCATCATCACTAGGGAAAAAGTACTGAGCAAACTATTGGGATTGAAGACAGAAAAGTCCCCAGGGCCTGACGGCCTACATCCTAGGGTCTTAAAGGAAGTGGCAGCGGAGATAGTGGGTCCATTGGTTATAATATTCAAAAATTCCCTGGATGTGGGGTAGGTTCCAGTGAATTAGAAAAATGCTAATATAACGCCCTTATTCAAAAAGGGAGGGAGGCAGAAAGTAGGAAACTATAGACCAGTTAGTTTAACATCTGTCGTTGGGAAATTGTTAGAATCCATTATTAAGGAAGCAATAACAGGACATTTAGAAAGTCAAAACACAATCCATCAGAGTCAGCATGGTTTTATGAAGGGTAAATAGTGTTTGACTAATTTGCTAGAGTTCTTCGAAGATGTAACAAATAAAGTGGATAGTGGGGATCCTGTAGATGTAGTTTATCTGGACGTCCAGAAAGCATTTGATAAGGTGCCGCACAAAAGGTTAATACACAAGGTAAGATCACATGGGGTTAGGGGCAATTTATTAGCTTGGATAGAGGATTGGCTAACCAACAGAAAACAGAGAGTCGGGATAAATGGGTCCTTTTCTGGTTGGCAAGATGTAACTAGTGGGGTGCCACAGGGTTCGGTCCTTGGGCCCCCAACTATTTAGAATCTATATTAATGACTTGGATGCAGAGAAAGAAGGTACTATAGCCAAATTAGCAGATGACACTAAAATAGGTGGGATAGTAAGTTGCAATAAACAAATAAGAAATTTACAAATGGATATGGATAGGTTAGGTGAATGGGCCAAAATTTGGCAGATGGAGTTTAACGTGGATAAGTGTGAGGTTATCCATTTTAGTCGGAAGAATAGAAAGGCAAATTGTTATCTAAAGGGAGAGAAACTTCCAAGTGCTTTGGTGCAGAGGGATCTGGGTGTCCTCTTGCATGAATCACAGAAAACTAGTATGCAGGTGCAGCAGGTAATAAGGAAGGCAAATGGAATTTTGGCATTTATTGCTAAAGGAATAGAGTATAAAAGTAGGGAAGTGTTTCTGCAACTGTACACGGCATTAGTGAGACCGCACCTGGAGTACTGCGTACAGTTTTGGTCCCCTTACATGAGGAGGGATGTAGTTGCATTGGAGGCAGTTCAGAGGAGGTTCACTAGATTGATTCCAGAGATGAGGGGTTTGTCTTATGAAGAGAGATTGAGCAGTTTAGGCCTTTACTCTCCAGAGTTTAGAAGAATGAGAAGAGATCTAATTGAGGTATATAAAATGATTAAGGGGATTGACAAAGTAGACGTAGAGAGGATGTTTCCTCTGGTGGGGCAATCTAGAACGAGAGGTCATGGTTTTAGGATAAGGGGTAGTAGATTTAAAACAGAGATGAGGAGAAATTATTTCTCTCAAAGGGTTGTGAGTCTGTGGAATTCACTACCCCAGAGTGCAGTGGATGGCGGGACATTGAGTCAATTTAAGGAGGAGATAAGACAGATTTTTAATTAGTAATGGGTTGAAGGGTTATGGACAACGGGCAGGAAAGTGGAGTTGAAGCCGAGATGAGATCAGCCATGATCGTATTGAATGGCAGAGCAGGCTCTAGGGGCTGAATTGCCTACTCCTGCTCCTAGTTCTTATGTTCTTATGATATGGGGAGAAAGCGGGAAAAGGGTACTGAATTAGATGATCAGCCATGATCTTTTTTGAATGGCGGAGCAGGCCCGAAGGGCTGAATGGCCTACTCCCGCTCCAATTTTCTATGTTCTATGTTTGTCCAACATACAGCCAATGGGCCAGGATCCAGTCCGCCAAAGGTTTCCATCTGGCCCGCGGCCATTCCTCATCCTTGCCAGTGCTCCATGAGTGGAGATGGGAAATTTCCCTTTGTCTTCCTGCAGACCGGCCTTTCTAAAAAACATCATGTTGAGTTTTACAGATGACAGCTGCTGAAGCAGGAATGCGCTTCCAAACATCAGACAGATTTGGGGTTTTCTGACTTTTTGAAAAGCCCGCCAGAAAACTCCGAATCTGTCCGATGTTGGGAAGCGCGTTCCTGCATCAGCAGTTGTCATCTGCGAAACTGACAGTGCAATGTTTTTAAACAAACTGAACAAGCACAAAGCTGCTGTGCTGAGTGCTCCCGCTGAGTGCAACTGACAGAGAAAGAGAGAGAGAAAGAGAGAGAGACGGAAAACAGAGAACAAAGAGAGAGGGGGGAATAGAGAGAGAGAAAACAGAGAGGGGGAAACAGAGAGACAGAGAAGGAGAACAGAAAGAGAGGGGAAAACAGAGAGGGAACAGAGAGAGGGGGAAACAGAGAGGGAGGGGGACAGAGAGAGAGTGGGGACAGGGGGGGGGGGACACAGTGAGGAAAACACAGAGGGGGGAACACAGGGACAGACAGAGACAGAGAAAGAGATCTCACTCCTGAAAGATGGACATCTAGCCAGAATACTCAGCAAAAACAATGCTAGGTATGTCACTAAATCAGTTTTCAATATAGTGACAAGAAAGTAAGTAAATAAATTAGTCTTCTCATTTAAAATTTCTTCAGAAAAATACACATTTGTTGTCGTTTTTATTAGTAAGAAAATTTTTTATGCCTTTATCTTTCAAAATTTGCTCACCGGCCCCTGGGCCGAGCAAAAATCGTAATGCGGCCCTCCGCCCAAAAAGTTTGGTCAACCCTGCTCTACACTGTCCCATCACTCTCAGGGCAACAATAGCATGGGTTAGATACGAAGTAAAGCTCCCTCTACATTGTCCCCATCAAACAGTCCCACAGTAGGCACAACACAGGTTTAATGCAGAGTAAAGGTTCCACTACACTACCAGGGTCTGTGGATAAGGCCATGAAGCAGCATCCCTATAGAAATACTGTGGATCATGGACCAACTCTCACTTCCCCCCCATAGACAGACTCCACATTACTATTCAAGTGGAATACGAGGTCTTGGTGTAAATACCCTCACCCTGCCAGTAGCAACCTCAGCCATGTCCGGGGAAGGAGTTTGTTGAAACATTCCTGAGCAGTGTTGTTGTACTTGCTGCTGAGCCCTGTTACTGTGCTGTTTCCTGGGCCTCCACTCAGTTAGCAGGCAGCCTTACTGACACAGTGTGTTCTCGCAAGCCACCTTCTGGCTCTGTAACCTGAGACAACTGGCCAATGTACATAGCAGGGAGATACCTCTTCTTTTTCTGGACTGTTGTGTGAATCCACTTCCACCTGCAACGAGATGGTTTCTCCAATGCTCTTTCTCTTTGATAAATGGTCTTCATCTGTGACACACCAGACATAGCACAAATTAATCTCAGTATTTTCAAAAAGGAGTTTTTTGAGATGTATTTTGGAGAACTACCTGTCTAGGGTGCAAATACAGTGTTTATTCGCTCAGGCCAGTCTGTATCCTACATCCTTCCCTCCTGTGTTTAAACCAAAACTCTGCACCAGCTGTTACTCTAACATGTTCTCCGATGCTCTCAACCCTGTGACTCTCCTACCCTCCCTCAGCTTGCCCTTCCTCCTACAAGCTTGGTGTCACTGAGCCACCACGGGCTAATTCATCTCATAAGTAACAGATGATATGAAACTTGGAAGCATTGTGAATTGTGAGGAGGATAGTGCAGAACTTCAAAAGGCCATAGACAATTTGGTGGAATGGGCAGACAGGTGGCATATGAAGTTCAATGCAGAGAAATGTGAGGTGATTCATTTTGGTAGGAAGAACATGGAAATACAATATTGGATAAAGGGCACAATTCTTAAGGGGGTGCAGGAGCAGAGGGACCTAGGTGTATATGTGCATAAGTCATTTCGGTGGCAGGACAGGTTGAGAGAGCAGTTAATAAAGCATACAGTATCCTGGGCTTTATTAATAGGGGCATCGAGTACAAGAGCAAGGAAGTTAGGTTGAACTTGTGTAAGACATTAGTTCGGCCTCAGCTGGAGTATTGCGTCCAGTTCTGGGCACTGTCCTTGAGGAAAGACATGAGGGCATTGGAGAGAGTACACAAGAGATTCACAAGAATGGTTCCAGGGATGAGGAATTTTAGTTATGAAGATAGATTGGAGAAGTTAGGACTGTTTTCCTTAGAGAAGAGAAGGCTGAGAGGTGATTTGATAGAGGTATTCAAAATCATGAGGGGTCTGGACAGAGTAGATAGAGAGAAACTGCTCCCACTTGTGAAAGGATTGAGAATGAGAGGGCACAGATTTAAAGTATTTGGTAAAAGAAGCAAAAGTGACATGAGGAAAAACTTTTTCATGCAGCGAGTAGTTAAAGTCTGGAATGCACTGCCTGAGAAAGTGGTGGAGTCAGGTTCAATTGAAGCATTCAAAAGGGAATTGGACAGTTATATAAAAAGGAAGAATGTGCAGGATTATAGGGAAAAGGCAGGGGAATGGAACTGAGAGAATTGCTCTTTCAGAGAGCCAATGCGGACTCGATGGGCCGAATGGCCTCCTTCTGCGCTGTAACAATTCTGTTTCTTTTCACCCTTCACTTTTCTCTGTAGTCACTGGCCTTGGTTTCCCAAACCACTGCAGAAAGGGCCCCAGCCCCAGTGTAATTAGAGCAATGTCCACAGTATCACAGCTGGAGGAAGATTGGGAAAGCAACAGTGATGGGGGAATTCTAAAGCTGGGGGAAAAGATAGGCGTTTCTGCAGCCGCAGACATGATTTCAGAATGGTATGTTCGCTCCCTGGTGCCAGGGTCAAAGACATCACTGAGTGACTGCGTAGCACTCTGAGTGGGGAGGGTGAACAGCTAGAGGTTGTGGTCCATATCAGTACCAACAACATAGGTAGAAAGAGGGATGAGGTCCTGCAGGCAGAGTTTAGGGAGCTAGGAGAGAGATTAATAAGCAGGACCTGCAAGGTAGTTATCTCAGATTACTCCCGATGTCACACCTGTCTTAGAATTGGGTACAGGGTACAATTTCAAAATTTTCAGATGACACAAAACTTGGAAGTATAGTGAACTGTGAGGAGGACAGTGATAGACTTAAAAAGGACATAGGGTGGAAAGGATCGACATGTGGCAGATGAAATTTAATGCAGAGAAGTGTGAAGTGATACATCTTGGTAGGAAGATAGAGGAAAGGCAATATAAAATAAAAGATAAAATTCTAAAAGGGCTGTAGAAACAGAGAGACCTGGGGGTATATGTGCACAAATCGAGATTCTGAGCTTTATTTATAGAAACAGAGTACAAAAGCATGACGAACATTTATAAAACTTGGCCTTAACTGGAATATCGTGTCCACTTCTGGGCACCAATCTTTAGGAAGGATGTGAAGGCTTTATAGAGGGTGCAGAAGGGTTTTACAAGAATGGTTCCATTGATGAGGATCTTCAGTTACGTGGATAGATTGGAGAAGCTGCGGTGTTCTTCTTAGAGCAGAGAAGGTTTAGTGGAGATTTAATAGAGGTGTTCAAAATGATGAGAACTCTTGACAGAGTAAATAGGGAGAAACAGTTCCCACTAGCAGAATATCGAGAACCAGAAGAGACAGATTGAAAGTGATTGGCAAAAGAACCAAAGGCAACATGAGGAAAAACTTTTTATGTAGTGATTGGTTTGGAACTGAAAGTCATTGACTGAATGTGTGGTGGAGGCAGATTCAATTGTGGCTTTCAAAAGGGAATTGGATAATTACCTGACAAAAAAAATTTTGCGGAGCTACAGGGAAAGGGCAGGGGAGTGGGACTAGCTCAATTGCTCTTCCAAAGAGTCAGCACAGACGCAACAGGCTGAATGGCCTCCTTCTGTGCAGTAACCATTCTATGATTCTATATGTGTGTGTTACAGGAAAAGTTTTCTCATAGAGCACTGATAACAAATTTACTGAAAGTTCCCACTTGTCTCCCACCATAACTCCAGCAGAGTCCAATGGAACCGACCAGACCAAGGTTGGGACCTGGCTGTGCCGGGTTCTCACTGACACCCTATGCTGGGAGTTCCCACTTCTGTATCCCAAGGGACCTAGTGTAGTATTGGAGGCTGAGAGAGCTGAGCGATACCAGCCTCCAGATGAGTGGAGCTGGGCCCCACAGGCAAGGGTATTGGGGGGATGTGAAGTTCTGCCTGTTTGGCTATGCTAGAAATGTAGTCTCACTGGCCCTGCAAACTCTGGCGAGGTCAGTGATAGAGGACACAGGTGGGCATGATCCCAGAATAAGCATCAGGATTACTGCACGCAAACACTGAACCTCTCACTGGGTCACGGGCACCAGTGTGCTGTCAGGAAAATTTCCATCCCTGCGCTGGGGAAGGATCCTGCCCTATCTTGGAGTCGATCCTATCCTGTGCTGGGACTGGAACACTCCCTCTGCTGGGACTGAACCCCTCCCAGCATTGGGATAGGGTCCCGCACAGCAATGGAACTGGATACCTCGCTGTGCTGGGACAGCATCCTGCCCTGTGCTTGACTCGATCCTACCGTGTGCTGGGACTGGATCACTCCCTCTGCTGAGATTCCATTGTACCCTGTGCCGAGACTTGATCATTCTCTCTGCTGGGACTGAACCCCTCCCAGCATTGGGATAGGGTCCCGCACAGCAATGGAACTGGATACCTCGCTGTGCTGGGACAAAATCTTGCCCTGTGCAGCAACTGGATTTCTCCCAACATACTGTGACTATAACTCTAACTTAATATCGCTACCTATTTGGCACATTGTGCTGGATGCTCTTGCTCCTATTGATACTGATGGGCCAACTGGAATGGGGGCCAGGATTTCACGTTGGGCAGACGGGAGCTGGCCACCGACTGAAAAGTCGATGGCGAACCCACTTCCGCCTTGCCTGGGGATCCGACCCACATTTTACGGGTCCCCAGGCTTTAATTGTTCCAAGGCAGGACTTCCACCCGCTTGAGGGAGGAAGTCCCACCTCATCGAATTGCTGGCCAATCAGCGGGCTGGCAGTTCTTAGTGCCACTAGCGCCATCGGGAGCGGTGGCCACTGCTGGGACTGCAGCGCACCCGAAGACATGGAGCCGGGAGGACAGGCAGGTTTTGGCTGCCTCACTGGGTTAATAGGTCGGGCGCCGGTGAGGCAAGGGTGTCAGTTGGGGGGAAATGGGGGCGTGTTGGGTGCCGGGGGTGGCTGGGGTAGTGGGGGTGGCCCTCCATCGGGCACCCAATGCCTGATGAGCACACCCACCCCCACCCCCACCACCCCCCCCCCCCCCCCCGGGACGATCACAGCCGCCTGGTTTTTGCAGGTGGCTATTCCCGGCTCCAAGACGCCTGCCTGCCACGTGTAAAATTCGTGTGGAGGCGGGTGAAGGCCCTTAAGTGGCTGTTCTTCGTCCCCCCGCCCTATGTAAAGGAGGCGGAGGGGGGGAGCAGTTCGGGAAAGCCTCCCAGAGCCTCCCGCTCCATTTTAGGCCACTCCCCTGCCACCATCTGGCTCGTTGGGGTGGCGTAAAAGTCCGGCCGGGGTCTCTCCAGCTTTGATTATGCATGGGATCCAGCACTGCAATGCCTGCAGTTACCTGGTTCTGACTGTAAGTGCTGAGGGAGAGCCACCAAAACCTTTCCTTTCCTCCTGTAAGCTTGAATAGATATCACAAATTGTTCCTAAGCCTGTGTCAACCTTCCTACCACAAGTATCCTAGGCATGTAACAGCACAGTCACTCTCAGTGGCTCTCTCACTCTGGAATCCTGCATTCAATGATTTTGATGCACAACAGACAGGAAGTCCCATCAGATTTGTCTCCAGTCCCCAAATACTGGCTGGTAGTTGTCGCAGGAATAATTATAAGTTTACTGCAGTCCCATACCTGTGAACTGTGGAATGTAGGGGATTCCCAGTCTATCAGAACTGTAACCACTCCCTGCCAGAACCTCACTGATCTTACTCTGCAAGAACAGTAACTCCTTCTCCAATCTGTCCATAGACTTGGGTATGCTGCAGAAAAGAGAAAGGCAAGGCTGCCATCAGTAAGGATTAGAGACTGTGTGAGGCCCGAGTAGGGAACAGTAGCATAGTGGTTATGTTACTGGACGAGTAATCCAGAGACCTAGACTCAGAGATATGAACTCAAATCCCATCATAGCAACTGGGAAATTTTATTTCAGTTCATAAATAAATCTGGAATAAAAAGTTAGACTTAGTCATTACCGGATTGTTGCAGAAACATATTTGGTTCACTAATGTTCTTATGGGAAGGAAATCTGCTGTCCTTACGCTCTCTGTGACTCCAGAACCACAGCAATGTGGTTAACTCTTAACTGCCCTCTGAAATGGCCCAGCAAGCTACTCAATTAGGTAGAACTAGGGATTGGCAATAAATACTGGTCTTACCAGTGATGTTCAGATCCTGTAATTGAATAAAAACCCCGGTGGGGTTAGAAATAGCCATTTCTGCTCTTTGCAGCAATTATTAAGTTACATCAACCTCTCTCCAGGCTTTCCTAGTGACCAAAAAGAAGCTGCGGAAGAGCTCCATTAACTGCAACACAAGGCCAAACTGGAGCGTGTATTCAGCCCCACCAGGTAAATGTGATTAAAAACAGAAATACTCAGCAGGTCAGGCAGCATCTGTGGAGAGAGAAGCAGAGTAAGTGTTTCAGGTCTGTGACCTTTCGGCAGAACTGATTCACAGATTCTGCCTGACCTGCTGAGTATTTCCAGCACTTTCTGTTTTCATTTCAGATTTCCAGCATTTGCAGTATTTTGCTTTTATTTTAGGTATATCTGGAGGTGGTTTGCGGCTGCAGGTAAAAGGACACTGGCACCAACCAGATCAGCAGCACATTACTGTACTGTCTGAACATAAATCCATTTAGGACAGCTCATCAGTGACATTTTGCACAATGTACAATCACCAGTAGGTGTGTCTGTATTAAACCAATCTCCTTACTCAGTGGCATGGCTGCCACCTCTACTTACTGCACAAGTCAAATTTGTCGCAGTTTTTCCTTTCCTCTCTTGAAGGCACTGACTGTCAGTCACCAGAAACTGGTGCATTCTCCATGGCAACACCTCTACCAATCAGAGTTCACTTGCCAACCAATCAGCACTCTCTTCTCAAACAGTATAAAGTTGTTGCTTTTCCTTACATTGGTATTCTTGCAGATTGTCCTGATGAGTGCAAGATGAAAAGCTTCGATAATATGTCTTGATTTTCAGCAATACTCAAGTTCTGTACTACCAAACGACTATTTGCACTGACTATTATTAGATAGAATGCCCAAGGTGTGAGGCTAGACAGTGAATATTAACAAGCAGTTTAATGGCGCATGGCATAACAGCTGAGCCAGTAACTTTACCAGGTGGGCATCTCATTTATCGGGTGGTCCTGGTTCTGCTCTCAGCATGCACTTTCACACATTTAATTTTTTCTTATATTCATTCATGGGATGAGAGTATCGCGGCAAGGCCAACAATTATTGCCCATCCCTAATTGCCCTTGAGAAAGTGGTGGTGAGACTCCTTCTTGAACCGCTGCAGTCCAATGTGGTGTATGTATGTGGAACTGTTTGTGAATGGGGAATCTTTACTGGTACCAGGGGTTGGATGAGCCAATCACAAACAGTTTTATTGGCTGATGCCTAGAGTATAAGAGCAGAAAGGTTATGCTGGAACTGTATAAAACCAGTTTCCTGGTCCCAACCGCCTCCTCTTCACTATGGACGTCCAATCGCTCTACACCTCCATCCCCCACCAGGACGGTTTGAGGGCTCTCCGCTTCTTCCTGGAACAGAGGCCCAACCAGTCCCCATCCACCACCACCCTCCTCCGCCTGGCTGAACTTGTTCTCACATTGAACAACTTCTCCTTCAACTCCACGCACTTCCTTCAAGTAAAAGGTGTCGCTATGGGTACCCGCATGGGTCCTAGTTATGCCTGTCTTTTTGTGGGATATGTTGAGCATTCTTACTCCAGTCCTACTCAGGCCCCCTCCCCCAACTCTTTTTCCGGTACATTGATGACTGTATCGGTGCCATTTCCTGCTCCCGCCCCGAACTAGAAAACTTTATCAACTTTGCTTCCAATTTCCACCCTTCTCTCACCTTTACATGGTCCATCTCTGACACTTCCCTTCCCTTCCTCGACTTCTCTGTCTCCATCTCTGGGGATAGGTTGTCTACCAATATCCATTATAAGCCCACTGACTCCCACAGCTACCTCGACTACACTTCTTCACACCCTACCTCCTGTCAGGACTCCATTCCATTCTCCCAGTTTCTCCGTCTCCGACGCATCTGCTCTGATGATGCTACCTTCCATGACGGTGCTTCTGATATGACCTCCTTTTTCCTCAACCGAGGATTTCCCCCCACTGTGGTTGACAGGGCCCTCAACCGTGTCCGACCCATTCCCCGCACCTCTACCCTCACCCCTTCCCCTCCCTCCCAGAACCGTGACAGGGTTCCCCTTGTCCTCACTTTTCATCCCACCAGCTTCCATATCCAAAGGATCATCCTCCGCCATTTTCGCCACCTCCAGCGGGATGCCACTACCAGTCGCATCTTCCCCTCCCTTCCCCTGTCAGTATTCCGAAGGGATCGTTCCCTCCGCGACACCCTGGTCCACTCCTCCATTACCCCCACCACCTCGTCCCCGTCCCAGGGCACCTTCCCTTGCAATCGCAGGAGGTGTAATACCTGCCCATTTACCTCCTCTCTCCTCACTATCCCAGGCCCCAAACACTCCTTTCAGGTGAAGCAGCGATTTACTTGTACTTCTTTCAATGTAGTATACTGTATTCGCTGCTCACAGCGTGGTCTCCTCTACATTGGGGAGACCAAGCGCAGACTGGGTGACCGCTTTGCGGAACATCTCCGCTCAGTCCGCAAGCAGGACCCTGAGCTTCCGGTTGCTTGCCATTTCAACACTCCCCCCTGCTCTCATGCTCACATCTCTGTCCTGGGATTGCTGCAGTGTTCCAGTGAACATCAACGCAAGCTCGAGGAACAGCATCTCATCTACCGATTAGGCACACTACAGCCTGCCGGACTGAACATTGAGTTCAATAATTTCAGAGCATGACAGCCCCCCACTTTACTTTCATTTTTAGTCATTTTTAGTTATTTTTTCTTCCTTTTTTTTGCATTCCTTTCTACATTTTTTACCATCTTTTTTTGCATTTATTTCATTTCATCTTAGTTTGTTCAGTTTGCTTACCCACTGTTTTTTTCAGGTTGTTTTTCTTCAGGTTTGCACTTGCTGATGTTCAATATTCAGTATATTCACACCTAATCTGGACTAATGTTTTGTCTTTCAGCACACCATTAACATATTGTTTGCCTTTGCTCCGTGACCTTTTGGTCAGCTATGTGGCCTGGTCCAATCTGCACCTTCTCCTTTGTTATCTCTTGCCCAACCCCCACCTCACTTGTTTATAATCTGTGACTTTTCTAATATTTGTCAGTTCCGAAGAAGGGTCACTGACCCGAAACGTTAACTCTGCTTCTCTTTCCACAGATGCTGCCAGACCTGCTGAGTGAATCCAGCATTTCTTGTTTTTGTATAAAACACTAATTAGACTGCAGCATGTGTACATTTCTGGTCACCGCATTACAGGAAAGATTTGATCACACTAGAGAGGGTACAGAGGAGATTTATGAGGATGTTGCCAGGAGTGGACAATATTAACTATGAGTAAATATTGGATAGGTTGGGGTTGGTTTCGTTGGAACAGAGGAGGCTGAGAGAAGATGAAATTGAGGTGTATAAAATTATGAGAGGTCCAGATAGAGTGGATAGGGAGGACCTATTTCTCTCAGTAGAGTGGTCAATAACCAGGGCATTGATTTAAAGTAATTGATAGAAAGATTAGAAAGGAGTTGAGGAGTAAATTTTTCACCCAGATAATGGTGGGGATCTGGAACTCACTTCCTGAAAGAGTGGTGAAGGCAGAAAACACTTGGATATGCACCTGAGGTTCTGTAACCTAAAAGGGCTAAAGCCCAAGAACTGAAAGGTGGGTCTATACTGGATAGCTCTTCTGGAACTGCTGCAATCCATGTGGTGTAGGACACCCACAGTGCTGTTAGGGAGGCAATTCCAGGATTTTGACCCAGCGACACTGAAGGAATGACGATTTACGGAGAGCAGATCTGCGTGAGAAGGGCAGCAGTGGCAGGAGATGAAAACCGGCGGCAGAGAGCCCCTTCTACTTAGAGCCTAAGTGTGGTTATCTCTTCCGTGTCTGTTTTGATTGGCCTAGTGGTTTAAATCGAGACGTTATTACAGCTGAAGAGAACAGTTAAGAAATTCACTTTTAGAATATTTAACATCCAAATTAATTAATTAAATTGAATAGAGATGGCTGGGAGGTGATAGGTTGCAGCTGTAGTATTTGGGAGCTGCTGGACGCCGGTGGGATCCATGGTGGCCACATCTACAGCAAGAGTTGGCTGCTCGAGGACCTTTGGCTCAGAGTTAATGAGCTGGAGTCCTGAGCTGCGGACTACTGCAACACATCGGGGGGGGGGGGGGGGGGGTGGGGGTTGGTGGTGGGGGGGGGGGTGGATGGGGGGAGAGTTACCTGGACACTGTGTTTCAGGAGACAGTCACACCCCTTAGATTAATTACATCAAATTTGGACTGTGGTCAGGCACAGGAGTGTGTGACTGCGAGTGAGGCAGATATGGGGATCCAGAATTTAGCTTTGGAGGAGCCTCAGCCAGTGCCCTTATCCAATAGGTATGAGGTTCTTGCTCCCGGTGTGGACGAGGGCACAGACTGCAGGGAGAATGAGTGAACTGACCACAGCACCATTCAAGTGGGGGGAGAAAAGAGAAATGTAGTAGTAATAGGGGATAGCATAGTTCTCTGTTCTCTGCAGCAAAGACAGGGAGTCCCGAAGGCTGTGTTGCCTACCTGGTGCTAAGGTTAAGGACATCTCTTCTGGGTTGGAGAGGAACTTGGAGTGGGAGGGGAAGGATCCAGTTGTCGCGGTCCATGTAGGTACCAACGACATAGGTAGGACTAATAAAGAGGTTCTGCTGAGGGACAAGAGCATCTCAGGGCTAAATTAAAAAGTAGAACCACAAAGGTAATAATCTCCAGATTGCTACCTGAGCCATGTGCAAATTGGCGTAGGGTAAACAAGATTAGAGAGGTAAACGCATGGCTCAAAGATTGGTGTGGGAGAAATGGGTTCTGATTCATGGGGCACTGGCACCAATACTGGGGAAGGAGAGAGCTGTTCCGTTGGGACGGGCTCCATTTGAACCATGCTGGGACCAGTGTCCTGGCAAATCATATAACTAGGGTTGTAGATAGGAATTTAAACTAATTAGTGGGGGAAGGGTTCAATTGAAGGGAAGTTTAAAAAATCAAAAAGAAACAAGAGAGCAGAGGTGAACGATAATCAAAGTCTGACAGGAAGGGGCAGAAAATATAAGCAGAAGAGTGCAGCAGAAATTAGAACCAGAATGAGTAATAATGGTAAAAAGTCAAAGCTTAAGGCTCTTTATCTGAATGCATGCAGCATTTGTAACAAGATAGATGAGTTGACGGCATAAATAGAAATAAATGAATATGACTTGATAGCTATTACAGAGTCGTGGGTTGCAAGATGACCAAGACTGGGAACTCATTATTCAAGGGTATTCGATGTTCCGGCAAAAAGGAAGAGGAGGTGGGGTAGCTTTGTTAATAAAGGAAGGTATTAGTGTGGTGGTGAGTAATGATATAGGTGCAAAAGATCATGATGTGGAATCAGTTTGGGTGGAAATAAGGAACAGTAAGGGGAAGAAGTCACGGGTGGGAGTCGTCTATAGGCCCCCGAAGAGTTGCCTCACTGTAGGACAAAGTATAAATTGGGCAATAATGGAGACATGTAAGAAGGGTGCTACAATTGTCATGGGTGATTTTAATCTGCATATTGACTGGATAAATCAGATTGGCAGAGGTAACATGGAAGACGAATTTGTAGAGTGCATCAGGAATTGTTACTTGGAGCAATACGTTGCAGAACCTACCTGGGAACAGGCTATTTTAGATCTAGTAATGTGTAATGAGGTAGGATTAATAAGAGACATCATAGTTAAGGATCCTCTAGGGGGTAGCGATCACAACATGGTGGAATTTCAAATTCAGTTTGAGGGCAAGTAACTCGGGTCTCAAACCAGTGTCCTCAACTTAAACAAGGGCAATTACAATGGTATGAAGAGGGGAAGGTCAGTGGATTAGCAGTGGCAGACATTTAAGCAGATATTTCATAACGCTCAGCAAAACTTTATCCCGGTCAAAAAGAAGGACTCGATGAGAAGGATGAACCACCCGTGGTTAACAAAGACAGTCAAGGAGAGAATCCAATCAAAAACTAAGGCATACGAAGCAGCGTAAACTAGTGGTAGGCCAGAGAATTGGGAATTTTTTAGGAACTTGCAGCAGATGACTAAAAAGCTAATAAAGGAGAAAATTGATTATGAATGTAAATTGGCAAGAAATATAAAAACATACAGCAAGAACTTTTATGGGTATGTAAAAAGAGAGTAGCTAAAGTGAGCATGGGAACCTTGGAGGATGCGACTGGAGAGGTAATAACAGGGAAATGGCAGACAATTTAAACCAATATTTTGCATCAGTCTTCACGGTGGAAGACACGATAAACATTCCACAGATATCAGATAAGAAAAGAGCTAATGGGAGGAAAGATCTTGTAAAAGCCTCTATTATTTGACAAACTAATGGGACTAAAGTTTAGTTTAGTTTAGTTATACAGCACTGAACCAGGCCCTTCGGCCCACCGAGTCTGTGCTGACCATCAAGCACCCATTTATACTAATCCTACACTAATTCCATATTCCTACCACATCCCCACCTGTCCCTATATTTCCCTACCACCTACCTATACTAGGGGTAATTTATAATGGTCAAATTACCTATCAACCTGCAAGTCTTTTGGCGGTGGGAGGAAACCGAAGCACCCAGAGGAAACCCACGCAGACACAGGGAGAACTTGCAAACTCCACACAGGCAGTACCCAGAATTGAACCCAGGTCGCTGGAGCTGTGAGGCTGCGGTGCTAACCACTGCGCCACTGTGCCGCCCCACAGGCAGACAAGTCGCCAGGACCTGATGGCCTATATACAAGGGTTTTAAAGGAAGTGGCTGCAGAGACAGTGGAGGCATTGGTCGAACTATTCCAGAACTCACTGGATTCTGGGAGGGTCCCAGCAGATTGGAAAACCGCTAGTGTGACACTCCAGTTCAAGAAGGGAGGGAGACAAAAAGCAGGAAACTATAAGCTAGTCAGCCTAACATCAGTCACTGGGAAAATGCTAGAGTCCATTATTAAGGAAGAAATAGCAGGACATTTAGAAAAGCTTAACGCAATCAAACAGAGTCAACATGGTTTTGTGAAAGGGAAATCATGTTCGACAAATTTGCTAGAGTTCTTTGAGGATATAACAAGCAGAGTTGATAAAGGGGAACCACTAGATGTGAGTATTTGGATTCCTAGAAGGCATTCAATATTCCCTTGCCTTGTTAGTCCTCCTAAAATGCATTACCTCACACTTCTCAGGATTAAATTCCATTTGCCACTGCCCCACCCATCTTACCAGCCCATCTATATCATCCTGTAATCTAAGGCTTTCCTCCTCACTATTTATGACATCACCAATTTTCGTGTCATCTGCGAACTTACTGATCATACCTCCTATATTCACCTCTAAATCATTAATGTACACCACAAACAGCAAGGGTCCCAGCACCGATCCCTGTGGTACACCACTGGTCACAGGCTTCTACTCGCAGAAACAACCCTCGACCATCACCCTCTGCCTCCTGCCACTAAGCCAATTTTGGATCCAATTTGCCAAATTCCTCTGGATCCCATGGGCTCTTACCTTCTTAACCAATCTCCCATGCGGGACCTTATCAAAAGCATGGATTAAGGATTAGTTAACACACAGAAGACAGAGAGTTGGGATTAATAGTTCCTTTTCAGGTTGGAAAGCTAGTGGAGTGCCAGAAGGATCAGTCCTAGGGCCTCAATTATTTACTATCTATATTAATGACTTGGAGGAGGGGGCAGAGTGTAATATATCCAAATTTGCTGCCGATACAAAAATAGGTGGGAGGGCACGTTGTGATGAGGACATAAGAAATCTGCAAGGGGATATAGATAGGTTGAGTGAGTGGGCAAAAACTTGAGAGATGGAGTTTAGTGCAGGAAAGTGTGAGGTCATGCACTTTGGTAGGAAGAATCAAAAGGTGGACCGTTACTTAAATGGAGAGAGACTCCAAAAAAGTGCAGCACAGAGGGATCTGTATGTTCTTGTGCATGAAACACAAAAAGTTAGCATGCAGGTGCAACAAGTAATTAAGAAGATAAATGGAATTTTGGCCTTTATTGCTAGGGGGTTGGATTTTAAAAGTAGGGAAGTCTTGTTACAACTGTACAGGGTGTTGGTACAGGCTGCACCTGGAGTACAAAGAACAAAGAACAGTACAGCACAGGAACAGGCCATTCGGCCCTCCAAGCCTGCGCCGATCTTGATGCCTGCCTAAACTAAAACCTTCTGCACTTCTGGGGTCCGTATCCCTCTATTCCCATCCTATTCATGTATTTGTCAAGATGCCTCTTCAACATCTCTATGGTACCTGCTTCCACCACTTGCCCCAGCAACAAGTTCCAGGCACTCACCACCCTCTGTGTAAAGAACTTGCCTCGCACATCCCCTCTAAACTTTGCCTCACTCACCTTAAACCTACGTCCCCTAGAAACTGACTCTTCCACCCTGGGAAAAAGCTTCTGACTATCCACTCTGTCCATGCTGCTTATAACTTTGTAAACCTCTATCATGTCGCCCCTCCACCTCCGTCGTTCCAGTGAACTGTACTGTGTACAGCTTTGGTCCCCGTATTTAAGAAAGAATATACTGGCATTGGAGGCAGTTCAAAAGAGATTCACTAGGCTGATTCCTGGGAATGAAGGGGTTGACTTATCAAGAATGGCTAAACAGGTTAGGCCTTTATTCATTAGCATTTAGAAGAATGAGGGGTGATCTTATTGAAACATACAAGGTTCCGAGGGGGCTTGACAGGGTAAATTTTGAAAAGATGTTTCCACTAGTGGGGGAATCTCGAACTAGGGGACATAGTTACAGAATAAGAGGACATTCATTTAAAACTGAGATGAGAAGGGATTTCTTCTCTCAGAGGGTTGTGAATGTCTGTAATTCTCGACCCCAGAGAGTTGTGCAGGCTTGATCACTGAAAGTATTTAAAGAGGAGATAGATAGATTTTTGAAATATTGGGGAGTTGAGGGCTATGAGGAGCTGGCACAAAAGTGGAGTTGAGGTCTGGGGCAGATCAGCCATGATCTTATCAAAAGGCAGGGCAGGCTTAAGGGGCCGAATGGCCTACTCCTGCTCCTATTTCTTATGTTCTTATACTTTCAAGTCAGGATGGTGTGTGACTTGGAGGGGAACTTGCAGGTGGTGGTGTTGCTTCCATGTGTCTGCTGCCCTTATTCTTCTAGGTGGTAGACAGCATGGGTTTGGAAGGTGCTGTCGAAGGAGCCTTGGCAGGTTGTTGCAGTGTATCTTGTAGATGGTACACACTGTGGCCACTGTGCGCCAGTAATGAAGGGAATGAATGTTGAAGGTGATGGATGGGGTGCTGGTCAGGTTGGCTTTGTCCTGGATGGTGCCAAGCTTCTTGTTGGAGCTGTACTCATCCAAGCAGGTGGAGAGTATTCCATCACACTCCTGACTTGTGCCTTGTAGATGGTGGACAGGCTTTGGGCATCAGGAGGTGAGTTACTCACTGCAAGATTCCCAGCCTCTGACCTGCTCTTGTAGCCACAGTATTAATGTGGCTGGTCCAGTTAAGTTTCTGGTCAATGGTGACTCCTGGGATGTTGATGGTGGGGGATTCAGCAATGGTAATGCCACTAAATGCCAAGGGGAGATGGTTAGGTTCTCTTTTGTTGGAGATGGTAATTGCCCAGCACTTATATGGCGCAAATGTTACTTGACACTTATCATCGCATCCAGGTCTTGATGCATGCGGGCATGGACTGCTTCAGTACCTGAAGAGTTGCGAGCGGTGCTAAACACTGTGCAATCATCGGCGAACATCCCCACTTCTGTCTTTACATTGCAGGCAGGGTCATTGATGAAGTAGCTGAAGATGGCCAGGCCTAGAACACGACCGTGAGGAAGTCCTGCAGCGATGTCCTGGGGCTTAGACGAATGGCCTCCAACAATCACATCCATCTTCCTTTCTAAGAGGTATGACACCAACCAGTTTTTCCCCTGAATGCCATTGATGTCAATTTTGCGAAGGTTCCTTGGCAGTGCACTTTGTCAAATGCTGCCTCGATATCAAGGGCAGTCATTCTCACTTCCCATCTTAAATTCAGCTCTTTTGTTCATTTTTAGACCTAGGCTGTAATGAGGTTTGGAGCTGAGTGATCCTGGCAGAACTCAAACTGAGCATCAGTGAGTAGATTTTGCTGTGTAAGTACTGCTTGACAGCAGTATCAATGATACCTTCCATCACTTTACTAATGATTAAGAGTAGACCGATGGGGTGGTAATTCACCGCATTGAATCTGTCCTGCTCTTTTGTGGACAGGACATACCCGGGCAATTTTCCACATTGTCGGGTAGATGCCAGTGTTGTAGCTGTACTGGAACAGCTTGGTTAGGGGCGTGGCAAGTTCTGAAGCACAAGACTTCAGTACTACAGCCGGGATATTGTCAGGGTCCAGAGCCTTTGCTGTATCCAGTGCCTTCAGCCGAATCGAATTGGCTGAAGACTGGCATCTGCGATGCTGGAGACCTCAGCAACAGGCTGAGATGGAACCATAGAACCATAGAAAAATTATGGCACAGAGGGAGGCCATTCAGCCCATCGTGTCTGTGCCAGCCGAAAAAACTACCCGCCCAATCTAATCCCACCTTCCAACACTTGGTCCATAGCCTTGCAGGTTACAGCACTTCAGGTGCACGTCCAGGTACCTTTTAAAAGAATTGAGGGTTTCTGCCTCCACCACCCCTCTTGGCAGTGAATTCCAGACACCCACTACCATCTGAATGAAAGGTCTTTCCTTATGTCCCCTCTAATCCTTCTACCAATCATCTTACATCTGTGCCCCCTGGTAATTGACCTCTCCGCTAGGGGAAACAGGTCCTTCCTGTCTACTCTAGCTAGGCCCCTCAATTAATGCACCCCTTAGCCTCCTCTGTTCTAAGGAAAACAACCCTAGCCGATCCAATCCTTCCTCATAGCTGCAACTTTCAAGCCCGGGCAACATTCTTGTAAATCTCCTCTGTACTCTCTCCAGAGCAATTATGTCCTTCCTATAATGCGGTGACCAGAACTGTACGCAATACTCCAGCTGTGGCCTAACCAGGGTTTTATACAGTTCCAGCATTACATCCTTGCTTTTGTACTCTATACCTCGGCTAATAAAGGAAAGTATTCCATATGCCTTCTTCACCACTCTATCCACCCATCCTGCCACCTTCAGGTGCCTGTGGACATGCATTCCAAGGTCTCTCACTTCTTCTACCCCTCTCAATATCCTCCCGTTTATTGTGTATTCTCTCGCTTTGTTTGCCCTCCCCAAATGCATTACCTCACACATTTCTGGATTGAATTCCATTGGCCACTTTCCTGCCCACTCAACCAAACCATTGATATCATTCTGGAGTCGACAGCTATCCTCTTCACTATCAACTACACGGCCAATTTTTGTGTCATCAGCATATTTCCCAATCATGCCTCCCACATTTAAGTCCAATTCGTTAATATATATCACAATCAGCAAGGGACGCAACACTGAGCCCGGTGGAACACCACTAAAACTGCTTTCCATTCGCAAAAACATCCATTGACTACTACCCTTTGTTTCCTGTCACTGAGCCAATTTTGGATCCAACCTACCACATTCCCCTGTATCCCATGGACTTTCATTTTACTGACCAGTCTGCCATGTGGGACCTTGTCAAATGCCTTACCAAAATCCACGTAGACCTCATCCACTGCACTATCCTCATCAATCAAAGAACAAGAACAAAGAATAGTACAGCACTGGAACAGGCCATTCGGCCCTCCAAGCCTGCACCGATCATGATGCCTGTCTAAACTAAAACCTTCTGCACTTCTGGGGTCCGTATCCCTCTATTCCCATCCTATTCATGTATTTGTCAAGATGCCTCTTAAGCGTCGCTATCGTGCCTGCTTTCACCACCTCCCCCGGCAGCAAGTTCCAGGCACTCACCGCTCTCTGTGTAAAAAACTTGCCTCGCACATCCCCTCTAAACTTTGCACCTTGCACCTGAAATCTATGTCCCCTAGTAACTGACTCGTCCACCCTGGGAAAAAGCTTCTGACTATCCACTCTGTTCATGCCACTCATAACTTTGTAAACCTCTATCAGGTCGCCCCTCCACCTCCGTCGTTCCAGGGAAAACAATCCGGGTTTATCCAACCTCTCCTCATAGCTAATACCCTCCAGACCAGGCAACATCCTGGTAAACCTCTTTTGTACCCTCTCCAAAGCCTCCACGTCCTTCTGGTAGTGTGGCGACCAGAATTGTATGCAATATTCCAAGTGTGGCCTAACTGAGGTTCTGTACAGCTGCAGCATGACTTGCCAATTTTTATACTCTATGCCCCGACCGATGAAGGCAAGCATGCCGTATGCCTTCTTGACTACCTTATCCACCTGCGTTGCCACTTTCAGTGATCTGTGGACCTGTACGCCCAGATCTCTCTGCCTGTCAATACTCCTAAGAGTTCTGCCATTTACTGTATACCTCCCACCTGCATTAGACCTTCCAAAATGCATTACCTCACATTTGTCCGGATTAAACTCCATCTGCCATTTCTCCGCCCAAGTCTCCAACCGATCTATATCCTGCTGTATCCTCTGACAATCCTCATCACTATCCGCAACTCCACCAACCTTTGTGTCGTCCGCAAACTTACTAATCAGACCAGCTACATTTTCCTCCAAATCATTTATATATACTACAAAGAGCAAAGGTCCCAGCACTGATCCCTGCGGAACATCAGTATTCACAGCACTCCATTCAGAAAAGCACCCTTCCACTGCTACCCTCTGTCTTCTATGACCGAGCCAGTTCTGTATCCATCTTGCCAGCTCACCTCTGATCCCGTGTGACTTCACCTTTTGTATCAGTCTGCCATGAGGGACCTTGTCAAAGGCTTTACTGAAGTCCATGTAGACAACACCCACTGCCCTTCCTTCATCAATCATCTTCGTCACTTCCTCAAAAAACTCGATCAAGTTAGTGAGACATGACCTCCCCTTCACAAAACCATGCTGCCTCTCACTAATAAGTCCATTTGTTTCCAAATGGGAGTAAGTCCTGTCTTGAAGAATCCACTCCAATAATTTCCCTACCACTGACGTAAGACTCACCGGCCTATAATTTCCTGGATTATCCTTGCCACCCTTCTTAAACAAAGGAACAACATTGGCTATTCTCCAGTCCTCTGGGACCTCGCCTGTAGCCAATGAGGATACAAAGATTTCTGTCAAGGCCCCAGCAATTTCCTCCCTTGCCTCCCTCAGTATTCTGGGGTAGATCCCATCAGCCCTGGGGACTTAGCTACCTTAATGTTTTTCAAGACACCCAACACCTCCTCCTCATCATCCACCAAGTCCTTCTCTTGGGTGAATACTGATGCAAAGTACTCATTTAGTACCTCGTCCATTTCCCCTGACTCCACGCATAGATTCCCTCCTCTGTCCTTGAGTGGGCCAACCCTTTCCCTGGCTACCCTCTTGCTCTTTATATATGTATAAAAAGCCTTGGGATTCTCCATAATACTATTTGCCAATGACTTTTCATGACCCCTTTTGGCCCTCCTGACTCCTTGCTTAAGTTCCTTCCTACTTTCTTTATATTCCTCAAGGGCTTTGTCCGTTCCCGGCCTTCTAACCCTTACGAATGCTTCCTTTTTCTTTTTGACTAGGCTCACCATATCCCTCGTTATCCAAGGTTCCCGAAACTTGCCAAACTTATCCTTCATCCTCACAGGAACATGCTGGTCCTGGATTCTAGTCAACTGACGTTTGAAATCCTCCTTGTTACTTCCTCAAAAAACTCAATCAGGTTCGTAAGACATGACTTTCCCTTAACAAATCTATGCTGGCTATCCCTGATTAATCCGTGCCTTTCCAAGTGGTAGTTTATCCTGTCCCTTAGAATTGATTCTAATAATTTACCCACCACTGAGGTCAGACTGACTGGCCTATAGTTATTTGGCCTACCCTCGCACCCTTTTTAAACAATGGTACAACGTTCGCAGACCTCCAATCGTGTGGTACCTCGCCTGTATCTATTGAGGATTTGAAGATGATCCTCAGAGCATCTGTTATTTTCTCCCTGGCTTCCTTTAACAACCTGGGATGCAATCCATTCGGCCCTGCTGATTTATCCACTTTCAAGGATGTCAGAACCTCTGGTACTTCCTCTCTCATTATACTTATCGTATCTTGGCCATGTGAGCAGCATGGAAGATGGCAGGATCCCCAAAGACACATTGTACAGCGAGCTCGCCACTGGTATCAGACCCACCGGCCGTCCATGTCTCCGCTTTAAAGACGTCTGCAAACGCGCCATGAAATCCTGTGACATTGATCACAAGTCGTGGGAGTCAGTTGCCAGCGTTCGCCAGAGCTGGCGGGCAGCCATAAAGACAGGGCTAAAATGTGGCAAGTCGAAGAGACTTAGTAGTTGGCAGGAAAAAAGACAGAGGCGCAAGGGGAGAGCCAACTGTGCAACAGCCCCGACAAACAAATTTCTCTGCAGCACCTGTGGAAGAGCCTGTCACTCTCGAATTGGCCTTTATAGCCACTCCAGGCGCTGCTTCACAAACCACTGACCACCTCCAGGTGCGTATCCATTGTCTCTCGAGATAAGGAGGCCCAAAAGAATTTCACACTCCCTCCTTCTCTTTAACTACAATGTCTGCATCAACCCTCTCCTTTGTGAAGACAGAGACAAAAAAGATTGGTTGCCTGATTTGATGGTAAGAAAGAGTGAGGGATATGCCATGCCTTGAAGTTACAGCTTGTGATGTTATGCGGTCCTGCCACTGATGGCCTGTAGTGCTTCATGGATGTCCAGTTTTGAGCAGCTAAATTTGTTTGTAATCAATCCCATTTAGCATGGTGGTAGTGCCACACAACAGGTTGGAGGGTGTTCTCTGGATGAAGACAGAACTTTGTCTCCACAAGTAATAAAGACAGAAAGTGCTGGAAATATTCACCAGGTCTGGTAGCATCTGCAGAGCCAGAAACAGACTCAATGTTTCAGGACTGTGACCTTTGATCAGAACTGGCAAAGGTTAGAAATGTGATAGGCTTTGAGCAAGTGAAAAGGGGACAGGGGCAAGAAGAACAAAAGGGAAAGTGCGTGATAGGGCAGAGGGCAGAAGAGATTAAATGACAAAGAGGTCACGGAACAAAGGCAAAGGGAATGCTCATAGTTGTATGAAAAGACAAAGCAGTTGTCCAGAGAGACAACTGTCCAAAAGCAGAAACCTGAAAAACAAGTTTAAGACAGACCCATGGTTAAAAAATAAAAAAAAATTAAAAAAAATGGCAGTCATGCTCTGAAATTGTTGAACTCAGTGTTGAGTCCAGAAGGCTATACAGTGCCTAATTGGAAGATGAGGTGCTGTTCCCTGCCGCCTGCCACAGAATCGTGGCGGAGCAAAATTTCGACCGTCCCGCATGTGACGTTCGCGTTTGCGCCACCACGATTATGTGGCAGGCGGCCGGGATGGCATTGGCGATGCCGTTAATGGCATCACCTGATGTTGAATCAGGTGCTGGCGCCATCTTTAAAAGGCTGCCAGCCCTGTATTTACTCTCCTTGCTTTTGTTATGACCAGGTGCAAAAGGTGTCTTGGGCTCTGTTACTGTCTTCACCTGCTCTTATTGTAACAGGGTTTAATTTTAAATACATTGTGTTTTGACCTTCCCCTTTTTGAATCCTTGTTCACAACTTTCCAATTATAAGGCAAAGAAATGAGCACATTCTGTGGTTTAAAGAAGATAGATGAAATTTTATTAAAACTTAAACTCTAATACGGTTCACACCTACGGATTTACGACGCATCCACGCTAGCATGCACACGTGATACATAGATGCAAATAGGGACAGAAAAGAGCAGAAGTAAAGATAAGTAGAACAGTCTGAGGCAATATCTTGTTACTGTTTCTCGAGCTCGCTGTAGTCCTTGATTGAAGATATGGTCTTGCTTTTCATTGGGGCCCAGTAGTCGCCTTAAACCTTGTTCACGCAGGAGACTGTTCTCTCTTTGAGCTTACGTGTCTTCACAAGATTCAGTTCCGTGGGAAAGAGATGGAGGCAGGCAGACAGGAGAGAATATGTTCTCAGTCCATGAGCACATGGCATTTTTTTCAAAATCCTTTGCTGGAAGTTCAAATTCTCTGCAACAGCCAGTTAGTCATGTGACTAAAACTGGTCTGACCACTTCTGTGTATTGGGGAAGCAACTGCTGGATCCCCATTGTTTCAATGCCATCTGTTACTACGCAAAAATGTCTTTCCAGTCAGGGGCTTGCACTTTTAAGTTTTAATGTTCATGTGGCAAAATAATGGGTGCCTCAGTTTTGGTACGTGGGGGGTTTGCCTGACACCTTGTGTAGCAGTTTAGTGCAGCAACGCTTTGTTGATTTGCCAGAATTTTGCATCATTCATACCATGCCAGATGTAAGAGCAAGGGTGGCCCCACAGTTCAGTGATTCTCCTGCAGGCAGAAAGGGAAAGGTGGCAGGTCCTCTTCCCAAGCGATGGCAAGAACTGGTCCTCTTGCCTGACCAAGAAAGCCTGGACGGAGCACGCAGAGGAGGTTAGAATTAGAATTAGAACATTACAGCGCAGTACAGGCCCTTCGGCCCTCGATGTTGCGCCGATCATCTGACCTACACTATTCCATTTTCATCCATATGTCTATCAAATGACCACTTAAATGCCCTTAAAGTTGGCGAGTCTACTACTGTTGCAGGCAGGGCGTTCCACGCCCCTACTACTCTCTGCGTAAAGAAACTACCTCTAACATCTGTCCTATATCTATCACCCCTCAACTTAAAGCTATGTCCCCTCGTGTTTGCCATCATCATCCGAGGAAAAAGACTCTCACTATCCACCCTATCTAACCCTCTGATTATCTTGTATATCTCTATTAAGTCACCTCTCCTCCTCCTTCTCTCTAACGAAAACAACCCCAAGTCCCTCAGCCTTTCCTCGTAAGACCTTCCCTCCATACCAGGCAACATCCTAGTAAATCTCCTCTGCACCCTTTCCAAAGCTTCCACATCCTTCCTATAATGCGGTTAGTAGCTGTGGGGTCACCCGTTGTAACTGGGCCCAGTGTAGGAAGTGGGTCAATGACCTCCTACGTTCAGCCAAGGTAAGTTGCGCAGTTCCACATAGCTTGCTGTGCTCTGCTTGCCCACAAGTGTAAAGGCACACGTTTGACACAACCACTCCAATGATAGGAAGGTCATAACGTAATGATAGCAGCTGTATGACTGCCTAAGTGAGACCAGTCTCCCTCACTTCTATCTTAGCCCAGTTTAGACCCATGACAGATAGAGTCAATATAAGTGAAATGACATCCCCAGGTGCAGAAGAGGGGCCCATGTTAGCACTGACGTGATGTAGAGACGTTTGGAACTTAATTGTAACTGCATCCTTGATCTTTCAGGAGAAGAGGGCCCACAACAGCAGGGAGGTGTTCAGGACCAGTGGCAGGGTGCCCGACCTGAGGTGTCTGTCTCAGGCCAAAGAGGTGGTGCTCAAGTTAGCCAGGAGCCAAGGAGGGCGTGCCATATTGGACACTGAGCTCGGGATCCCAGTTGAAGAGAGTAATTATTGACAATCACGGAATGAATCAAAATTACATTTTATAGAGACATGGCCAAGCCATCTCAAGCGCCGCTGGCTCGGTAGGGTGTATATGCTGGGGATGTTGGCCACCTCGAGGACTTCTGTGTTGGAGATACGGTCCTGCCACCTGATGCCAAGGATTCTCTGGAGGCAGCGAAGATGGAATGAATTGAGACGTCGCTCTTGGCTGACATACGTTGTCCAGGCCTCGCTGCTGTCGAGCAAGGTACTGAGGACACAGGCTTGATACACTCGGACTTTTGTGTTCCGTGTCAGTGCGCCATTTTCCCACACTCTCTTGGCCAGTCTGGACATAGCAGTGGAAGCCTTTCCCACGCGCTTGTTGATTTCTGCATCGAGAGACAGGTTACTGGTGATATTTGAGCCCAGGTAGGTGAACTCTTGAACCACTTCCAGAGCGTGGTCGCCGATATTGAAGGATGGAGCATTTCTGATGTCCTGTCCCATGATGTTCGTTTTCTTGAGGCTGATGGTTAGGCCAAATTCATTGCAGGCAGCCACAATCCTGTCGATGAGTCTCTGCAGACACTCTTCAGTGTGAGATGTTAATGCAGCATCGTCAGCAAACAGGAGTTCCCTGATGAGGACTTTCCGTACTTTGGTCTTCGCTCTTAGATGGGCAAGGTTGAACAACCTGCCATCTGATCTTGTGTGGAGGAAAATTCCTTCTTCTGAAGACTTGAACGCATGTGAGAGCAGCAGGGAGAAGATGATCCCAAACAGTGTAGGTGCGAGAACACAGCCCTGTTTCACACCACTCAGGATAGGAAAGGGGTCTGATGAGGCGCCGCTATGCTGAATTGTGCCTTTCATATTGTCATGGAATGAGGTGATGATACTTAGTAGCTTTGTTGGACATGCGATCTTTGCTAGTAGTCTGAAGAGACCACGTCTGCTGACGAGGTCAAAGGCTTTGGTGATCACTGGAGATCAATGAAAGCAACGTAGAGGGGCATCTGTTGTTCGCGGCATTTCTCCTGTAGCTGGCGAGGGGAGAACAGCATGTCAATGGTGGATCTCTCTGCTCGAAAGCCACACTGTGCCTCAGGGTAGACACGCTCAGCCAGCTTCTGGAGCCTGTTTAAAGTGACTCGAGCGAAGACTTTCCCCACTATACCTGAGCAGGGAGATTCCACGGTAGTTGTTGCAGTCATCGCAGTCACTTTTGATCTTATAGAGGATGATGATATTGGCATTGCGCATGTCCTGTGGTACTGCTCCCTCATCCCAGCACAGGCAAAGCAGTTTGTAGAGTGCTGAAAGTATAGCAGGCTTGGCACTCTTGATTATTTCAGGGGTAATGCCATCCTTCCCAGGGGCTTTTCCGCTGGCTAGAGAATCAATGGCATCACTGAGTTCCGATTTTGTTGGCTGTACGTCCAGCTCATCCATGACTGGCAGAGACTGGGCTGCATTGAGGGCGGTCTCAGTGACAACATTTTCCCTGGAGTACAGTTCTAGGTAGTGCTCCACCCAGCGGTCCATTTGCTTGCGTTGGTCAGTGATTGTGTCCCCTGATTTAGACTTGAGGGGGGCGATCTGCCTGATGGTTGGCCCAAAAGCTCTCTTAATGCCATCATACATTCCTCTGATGTTTCCGGGGTTGGAGGCCAGCTGAATATGACTGCATAGGTGTTGTCAGTAGTCATTTGCGCAGCGCCTGGCTGTTCTTTGTGCAGTGCTTCTGGCTGCTTTAAGTACTACGGATGTGAACTCGCTGGGGGCATTCTTGTAGTTCAACAGTGCAATGCGCTTAGCGGCGATGACAGGTTCCAGCTCTTCAAAGTGAGATTGAAACCAGTCTGCATTCTGCTTCACACATTTGCCATAGGTGGTCATTGCTGAGTCATAGATGGCGCCTCTGATGTGGGCCCACATGGTCTCTGCATCCCCTGTGGGAGTGTTTTGAAGGGCTTTTTCGAGTTAATTTAGAAACTTACGTAACAGCTGTGGATAAGAAATTCTGCTAGTGTTGATGCGCGGGCGGCCCTTCTGCTTGGAGTGGTGCAGCTTCTTTGGCTTGAGTCTAATCTTGCTGCACACCAGGGAGTGGTCGGTGTCACATTCCGCACTGTGGAAGCTGCGTGTGATTTGAACGCTGTTTAAAGAGGCTTGCCTTGTGACGATGAGGTCCAGCTGGTGCCAACGAAGTGATCTTGGGTGTCTCCAAGAAACCTGGTGACAGGGTTTAGTATGAAAGAACGACCACTGACATCATTAACATGCCAATATGCATGATGTTTAATTGCATGAATAATGTCACATGGGTAATAGCTGAGTTTGTTGCTGCCATTCATGCTGGAGAGACAGATATTATGGAAGCAGAGGACTTGAGACTACGTGCACGATGGTGAGTTTTGTTAGCAAACATATTTATTGAAATGCATGCATTGTGGAAATGCGCAATTATCAGTCTCTGCCTTGCCTCCCTTGCGCACTGCTCACTGTTCTCTGATTTCCCATGCATGCTTGTCCTTGTGTGCCCTCTGTATCTTAGTCAGAAGATGTCTCAAGCTCCCGTACTACTTCATCTTGCAAGGCCTCCCCCCCTGACCTCCCCTCTCTGACCTCCAAAACCCATTGGTTGCAAATCATCATTCAGCAGTGCGCAGAGGTGTATGATGGCCTCTCTGGACATCCACAGTCTTCTCTGGCATTGGCGCTCAAACATCTGCCACCTGTCTGCCCAATTTGCTAGCTTATCAATGTCATGTTGTAGTGGGTTCAGATCATCTTCACTGTTTGCCACACCTCCTAGTTTGGTGTTACCAGCAAATTTTGAAATTCTACTCTGTATTCCAAGATCCAACTCATTTATATATCGCAAAAAAAAAAAGCAGTCCCAGCACTGACCCTTGGAGAACACCACTGTCCACCATCCTCCAGTCTGAAAAACTATCATTTACCATACTCGCTGTTTTCTGTCCTTGAGCCAATTTTTTAATCCAATTGAACACTGAACTTCTTATTCCATGAGCCTCAGTTTTGTTCACCAGCCTGTTATGTGGTACTTTATCAAATGTTTTCTTAAAAGCCATATAGACAACATCCGCTGATGTTAAATTAACTGGTCTGTGGTTGCTAGGACTGTCCTTACACCCTTTCTTGAATAAGGGCGTCACATTTGCCTCTCTCCAATCCACTGGCATCTCCCCCATATCCAGGGAAGATTGCAAGATTATGGCAAACCTTCCTCTATCTCCACCCCCACTTCCTTTAGCACGCGGGGATGCAAGCCATTCAGGTGACCTATTTACCCTCGGCAAAGTCAGCTTTTACAGTACCTCCCCGCTCTCAATTTTTACCCTATTCATTGCCTCTATTCTCTCTGCTTCTACTGATATTTTGTCTTAGTAAACCTCTTCCTTAGTAAACACTGATACAAAGAACTCATTCAGAATATTGGCCTTTCCCTGCACCTCGAAGCGTATATTACCCTCTTTGTCCCTAATAGGTCCCACTCTATCTCTTACTATCTGCTTACTACTTACATAGAAACATAGAAAATAGGAGCAGGAGTAGGCCAATCGGCCCTTCGAGCCTGCTCCGCCATTCATTATGATTTGGCTGATCATCCAACTCAGTTACCTGTTCCCGCTTTCCCCCCATATCCTTTGATCCCTTTCACCCCAAGAGCTATATCTAACTCCTTCTTGAAAACATACAATGTTTTGGCCTCAACTGCTTTCTGTGATAGCGAAATCCACAGACTCACCACTCTCTGGGTGAAGAAATATCTCCTCATCTCAGTCCTGAAAGGTTTACTCCGTATCCTTAGACTATGACCCCTGGTCCTGGACTCCCCCACTATCGGGAACATCCTTCCTGCATCCACCCTGTCAAGTCCTGTTCGAATTTTATAGGTTTCTATGAGATCCCCCCTCACTCTTCTGAACTCCAGCGAATATAATCCTAACCGACTCAATCTCTCCTCATACGTCAGTCCCACCATCCCAGGAATCAGTCTGGTAAACCTTCGCTGCACTCCCTCTATAGCAAGAACATCCTTCCTCAGATAGGAGACCAAAACACCCAGGTCTCGTTTCATGTTCCCCTCTCTTAGTTTATAGCTGTTCAGATAATAATCTGCCTTCCTGTTTTTGCTACCAAAGTGGATAACCTCACATTTATCCACACTATACTGCATCTGCCATGCATTTGCCCACTCACTCAACTTGTCCAAATCACCCTGAAGCCTCTCTGCATCCTCCTCACAACTCACCCTCCCACCCAGTTTTGTGTCATCTGCAAATTTGGAGATATTACATTTAGTTCCCTCATCTAAATCATTAATATATATTGTGAATAGCTGGGATCCTAGCACCGATCCCTGCGGTACCCCACTAGTCACTGCCTGCCATTCGGAAAAAGACCCATTTATTCCTCTTCTTTGTTTCCTGTCTGCCAACCAATTTTCTATCCATTGCAATACACTACCCCCAATCCCATGCGCTTTAATTTTACACACTAATCTCTTATGTTGGACTTTGTCGAAAGCCTTCTGAAAGTCCAAATAAACCACATCCACAGGCTCCCCCTCATCAACTCTACTGTTACATCCTCGAAGAATTCTCGTAGATTTGTCAAGCATGATTTCCCTTTCATAAATCCATGCTGACTCTGTCCGATTCTACCACTGTTCTCCAAGGGCTCTGCTGTAAAATCTTTGATAATGGACTCAAGAATTTTCCCCACTACCGTCGTCAGGCTGACTGGTCTATAATTCCCTGCTTTCTCTCGACCTCCCTTTTTAAATAGTGGGGTTACATTAGCTACCCTCCAATCTGTAGGAACTGTTCCAGAGTCTATAGAAGCTTGGAAGATGACCACCAATGCATCCACTATTTCTAGGGCCACTTCCTTAAGTACTCTGCGATGCATACCATCAGGCCCTGGGAATTTATCGGCCTTCAAACCCATCAATTTCCCCAACACCATTTCACTACTAATACTGATTTCCTTCAGTTCCTCTCTCTCACTAAACCCTGTGTTCCCCAACATTTCTGGTATGTTATTTGTGTCCTCCTTTGTGAAGACAGAACCAAAGTATGCATTTAGTTGATCAGCCATTTCTTTGTTCCCCATAATAAATTCTCCTGTTTCTGACTGTAAGGGACCTACATTTGTCTTTACCAATCTTTTTCTCTTCACATGCCTATAGAAACTTTTACAGTCAGTTTTTATGTTCCCCGCAAGCTTGCTCTCGTACTCTATTTTCCCCTTCTTAATCAAGCCCTTGGTCCTCATGCTGGTAGACGATTTCTGGGTTCTCTTTTATGTTGACTGCCATTCTATTCTCATATTCTCTCTTTGCCAGTCTAATTTTTCTCTTCACCTCCCTCAACTTGTTGTATATGGCCTAGTCCTCACTTGAAGAATTCACCTGACCTGTATCATACACCTTTTTTTTGTTTCATCATAATCACTATTGCCTTCATCATCCAAGGAGCCCTGTTTTTGGTTCTCCAACCTTTCGCTCTGGTTTGAATGTACCTAACCTGTACCTGAAGCATCTCTTCCTTAAAGATAACCCATTGTTCCGATACAACTCTTCTTGTCAGTCTTTGGTTCCATTTTACCCTGGCAGGATCCCTTCTCATTGTGTTGAAATTAGCACTCTTCCAATCTACCTTACTCTGTTCCTTGCTTTTCTGCGTTACTAGTCTAAACCTTATGATACAATGATCACTCTGATCCAAGTGCTCCCCGACAGACACTTGGTCCACTTGGCTCACTTCATTCCCAGCATCAGATCCAGAAATGCCTCCTTTCTAGTTGGGCTGAGAACATACTGATCAAGGAAGTTCTCCTGAACATATTTCAGAATTTCCACCCCCTCCTTACCCTTTACTCTAACATTATCCCAATCAATATTTGGGTAATTAAAGTCCCCCAATATCACCACTCTATAGTTCTTGCACATCTCTACGATTTCTTTGCAGATTTTCTCCTCTGTCTCTCTCCATCACTACTTGGAGGTCTATGGAATACCACCAGTAGTGTGACCATACCTGTTTTGCTTCTAAACTCTAACCAAATGGATTCTGTCCTTGCTCCTCTCAAGGACATCCTCCCTTTCCAACACAATATCTTCCCTCATCAGTATTGCCACCCCATCTCCCTTTATTCCTTCTCTATCTTTTCTGAACACGTTATATCCTTTTAGATTAAGCGCCCGGTCCTCACCATTTTTAAGCCATGTTTCCGTTATTGCCACTACATCATATTCCCACACTGCTATTTGTCCTTGCAGCTCACCAACCTTATTCACCACACTTTGTGTGCTTGCATACATGCATTATAATCCTGTCTTTGCATTCCTCGTAGTCCTTCTTAGTCCGCTCCTATTTAATATGGAACCACTCTTTTCACTAGTCTGTCCAACACTTTCACATTCTGCACCTTATTCCTTGCCCATGTTTGACCTGATGCCATGAGACCTCATGGGGTCCAAAATCAATGCTGAGGTTCCCAGGGCCACCAGGATAGGGCGTACCTAGGGATGATGGTGGCGGAGTTTGGGAAATTGGCTGAACGGTATGCTTCTGTGAGTATGATTGTGCCGGTATGGACACGAATGGCCTCCTTCTGTGCTGTAATGACTCTATGATATCAGGTTGTTGTTAGATTAGTTTGTGGGACAGCTCTCCCACTGCTGACCCCAGTCCTCAGATGTTAGTAAGGAGGACGTCACAGGTCAACTGGGCTGGCTGTGTCGTCACTGTGTCCTGATTCAATGTCTAGGTCAAAGCTGGGTGAGCTGTCCAGTTTCATTTTTCTTATTCTATGTAGCGGTTTGAACAATTGAGTGACTTGCTTGGCCACTTCAGAGAGCAGTTAAGTGTGACCCACATTGATAAATAAACCTTTGCAAGTGAGACGTATACCTGTATAAAAACACTCTGGGGAAGAAATTAAACATTATTTTGTCTGATATTGGAACGAAAAAAGTGAAGGGCAGATGGACAAATTTGAGATGGTGTGCTCCCATGCCTAATCTCCCCTGAAAATGCGCCAATTGTCAAATTGAAAACCAGTGACATTTGTATGTGTTGGGTGCTCACCTGAGCATGTGTTTGGTGCCCAACATTTGCAAATTGGGGTCCCAATGCTGCATTTGGGACCCCGATTGAAATTGGTGTACTGGCGAGCTATCACAAAGAAAGGTGCTGCCTCTCTTCATATTTAGCATTAAAATAAGCAAAGAAAGTGCCAATAAGCACAAGAAACAGACTCAGGGAACTGTGAAGGAAAGTTATAAATGTGAGGGAAACACAGCAAGTATATTAAAAATACTCAAAACACTCAGGAGGATCTCATTCCAATTCCCTGCTCATACCTGCTTTCAGCATCAAAGACTCCCTCTGGTAATAGGTATAGTGCTTCCTTCCTTCTGACCTCAATTACCTGTAATCAAGATTAACAGGAAGGCAATCAATAATAGAGCAACTGACAGGGGAGATCGAATCATGAGTTTCACTAATAGAGAGGGATCGAAACAGAGCGAGGGACAGAGATAGATCACTCTCTCTGGACACCCCCCTGTCTATTGCCCAGATAATCGTACCTGTTGGATATTCTGGCAGAAGGCAGGCAGGGTGGTAAGTTGGCTGATGAGGTTCAGGTAGGCAGAGGAGAGGGCATGAATCGCACAGCGTGTCCACACAGGCAGACTGTCCTCATTGGTCAAAGAAAGTTCCTATTAAATAAAGAGATTTTACTGTCCCTTGCAGTCCTACACTGAAGAGAGAAGATAAGGTCAGTGATTGACTTTAAACCCAATGTGTGACAAAGTAGGGGGATGAGATGTTCATGCATAAGATGGATAAGATACAGGGGTAAGGGTGGGTGCAAAGTCTGGGGTTTATGAATAAACAGTGTTTGAAGCAAAAATGAGACTTAATAAAAGACAATGGATAAATAAAGAGGGAATAATATGGAATGTAACTATAACAGCTTAAGAAATAGGAGCAGGAAGAGGCCATTTGGCCCTTTCAGCTTGCTCCTCCATTCAAGAATATCTATCTCAACACCACCTTCCTGCACTATCCCCATATCCCTAATTCCTTTAGTACCCAAAAATCTATCGACCTCTGTCCTGAATATATAAGAACATAATTATGGGGGAAAAAGCAAAATTAGGAAGGGTAAGAGTGACTTTGAAAGGAGACTGGCAGTGAATAGAAAGCAGAGTAAAAAAGGATTTTTATGAACATTAAAAAGGTCACAGGATAGTCAAACAGCCAGCCAAGAAATGAATGGACTTTGAAGGTGAGGCCAACTTCAAAATATGAAAATTAAATTCTGACACCTCTGCCCATTGTCTGCTGGCATCCATGACCAGCGGCCCCCAACACATCCCCTCCCCGCCCCATGCCCTTCACCCCCAGCCTGGTGCACTTGGCCCTCCACTGTCTGCTGCCTCCCACAATGTAGCCCTTGCATTCCTGACATACTTTGAGAAAATCACAGAGTCCTTGTTATTACTTAAATGGACCAGCCTCATATTATCTGCTGAGCTTAACCATGCATGGTTGCTCCATATAGCTGGATTTGCACCACTTTTAGTCTGGCCTAAAAATTATCAGTGCTTCTTTTCCATACTTTTGATGCAATGAATGAAGTGAAGCGCCCCTCATCTAATTGGTCAGAAACTGAGCTAAATGCTCACCTTTTTTCATTTAGAAGCTAAAGGAAGCTCCATGCGCTATGGACATCTTCAAGTGTACCAGGGTTTATGGCCTATTCGTGTTTTGCAGATTTGTAGTATATTTTTGATACAGACTTCACTGAAAAATTTCTGTTGGTATTTAACACCTTTTTTCAATTCATTTGGAGGAGGAGAATTTATTTTTCTTTGACTGCTGCCCACTTGCTGTATTTCATGGTTCAACAGGTACATATTTAGATGGCAATGCAAGTGAACTGACAGTCACTGCAGCCAGATTGCCTGCACCCACTATGATGTAACCAACTATGTATGTGCACTGACAATGTCTGAAAGGAACTGACTGTTCGCAGGCTCTAGGTCAGCATGGAGCCAGCTCCAGATATGTGCCACCCACTGAAAGGACATCTGCCACCTACACCAAAGGGCAGCACTGCCAGTTTTATACGCTGCATGAGAGAACTGCAGACTTTGAACTGTTTGCTATTGAGTGAATGAGGCCATTGATAAATGCAGTGGGATGGAGGACGGGCAGAGTCCAATTGAATCCTGAGTTATGGAGAAAAGTCAGAGCAGTAGCCATCAACCACCATGTAAGCAGAGCACCTGCAGAGAAGCATCAAAATGCTTTTAGTGGGAGGCCACGTGAGGGTGACTTCCTTAGAATTGCACAGTGGTAGGTATGATAAATTGAACGGAGATATCCAAGATGAGGATTCAGCAAGTGTTAAAGAGAAGAACACATACCTGGAGGGCTAATACCACCCGAATAAGATCTACAACCACCTCCTCATTGGCCAGCTCCACGCTGATGAGAGCAAGCATGGCATATAGTGCATCGTAGTGGATGTGAGAATTATTCTCCTGTTTACAGCTCATATAGATGTATCTGTACAATGTCTGTGAGTGCTGCAAAAAAGATGTCAACTTTCATCAAAATGGACAGTTATTCACCACACAGTGTAGAATTTCCACTGAGATTCTTCTGATCTCCCCTGCTGATCATCAGAAGATCAATGGAAACCCTCGAAAAGTGGCTAAGCAACCCAGAGATCAGAGGATACCCTGCAACAAATTCTGCTATCTTTTTTTTTATCCTTTCCTGTCATAAAGGAGATAACAGGGAGATACTGAGGAGACACGCTGGGGAGCAGTGGAATGTTAAGTTCCAGAAAACTTGTAGTGGAAAGATGATGCTGGAGCCTGTCTTTACTCAGTTTCACATTTACTGTACAGAGAGAAAAGGATCACATACAAGTAGCTCCTCACCCAAAACCTCCACCAGTTTCAGTAAGTGTCTCCTTATAATTGCTCAAGAAAGACCCCAAATAACACTCTCCACCTGCATATAATTAAACTGTTGATTTAGCAATAGCATGGGATATGGAGGGGACACACTGAGAAACAGTGGGATATGGAGGGGATACACTGAGAAACAGTGGGATATGGAGGGGATACACTGGGGAACAGTGGGGTATGGAAAGGACACACTGGAGATCAGTGGGATATGGAGGGGACACACCGGGGAACAGGAGGATATGGAGGAGACACCCTGGGGAACAGTGGGATATGGAGGGGATACACTGGGGAATAGGGGGATATAGAGGGGACACACTGGAGATCAGTGGGATATGGAGGGGACACACTGGGGAATAGGGGGATATGGAGGGGACACACTGGGGAGCGGTTAGATATGGAGGGGCACACTGGGGATCAGTGGGATATGGAGGGGACACACTGGGGAGCAGTGAGATATGGAGGGGAAACACTGGCAAGCAGTGGGATATGGAAAGGACATACTGGGGAACAGTGAGATATGGAGGGGACACCCTGGGGAACAGTGGGATATGGAGGGGACACACTAGGGAACAGTGGGATATGGAGGGGACACACTGGGGAGCAGTTAGATATGGGGGGCACACTGGGGATCAGTGGGATATGGAGGGGACACACTGGAGAGCAGTGTGATATGGAGGGGACACTGGGGAGCAACAGGATATGGATGGGACACACGGGGGAACAGTGGGATATGGAGGGGACACTGGAGAGCAGTGTGATATGGAGGGTACATACTGGGGAGCAGTAGGATATGGAGGGGAAACACTGGGGAGCAGATGGATATGGAGGGGACACACTGGGGATCAGTAGGATATGGAGGGGACACACTGGGGAGCAGTGAGATATGGAGGGGAAACACTGGCAAGCAGTGGGATATGGAAAGGACATACTGGGGAACAGTGAGATATGGAGGGGACACACTGAGGAGCAGTAGAATATGGAAGGGAGCAGTGCAATATGGAGGGGACACAGTGGGGAGCAATGAGATATGGAGGGGGCACACTAGGGAGCAATGGGATGTGGAGGATACACAGTGGGGAGCAGTGGGATAAGGAGGGGACACACTGGGAGCAGTAGGATAAGGAGGGGACACATTGGGGAGCAGTGGGATAGGAGAGGACACACTGGGAGCAATAGGATATGGAGAGGACACAGTGGAGAGTGGTGGGATATGGAGGGGACACCCTGAGGGGCAGAGGGATATGGAGGGGTCACCCTGGGGAGTAGTGGGATATGGAGGGGACACACTGGGGAGCAGTGGGATATGGAGGGGACACCCTGGGGAGCAGTGGGATATGGAGGGGACACAGTGGCCAAAGCAAATCAGCCCACCTGTCCCCTAGATTTTCATTAAAAGGGTGCAGTTTTCAACACTTCATTAGTGGTTTTCATGCACGTGCCCTGAAGCAAATGCATGAGTCTAATTATTTTGAAACTTTTTTCCTGTTATCTAAAGATAGGCCACAGGCCTGACATTCCAGCAAAAGTGCCAAGATAAGCCAATTAATGACTTCTGTTCCTGACCTTTCCAGAATGTCAGGGGACGGATTACTGTGGAGGCTAACAGCCCCAGGGGACAGGGCTGTTTTAAAGCCCACTCTTCCAGGTAATTGTTTGGTATGCCTGCTCTCTCAGCGTGTGAGCCCGTGGTCCCCCTCCATGACAAGGATGTCGAAACTCTTAGTCCCAATGCTCCCCCAATCGTGCCGTTTCTGATGGGGGAGAAATGTTTGGATGGTGTTTCGCTGGAGATGTATGGGGAAGGCTGGGACTCTGTGCATCCAAGTCTTGGCCTAATCTTGGCCCTTTTGCAGGACCTACATTAGGAACACAATGCATGGGATGTGGAGTTTCAGATCTCCACTCTAGTTCTGAAAGTCAATAAAACTCAGGCAGAAGATAGAGAGGACTCACCTTCTTCATAAAGAGCGTATCCTGCCGTGAGCACTTGTCCACCTTTAGCATCAGGACGGAGATATCTGAAACAATACTGAGGAGGAACAGAAAAAAACATTATCAGCCTGAGAATGCTCAGACACTCTCACACATACACATGAAATGACACAGACACAAACACCCAGATACAGACACAGAGTTACATACAGACACAGCACGCACAAATACAGGTACACTCAGAGAGACATGCACAGACACATGCAGATACATAAATAGAAAGACACAGATTTTTATTTATTCATTCATGGGATGTAGGCATCGCTGGCTAGGCCAGCATTTATTGACCATCCCTAATTGCCCTTGAGGAGATGGTGGTGAGCTGCCTTCTTGAACCGCTGCAGTCCATGTTGGGTAGGTACACCAACAGTGCTGTTAGGAAGGGAGTTCCAGGATTTTGACCGAGCGAATGTGAAGGAATGGCGATATAGTTCCAAGTCAGGATGGTGTGTGACTTGGAGGGGAACTTGCAGGTGGTGGTGTTCCCATGCATCTGCTGCCCGTATTCTTTTAGGTGGGAGAGTTTGCAGGTTAGGAAGGTGCAGTCGAAGGAGCCTTGGTGCGTTGCTGCAGAGCATCTTGTAGATGGTACACACTGCCGCCACCGTGCGTCGGTGGTGAAGGGAGTGAATGTTTGTAGATGGGGTGCCAATCAAGTGGGCTGCTTTGTCCTGGATGGTGTCAAGTTTCTGAATGGTGTTGGAGCTGCACCCATCCAGGCAAGTAGAGTATTCCATCACACTCCTGACGTGTGCCTTTTAGATAGTGGACAAGCTTTGGGGAGTCAGGAGATGAGTTACTTGCCGCAGGAATCCGAGCCTCTGACCTGTTCTTGTAGCCACGGTATTTATATGGCTACTCCAGTTCAGTTTCTGGTCAATGGTAACCACCAGGATGTTGATAGTGGGGGATTCAGCGACCGTAATGTCATTGAATGTCAAGGGGAGATGGTTAGATTCTCTCTTATTTGAGATGGTCATTGCCTGTCACTTGTGTGGCACGAATGTTACTTGTCACTTATCAGCCCAAGCCTGAATATTGTCCATGACTTTCTGCATCTCTGCACGGACTGCTTCAGTATCTGAGGAGTCACAAATGGTGCTGAACATTGTGCAATCATCAACAAACATCCCCACTTCTGACCTTATGATTGAAGGAAGGTCATTGATGAAGCAGCTGAAGATGATTTGCCCAGGACACTACCCTGAGGAACTCCTGCAGTAATGTCCTGGAGTTGAGATGATTGACCTCCAACAACCACAACCATCTTCCTTTGTGCTCGGTATGACTCCAACCAGCAGCGAGTTTTCCCCTGATTCCCACTGAATCCAGTTTTGCTAGGGCTCCTTGATGCCATACTCGGTCAAATGCTGCCTTGATGTCAAGGGCAGTCACTCTCACCTCACCTCTTGAGTTCAGCTCTTTTGTCCATGTTTGAACCAAGGCTGTAATGAGGTCAGAAGCTCAGTGACCCTGGTGGAACCCAAACTGAGCATCACTGAGCAGGTTATTGTTAAGCAAGTGCTGCTTGATAGCACTGTTAACAACACCTTCCATCATTTAACTGATGATCGAAAGTAGACTGATGGAGTGGTAATTGGCCGGGTTGGACTTGTCCTGCTTTTTGCGTACAGGTCAGACCTGAACAATTTTCCACATTGCCAGGTAGATGCCAGTGTTGTAGTTAGACTAGAACAGCTTGGCTCGGGGTGCAGCTCGTTCTGGAGCACAGGTCTTCAGTACTATTGCTGGAATGTTGTCAGGGCCCACAGCCTTTGCAGTATCCAGTGCCTTCAGTCGTTTCTTGATATCACACGGAGTGAATCGAATTGGCTGAAGACTGGCATCTGTGATGCTGGGGACTTCAGGAGGAGGCCGAAATGGATCATCAACTCGGCATTTCTGGCTGAAGATTATTGCAAATGCTTCAGCCTTATCTTTTGCACTGATGTGCTGGGCACTCCCATCATTGAGGATCAGGATATTTGTGGAGCCACCTCCTCCAGTTAGTTGTTTAATTGTCCACCACCATTCACGACTGGATGTGGCAGGACTGCAGAGCTTAGATCTGATCCATTGGTTGTGAGATTGCTTAGCTCTGTCTATCGCATGCTGCTTACGCTGTTTGGCACACAAGTAGTCCTGGGTTGGAGCTTCACCAGGTTGGCACCTCATTTTGAGGTATGTCTGGTGCTGCTCCTGGCATGCCCTTCTGCATTCTTCATTGAACCAGGATTGATCCCTCAGCTTGATGGTAATGGTAGAGTGAAGGATATGCCGGGCCATGAGGTTACAGATTGTGGTTGAGTACAATTCTGCTGCTGTTGATGGCCCACAGATGTCCATTTTTGAGTTGCTAGATCTATCCCATTCAGCACGGTGGTAGTGCCACACAGCTCGATGGAGGGTATCCTCAATGTGAAGACAGCACTTTTTCTCCACAAAGACTGTGCGATGGTCACTCCTACCAATACTGTCATGGACAGATACATCTGCGGCAGGCAGATAAGTGAGGATGGGGTCAAGTATATTTTTCTCTTTTGTTGGTTTCCTCACTACCTGATGCAGATCCAGTCTAGCAGCTATGTCCTTTAGGATTCGGCCAGCAGTGTTGTTGTGGGGCCATTCTCGGTAATGGACATTGAAGTCCCCCACCCAGAGTACATTCAGTACCTTGCCACCCACAGTGCTTCCTCCAAGCGGTGTTCAACATGGAGGAGTACTGATTCATCAGCTGATGGGGGGAAGGCGGTAGGTGGTAATCAGCAGGAGATTTCCTTGCCCGTGTTTGGCCATGAGACTTCACGGATATTAAGGACTCCCAGGGCAACTCCTTCCCGACTGTATACGACTGTGCCGCCACCTCTGCTGGGTCTGTCCTACTGGTGGGACACGACATACCCGGGGATGGTGATGGTGGTGTCCAGGACATTGTCTGTCAAGTATGATTTAGTGAGTATGACTATGTCAGGCTGTTGCTTGACTAGTCTGTGGGACAGCTCTCCCAACTTTGGCACAAGCCCCCAGATGTTAGTAAGGAGGACTTTGCAGGGCTGACAGGGCTGGGTTTGCCGTTGTTGTTTCCAGTGCCGAGGTCGATGCCAGGTGGCCAGTCTGGTTTTGCTCCTTATCGACTTTGTAGTGGTTTGATACAACTGAGTGGCTTGCTAGGCCATTTCAGAGGGCATTTAAGAATCAACCACATTGCTGTGGGTCTGGAGTCACATGCAGGCTACACCAGGTAAAGACAACAGATTTCCTTTCCTAAAGGACATTGGTAAACCAGATGGGTCTTTACAACAACTGACACTGGTTTCATGGCCATCACTAGACTAGCTTTTAATTCCAGATTTATTAATTGAATTCAAATTCTACCTTCTACTGTGGTAGGATTCAAACCCATGTCCCCGGAGCAATACCCTGGGTGTCTGGGTTATTAGTCCAGTTACAATACCACTATGCCACTGCCTCCCCAAATCAACACTGATAATGAGACAGTGATGAACGGTTGTTTTTCGGACTGGAGGGAGGTATATAGTGGGGTTCTCCAGGGGTTGGTGTTAGGACCCCTGCTTTTCTTGATCTAATTAATACCCAATTAAGGGCCTCATCCCTCGCTGGAATTAGCCCAGAGGTGGGCGGGCCTGTCGCTGCATGGGCATCACGGCAAACAAACCCATGCGGGATGGGTGGTCCCTCATTAAAAGGGACGTAGTGCCTGAAAGAGGGACCCGGCATCAGGAAGGTGGGGAGGGGCCTCCACCCTCGATGCCGACCCCCCTACATCTCCATCTCCCGCAACCCCCATCCCGCGAAACCCCTCCCGCTGAGACCAAGTTAGGACTAGAGTGATGTATATCCCAGAAGGGGCCAGTAAGTGGAGGGAAGGGCAGGAAATGCCACAGGGAAATACAAACATTGGCTGAATGTGCAAGACAAGGGACAGGATATCAGACCTGTAGATTGGCAGAAGGAAGTGAAAATGTGGAAAGCCAGAAAATGTAGAGTAAGTTCAAACAGTGGGCCTGAAGATAATCATAGTCCAAGGAAAAGGTCACGAACTTGTGAAAGGAAGTCTGGTTGTCCGAGGGACAGTAGCAGTAATCCAGAAAGGGATAGGAATTCGAGTAGGGGACGTGGCTTCACAAGAGCAAGGACCAGAGAACAGGCAAGGAGCGCAACTAGAAGTCGGAGCCCTTACGTTAGAGAAGCTCTAGAGGTTAATAACAAGTTAGATGGTGAGTTGGTAAATGATACAGAACAAAAATAGCTTGACAGTTGGAGAGAGTTTGGCATATACACAGAAGTGCCAGAAAGAGGACAACCAACATTGTCCCATCGATGAATCTGTACAAAGTACTCCCCGATGGTATGTATAAAGATAAAGCCAGACTTGTAGCTCGGGAATTTGAGGAACAACTAGGTGACCAAGAAGTTGGAGTGGATTCCCCAACAGCAGGAAAAGCAAGTTTGAGGATTTTCCTAGCCCTTTCAGCAACACACTCATGGGAATGTAAGTCCATTGACATCAAAGTTGCATTTTTGCAAGGGGAGATATTTCAAAGGGAAATATTTTTAAAGCCAAAAGAAGCTGGAGATATAGAAGGGTAATAATGGAAGATAAACAAGCGTGTGTATGGGCTAAACGATGCATCCAGGGTGTGGTATTTTTCAGTTAGGACTGTCCTACTAAAAGCTGGTTGTATTCAGCTGTATACAGGGCTGTGTTCTCGCACCTACACTGTTTGGGATCTTCTCCTCCCTGCTGCTCTCACATGCGTTCAAGTCTTCAGAAAAAGGAATTTTCCTTCACACAAGATCAGATGGCAGGTTGTTCAACCTTGCCCGTCTAAGAACGAAGACCAAAGTACGGAAAGTCCTCATCAGGGAACTCTTTGTTGATGATGCTGCAACAACATCCCACACTGAACAGTGTCTGCAGAGACTCATTGATAGAATTGCGGCTGCCTGCAACAAATTTGGCCTAGCCATCAGCCTCAAGAAAACAAACATCATGGGACAGGATGTCAGAAATGTTCCATCCATCAATATCGGCGACAACGCTCTGGAAGTGGTTCAAGAGTTCATCTATCTAGGCTCAAGTATCACCAGTAACCTGTCTCTAGATGCAGAAATCAACAAGCGCATGGGAAAGGCGTCCACTGCTATGTCCAGACTGGCCAAGAGAGTGTGGGAAAATGGCGCACTGACACGGAACACAAAAGTCTGGGTGTATCAGGCCTGTGTCCTCAGTACCTTGCTCTATGGCAGCGAGGCCTGGACAACGTATGTCAGCCAAGAGCGACGTCTCAATTCATTCCATCTTCGCTGCCTCCGGAGAATACTTGGCATCAGGTGGCAGGACCGTGTCTCCAACGCAGAAGTCTTTGAGGCAGCCAACATCCCCAGCATATACACCTGACTGAGCCAGCAGCGCTTGAGAAGGCTTGGCCATGTGAGCCGCATGGAAGATGGCAGGATCCCCAAGGACACATTGTACAGCGAGCTCGTCACTGGTATCAGACCCACCGGCCGTCCATGTCTCCACTTTACAGACGTCTGCAAACACAACATGATGTCCTGTGACATTGATCACAAGTCTTGGGAGTCATTTGCCAGTGAGCGCCAGAACTGGTGGACAGCCATAAAGGCGGGGCTAAAGTGTTAGCAGTAGGCAGGAGAAAAGACAGAAGCGCAAGGGGAGAGCCAACTGTGTAACAGCCCCGACAACCAATTTTAACTGCAGCACCTGTGGAAGAGTCTGTCACTCTAGAATTGGCCTTTATAGCCACTCCAGGCGCTGCTTCACAAACCACTGACCACCTCCAGGTGCTTACCCATTGTCTCTCGAGCCAATGGGTAAGGAGGCGAAAGAAGAAGAAGAAGAAGAAGAAGATTCAGCTAAAAGCAGATCCGGCAATGTTTTATTGGTTCCACGAAGAAAAACTAGCAGGCATTTTCTTGATGCACACAGATGGGGTGGATCTGCAGCATTTGAGAAATTTGTGGTAGATAAAGTTCTACAGGAAGTTAAATTTGAAATTCAGACTTCCGGAGCTTTTAAATATTTAGGGCTGAATATTAGGCAGACTAAGTTAGGGGGTAACCCTACATTAACAGTCTTACCTAGAGAATGTTAATAGGATCCCAATAAATCGGGCTAGATCCTCACAAAAGGAAGACTCTGCAACCAAGGAAGAAGTAGACCAGTTAAGGAGCTTAATTGGGCAGTTAAACCGGTTGTGCACACAACCTCAGCCGAATGCTTGCTATGATGTATTAGAATTGAGCACCATGCTGAAACAGGCTACTGTTGGGGAAGTGCTGAAAGAAAATAAGACATGAAGAAATTGAGTTTAGACAAATGTCCGCTCGAGTTTCTAGCACTGGGTGACCCAGAAGAAATGAAATTAGTAATTTTTAGTGACTCCTCACACGCTAATCTTCCCAATGGTTATTCGAGTGCATCAGGATTCATTATATGTTTGTTGGGAAGAAATGATAAATGTTGTCCATTAGCCTGGGAATCAAAGAAAATAAAGAGAATAGCTAAAAGCACCTTAGCTGCTGAGACACTTGTACTGATAGCAGTGATAGATACGGGTATGTATTTAGTCATAGTCATAGAGTCATACAGCACAGAAACAGGCCCTATGGCCCATTGTGTTTGTGCTGGCCATACAGCACCCAACTACTCTAATCCCATATTCCTGCACTTGGCCAGTCACCTGGTATGCTATGGCGTTTCAAGTGCTCATCTAAATACTTCATAAATTTAGTGAGGGTTCCTGCCTTCACCACCTCTTCAGGCAGTGCGTTCCAGATTCCAACCAACCTTTGGGTGAAAAAATGTTTCCTCAAATCCCCCCAAACCTCCTGCCCCTTACCCTAAATCTATGCCCCCTGGTTCTTGACCCCTCTGCTAAGGGAAAAAGTTTCTTCCTATCTAACCTATCAATGCCCCTCATAATTTTATATACCTCAATCATGTCCCCCCTCAGCCTTCTCTGCTCCAAGGAAAACAACCCTAGCCTTTTCAGTCTCTCTTCATAGCTGAAATGCTCCAGCCCAGGCAACATCCTGGTGAATCTCCTCTGCACCCTCTCCACTGCAATCACATCCTTCCTGTAGTGTGGTGACCAGAACTGTACACAGTACTCCAGCTGTGGCCTAACTAACGTTTTATATAGCTCCATCATAACCTCTCTGCTCTTATATTCTATGCCTCGGCTAGTAAAGGCCAGCACAAAGGGCGGCACAGTGGCGCAGTGGTTAGCACCGCAGCCTCACAGCTCCAGGGACCCGGGTTCAATTCTGGGTACTGCCTGTGTGGAGTTTGCAAGTTCTCCCTGTGTCTGCGTGGGTTTCCTCCGGGTACTCCGGTTTCCTCCCACATGCCAAAGACTTGCAGGTTGTTAGGTAAATTGGCCATTATAAATTGCCCCTAGTATAGGTAGGTGGTAGGGAAATATAGGGACAGATGGGGATGTGGTAGGAATATGGAATTAGTGTAGGATTAGTATAAATGGGTGGTTGATGGTCGGCACAGACTCGGTGGGCCGAAGGGCCTGTTTCAGTGCTGTATCTCTAAATAAAAAAAAAATCCCATATGCCTTCAAAACCACCTTATCTACCTGTGCTGCTGCCTTCAGTGATCTATGGACAAGTACAACAAGGTCCTTCTGACTTTCTGTACTATCCAGGGTGCTACCATCCATTGTGTATTCCCTTGCCTTGTTAATCCTCCCAAAATGCATTACCGCACACTCTTCAAGATAAAATTCCATTTGCCACTGCTCCGGCCATCTTGCCAGCCCATCTATATCTCCCTGTAATCTAAGGATTTCCTCCTCACTATTTACAACACCACCAATTTTCGTGTCATCTGCGAACTTACTGATCATACCTCCTATATTCACCTCTAAATCATTAATGTACACTACAAACAGCAAGGGTCCCAGCACCAATCCCTGTGGTACACCACTGGTCACAGGCTTCCAATCGCAAAAACAGCCTTCGACCATCACTCTCTGCCTCCTGCCACTAAGCCAATTTGGGGTCCAATTTGCCAAATTGCTCTGGATCCCATGGGCTCTTACCTTCTTCACCAATCTCCCACGTGGGACCTTATCAAAAGCCTTACTGAAATCCATGTATACTACACCTACTGCTTTACCCTCATCGTCACATCTAGTCACCTCCTCAAAAATTCAATCAAGTTAGTTAGACACGATCTCCCCCTGACAAAGCCATGCTGACTATCCCTGATTAATCCCTGACTATCCAACTGGAGATTAATCCTTTCCCTCAGAATTTTTTCTAATATTTTCCCAACTCACCGGCCGGTAATTACCTGGTTTATCCCTGCTACCCTTCTTGAATAATGGTACCACATTTGCTGTCTTCCAGTCCTCTGGTACCTCTCCTGTGGCCAGAGAGGATTTGAAAATTTTGTCAAAGCCCCTGCTATCTCCTCACTTGCCTCACATAACAGCCTGGGATACATCTCATCTGGGCCTGAGGATTTATCCACTTTTAAGCCCACTAAAACAGCTAATATTTCCTCCCTTTCAATGCTAATATGTTCAAGTATATCACAATCTGCCTCCCTGATCTCTACACCTACATCGTCCTTCTCCATAGTGAACACCGATGAAAAGTAATCATTTAAAACCTCACCTATAACCTCTGGCTCCACACAAAGATTGCCACTTTGGTCCCGAATGGGCCCTACTCTTTCCCTGGTTATCCTCTTGCCCTGAATATACTTATAAAACACCTTGGGATTTTCCTTCATCTTGCCCGCTAGTGTTTTTTCATGCCCCCTCTTCGCTCTCCTAATTACTTTTTTAAGTGCCACCCTATACTTTCTACACTCCTCTAGTGCCTCCGCTGTTTTCAGTGCTTGGGATTCACCGTAAGCCTCCTTTTTTTTCCTGATCCAATCCTCTATATCCCTTGACATCCAGGGTTCCCTGGACTTGTTGGTCCTACCCTTCACCTTAACAGGTACATGTTGGCTCTGAACTCTCACAATTTCCTCTTTGAATGAGTCCCACTGATGTGATGTAGACTTTCCTACAAGTAGCTGCTCCCAGTCCACTTTGGCCAGATTCTGTTTAATCATATTGAAATTGGCCTTCCCCCAATTCAGTACCTTTATTTCTGGCCCGTCTTTGTCCTTTTCCATAATTACCTTAAATCTTACAGAGTTATGGTCACTATCCCCAAAATGCACCCCCACTGACACTTCTACCACTTGACCGGCTTCATTCCCTAGGATTACGTCCAAACTGCCCCTTCTCTTGTAGGACGTTCTACGTACTGGCTCAAAAAGCTCTCGTGGATGCATTTTAAGAATTCTGCCCCCTTTAAGCCTTTTGCATTAAGACTATCCCAGTTAATATTAGGGAATTTGAAATCCCCTACTATTATTACCCTATTATTTTTAAACCTCTCAGAGATTTGCCTACATATCTGCTCCTCTATCTCTTCCTGACTGTTTGGAGGCCTGTAGTACACACCCAGCCAAGTGATTGCCCCCTTTTTGTTTTTAAGTTCTACCCAAATGGCCTCATTTGAGGAACCTTCTGAGATATCATCCCTCCTTACTGCAGTAATTGACTCCTTGATCAACAGTGCAATGCCACCTCCTCTTTTATCCCCTCCCCTGTTGCGCCTGAAGATTCTATACCCTGGAATATTGAGCTGCCAGTCCTGTCCCTCCCTCAACCATGTCTCTGTGATAGCAATAATATCATAATCCCATGTGCTAATCAATGCCCTCAATTCCTCTGCCTTACTCGTAAGACTCCTTGCATTGAAATAAATGCAATCTAACCTTTTTCTCTTGTGCCTTACCAGGTCTATATTTGCTCTGCCTTCCAGGCAGACTCACTTTCTGTTCTATCTTATCCCCTACTGTACCTCCACTCTGTATCCCATCACCCTGCCAAATTAGTTTAAATGCCCCCAACAGCACTGGCAAATCTCCCAGCAAGGATGCTTGTCCCATTCCGGTTCAGGTGCAACCCGTCCAACTTGTACAGGTCTCACCTTTGCCAGAAACAGACCCAGTGATCCAGGAAACTAAAGCCCTCCCTCCTGCACCATCTCCTCAGCCACACATTCATCTGCTCTATCCTCCTATTCCTAAACTCATTAGCACGTGGCACAAGGGGTAATCCAGAGATTACAACCTTAGAGGTCCTGCTTTTTAATCTGTTACCTGGCTCCCTAAATTCTTGTTGCAGACCTCATCCCTTTTTCTAATTATGTCATTGGTACCAATGTGTACCACGACCTCTGGCTGCTCACCCTCCCCTTCAGAATGTCCTGTAACCGCTCCGTGACATCCTTGACCCTTGCACCAGGGAGGCAACATACCATCCTGGAGTCACGTTTGCGGCCACAGAAACGCCTATCTGTACCCCTTATGATAGAATCCCCTATCACTATAGCTCTTCCACTCCTTTTCCCTCCCTGCTGTGCAGCAGAGCCATCCTTGGTGCCACGGACCTGGCTGTTGCTGCTTTCCCCTGGGAGGTCATCCCCCCCAACAGTATCCAAAGCGGTATATCTGTTTGAGAGGGGGATGGCCACAGGGGACTCCTGTACTACCTGCCTGCGCCTATTACTCCGCCTGGTGGTCACCCATCCCTTTACTGCCTGTGCTGCCATTACCTGCAGTGTGACCACCTCACTAAACATGCTATCCATGATGTCTTCAGCATCGCGGATGCTCCACAGTGCATCCACCTGCAGCTCTAGCTCCGTAATGCGGGTAGTCAGTAGTTGCAGATGGATACACTTCCTGCACAAATGGTTGTCAGGGACACTGGAAGCATCCCTGATTTCCCACAAAGCGCAGGAGGAGCATACCACAGGTACGAGCTCTCCTGCCATGACTTACCTTTAAATTAATTTAGTTACTCCCTTTTAAAAAATACTAATTACACTCGGGGTCTTGTTCTACTCCAAACATTACCCAGTACAATCTAAAGTCCTTAATAAATTACTCTAATTTAAGTATCACTTGAAGTTTTTAAAAAAAAACTTTCCCCTTTTTTAAGCAATTTAAATGCACTAACAGCTGTTACTTACCCAACCAATCACCTTACAGAATTCCCGTGATGTCACTGTTAAGTTTTTTTCCCCCTCTTTTCGAGACTCAGCGCCCGCTGAGACACACAGGGAGTGAGCTGCCGCTCCGGATCAGGTCCCACACAGGTCCACCAGCTGCCACTCCGCTCTGCTCCCAGGTAAGTGAAAGAGGGCCTCGAGCCCTGCTCTTTATTTCCAGCTGCCACTCCGGATCAGGTTCCACGCGGGTCCGCCAGCCGCCGCTCCGCTGTGCTCCCAGGTATTTATTGAATATTTTAAAGGAACTCTTATATAAGGGGCAATCGGAGAAAAATGTTCCTATAGAATGTTATATAGATAACCATTCTCTCGAGGACAATATCCATTCGACAAAAAGTGTCACAGAAAAGAGGTTGAGAATAGATCTCACAAGTATAACAGAAATGTTGGAAAGAAATTTCCAAAATAAAATGGGTCAGCGCAAGTCATCAGTTGTCGGATTGTTTTTTGAAGAGAGGTGCTTGTTCAGATAAATTGTTGGGTGTCCTCGAAGAAGGCTGTCTTGTGTTATGATGAGTTAGGAAAATGTAGAATTTTTTAATGTTAAGATCGCTTTCTAATTCTTTAAATAAGTTTTTTTTTGTTTAAAAAAGGGGGGAATATACAGTATGTTAATGGCTGGTGCTGTTGAAGGTTAATGGTATAATAATGTAAGATCAAGAAAAATGTATTATTTTGTCTCTCTTCTTTTTTGTTTTTTATATATATAATGTATTTAATTTAAAGAAAAGAGGGAAATCTGTTTGTGTCCAATAAGTTCTGTTAATGGATGTTAACTACCTAGTAGTTGAAGGTAATAGGGTGAACAGGTGCTGGGTGTTGATTAGTTAATTGTACTCAGATGTGTATATCTAAAGAGCCAGCCAGCACTGACTGGATGTTGTTAGGAGTGGAGAAGTAAGCTTTGTGGCAAGTAATAAACAGTCTCCACCAAAGCTGCCTAGTCTCTGTCTTTTTCACAAACAGGCTTGGAAGTTTCTCTAACATGGGACAAGGTGAGTTGCTCTTGCAGGGAGCTGGCATGGACATGATGGGCTGAATGGCCTCCTTCTGTGCTGGAACCAATCTATCTGTGCAGTGGTTTCACGGTACGTACCAGACATGGGAGAATTTGTGTCTGTTTCCTTGGCGGTCGATCAGACTGAGGAGGATCTCTATGACAAGGAGGCGCAGTTCAGCATCCTCCATTAATGAGGCGGATAGAAGAGGCTCCAGGAAGGAGGTGGGCAGGGTTGCTAACAGATTACTGCTCTGGAATCCAATTGTCACCTGCAGGTAGCATCAAAGAAATAAAAATTTATACACTGCAATCAACCACTCTGCAGAGCAGTGAAAGGAAGAAACAACATAAAACACTTGAAAATAGCTCAGATGTAATGCTTCCACCTCCCACTGAAACATACAGCTCACCTTAATCACGTTAAACTGAAATTTGTGCTTATGCTGGTGGGGGATGTTAATGGCAGATTGGAATACTTATCCATTTCTGGCATGCAGTGTCAGCATCAAACACTCCCAGGACAGGTATAGCATCAAACACACCTAGGGTAGGTACAGCCTGTGTTAGATACAGAGTGAAGATCCCTCTGCACTGTCCCCATCAAACACTCCTAGGGGAGGTACAGCATAAGTTTTGCTGCTGCCTAATTGGGACTGCTGAGTGCACAATGAGTCTCAGCTGACTGTTGATTGTGGGCTGCGAGCTGTGAGTTGGAGGCTGTGAAACAGCTGCAGGGAGTAAGAGACAGACACAATGAGGAAGGTTTCTACCTATTTTGTCACCAAGGAAAACAACAGAAAGACACAAGGACTGGAAAATCTTTGTGAGGTTGATTGGAGCATTTGCAGTCTTTTTTATTTGATTGTTGGTGGGGTGGGGTGGGGTGGGGAGGGAGAAGAAGCAAGAAAAAGGCTTAGGGTGGGGCTGCCTGTTTCAATAGGGGTCCTGTGTTATTTGTCACCATCGACTTGGGAACTTCCTCCCCACCCCAACCACTTGGTCTGGGATAGTGGGAGTTGTTTGGGTGAAGAGACTTTGTTCTTTGATAACATTGGGAAAAATGTGTGCCTGAGCAGCTTCAGCTGTCCCAGGCGAAGACATCACCCTCCTCCAACCAGAAGACCAGCCGTAAGACTGCTTGTATTATTGCAGCTGCGAAAACTGTTTCCTCCTGGCCTTCCTCTCCCTCAGCCTCTTCTCCTTTTGCCTCCAAGTCGTTGCAATATCAATTTACTATTATATTTGCTAATTATTTATTTCTCCCTCTCTCTCTCAACACACCGTGGGTGTAACTCTTCTACCCCATGGCTTCTCAGTCCTCTCCGTTGGCAAGGCCTTCCTATGCTGCAGCAGCTGCTGCGGTCGTTCCTGTTGCCCTGTCACCTTTCAAGCTTTAATAACAAAGGATGGGGTGAAGAGTTACGCCCACCCAAATATGACAATTGAGGCCTGCGTTAAGGCAATGGCCGAGGTTGTCGGCCCTTCGGCCATTGTTACAACCTCAAAAATGTATGACAAGGCTGTATTTTTCCTAAAGACCAAGCAGACAGTGTCCCTGGCACTGAGTAAGGGGTTCACTGTGGGTGGGACGTTCCTGCTGGTGGATCCTCTGGGGGTTACTGCGCAGCGGATTCTGCTATTGAACGTGCCGCCCTTTATTCCAAGTGAGCTCCTCTTCCCCCGTCAACACCATCTGGGGTAGGTGAGGTCGGGGATCACCCCAGTCTTGCTCGGTCTTCGGGAGAACAGCTTCCAGCATGTTTACTCCTTCTGTCGCAGTTATTTATGCAGCTGAAGTGGGAGGATGTCATGAAGGGCCACTTCCATGTGGAGTTCCAGGGGGCGGCCTGTAGCATCTTATCGAGCTCAGACGGGGCACGATGCCATGCCTGCAAGGGGGTGAGGCATGCTCGTAAGAACTGCCCCAACCTCCTGGTGGCCAGCTCCACCTCTGCTGCCCAGGGTGGCACCGCTGCACCTTCCCCCCGCCCCCACCCCCATCATGACCCCTACACCTCCATCAGACATCAGTCACTCCAGTGGGGAGGGAGAGACCAGGTGAAAGGAAGGCGCAGAAAAAGAATAAACACAGAAGTGCGCGACCACTGGATACTGTTGCACAACCCGAGCCTGATCTCAACCCAAGGCCCGATCCCGGGTAACCCACCCATCCCAGGGCTGGGGTCAGGCCCAGGGTAACCAGGTGAAAGGAGGGTGCAGAGACCTCTGACATCATGGAGGTTTTTAGGCCTCCACACCCTAGTGGGAAAAAGAGGAGAGGGCACCCCTCGAGAGAGTTAACACAGGGTCCATCTGCTGGAGGGGCGCTGTCTCCTGGTTCGGGTCACCAGGTTCCCCCTGCCACCACCACCAAGGCCACAAGACCTGGGCAAGAGCTCCCTACCAGTCAGGATGGAGTGGAGGGGGTGACCCCTGTGCATGTGGCCCCTGCTGAGGGAGCGAGTGGAGCCCTGCTTGTGGTGGGCGACCCTGGGGACTCTCCTGGAGAAGCCTCCCCATCTGCGACTGGGTCGGGTGCCCTGAATGGAGGGGAGGGCGAGGCCCTGAAGGGTCGGCCCTCCCAGCTAAAATCTAGCCCTGACCAATATGTAACCGACCCAGCTGCAATTAAAAATGCTGTCCCGTCTGCTGAGCCTGTGAGCGCTGGCAGAGCGGGAAATGGCCTTCTCTCTCCGCCTCTGCTCCCGGCTCCGGCTGGATTTCCGGAGTCGGGAATTACCATCTGCCCAGGGCCACTCACTGGCCTGGGGACAGAGGTGGAGGGGGGTCCTGAACCGTTAAGTGCCCTTAGGCTCCAGTTCTACAGAAGAACCCAGAGAGGAAGACTCTGACATTGATCCTGGAGGTTAGATCGTGACGGAGGTGGGACCAGCTGGTGCGGCCTGGATGTCCGCCCCACAGTGTGTGGTGGGTGTGTCGGCCACAGGCAGTGACGACTTGGAGGAGGTTGGGGACTTGGTGTGGGGCACGGAAGTTGATCTTGAATCCATTGCCAGTGAGGCAGTGGACTCCCTCGTGCCTCCTACTGAGTCTCCTCTCGTCCCCACTGCAGAACACCAGGACTTCCTTGCAGCCTGCAGGGGTTGCTGCAATAAGGTTCAGCTGGCTCTTGGCCGGTGGTCGAGCCTGGCGCAGATCATCCAGTCTGTCTGTGCTGCCCTCAATAAGGGGGGACGGGTGAGGGCGTGAAACTGGTTGAGAGGCGCCGTTTAAAGCGTTCCTCAAAGGGCTGCTGGGGGAGTGGAAGGCGAGGTGCACTTCTGCTCCTTCCTCACAGTAAGGTGTTGGTGATGGGTTTCAAAGTACTTTTGTCATGAAGATAACCATACCCAGCCTCAACACCAGTGGCAGCAGGGGGTCTCTCTGCAGATTTCACAAACTCTCAGTCCTCTGGGAAGGCAGGTATGCGGAGAGCCTTCTGCAGGAAACCCACACAGTTTGGGCAGATGAAGCCAGTTAAGTCTGGAGTGGCAGGTTGGGGTCTACATGAGTCACCTCACCCCTATTTCTAGTGGGGTGGCTATCTTGTTGGTCCCGACTTTTCAGTCGTAGAGCTTGTGCCAGGCCGCTTGCTCCACCTTGCCATTTGCCTGGGTGGTGTGCCGCTCCACTTGGTAAAGGTGCACACGCCCAGGCTCGGCACGTTGCAAGCGAGCTTCTTTAAAGAAGTGTCCGCTCTCTTGAGCGCTATTGACAGCGGCGAATGCGTCATCCTCGGGGGGAGGATTTTAACTGTACCCTCGAGGTGAGGAATCGCTCCGGTCCCCAGCATGGACAAGAACTGATCTCACAAGCCTTATTGAATTCTTTGAAGATGTGACAAAACACATTGATGAAGGAAGAGCAGTGGATGTGGTGTATATGGATTTTAGCAAGGCGTTTGATAAGGTTCCCCATGGTAGGCTCATTCAGAAAGTAAGGAGGCATGGGATACAGGGAAAGTTGGCTGTCTGGATACAGAATTGGCTGGCCCATAGAAGACAGAGGGTGGTAGTAGATGGAAAGTATTCAGCATGGAGCTCGGTGACCAGTGGTGTTCCGCAGGGATCTGATCTGGGATCTGCTCTGCTCTTTGTGATTTTTATAAATGACTTGGATGAGGAAGTGGAAGGCTGGGTTAGCAAGTTTGCCGATGACACGAAGGTTGCTGGAGTTGTGGATAGTGTGGAAGGCTGTTGTAGGTTGCAACGGGACATTGACAGGATGCAGGGCTGGGCTGAGAAGTGGCAGATGGAGTTCAACCTGGAAAAGTGTGAAGTGATTCATTTTGGAAGGTCAAATTTGAATGCAAAATACAGGCTTAAAGACAGGATTCTTGGTAGTGTGAAGGAACAGAGGGATCTTGGGGTCCATGTCCATAGATCGCTCAAAGTTGCCACCCAAGTTGATGGGGTTGTTAAGAAAGCGTATGGTGTGTTGGCTTTCATTAACAGGGGGATTGAGTTTAAGAGCCGCAAGGTTATGCTGCAGCTCTATAAAGCCCTGGTTAGACCACACTTGGAATATTGTGTTCAGTTCTGGTCGCCTCATTAAAGGAAGGATGTGGAAGTTTTAGAGAGGGTGCAGAGGAGATTTACCAGGATGCTGCCTGGACTCGAGGGCATGTCTTACGAAGAAAGGTTGAGGGAGCTAGGGCTTTTCTCATTGGAGCATAGAAGGATGAGAGGTGACTTGATAGAGGGGTACAAGATGATGAGAGGCATAGATAGAGTGGATAGTCAGAGACTTTTTCCCAGGGCGGAAAGGGTTATCACCAGGGGGCATAATTTTAAGGTGATTGGAGGAAGGTTTCGGGGAGATGTCAGAGGTAGGTTCTTTACACAGAGAGTGGTGGGTGCTTGGAATGCACTGCCAGCGGTGGTAGTAGAAGCAGATACATTAGGGACATTTAAGCGACTCTTGGATAGGTACATGGATGATAGTAGAATGAAGGGTATGTAGGTAGTTTGATCCTAGAGTAGGTTAAAGGTTCGGCACAACATCGTGGGCCGAAGGGCCTGTACTGTGCTGTACTGTTCTATGTTCTATCTGCTCCCTCGGCTTGGTGGACATCTCCATCCCAACTCCAGCGCCTCCACATGGGGGTTTGGAGGAGGATGGTCCTGAATCGACCTCCTCTACATTCCGCAGGTGTACGTTTCCTGCGTCTCAGCAGCCTCCATGTGGCTGGTGCCATGCTCGGATCACCACCTGGTGTGGGCGGAGCTCATCCGCTCTGCAAGTGGGTGGGATCCGCGTACTGGCACTTTAACCACAAGTTGCTGGAGGAAGAGCGATTTTAGGACTCATTCCGTCGATTCTGGGCTGACTGGAGAAGGAAGCAGGGGGGCTTCCCCTCCTTGGGGCTATGGTGGGTGTACGTGAAGGGGTCGACCAAGAGGCGGGGAGTCGAGATTGGTGCCTGGCAAGGGAGGTTCTCAATTCAGAGTCCTGTTTCGGTCAGGCCGTCTCAGACCCGGACCTGTGGCAGGCGTACAAAGCGAAGGGCGCTTTGAGGGACCTGCAGCTCGTAGGGTCCTGAGCGGCATACGTGAGGTCACGGATCCAGATTCTGGAAGGTGTGGACCGCGCCTCACCCGCTTCATCTATTCGCTGGAAAAATGGCAGGGGGGTTCCGTAAGCAGCTCATTGAGCTGCTGGCTGTCGATGGATCCTCCGTCACAGATCCGGAGGAATGAGCTTCTTAGTCCATACCTATTACAGTACATTATTCTCTCCGGATCCATCCAGTGAGGATGCATGCAGAGTTTTGTGGGAGGACCTGCTGAAGGTCAGCCCGGAGGGCGCCGAAGGAGTGGAGGCTCCGCTCACGTTGGCAAATCCCTGTGGCTGGACGGTCTGACCGTGGAGTTCCTCAGGGCTTTCTGGGATGTCCTGGGGGGCGATTACGCATTGGTCCTGGGGGAAAGCCTGGTAACTGGGGAGATACCCCTCTCATGGTGCAGGGTGGTCATCGTCCTGCTGCCAAAGAGGACGATCTCTGCTTGCTTAAGAACTGGCATCTGGTCTCCCTCCTCAGCACGGATTATAAGATCTTTGCCCGGGCTATGTCTACGCGCCTGGGCTCCGTGCTGGCCCAAATGATCCATCCCAACCAGTCCTACACAGTCCCTGGCCGGTCCATCCAGGACAATATCCACCTGGTCTGGGACCTGATTCATCTTTCCCAGAGGACTGGTCTGTTGGTCGCCTTTCTTTCCCTCGATCAGGAGAAGGCGTTCGACAGGGTGGATCACGAATATCTTTTCGGGACTCTGTGCGCATTCGGAATCGGGCCGCATTTTGTGGCCAAAGTCCGACTTTTATATGCTGCCGCAGAGTGTCTGGCCAAAGTTAACGGGTCCTTGACGGCGTCTCTGCTTTGGGAGAGGAGTACATCAGGGATGCTCCATATCTGGCCAATTATATACCCTCTGCCTGGAGCCATTCCTGTGCTTGCTCTGCAGGAGGTTGACGGGATTGGCTCTGTGTGGGCTGCGCATGCAGGTCGTCCTCTCGGTTTACGCCAATGACAGTCACCGATCCCATTGACTTGCGGAGGATGCGCGAGTGCCAGCAGACCTTTTCTGTCGGTCCATGAGGATCAATTGGGAGAATTGTTCCGGACTCCTGGTGGGTCAGTGCTGGAGGAGTTGACACTTTTTGCGTGGAGCACCATGCATCTCCTCTATCTGGGAGTCCACCTGAGCCCCACTGAGGAAGCCTGGCTGGCAAACTGGCAGGAGTTGGAAGCGTAAGTCACCACTCAGCTAAGGTGCTGGACAGGACTGATCTGAATGCATTCCTAGAGGGGCCAAGCGTTGGTCATAAACGAACTGGTGGCTTCAATGCTGTGGTACCGGTTGGTCACTTTGGTCCCTGCATTTACCACCAAGATGCAGAAGAAGCTCGTTGAATTCTTCTGGGGCAAGAGGAAACACTGGGTGTCTGCCGCGGTCCTGAGTCTCCCAATTGAGGAGGATGGCCAGTCGCTGGTGTGCGTCTGCACCCAGGATGCGACTCTCCACCTTTGGACCCTGCAGAGATCCTTTTACGTCGAGCGTCCTCTCAGATGGTGTGCATGGTGATGTATTTTTTCTACTGGGGCACTGCCGACACGCCGCTCTCAGAGGCGAATCTTAGCCGTGCCTCTCTGAAGGAGTTGCCTATCTTTTACCGGGATCCATTCAGAATCTGGAACATGCTCAGCTCCAGTCAGCGTGCTCCCCCACCAGCAGAGGAGAAGGCCTTGGCTGTCCGGGCGGCCGGCTCTGGAGATGGGTGGAGAAGTAGCCGAAGCCTCCAGGACGCCCCTCACTGCGGGTGACAAGGGGGCTCGGAAGTGTGCAGCACTCCCAGCTGAGCTGACCACTGCTTGGCCGGAACTGCTCATCAGACCCAGGCCCCGAAACCCTCATTGGGAGCCGGTCCCGCACAACCTAAGCCGCCTCTTGGAAATGCCCTCCATGCCATACCACATGGCGCGGAGGGGTTTCCTGTCTGGGCTGCTCCTGCACATTCTCCACTTGCTTGCCCTCATCTGCCATCCGGACACGTTGTGGCAGTCTGTGTTGCCATCTGGTAGTGAGGGGAAACCCCGGTGGAGGTCTCTGTGGGAGACCTCTCCCTTTACATAGGGGACCTTGGGTGGAGGGTGCTGCACAAGTCAGACCCGTGCAATACACTTTTAAGTAGGTTCACGCACTCCCATGCCACCTGCAATTTCTGCAGCCTGGACGAGTCTGTGTTCCACGTATATATGGAGTGTGTGGGGCTGCAGCCCCCTTTGAGTATTTAAGGGGGCTGCTCCTCAGGTTTTGGTTGCACTTCAGCCTCACGCTCCTGATCTTTGGGCACCCAGTGCGGAAGGGGGGTGGGCCGGGAGGAGGATCTCGTCGGTCTGCTCTTGGGCCTGGCCAAGGTGGCAATTCACAGGTCCAGTCTGTAGGCCATTGGAGGGTTCCATCTGCCCTGATTGCCTGCCCCTTTTCCGAGGTTACATTCACGCCTGGGTGTCCCTGGAGAAGGAGCATGTGGTGTCCGCCGGTTTGCTTGAGGCTTTTCGTGACTGGTGGGCGCCGCAGGGGCTGGAGTGCATCATTGATGCAGAGAATGTTGTTTTAATTTGAGTTTTGTTTTATTTTATCTGTTTTTAATAAAGTTATTTATTTAAAATGCTTATAAAGGGAGCCTGGGGAATAAAGGCTCCCTTGACAAAAATGAATAAAAGGGGCCTAAGGTATAAAGGCCACCTTAAGAAATAAAAAACGGGACTGAAAAAAAATATTTAAAATGGGGTAGATACAGAGTAAAGATCCCTTGGAAAAAAAGGGTTAGATACAGAGTAAAACTCCCTCTACACTGTCCCATCAAACACTCCCAGGAAAGAAACAACACACATGTACAACAGGGACCCCTGCATTGTTGGGAGTCCTGAGTGCATTTCCCTTTCTATTTTCAGGCATTTAGGCTGGTTGTGCCCAGTTAACTCTTTGTCTGTTGAGTTTTGTATGCACGATTGAGGCTTTCTGACTTTACCAGTGAGTGTGCACTGAAGGAATGAGGGAATATTTTCTAGAAGCCATACCTGGAGGAGGGATTTTAGCAGCATCAACTGAATCATACGATTTCCATCATCCCTGAAACAGGAAGCAAAGTGGGAAATGAATGTTTTGTCACAGGCCTGTTTTTACTGCATTGATTATAAAAGCCAGAAGCAGTCACATGATAGTGGACATTGGCACAGAGGCAGGTAGCTGATTGAGGCCATACTCCCCTCTGCTGCTCAGCACTTTGACCATATGTCATGGAACTGGTTTTTCTCCTGTGTTTAAAACAGTGTGCCTTTAAGACTGAGCACAATGTGCCAGCAGCTGCACCTGTTACCTAGGCTACAGCAGGAGAGAGAGGTCACATGGTGTACTGTAACTTTTAACTGTGGGTAAAGACTGGCTTCAACTGATTTAAACTGGAGTCCAACGAAGCATGCTCTGAAGGAAGAAACTGTATATCTCTCTTAGCAGGAAAATCTACATTTATCTTCATGCTCTGTATTGTCTAAGGAGAGATTTTTTAAAAAAACCCTGGAAAAAAGAACATTTGTCTTCAAGAGGGACACTCTGTCGTTTGTTTGTATTTGCTGGAATTCTCAGTAAGGTTTCTACTGAAAAACTACCAATTCTAGAATCCAAATAGACCTGTGGCTATACTCCTTGTTAAAAGAACTGTGTGACGCCTGCTGCAACCGAAGTGCTTTGAATGCCTATCCATTATAGACTGTCAAATTCGCCTGGAGACTTCGAGTGGCATCTGATTGTTCTAATCTGGGGGACCCCAGCAACCAGGAACGTAACACACCAGGACTTACAACCCAGCTACTTATTTTATTCCTAAGAAATACTATTTTTAAAAACTGGTTAACTATTGTTAGTTTTGAATGTATGTGTGTGTGCATGGGGAGGCTTAGGTTAAATAAGAAGTTATAAGGTATTTAGACGTAGATTTATCTTAATAGTGTTTAAGATTTAGTTTATTAATAAATAGTTAATTTATTGTTGTTTAAAGATACCTGGTTTGGTCTGTTTTATTCTGGGGGTAATTTGGCTAATTTTCGGTAGGTGGGAAAACTTTAATAATATGCTGCAACCTGTGGAGTATTGGGACTGAATTGACAGTGCATTGCTCCCACCTCGGGGATACGATATTAATTGGGGGCTTGTCTCCACTGAGTCTGTGCTGACCAACAACCACCCATTTATACTAATCCTACATTAATCCCATATTCCCTACCACATCCCCACCATCTACCTACACTAGGGACAATTTACAATGGCCAATTTACCTATCAACCTGCAAGTCTTTGGCTGTGGGAGGAAACCGGAGCACCCGGCAGAAACCCATGCGGTCACAGGGAAAACTTGCAAACTCCACACAGGCAGTACCCAGAACTGAACCCAGGTCGCTGAAGCTGTGAGGCTGCGGTGCTAACCACTGCACCACTCAGATTAGAGGGGACATGATGAAAAACTTTTTCACCCAGAGGGTGGTGGGTGTCTGGAATTCACTGCCAGGTACAGTGGCAGAGGCAGAAACCCTCAACTCATTTAAAAGGTATCTGGACATACACCTGAAGTGCTGTAACCTGCAAGGCTACGGACCAGGTGCTGGAAGATAGGATTAGATTGAGCGGCTAGTTTCTCGGCCGGCGCAGAGACAATGGGCTGAATGGCCTCCTTCTGTGCCGTAATATTTCTATAGTTCCATGGTGAAGTGATTAAAAGAGTGGGTAAGGTACATTACTTGATTAACACCCCTGATCGCTGGAAGAAGAACAGGTTGTGTCACATCAATATGTTAAAGCAATATTATCGCAGGGTGGAGGATAAGCCAGTACAGGTATGTCAGGTAATTGGGACTGTTGAGAAGGAAAAGGATAGTGAGGATGAGGCAGAAGCAGGCCTAGTCAATTCTCAGATTGAACCTCCAACTATCAGATTAGCGAATACATAATGGCTAGGAAAATTGGACAACATGCTTTTGCACTTAGAGGCAAAACAACGTGAAGACCTAACCAGGCTTTTCACAACATTTAAAACAGTCTTTAGGGATAAGCCAAGATGTAAAACCTTAACCACAAATGATGTGGATATAGAGTAATCCATTCCTTTAAAGCAACATCCTTACTGCTTAAATCCAGACAAACAGGCCCAAGTAAAAGCAGAAAACAACTTATTTTTAATTCATTCATGGGATGTGGGTGTCACTGACCAAGTCAGTATTTATTGCCCATCCCTAATAACTCTGAGAAGGTGGTGGTGAGCTTCCTTCTTGAACCGCTGCAGTCCATGTGAGGTAGGTATACCCATAGTGCTGTTAGGAAGGGAGTTCCAGGATTTTGACCCAGCGACAGTGAAGGAACAGTGAATTAGAATTAGAATTAGTGATATAGTTCCAAGTCAGGATGGTGTGTGGACTTGGAGGGGTACCTGCAGGTGGTGGTGTTCCCATGCATTTGCTGCCCTTGTCCTTCTAGGTGGTAGAGTTTGCGGGTTTGGAAGGTACTGTCTAAGGACCCTTGGGGCGTTGCTACATTGCATCTTGTAGACGGTACTATTAGAATTAGAACATTACAGCGCAGTACAGGCCCTTCGGCCCTCGATGTTGCGCCGACCTGTGAAACCATCTGACCTACACTATTCCATTTTCATCCATATGTCTATCCAATGACCACTTAAATGCCCTTAAAGTTGGCGAATCTACTACTGCTGCAGGCAGGGCATTCCACGCCCTTACTACTCTCTGAGTAAAGATACATACTGCTGCCATTGTGCGTTGGTGGTGGAGGGAGTGGATGTTTATGAATGGGGTGCCAATCAAGCGGCTGCTTTGTCCTGGATGTTGTAGAGATTGTGGAGTGTTGTTGGAGCTGCATCCATCCAGGCAAGTAGACAGTATTCCATTACACTGCTGACTTGTGCCTTGTAGATGGTGGACAGGCTTTGGGGAGTCAGGAGGTGAGTTACTCGCCGCAGGATTCCTAGCCTCTGTCCTGCTCTTGTAGCCACAGTATTTATGTGGTTGATCCAGTTCAGTTACTGGTCAATGATAACTCCTAGGATGTTGATAGTGGGGGATTCAGTGATCGTAATACCATTGAACGTCAAGGGGAGATGGTTAGATTCTCTCTTGTTGGATTGGTCATTGACTGGCACTTGCGTGGCGTGAATGTTATTTGATCGAACCTATTCAAATAGCTGGAGTTCACCAGTAGTGCTAGTACCTAAACCTGACAGGTCAATCCGGTTTAGTATAGACTACAGAAAAGTCAATGCAGTAATGAAGGCAGACTAATTCCGTGTTTAAAAGACTGTATTGACAGAGTGGGCAGTGCTAGGTTTCTTACCAAGATCGACTTGTTAAAGGGATACTGGCAAGTTCCTTTGACTCATCGAGCCAAAGAGATAACACTTGACAGTCTAAATCAGTGCCGGGTGATGCCATTTGGGCTAAAAAATGCGCCAGCCACTTTTCAAAGATTAATGAATCAGGTGGTAGCTAGTGTTCTCAACTGTGTAGTGTATCTCGATGATATACTAATATACAGTAACACTTGGCAAGTACACTTAAACAAGCTAAAAATTCTGTTTAAAAAACTACAAGCAGTGGGCTTTGTGATAAATCTGGAAAAAAGCAAATTCAGAAAAATAAGAGTAAATTACTTCGGACACATAGTGGGGCAAGGACAGGTATTTCCAAAAATGGCAAAGGTACAAGCCTCAGTAGAGTTCCCTATCCCTAAATATAAACCGGAATAAATTAGGTTTTTAGTGATGTGCGGTTTTTACAGGAAATTTGTATGGAATTTTAGTACTGTGGCTGCTCCATTAACTGATTTGCTACAAAAAAAGAAAAACAATGCAATATGGTCAGATGAATGCCAGGCAGCTTTTGAAAAGCTAAAGGCAATCTTAACTAATGAACCAGTGTTGGCTGCTCCAAATTTTGCTAAACCCTTCAAAACTAAATTGTCATAAAAAAAAGTATTCCACTGTGGAAAAGGATACATTAAGACTTTTGCTGGCTCTCAAACATTTCGAAGTACATGTCCACTAAGACTATAAAGAAACACTAATATACACTGACCATAACTGGGGCGGCACAGTGGCGCAGTGGTTAGCACCACAGCCTCACAGCTCCAGCGACCCGGGTTCAATTCTGGGTACTACCTGTGTGGAGTTTGCAAGTTCTCCCTGTGTCTGCGTGGGTTTCCTCCGGGTGCTCCGGTTTCCTCCCACATGCCAAAGACTTGCAGGTTGATAGGTTAATTGGCCATTAGCAATTGCCCCTAGTATAGGTAGGTGGTAGGGAAATATAGGGACAGGTGGGGATGTGGTAGGAATATGGAATTAGTGTAGGATTAGTATAAATGGGTAGTTGATGGTCGGCACAGACTCGGTGGGCCGAAGGGCCTGTTTCAGTGCTGTATCTCTAAACTAAACTAAAACTAAACATAACTCATTAATGTTTGTGGAAAACTGTAAAAACCGAAATGCTAGAATATTTAGATAGAATTTGTTGTTACAGCCTTATCATTTGAAAACTGTACATATTTCGGGGAAAAACAATGATATTGCCGACACTTTGTCACAAATTTAATCATGTTAAGTTATATGGACAGCGATGGTACAAAGAAAAGTTCTGTAAATAATCAGTGGAGTGAATGGGGTCATGAATGTGAAAAAATGTTTAGAGTGTTTTTTTCAATTTCTATTTTTTGCATTGTAATGAAACGCATTTTAAGAATGGCGTTTCATTACACCAAGGACAGAGGTGTCACAGAACTGTTTTTTCTCCTCTGTTTAAAAACAGTGTGCCTTTAAGACTGAGCGCTGTGTGCCAGCAGCTGCATTTGTTGCCCAGGCTACAGCAGGAGAGAGAGGTCACATGGTATACTGTAACTTTTAACTGTGGGTAAATACTGGCTTCAACTGGTTTAAACTAGAGTCCAGTGAAGCATGCTCTGAAGGAAGAAGCTGTATACCTCTCTTTGCAAGAAAATCTACATTTATCTTCATACTCTGTATTGTCCAAGGAGAGATTTTTTTAAAAACCCTGGAAAAAAGAACATTTGTCTTCAAGAGGGACACTCTGTCGTTTGTTTGTATTTGCTGGAATTCTCAATAAGGTTTCTACTGAAAAACTCTTAATTTTAGAATCCAAATAGACATGTGGCTATACTCCTTGTTAAAAGAACTGTGTGACCCCTGCTGCAACCGAAGTGCTTTGAATGCCTATCCATTATAGACTGTTAAATTCACCTGGAGACTTTGAGTGGTAGGCAACAGAGAGTGGGGATAATGGGTAAGTACTCCGATTGGCAGGATGTGACTAGTGGTGCCCCACAGGGATCTGTGTTGGGGCCTCAATTATTCACATTATTCATTAACAACTTGGATGATGGCATAGTAAGTCATATATCCAAATTTGCTGATGATACAAAGTTAGGCGGAATTGCAGACAGTCCAGATGATAGCATAAAATTGCAAGGAGATATTGACAGACTAGGTGAATGGACAAAACAGTGGCAGATGGATTTCAATCCAGGCAAGTGTGAGGTTATCCATTTTGGACCAAAAAAGGTTAGAGCAGGGTACTTTCTAAATGGGAAGAGGTTAAGTATAGTGGATGTCCAAAGAGACTTGGGGGTTCAGGTGCATAGATCTTTAAAATGTCACGAGCAAGTGCAGAAAATAATCAAAAAGGCTAATGGATGCTAGCCTTTATATCTAGAGGATTGGAGTGTTAAGACACAGAGGTTATTCTGCAGCTGTACAAAACCCTGGTTAGACCCCAATTGGAGTACTGTGAGCAGTTCTGGGCACCACATTTTAGGAAGGATATATTGGCCTTAGAGGGGGTGCAACGTAGGTTTACAAGAATGATACCTGGACTACAGGGGTTAAGTTACGAGAAGAGATGACATAAATTAGGCCTGTTTTCACTAGAATTTAGAAGGTTAAGGGGTGATCAGATCGAAATCTTCAAGCTATTAACAGGAAAAGACAGGCTAGATAAAGATAAACTATTTCCACTGGTTGGAGATTCTAAAACTAGGGGGCATAGTCTAAAAATTAGGGCCAGACCGTTCAGGAGAGATGTTAGGAAGCACTTCTTCACGCAAAGGGTGGTAGAGGTTTGGAACTCTCTCCCACAAACAGCAGTTGAAGCTAGAACAGTTATTAATTTTAAATCTGAGATAGATAGATTTTTGTTAAGCAAAGATATTAAGGGAAGTGGGCCAAAGGCAGGTATATGGAGTTAGGCCGCGTATCAGCCATGATCTCATTGAATGGCGGGACAGGCTCGAGGGGCCGAATGGCCTACTCCTGTTCCTATCTTCCTATGTTCCTATGAGTGGCATCTGATTGTTCTAATCTGGGAAACCCCACCAATCAGGAATGTAACTCACCAGGACTGACAACCTAGCTACTTATTTTATTCCTAAGAAATATTATTTTTAAAAACCGGTTAACCATTGTTAGTTTTGAACGTATGTGAATGTGCTTAGGTTAAATAAGAAGTTATAAGGTCTTTAGACATAGATTTATCTTAATAGTGTTTAAGATTTAGTTTATTAATAAATAGTTAATTTGTTGTTGTTTAAAGATACCTGGTTTGGTCTGTTTTATTCTGGGGGTTACTAAAGTGTTTAATTTGGCTAATTTTTGGTTGGTGGGAAAACTTTAATAATATACTGCGACCTGTGGAGTACTGGGACTGAACTGACAGTGCATTGTTCCCACCTTGGTCATAACACATATGATTATGATGTTTCCGCTGATGTTTGGTGTATAGCCCTGCACTGTGCAGAAATACAGTAACACTTATCTCCACCACACATGTGGGCTGTGCATGGAGCAGATTTGGGGATTTCAGAGGGAGGATGAACAGGTTATCCTGTACTAACACAGCTGATGGGTGAAAGGTGGCTGACTGATGACTAGTTATAATGGGGGACTTTAATTATCCAAATATAGACTGGGATAATAGTAGTGTAAAGGGCAGTGAGGGGCAAGAGTTCCTAGAGTGTGTTCAGGAAACTCTTCTACAACAGTATGCTGCTAGTCCAACGAGATAGGAGGCTCTGTTAGACCTGGTTCTTGAGAATGAGGTGGGGCAAGTGGATCAAGTATTAATAGGAGAGCATTTAGGGGATAGTGATCATTGTATCATAAAGTTTAGGTTGACAATGGAAAAGGACAAAGAGCAGTCTGGGGTAAGAATAATTAAATGGGGGAAGGCCAACTTCAATGGGGTAAGAATGGAGCTGGGGCGACTAAACTGGAGTCAAAAGCTGGCAAGAATACCGGTAGATGAACAATGGGCTACCTTCAAAGAAGAGATAGTTCAGGCACAGACAAGGTAGGTTCCCTCGAAAGGGAAAAGTAGGACAAACAAATCCAGAGCTCCCTGGATGACAAAAGAGGTAGAGATTAAGATAAAAAAGAAAAAGTGTGCCTATGACAGATGCCAGCTAGAAAATACTATTGAGAACCAGGCTGAATACAGAAGGTCCAGAGGGGAAGTGAAAAAGCAAATAAGAGAAGCAAAGAGAGAGCATGAGAAGATACTGGTAGCTAGCATTAAAGGAAATCCCAAAGTTTTCTATAGGCATATAAATAGTAAAAGGGTGGTGAAAGGAGAAGTGGGGCTGATTAGGGACCAGAAAAAGGATTTACACATGGAGGCAGAGGGCACAGCTGAGGTATTAAATGAATACTTTGCATCTGTCTTTACCAAGGAAGAAGATTCAACCCAGGCTATGTTGAAAGAGGAGGTACATCAGACATGAGAGGGGTTTAAAATTGATGAAGAGGAAGTATTAGATAGGCTGTCTGTACTTAAAGTGGATAAAATACCAGGGCCGGATGAAATGCATCCACAGATACTGAGAGAAGTGAGGGTGGAAATCGCAGAGGTACTGGCCATAATTTTTCAGTCTTCCTTCGACTCGGGGGTGGTGCCAGAGGACTGGAGAATTGCAAACATTACACCCTTGTTCAAAAAAAGGGTGTAAAGATAAGTGCAGCAACTACAGGCTAGTTTAACTTCGGTGGTGGGAAAACTTCTGGAAAAAATAATTCAGGATAAAATCAATAGTCACATGGACAAATGCGAGTTAATTAAGGAAAGCAAGCATGGATTTCTTAAGGGAAAATCATGATTAACTAACTTGCTGGAGTTTTTTGAGGAGGTAACAGAGAGGGTTGATGAGGGCAATGCTGTTGATGTGGTGTACATGGACTTTCAAAAGGCGTTTGACACAGTGTCACACAACAGACCTGTGAGCAAACTTGTAGCTGATGGAATAAAAGGGACGGTAGCAACATGGATACGAAATTAACTGAGTGACAGGAAATGAAGAGTAGTGGTTAATGGATCTTTTTCGGGATGGAGGAAGGTTTGTAGTGGAGTTCCCCAGGGATCAGTGTTGGGACCCTTGCTTTTCCTGATATATATTAATGACCTAGACCTTGGTGTACAGGGCACAATTTCAAAGTTTGCAGATGATACAAAACTTGGATACATTGTGAACTGTGAGGAGGATAGTGTAGAACTCCAAAAGGACATAGACAAGTTGGTGGAAAGGACAGACAGGTGGCAGATGAAGTTAAATGCAGAGAAATGTGAAGTGATTCATTTTGGTAGGAAGACCATGGGAAGGCAATATAAAATAAAGGGTACAATTCTAAAGGAGGTGCAGGAGCAGAGGGACCTAGATGTATAAGTGCATAAGTCATTGAAGGTGGCAGGACAGGCTGACAGAACACAAGAACACAAGAACTAGGAGCAGAAATAGACCATATGGCCCATTGAGCCTGCTCTGCCATTCAATACAATCATGGCTGATCTTGGGCTTCAATTCCATTTTCCTGCCCGCTCCCCATATCCCTTGATTCCTTGTGAGACCAAAAATCTATTTATCCCTGCCTTAAATGTATTCAATGAAGGAGCATCCACAACCCTCTGGGGTAGAGAATTCCAAAGATTCATAACCCTTTGAATTAAATAATTTCTCCTCATCTCAGTCCTGAATGATTGACCCCTTATCCTGAGACTGTGTCCCCGTGTTCTAGATTCCTTGACCAGTGGGAACAATCTCTCAGCTTCCACCCTATCAGGCCCTTTCAGAATCGTGTATGTCTCAATTAGATTGTCTCTCATTCTTCTAAATTCCAGATAATATAGGCCCAATTCACTTAGCCTCTCATAATAAGACAACCCCCTCACCCAGGGACCAATTTAGTAAATCTTCACTACACCGCCTCCAATGCAGATATATCCTTTCTTAAATGTGGAGACCAGAATTGCACACAGTATTCCAGGTGCAGTCTCATCAAAACCCGTACAATTTGAGTAAGACTTCTTTATTCCTGTACTCCAATCCCCTTGCAATAAAGGGCGGTTAATAAAGCATTCCAAGCATTCAGTATCCTGGGCTTTATGAATAGGGGCATAGAGTACATAAGCAAGGAAGTTATGTTAAACTTGTATAAGACACTAGTTCGGCCTCAGCTGGAGTATTCATCCAATTCTGGGCACCACACTTGAGGAAAGACGTGAGGGCATTGGACAGAAAAGATTCACAAGAATGGTTCCAGGAATAAGGAATTTCAGTTATGAGGGTAGATTGGAGAAGTTAGGACTGTTTTCCATGGAGAAGAGAAGGCTGAGAGATGATTTTATAGAGATATTCAAAATCATGAGGGGTCTGGACCGAGTAGATAGAGAGAAACTGTACCCACTCGTGAAACAGTTGAGAACGAGAGGGCACAGATTTAAAGTATTTGGTGAGAGAAGCAAAACTGACATGCAGTGAGTGGTTAAGGTCTGGAATACGCTGCCTGAGAACATGGGGGAGGCAGGTTCAATTGAAACATTCAAAAGGGAATTAGACAGTTATATTAAAAGGAACAATGTGCAGGGTTATGGGGAAAAGGCAGGGGAATGGAACTGAGGGAGTTGCTTTTTCAGAGAGCTGGTGCGGACACGATGGGCCGAATGGCCTCCTTCTGCGCTGTAACGATTCTGTGATGGCAGGTGTTGCAAAGCAGTCAAATGTTGTCGCTACTTTGTTGATAGCGCTAGTCCAGTTCACTTTTAGGCCAATGGTGACCTCTAAGATGTTGGTGCTGGGGAACTCGGCAAGATTGCACAGTTTGGTTCAGCCTGGCAGTGGCCAGGAAAGATGGGAGTCAGTGGCAAAGAGGCCACAGATAATAGTAAAACCAAAGGAAAATACTGCAGATGCTGGAAATCTGAAATAAAAACTGAAAATGCTGGAAACGCTCAGCACGGTCTGACAGCATCTGTGGAGAATGAGTCAGAGTTAACATTTCAGGTCTGTTGTCCAATGAGGTAAAAATATCAGCAGGCACTTGGAGAGGTTAGCCAGCATAGATTTGTAAAAGGAAGAGGTAGATAGATTTTTGAAATCTCGGGGAGTCGAGAGTTATGCGAAGCAGGCCCGAAAGAAGAGTTGAGGCCTGGGACAGATCAGCCATGATCTTACTGAATGGCGGGGCAGGCTCGAGGGGCTGAACGGCCTACTCCTGCTCCTACTTCTTGAGTTCTTATTCTTGAGTTCTTGTGAATAATCTAATGGAATATTTTGATGAAGTAACAGAGAAGGCTGATGAAGGGAATGCAGTGTCTGTTGTTTATATGGATTTCAAGAAAGTGTTTGAGAAAGTACCACATAAAAGGCTGGTTAACAAAATTGAGGCTCATGGACTAGGAGGGTCAGTGTCCAATTGGATAAAATTGGCTCAAGGACAGAAAACAGCCAGTCATGGTAAATGGTTGTTTTTCAGACTGGAAGATGGTAGACAGTGGTGTTCCCCAAGGGTCAGTGCTGGGACCACTGTTTTTTTACCTATATATAAGTGCTCAAGATGGCGGCGTCCAGGATGGTGGTCGCGTAAGGCTGGGAGAGGAATTCACCGCAGAGAGAGGGTGAATGGCTGGCAATCCGGGAAAGGACTGCTGATGAAGACCCTGCCAGTTGTGGCCAAGCTTGGAAGGCCATTTGGCTATGTTTGGGGAGCCCGTCCACGGCGACGAACAGGAGGAAGAGCGGCCACATGGTTCCGGCAGCGGCTCCCGCTCACTCTGCGACTCCGCGCTGCTTCCACACAAACTTTCCCTCAACTCCAGCTCGGCTCCTGGATCTGGATCCGGATCCCAGTAGTAGTACACCATTATAAAAGGGACAATGGTGGGAGCTGATGCAATGTTTTATTACCTGCACCCCCTCCCCCCCCCCCCACCCCGATCCCAGCTCACCCCCCTCGCACCCCCTTCCCAGCTGCCCCCTCGCACCATCTTCCCCTCGCACCCCCTTCCCCTGCACCCCTCTCCCCTACCCCCCCACTCCCAGCTCACCCCCCTCGCACGCCCTTACCCCCATCCCCCTCGCACCCCCTGCCCAGCTCCCCCTTGCACCATCTTCCCCTCGCACCCCCTTCCCCTGCACCCCTCTCCCCTACCCCATGCAGCCCCCCTCCCAGCTTCCCCTGCACCCACTTCCCTCCACCCCTTCCCACCGCACTCCTCCTCCTCGCACCCCCCCCTTCTGCTCCCCCTTCCCCCCTTCCCTCCACCTCCTCCCACCGGCATCCACCTACCCCTGTGTAGGGGCCCCAACAACCCCACTGCCTTGTGGGCATCTCGGGAGATACCAAGGCTAAGGGAGTAAACCCTAACAGAAAATGCGGAGCGGAACCCCGAAGGCGATCGTGTGTCACCTTTGGCATGTTTCCAGCAGTTCCTGCAGCCACATTGGTGCCAAACGTCGTGCTCTGCACTCCTTTGGACCCCACCAGGAAGGCCGAGAGGTGGGTTTTGATGCTTGGGCAACTCACAACCTCCATACATCCGCCCAGGCATGCGCCATGGAGAGGTCACTCCATAGTCGCCTCACAGCGACCAAATCAACACAGAAGGCAGCAGTTACGGGTTATAAGTCCAGCTCAATTGGCGTAGAGAATGGGCGCTATGGGTTGCCTTTGTCGGTGGGAGAGGTCATCGCATCTCACTGGACAGCTACCGCCCGCCTCAAACCGGGCAGCCCCCGGTCAGTAAGGTTCTGTCCCGCCACAGTCCACCTGCTTCAATGGGTGCTTGGAGCTCAGGGTCATTGCCCGACAAGTGGACTGCAGCACCGCACCAAACAGCACGACCAGTAAAGGAAAGAAGGTACCAGCCCTTCGTTTTGCAAGCTGGAACATCAGAAATATGTGTCGGAAGACTTTACACAAATCAACGATTCTCGGAAGACCGCCATCATCAACAACGAGCTCAGTAGACTCAATGTGGACATTGCAGCACTTCAGGAGACACGCCTCCCTGCGAGTGGATCTCTAAGAGAGCAAGAATACACCTTCTTCTGGCAGGGTAGGGATCCTAAAGAACCAAGACAGCATGGAGTGGGCTTCGCCATCAGAAACTCTTTGCTCAGCATGATAGAGCCTCCCTCAAATCGCTCGGAACGCATACTGTCCATCCGACTGTTCACCGCCTCTGGTCTAGTACACCTACTCAGCATCTATGCTCCAACACTCTGCTCCCCACCTGAAGTTAAAGACCAGTTCTATGAGGAACTCCATAATATCATTAGTAGCATCCCCAATACCGAACACCTGTTCCTGCTGGGGGACTTTAATGCCAGGGTTGGGGCCGTCCATGACTCATGGCCTTCCTGCCTTGGGTGCTATGGCATTGGAAGGATGAATGAGAATGGACACAGACTGCTGGAGTTGTGTACCTATCATAACCTCTGCATCACCAACTCATTCTTTCACACTAAACCCTGTCACCAGGTTTCTTGGAGGCACCCAAGATCACGTCGTTGGCATCAGCTGGACCTCATCGTCACAAGGCGAGCCTCTTTAAATAGTGTTCAAATCACACGCAGCTTCCACAGTGCGGACTGTGACACCGACCACTCCCTGGTGTGCAGCAAGGTTAGCCTCAAACCAAAGAAGCTGCATCACTCCAAGCAGAAGGGCCGCCCGTGCATCAACACTAGCAGAATTTCTCATCCACAGCTGTTATGCAAGTTTCTAAATTCATTTGAAAAAGCCCTCTAAAACACTCCCATAGGGGATGCAGGGACCAAGTGGGCCCACATCAGAGACGCCATCTATGACTCAGCAATGACCACCTATGGCAATTGTGTGAAGCGGAATGCAGACTGGTTTCAATCTCACATTGAAGAGCTGGAACCTGTCATAGCCGCTAAGCGCATTGCACTGCTGAACTACAAGAAAGCCCCCAGCGAGTTAACATCCATAGCACTTAAAGCTGCCAGAAGCGCTGTACAAAGAACAGCCAGGTGCTGCGCAAATGACTACTGGCAACACCTATGCAGTCATATTCAGCCAGCTACAGGAGAAATGCCGTGAACAACAGATGCCCCTCAACGTTGCTTTCATAGATCTTACCAAAGCCTTTGACCTCGTCAGCAGACGTGGTCTCTTCAGACTACTAGAAAAGATTGGATGCCCACCAAAGCTACTAAGTATCATCACCTCATTTCATGACAATATGAAAGGCACAATTCAGCATAGCAGCACATCATCATACCCCTTTCAAATCCTGAGTGGCGTGAAACAGGGCTGTGTTCTCACACCTACACTGTTTGGGATCTTCTTCTCCCTGCTGCTCTCACATGCAGTCAAGTTCTCAGAAGAAGGAATTTTCCTCCACACAAGGTCAGGTGGCAGGTTGTTCAACCTTGCCCGTCTAAGAGCGAAGACCAAAGTACGGGATGTACTCATCATGGAACTCCTCTTTGCTGAAAATGCTGCGTTAACATCTCATACTGAAGAGTGTCTGCAGAGACTCATCGACAGGTTTGCGGCTGCCTGCAATGAATTTGGCCTAAACATCAGCCTCAAGAAAACGAACATCATGGGACACATTGTACAGTGAGCTCGTCACTGGTACCAGACCCACCGGCCGTCCATGGCTCCGCTTTAAAGACGTCTGCAAACGCGACATGAAGTCCTGTGACATTGATCACAAGTTGTGGGAGTCAGTTGCCAGCGATTGCCAGAGCTGGCGGGCAACCATAAAGCGGGACTAAAGCGTGGCGAGTCGAAGAGACTTCGCACTTGGCAGGAAAAAAGAAAGAAGCGCAAGGAGAGAGCCAATTGTGTAACAGCCCCGACAACCAATTTTATCTGCAGCACCTGTGGAAGAGTCTGTCACTCTAGAATTGGTCTTTATAGCCACTCCAGGCGCTGCTGCACAAACCACTGACCACCTCCAGGCGCTTACCCATTGTCTCTCGAGACAAGGAGGCCAAAGAAGATATAAGTGTTCTAAAGAGTGTGCAGGGACAGAGGAACCTGGGGGTTCATGTGCATAGATCTTTGAAGTTGGTAGGACATATTGAGAGGGTGGTTAGTTAAGAATATGGGATCTTGGGCTTCATATATAGAGGCATAGAGTACAAAAGCAGGGAAGTTATGCTGAACCTTTATAAAACTCTGATTATGTTCCAGCTTGAGGGTTGTGTCCAGTTCTGTTCACCACATTTCAGAAAATATTTCAGAGGATCCTTGAGCAGGTGCAAAGGAGATTTACCAGAATGGTTCCAAGGATGAGGGATTTTAGTTACAAGGTTAGGTTGGTGAAGCTGGCTTTGTTCTCCTTGTAGCAAAGGAGAATGAGGAGAGATTTGATACAGGTGCACAAGATATGACAGGCTTAGATGAGTGAGACAAGAAAAAACTGTTCCCATTAACTGATGGTACAAGGTCTAGGGGACACAGATTGAAGGTTTTGGGGAAGAGATGGAGGAGGAATGTGAGAAAGCACTTTTTTATGCAGCGAGTGGTAATGACCTGGAACTCACCACCCATAAGGCTGGTGGAAGCAGAAATCAATGATTTAAAAAGGAAATTGGATGGCCACTTGGAGGAAATAAAGTTGCAGGGCTACAGGGATCGATTGGGGAAGTGGGACTGACTGGATTGCTCCATGGAGAGCCTGCATGGACTCGATGGGCCGAATGGCCTACTTCTATGCCATAAATGGTTTGATGACTCATTACTCCACTGAAACATCAGGAATCTGCACATTTGCCGAATAAACTGAAATCTAGAAGTTATATAGGACATACGGCACAGAAACAGGCCATTTGGCCACCAGTCCAGTTATTCTTCATTCAAGCCTCCTCCCATCCTTCCTCATCTAAATGTATCATTGTCACCCTTTCTTCCTTTCTCCCTCATATACTTGTCTAGCTTGCCCTTAAATGCATCTATACTATGCGCTTCAACCACTCCCTGTGCTAGTGCGTTCCACATTGTCACCAGTCTTTAGGTAAAGAAGTTTCTTCTGAATTCTTTATTGGATTTCTTGCTGACTATCTTATATTGATGGCCTCTAGCTATGTTCTTCCCCAGAAGAGGAAACACTCTCTCTGATCTACTGTATCAAAACTTTTAGAATTTTGAAGACCTCTATTAGGTCACTCTTGGACCAGAGCGGCAGCGGCAGTCGGCAGGCGGATCTAGGAGGAGGCAGATCCGGAGCGGGACCTGTGAAATAAAGAGCGGGGCTCGAGGCCTTCACTTACCTTGGACCAGAGCGGTGGCGGCAGTCGGCAGGCGGACCTGGGAGGAGGCGGATCTGGAACGGGACCTGTGAAATAAAGAGCGGGGCTCGAGGCCTTCACTTACCTTGGACCAGAGCGGTGGCGGCAGTCGGCAGGCGGACCTGGGAGGAGGCGGGTCTGGAACGGGACCTGTGAAATAAAGAGCGGGGCTGGAGGCCTTCACTTACCTTGGACCGGAACGGCGGCAGCTGTCGGCAGGCTCTCTCTCTTTTTCGGCGCATGCTGAGTTTCAAAGGAGAAGGAAGAAAAGACTTACAGTGACATCACAGGAAATCTGTAAGCTGATTGGTTGGGTAAGTAACAGCTGTTAGTGCCTGTAAATAGCTTTAAAAAATCAGGGGAGAGAAAGTTTTTTTTAAGAAAACCTCAAAACCTAACTTGTAAGTGATAAAGTTAGAAAGAGTGTTTTTTGTTTTTAATTAGCATAATTTATTAATAATTACTTGTAATTATTACTAATTTTTTAATATAATAAGTAGCAGTTTTTAGGGAATCAAGATCCCTCGTGTAAATGATCGAAAATTGTTTGAGTAAATTAAGGGTAAGTCGTGGCAGGGCAACTCAGCAAAGCGGAGTGCCCCTCCTGTGCAATGTGGGAAGTCAGGGACACTTCCAGTGTCCAGGGCGAAAACATGTGCAGCAAGTGTCTCCAGCTGCAGCTGCTTGAAATCTGTGTTTCGGATCTGGAGCAGTGGCTGGGGATACTGTGGAGCATCCGCGAGGCTGAGATCATCGTGGATAGCACGTACAGGGAGGTGGCCACACCGCAGGTAAAGACTGCTCAGGCAGAAAAGGAATGGATGACCGCCAGGCAGAGTAGAAGAACTAGGCAGGTAGCACAGGAGTCCCTTGGGTCCATCTGCCTCTCTAACAGATTTTCTGCTTTGAGTACTGTTTGGGGAGATAGCTTCTCAGGGGAATGCAGCAAAAGCCACGTCTGTGGCACCACGGGTGGCTCAACTGCACAGGAGGGGAGGAAAGAGAGTGGCAGAGCAATAGTGATAGGGGATTCTATCGTAAGGGACACAGATAGGCGTTTCTGTGGCCGCAAACGTGACTCCAGGATGGTATGTTGCCTTCCTGGTGCTTGGGTCAAGGATGTCACAGAGAGGGTGCAGGACATTCTGAAGGGGAGGGTGAACAGTCAGAGTTCGTGGTTCACATTGGTACCAACGACATAGGTAGAAAGAGGGATGAGGTCCTGCAACAAGAATTTAGTGAGCTAGGTCGCAGATTAAAAAGCAGGACCTCAAAGGTTGTAATCTCTGGATTACTCCCGGTGCCACGTGCTAGTGAGTATAGGAATAGGAGGATAAAGCAGATGAATGCATGGCTGAAGACATGGTGCAAGAGGGAGGGCTTTAGGTTCCTGGATCACTGAGTCGGTTTCTGGTGAAGGTGGGACCTGTACAAGTTGGACGGGTTGCACCTGAACCAGAACGGGACCAACATCCTTGCTGAGAAGTTTGCTCATGCTGTTGGGGGGTGTTTAAATTAATTTGGCAGGGGGATGGGATACAGAGTGGAGGTACAGTAGGGGGTGATGCACAGCCAAATACAGAAGAGAAATTAAGTCAGTCTGGAAGGCAGAGCAAATATAGACCTGTTAAGGCACAAGTGAACAATGCAAGGCTGGATTGCATCGAATTTAACACAAGGAGTCTTACAAATAAGGCAGATGAAATGAGGGCGTTAACACATGGGATTATGATATTATTGCTATCACAGAGACATGGTTAAGGGAAGGGCAGGACTGGCAGCTCAATATTCCAGGATACAGAATCTACAGGTGTGACAGGGGGGTATAAAAGAGGAGGTGATATTGCACTATTGATCAAGGAGTCAATTACTGCAGTAAGGAGGGATGATATCTTCGAAGGTTCCTCAAATGAGGCCATGTGAGTAGAACTTAAAAACAAAAAGGGGGCAATCACTTGGCTGGGAGTTTACTAAAGGCCTCCAAACAGTCAGGGAGAGATAGAGGAGCAGATATGTCAGCAAATCTCAGAGAGGTGTAAAAATAATAGGGTAATAATGGTAGGGGATGTCAACTTCTCCAATATTAACTGGGATAGTCTTAGTGCAAAAGGCTTGAAGAGGACGAAATTCTTAAAATGCATACAGGAGAGCTTTTTGAGCCAGTATGTAGAAAGTCCTACAAGAGAAGGGGCAGTACTGGACTTAATCTTAGGCAATGAAGCCGGTCAAGTGGTAGAAGTGTCAGTGGGGGAGCATTTTGGGGATAGTGACCATAACTCTGTATGATTTAAGGTAGTTATGGAAAAGGACAAAGATGGATCAGAAATAAAGGTACCAGATTGGGGGAAGGCCGATTTAAATATGATAAAACAGGATCCGGCCAAAGTGGACTGGGAGCAGCTACTTGTAGGAAAGTCTTCATCAGACCAGTGGAAGCCATTCAAAAAGGAAATAGTGAGAGTTCAGGGCCAATATGTTCCCGTAAAGATGAAGGTTAAGACCAACAAGTCCAGGGAACCCTGGATGTCAAGGGATATACAGGATTGGATAAGGAAAGAAAAGGAGGCTTATGGCAGATTCAGAGGGCTGAAAACAGCGGAGGCCCTAGAGGGGTATAGAAAATGTAGGGGGGTACTTAAAAAAAGTAATTAGGAGAGCGAAGAGGTGGCATGAAAAAACACTGGTGGGCAAGATAAAGGAAAATCCCAAGGCGTTTTATCAGTATATTAAGGACAAGAGGCTAACTAGGGAAAGAGTAGGGCCCATTAGGGACCAAAGTGGCAATCTGTTTGTGGAGCCGGAGGACGTAGGTGAAGTTTTAAATGATTACTTTTCATCGGTGTTCACTATGGGAAAGGACGTTGTAGGTGTAGAGATCAGGGAGGGGGATTGTGATATACTTGAACATATTAGCATTGAAAGGGATGAGGTATTAGCAGTTTTAGCGGGCTTAGAAGTGGATAAATACGCTGGCTCAGATGAGATGTATCCCAGGCTGTTAAGTGAGGCAAGGGAGGAGATAGCAGGGGCTCTGACACAAATTTTCAAATCCTCTCTGGCCACACGAGAGGTACCAGAGGACTGGAGGACAGTGAATGTGCTACCATTATTCAAGAAGGGTAGCAGGGATAAACCAGGTAATTACAGGCCAGTGAGTCTAACATCAGTGGTAGGGAAACCATTGGAAAACATTCTGAGGGACAGGATTAATCTCCACTTGGAGAGGCAGAGATTAATCAAGGATAGTCAGCATGGCTTTGTCAGGGGAAGATCATGTCTAAAAAACTGGATTGAATTTTTCGAGGAGGTGACTAGATGTGTAGATGAGGGTAAGGCAGTTGATGTAGTCTACATGGACTTCAGTAACGCTTTTTATAAGGTCCCGCATGGGAGATTGGTGAAGAAGTTAAGAGCCCATGGGATCCAGGGCAATTTGGCAAAGTGGATCCAAAATTGGCTCAGTGGCAGGAGGCAGAGGGTGATGGTCGAGGGCTGTTTTTGCGATTGGAAGCCTCTGACCAGTGCTGTACCGCAGGGATCGGTGCTGGGACCCTTGCTGTTTGTAGTGTACATTAATGATTTAGACATGAATATAGAAGGTATGATCAGTAAGTTCGCAGATGACACGAAAATTGGAGGTGTCGTAAATAGTGAGGAGCAAAGCCTTAGATTACAGGACAATATAGATGGCCTGGTAAGATGGGCGGAGCTGTGGCAAATGGAATTTAATCCTGAGAAGTGTGAGGTGATGCATTTTGGGAGGACTAACATGGCTAGGGAATATACAATGGGTGGTAGGACCCTAGGAAATACAGAAGGTCAGAGGGACCTTGGTGTACTTGTCCATAGATTACTGAAGGCAGCAGCACAGGTAGATAAGGTGGTTTTGAAGGCATACGGGATACTTGCTTTTATTAGCCAAGGCATAGAATATAAGAGCAGGGAGGTTATGATGGAGCTGTATAAAACTCTAGTTAGGCCACAGCTGGAGTACTGTGTACAGTTCTGGTCGCCTCACTATGGGAAGGATGTGATTACACTGGAGAGGGTGCAGAGGAGATTCACCAGGATGTTGTTTGGGCTGGAGCATTTCAGTTATGAACAGAGACTTGATAGGCTAGGGTTGTTTTCCTTAGAGCAGAGAAGGCTGAAGGGAGACCTGATCGAGGTATACAAAATTATGAGGGGCATCGACAGGGTAGATAGGAAGAAACTTTTTCCCTTAGTGGAGGTGTCAAAAACCAGGGGGCATAGATTTAAGGTAAGGAGCAGGAGGTTTCGAGGCGATTTGAGGAAAAACCTGATCACCCAGAGGGTGGTTGGAATCTGGAACACACTGCCTGAAGGGGTGGTAGAGGCAGAAACCCTCACAACATTTAAGAAGTATTTAGATGAGCACTTGAAACAGGAAATTGGGCTTAGAATAGATCGGTGCTTGATGGCTGGCATGGACACAATGGGCCGAAGGGCCTGTTTCTGTGCTGTATAACTCTATAACTCTATGACCCCTCAGCCTTATTGTTTCAAGAGAAAAGAGACCAAACCTGTTCATCCTTTCCTGATATGTATACCAACACATTTCTGGTATCATCATTGTAAATCTTCTTTGCACCCTCTCCAGTACCTCTCTATACTTTTTATAATATGGCAACCAGAAATGCAGGCAGTACTCTGAGTGTGGTCTAACCAAGGTTCGATACAAGTTTAGCATAATTTTCCTATTTTTCAGTGCTATTCCTTGAGAAATAAAGCCTAGTGCTTTTTTTATGGCCTTGCTAACCTGTGGCACAACTTTTAGTGATTGGTGTATTTGTACTCTGAGATCCTTTGTTTCTCCACCCTACCTAGACTTGCACCTTCCAGGTGTGGCCTCACTATTCATCCTACCAAAATGTACTACCTCACATTGCTGTCAGTGATTCTATGCTTCTCCAGGGGGTGCACTGTTGAGACACCCCCAGATTACAGTCAATGGAAATCAATTGAATTGATGGGAACTTCCACTCTTATGCTGCTAGTCTTGCTGTAAAAACCTTTGAAAAAGTTACACCTTGCTAAATGAGCTGTAACTGGGTTTTAACAGCTTACTAACTTCATAATGACTGTTAAACACCCTCACTGGCCCTGAAAAGCTAATTTTATATTTGTGGGATGACAAATTTCTCCACAATGATTAAAAATTCTATTAAATTTTTTTTGAAGTTTGTTTACATTGATATTTTAGGTTCCATCTAAAGCCAATCGTAATAATTTATTTCACTATCTGGAAAATTAAATTGAAAGGGCTTTTAATTTCCTGGTTTGTTGTTGGTGAGAATACTTCAATGGGATTGGCAGCTTACCTGCTTGATGACATCACTGTTGCTGCATGCCAAGAGATCCTCTGACTTGGCGCCATATTTAAACTGTTGTCGGGAGAGGTGAAAACCATGTCACAGTGATTGCTAGATCTATATGGGCAACTTTCTTCAAGATCAGCGATGAGTACTATTGTTCTGCCATTGACTGCAAAATTCGGCCCCTGACTGTTCTAATGATCTACACTGTGAGCACAATACAGTGAAATCTCTGGATCTGAAGTCAACCTGTGCTCAGGCCTGAGATATTGCGACACATGGCTCCCTCTGCTGGACACAGCAGCTTTACAAATGGTTCAGAAGCTGAGAAAAAAGACTTGCATTTATATCGAGCCTTTCATGAACTCAGAACATCCCAAAGCATTTTACAGCCAAGGAAGTACATTGGTAGTAACTGTTGTAATGTAGGAAATCCAGCAACTAATTTGCACACATCAAGATACCACAAACAACAATGTGACAATGGTCAGATAAGCAATTCCAGTGGTGTTGGTTGAGGGACAAATATTGTTTAGTTTTAGTTTAGATTAGAGATACAGCACTGAAACAGGGCCTTCGGCCCACCGAGTCTGTGCCGACCATCAACCACCCATTTATACTAATCCTACACTAATTCCATATTCCTACCACATCCCCACCTGTCCCTATATTTCCCTACCACCTACCTATACTAGGGGCAATTGCTAATGGCCAATTAACCTATCAACCTGCAAGTCTTTGGCATGTGGGAGGAAACCGGAGTACCCGGAGGAAACCCACGCAGACACAGAGAGAACTTGCAAACTCCACACAGGTTGTACCCGGAATTGAACCCGGGTCACTGGAGCTGTGAGGCTGCGGTGCTAACCATTGCGCCACTGTGCCACCCGGCCAGGACTCTGGGCAGAACTCTGCTGTACTTCTTTGAAATACTGCCATAGGATCTTTTACATCCACCTGAGAGGACAGAGGAGGTCTTGGTTTAACATCACACCCGAAAAAGGGCACCTCCGACAGTGCAGCGCTCCCTCGGTACCACTTCCCACCCCCCCCTCCCCACCCCGCCGCAACAATACAGCGCTCCCTTAGTACGGACCCTCTGACAGCGCAGCACACCCTAAGTACTGATCCTCCTACTGTGCATCCCCCACTCAGTACTGACCCTCTGACAGTACACTGTCCACTCAGTACTGACTCTTCGATAGTACAGCTCTCCCTCAGTACTGACCCTCTGACTGTGCAGCACTCCCTCAATACTGACCCTCCGACAGTGCAGTACTCACTCAGTGCTGCCCCTCCGACAGTGAAGCGCTCCCTCAGTACCGACCCTCCAACAGTGCACCGCCCACTCAGTACTGACCCTCCGACAGTGCAGCACTCACTCAGTGCTGCCCCTCCGACAATGCAGCACTCCCTCAGTACTGGCTCTCCGACAATGCAGTGCTCCTTCAGTACTAACCCTCCAACAGTGCACCGCCCGTCAGTACTGATCCTCCGACAGTGCAGTGCGCACTCAGTACTGACCCTCCAACAGTGCAGCGCTTCCTCAGCACTGCCCCTCCAACAGTGCAGTGCTCCCTCAGCACTACCCCTCGGACAGTGCAACACACCCTCAGTACTGACCCTCCGACAGTGCAGCACTCCCTCAATACTGACCCTCCAAAAGTACACTGCCCACTCCCGCACCAGAGTGTCAGCCTTGATTTTGGAGCTCAAGTTTTTAGAGTAGGACTCGAATCCATGACCTTCTGATTCAAATGCAGTCTCTGATGGAGAGAGAAGTCTTTTGACACTAAAGCCCATATTTTAATCTAATTTGCCTGGCAGCAAGTCAATGCATTGTAAAGTTGGGTGGGGTGTTAAAACGGGTGTCCGACCCAAACCCCCCCTTCCCACTGGGCAACACTGGGGTTTATTTTTGTGTACCACATTCATGTCTTCAAAATAGGTTTTTAAAAATGCAGGAAATATGTAGTGGGTCGTTCAGCACCTGGAAAGAGAATGTGCAGGGCCTCTGTCTGTGTCTCTGTGTCAGTAGCCCCACAGCACAGCATTTCGGGCGAATTAGTCACTCCCTGTTCCCATTAATTCCCAGATATCCCATGCTGTCACATTTAACAGAGCTTAAGCATTTTTTTAGCATTGAAAGGGCAGTGTTGAAAACAACTCTTTCCAAACATCCAGTATCAAAGAACAGCATGTTAGGACTATCAGCACACATTCGGCTACCGTGCCTGTTGAATGGCTGTGCCTCACCCATGCTGCAGTTTGGACTGTTCTTTGCAGGTGAAAGGGAGACCTACCTAGGTGGCACTCTGTCATATCTGTCAGAAATGTCCCAAAGTACTTCCCACATAATGAATCCCTCCAACATATAGTCACTACGTATAGTCACTGTTATGTAAGGAAAGAATGAATGTCCTATTGCACTGCTGTCACTGCTACACCTCCTGTGCTTTCCGTCTTTTCGAGAAATGTTGTGCAGAAATAGTTGAGCCCAGGACAGAGTTGCTCTTCGATTGCTCTTAAATATATCAAGGTACTGTCACAGAATTTCAGAATCGTTACAGTGCAGAAGGAGGCCATTCGGCCCATCGCATCCACACCGGCTCTCCGAAAGAGCAATTCCCTCAGTTCCATTCCCCTGTCTTCACCCCATAACCCTGCACATTCTTCCTTTTCATATAACTGTCCAATTCCCTTCTGAATGCTTCAATTGAACCTGCCTCCACCACGTTCTCAGGCAGCACATTCCAGACCTTAACCACTCGCTGCATGAAAAAGTTTTTCCTCATATCACTTTTGCTTCTTTTACCAAATACTTTTACTATTCTCTTACTAAATATTTTAAATCTGTGCCCTCTCGTTCTCGATCCTTTCACAAGTGGGAACAGTTTCTCTCTATCTACTCTGTCCAGACCCCTCATGATTTTGAATACCTCTATCAAATCACCTCTCAGCCTTCTCTTCTCCAAGGAAAACAGTCCTAATTTCTTCAATCTACCTTCATAACTGAAATTCCTCATCCCTGGAACCATTCTTGTGAATCTTTTCTGTACTTTCTCCAATGCCCTCATGTCTTTCCTATAGTGCGGCGCCCAAAACTGGATGCAATAGTCCAGCTTAGGCTGAACAAGTGTCTTATCCAAGTTCAATATAACTTCCTTGCTCTTGTACTCTGCCCCTATTAATAAAGCTCTGGATACTGTATGCTTTATTAACAGCTCTCTCAACCTGTCCTTCCACATTCAATGACTTATGCACATATACACGCAGGTCCCTCTGATCTTGCACCCTCTTTAGAATTGTACCCTTTATTTTATATTGTCTCTCCATGTTCTTCCTACCAAAATGAATCACTTCACATTTCTCTGCATTGACCTTCATCTGCCACCTGTCTGCCCATTCCACCGACTTGTCTATGGCCTTTTGAAGTTCTACACTATCCTCCTCACAGTTCACAATTTTTCCAAATTTTATATCATCTGCAAATGTGGGCAAAAACTATGACAATAATCTTAAATACACAGCACCAATCCACACTGAAAGCCTTTCACCCTCCTGAAGTCCACTCACACTCTCCACATCTCAGTCACCTCGACATGGCTGGTGTCATGAGCTAATGTACGGATATTACAGCAGCTAATATGGACTCAGTCATTTCACAACAGTATGAACAGCAGGAATAAAAACAAGAAATGCTGGAACCACTCAGCAGGTCTGGCAGCATCTGTGAAAAGAGAAGCAGAGTTAACGTTTCAGGTCAGTGACCCAGCATCTGCAGTATTTTGCTTTTATTTTAGTATGAATAGCAGGGCAGACAGATCCCTGTGTCCCTGCCTCTCCCACACAGTTCCACCCATTTAGCACCAGCTCCACTACAGGCCAGATTCACTCCACATACTAACAATGTTTACACTTTTCCAAAATCTCATATTCTGAACCTAACTAAATGCTTGTGAACAGCAAGTATATTGTAGCTCATGAATCAGTGGATGGAAAGCCCTCACTAACTGTGGAGAATATGCTTTGTTGGGAGTGCAAAGTGTCACCAGAAAGTGGCACAGTGCAGAATAGATTTGCTCACCCTGGTTTTCCGACATCTAGAGCCTGATGAACTGCAGGCAGCGGAACTTTTCCCATGATAAACAACATGACTTCTGACCTTTGATAGGCAGGCAAAGTGTTGGCAAAAGCACCTGAAGGAAAAGGAGAAAGGCAAGTAACAGGAAATGGTGAACAGACACAGCAGCAATTTAGGGCAATGTACCATCAGTGACAATCACAGTGCACCGCCAGAAGTGTGAGTAATGCATTTGGGGAAGGCTAACAAGGCAAGCAAATAACAATAAATGGTAGGATATTGAGAAATGTAAAGGAACAGAGGCGCCTTGGTGTGCATGTCCACAGATCCCTGAAGGTGGCTGGACAGGTAGATAAGGTGGTTAAGAAGGCATAAGAGATACTTGCCTTTATTAACCAAAGCACAGAATATAAGAGCCGGGAGGTTATGCTGAAACTGTATAAAACACGGGTTAGTCCACAACTGGAGTATTACGTGCAGTTCTGGTCACCGCACTTTAAAGATGTGATTGCACGGGAGAGGGTACAGAGGAGATTTACGGGGATGTTGCCTGGACTGGAGAATTTTAGTTATGAGGAGAGATTGGATCGGCTAGGGTTGTTTTCTTTGAAACAGAGAAGGCTGAGGGGAGACCTAATTGAAGTGTATAAAATTATGAAGGGTGTAGATCAAGTGGACAGGAAGGCCCTTTTCCCCTTGGTTCAATAAGATCATGGCTGATCTGTGCGTCTCGAATTTCACACTCCCATCTACCCCTGATAATGTTTGATTCCCTTGCCTAACAAGAATCTATCTACTCCCGCCTTAAAAATATTCAATGACCCAGCCTTCACCACTAACCTGAAGACAGGAGCGGCGGTGGCTGGCGGAGCTGGGCAGAAGCTGATCCAGAGCGGCAGCTGTAAAAGAGAGCGCAGGGCTCGAGGCCCTCACTTATCTGAAGACAGGAGCAGCGGCGGCTGGCGGACCTGCTCTCTCTCTCGGCGCACGCTGACACTCGAAAAAAAACTTACAGTGACATCACGGGAAATCTGCAAGGTGATTGGTTGGGTGAGTAGCAGCTGTTAGTGCATTTAAATAGTTTAAAAAAATAAGGGGAAAGATTTTTTGTTGATAAAAACCCACGAGTAATAAGGTTAGTACTACTGAAGTGTTTTTTTAAATTCAGTGTAACTTATTAAGGACTTTAGATTGTAGTAGGTAGAAAAAGGCCCCTAGTGTAATCAGTATTTTTTAATTAAGGCAGTAATTAATTAATCTAAGGGTAAGTCATGACAGGACAACTCAGCCCCATGATATGCTCCTCCTGCGCTATGTGGGAAATCAGGGACGCGTCCAGTGTCCCTGACAACCATGTGTGCAGGAAGTGTATCCATCTGCATCTACTGACTACCCGCATTACGGAGCTGGAGCTGCGGGTGGATTCACCGTGGAGCATCCGTGATGCTGAGAACATCATGGATAGCACATTTAGCGAGGTGGTCACACTGCAGGTAATGGCTGCACAGGCAGAAAAGGGATGGGTGACCACCAGGTGGAGTAGTAGGCACAGGCAGGTAGTGCAGGAGTCCCCTGTGGCCATCCCCCTCTCAAACAGATATACCGCTTTGGATAATGTTGTTGGGGGGGGGGGGTGACCTCCCAGGGGAAAGGAGCAACAGCCAAGTTCGTGGCACCACAGAGGCCTCTGCTGTACATCAGGGGAGGAAAAGGGGTGGAAGAGCTATAGTGATAGGGGATTCCTCCAGGATGTATGTTGCCTTCTTGGTGCTAGGGTCAAGGATGTCAGGGAGTGGCTGCAGGACATTCTGAAGGGGGAGGGGGAGCAGCCAGAGGTCATGATACACATTGGTACCAATGACATAGGTAGAAAGAGGGATGAGGTCCTGCAAAAAGATTTCAGGGAGCCAGGTAGCAGATTAAAAAGCAGGACCTCAAAGGTTGTAATCTCTGGATTACTCCCTGTGCCACATGTTAGCGAGTATAGGAATAGGAGGATAGAGCAGATGAATGCGTGGCTGTGGAGATGGTGCAGGAGGGAGGACTTTAGGTTCCTGGATCACTGGGTCTGTTTCTGGCAAAGGTGGGATCTGTACAAGTTGGACGGGTTGCAACTGAACCAGAATGGGACCAACATCCTTGCTGGGAGGTTTGCTAGTGCTGTTGGGGGGGGGGGGGGGGTGGCGGGGGCGGCGTTAAACTAATTTGGCAGGGGGATGGGATACAGAGTGAAGGTACAGTAGGGGCAGAGGCACAGCCAAATATAGAAGAGAAACTGAGTCAGCCTTGAAGGCAGAGCAAATATAGACCTGTTAAGGCACAAGTGAAAAATGCAAGGCTTGATTTCATTTACTTTAATGCAAGCAGTCTTACTAATAAGGCAGATGAATTGAGGGCATTGATTAGCACATGGGATTATAATATTATTGCTATCACAGAGACACAGCTGAGGGAGGGGCAGGACTGGCAACTCAATATTCCAGGGTACAGAATCTTCAGGCTTGACAGGGTCGGGGATAAAAGAGGTGGCATTGCACTGTTGATCAAGGAGTCAATTACTGCAGGAAGGAGGGATGATATCTTAGAAGGTTCCTCAAATGAGGCAATATAGGTAGAACCTAAGAACAAAAAGGGGGCTATCACTTGGTTGGGCGTGTACTGCAGGCCTCCAAACAGTCAGGGAGAGATAGAGGAGCAGATATGTAGGCAAATCTCAGACAGGTGTAAAAATAATAGGGTAATAATAGTAGGGGATTTCAACTTACCTAATATCAAGAACAAAGAACAAAGAAAATTACAGCACAGGAACAGGCCCTTCGGCCCTCCAAGCCTGCGTCGATCCAGATCCTCTATCTAAACATGTCGCCTATTTTCTAAGGGTCTGTATCTCTTTGCTTCCTGCCCATTCATGCATCTCTCTAGATACATCTCAAAAGACGCTATTGTGCCTGCGTCTACCACCTCCGCTGGCAAAGCGTTCCAGGCACCCACCACCCTCTGCGTAAAGAACTTTCCACGCATATCCCCCCCTAAACGTTTCCCCTCTCACTTTGAACTCGTGACCCCGAGTAATTGAATCCCCCATTCTGGGAAAAAGCTTCTTGCTATCCACCCTGTCTATACCTCTCATGATTTTGTACACCTCAATCTGGTCCCCCCTCAACCTCCATTTTTCTAATGAAAATAATCCTAATCTACTCAACCTCTCTTCATAGCTCGCGCCCTCCATACCAGGCAACATCCTGGTGAACCTCCTCTGCACCCTCTCCAAAGCATCCACATCCTTTTGGTAATGTGGCGACCAGAACTGCACGCAGTATTCCAAATGTGGCCGAACCAAAGTCTTATACAACTGTAACATGACCTGCCAACTCTTGTACTCAATACCCCGATGAAGGAAAGCATGCCGTATGCCTTCTTGACCACTCTACTGACCTGCATTGCCACCTTCAGGGAGCAATGGACCTGAACACCCAAATCTCTCTGTACATCAATTTTCCCCAGGACTTTTCCATTTACTGTATAGTTCACTCTTGAATTGGATCTTCCAAAATGCATCACCTCGCATTTGCCCTGATTGAACTCCATCTGCCATTTCTCTGCCCAACTCTCCAATCTTTCTATATTCTGCTGTATTCTCTGACAGTCCCCTTCACTATCTGCTACTCCACCAATCTTAGTGTCGTCTGCAAACTTGCTAATCAGACCACCTATACTTTCCTCCAAATCATTTATGTATATCACAAACAACAGTGGTCCCAGCACGGATCCCTGTGCAACACCACTGGTCACACGTCTCCATTTTGAGAAACTCCCTTCCACTGCTACTCTCTGTCTCCTGTTGCCCAGCCAGTTCTTTATCCATCTAGCTAGTACACCCTGGACCCCATGCGACTTCACTTTCTCCATCAGCCTACCATGGGGAACCTTATCAAACGCCTTACTGAAGTCCATGTATATGACATCTACAGCCCTTCCCTCATCAATCAACTTTGCTCAAAGAATTCTATTAAGTTGGTAAGACATGACCTTCCCTGCACAAAACCATGTTGCCTATCACTGATAAGCCCATTTTCTTCCAATTTTCTGCCCATTTAGATCCTATCCCTCAGTATCTTCTCCAGCAGCTTCCCTACCACTGACGTCAGGCTCACCGGTCTATAATTACCTGGATTTTCCCTGCTACCCTTCTTAAACACGGGGACAACATTAGCAATTCTCCAGTCCTGGGATAGTCTTAGTGCAAAAGATTTAAAGGGGGCGGAATTCTTAAAATGCATACAGGAGAGCTTTTTGAGCCAGTACGTAAAAAGTCCTACAAGAGAAGGGGCGGTACTGGACCTAGTTTTTGTTTGCACTGGAGTGCTGACGTGGTTGCATTAGAGTGCGATAGTGGAAGTTTGGTAACTGAGGATAATTAAGGGTTAATTTTATCTTAAATCTAATCTGTCTTTTATTCAGCAGATTAACTTAACAGTTGCTGTTAGGGTTGGAGAAGGTGAGTTTTAGACCAGCTTTAAACAGGGTTCACTCAGGCTCTGCTTGCAGCTGCACCTTGTTAATTAGAGAATTGGCTTAAACCAGTTTTCAGGGGCGAGAGTCAGTCAGTATAAAAGTGAGCCATCTTACAGTGCTGACTTTGTTTGTGCTGGAGTGCTGACTTGGGTTGCATTAGAGTGCTGTAGTGGAAGTTTGGTAACTGAGGATGTTCGGTGAGGAGGGAGTGAGGAGCTCCTTTCATTTCCTACCTGTCCTCAGAGTGAGGGGAGCAGAGAGCTTCCAAAGAGCACAGCTGACTAGGAGAAGACTCGGAGGGCAGAGTTCCAGACCGGTAAGTATAAAAAAACTTACCTCGGGGTTTTGTGGCCTGCATCCAGGGAGAAGACTTGGAGGGTGGAGTTCCAGACCGGGAAGTATAAAAAAACATATCTCTGGTAAAAAAAAACTGAAAGTGATGTCACAGGAAAGCTGTGACCTGATTGGCTGGTAGGGAATTTTTACTGAATTTGAAAATAAAACATGGATAAAAATTGATTAAAACCCTAATTAACTTATTAATAAGTAGAGTAACTAAACCAGAGGGAGGAGATTACTGTATTTAGTTAGCATTTAATATTTATAGTAGGAATCTAGCACGAGGGACCATATTGTTAATTATAACAATTTAGTAAGGATTTAATAAGTATTTATTTATTTCAAATGAATTTATTAATTAGTGCCAGAAATGTCAGTTAGAGGGGTGAAGTGCTTCACCTGTGAGATGTGGGAAGTCCGTGATGCTTCCAGCGTTCCGGACGACTACATCTGCAGGAAGTGTACCCAGTTGCAGCTCCTCACAGACCACATGGATCGGTTGGAGCGGCAACTGGATGCACTTAGGAGCATGCAGGTGGCGGAAAGCGTCATAGACAGGAGTTTTAGAGAAGTGGTTACACCCAAGGTGCAGGCAGATAGATGGGTGACCGCTAGAAGGGGCAGACAGTCAGTGCAAGAATCCCCTGTGGCTATCCCCCTCTCTAACAAGTATACCGTTTTGGATACTGTTGGGGGGGATGGCCTATCAGGGGAAAACAGCAGCAGCCAGAGCAGTGGCACCACGGCTGGCACTGTTGTTCAGCAGGGAGGGACAAAGCGCAGAAGAGCAATAGTTATAGGGGACTCTATAGTCAGGGGCACAGATAGGCGCTTCTGTGGACATGAAAGAGACTCCAGGATGGTATGTTGCCTCCCTGGTGCCAGGGTCAAGGATGTCTCTGAATGGACAGGGGGCATTCTGAAGGGGGAGGGTGAACAGCCAGAGGTTGTGGTACACATCGGTACCAATGGCATAGTTAGGAAGAGTGACGAGGTCCTGCAGGGGGAGTTTAGGGAGTTCGGCAGAAAGTTAAAAGACAGGACCTCTAGGGTTGTAATCTCGGGATTACTCCCTGTGCCATGTGCCAGTGAAGCTAGAAATAGGAAGATAGTGCAGCTAAACATGTGGCTGAACAGCTGGTGTAGAAGGGAGGGTTTCAGATATCTGGACCATTGGGATCTCTTCAGGGACAGATGGGACCTGTACAAGAAGGACGGGTTGCATCTAAACGGGAGGGGCACAAATATCCTGGCTGCGAGGTCACTCGGGAGGGTTTAAACTAGTGTGGCAGGGGGGTGCGAACCAGAGCAGTAGGACAGCAAGTGAAATAAATGAGGGGGAACTAGTAAATAAGGCCAGTAAGACTAAGAGGAAGAGCAGGCAGGGAGATGTTACGGAGCACAGCGGGACTGGTGGTCTGAAGTGCATTTGTTTCAATACGAGAAGTATAACAGGTAAGGCAGATTAACTTAGAGCTTGGATTAGTACTTGGAACTATCAAGTTGTTGCTATTACAGAGACTTGGTTGAGGGAAGGACAGGATTGGCAGCTAAATGTTCCAGGATTTCGAAGCTTCAGATGGGATAGAGGGGGATGTAAAAGGGGTGGGGGAGTTGCATTAAGGAGAATGTGGTTAAGGAGAATATCACAGCTGCACTGCGGGAGGACACCTCGGAGGGGTCATGCAGCGAGGGAATATAGGTGGAGCTCAGGAATAGGAAGGGTGCAGTCACGATGTTGGGGGTTTTCTACAGGCCTCCCAACAGCCAGCGGGAGGTAGAGGAGCAGATATGTAGACAGATTTTGGAAAGATGTAAAGGTAACACGGTTGTAGTGGTGGGTGATTTTAACTTCCCCTATATTGACTGGGACTCACTTAGTGCTAGGGGCTTCGATGGGGCAGAATTTGTAAGGAGCATCCAGGAGGGCTTCTCGAAACAATACATAGATAGTTCAACTAGGGATGGGGCCGTACTGGACCTGGTATTGGGGAATGAGCCCGGCCAGGTGGTCGAAGTTTCAGTAGGGGAGCATTTCGGGAACAGTGACCATAATTCCGTAAGTTTTAAGGTACTTGTGGATAAGGATAAGAGTAGTCCTTGGGGGAAGGCTAATTATAACAATATTAGGCAGGAACTGAAGAATTTAGATTGGGGGCGGCTGTTTGAGGGTAAATCAACATCTGACATGTGGGAGTCTTTCAAACGTCAGTTGATTAGAATCCAGGACCGGCATGTTCCTGTGAGGAAGAAGGATAAGTTTGGCAAGTTTTGGGAACCTTGGATAACGCAGGATATTGTGAGCCTAGTCAAAAAGAAAAAGGAAGCATTCGTAAGGGCTGGAAGGCTAGGAACAGACGAATCCCTTGAGGAATATAAAGACAGTAGGAAGGAACTTAAGCAAGGAGTCAGGAGGGCTAAAAGGGGTTATGAGAAGTCATTGGCAAACAGGATTAAGGAAAATCCCAAGGCTTTTTATATGTATATAAAGAGCAAGAGGGTAACTAGGGAAAGGGTTGGCCCACTCAAGGACAGAGAAGGGAATCTATGTGTGGAGCCAGAGGAAATGGGCGAGGTACTAAATCAGTACTTTGCATCAGTATCCACCAAAGAGAAGGACTTGGTGGATGATGAGCCTAGGGAAGGGAGTGTAGATAGTCGCAGTCATCTCATTATCAAAAGGAGGAGGTGTTCGGTGTCTTGCAAAGCATTAAGGTAGATAAGTCCCCAGGGCCTGATGGGATGTACCCCAGAATACTGAGGGAGGCAAGGGAAGAAATTGCTGGGGCCTTGACAGAAATCTTTGCATCCTCATTGGCTACAGGTGAGGTCCCAGAGGACTGGAGAATAGCCAATGTTGTTCCTTTGTTTAAGAAGGGTAGCAAGGATAATCCAGGAAATTATAGGCCGGTGAGCCTTACGTCAGTGGTCATCTGATTTGGTCAGTGGTCAGGGACAGGTGTGACCACGAGTTAGGCAGGTCAGGGGATCAAGAAGGTGAGAGTGAAGGAGCCTCAGTCCTTGCAATTGAGGAACAAGTTCGAGGTTCTTGCAGCTTGTATGGACAAGAGCAAAGGCTGTAGTATGGATGAGCAGATTGACCATGGTACAGGAAACTATTCAAGCGGGAGAAGTTAAAAGGCCGGTGAGCCTTACGTCAGTGGTAGGGAAACTATTCGAGAGGATTCTTCGGGACAGGATTTACTCCCATTTGGAAACAAACAAACTTATTAGTGAGAGACAGCATGGTTTTGTGAAGGGGAGGTTGTGTCTTACTAATTTGATTGAGTCTTTTGAGGAAGTGACAAAGATGATTGATGAAGGAAAGGCAGTGGATGTTATCTATGTGGACTTCAGTGAAGCCTTTGACAAGATCCCTCATGGCAGACTGGTACAAAAGGTGAAGGTACACGGGATCAGAGGAGTGACATGATAGAAGTTTACAAAGTCATGAGCGGCATGGACAGAGTGGATAGTCAGAAGCTTATTCTCAGGGTGGAAGAGTCAGTTACTGGGGGACATAGGTTTGAGGTGAGAGGGGCAAAATTTAGAGGGGATCTGCGAGGCAAGTTCTTTACACAGAGGGTGGTGAGTGCCTGGAACTTGCTGCCGGGGGAGGTGATGGAAGCAGGTACAATAGCGACGTTTAAGAGGCCTCTTGACAAATACATGAATAGGTGGGAATAGAGGGATACGGTCCCCAGAAGTGCAAAAGGTTTTAGTTTCGGCAGGCATCAAGATCGGCGCAGGCATGGAGGGCCGAATGGCCTGTTCCTGTGCTGTACTGTTCTTTGTTTGTTCTAATTCTAGGGAATGAAGCCGGACAAGTGGTACAAGTGTCAGTGGGGGTGCATTTTGGGGATAGTGACCATAACTCTGTAAGATTTAAGGTAATTATGGAAAAGGACAAAGACGGGCCAGAAATAAAGGTACTGAATTGGGGGAGGGCTGATTTCAATTTGATAAAACAGGATCTGGCCAAAGTGGACTGGGAGCAGCTACTTAAGGGAAAGTCTTCATCAGGCCAGTGGGAGTCATTCAAAGAGGAAATAGGGAGGGTTCAGAGCTAACATGTACCCGTTAATGTGAAGGGTAGGACCATCAAGTCCAGGGAACCCTGGATGTCAAGGGATATAGTGTATTGGATTAGGAAAAAAAAGGAGGCTTATGGCAGATTTGGAGCGCTGAAAACAGCAGAGATATTAGAGGACTACAGAAAGTGTAGGGGGGTACTTAAAAAAAGTAATTCGGAGCGAAGAGGTGACACGAAAAACATTGGTGTGGGGGAAAGATAAAGGAAAATCCTAAGGCATTTTATAAATTATTAAGGGCAAGTGGAAAACCAGGGAAAGAGGGCCTATTAGGGACCAAAGTGGCAATGTGTGTGTGGAGCCGGAGGACATAGGTGAGGTTTTAAATGATTACTTTGCATCTGTTTTCACTGTGGAGAACGACGATGTAGGTGTCGAGATCAGGGAGGGGGATTGTGATATACTTGAACATATTAACATTGAAAGGGAGGAAGTATTAGATGTTTTAGTGGGCTTAAAAGTGGATAAATCCCCAGGCCCAGATGAGATGTATCCCAGGCTGTTATATGAGGCAAGGGAGGTGATAGCAGGGGCTCTAACACAAATTTTCAAATCCTCTCTGACCACAGGAGAGGTACCAGAGGACTGGAGGACAGTGAATGTGGTACCATTATTCAAGAGGGGTAGCAGGGATAAACCAGGTAATTACAGGCCGGTGAGTCGAACATCAGTGGTTGGGAAACTATTGGAAAAAATTCTGAGGGACAGGATTAATCTCCACTTGGAGAGGCAGGGAATAATCAGGAATAGTCAGCATGGCTATGTCAGGTGGAGATCGTGTCTAACTAACTTGATTGAATTTTTTGAGGAGGTGACTAGATGTGTAGTTGAGGGTAAAGCAATTGATATAGTCTACATGGACTTCAGTAAGGCATTTGATAAAGGTCAGAGGAACCTTGGTGTACTTGTCCATAGATCACTGAAGGCAGCAGCACAGGTAGATAAGGTGGTTAGGAAGGCATATGGGATACTTGCCTTTATTAGCCGAGGCATAGAATATAAGAGCAGGGAGGTTATGATGGAATTGTATAAAACGCTAGTGAGGCCACAGCTGACTATAGGAAGGGTGTGATTGCACTGGAGAGGGAGCAGAGGAGATTCACCAGGATGTTGCCTGGGCTGGAACATTTCAGCTATGAAGAGAGACTGAAAAGGCTAGGGTTGTTTTCCTTAGAACAGAGAAGGATGAGGGGGGATATGATTGAGGTGTACAAAATTATGAAGGGCATTGATAGGTGAGATAGGAAGAAACTTTTTCCCTTAGCAGAGGGGTCAATAACCAGGGGGCATAGATTTCGGGTTAGGGGCAGAAGGTTTAGAGGGGATTTGAGGAAAAGCTTTTTCACCCAGAGGGTGGTTGGAATCTGGAATAACCTGCCTGAAGGGGTGGTAGAGGCAGGAACCCTCACAACATTTAAGAAGTATTTAGATAAGCACTTGAAATGCCATCGCGTACAAGGCTACAGGCCAAGTGCTGGAAAATGGGACTAGAATAGTTAGGTGCTTGATGGTCGGCACAGACATGAGGGGCTGAAGGGCCTGTTTCTGTTCTGTATAACTCTATGACTCACCACCTTCTGAGGCAGAGAGTTCCAAAGTCGTACAACCCTCTGAAATAAAATATTTCTCCTCATCTCTGCCCTAAAAGGGCGACCCCTAATTTTAAAACAGTGCCCCCTCGTTCTGGACTCTCCTACAAGAGGAAACATCCTTTCCACATCCACCTTGTCAAGACCATTCAGGATCTTATATACTTCAAGCTAGTCTCCTCTCACTCTTCTAAACTCCAGTGAAAACAAGCCCAGTCTGTCCAACCTTTCCTCGTTATTAAGTATTTGATATTAAGCATCTTCCAAAAGGTTTAATCTAAAGGGTTAAGTCATAGAGTCATACAGTCGTACAGCATAGAAACAGGCCCATCGGCCCACCGTGTCCATGCCAACCATGATGCCTATCAAAACTAATCCCACCTGCCTGCATTAATTCCATATCCCTCTATGCTTTGCTCATTCAAGTACCTGTCCAGATGCCTCTTAAATGTTGCTACTGTTCCTGCCTCCACCACCTCCTCAGGCAGCTCATTCCAGATATCCAGTATTCTGTGTGAAAAATTTCCCCCTTTGATCCCCTTTAAACCTCCTCCCTCTCACCTTAAATCTATGCCCTCTAGTTTTAGTCACCCCTACCATGGGAAACAGACTCTGGCTATCTACCCTATCTATGCCTCTCATAATTTTATATACCTCTATCATGTCCCCTCTCAGCCTCCTTCGCTCCAGGGAAAACAGACCCAGCCTATCTAATCTCTCTTTATAACTCAAGCCCTCCAAACCAGGCAACATCCTTGTGAATCTTTTCTGCACCCTCTCTAGCTTAATCACATCTTTCCTGTAGTGTGGCGACCAGAACTGCACACAATACTCCAAATGCGGCCGAACCAACGTTGTGTACAACTGTAACATGACGTCCCAATTCTTGTACTCAATGCCTCGGCCGATGAAGGCAAGCATGCCATACGCCTTCTTCACCACCCTGTCTACCTGTGTTGCCACTTTCAGGGAACTATGTACTTTCACCTCAAGGTCCCTCTGCTCAACAGCACTCCCCAGGGCCCTGCCATTCACTGTATATGTCCTGCTCTGGTTTAACTTCCCAAGATGCATCACTTCACACTTGTCTGCGTTAAATTCCATTTGCCAATCCCTTGCCCACTTTCCCAGTTGATCTATATCCTGTTGTAACCTTAGACAACCTTCTTCACTGTCCACTATACCACCAATTTTGGTGTCACGTGCAAACTTACTAATCATGCCCCCTTACATTCACATCCAAGGCATTCATATATATGACAAACAACAGAGGGCCCAGCATCGATCCCTGCGGCACACCACTGGTCACCGGCCTCCAATCTGAAAAACAACCCTCCACTACCACCCTCTGCCTCCTATCACCAAGCCAATTTTGTATCCAATTTTCTAGCTCACCCTGCATCCCATATGTTCGAAACTTCTGGACCAGCTGACCATGCGGGACCTTGTCAAATGCCTTGCTAAAGTCCATGTTGACAATGTCCATCGCCCTGCCCTCATCAATCCTCTTGGTCACCACCTCGAAAAACTCAATCAAATTCGTGAGACAGGATTTCCCACGCACAAAGCCATGATGACTATCCCTAATCAGACCTTGCCTTTCCAAATGCACATAAATCCTGTCTCTCAGAATCCCTTCCAATAACTTTCCAACCACTGATGTAAGGCTCACCGGCCTGTAGTTCCCTGGCTTATCCCTGCAGCCCTTCTTAAATAAAGGCACAACATTAGCTATCCTCAGTCTTCCGGTACCTCACCTGTGGCTAACGATGATACATAAATCTCTGCCAGGGCCCCAGCAATCTCCTCCCTTGCTTCCCAAAGCATCCGAGGATAAACCTGGTCAGGCCCTGGGGATTTATTCACCTTAATGCGCTTCGAAACCTCCAACACATCCTCCTTTGTAATGTTGATATGCTCCAGGATATCGCTGTTCCCTCCTCTGAACTCACTAGCTTCCAGGACCTTCTCCACAGTAAATACGGACGAGAAATATTGATTTAAGACCTCGCCCATTTCCCGTGGCTCCACACATAGATTGCCACACTGATCCTTAAGGGGACCTACTCTCTCCCTAGCTACCCTTTTACTCTTAATATACTTGTAGAATCTTTTAGGATTCTCCTTTATCTTATCTGCCAGGGAAATCTCATGGCCCCTTTTCGCCCTCCTAATTTCCTTCTTAAGTGTAGTCCTACATCCCCTATACTCCTGGAGGGTCTCGCTTGATCCCAGCTGCCTCTACCTGACATATGCCTCTTTCCTTGTCCTGACTGGACCCTTAATATCCCTCGTCAACCAAGGTTCCCTAAACTTGCCAGCCTTGCCCCGCCATCTAATAGGAACATGCCAGCCTTGAACTCTTCCTATCTCACTTTTGAAAGCCTCCCACTTGCCAGACATCCCTTTACCTGTAAACAGCCTCTCCCATTCAACTTTTGAGAGTTCCTGTCTCATGCCATCGAAATTAGCCTTCCCCCAATTTAGGACTTCAACCTGAGGACCAGTCCTATCCTTTTCCATCACTATCTTGAAGCTAATAAGAGTTATGGTCACTGGTCCCAAAGTGCTCCCCCACTGACACATCAACCACCTGCCCATCCTCATTTCCGAAGAGGAGGTCGAGTGTAGCCCCTTCTCTAGTAGGGCCATCCACATACTGCTTCAGAAAACTATCCTGGACACACTTAACAAATTCTTCCCGATCTGGTCCTTTAGCACCAAGGCAGTCCCAGTCAATCTGAGGGAAGTTAAAATCACCTACTATTACAACCCTATAATTCCTACACCTCTCTGTGATTTCCCTACATATATGCTCCTCCACTTCCCTCTGACTATTGGGGGGCCCATAGTATAATCCCATCAATGTGATCACCCCTTTCTTATTTCTAAGTTCTACCCATATGGCCTCGCTGGACATTCCCCCCGGGTTATCCTCTCTAAGTACTGCCGTGATGTCCTCCCTAATCAATAGTGCAACTCCCCCTCCTCTCTTACCTCCACCTCTGTCACGCCGGAAGCATCGGTACCCCGGAACATTGAGCTGCCAGTCCTGCCCATCCCTCAACCACGTTTCCGTAATAGCTATAATATCACAATCCCATGTACAGATCCATGCTCTGAGTTCATTTGCCTTAGCTGTAAGGCTTCTTGCATTAAAGTAAATGCTGTTTAGCCTATCAGACCTTCCATGCTCCCTGTCTTGCCCCTAACCGCCATGCCTCCTGGACTTGCTTGCTTTAACCTCTACATTTGCCTCAACTATCTCATCGGAGAGACTACTACTTTGGGTCCCACCCCCCTGCAAGACTAGTTTAAACCCTCTCGAGTAGTACTAGCAAACCTCTCCACAAGGATATTGGTCCCCTTCCAGTTTAGATGCAACTCGTCCTTCTTGTACAGGTCACCTCTGCACCAGAAAAGATCCCAATGATCCAAGTAGCTGAAGCCCTCCCGACTACACGAGCTCTTCAGCCATGCATTCATTTGCCTTCTCCTCCTATTCCTACCCTCACTAGCACGTAGCACAGGGAGTAATCCTGAGATTACAATCCTAGAGGTCCTGCTTTTTAACCTTCTGCCTAACTCCCTATATTCACTTTGCAGGACCTCATCTCTCTGCCTGCCTATGTCGTTACTACCAATATAGACCACGACCTCTGGCTGCTCACCCTCCCCTTTCAGAATGTCCTGCAGCCGCTCCGAGACATCCTTGACCCTGGCATCAGGGAGGCAACATACCATCCTGGAGTCTCATTTGTGGCCACAGAAACACCTATCTGCACCCCTTACGATAGAATCCCCTATCACTATAGCTCTTCCAACCCATTTCCTCCCCTGTTGTGCAGCAGAGCACTCCGTGGTGCCATGAACTTGGCTGTTGCTGCTTTCCCCTGGGAGGTCATCCCCCACCCCCAACAGTATCCAAAGCGGTATATCTGTTTGAGAGGGGGATAGCCACAGGGGACTCCTGCACTACCTGCCTGCGCCTACTATTCCGCCTGGTGGTCACCCATCTCTTTTTTGCCTGTGCAGCCATTACCTGCGGTGTGACCACCTCATTAAACGTGCTATCCACGACATCCTCAGCATCATTGAGTCATGGCAGGAGAGCTCAAAGCCGTGGCGTGCTCCTCGTGCTTGATGTGGGAAGCCGGGAACAATTCTAGTGACCAGGACCAGCATGAGTGCAGGAAGTGTCTCCAGCTGCAGCTTCTGGAAGCCTGGGTTTCAGAGCTGAAGCGGCAGCTGGGGATACTTTGGAGCATCCATGAGGCGGAGAGTATCGTGGATAGCACGTATAGAGAGGTGGTCACACTGCAAGCTCAGACTCCACAGGCAGGAAGGGAATGGGTGACCACCAGGCAAAGCAAGAGGACTAGGCAGGCAGTGCAGGAATCTCCTGTGGCTATTCCCCTGCAAAACAGATATACTGCTTTGGATACTTTTGGGGGGAATGGCCTCTCAGGGGAAAGCAGCAACAACCAAATTTGTTGCACCACGGTTGGCTCTGCTGCACAGGGGAGGAGCAAAAAGTGTGGGAATGCACTAGTTATAGGGGATTCAATTGTAAGGGGAATAGAAACGCGTTTCTGTGACCGCAAACGAAACTCCAGGATGGTATGTTGCCTCCCTGGTGCTAGGGTCAAGGATGTCTCAGAGCGGTTACAGGACATTCTGAAGGGGGAGGGTGAACAGCCAGTGGTTGTGGTACACATTGGTACAAACGACGTAGGTTTAAAAAAAAAGCGATGAGGTCCTAAAAGCAGAATGCAGGGAGTTAGGAAGTAAGTTGAAAAATAGGACCTCAAAGGTAGTAATCTCAGGATTACTACCAGTGCCACGTGCTAGTCGGAGTAGAAATAGCAGGATATATTGGATGAATACGTGGCTGAAGAGATGGTGTGAGGGGGAGGGTTTTACATTCTTGCAACATTGGGACCAGTTCTGGGGGAAGTAGGACCAGTACAAACTGGACGGGTTACACCTGGGCAGGACCGGGACTGATGTCCTAGGGGGAGTATTTGCTAGAGTGGTTGGGGAGGGTTTAAACTAAAATGGCAGGGGGATGGGAACCTTTGCAAGGAGTCAAAGGAGGGGGGATTAAGGACAAGAACAAAAGACCGTAAGGGGAATAAGAAAAGTGATAGGCAGAGAAATCAATGGCCAGAATCAAACCGGGCTACAGTGGAAAATAGTGGGAAGGAGACAAGTAATGTTAAAAAGACAAGCCGTAAGGCTTTGTGCCTTAATGCGCGAAGCATTTGCAACAAAGTGGATGAATTAATCGCGCAAATAGATGTAAACGGGCATGATATAATTGGGATTACGGAGACATGGCTGCAGGGTGACCAGGGATGGGAAATGAACATCCGGGGGTATTCAGTATTTAGGAAGGACAGACAAAAAGTTAAAGGCAGTGGAGTTGCATTGCTGGTTAAAGAGGAAATTAATGCAATAGTGAGGAAGGATATTAGCTCTGATGATGTGGAATCTGTATGGGTAGAGCTGAGAATCACTAAGGGGCAAACAACGTTAGTGGGGTTGCATATAGACCCCCAAACTGTAGTGGTGATGTTGGGAATGGCATTAAACCGGAAATTAGAGACACGTGCAATAAAGGAACATCTGTAATTCTGGGTGAATTTAATCTGCATATAGATTGGGCAAATCAAATTAGTCACAATACCGTAGAGGAGGAATTCATGGAGTGTATACGGGATGGTTTTCTGGACCAATACGTTGCGGAACCAACTAGAGAACAGGCCATCCTAGACTGGGTATTGTGTAATGAGAGAGGAATAATTGACAATCTAGTTGCGTGAGATCCCTTTGGGATGAGTGACCATAATATGATTGAATTCTTCATGAAGATGGAGAGTGACGTAGTTGATTCTGAGACTAGGGTCCTGAATCTTAATAAAGGAAACGACGAAGTTGAATGAGGCACGAGTTGGCGATGATGGATTGGGAAATGTTACTTTAAGGGATGATGGTGGATAGGCAATGGCAAACATTCAAAGAGCGCATGGATGAACTGCAACAATTGTTTATTCCTTTCTGGCGCAAAAGTAAAACTGGAAAAGTTTACAAGGCTTACAAGGGAAATTAGAGATATCATTAGATCCAAGGAAGAGTTATACAAATTCACCAGAAAAAACAACAGACATGAGGATTGGGAGCAGTTTAGAATTCAGCAGAGGAGGACCAAGGGATTGATGAAGAAGGGGAAAATAGACTACGAGAGTAAGCTTGTGGGGAACAGAAAAACTGACTGTAAAAGTTTCTATAGGTATGTGAAGAGGAAAAGATTGGTGAAGACAAATGTAGGTTCCCTACAGTCAGAAACAGGGGAATTTATTATGGGGACCAAAGAAATGGCTGACCAACTAAATGCATACTTTGGTTCTGTCTTCACAAAGGAGGACATAAATATCATACCATAAATGTTGGGGAACACAGGGTTTAGTGAGAGAGAGGAACTGAAGGAAATCAGTATTAGTAGAGAAATGGTGTTGGGGAAATTGATGGGTTTGAAGGCCGATAAATCCCCAGGGCCTGATAATCTACACCCCAGAGTAATTAAAGAAGTGGCCCGAGAAATAGTGGATGCATTGGTGGTCATCTTTCAAGATTCTATAAACTCTGGAACAGTTCCTACAGATTGGAGGGTAGCTAATGTAACCCCACTATTTAAAAAGGAAGGTAGAGAGAAAGCAGGGAATTATAGACCAGTCAGCCTGACATCGGTAGTGGGGAAAATTCTGGAGTCCATTATCAAAGATTTTATAGCAGAGCACTTGGAGAACAGTGGTAGAATCGGACAGTCAGCATGGATTTACGAAAGGGAAATCATGCTTGACAAATCTACTGGAATTCTTCGAGGATGCAACTAGTAGAGTTGACGAGGGGGAGCCAGTGGAAGTGATTTATTTGGACTTTCAGAGGCTTTCGACAAAGTCCCACATAAGAGATTAGCGTATAAAATTAAAGTGCATGGGATTGGGGGTAACGTATTGCGATGGATAGAAAATTGGTTGATGGACAGGAAACAAAGAGTATGGATAAATGGGTCTTTTTCCGAATGGCAGACAGTGACTATTGAGGTACCGCAGGGATCCGTGCTAGAACCCCAGCTATTCACAATATATATTAATGATGAGGGAACTAAATGTAATATTTCCAAATTTGCAGATGACACAAAACTGGGTGGGAAGGTGAGTTGTGAGGAGGATGCAGAGAGGCTTCAGGGTGATTTGGACAAGTTGAGTGAGTGGGAAAATGCACCGCAGATGCAGTATAATGTGGATAAATGTGAGGTTAGCCACTTTAGTAGCAAAAACAGGAAGGCAGATTATTATCTGAATGGCTATAAACTGAGAGAGGGGAATATGCAATGAGACCTGGGTGTTCTCGTACACCAGTCGCTGAAGGTAAGCATGCAGGTGCAACAGGAGGTAAAAAAGGCAAATGGTATGTTGGCCTTCATAGCAAGAGGATTCGAGTACAAAGAACAAAGAAAATTACAGCACAGGAACAGGCCCTTTGGCCCTCCAAGCCTGCGCCGATCCAGATCCACTATCTAAACATGTCGCCTATTTTCTGAGGGTCTGTATCTCCTTGCTTCCTGCCCATTCATGTATCTGTCTGGATACATCTTAAAAGACGCTATCGTGCCCGCGTCTACCACCTCCGCTGGCAACGCATTCCAGGCACCCACCACCCTCTGCGCAAAGAACTTTCCATGCATATCCCCCCTAAACTTTTCCCCTCTCACTTTGAACTCGTGAACCCTAGTAATTGAATACCCCACTCTGGGAAAAAGCTTCTTGCTATCCACCCTGTCTATACCTCTCATGATTTTGTACACCTCAATCAGGTCCCCCCTCAACCTCCGTTTTTCTAATGAAAATAATCCTAATCTACTCAACCTCTCTTCATAGCTCGCGCCCTCCATACCAGGCAACATCCTGGTGAACCTCCTCTGCACCCTCTCCAAAGCATCTACATCCTTTTGGTAATGTGGCGACCAGAACTGCACACAGTATTCCAAATGTGGCCGAACCAAAGTCCTATACAACTGTAACATGACCTGCCAACTCTTGTACTCAATACCCTGTCTGATGAAGGAAAGCATGCCGTATGCCTTCTTGACCACTCTATTGACCTGCGTTGCCACCTTCAGGGAGCAATGGACTTGAACACCCAAATCTCTCTGTACATCAATTTTCCCCAGGACTTTTCCATTTACTGTATAGTTCACTCTTGAATTGGATCTTCCAAAATGCATCACCTCGCATTTGCCCTGATTGAACTCCACCTGCCATTTCTCTGCCCAACTCTCCAATCTATCTATATTCTACTGTATTCTCTGACAGTCCCCTTCACTATCTGCTACTCCATCAATCTTAGTGTCGTCTGCAAACTTGCTAATCAGACCACCTATACTTTCCTCCAAATCATTTATGTATATCACAAACACAGTGGTCCCAGCACGGATCCCTGTGCAACACCACTGGTCACACGTCTCCATTTTGAGAAACACCCTTCCACTACTACTCTCTGTCTCCTGTTGCCCAGCCAGTTCTTTATCCATCTAGCTAGTACACCCTGGACCCCATGCGACTTCACTTTCTCCATCAGCCTACCATGGGGAACCTTATCAAACGCCTTACTGAAGTCCATGTTTATGACATCTACAGCCCTTCCCTCATCAATCAACTTTGTCACTTCCTCAAAGAATTCTATTAAGTTGGTAAGACACGACCTTCCCTGCACAAAACCATGTTGCCTATCACTGATAAGCTCATTTTCTTCCAAATGGGAATGGATCCTATCCCTCAGTATCTTCTCCAGCAGCTTCCCTACCACTGACGTCAGACTCACCGGTCTATAATTACCTGGATTTTCCCTGCTACCCTTCTTAAACAAGGGGACAACATTAGCAATTCTCCAGTCCTCCGGGACCTCACCCGTGTTTAAGGATGCTGCAAAGATATCTGTTAAGGCCCCAGCTATTTCCTTTCTCGCTTCCCTCAGTAACCTGGGATAGATCCCATCCGGACCTGGGGACTTGTCCACCTTAATGCCTTTTAGAATACCCAACACTTCCTCCCTCCTTATGCCGACTTGACCTAGAGTAATCAAACATCTGTCCCTAACCTCAACATCCGTCATGTCCCTCTCCTCGGTGAATACCGATGCAAAGTACTCGTTTAAAATCTCACCCATTTTCTCTGACTCCACGCATAACTTTCCTCCTTTGTCCTTGAGTGGGCCAATCCTTTCTCTCGTTACCCTCTTGCTCCTTATATATGAATAAAAGGCTTTGGGATTTTCCTTAACCCTGTTTGCTAAAGATATTTCATGACCCCTTTTAGCCCTCTTAATTCCACGTTTCAGATTGGTCCTACATTCCCGATATTCTTTCAAAGCTTCGTCTTTCTTCAGCCTCCTAGACCTTATGTATGCTTCCTTTTTCCTCTTAGCTCGTCTCACAATTTCACCTGTCATCCATGCTTCCCTAATCTTGCCATTTCTATCCCTCATTTTCACAGGAACATGTCTCTCCTGCACGCTAATCAACCTCTCTTTAAAAGCCTCCCACATATCAAATGTGGATTTACCTTCAAACAGCTGTTCCCAATCTACATTCCCCAGCTCCTGCCGAATTTTGGTATAGTTGGCCTTCCCCCCCAATTGAGCACTCTTCCTTTAGGACCACTCTTGTCTTTGTCCATGAGTATTCTAAAACTTACGGAATTGTGATCACTATTCCCAAAGTAGTCCCCTACTGAAACTTCAACCACCTGGCCGGGCTCATTCCCCAACACCAGGTCCAGTATGGCCCCTTCCCGAGTTCGACTATTTACATACTGCTCGAGAAAACCCTCCTGGATGCTCCTTACAAATTCTGCTCCATCTAGACCTCTAACACTAAGTGAATCCCAGTCAATGTTAGGAAAATTAAAATCTCCTATCACCACCACCCTGTTGCTCCTACATCTTTCCATAATCTGTTTACATATTTGTACCTCTATCTCATGCTCGCTGTTGGGAGGCCTGTAGCACAGCCCCAACATTGTTATCGCACCCTTCCTATTTCTGAGTTCTGCCCATATTGCCTCACTGCTCGAGTCCTCCATAGTGCCCTCCTTCAGCACAGCTGTGATATCCTCTTTGACCAGTAATGCAACTCCCCCACCCCTTTTACCTCCCTCTCTATCCCGCCTGAAGCATCGATATCCTGGGATATTTAGTTGCCAATCATGCCCTTCCCTCAACCAAGTCTCAGTAATAGCAATAACATCATACTCTCAGGTACTAATCCAAGCCCTAAGTTCATCTGCCTTCCCTACTGCACTTCTTGCATTAAAACAAATGCATCTCAGACCACCAGTCCCTTTGCGTACATCATCTGCTCCCTGCCTACTCTTTCCCTTAGTCACGCTGACTTCATTATCTAGTTCCTTACAGGCTTTAGTTACTACCTCCTTACTGTCCACTGACCTCCTCATTTGGTTCCCATCCCCCTGCCACATTAGTTTAAACTCTCCCCAACAGCGTTAGCAAAAGCACCCCCAAGGACATTGGTTCCAGTCCGGCCCAGATGTAGACCGTCCAATTTGTAATAGTCCCACCTCCCACCTACAGGAGCAGGAATGTCTTGCTGCAATTATACAGGGCCTTGGTGAGGCTGCACTTGGAATATTGTGTGCAATTTTGGTCTCCTTATCTGAGGAAGGATGTTCTTGCTATAGAGGGAGTGCAGCGGAGGTTTACCAGACTGATTCCTGGGTTGGCAGGACTGACGTATGAGGAGAGATTGAGTCGGTTAGGATAATATTCGCTGGAGTTCAGAAGAGTGAGGGGGGAATCCCATAGAAACCTATAAAATTCTATCAGGACTTGACAGGGTAGATGCAGGAAGGATGTTCCCGATGGTGGGGGAGTCCAGAACCAGGGGTCATAGTCTAAGGATATGGGGTAAACCTTTCAGGACTGAGATGAGGAGAAATTTCTTCACCCAGACAGTGGTGAGCCTGTGGAATTCGCGACCACAGAAAGCAGTTGAGGCTAAAATATTGTATGTTTTCAAGAAGGAGTTAGATTTTGCTCTTGGAGCGAAAGGGATCAAAGGATATGGGGCGAAAGTGGGAACAGGTTACTGAGTTGGATGATCAGCCATGATCATAATGAATGGCGGAGCAGGCTCGAAGCTCCGAATGGCCTACTCCTGTTCCTATTTTCTATGGTTCTACGTTTCTATGTAAACCTGCTCATTCCAGGTATCAATCGAGAAAACCTCCTCTGAACCGCCTCCAATGCATTCACATCCTTCCTTAAATAAGGAGACCAAAACTGCATTCAGTATTCGAGATGTGGTCTCACCAATGCCCGGTATACATGAAGTGTAAATCCTTACTTTTATTGTCAATTCCTCTCATAATAAAGGATAGCATTCCATTAGCCTTCTTTATTACTTGCTGTACCTGTCGACTAGCTTTTTGTGACTCATGCACTCGAACACCTAGTTCCCTCTGCACCTCGGAGATCTGCAGTTGTTCTCCATTTAAATAATACTCTGCTTTTTTATTCTTCCTGACAAAGTCAACAACTTCACATTTTCCCACATTATACTCCCTCTGCCAGATTTTTACCCACTCACTCAACCTATCTATATCAGTCTGCAAGCTCCTTATGTCCTCTTGTCCTTTTTTGTGCCAGCCAAAAAACGATCCTCCTATTCTAATCCCACCTTCCAGCATTTGGTCCATAGCCCTGCAGATTTAAGGAACTTGAGGTGCATATCCAGACCCCTTTTGAATGAGTTGAGGGTTTCTGCCTCAACTACCCTTTCAGGCAGTGAGTTCCAGACCCTCAACACCCTCTGGGTGAAAAGGTTTTTCCTCATATCCCCTCTAATTTTTCTGCCAATCACTTTAAATCTGTGCCCCCTCGTCACTGACCTCTCTGCTGAGGTGAATAGACCCTTCACCTCCACTCTATCCAGGCCTCACAAAATTTTGTACATTTAAATCAGATCTCCCCTCAACCTGTTCCAAGGAGAACAACCCAGCCTATCCAATCTTTCGCCATAGCTGCATTTTTCCAGTCCTGGCAACATCCTCATAAATCTCCTCTGTACCCTCTCGAGTGCAATTACATCCTTTCTGCAATGAGGTGACCAGAACTGCACACAGTACTCAAGTTGTGGCCTAACCAATGAGTTATACAGTTCCAGCATAACCTCCCTGCTCTTATATTCTATACCTCGGCTAATAAAGGAAAGGATTCCATATCCCTTCTTAACCACCTGTCGTGCTACCTTCAGGGATCTGTGGACATTCACTCCAAGGTCCCTCACTTCCTCTACACCTCTCAGTATTTTCCCATTAATCGGATATTCCTTTGTCTTGTTTGACTTCTCCAAGTGCATCACCTCACGTTTCTCCAGGTTGAATTCCATTTGCCATTTTTCTGCCCAACTGACCAGACCATCAATATCTTTCTGCAGCCTACAGCTATTCTCCTCGCTATCTACCACACAATCATTGTGTCAACTGCAAACTTCTTGATCATGGCCCCTACATTTACGTCCAAATCGTTAATTTCTACCACAAAAAAAAGGGGACTCAGTACTGAGCCCTGCGAAATGCCACTGGAAACAGCCCTCCAGTTGCTTAAACACCCATCAACCATCACCCTTTGTTTTTTTTCTTCATTCATGGGAAGTGGGTGTCACTGGCTATGCCAGCATTTATTCCCCATTCCTAATTGCTCTTGAGAAGGTGGTGGTGAGCTGCCTTCTTGAACCGCAGCAGTCCATGGGAGGTAGGTACACCCACAGTGCTGTTCGGAAGGGAGTTCCAGGATTTTGACCCAGCGACAGTTAAAGAACTGCGATATAGTTCCAAGTCAGGATGGTGTGTGACTTGGACGGGAACTTGCAGGTGGTGATGTTCCCATGCATCTGCTGCTCTTGTCCTTCTAGTAGGTAGAGGTCGCAGGTTTGGAAAGTTCTGTCTAAGGAGCCTTGGTGCGTTGCTGCAGTGCATATTTTAGATGGTACACACTGCTGCCACTGTACGTCGGTGGTGGAGGAGTGAATGTTTGTGGATGGGGGGTCAATCAAGCGGGCTGCTTTGTTCTGGATGGTGTCGAGCTTCTTGAGTGCTGTTGAAGCTGCGCCCATCCAGGCAAGTGGAGAGTATTCCATCACACTCTTGACTTGTGCCTTGTAGATGGTGGACAGGCTTTGGGGAGTCAGGAGGTGAGTTACGCGCCGCAGGATTCCTAGCCTGTGACCTGCTTTTGTAGCCATGGTAATTATATGGCTACTCCAGTTCAGTTTCTGGTCAATAATAGCCCTAGGATGTTGATAGTGGGGGATTCAGCGATTGGTAATGCCATTGAATGTCAAGGGGAGATGGTGAGATTCTCTCTTGTTTGAGATGGTCATTGCCTGGCACTTGTGTGGCGCGAATGTTACTTGCCACGTATCAGCCCAAGCCTCGATATTGTCCAGGTCTTGTTGCATTTCTACACGGACTGCTTCAGTATTTGAGGAGTTGCGAATGGTGCTGAACATTGTGCACTCATCAGCGAACATCCCCACTTCTGACCTTATGATTGAAGGAAGGTCATTCATGAAGCAGCTGAAGATGGTTGGACTGAGGACACTACCCTGAGGAACTCCTGAAGTGATCTCCTGGAGCTCAGATGATTGACCTCCAACAACCACAGCCATCTTCCTTTGCGCCAGGTATGACTCCAACCAGCAGAGAGTTTCCCCCTGATTCCCATTGACTCCAGTTTTACTAGGGCTCCTTGATGCCATACTCGGTCAAATGCTGCATTGATGTCAAGAGCAGTCACTCTCACCTCACCTCTTGAGTTCAGCTCTTTTGTCCATGTTTGAACCAAGGTTGGTTCTTGTCTCATTGAACCAATGAGGTCAGGTGCTGAGTGGCCCTGTCGGAACCCAAACTGGGTATCACTGAGCAGGTTATTGCTAAGCAAGTGCTGCTTCATAACACTATTGATGACACCTTCCATCAGTTTGCTGATGATTGAGAGTAGACTGATGGGGCGGTAATTGGCCGGGTTGGACTTGTCCTGCTTTTTGTGTACAGGGCATATCTGGGCATTTTTCCACATTGCCGGGTTGATGCCAGTGTTGTTGCTATACTGGAACAGCTTGGCTAGGGGTGCGGCAAGTTCTGAAGCACAGGTCTTCAGTACTATTGCCGGAATATTGTCAGGACGCATAGCCTTTGTAGTATCCAGTGCCTTCAGTCGTTTCTTGATATCACGCGGAGTCAATCGAATTGGCTGAAGTCTGGCATCTTTAATGCTGGGGATTTCAGGAGGGGCCGAGATGAATCATCAACTCGGCACTTCTGGCTGAAGATTGTTGCAAATGCTTCAGCCTTATCTTTCACACTGATGTGCTGGGCTCCCCCATCATTGAGGATGGGGATATTTGTGAAGTCACCTCCTCCAGTTAGTTGTTTCATTGTCCACCACCATTCACGGCTGTATGTGGCAGGACTGCAGAGCTTAGATCTGATCCGTTGGTTATGGGATCGCTTAGCTTTGTCTATTGCATGCTGTTTATGCAGTTTGGCATGCAGGTAGTCCTGGGTTGTAGCTTCACCAGGTTGACACCTAATTTTGAGGTATGCCTGGTGCTCCTCCTGGCATGCCCTCCTGCACTCTACATTGAACCAGGCAGGGTTCGCCTCCTGGCTTGATGGTAATCGTAGAGTGGGGGATATGCTGGTCCATGAGGTGACAGATTGTGGTTGAGTACAATTCTGCTGCTGCTGATGGCCCACAGCGCCTCATGGATGCCCAATTTTGCATTGCTAGATCTGTTCGAAATCTATCCCATTTAGCACGGTGATAGCAGTACCCCAGGACATGCGCGATGCCAATATCATCACCCTCTATAAAAACAAAGGTGACCGTGGTGACTGCAACAACTACCGTGGAATCTCCCTGCTCAGCATAGTGGGGAAAGTCTTTGCTCGAGTCGCTCTGAACAGGCTCCAGAAGTTGGACGAGCGCGTCTACCCTGAGGCACAGTGTGGCTTTCGTGCAGAGAGATCGACCGTTGACATGCTGTTCTCCCTTCGTCAGATACAGGAGAAATGCCGTGAACAACAGATACCCCTCTACATTGCTTTCATTGATCTCACCAAAGCCTTTGACCTCGTCAGCAGACGTGGTCTCTTCAGACTACTAGAAAAGATTGGATGCCCACCAAAGCTACTAAGTATCATCACCTCATTCCATGACAATATGAAAGGCACAATTCAACATGGTGGCTCCTCATCAGAGCCCTTTCCTATCCTGAGTGGCATGAAACAGGGCTGTGTTCTCACACCCACACTTTTTGGGATTTTCTTCTCCCTGCTGCTTTCACATGTGTTCAAGTCCTCTGAAGAAGGAATTTTCCTCCACACAAGATCAGGGGGCAGGTTGTTCAACCTTGCCCGTCTAAGAGCGAAGTCTAAAGTACGGAAAGTCCTCATCAGGGAACTCCTCTTTGCTGACGATGCTGTTTTAACATCTCACACAGAAGAGTGCCTGCAGAGTCTCATCGACAGGTTTGCGGCTGCCTGCAATGAATTTGGCCTAACCATCAGCCTCAAGAAAACGAACATCATGGGGCAGGATGTCAGAAATGCTCCATCCATCAATATTGGCGACCAGGCTCTGGAAGTGGTTCAAGAGTTCACCTACCTAGGCTCAACTATCACCAGTAACCTGTCTCTAGATGCAGAAATCAACAAGCGCATGGGAAAGGCTTCCACTGCTATGTCCAGACTTGCCAAGAGAGTGTGGGAAAATGGCGCACTGACACGGAACACAAAAGTCCGAGTGTATCAGGCCTGTGTTCTCAGTACCTTGCTGTATGGCAGCGAGGCCTGGACAACGTATGTCAGCCAAGAGCGACGTCTCAATTCATTCCATCTTCGCTGCCTCCGGAGAATACTTGGCAACAGGTGGCAGGACCGTATCTCCAACACAGAAGTCCTTGAGGCGGCCAACATCCCTAGCTTATACAAACTACTGAGTCAGCGGCGCTTGAGATGGCTTGGCCATGTGAGCCGCATGGAAGATGGCAGGATCCCCAAAGACACATTGTACAGCGAGCTCGCCATTGGTATCAGACCCACCGGCCGTCCATGTCTCCGCTTTAAAGACGTCTGCAAACGGACATGAAATCCTGTGACATTGATCACAAGTCATGGGAGTCAGTTGCCAGCGTTCGCCAGAGCATGGTGGGCAGCCATAAAGGCGGGGCTAAAATGTGGCGAGTCGAAGAGACTTAGTAGTTGGCAGGAAAAAAGACAGAGGCACAAGGGGAGAGCCAACTGTGCAACAGCCCCAACAAACCAATTTCTCTGCAGCACCTGTGGAAGAGCCTGTCACTCTAGAATTGGCCTTTATAGCCATTCCAGGTGCTGCTTCACAAACCACTGACCACCTCCAGGCGCGTATCCATTGTCTCTCGAGATAAGGAGGCCAAAGATAGATAGATAGTGCCACACAACACGATGGACGGTATCCTCAATGTGAAGGCGGGACTTCGTCTCCACAAAGACTGTGCGGTGGTCACTCCTACCAATACAGTCATGGACAGAAGCATCTGCAGCAGGCAGATTGGTGAGAACAAGGTCAAGTATGTTTTTCCCTCTTGTTTTTTCTCTCACCACCTGCCGCAGACCCAGTCTAGCAGCTATGTCCTTTGGGACTTGGCCAGCTCAGTCAGTCGTGGTGCTACCGAGCCACACTTCGTGATGGACATTGAAGTCCACCACCCAGAGTACATTTTGTGGCCTTGCCACCTTCAGTGCTTCCTCCAAGTGGTGTTCAACATGTAAGAGTACTGATTCATCAGCTGAGGGAGGGCGGTAGGTGGTAATCAGTAGGAGGTTACCTTGCCCATGTTTGACCTGAGCCATGAGACTTCATGGAGTCCAGAGTCGATGTTGAGGACTCCCAGGGCAACTCCCTCCCTACCGTAGACCACTGTCCTGCCACCTCATCTGGGACTGTCCTGCAGGTGGGACAGGACAAACCCAGGGATAGTGATTGCAGTGTCTGGGACATTGTCTGTAAGGTATGATTCCGTGAGTATGACTATGTCAGCTGTTGCTTGACTAGTCTGTGGGACAGCTCTCCCAACTTTGGCACAAGCCCCCAGAGGTTAGTAAGGAGGAATTTGCAGGGTCGACAGGGCTGGGTTTGCCATTGTCGTTTCCGGTGCCTAGGTCGATGCCGGGTGGTCTGTCCGGTTTCATTCCTTTTTATTGACTTTGTAGCGGTTAGGTACAACTGAGTGGCTTCCTAGGCCATTTCAGTGGGCATGTAAGAGTTAACCACAATGCTGTGGGTCTGGAGTCACATGTAGGCTAGACCAGGTAAGGACAGCAGAGTTCCTTCCCTAAAGGACATTAGTGAACAATTAGGACATAAAAACAAGAAATGCTGGAACCACTCAGCAGGTCTGGCAGCATCTGTGGAAAGAGAAGCAGAGTTAACGTTTCGGGTCAGTGACCCTTTTTCAGAACTGACCCGAAACATTAACTCTGCTTCTCTTTCCACAGATGCTGCCAGACCTGCTGAGTGGTTCCAGCATTTCTTGTCTTTATTCCAGATTTCCAGCATCAAAAGTATTTTGCTTTTATTATAGGACATTAGGACAATTGTTTCCTGCCACTGAGCCGATTTTGTATCCAGCTTGCTGCATTTCCCTGGATCCCATGGGATTTTATTTTTTTAACCAGCCTGCCATGTGGGACCTTGTCAAATGCCTTTCTAAAATCCATGTAGATCACATGTGATCTCGGGGGCGGCGCAGTGGTTAGCACCGCAGCCTCACAGTTCCAGGGACCTGGGTTCAATTCTGAGTACTACCTGTGCCGAGTTTGCAAATTCTCCCTGTGACCGCGTGGGTTTTCGTCGGGTGTTCCGGTTTCCTCCCACAGCCAAAGACTTGCAGGTTGATAGGTAAATTGGCCATTGTAAATTGCCCCTAGTGTAGGTCAGTGGTAGGAAATATGGGATTACTGTCGGGTTAGTATAAATGGGTGGTTGTTGGACGGCACAGACTCGGTGGGCCGAAGGGCCTGTTTCAGTGCTGTATCTCTAAATAAAAATAAATAAAAACATCAACTGCACTACCTTCATCTATCTTCCTTGTTACTTCTTCAAAAAAGTCGATCAAGTTGGTCAAACAAGATTTTCCATACTCTCTGTTTTCTGCCAGCCAGCCAACCTTCTATCTATGCCGATATGTTACCCGCTACACCATGAGCTCCTACTTTGCACAATAACCTTTTATGTCGCACTTTGTCAAATGCCTTCTGGAAATCCAAGTACAGTACGTCAATGGGTTCCCCTTTATCCACGGCACATGCTACGCCTTCAAAGAACTCCAATAAATTGGTTAAACATGATCTCCCTTTCACAAAGCCACGCTGACTATTCCCAATTACCACGATTTTTTTCTAAGTGCCCAGCTATAGCCTCCCCACAACTGATGACAAGTTAACAAGCCTCTAGTTACCTGTTTACTGTTTTCTGCCTCCACTCCCCCCTTATTGAATAGAGGAGTTATATTTGCTATAGGTAGGAGGGTTAGAGGGGATTTGAGGGGAATCTTTTTTTCACCCAGAGGGTGATGGGGATCTGGAACTCACTGCCTGAAAGGGTGGTAGAGTTAGAAACACTCCTGACATTTAAAATATACTTGGATACGCACTTAAATGCCATAACCTACAAGGCTATGGACCTAGAGCTGGAAAGTGGGATTAGGCTGAATGGCTCCTTGTCAGCCAGCATGGACACAATGGGCTGAATGGCCTCCTTCCGTGCTGTAAATTTCTATGATTCTGTCAGTGACAATCACAGCATATCGCCAGCAATAGTATAACGTCAGCAACAGCACAGTGTGCAGTCCGCAATAATCATTGGTAGTGTACGTCAGCAACAATCGCAGTAAAAGGAGAGTGGGTGAATGGAATGGTGGGAAGCTTTCAGAGAGCGGCTACAGACATAATTGGCCAAAGGAAAAGGCAGGTGATTGGGACTGTGTAATGCTTAAGTGCAATTGGCTTTCTTCTGTCCTGTACAACTCTCTGTGGGAGTGTATCTGGTCTGTGGGTCTCCCAATTTGCCATTGTGACTTTGGACAATTGGTGGTAACCCTGCAGAACTGGCAAATGTGGCTATTTTTATTCGGTGTTACCGTTTCTCCTTCTTCAAGAGGAATGTTGGGTCTAAGTTCAGCCTCTAATAAGGTGACCTCAGCAGAGAGGCTCTGCCTCTCTATCAAGAATGTCTGCTCTGGGCCTGGCCCATAATAAGGAGGTTTGGTTGATACTGGGAAATCACTGGAAATACAAATGCAGCAAGTCACTGCCATGACTCCCAGCATTTAATATAAATTGTGGAAAGTGGGAAGGCCTTTTCATTTATTTCTTTTTTTCAGTATTGCTGAAAATAGAGCCATTTTGTCCAAGCTTTTCTTCTTGCACTCATCAGGACAATTCACAAAAATAACAATGTAAGGGAAGCATCACAATTATACTGCATGAGAAGAGAGTGCTGATTGGTTGGCAAGTGGACTCTGATTGGTAGAGGCATTGCCATGGAAAATGCACCAGTTTATGGTGACTGACAGTTAATTGCCAAGCTTTGTTTGAAATTTAAACCAGGCAGCTTGACTGGTCAAGGCCTGATGAATGAACCAGCAAATGGCTGTCACGTATTTTGTTTACCTGAAACAGGTGCAATGTGTGTACATGTTCTTTCTGTCTGCAAAGAACAGGGACCTGTGTATTAATATTTGTAGCTCCAGTACATGCAAATATGCCACACTGTGGGCCTGATAGACAATCTTAAATTGGTTCTCAGCATAATTCTTAGCACACTGAGGATTATTTAGCGAATGCTGTCCATTGCGGAATCATATCGAATGTTGGACACTGTGGTTTGGGTTTTGCAAGCACGGGCTGGTTGAGTAAGGCCTGTACCTTGACCGTTGTGAACAGCGGTAGGGACATGTTGTTTGATACGATCCACCAGTCTTTGGGACGTATGGCCCATATACCTTGCATCGCACTGGCATTGAAATTCATCTATCACATTACTCATTTGTGTGATAGGCAAAAAGACGTTCTGCCAGCATTTGTTGCCAATCCCGAATTGCCCTTGAGAAGGTGGTGGTGAGTCGCCTTCCTGAACCACTACAGTCCATGTGGTGTAGGTACACCCACAAGTGCTGATGGAGAGGGAGTTCCAGGATTTTGACCTAGCGACAGTGAAGGAAAGGCGATTATAGTTCCAAGTAAGAATGGTGTGTGACTTGGAGGGGAACCTGCAGATAATGGTGTTCCCTTGCATCTGCTGCCCTTCTCCTTCTAGGTGGTAGAGGTTGTGGGTTTGGAAGGTGCTGTTGAAGGAGCCTTGGTGCGTTGCTGCAGTGCATCTTGTAGATGGTACACACAGCTGCCACTGTGCGTCGATGGCGGAGGGAGTGAATGTTTCAGTTGGTGGATGGGGTGCTAATCAAGCAGGCTGTTTTGTCCTGGATGGTGTCGAGCTGCTTGAGTGTTGTTGGAGCTGCACTCATCCAGGCAAGAGGAGAGTATTCCATCACACTCCTGACTTGTGCCTTGTAGATGGTGGACAGGCTTTGGGGAGTCAGGAGGTGAATTACTCGCTGCAGAATTCCCAGCCTCTGACCTACTCTTGTAGCCACAGTATTTAAAAGGCTGGTCCAGTTAAGTTTTTGATCAATGGTAATCCCAAGGATGTTGATGGTGGGAGGTTCAAAGATGGTAAAGCCATTGAATGTCAAGGGGAGATGGTTAGATTCTCTCTTGTTGGAGATGGTTATTGCCTGGCATTTTGTGGCATGAATGTTACTTGCCACTTATAAGCCCAAGCCTGAATGTTGTCCAGTTCTTGCTGCATCTGGACACGGACTGTTTCAGTCTCTGAGGAGTTACAAATGGAACATCGTGCAATCATCAGCGATCATCCCCACTTCTGACCTTATGTTGGAGGGATGGTCATTGATGAAGTAGCTGAGGATGGTTGAACCTAGGACTCATCAGTGGTTCAGAATACTGCCCAGTATAACTGCATGGAACAGAAATATTTCACACTCTTGACCTAAGTAGCCCACTCACGATATATCCCATTGATAAGCATATCAGATTGTTTATCTGTCCTTTTGGGAAGCTAGGAATTCTAGGAAGCATTTCTACTTCAGCAGTGCCCCTTCTAGACTTAAATTGTTCAATAGGAATGTGCAGAAAGCATTGACCTTGTCAGTGATGCCCACATGCCAAGAATGAATAAAAGACTAAGATAGGTTAAGGGACGAGGATGTTGAACACTCACCAATGGTCTTGATGACAGCTTCCTGAAAAATCCTCTCCTCATGCTCTTTAATGATCTGGTGACTGATGTTGGTGGTTGAATCATATTTGCCAGTGAGTTCATAGTCAATGCTGAGGCGGAGATGTCGTAGCAGTGTGTTGAACACCTCCAACACTGTGGGCCCTGTGTAAGGAGGCAATACAGTAAGTGCATGCTGCCATAACCTGAAGGATGACACCTCAATAAAGGACCAGCAATGTTGCAGAACATGAGTCAATGATTTAGTAGCATGGAAAGGCTGTTGTGTGGATACATTATTTCGATTATATGTTTCCAGATAAGTGAGTCACAACACTAAAAGGTTTCCATGGAAGCTGTGCTCTTCATAAACATGGGAAGCCTTGTGCGTGAGGAAAAAGCTAAAGCGCCATCCTGATCAACATGCACCCAAAGTTAGGAAGCAGCTGGGTGAAGTGATCATGTGTTGCAGCCATGCCTAGCAACATAAGTGAAGCAACTGCATTCAGGATATATCCTTCATGTTAAACATTTCCTTATCTGTGCCAGTGACTCTCTCACATATAGAGTCATCAAGAGATACAGCACTGAAACAAGTCCTTCGGCCCACCAAGTCCACACTAACTATCAACCACCCATTTATACTAATCCTATACTAACCCCATTTTCCCTCTCTCACCTCCACCTTCCCTCAATTCCCCTACCTGCACTAGGGGCAATTTTGTACAATGGCCAATTTATCTACCAACCCACAAGTCTTTGGCATGTGGGAGGAAACCGGAGCACCTGGAGGAAACTCACATGGTCACAGGGAGAACGTGCAAACTCTGCACAGGCAGTACCCAGAACTGAACCCGTGTTGCTGGAGCTGTGAGGTTGTGGTGCTAGCCACTGTGTCACCCTACATTGCATTAGACACTAAGCTTCTGAGCAGTGTGCATCCCAGACCCAATCCTTCACTGATTTCCATCAGCATCCCCTCCATGGCACTCTCATTAAATGGGGCACCTCTTACCCTCTCAGGATTCTGACTGTACCCTAAGCTTCAAGTCAATAAATTTATCACTTTATGTGATGCTTGAATTGTCATTGCCTATTTAGAGTACACCAGTAGCACTTTAAATATGTTGCTGTGCCGGATAACCCATCCTCCACATCCCACAAGCACCCAAGCCAAAGCTCAATCTGCACAACCAAACACTGGATTATTATTTAAATCAGCACGCTGCATGTAATATGTGAGCGTTGCATTATGTTCATGCAACATGAGATGACACGCATCTATGTGCTCCACATGGCTCTGAGTAGAAAATCAGTTCTATAATTGTCCTGTGCCTTTCTGACACACAGATTTACTCCAGTGCTAAGCTTTAGGGGCAGGACTTCAGTCCTGTGTCCAGCTCTGCTCACTGAAACTCTCTATGAGCTGCATAGGTCAGTGAGACTGTTGCTTAGTGCCAGAGGGCTGAGATGTGAAGAAAAACTGTAAACAAGAGACATGTTTTCCCACAAATATTCTGGGGCTGGGCAACACATCATGCCCCATTTTTTCACCTGATGTGTTTTGCAGAATCATAAAATGGTTACAGCACAGAAGGAGGCCCATCATATCCATGCCAGCTGCTCTGTGAGAGCAACTCACCTAATCCCACTCCCCTGTTGCCCTGCAAATATTTTCACTTCAATAATTTTCCAATTCCCTTTTCTGCACCCTCTCTAATGCACCCTCTCTAATGCACCCTCTCTAATCCAACCTCTCTAGTAGTTTCACTTCCTTCCTAAAGTGTGGTGCCCAGAACTGGATGTAGTACTCCAGTTGAGGCTGAACCAGTGTTTTATAAAGGTTTATCATAACTTCCTTGTTCTTGTACTCTTATGCCGCTATTTATAAAGCGCATGATCCTGTATGCTTTATTAATCGCTTTCTGAACCTGCCCTGTCACCTTCAATGATTTGTGCACTTATAACTCCAGGTCCCTCTGCTCCTGCACCCCTTTAGAATTGTATCTTTTATTTTATATTGCCTCTGCTTGTTCTTCCTACCAAAATGAATCACTTCACACTTCTCTGCATTAAATTTCATCTGCCACTTGTCCACCCATTCCGCCAGTCTGTCTATGTCCTCTTGAAGTTTATCACTATCCTCCTCACAGTTCACAATACTTCCAAGTTTTGTGTCATCTGCAATTTTTAAATTTGTGCTCTGTACACCCAAGTCTAGGTCATTAATATATGTCAAGAAAAGCAGGGGTCCAAAGACTGACCCCTGGAGAAACCCACTGTGTACCTTCCTCCAGTCCGAAAAACAAACACTCACAATTACTCTCTACTTCTTGTCAATTTCTGGCATCATTTCATCCAGATTGGCAAGCAGCTGCTGCTGTACTTAAATAAGGCAGTAACTAAATGATAATGTTCATTGTCCAATTTTCCTGGATGCGCTGAATGGCATCCATGGTGTATCTGATCTGTGACAGACAATCCAATAACTGCACGGTGTCTACCTACTGACATTATGATCTGTGCAAGGCAACATGTGAAATGAGAAACTATAAGGATTCCTTCCTACCCACCTACAGATCCACCGGCTGCGATCACAGCAGACTCCGACAGCACCTCCACAATGCCAGTGCGCACTTTGGCAGCGCTCTTACTGTTAGCATCCAGGTGGCCCACCAACTGCTGAATGACCAGGTGAGAATGCTGAGACTGTATATGAGACACATAGAATCATGAGTTGTGCCATTAGCGGAGGAGGATGAGCTGGATTAACAAACTATTAAGATGTAACAAATCACCTTTTCTCCCGGAAGTCCCGGCCTACACTGCAGGTTCAGGGTGCTGTTAACACTGGTTATTAAAACACTGTGAGAGGCAGAAACTCAGCACTCTGGGGCGTGGGGTGACAGGAAGCCAGGTCATACACAGGCAAAAATTTGCTGATTATTTCATTCCTGATAATTGATGGATTTACGATCATTCCTGTTGTATAACTCTTTCTAATGATTCACCAACCAATCCTCATTTCTACACAGTTCATCAATCAGAGATTCCGGGGAATTTTTTGATGTAGTTCTCTGCAAATTTGCCCCGGTTCCCAGCGACAGATAGTGCCGGCGGCCAATACCTGTGCGGCCCAGAAGCTTCGGCAATGAGGAAATGCCCGCAGTTGGCGCAGCAATTGGCCCCAAGGTGCTGTTGATCCAAATTTGCAGATGACACAAAACTGTGTGGGAGGGTGAGTTGTGAGAAGGATGCAGAGAGGCTTCAGGGTGATTTGGACAAGTTGAGTGAGTGGGCTAATGCATGGCAGATGTAGTATAATGTGGATAAATGTGCGGTAGCACTTTGGTAGCAAAAACAGGAAGGCAGATTATTATCTGAACGACTATAAACTGAGAAAGGGGAATACACAGCGAGATCTGGTGTTCTCGTACACCAGTCATTGAAGGTAAGCATGCAGGTACAACAGGCAGTAAAAAAGGCAAATGGTATGTTGGCCTTCATAGCGAGAGGATTCAAGTACAGGAGCAGGGATGTCTTGCTGCAATTATACAGGGCCTTGGTGAGGCCACACCTGGAATATTGTGTGCAGTTTTGGTCTCCTTATTTGAGGAAGGATGTTCTTGCTATAGAGGGAGTGCAGCGAAGGTTTACCAGACTGATTCCTGGGATGGCGGGACTGACGTATGAGGAGAGATTGAGTCGGTTAGGATTATATTCGCCAGAGTTCAGGAGAGTGAGGGGGGATCTCATAGAAACATATAAAATTCTAACAGGACTTGACAGGGTAGATGCAGGAAGGATGTTCCCGATGGTGGGGGAGTCCAGAACCAGGGGTCATAGTCTAAGGATACGGGGTAAACCTTTCAGGACTGAGATGAGGAGAAATTTCTTCACCCAGAGAGTGGTGAGCCCGTGGAATTCGCTACCACAGAAAGCAATTGGGGCCAAGACATTGTATGTTTTCAAGAAGGAGTTCGATATAGCTCTTGGGTCTAAAGAGATCAAAGGGTATGGGGAGAAAGCGGGAACAGGTTACTGAGTTGGATGATCAGCCATGATCATAATGAATGGCGGAGCAGGCTCAAAGGTACAGAATGGCCTACTCCTGCTCTTATTTTCTATATTTCTCTGATCCCCGGGAACCAGGATAAATCTGCAGAGCATGTTGGAAACGGTGCAATGCAAACAATTCACCCCAACTCATACTTTTAAATTTGTGGATTGTGAAGTGTCTGTGGTATTTATCCGATCCAGGACTATTTTTGATAACTAATAGATTGCAGATGTTTCTGATATTACACTGAACATTCCCAATGATCCAGAAAAAAACAAACTGAGTCTGCTGAAAGTGATCTCAGGATGTTCAGAAGTCACTGATCTTATCAACTAAATAATTTACCTAAAGACTTTGACACGATCTAATTTGCTAGCCAGCCAATAGAGCTTTATTTAAGGATTATCCAGGATACTGCATTTGGAAGATTTATTTTGACTCCATTAAAAGCCTCAGATAAGTCACACCACATGTGTTGGGGTATAATTCCACACAAACTGACAGCATAGCCAGAGGTATTGTCACACCCCGGCTTAAAGAATCATACTTGAAGTCACAGATTTAACTTTAACAAAGATTTAACATACTTTAATGGAGGCTTCTTCTTACTGCTGCTACATGAGCTATCTGACCTTGCAACCACTCCCCCCACCCCCCCCAGGTCAGGTGGCTCCCCATAGTACAGAGTGTTCCTTTCAGTTTCTCATCCAAATACCCTAATACTCAAGCCCACACACACAATCAGCCATCATGACATCCCTCCCTTATCAGATCAAAACATGTCCATAATTTTCCTGCTTGGTGTATGTAGCTTAGATTCCATCCCTTACCAAACATACTGTAATAAATTTTGCAAACAAACGCAACAAATCATTATTTTTCTAACTCACTGAGTAAATGAATTTCTTCAATTATAAATGTCAGGTAAGTTTCAGTGCATCATAATCCAATATAGTTTCAGTCTTTAGCTCAGTATTTCACTTTCTTTCTTTCTTTCAACACATTTGCTTTCAAGGGCAGTGTACGGCGTACACTCCCTTTGTTTTGAACATTATCACAACACAACATTTCACATCTAGGCACATGCTTTGTGTCAAGATTTGCTATTTTTCAACTTAAAATCACATTGTTTTAAATCACTAATTGTTGCTCCACATTGATTTCTAATTTCATGTTCTGTCAATAAATCACACACATAATCTTCATATCGCTTTGGTGGTCTCCTCTCGCGCCGTGGTCTGCATGTTGACTCACGATCTCTGGTCACTGTATCAGGATTAGGAACCTCTGGAACTGATGTTTTCCCCTCTGGATAGCAAGCTGTCTGCCTGCCATCAGCATTGCTGGCTTGGACTTCTGGATTGCTGGATGTCAGCTTTGCCTCAGCTCCTACCTCTGGTTCATCTGCTGCTATGTCTTTGTCACCATGATATTTTTTGATGCATGAAGACTTTCTGTCATACAGTACTCCTTCTGGCGACTTCACAATCACACTGTTTCCCTTCTTGGCAATGACAGTGTACACCTTGGGATAATTTGGTGTATCCATCTTGCTTGGACTGTCACATCTCAGCAATACTTCATCACCTGGCATCACCATCAGACAGTCCAGCTCCCCTTCTCTGGTTTGCAAGAAACTTTGCAGCACCCTTTTTCTCAGCATCATGATCTCAAACCTTCTGATCAACTCTAATGTCCCTCAGCTCTGGCATCTTGGTGTGTATTTTGTTTCCAAATAACAACTCAGCTGGGCTCTTTCCTGTGGGAGTGTGTATAGTTGCTCTATACATGGCCACATAATGACAACAACATCTCCTTCCAGTCTTTATCCTCAGCCTGAGAAATCCTCATCCGTTTCTCTAAGGATTGGTCATGTCATTCCACTTCCCCACTTGCCTGTGGCCATTTAGTGGTTAGTCTGTGATGGTGAATGCCTGTGACCTGCATGTAATCTGCAAAGCTCTGTGAAATGAATTGTGGCCCTTTGTTTGAATACAAAGTGACTGGTATACCATGCCTTGCAAATATTTCAGTCAATACAAACACTGTTTTCTTTGCCACTGGAGACTTCATTTCCACATATTCATAATAATGGCTGTAATAGTCAATCACCACTAGTACAGACTCTCCTGATGGCAGGGAACGAGCAGTCGGGAACGGTGGGATGGAGCGGCGAGCAGTCGGGAGCACGGGATGGAGCAGCAAACATTCGGGAGTGGTGGGATGGAGCAGCGAGTAGTCGGGAGCAGCAGGATGGAGCAATGAGCAGTCCGGCGTGGTGGGTTGGAGCAGTGAGCAGTTGGGAGCAGCGGGATGGAGCAGTGAGCAGTTGGGAGCGGTGGGATGGAGCAGTGAGAAGGCAGGCGTGGGAGGGAGCGGGAAAGAGAAGCAGTGATTGCGGGAGGGAGTAGGGTACTGTGGGGGAGAAGGTAGGTGGTGATTGGGGTCATTGAGGGGTGAGGGGGTTTGGGTTCAAGTTGTTTTTTTGTGTCAAATTGAGCAGCTCCATCTTTCTGGCAGCTGCCAGAGGCGGCGCAGACAGCGATGTTTTAGTCGGGGCCGTCTTTAGTACCGGCACCTGCCTGAGACGTTGTAGACAGTGACGTTTCAGTCGGCTCCATCAAACAAAGAACAGCACAGCACAGGAACAGGCCATTCAGCCCTCCAAGCCTGCGCCGATCTTGATGCCTGCCGAAACTAACACCTTCTGCACTTCTGGGGCCCATATCCCTCTATTCCCATCCTATTCATGTATTTGTCAAGATGTCTCTTAAACGTCGCTATCGTACCTGCTTCCACCACCTCCCCTGGTAGCAAGTTCCAGGCACTCACCACCCTCTGTGCAAAAAACGTGCCTCGCACATCCCCTCTAAACTTTGCCCCTCGCATCTTAAACCTATGCCCCCCAGGAACTGACTCTTCCACCCTGGGAAAAAGCTTCTGACTATCCACTCTGTCCATGCCGCTCATAACTTTGTAAACCTCTATCATGTCGCCCCTCCACCTCCGTCGTTCCAGTGAAAGCAATCCGAGTTTATCCAACCTCTCCTCATAGCTAATGCCCTCCAGACCAGGCAACATCCTGGTAAACCTCTTCTGTACCCTCTCCAAAGCCTTCACGTCCTTCTGGTAGTGTGGCGACCAGAATTGCACGCAATATTCTAAATGTGGCCTAACTAAAGTTCTGTACAGCTGCAGAATGACTTGCCAATTTCTATACTCTATGCCCCGACCGATGAAGAAAAGCATGCCGTATGCCTTCTTGACTACCTTATCCACCTGTGTTGCCACTTTCAGTGACCTGTGGACCTGTACGCCCAGATCTCTCTGCCTGTCAATACTCCTAAGGGTTCTGCCATTTACTGTATACTTCCCACCTGTATTAGTTCTTCCAAAATGCATTACCTCACATTTGTCCGGATTAAACTCCATCTGCCATTTCTCCGCCCAAGTCTCCAACCGATCTATATCCTGCTGTATCCTCTGATAATCCTCATCACTGGCCGCAACTCCACCAACCTTTGTGTCGTCCGCAAACTTACTAATCAGACCAGCTACATTTTCCTCCAAATCATTTATATATACTTCAAACAGCAAAGGTCCCAGCACTGATCCCTGCGGAACACCACTAGTCACATCCCTCCATTCAGAAAAGCACCCTTCCACTGCTACCCTCTGTCTTCTATGACTGAGCCAGTTCTGTATCCATCTTGCCAGCTCACCTCTGATCCCGTGTGACTTCACCTTTTGTACCAGTCTGCCATGAGGGACCTTGTCAAAGGCTTTACTGAAGTCCATTTAGATAACATCCACTGCCCTTCCTTCATCAATCATCTTTGTCACTTCCTCAAAAAACTCAATTAAATTAGTGTGACATGACCTCCCCTTCACAAACTTCCCCGATATTGACTGGTCCTCACTTAGTGCTAGGGGCTTGGATGGGGCAGAATTTGTAAGGAGCATCCAGGAGGGCTTCTTGAAACAATACGTAGATAGTCCAACTAGGGATGGGGCCGTACTGGACCTGGTATTGGGGAATGAGCCCAGCCAGGTGGTTGAAGTTTCAGTAGGGGAGCACTTGGAACTATGATGTTGTTGCTATTACAGAGACTTGGTTGAGGGAAGGACAGGATTGGCAGCTAAATGTTCCAGGATTTAGAAGCTTCAGGCAGGATAGAGGGGGATGTAAAAGGGGTGGGGGAGTTGCATTACTGGTTAAGGAGAATATCACAGCTGTACTGCGGGAGGACACCTCGGAGGGGTCGTGCAGCGAGGCAATATGGGTGGAGCTCAGGAATAGGAAGGGTGCAGTCACGATGTTGGGGGTTTACTACAGGCCTCCCAACAGCCAGCGGGAGGAGAGGAGCAGATATGTAGACAGATTTTGGAAAGATGTAAAGGTAACACGGTTGTAGTGGTGGGTGATTTTAACTTTCCCTATATTGACTGGGACTCACTTAGTGCTCAGGGCTTGGATGGGGCAGAATTTGTAAGGAGCATCGAGGAGGGCTTCTTGAAACAATACGTAGATAGTCCAACTAGGGATGGGGCCGTACTGGACCTGGTATTGGGGAATGAGCCCGGCCAGGTGGTCGAAGTTTCAGTAGGGGAGCATTTCGGGAACAGTGACCATAATTCCATAAGTTTTAAGGTACTTGTGGATAAGGATAAGAGTAGTCCTCGGGTGAAGGTGCTAAATTGGGGGAAGGCTAATTATAACAATATTAGGCAGGAACTGAAGAATTTAGATTGGGGGCGGCTGTTTGAGGGTAAATCAACATCTGACGTGTGGGAGTCTTTCAAATGTCAGTTGATTAGAATCCAGGACCAGCATGTTCCACTGAGGAAGAAGGATAAGTTTGTCAAGTTTCGGGAACCTTGGATAACGCGGGATATTGTGAGCCTAGTCAAAAAGAAAAAGGAAGCATTCGTAAGGGCTGGAAGGCTAGGAACAGACGAATCCCTTGAGGAATATAAAGACAGTAGGAAGGAACTTAAGCAAGGAGTCAGGAGGGCTAAAAGGGGTTATGAGAAGTCATTGGCAAACAGGATTCAGGAAAATCCCAAGGCTTTTTATACGTATATAAAGAGCAAGAGGGTAACCAGGGAAAGGGTTGGCCCACTCAAGGACAGAGAAGGGAATCTATGTGTGGAGCCAGAGGAAATGGGCGAGGTACTAAATGATCAGTATTCACCAAGGGGAAGGACTTGTTGGATGATGAGCCTAGGGAAGGGAGTGTAGATAGTCTCAGTCATCTCATTATCAAAAAGGAGGAGGTGTTGGGTGTCTTGCAATGCATTAAGGTAGATAAGTCCCCAGGGCCTGATGGGATCTACCCCAGAATACTGAGGGAGGCAAGGGAAGAAATTGCTGGGGCCTTGACAGAAATCTTTGCATCCTCATTGGCTACGTGAGGTCCCAGAGGACTGGAGAATAGCCAATGTTGTTCCTTTGTTTAAGAAGGGTAGCAAGGATAATCCAGGAAATTATAGGCCGGTGAGCCTTACGTCAGTGGTAAAGAAATTATTAGAGAGGATTCTTCGTGACAGGATTTACTCCCATTTGGAAACAAACAAACTTATTAGCAAGAGGCAGCATGGTTTTGTGGAGGGGAGGTTGTGTCTCACTAATTTGAATGCGTTTTTTGAGGAAGTGATAAAGATGATTGATGAAGGAAGGGCAGTGGATGTTATCTACATGGACTTCAGTAAAGCCTTTGACAAGGTCCCTCATGGCAGACTGGTACAAAAGGTGAAGTCACACGGGATCAGAGGTGAGCTGGCAAGATGGTACAGAACTGGCTCAGTCATAGAAGACAGAGGGTAGCAGTGGAAGGGTGCTTTTCTGAATGGAGGGAAGTGACTCGTGGTGTTCCGCAGGGATCAGTGCTGGGACCTTTGCTCTTTGCAGTATACATAAATGATTTGGAGGAAAATGTAGCTGGTCTGATTAGTAAGTTTGCGGACGACACAAAGGTTGGTGGAGTTGCGGACAGTGATGAGGATTGTCAGAGGATACAGCAGGATATAGATCGGTTGGAGACTTGGGCGGAGAAATGGCAGATGGAGTTTAATCCGGACAAATGTGAGGTAATACATTTTGGAAGGTCTAATGCAGGTGAGAAGTATACAGTAAATGGCAAAACCCTGAGGAGTATTGACAGGCAGAGAGATCTGGGCGTACAGGTCCACGGGTCACTGAAAGTGGCAACGCAGGTGGATTAGGTAGTCAAGAAGGCATACGGCATGCTTGCCTTCATCGGTCGGGGCACAGAGTATAAAAATTGGCAAGTCATTCTGCAGCTGTACAGAACTTTAGTTAGGCCACACTTAGAATATTGCGTGCAATTCTGGTCGCCACACTACCAGAAGGACGTGGAGGCTTTGGAGAGGGTACAGAAGAGGTTTACCAGGATGTTGCCTGGTCTGGAGGGCATTAGCTATGAGGAGAGGTTGGATAAACTCGCATTGTTTTCACTGGAACGACGGAGGTGGAGGGGTGACATGACAGAGGTCTACAAAGCTCTGAGCGGCATGGACAGAGTGGGTAGTCAGAAGCTTTTTCCCAGGGTGGAAGAGTCAGTTACTAGGGGACATAGGTTCAAGGTGAGAGGGGCAAAGTTTAGAGGGGATGTGCGAGGCAAGTTCTTTACACAGAGGGCGGTGAGTGCCTGGAACTTTTTGCCCGGGGAGGTGGTGGAAGCAGGTACCATAGAGACGTTTAAGAGGCATCTTGGTAAATACATGAATAGGATGGGAATAGAGGGATACGGACCCCGGAAGTGCAGAAGGTTTTAGTTTAGGCAGGCATCAAGATCGACGCAGGCTTGGAGGGCCGAATGGCCTGTTCCTGTGCTGTACTGTTCTTTGTTCTTAATGGATGCTCTTCTTACTGCTGCTACATGTGCTATCTGACCTTGCAACCACACCCCCCCCACCCCCAGGCCAGGTGACCCGCTATAGCACAGAGTATTTATTTCAGATCCTCATCCAAGTAATGTATAGTCTCTAATACTCAAGCCCACACACACAATCAGCCATCATGACTGGTACACGTTCAAACAAAGAGCACTGCCTCCTGTTTCCCAGGGAAAACCTGAGATTAGGCTAAAGACTGAAAAAAGAAATTCACATCACTACACCAGTGATCATCATTCAAGCAGTTTTAACATAATTATGGAAAAGGACAGGAATAGAACAGGAGTTAGAGTTCTCAATTGGGGCAAGGCCAATTTTACTAAACTGAGGAGTGATTTCACGAAAGTGGACTGGAAGCAGCTACTTGAAGGTAAATCAGAGTCAGGATAGAGAGGCATTCAAAGGGGAGATTCAAGGGGTTCAGGGTAAACATGTTCCCATAAAGAAAAAGAGTGAGGCGGCCAAATCTAGAGCCCCATGGATGTCAAGGAGCCTACAGGGTAAGAAAAGGCAGAAAAGGAAAGCTTCTGTCTGAGACCGAGAACTCAATACTACAGAAAGCCGAGAGGAGTATAGAGAGTGGAGGGGTGAAATGAAAAAGAAAATTAGCAAAGCAAAGACAGGGCATGAAAGAATATTGACAAGCAAAATCAAGATGAACCCAAAGATGTTTTATCAATACTTTAAGAGTAAGTAGATAACTAAGGGAAGAGTAGGGCCCATAAAAGACCAAAAAGGTAACCTATGTGTGGAGTGGAAGATATTGGTATGGTTCTTGATGAATATTATGCGTCTGTCTTCACAAAAGAGGGGGACGATGCAGATATTGTAGTTAAGGAGGAAGAGTGTGATAAACATAGGGAGAGAGGAAGTATTAATGGGAATAGCATACTTGAAAGTAGATAATTCTCCAGGGCCAGATGAAATGTACCCCAGGCTGTTAAAAGAAGCAAGAGAGGAAATAGCAGAGGGTCTGACCATCATTTTCCAGTCCTCACTGGATACAGGTGTGGTGCTGGAGGGTTGGAGAACTGCTAACGTTGTTTCTCTGTTTAAAAAGGGAGTGAAGGATAGACCGAATAATTACAGGCCAGTCAGTCTAACCTCAGTAGTGGGCAAATTATTGGAATCTATTCTGAGAGACAGGATAAACTGTCACTTAGAAAGGCACAGGTTACTCAAGGATAGTCGGCATGGATTTGTTAAGGGAAGATCTTGTTTGAGCAACTTGATCGAATTTTTTGAAGAAGTAACAAGAAAGATAGATGAGGGTAGTGTAGTTGATGTGGTCTGCATGGATTTTAGCAAGGCTTTTGACAAGGCCCCATATGGCAGACTGGTTAAGAAATAAAATCCCATGGGATCCAGGGAAATGCAGCAAGGTGGATACAAAATTGGCTCAGTGGCAGGAAACAAAGGGTAATTGTTGATGGGTGGTCTAGCGACAGGAAGACTGTTTCCAGTGGTGTTCCGCAGAGCTCAGTACTGGGTCCCAGTAGGGGGTGGAAGGTTATTGGGGGTAGGTGGAAATATGGAGTAATCAGTTCAGCCATGAGCTTATTGAATGGTGGAGCAGGCTCGAAGGGCCGAGTGGCCTACTACTGCTCCTAATTAGTATGTACGTATGTTCGTATGTCCCCTGCTTTTTGTGTGTATTAATAATTTGGACGTAAATGTAGGGGCCATGATCAAGAGATTTGCAGATGACACAAAGATTGGCTATGTGGTAGATAGTGAGGAGGATAGCTGTAGGCTGCAGGAAGATATTGATGTTCTGGTCAGATGGACAGAAAAGTGGCAAATGGAATTCAACTTGAAGAAGTGTGAGGTGATGCATTTGGGAAGGTCAAACAAGGCAAAGGAATATACGATTAATGGGAAAATACTGAGAAGTGTAGAGGAAGTGAGGGACCTTGGAGTGAATGTCCACAGATCCCTGAGGTAGCAGGACAGGTCGATACGGTGGTTAAGAAGGCATATGGAATCCTTTCATTTATTAGCCGAGGTATAGAATATAAGAGCAGGAAGGTTATGCTGGAACTGTATAACTCATTGGTTAGGCCACAACTTGAGTACTGTGTGCAGTTCTGGTCACCTCATTACGGAAAGGATGTAATTGCACTGGAGAGGGTACAGAGGAGACTTGTGAGGATGTTGAAAAAATGCAGCTATGAGGAAAGATTGGCTAGGCTGGGGTTGTTCTCCTTGGAACAGAGAAGGCTGAGGGGAGCTCTGAATGAAATGTACAAAAGTTTGAGGGACCTGGATAGAGTGGAGGTGAAGGGTCTATTCACCTTAGCAGAGAGATCAGTGACGAGGGGTCATAAATTTCAAGTGATTGGCAGAAAAAGTAGAGGGGAGAAGAGGAAGAACATTTTCACCCAGAGAGTGGCGGGGTCTGGAACTCACTGCCTGAAAGGGTAGTTGAGGCAGAAACCCTCAACACATTCAAAAGGAGTCTGGATATGCACCTCAAGTGTCATAATCTGCAGAGCTACGGACCAAATGCTGGAAGGTGGGATTAGAATAGTGGATCGTTTTTTGGCCGGCACAGACACGATGGGCCAAGTGGCCTCTTTCTGTGCCTTAAACTTTCTATGCTTCTATGACCACACTGATCCTCTGAAATAACACCAATAAAACACACAAGACTGTCATCTGAGACTCGACTCTGCCCTATGTTAATGCAGATGTAGCCTCGTTTACAACAAATGGGTTGACCTGTGCACTAAAACAGAAAGAGAAGTTCCAACAACAGCAGTGAGCTTTCCTCTGCATGCACCTTACAATAATTGCAGGGCCTCTGGATTTTGGAATATATCCCGATTATTTTTCCTTCCCTCAAATGAAAGCAGCTCCCCAAAAGACTGAAAAAAAATGTTGGGATCAGGAAATGACAATAAGTTCAAATATCCAACCATATGCCACAGCTCAACTCCACCTACCCACCTTCTCTCCATATTACCCAGCCCCTTCTCATCATATTCAACAGTCCCATCTGACCATATTCCCCAGTGCCCTCACCATATATTCAGCCCCCTCTCACACAACCTCCTTTTTCCGATGACATATCAACAAAGTAATCTGTGAAGGCTCAGACCGTCACTCCTCAAAGCCTCGCCATCATTGACAAGACTGGTTAAGAGTGTGATGGAATATTCACCACTGGATGCATGGAGCTGCAGCAACACTTAAGTTCAACATCATCCAAGACAGAACAGTTGCTTGATTGTAGGTCCTGCCAGTCTGCTTGATATCCTCAGCACAGAAGAACTGTGACTGCAGTGTGTACAAAGTGCAGGATGCACTGCAGCAACTTACCAAGGTCACTGCAACAACACCTCCCAGCCTCACAGCCTCTACCAGCAAGCACAAGAGCAGCAATATTGCAGGATCACCATCACCTCATAGTTCTGTTCCAAGCCACATATAATTCTAATTTGGGCATATATTGCAATTCCTTTATTTTTCCTGGATCAATATGCTTGGCATTATTGAAACAGAACTATCAATCACCAAAAGAACTGCATTACTTCAAAAAGACCCATCTTCTCAAAGCAACTCGGGACAAGCAAGAAATGTAGCTTGCACAGTGTGGCTTATAAATAAAATGCTTTCATTGAGCCTATGAACATAAAAACATAAGAAATAGGAGCAGGAGTAGGCCATTCGGCCCCTCAAGCCTGCCCCGCCATTCAATAAGATCTTGGCTGATCTGCCCCAGACCTCAATTCCCCTTTCGTGCCAGCTCCTCATAGCCCTCAACTCCCTGATATTTCAAAAGTCTATCTACCTCCTCTGTAAATACTTTCAGTGATCTAGCCTCCACAACTCTCTGGGATAGAGAATTCCAGACATTGAAGAAATTCCTTTGCATCTCAGTTTTAAATGAGTGTCCCCTTATTCTGTAACTATGTCCCCTAGTTCGAGATTCCCCCACTAGTGGAAACATCTTCTCAACATCTACCCTGTCAAGCCCCCTCAGAATCTTGTACGTTTCAATAAGATCATCCCTCATTCTTCTAAACTCTAATGAATAAAGGCCTAACCTGTTTAGTTGTTCTTGATAAGTCAACCCCTTCATCCCAGGAATCAGTCTAGCAAATCTCTTTTGAACTGCCTCCAATGCCAGTATATCCTTTCTTAAATACAGACACCAAAACTGTACACAGTACTCCAGGTGTGGCCTCACCAACACCCTGTACAGTTGTAACAAGACTTTCCTATTTTTAAACTCCAACCCCCCTAGCAATAAAGGCCAAAATTTGCCTTATTAATTACTTGCTGCACCTGCATGCTAACTTTTTGTGCTTCATGCACAAGAACACCCAGATCCCTCTGTGCTGCACTTTTTTGAAGTCTCTCTCCATTTAAATAATAATCTGCCTTTTGATCCTTCCTATCAAAGTGCATGACCTCACACTTTCCTACATTAAACTCCATCTGCCAAGTCTTTTGCCCACTCACTCAACCTATCTATATCCCCTTGCAGATTCCTTATGTCCTCATCACAACATGCCCTCCCTCCTAATTCTGTATCATCAGCAAATTTGGATATATTACACTCTGCCCCCTCCTCCAAGTTATTAATATAGATAGTAAATAATTGAGGCCCTCGGACTGATCCTTCTGGCACTCCATTAGTTACGTCTTTTCAACCTGAAAAAGACCTATTAATCCCGACTCTGTGTCTTCTGTGAGTTAACCAATCCTCAATCCATGCTAATACATTACCCCCAATACCGTGAGCTCCTATCTTGTGCAATAATCTTTTATGTGGCACCTTATCGAATGCCTTCTGGAAATCCAAATACACAACATCTACCGGTTCCCCCTTATCAACTCTGCTTGTTATATCCTCAAAGAACTCTAGCAAATTTGTCAAACATGAATTCCCTTTCACAAAACCATGTTGACTCTGTTTGATTGTGTTCAGCTTTTCTAAATGTCCTGCTATTTCTTCCTTAATAATGGACTCTAGCATTTTCCCAATAACCAATGTTAGACTGGGAACTCATTATTCAAGGATATTCGACGTTTCAGAAAAATAGGCAAAAAGGAAAAGGAGGTGGGGTAGCTTTGTTAATAAAGAAGGTATCAGTGCGCTGGTGAGTAGTGATATAGGTGCAATAGATTGTGATGTGGAATCAGTTTGGGTGGAAATGAGGAATAGCAAGGGGAAGAAGTCACATCTATAGGCCCCCGAAGAGTTGCCTCACTGTGGGACAAATTATAAATCAGGAAATAACCAGCGCACTGATACCTTCTTTGTTAACAAAGCTACTCCACCTCCTTTTCCTTTTTGCCTATTTTTCCAGAACGTCGAATATCCTTGAATATTGAGTTCCCAGTCTTGGTCATCCTGCAACCATGTCTCTGTAATAGCTAGCAAGTTGTACTCATTAATTTCTATTTGTGCCGTCAACTCATCTATCTCGTTACAAATGCTGCGTGCATTCAGATAAAGAGCCTTAAACTTTGACTTTTGCCATTATTACTTATTCTGGTTTTAATTTCTGCTGCACTCTTCTCATAGAGTCATAGAGTTATACAGCACAGAAACAGGCCCTTCGGCCCATCATATCTGTGCCGGTCATCAAGCACCTAACTATTCTCATCCCATTTTCCAGCACTTGGCCTTCCAGCACTCCTGCTTATATTTTCTGCCCCTTCCTGTCACACTTTGATTACCGTTCGCCTCTTCACTATCCTGCACCTCTGCTCTCTTGTTTCTTTTTGATTTTTTAAACTTCTGTCTACAGCCCTGATTATATGATTCACCAGCACTGAACTCAGATTAACAAAGGCAACAGCAAATATTTAAATAATTATTTGAACAATACATTTCAAACAAACCTGATTGTGACCAGCACACCTATTGCACATATCTATCACCTTGGAAGGTGAGGAGATTGGCTTGATCTGTTCAGTGTTTTCCTATTCCTAATATTTCTTCACTGAGAGTTGAATTAATGCACAGGACCCAAAATGAAGATTTAGTGAAAACTGAATATCAACACACTTACCTGAACCGAATACATAATGATCTTGAAGCACCGCACTGCAAACAGCTTTGGCTCCCACAGTGAGTGGTTATCTAAATGCCTGAGGAACAGATTACAAGGATTTATTTATTTATTTCCACCTTTGTGCCTTACCTCTATTGTTATCAAGCACTGTGAGGTAGTGTATCATGCTTGTTTTCTAATCTCTCCACAGCCTCGCCCCTCCAAATCTAAGTAAACTCCAATTCTGGCCTCTTGCGTCTCACCAATTTTAATTGCTCCTCCATTGGTGGCTGTGCCTTCAGCTACCTGATCCCTAAACTTTGGAATTCTCTCCTTAAACCTCTCAGTCTCTCTACCTCACTTGGCTCCTTTATGATGCTCCTTAAAACTTTTGACCAGACTTTTGGCGTTCTGCCCTAATGTCTCATTAGGTGACTCGATGTCAAATTTGTTTTGTAGTTCATGGATTATGGGAGGGGATTAAATGGGTGGATGGAGTCCATGATGTGAAAAGTGTACATGTGCTGTAAGAGGAGAATAGATGGTAAAGTCAATGATAGGATAGGGTGAACTTGAGCTGTGTGACGGGATTAAATGGGGGGGGGAAGTAGGGTCAGCAATAGGGAGAGTGTACATGGGCTGAGGGAGGGCATTAAATGGGGGGTAGAGTCAGTGCTAGCGGAGAGTGTACATGGGCTGAGGGAGGGGATTAAATGGGTGGTAGAGTCAGTGTTAGGCTTTTCTATTTCCTTCTGGGCTTATATTGTATTGATCAAATACCAGTTCCACATGTGACATCATCAAATTTTAGCTATATACAAATTGCCCAGTCTGATGGATAAAGCACTCTCCATTCAACATTGTTTAAACAAACACATCACGTACATTAAAACTGGCTTGATGGCATTTTTGATGTTTCCGTATGCAGCTCGGCCCAGCAGCTCCCGGAGACAACCTTCTGCCACAGCAGCAGGACTCTCCTTCTCCTTCTCAGTTGCTTGCAGTGGGGATGGAGAACGACTGAAAAGGTATATTAAGGAAAATTAGAATTCATTAACTGGAACACAGGGTAGTTTGAAATAAAAAAGATGGAAATTTAAGCTGAGGGTTGAGGACAATGGGGGGAGGGTAGACTCAGTGCTAGGGTAGAGTGTACATGGACTGAGGGAGGGGATTAAATTGGGGGGGGGGATAGAGTCAGTTGTTTGTCATATATATTAATGACTTGGATGTGAATGTAAGGGGCATGATTATTAAGTTTGCAGATCACACCAAAATTGGTGGTATAGTGGACAGTGAAGAAGGTTGTCTCAGGTTACAACAGGATATAGATCAACTGGGAAAGTGGGCAAGGGAGTGGCAAATGGAATTTAATGCAGACAAGTGTGAAGTGATGCATTTTGGGAAGTTAAACCAGGGCAGGACATATACAGTGAATGGCAGGGCCCTGGGGAGTGTTGTTGAGCAGAAAGACCTTGGGGTGCAAGTACATAGTTCCCTGAAAGTGGCAACACAGGTAGACAGGGTGGTGAAGAAGGCGTATGGCATGCTTGCCTTCATCGGCCGAGGCATTGAGTACAAGAGTTGGGACATCATGTTACAGTTGTTCATAACGTTGGTTAGGCCGCATTTGGAGTACTGTGTGCAGTTCTGGTCGCCGCACTACAGGAAAGATGTGATTAAGCTAGAGAGGGTGCAGAAAAGATTCACAAGGATGTTGCCTGGTTTGTAGGGCTTGAGTTATAAAGGGAGATTGGATAGGCTGGGTCTGTTTTCCCTGGAGCGAAGGAGGCTGAGAGGGGACATAATAGAGGTAGATAAAATTATGAGAGGCATAGATAGGGTAGATAGCCAGAGTCTGTTTCCCATGGTAGGGGTGACTAAAACTAGAGGGCATAGATTTAAGGTGAGAGGGAGGAGGTTTAAAGGGGATCAAAGGGGTAAATTTTTCACACAAAGAATAGTGTGTATCTGCAATGAGCTGCCTGAGGAGGTGGTGGAGGCAGGAACAGTAGCGACATTAAAGAGGCATCTGGACAGGTACTTGAATGAGCAAGGCATAGAGGGATATGGAATTAATGCAGGCAGGTGGGATTAGTATAGATAGGCATTATGGTCGGCATGGACGTGGTGGGCCGAAGGGCCTGTTTCTATGCTGTACGACTGGATGACTGTATGACTCTATGACAAGGAACAATATAGGTCACCGAGCAAAGGAATGATGGATATGAGGATCTTAGTGTGCATTAATATAGTCAGCAGAGTTTGAGATGAGCTGAAGGTTACAGAGCTCTGAACATTGGAGGCTGGCCAGGAGAGAGTTGGAATAGTTGTCTAGAAGCGAAAAGGCATGGATGATGGTTTCAGCAGCAGTTAAACTAAGACTGGGGCAGAGATGTGCAATATTACTGAGGTGCAAGTAGGCGGTCATAGCAATGGAGAGCATATGGGGTTGGAAGCTCAGCTGAGAATAATGTCAAGAAGACAAGGTTAAGGGAACTCTACTTGAATGCACGCAGCATTCGCAACAAGGTAGATGCTTTCACAGAATCACAGAACAATACAGTGCAGAAGAGGCCTTGTGCCTTTAAAGGCACAAATAGAGGTAAATGGGTATGATCTAATTGCCATAATGGAAAAGTGGCTAAGGGGTCACCAAGACTGGGAACTGAATTTTCAAGGACATTTGGCATTTAGGAAGAACAGGCAAAAAGCAAAAGTGTTGCGCTGATAATAATGGGTGGGATCAGTACATTAGTAAGGAGGATCTCAGATCGGAAGAACAAAATGTAGAATCTGTTTGGGTGGAGCTAAAAAACAGCAAGGGCAGCAAACATTGGTAGGAGTTGTTTTCGGCCACCAAACAGTAGTAGTAGTGTGGGGCATGGTATTAATCAGGAGATTAGAGAAGCAAGTAGCATGGGTAATACAATAATCATGGGTGAATTCAATCAGCACATAGACTGGGTAAATCTAATGAGCACTAATGCTGTGGAGAGCGAGTTTTTGGAGTGCATTTGGAATGGTTTTCTAGAGCAGTATGTTAAGGAACTGACTGGAGAACAGGCTATTTTAGAACTAATATTGTATTGAGAAATGGCTAATTAATAATCTTGTTGTAAAAGAACCTTTAGGGATGAGTGACCATAATATGATAGAATTTTGCATGATGTTTGAAAGTGTTCAATCTGAAGCTAGGGTGTTAAATTTGAACAAAGGAAATTATGAACGTATGAGGAGCAAATTGACTGAGGTGGATTGGGAAAATATATTGAAAGGTATGACAGTACAAAGATAATGGATAGTCTTTAAAGAAATATTACAAAGTTTACAGCAACTTCCAAACCCGCGACCTCTACCAACTAGAAGGACAAGGGCAGCAAATGCATGGGAACACCACCACCTGCAAGTTCCCCTCCAAGTCACACACCATCCTGACTTGGAACTATATCGCCATTCCTTCACTGTCAAAATCCTGGAACTCCCTTCCTAACAGCACTGTGGGTATACCTACCCCAAATAGACTGCAGTGTTTCAAGAAGGCAGCTCACCACCACCTTCTCAAGGGCAATTAGGGATGGGCAATAAATGCTGGCCTAGCCAGTGACGCCCACATCCCATGAATGAATAAAAAAAAACTGTACATCCCTTCAAGGCACAAAAAACCCAAAAGTAAATGCAGTCAACCGTGGCTAACAAAGCAAGTTAAGGATTGTATAAGATCAAAAGAAAAGGCCGACAAGGTTGCCAGAAATAGTAGCAAACCTGAGGATTGGGAGGATTTTAGAATACAGCAAAGGAGGACCAAGGAACTGATAAAGAAAGGGAGAACGGAATATGAATGTAAGCTAGCAAAAAACATAAAAACGGACTGTGAAAGCTTCTATAGGTACGTAAAAAGGAAATGTTTGGCTAAGATAAATATGGGTCCATTACAGGCAGATTCAGGAGAATTTATAATGGGGAATAGAGAAATGGCAGAGAAGATAAATGATTACTTTGTGTCTGTCTTCACTGAGGAAGATACAAGAAATCTCCCAGAATTAGAGATCCAAGGGACTAGGAAGAATGAGGAATTATAGGAAATTAGTGTAGTAAGAAGGTTGTATTGCAGAAATTAATGGGGCTGAAGGTTGATAAGTCCACGGGACCTGATATTCTACATCCCAGAGTGTTGAAAGAGGTTGCTATGGAAATAGTAGATGCATTGGTGATCATCTTCAAAATTCTATAGATTCTGGAATGGTTCCTGCAGATCGGAAGGTCACTATTTAAGAAGGAAGGTAGAGAGAAAACAGGGAATGACAGACCTGTTAACCTTACATCAGTAGTAGGGAAATGCTAGAATCTATTCTGAAGGATGTGATAAACGGACGCTTGGATAATAATGAACTGATTGGGCATAGTCAACAAGGATTTATGAATGGGAAATCATGTTTGATGAACCTGTTGGAGTTTTTTGAGGATGTTACTAATAGAATTGATAAAGGGGAGCTGGTGGACATGGTATACTTGGATTTTCAGAAGGCTTTTGAGAAAGTCCCCCACTGGAGGTTGGTTAGCAAAATTAAAGCACGTGAGAAAGGAGGTAATATACTGGCATGGATTAAGAATTGGTTAACAGACAGAAAACAGAGAGTAGGAATAAATGGGTCATTCTCGCGTTGGCAGGCTGTGACAAGTGGGGTACCGCAAGGATCAGTACTTGGGCCCGAGCTGTTCACAATATATATCAATGATTTGGATGTGGGAACCAAATGTAATACTTCCCAGCTCATGGATAACACAAAACTAGGTAGGAATGTGTGTTGTGAGGAAGAAGTAAAGCGGTTTCAAGGGGATTTGGACAGACTTACTGAGTGGGCAAGAACATGGCAGATGGAATATAATGTGGAAAAATGTGAGGTTATCCATTTTGGTAGGAGGAATAGATGTGCAGAGTATTTCTTGAATGGTAAGAGATTAAAAAGTGTAGAAATACACAGGACCTGAGTGTCCTCGTCAACAAGACACTGAAAGCTAACATGCAGGTGCAGCAAGCAATTAGGAAGGCTAATGATATGTTAGCCTTTATCTCAAGAGGACTTCAGTACAGGAGTAGTGAAGTCTTGCTTCAATTGTATAGAACCTTGGTTAGATTGCACCTGGAGTACTGTGTGCAGTTTTGGTCCCCTTATCTTAGGAAGGATATTATTGCCATAGAGGGAGTGCAACAAAGGTTCACCAGACTTGTTCCCGGGATGGCAGGACTGTCCTATGAAGAGAGATTGGGGAAACTGGGCCTGTATTCTCGAGAGTTTCGAAGAATGAGAGGTGATCTCATTGAAACCTACAAAATACTTAAAGGGATAGACAGGGTAGATGCAGCTAAGATGTTTCCCCTGGTTGGGAAGTCTAGAACCAGGGGACACAATTTCAAAATAACGGGAAGCCACTTAGCACCGAGATGAGGCGAAATTTCCTTACTCAGAGGGTTGTGAATCTTTGGAATTCTCTACCCCAGAGGGCTGTGGAAGCTCAATCATTGAGTATGTTTAAAGCAGAGATTGACAGATTTCTAAATACCAATGACATAAAGGGATATAGGGATAGTGTGGCGAAAAGGCATTGAAATGGATGATCAGCCATGATTGTATTGAATGGCAGAGCAGCCTTGATGGGCTGAATAGCCTACTCCTGCTCCAATATTCCTGAGGGCTAAATAAGAGACACTAAGGTTGTAAATAATCTGATTCAGCCTGAGATAGTGGCTAGGGAGGGGAATGCAGTCAGTTGCAAAGTGACAGAATTTTTGGCAGGGTATTCCAAATACAGCACCTAAGAGCCAGAGGTGGCAGGAAGAGTTTTACCAGTCAGCAAACTGTGAATCATGGAATTTTACAGCACAGAGGAGGCCATTCGGTCCACCGTGCCTGTGCTGGCTCTTTGAAACAGCTATCAAATTAGTCCAGTCCCTGCTCTTTCCCCATAGGCCTGCAATTTTCTCTGTTCCAAGTATTTATCGAATTCGCTTTTGAAAGTTACTATTGAATCTGCTTCCACCGCCCTTTCAAGCAGTGCACTCCATATCACAACAACTTGCTGCATAAAAAGATTCTCCCCTCTCATTCTTTTGCCAATTACCTTAAATCTGTGTCCTCTGCATAATGATCCTCCTGGCAGTGGAAACAATTTCTTCTTATTTACTCTATCAAAACCCTTCATAACTTTAAACACCTCTATTAAATTTCACCTTCACCTTCTCTGCTCTAAGCAGAACAACCCCAGCTTCTCCAGTCTCTCCACATAACTGCAGTCCCTCTCCCTGGTGCCATCTGAGTAAATCTCTTCTCCCTAGAATTGTACACAATACTACAGCTGAACCGGCGTTTCATAAAAAGCGAGGAAGGAAGTTGTTGGTTTTCAAAGTAATTTGACAGTTACTAGATGATTGTTGAAGCCGTAAAAGTGGTTAATCGAGACCAGGGATCTCTGGAAGCCAGACAGGGCTCACCACAAAACCAGGGAAGTGACACAGTAGAACAGAACAGCAAACTTGTGCATGTGTCCCTCAGCTTGAGCCTGCCTCTCTTAGCTGCCATCATCCGATTAATATACACAGGGTAATTGGTCTCTACAAGTGTGGCATAATTACCATGAAATATGTTCACATATATAACCATAACGCAGCCCTTGAAAAATCCCTTTAAATAATGGGCATAAAAGTTGATCATGACTGATCTTATTGTCAATCCAAGGGCAGGATTTTCCAAATTCTGGGTGGCAGACTGGGAGACAGTGGTTCAGGAAAGTAGTGGACAACAACATTGGGATGCCTCCCAAATGCATTCCTGTCGCTGGAGAAGTTTCCCACTGGCAGGACCAGATGCACATCGGCTGCCTGCTGAACGGAGGTGGGCAGCCAATTTAAGTAATTAAGGCCACAATTGGGTTGTTTTTCTTGGGCCACCAGCATTTTACTTCATGGAGGCGGCTTCACTGTAGCTGTCCAGAAGCTCCATGTCTCAAAGAAGGGGCCGCGGGCAGGGAAGGCCATCCTCAAGGCCCTAGTGAGCCATCCAGAGGGGCCTGCCCGCTTGGTAACTCTGATTTTTAATTCTTTACTTACCTCTCCTTGGGTGCCTCTGAGGTGCGGCTGCTGAGGCTCTAGAGCTGTGGGCCCTCTAATTGAACAGTGAGCCCGGAAGCGGCTAAATAAGATCATAAGATCATAAGAACTAGGAGCAGGAATAGGCCGTCCGGCCCCTCGAGCCTGCTCCGCCATTCAATAAGATCATGGCTGATCTTTTCGTGGACTCAGATCCACTTACCCGCGCTCCCACCGTAAATAAGAGACTGCCTCTGGTAAAATAGCTGAATCGGTCCTGCTGCAGGCAAGTGCTGGCTCAGGACCCCTATTTCATCCCAACGTCAGGGTCCCGAAGCCTGTGGTAAAATCCTGCCTCAGGTCTTTGGGAATTAAAGCGTGTTTATTCAGTGAGCAGCTGAGCCATACAGACCAGGAAAGTCCCAGCTTTGGTCATAGGGAAGGGAGAATAGAAAGACAAAGATAGAGAGAAGTAGAGACAACAGAAGGAAGAAATACAATTGCTTACCTCTCAGCTTCTTCTGTTTGTTGCAAGTTGAAGAGGAGGGATGGGACAATCTTATCCATGTGCTGGGGTTCCCAGATGTTGGCCTGGAGCTCATCATTGACTGTCTTCCTTACCACACCCTGCAAACCCTTTATACCAGCCATACGAATCCTGATGGGAAGAATACAGCAAAAGGTACCAGAGATTCCAACTTCTGCAAGGGCTTCCTTAAAGTCCGGTTGGGAAAGAGGAAGGAAGCAAGCCTTCCACCTTCCTTCCATATCAAAGGGTTGGTCTGAAGGAGGGAGCTCCCAAGCAATTGGGAATCCCAGGAATTATGCTCAGTACACCCTTATAAGGTTTCAATTGAACTCTTGCCATTCGAAAACTCACATGCATTCTACTTAGGCGATTAGAAAAGCCCCAGCTGATGCCTGGCCTGAAGCAATCGAAACTAGAGGAAATGGATGACCTTCGCCTTTGGTCCTCAGGTGGGCTCCCGGTCACCCGAGTGGAGTGGCTGCGGGAGGATCAGGGAAGGTGCTACCAATGGACCCTTACAGGCGCAAGCAGCTTGCTCCACCCTGGTAAGTGACCCTATGCCTACAATTTGGGATAGGGTCGGCATCCTTCACTGTGGGTACGCAGGTTCCAGTCCATCACACTCCCACCAATGGGGTGGAGCCAATGGAATTTCAGAAATAATCTAACAATAAAATAGTCATCCAATGCAAGCCAAGACCATTCTCTTCAGTAATCATTAGTTACTTTTTAGAAATCCATCTCAGTAGCAGAGGTTCTCCCTGTACATGAAATTCTGTTGGATGTCTACTCACTTAGTTCTGTCTGTAGCATCATCATGTCCTGAGTGGCACATTTCGCTAAACCGGGAAACGAAGAAGTCATAGCTTCGGTGATATGATGGGGTATCCTCTTCGATGTTTGCAAACTTTATGAACTGTAGGAAAGAAAAATTCTTATTTACTAAAATAGATTCTGGTTCACACTAATCAAAACAGCGCTGCTGTCCTTGTTCCTCTCAATAAGCTTCCTTATTGCACCACTCCCCCCAGTATCTCATAGTGCGTGATATGGACTTGGAAAAGGTTTCAAAGTGAGTTACAAGAAAGATCCCCAGCTTAAAGAACCTTAGTTACTCAGATAGGTTCAAAGAGCTGGCTCTATTTACTTAAGAGCAGCATAGTTTTGGAGGAGACCTGACAGAAGTATATAAAATAATGAAAGGATTGGAATGAGCACTGAGTGATAGATTATTTCAGTTTGACTGATTGGGGAGGACCAGGTGAGTTTGCAGTTAAGCTATGCAAAAGTAAGAATAGGCTGGATGTTGGGTAGTTTGTCTTTTCAAAGAGCCAGAACAGCACTACAGCTTCTTTCTCTGCTGTATGATTCTATGATTATTCTTCATTTTTAAAAATTCGTTCATGGAATGTGGGCGTCACTGGCTAGGCCAGCATTTATTTCCCATCCCTAATTGCCCTTGAGGAGATGGTGGTGAGCTGCCTTCTTAAACCGCTGCAGTCCATGTGGGGTAGGTACACCGACAGTGCTGTTAGGAAGGGATTTCCAGGATTTTGACCCAGTGACAGTGAAGGAACGGCGATAGAGTTCTAAATCAGGATGGTGTGTGGCTTGGAGGGAAACTTCCGGATGGTGGTGTTCCCATGCATCTGCTGCCCTTGTCCTTCGAGGTGGTAGAGGTCGCGGGTTTGGAAGGTGTTGTCGAAGGAGACTTGGTGCATTGCTGCAGTGCATCTTGTAAATGATACACATTGCTGCCACTGTGCGTCGGTGGTGGAGGGAATGAATGTTTGTAGATGGGGTGCCAATCAAGCGGGCTGCTTTGTACTGGATGGTGTTGAGCTTCTTGAGTGTTGTTGGAGCTGCACCCACCCAGGCAAGTGGCGAGTATTCCATCACACTCCTGACTCGTGCCTTGTAGATGGTGGACAGGCTTTGGGGAGTCAGGAGGTGAGTTATTTGCCGCAGGATTCCTAGCCTCTGACCTTCTCTTGTAGTCACGGTATTTATATGGCTAATCCAGGTCAGTGTCTAGTCAAAGGTACCCCCTAGGATGTTGATAGTGGGAGATTCAGCGATGGTAATGCCATTGAATGTCAAGGGGAGATGGGGAGATTCTCTCTTGTTGGAGATGGCCATTGCCTGGCACTTGTGTAGCGCGAATGTTACTTGCCACTTATCAGCCCAAGCCTCGATATTGTCCAGGTCTTGCTGCATTTCTACACGGACTGCTTCAGTATCTGAGCAGTCACGAATGGTGCTGAACATTATGCAATCATCAGTGAATGTCCCACTTCTGACCTTATGATTGAAGGAAGGTCATTGATGAAGCAGCTGAAGATGGTTGGGCTTAGGACACTACCCTGAGGAACTCCTGCAGTGATGTCCTGGAGCTCAGATGATTGACCTCCAACAATCACAACCATCTTCCTTTGCGCTAGGTATGACTCCAACCAGCGGAGAGTTTCCCTGATTCCCATTGACTTCAGTTTTGCTAAGGCTCCTTGATGCCATTCTCAGTCAAATGCTGCCTTGATGTCAAGAGCAGTCACTCTCACCTCACCTCTTGAGTTCAGCTCTTTTGACCATGTTTGAACCAAGGCTGTAATGAGGTCAGGAGCTGAGGGCCTGGCGGAACTCAAACTGAGCGTCACTGAGCAGGTTATTGCTAAGCAAGTGCCACTTGATAGCACTGTGGATGATACCTTCCATCATCTTACTGATGATTGAGAGTAGACTGATGGGGCAGTACTTGGCCGGGTTGGGCTTGTCCTGCTTTTTGTGTTGCAGGACATACCTGGGCAATTTTCCATATTGCCGGGTAGATGCCAGTGTTGTAACTACTGGAACAGCTTGGCTAGGGGCGCGGCAAGTTCTGGAGCACAGATCTTCAGTAATATAGCCGGAATGTTGTCAGGGCCATTGGCCTTTGAAGTATCCAGTGCCTCAGTCGTTTCTTGATATCAGTGGAGTGAATCGAATTGGCTGAAGACTGGCATCTGTGATGCTGGGGACTTCAGGAGGAGGCCGAGATGGATCATCCACTCGGCACTTCTGGCTGAAGATGGATGCAAATGCATTAGCCTTGTCTTTTGCACTGATGTGCTGGACTCCCCCATCATTGAGGATGGGGATATTTGTGGAGCCACCTCCTCCAGTTAGTTGTTTCATTGTCCACCACAATTCACAACTGGATGTAGCAGGACTGCAGAGCTTAGATCTGATCCGTTGGCTGTTGGATCGCTTAGCTCTGTCTATCACATTCTGCTTACGCAGTTTGGCACACAAGAAGTCCTGTGTTGTAGCTTCACCAGGTTGACATCTCATTTTGAGGTATGCCTGGTGCTGTTCCTGGCATGCCCTCCTGCACTCTTCATTGAACCAGGATTGGTCTCCTGGCTTGATGGTAATGGTAGAGTGGCGGATATGCCGGGCCATGAGGTTACAGATTGTGGTTGAGTACAATTCTGCTGCTGCTGATGGCCCACAGCACCTCATGGATGCCCAGTTTTGAGTTGCTAGATCTGTTTGAAATCTATCCCATTTAGCATAGTGGTAGTGCCACACAACACGATGGAGGGTATCCTCAATGTGAAGATGGGACTTTGTCTCCACAAGGACTGTGTGATGGTCACTCCTACCAATACTGTCATGGACAGATGCATCTGCACCAGGCAGACTGGTGAAGACAAGGTCAAGTATGTTTTTCCCTCTTGTTGATTCTCTCACCACCTGACGCAGATCCAGTCTAGCAGCTATATCCTTTAGAACTTGGCCAGTTCAGTCAGTAGTGGTGCTACTGAGCCACTCTTGGTGATGAACATTGAAGTCCCCCACCCAGAGTACATTGTGTGCCTTTGCCACCTTAAGTGCTTCCTCCAAGTGGTGTTCAACATGGAGGAGTACTGATTCATCAGCTGAGGGAGGGCAATAAGTGGTAATCAGCAGGAGGTTTCCTTGCCCATGGTTGACTTGATGCCATTAGACCTCATGGGGTCTGTAGTTGGTATTGAGAACTCCCAGGGCAACTCCCTCCCGACTGTATACCTCTGTGCCGCCACCTCTGCTGGGTCTGTCCTGCCGGTGGGACAGGACTTAACCGGGGATAGTGATGGCGGTGTCTGTGACATTGTCTGTAAGGTATGATTCGGTGAGTATGACTATGTCAAGTTGTTGCTTGACAAGTCTGTGGGACAGCTCTCCCAACTTTGGCACAAGCCCCCAGATGTTAGTAAGGAGGACGTTGCAGGGTCAACAGGGCTGGGTTTGCTATTGTCATTTACGAACATATGAATTAGGAGTAGGAGTAGGCGACTCGGCCTCTCGAGCCTGCTCCTCCATTCAATAAGTTCATGGTTTAACTGATTACTCCATATACCCATCCTACCCCCAATAACCTTTCACCTCCTTGCTTATCAAGAATCTATCCACCTCTGCCTTAAAAATATTCAAAGACTCTGCTTCCACTGCCTTTTGAGGAAGAGAGTTCCAATGTCTCATGACCCTCTGAGAGAGAAATTTTCCTCATCTCTGCCTTAAATGGGCAACCCCTTATTTTTAAACAGTGACCACTAGTTCTAGATTCTTCCACAAGGGGAAACATCCTTTCCACATCCACCCTGTCAAGGCCCCTCAGGATCTTATATGTTTCAATCAAGTCACCTCTTGCTATTCTAGATTCCAGTGGATAGAAGCCTAGCCTGTCCAATTTTTCCTCATAAGATAGCCTACCCATTCCAGATTTCTGGCGCTGAGGTCAATGGCAGGTGGTCTGTCTGGTTTCATTCCTTATTGACTTCGTAGCAGTTTGATATAACTGAGTGGCTTGCTGGGCCATTTCAGAGGGCATTTAAGAGTCAACCACATTGCTGTGGGTCTGGAGTCATATGTAGGCCAGACCAGGTAAGGACAGCAGACTTCCTTCCCTAAAGGACATTAGTGAATCAATGACAATGATTTCATGGCCATCATTAGACTAACTTTTTTCATTCCAGATTTATTAACTGAATTCAAATTCCACCTTCTGCCATGGTGGGATTCGAACCCATGTCCCCAGAGCAATACCTCAGGTCTCTGGGTTACTAGCCCAGTGACAATACCACTACACCACCGCCTCCCCCCTTCGCTCTTTCCTTATGTCCTCCTATTATTTTTCAATTTCTGCCTGTCTCCACTCTATTGCTCCTCAAATCCATTGTTTCTTTACCATTCCAACAATGCCTCCCCCCACTCCTTGGAGTCATCTCCCTCTTGTCAGAATCACAGTAATTACAGCAAAGAAGGTGGCCATTCATCCATTGTACTAGCTCTTCATCGAAGCATCTACTCTAATCCCATTTCCCTATCCTTTACCCTGTATTCTTTCATAGTCTTCCTTTTTAAATACTTATTTAAATCCCTTTGAAAGAGTCTTCTTCTTCTTAGGCAGTCCCTCGGGAATGAGAATGACTTTCTTCCACTCCAGGGTGTGGGTCCTTAGGTGATTGATTAGTCCAATTCTGGATCTGCACACTCTGCCACAGGTGGGGCAGGTGGTGTTTGGTGAGGCAAGTGAATGGGATGCTCGAATTTAAAGACTATCATTGTCTCAATATACCTTGTGGTACAGAATTCCATGTTCTAATATCCTTCTATGTGAAAATGTTGCTTCTAATTTCTCCCTTTGTTGTTCATCTGATAACCCTCATTCTCTACCTTCTTGCTACTGAGTCACCAACCAGTGGGAACAGTCTTTCACTATTTACACACCATAGGTCTTTCATAATATGCTTCAGAGAAAATGTGTTAAGTATCCTTCATAACCATTGTTCTTTCCACATGATTGCACAGCGCATCTCTCATAAAACCTTCAGGCAACTTGTCTATAACTGCCTTCAGGTTCATAGTTCTGACTTACTGTCTCATTTAAGTAAAAACATTGTGTGGGCCTCTCTTCAGTACATGGAACAATCCCCAAACTACTAAGTGAGCCCATTGCTGGACGAATACAGCACTCAGTTCCTTCCTATGGTGAATGCCATCAGGGCAAGCAGACTGATTGAGCTGAAGAGTCCTAAGCTGAGTAAGCATTAATTCTGCATCAACATTAACAATTCAATTTTAGTATCACATCTATTTCTCAATTAGAGCCTCACTAGTTACAGCCTTTGTCTTCTAGTGCACATTTTCTGGGACAGATCACTGGTCATTTTGAAGATTTTCGAGACCCATTAGGGCGGCACAGTGGCGCAGTGGTTAGCACCGCAGCCTCACAGCTCCAGGGACCCGGGTTCGATTCTGGGTACTGCCTGTGCGGAGTTTGCAAGTTCTCCCTGTGTCTGCGTGGGTTTCCTCCGGGTGCTCCGGTTTCCTCCCACATGCCAAAGACTTGCAGGTTGATAGGTTAATTGGCCATTATAAATTGCCCCTAGTATAGGTAGGTGGTAGGGAAATATATAGGGACAGGTGGGGATGTGGTAGGAATATGGGATTAGTGTAGGATTAGTATAAATGGGTGGTTGATGGTCGGCACAGACTCGGTGGGCCGAAGGGCCTGTTTCAGTGCTGTATCTCTAAACTAAACTAAAACTAAACATCCATACCTGTTATTGTTGGTACACTGTCCAGCTCCCCTCTGTCATGAGTGGAAGTCTGACCTCAGATATAAGCAGCTCTCCCTTTATCTCTGAGCAAAGACAGATAAAAGTGATGATATAATAACTCAGCTGCATCTTTGCCCAGGGGAATAATCGTTGGGGAAGCTAAAGGATGCCATGTGGTTACTAGGATTTGCAACAGTTCTTGTTAACTGGAACACTTCTTCCTCTGTAGCACTGCTCCACTCGCTTCAGTTTCAAGGCTGTGGGTGTGAGAGGCAGACTTACCGAATTTGTTCCCAGGATTTGCAATGCTGCTTTGTCAGACTCGAGAAGCTTGGCCACCATCTTGAGAAAGCTCTCCACGAATAAGTTGATGCTCTGGCAGTGACAGGCCATCAGGAGCTGGTCTAAAGCCTCCATTGCTATACACACATAACTGACAAGCAATCAAGCACAAAGCACCATTAGGAAAGAGGTGTGAGACACCACATAAACTTCCATGAATAACTGACAACTATTATTGTATCTATATCCTGTCCACCACCTTCAGCCTGAGAACATTCACAGTTAACATACTGTCTGCACTCTGATGAGGAAGCCCTGCCGGAGCACAATTTCCAGACAAGATGTACAAATTTTGATGGATTTTTTTCAAAACCTGCAATATCCTTCCTCCAGTTTTTGGTATGTATGATCTGCTGTCATGGGGCAATGCTGGCATGATCAGAACTAATAGTCATTCCTAATGCCTCTGGATTAGGGAAGAGAATCCAGGGAGGGTTGTCACTCTTGACCATGTTCTAGTGACTCCTGTTGGAAAGGTCACAGTAAGGATAAGGTGATCTCCACAGTCATGTTTGCTGCCAACACTCGCTATCCAGGTGTGTGACGCTACATTGTGCAGCCAGCGTCAGGAATCACTGCCTCAAATGGTGGAGAGGGCAAACATGGGCGGAAAACTAGAAACAGTAGAGTAAATTTGAAATTAATTGGATGAAAATCAGGAGAGTAGTGTAACAACCAAGCAATCTACTCAACTTGATTACCACCCTGCCACTAAACTCCAGTGTATTATTGTTTCAATGTTGGTGCTATGTAATGTCTTGGTCTCTGTAAATAATGCTCGACTCCACACAGGTCCCAGACAGCACAGATTAGTGTTTAATGAACAGCACTACACAGGTGCCCACCCCAGTACATGTAAAGCTGTGAATTGCAGGCCCTGCTTTTCCCATACCCGTAACGGTGCCTGGCCACATCTCTGCTTAGTCTCTCTGCAAGATATGCACCAATCCGGTCAAGCTTCTCCGGAGCAGACAACGCATAGAATGTCAACTTCTCCATGTTGGCTTTCACCAACCCATCCTGTAAACAATGAATACAGTGAATCAGCATTGAACTCAGTTCCTTACCATAGACACACAGTAAATCACTGCCAGACCCCCAATGCAGGAACCCAGAGAACTGCTGAAGCTGGGGCACAATGAGGGAAGAGGACTAACTTATGTGGGATGAGAGGGGATCTAGCCAGAGTAAAATGGAACCAAAGGCTGACAGGAAAAACTGGACTGGAACAATGGGTTATCTTTAAAGAGATGTTTCAGGTACAGGCTAGGTACATTCCAACAACAGCAAAAGATAAGGGAATCAAAGCCAGGGCTCCTTGTATGACCAGGGAGATAGAGAATATGATGAAACAAAAAAAGGTGTAAGATACATGTCAGGTGAATTCTTCAAGTGAGAACCAGGCCAAATACAATAAGTTGAGAGGGGAAGTGGAGAGGAAAATATGACTGGAAAAGAGAAAATATGAGAATAGAATGACAGTTAACATAAAAGGGAACCCAAAAATATTCTACCAGCATATAAATAGTAAGCGGGCAGTAAGAGTTGGGGTGGCACCAATTAGGGACAAAGAGGGTGATATATGCTAAGAGGTGCAAGGTAAGGCTAGAATACTTAATGAGTACTTTGTATCGGTGTTTACTACGGAAGTGGATAGTGACAAAATATCAGTAGAAGAGGAAATGGCTGAGGTAATGGATGGGGTGAAAATTGATAGGCAGGATGTACTGGAAAGGCTGACTACACTTAGAGTGGATAAATCGCCTGTCTTGCATCCCAGGGTGCTAATAGAATTGGGGATGGAGATAGCAGAAGAGCTTGCCATAATCTTTCAATCTTCCCCAGATATAGGGGAGGTGCCAGAGGATTAGAGAGTGGCAAATGTGACACTGTTATTCAAGATAGGGTGTAAGCACATTCCAAGTAATTACCGGCCAGTTAGGTTAACATCAGTGGTGGGTACGGTTTTAGAAACAATAATCAGGGAAAAATATCAACAGTCACTTGGAGAGGTTTGAGTTAATTAAGGAGAACCAGCATGGATTTGTAAAAGGGAGCTCATGCTTGAATAATCAAATTTAAATTTTTGATGAAGTAACAGAGAAGGTTGATGAAGGAAAAGCAATGGATGTTTGTTATGAACACTGGATTTTGTAGCACGATTATATTTTAAAATTGACTTTTAATGTAGTGCAAGATGGAGAGTTAGAGAAGACATGTGACTTCACATCATCTCTGCTTAAGGACAAGACAGGGATCATGGTTACCAGGACAACAAAGAACCCAGATCAAAGAAAAGCAAAAAGCAAGGTTGTAACACCTGAAGATCAATAGATTTCACCCTCCCGGACTTTCAGATCGTAAACAAGGAGCCAGTGGCTCTGAAAATGTATATACCAGTTACAATTGCTAAAACCTGGAACCAAGGGAAAGCCTGGGTGGCTCTGCTGTGGCCAGACTTCTGGGTTCTGCATATTGAAAAAGCAAATAACTCTTGACTTTTGATTTTTTGGATAAATTGCACAGGCTTGGGGAAGTCTGCAGGCTGTAAGGAAGACTGGGAAAACAAAGACCAGCGGTGGCAGCCTCAGGACAGAGAAAGGGAACACCTGCTCTCTGAACACTGACACAGCGACAGGCTGTGAAGACTTCAACCCAATTTGAAAGTTGTGGTTTGTGGATAAGAAAAGACCAACAGGATCACCATAGATCGCCTTATTCATGGATGTCCAGGTTGAAAGTGCAAGGAAGAAGTGAGTGGAGAGGAAATTGACTTTGAGGGAGACTGGGAGATTCAACCCATTGGAAACAGGAGGAGTTTGAGTCTTTTAGCTTTTTTTATTATTCATTCTTGGGATGTGGGCATCGCTGGCTAAGCCAGCTTTTATTGCCCATCCCTAATTGCCTTGATTTCCTGAATAGTTTGCAGTCAATCAAAAGACTCAAAAAGAAAATTTATGAATGTACTGATAGTTAGTCAGATGATTCATCACACCTGTGACTACTAGTTTCACAAGTAAATTGCATTCCACTCCATCACACATGCCAATCAGCTGAAAGACACGCAACTTTATTAAACTGTATATTTAAACTAGCACCTACTTGAACAATGCACCTGTGTTAGATGTTAAAAATTAATCACTCTCCAAGAGACAAAACAGGATGTACTGTTGAATAAAAAAAATTAATACAAGCAGATGCTTTAAAAGGGAAGAATAATAGGCAAAAATATATACCAATAGATAGGAAAGTACAAGACTAGAAATGTCTATTGTGCTCCTGGTCCCAGAATAAATATCTCACACACATGTACATTCACTAGATATTAGACACAATTTACAGACTGGTACATAGCTCAGCTGTGAAATGGCTATTCTGATTTTGAGAAGTTAGTATCCTGACAGAACTGTCATTCTACTGAGTCTATGATTTTAATAAAATAAAATAATAATAGCTGCAAGGATATCAATGAGGATTTTGTAATGTATAAATGTGGTGTGGGGTTTTCAAGTGTTTTTTAATAAGTAAAGGAAAAATACCTTCCTATGTAATTTGGAGTATTAGCTTCTTACAAGGTATTGTTTAGATAATAGTGATTTATTTTAGCTAAGTTGCGATAATAAAAGTCTTAAAACGTGAAATCTTGTCAGGTGTCCTAATGCTTGAATTGCAAAAGGTTAATGTGCAGATTCAGCATGTAATTAGGAAAGCTAATAGAATGTTATCGTTTATTGCGAGGGGATTTGAATACAAAAGTAGGGAGGTTATGCTTCAGTTATACAGAGCGTTGGTGAGACCACATCTGGAGTACTGTGTACAGTATTGGTCTCCTTATTTAAGGAGAGATGTAAACGCGTTGGAAGCAGTTCAGAGAAGGTTTACTAGATTAATACCTGCAATGGGCGGGTTGTCTTATGAGGAATGGTTGGACAGGCTAGGCTTGTATCTGCTGGAGTTTAGAAGAGTAAGAGGCAATTTGATTGAAACATATACGATCCTGCTGGGTCTTGACAGGATGGATGTGGAAAGGATGTCTCCTTTTGTGGGAGAATCTAGAACTAGCAGTCACTATTTAAAAATAAGGGGTCACCCATTTAAGACAGAGATGAGGAGAATTTTTTTATTTCAGAGGGTTGTGAGTCTTTGCAACTCTCTTTGTCACAAGGCAGTGGAAGAAGGATCTTTAAATATTTTTAAGGCAGAGGTAGAGAGATTCTCGATAAGCAAGGGGGTGAAAGGTTATCAGAGGTAGGCAGGCATGTGGATTTGAAGTTACAATCAGATCAGCCATGATCTCGTTGAATGGTGGAACAGGCTCGAAGGGCCGAGTGGCCTACTCTTGCTCTAATTCATATGTTTGTATGTCGGTAATTCCTTAAATTGGTCTAGGGTGTTCACATCTTGTGTTTAAAGTTAATGGTCTCACTGAGGTCATAGCCATGTTGTCTACATGGATATTAAGAAAGCTTTTGACAAAGTACCACATAAAAGATTGGTTTAACAAAATTGAGGCTCAGTGGGAGGGTTGTGAGAGTTTGGATGAAAAATTGGCTTAAGGACAGACCTTCCCTTTTCTACTTTCCCTCTCCCCCTTTCACTTGCTCAAAACCTACTACATTGCTAACTTTTGCCAGTTCTGATGAAAGGTCATGACCTGAAATGTTAACTTTGGTTTTCTCTCCACAGATGCTGCCTAACCTGCTGAGTATTTCCAGCATTTTCTGTTATTGAGAATGAAAAATGTTTTACAGACTGGAGGATGGTAGACTGGTGTTCCCCATTTCTCGGTGTTAGGACCACTGCTTTTTTGATATATACAAATGAGTATTACTGAAAATAGAGGCATTTTGTCAAAGCTTTTCTTCTTGCACTCATCAGGACAATCTGAAAGAATACCAATGTGAGGGAAACAACAAATTTATACTGTATGAGAAGAGAGTGCTGATTGGTTGGCAAATGGACTCTGATTGGTAGAGGCATTGCCATGGAGAATGCACCAGTTTATGGTGAGTGATAGTTAACTGCCAAGCTTTGTTTGAAATTTAAACAAGGCAGCTTGGCTCTGATTGGTCAAGGCATTGCCCTGAGGAATGAACCAGCAAATGGCTGTGACTTATTATGTTTACCTGAAACAGGTGCAATGTGTGTACATGTTCTTTTTGTCTGCAAAAAACAGGGCCCTGTGTATTAATATATGTAGCTTCCAATATGTGCAAATATGCTACACTGACCGATTGGCAATCTTAAATTGGTTGTCAGCTTAATTCTTAGCACACTGAGGATTATTTAGCAAATGTTGAGATTCTTATAGTTCCACGCGCTATAAGATTGGCCTTATCGGCAACCTCGTAAATTGGGCCCGAGCTCACCGTGCAAGCTTGATGCTGAAATAGGGCAAATCAAAGGCATACTGCATGACAATAGTTACCTTGATCAAATGATTTCTCGCTGCATATTGTGCAAGCTTATGAACGGGCCTAAAGCAATCATTTTCAGCCCTGAAAAGTGCCCAGTCTACCTCAGATTACCCTGGAAGGGTAATATATCCCAAACATTTCAGCTTTAGATAAGGTCCCACACGGGAGATTGGTTAAGAAGGTAAGAGCCCATGGGATCCAGGGCAATTTGGCAAATTGGATCCAAAATTGACTTAGTGGCAGGAGGCAGAGGGTGATGGTCGAGGGTTGTTTTTGCGATTGGAAGCCTGTGACCAGTGGTGTACTGCAGGGATCAGTGCTGGGACCCTTGCTGTTTGTAGTATACATCAATGATTTAGACGTGAATATAGGAGGTATGATCAGTAAGTTCGCAGATGACATGAAAATTGGTGGTGTCGTAAATAGTGAGGAGGAAAGCCTTAGATTACAGGACGATATATAGGGGCTGGTAAGATGGGCAGATCAGTGGCAAATGGAATTTAATCCTGAGAAGTGTGAGGTGATGCATTTTGGGAGGTCAAACAAGGCAAGGGACTGTACAATGGATGGTACTCTAGGAAGTACAGAGGGTCAGAGAGACCTTGGTGTACTTGTCCATAGATCACTGAAGGCAGCAGCACAGGTAGATAAGATGGTTAGGAAGGCATATGGGATACTTGCCTTTATTAGCCGAGGCATAGAATATAAGAGCAGGGAGGTTATGATGGAGCTGCATAAAACGCTGGTTAGAACACAGCTGGAGTACTGTGTACAGTTCTGGTCGCCACACTATAGGAAGGATGTGATTACACTGGAGAGGGAGCAGTGGAGATTCACCAGGATGTTGTCTGGGCTGGAGCATTTCAGCTATGAAGAGAGACTGAAAAGGCTAGGGTTGTTTTCCTTAGAGCAGAGAAGGCTGAGGGGGTACCTGAATGAGATATACAAAATTATGAGGGGCATTGATAGCTTAGATAGGAAGAAACTTTTTCCCTTAGCGGAGCATAAGGGGCATAGATTTAAGGTAAGAGGCAGCAGATTTAGAGAGGATTTGAGGAAAAACTTTTTACCCAGAGGGTGGTTGGAATCTGGAATGCACAGCCTGAAGAGATGGTAGAGGCAGGAACCCTCACAACATTTAAGAAGTATTTAGATGAGCACTTGAAACGCCATTGCATACAAGGTTACGGGCCAAGTGCTGGAAAATGGGATTAGAATAGTTAGGTGCTTAATGGCCGGCACAGACACGATGGGCCGAAGGGCCTGTTTCTGTGCTGTATAAGTCAATGACTCTATGACTCTATAACAGGTGAAGCTAGCTGTTTCACTCTGCTACTATGCAGTAGCAACGTGTGTTATTTTTGCCACTAACAGGATGCTGCCATCAAGCCAAAAAGACATTCTGCCTAGCACACAAATGAGTAAAGTGATATATATAGTGTCAGAATGAATTGAGTGACAAGGAGGAGAGTGTCAGAACGAACTGAGTGACCAGGAGGAGAGTGTCAGAATTTTTTAAATTTTTTATTCATGCATGGGATGTGGGCGTCGATGGCCAGGCCAGCATTTATTGCCCATCCCTAATTGCCCTTGAGAAGGTGGTGGTGAGCTGCCTTCTTGAACCGCTGCAGTCCATGTGGGGTAGGTACACCCACAGTGCTGTTGGGAAGGGAGTTCCAGGATTTTGACCCAGCGACAGTGAAGGAACGGCCGATATAGTTCCAAGTCAGGATGGTGTGTGACTTGGACAGGAACCCTGCAGGTGGTGGTGTTCCCATGCATTTGCCTTGTCCTTCTAGTTGGTAGAGGTCGCGGGTTTGAAAGGTGCCATCCAAGGAGCCTTGTTGCGTTACTGCAGTGCATCTTGTAGATGGTACACACTGTTGCCACTGTGCGTCAGTGGTGGAGTTAGTGAATATTTGTAGATGGGGTGTCAATCAAGCAGGCTGCTTTGTCCTGGATGGTGTCGAGCTTCTTGAGTGTTGATGGAGCTGCACCCATCCAGGCAAGTGGAGAATATTCCATCACACTCCTGACTTGTGCCTTGTAGATGGTGGACAGGCTTTGGGGAATCAGGAGGTGAGTTACCCGCCTCAGGATTCCTAGCCTCTGACCTGCTCTTGTAGCCACTGTATTTATATGGCTACTCCAGTTCAGTTTCTGGTCAATGGTACCCCCTAGGATGTTGATAGTGGGGGATTCAGCAATGGTAATGCCATTGAATGTCAAGGAGAGATGGTTAGATTCTCTCTTGTTGGAGATGGTCATTGCCTGGCACTTGTGTGGCGCGAATGTTACTTGCCACTTATCAGCCCAAGCCTGGATACTGTCCAGGTCTTGCTGCACTTCTACAGGGACTGCTTCAGTATCTGAGGAGTCACGAATGGTGCTGAACATTGTGCAGTCATCAGCGAACATCCCCACTTCTGACCTTATGATTGAAGGAAGGTCATTGATGAAGCAGCTGAAGATGGTTGGGCCTGGGACACTACCCTGAGGAACTCCTGCAGTGATGTCCTGGAACTGAGATGATTGACCTCCAACAACAAACAGCCATCTTCCTTTGCGCTAGGTATGACTCCAGCCAGTGGAGGGTTTTCCCCCTGATTCCCATTGACCTCAGTTTTGCCAGGGCTCCTTGATGCCATACTCGGGAAAATGCTAACTTGATGTCAAGGGCAGTCACTCTCACCTCACCTCTTGAGTTCAGCTGTTTTGTCCATGTTTGAACCAAGGCTGTAATGAGGTCAGGATCTGAGTGGCCCTGGCGAAACTCAAACTGGGCATCACTGAGCAGGTTATTGCTAAGCAAGTGCCGCTTGATGGCACTGTTGATGACACCTTCCATCACTTTACGGATGATTGAGAGTAGGATGATGAGGCGATAATTGGCTGGGTTGGACTTGTCCTGCTTTTTGTGTGCAGACATACCTGGGCAATTTTTCACATTGTAGGGTAGATACCAGTGTTGTAGCTGTACTGGAACAGCTTGGCTAGGGGTGCGGCAAGTTCTGGAGCACAGATCTTCAGTACTATTGCCGGAGTATTGTCAGGGTCCATAGCATCTGCAGTATCCAGTGCCTTCAGTCGTTTCTTGATATCATGTGGAATGAATCGAATTGGCTGAAGACTGGCATCTGTGATGCTGGGAACTTCAGGAGGAGGCCGAGATGGATCATCAACTCGGCACTTCTGGCTGAAGATTGTTGCAAATGCTTCATCCTTATCTTTCGCACTGATGTGCTGGGCTCCCCCATCATTGAGGATGGGGATATTTGTGGAGCCACCTGCTCCAGTTAGTTGTTTAATTGTGCACCACCATTCACAGCTGGATGTGGCAGGACTGCAGAGCTTAGATCTGATCCGTTGGTTATGAGATCGCTAAGCTCTGTCTTTCGCATGCTGCTTACGCAATTTGGCACGCAGATAGTCCTGTGTTGTAGCTCCACCAGGTTGACAACTCATTTTGAGGTATGCCTGGTGCTGCTCCTGGCATGCCCTCCTGCACTCTTCATTGAACCAGGGTTGGTCTCCTGGCTTGATGGTAATGGTAGTGTGGGGGATATGCCGGGCCATGAGGTTACAGATTGTAGTTGAGTACCATTCTGCTGCTGCTGATGGCCCACAGAGCCTCATGGATGCCCAGTTTTGCATTGCTAGATCTGTTCGAAATCTATCCCATTTAGCACGGTTGTAGTGCCACACAACACAAAGGAGGCTATCCTCAATATGAAGGCGGGACTTCATCTCCACAACAACTGTGCGGTAGTCACTCCTACCAATACTGTCATGGACAGATGCAGCTGCAGCAGGCAGATTGGTGAGCACGAGGTCAAGTATGTTTTCCCCTCTTGTTTGTTCCCTCACCACCTGCCGCATACCCAGTGACCAGGAGGAGTCAGCATGAACTGAATGACCAGGAGGAGAGTGTCAGAATGAACTGAGTGACCAGGAGGAGAGTGTCAGAAATAACTGAGCGACCAGGAGGAGAGTGTCAGCACAAACTGAGTGACCAGAAGGAGAGTGTCAGAATGAACTGAGTGACCAGGAGGAGAGTGTCAGAAATAACTGAGCGACCTGGAGGAGAGTGTCAGCACAAACTGAGTGACCAGAAGGTGAGTGTCAGAATGAACTGAGTGACCAGGAGGAGAGTGTCAGAATGAACTGAGTGACCAGGAGGAGAGTGTCAGCACGGACTGAGTGACCAGGAGGTGAGTGTCAGAATAAACTGAGTGACCAGGAGGAGAGTGTCAGAATGAACTGAGTGACCAGGAGGTGAGTGTCAGAAAGAACTGAGTGACCAGGAGGTGAGTGTCAGAATGAACTGAGTGACCAGGAGGAGAGTGTCAGCATGAATTGAGTGACCAGGAGGAGAGTGTCAGAAATAACTGAGTGACCAGGAGGAGAGTGTCAGCACAAACTGAGTGACCAGAAGGAGAGTGTCAGCACGAACTGAGTGACCAGGAGGAGAGTGTCAAAATGAACTGAGTGACCAGGAGGAGAGTGTCAGCACGGACTGAGTGACCAGGAGGTGAGTGTCAGAAAGAACTGTGTGACCAGGAGGTGAGTGTCAGAATGAACTGAGTGACCAGGAGGAGAGTGTCAGCACGGACTGAGTGTCCAGGAGGTGAGTGTCAGAAAGAACTGAGTGACCAGGAGGAGAGTGTCAGCACGGACTGAGTGACCAGGAGGTGATTGTCAGAAAGAACTGAGTGACCAGGAGGTGAGTGTCAGAAAGAACTGAGTGACCAGGAGGAGAGTGTCAGAAAGAACTGAGTGACCAGGAGGAGAGTATCAGCACGGACTGAGTGACCAGGAGGAGAGTGTCAGCACGGACTGAGTGACCAGGAGGTGAGTGTCAGAAAGAACTGAGTGACCAGGCGGTGAGTGTCAGAAAGAACTGAGTGACCAGGAGGAGAGTGTCAGAATGAACTGAGTGACCAGGAGGAGAGTGTCAGCACGGACTGAGTGACCAGGAGGTGAGTGTCAGAATGAACTGAGTGACCAGGAGGAGAGTGTCAGCACGGACTGAGTGTCCAGGAGGTGAGTGTCAGAATGAACTGAGTGACCAGGAGGAGAGTGTCAGCATGGACTGAGTGACCAGGAGGTGAGTGTCAGAAAGAACTGAGTGACCAGGAGGTGAGTGTCAGAAAGAACTGAGTGACCAGGAGGAGAGTGTCAGCACGGACTGAGTGACCAGGAGGTGAGTGTCAGAAAGAACTGAGTGACCAGGAGGTGAGTGTCAGAATGAACTGAGTGACCAGGAGGAGAGTGTCAGAATGAACTGAGTGACCAGGAGGAGAGTGTCAGAATGAACTGAGTGACCAGGAGGGGAATGTCAGCATGAACTGTGTATGAGGGAGCTGAGTGCCAGCATGTACTGGGTGGATTGAAGGGTGCCATCATGAATGTGAGAGCTGGAGAGTTTAGTGAGCTATTGAGACCACAAGGTCCCAGGAATGCGCTCTGCTCCGAGCAGCGTTAGCTGATGTCAGTCAGAGCAGTAGTTTGGGCCTTATACGATTGGCCTCAAAACTCCTGTCGAAGCAGACAAGTCTCAGCTCCCCTCCTCATTGGAAGTATGGATGAGGGCATGTGGGAGTACAGGATCGAGCTGCATTGAGAAATCCACACATTCGAACCCTTTGGACATGGCACCAGAGGGTGTCTGCTGCTGATTCAGGAAGGAGTTATGTTCCTTCTTTAGAGGGGAGAGTAATAAGGCCTAAAAAACAAAGCAAACGGTGTGAGTTTGCCAAGGAGATTACTGCAAATAGAAACCTTCACCCTGACACTCTTGGCACACTATTTGACCCGGTACTCCTCTGTATTATGTTCAAGTGGCTGTTACAGGAAAATGCATTCAGTGAGTGTTCTGCCTGCAGAGCCTAACCTGTTACTGACCACTCAATCTTACAAATCAATACTTTTAACAAAAGGGCAGCTGTTTACCTCAGAATCCTCAGGGAAGATGTTGTCCACTAATCTCTTGTACCGTGGACGCAGAGCTCCACAACAGCCACACACACCTGCGAGAAAGCACAAATATTTATGTTTCACTGACCCACTTCACCAGCTATCTGTGACTAAAATACTGCAGCAAAAACACAGCAGGTGAGGTATTTAGGGATTGTCTGTGGCAGTAATAACATACAGATAACATATAACAGAATAAAACCAGCAAGGAACCTACACAGTGACATTTGAACAGTGCAATGTCAGAATGATCCCAACAGCATCAGAAAGCACTGAAAACATTTCATCAACTCATCATTGCAACACATCAACCGTAGTTCAATAAATGGCAGACATAACTTTCCCTGTCCATTGATTTGTCACCCAGTAATAATGTCCCTCAGCATACACAGACTCCTAAACCTCAAGAGAATTCATCATTCTGAAACACAGGATTAAACCACTGCAGCCCACAAGCTCCAGAACATGGGACAATCCACAACTCCCAGCATCAGGACATGGACTAATCCATGACCCCCAGCTTCGGGTCATGGACCGATTCACCTGTTTGAGTTTGAAATGCAATATTGTACTAATGTGCCTCCTGGCTTGCCATAGTCATGTGATCTCTATCATAAGGCACTCACTGCAGGCAGCCAGCACAGGGTCAGTTCAATAAAGCCACAGTACAAGCAAGATTGTTGTCCTGTGAGCTCATAACATTATGAGATTGAGTGTTGAAGAAAGTATAGAAGCACAGCTACTGAAAGAAGAACACAGAAATGTTCAGAGCTGCTAAAAAGCCACAGAAAAGGAACAAAGAAACAGGCCACAGCTGAAAGCACAGGGTAAGACAGAATGGCTGCAAATTTTCCTCTGCCTGCACCTGTAGAAATGAAAGGTGATATGAAGCAGAACTGGAAGTTTTTCCACTCACAATGGCAAAATTACAAAATTGCAACAGATTTAGTTAGCAAACCAGAACAGCTACGAGTAGCTACATTGTTATCACTGTTAGGGAGAGACTGTTACAAAATGTATATCACCCTAAATCTCTCCGGAGAACAAAAAAAAAGACAGCAGAAATTTTGAAAGCCTTGAAGGCACGCTTTGAACCTCAAGTGAACATAACTTATGAATGGTATGTGTTCAATATTCGGGCCCAAGGTGAAAAAGAGTCCATTGATCAATATGTGACTGCATTAACACAATTTGCTAAATTCTGTGAATTTGCACAAGTAAAAGATAATCTAATTAAAGACAGGATTGTATTTGGCATAAGCGATCCCGCAGTGAGAGCACGTCTACTGAGAAGATAAACTTACCCTCAGGAAAGTGATCAACATGTGCAGAAACACTGAGGTTGCAAAGCAGCAGCTAGAGCATATTCATGGCAGAACAGATCATGCCTTGCATTATACTGATAGACATTTCAGGTCGAAATGGCAGAAAGGTCATGGACAAAGGGCAGGATGCAAATACTGCAGAGGACATCGAGCACAGGAAAAGAAGGCATGGTCAGCGTGGGGAAAACAGTGTTCTCACTGCAAGAAGCCGAATCATTCTGCACACAAGTGTTTGGCTAGAAGGAAGCAGAACAAGCAGGCACAGATGGCCACTGGAGAGATATCAGCCGAAGAGTCTGACGAATCACTATACACCATACAATAGGTTGGTTCAGTCAGGTCAATAGGTGATAAAAGGTTTGTGATGTTGGAATGATGACTGCAGAAAGAGAATATCAAGTCAACATAAAGTATCAGACAGATACCGGTGCGCCATGCAATATCATGACCTTCACAGACCTGTGCGAAGTGGTTCAACATGGCGATCCAAAAATGAAGCCCTTGAAAGTAAGGTTGAGGCTATATGATGGCACCATACTAGTACCGAGAGAACAAACTACTCTGAGAGCCCAATGCAATGACAGGAGCGAAGATCTGGAGTTCCAGATCGTAGACAGCAAGCAAAAGCCACTCATCTCAGCTGGAGCAAGTCTAAAGCTTGGACTGATAACCCTCAACGTGCAAAAAGAGATTTGCAACGTGGTGCAGCACACTAAACCATTGACCGTGAAACAGATCCTAAAGGAGTACAACACTATTTACAAGTTTAGGATGTCTTCCTGGAGAATATCCTCTTGAAGTTGATGAGAGGGTGAGACCAATTCAGCATTTGCCGAGGAAAGTTCCAGCTGCCCTCAATGCCAGCCTGAAAAACAAGATAGAAGAGCTGGAAAGGAAGGCTGTAATCAAGAAAGTGACAACTCCTACAGAATGGATTAGCAGCATGGTAGCAGTGAAACAACCTGGAAAGCTGAGAGTATGCATCAACCCAAAGGATCTAAATAAAGTTCTGAAGAGATCTCACTACCCAAGATGCAAAGGATGGTTACTGGCAAGTGAAGCTGGATGAAAGCAGCAGCTTTCTAACTACATTCTGGACGCCATTCAGGAGATACAGATGGTTGCGCATGCCGTTTGGCATTTCCACGGCTCCAGAGGAGTATCAACACAGACTGTATGAGATAGTTTGTGATCTTCCCAGAGTAGAAGCTATTGTGGATGATCTGCTTGTTTATGGATGCGGAGACTCAATGAAACAAGCCATTGCTGACCACGATCAAAATCTAGTGCGACTGCTGGACAGAGCTCGCCAGTTGAACTTGAACAAGAAAAAATTGCAATTCAAGATGCCCGAAGACATGTACTGACAGCAAAAGATCTTCGCCTGTATCCCGAAAAGAGGAGAGCGGTAGCAGCGATGTAGCGACCAGCAGATGTTAAAGGAGTGCAGCGATTTGTTGGATTCGTTAACTATTTAGCAAAATTATTTCCCAATTTGTCGTCGGAGTGTGAACCATTACACCAACTCACTGCCAAGGATGTGCCGTGGTATTGTGGCTCAAACAAGAAGCAAAAATCACTAAAATCAAGCAACTAGTGATGGCAACGCCAGTGCTGTAATACTATGACATAAATGATGAAGTCACCCTGCAGTGTGACGCTAATGAGACAGGCCTTGGAGCAACCCGAAAGCAGCAAGAACAACCAGCATTTGCATCCTGTGTGTTAATGCAAATGGAACAATGCTATGCTCAGATCGAGAAAGAGTGCCTGGCTATTGTCTTTGCTTGTGAATATTTTCATCAATACCTACTTGGAAGAGATAAAGTGACAGTTGAGTCTGACCACAAGCCACTTCAAAGCATTTTCCTCAAGCCTCTACTATCTGCTCCAAAGCGTCTGCAAAGAACCTTACGCTGGTTACAGAGATATCATCTGGGCATGACATGCAAGCAAGGAAAACAGATGTACATCCCTGACATGCTGTTGAGAGCAGCACTCCCTATGAATAAAGAAGAGGATGCATGACACAGTGTGAAATCTTCCAGATCCAACGTGAAGCTGCAACTCGACATGCTCTGGAAGTCAACAACCCAGCAGAGACATTGAATCTGACAGACAAGCGCCTTGCTCAATTCAAGTGAACTACCTAACAAGATGCAACTCTCCAAGTGTTGCAAGAAGTAGTGATGAAAGGATGGCCTGACAGCATCAAGGACACTCCCATGGACACGAGCGTATTGGGCATACAGAGATGAATTGACAGCCCAAGATGGCATCTTGCACAAAGGAAATAGAGTCATTATCCCTAAGGAGTTGAGAGGAGAGATGCTAAGGTGCATCCATGCAAGTCACCAAGGAATTGAGTCGAATCTGAGGAAGGCAAGAGAAATTGATAGGTAAATTGGCCATTATTAATTGCCCCTAGTATAGGTAGGTGGTAGGGAAATATAGGGACAGGTGGGGATGTGGTAGGAATATGGGATTAGTGTAGGATTAGTATAAATGGGTGGTTGATGGTCGGCACAGACTCGGTGGGCCGAAGGGCCTGTTTCAGTGCTGTATCTCTAAACTAAACTAAATGCTCTACTGAACAAACAAGAGCAATGAAATCAAGGACAACATCAGCCAGTGCAGTGCGTGTAACGAGAACCAAACTAAGCAAGATAAAGAGCCGCTGATGACACATAACATCCCAGACAGACCATGGATGAAGCTGGGAGTAGACCTCTTCACTCTCACAGGAACTGATTATCTTGTCACCGTAGACTACTATTCTGACTACTGGGAGATAGACCAGCTGACCTCAAAGACTACCAATGAGATTGTAGAATGCCTGAAAGCACACTTCGGTCATTATGGCATTCCAGACATTGTGATGAGCGACAATGGCCCTCAGTTCATGAGTGAAGAATTCAGCCACTTCATAAAGGATTGGGGAATTCAACATCATGCATCATCTCCACACTATCCCCGGTCAAATGGAAAGGCTGAGGTGGCAGTGAAAATCGCCAAAGGAATCATAAAGAAATCTAGCAAATCCGGCACAGATGTATACAAAGCAATCCTCAAGTGGGGAAACGCACCTCTGAAGGCATGGAAAGTAGTCCGGTACAAAAACTAATATCACGCCACATCCAAACTACTCTTCCAATAGCAAAAAAGCTACTGAAGCCAGAAGTAGTAACAGGCATGAGTGACAAAATCAAGGTGAAATGGCAGAAAGCCAAATTTCATTTTGATAAAACTGCCAAACCATTGCCAGAAGTGAGCCTTGGAGAGCCAGTCAGGTGTTACAGAATTTCCATTTTTTGTGTTAAAACTTGGGAATCTATATTGTGAAAAACTGAAAAAGAATTTCATGGACATTGAAACATCTGGAGATAGCTGAACTTATGGATGCTTTTAAAAAAAAGAGGAAAGTCAACAAGAGATTCCTGGTTTTGACCAGTAAACAAATACTGGAAAACAGGTGATTTCAAGTAAGCACCACAGGGGGGACGACTTAAGAGCTATCCTTTATTGTGACAAGAGAGAATTTATGTTTAGCATGAGACTTGCTTGGAAAAGTAGTTTAATTTTGAAATGTTACAAGGCAGTGGGTTTGGACTAAAGCAGGCAATTGGAATTTGAGATGGACCTGCCAGGAATTCAGAAGAAAGTTATTACCTCTTTTTGAAGAATCCCTGCTATTGAAAAGCAAAAGCCTGTATGAAGTGGTACTTTTGCCTCCTGCATTTTTAAGAAACCCTGAATATTTGCAGAAACTTTGTACTTCCAAATGAACTTTGTATCGAATGTGTGTGAGAACTGACACCTGTTGCTGCACACCTGATGGAAGGCCTATGTGAAACCTTCTGTAGTTGAATTTTTCTGAATGCCTACCCAAAGTAGACTGTTAATCAACCTCGCCTGGAAAGACTCTGAGTGACCACCAACTATTCGACTTTGGGACACCTCGCCAATCCAAAGGACTTCCTTCCATATCTTTTCAGTAAAAGTTTTTTTTATTCCTTCGATTTCTTTGTAGCAGCTGTAAACAGAAATCCCTTTTTTTCCGGTTACCAGTTTTTGGATGTATGTGCGTGTTCATGAGGGCTAAGATAATAATACAGGGCTTTAATATTTCACTTGGCGTATATACATATTTACTTCATTATTGGTTAAGACTTGGTTTTATAATAAATGGATAATTGTGTTGTTTATTAAAGAAACCTGGTTGGTGTGCTTCATTCTGGGGACAAATAGAGTATCTAATTGGCTGTTTCAGTAAGTGGGAAAGTTTATTGATATGTTGTGATCTGTGGAGAAATGGGACTGAATTAACAGTGCACTCCTCCCGACTCGGTCATGACACAGGGTACAAATCTTCAACGCTCATAACAAGAGTCAGCCCAAGTGACTACTTGGGAACTGCATAGAGCAGTTGTCACCTCAATTGTATGTGGTGGAAGTGAACGACCTGATATACCGTCGCAACCGCAGGCACATACGCACAACTGGAGAAGCTGTTCCATAACGGCAGGCAGCCGATTAGGAAGATGTGAACTCACCATCTGCACAGACCACAGATCAACTATCAGTTTCAGAGGTCCATAGCACCCCAATAACGGAAATGGAACAACAGTTCCCACAGCCACATCATGTGACATGAGAATGATGCTCCTCGGAGAAGGAAAATCACCCAGATGAACATCCAACGACAAGGTACACATGCACCATGAAGAGACCGGCACGATTTAAAGACTATGTATGCAATGCATGTGCTGAGACTGTCGAGAACAACGAACTGCTAATGCATGAGATCAGTTGTGTGCATAGTGGGTAACCTGGGCAACTCACAGTACAAATGATAATGCATGCAAATATTTTTTTGGATGAAAAGGGGGATGTTTCGGATAGAAATGCAACACTGTACTAATGCGCCTCCTGGCTTGCTGTAGTCATGTGACTCCACCATGAGGCACTCACTGGAGGCAGCCATCACAGATTCAGTTCAATAAAGACACAGTACAAGCAAGACTGTTGTCCTGTGAGCTCGTAACATCACCACCCTGGCACTGGAACAGTATAACATGGGTTAGATACAGAGTAAAGCCCCCTCTACACTGTCCCATCAACCACTCCGAGGGCCGGTACAGCACGAGTTGGATACAGAGTAACGCTCCCTCTACACAAAAATAAAAGCAGAACACTGCGGATGTTGGAAATCTGAAATAAAAACAAAGGCCGGAATTTTACGCCACCCCAGTGAGCCGGATGATGGCAGGGGGCGGGGGGGTGGCGGGTTGGCGTAAAATTGAGTGGGAGGTTTCGTGAGGCCTTCCTGACCTGCTCCCGCCTCTGCCCTACTTTACGTGGGCCGGGGGGACGAGAATCGGGCCGCCCGCCCCAAGACAATCAAGGCCCTTAAGTGAAATAAAAACAAGAAATGCCGGAACCACTCAGCAGGTCTGGCAGCATCTGTGGAAAGAGAAGCAGAGTTAACGTTTCGGGTCAGTGACCCTTCTTCGGAACTGACAAATGTTAAAAATGTCACAGGTTATTAAAAATGTCACAGGTTATAAGCAAGTGAGGTGGGGGTGGGGCAAGAGATAACAAAGGAGAAGGTGTAGATTGGACAAGGCCACATAGCTGACCAAAAGGTCATGGAGCAAAGGCAAACAATATGTTAATGGTGTGTTGAAAGACAAAGCATTAGTACAGAAAAGGTGTTAACGGACTGAATATTGAACAGCAGCAAGTACAAACATGAAAAAAAACAGTGGGTAAGCAAACTGAACAAACGAAGATGAAATGAAATGAATGCAAAAAAAGGTTGTAAAAAATGTAAAAAAGAAAAAAAGAAAAAAGAAATTATTGAACTCAATGTTCAGTCCGGCAGGCTGCAGTGTGCCTAATCGGTAGATGAGATGCTGTTCCTCGAGCTTGCGTTGATGTTCACTGGAACACTGCAGCAATCCCAGGACAGAGATGTGAGCATGAGAGCAGGGGGCAGTGTTGAAATGGCAAGCAACCGGAAGCTCAGGGTCCTGCTTGCGGACTGAGCGGAGGTATTCCGCAAAGCGGTCACCCAGTCTGCACTTGGTCTCCCCAATGTAGAGGAGACCACATTGTGAGCAGCGAATACAGTATACTACATTGAAAGAAGTACAAATAAATCGCTGCTTCACCTGAAAGGAGTGTTTGGGGCCTGGGATAGTGAGGAGAGAGGAGGTAAATGGGCAGGTATTACACCTCCTGCGATTGCAGGGGAAGGTGCCATGGGACGGGGACGAGGTGGTGGGGGTAATGGAGGAGTGGACCAGGGTATCGCGGAGGGAACGATCCCTTCGGAATGCTGACAGGGGAAGGGAGGGGAAGATGCGTTTGGTCGTGGCATCATGCTGGAGGTGGCGGAAATGGCGGAGGATGATCCTTTGGATATGGAGGCTGATGGAGTGGAAAGTGAGGACAAGGGGAACCCTGTCACGGTTCTGGGAGGGAGGGGAAGGGTTGAGGGCAGGGGTACTGGAAATGGGCTGGACACAGTTGAGGGTCCTGTCAACAGCAGTGGGGGGAATCCTCGGTTGAGGAAAAAGGAGGTCATACCAGAAGCACCGTCATGGAAGGTAGCATCATCAGAACAGATGCGTCAAAGACGGAGAATGGAATGGAGTCCTTACAGGAGGTAGGGTGTGAAGAAGTGTAGTCGAGGTAGCTGTGGGAGTCGGTGGGCTTATAATGGATATTAGTCGACAACCTATCCCCAGAGATGGAGACAGAGAAGTCGAGGAAGGGAAGGGAAGTGTCAGAGATGGACCAGAGATGTAAAGGTGAGAGAAGGGTGGAAATTGGAAGCAAAGTTGATAAAGTTTTCCAGTTCGGGGCGGGAGCAGGAAATGGCACCGATACAGTCATCAATGTACCGGAAAAAGAGTTGGGGGAGGGGGCCTGAGTAGGACTGGAACAAAGAATGCTCGACATATCCCACAAAAAGACAGGCATAACTAGGACCCATGCGAGTACCCATAGCGACACCTTTTACTTGAAGGAAGTGTGTGGAGTTGAAGGAGAAGTTGTTCAATGTGAGAACCAATTCAGCTCGGCGGAGGAGGGTGGTGGTGGATGGGGACTGGTTGGGCCTCTGTTCCAGGAAGAAGCGGAGAGCCCTCAAACCATCCTGGTGGGGGATGGAGGTGTAGAGCGATTGGACGTCTATAGTGAAGAGGAGGTGGTTGGGACCAGGAAATTGGAAATTGTCAAAATGACGTGGGGCGTCAGAAGAGTCACGGATGTAGGTGGGAAGAGACTGGACCAGCGGAGCAAAGATAGAGTCAAGATAGGAAGAAATAAGTTCAGTGGGGCTGGAGCAGGCTGACACAATGGGTCTGCCGGGACAGTCCCGTTTGTGGATTTTGGGAAGGAGGTAGAAGCGGGCTGTCTGGGGTTGCGGGACTATGAGGTTGGAAGCTGGAGGCGGAAGATCGCCAGAGGAGATGAGGTCAGTGACAGTCCTTTGGACGGTGGCTTGATGTTCGGTGGTGGGGTCATGGTCCAGAGGGAGGTAGGAAGAAGTGTCTGTGAGTTGGCGTTGAGCTTCTGCAAGGTAGAGGTCGGTACGCCATACAACATCAGCACCACCCTTGTCTGCAGGTTTGATGACCATGTCGGGGTTAGACCTGAGAGAACGGAGTGCCTCAAGTTCAGAGGGGGACAGGTTAGAGTGAGTGAGGGGGGCAGAGAAATTGAGATGACCAATGTCTCGCCGACAGTTTTCAATGAAGAGATCAAGAGCGGGTAAGTGGCCAGGGGGAGGGGTCCAGGTAGAGGGAGAATGCTGGAGGCGGGTGAATGGGTCTGCTGGTCGGGAGGAGGACTCCTGGTCAAAGAAGTGAGCCCGGAGGCGGAGGCGACGGAAGAAGAGCTCAACGTCATGCCGAGCGCGAAATTCATTGAGGTGGGGGCGTAAGGGGATAAAACTGAGACCTTTGCTGAGTACAGAACGTTCAGCATCAGAGAGGGGGAGGTCAGAGGGTATAGTGAATACACGGCAAGGGGTCAGATCAGAAGGGATGGGGTCAGAGGGAAGTGAAGCGGACGGAGGATCTGGAGGAGCATTCGTCCCCATCAGCTGCTGGAGCTTGCGTTCCTTGACATCTGAAAGGAAGAAAAAAAGTTTTTTGTTAATGCGTCAGATGAGACGAAAGATGAAATGAAACTGCGGAGTAGAACAGCTTTGAGATAAGGTGAGACGGTGCTGCTGGAGAGAGAGGTCCCGTGTGTGCATGTGGCGGTGCATGGCACTGAGTGTGGATCTCAGGATGCAGCGAGAGTAGCAGTCCGAGGAACGTTGTATTTCTCGGAGATACCTGTAGTTCTGGGTGGATTCAAAGCATGATGGGTGAAACTGCAGTTGGAATCCACGTGGAATAAGTCGGAGCCGGAGACAGTCACTGAGGAAGGAGATGTGGCTGTGAAAACGAGTTTTGGTAGAAACTTTATCAAACACCAGGAGGGAAATAGAAAGCAATAAAGGTGAACAAGGTAAAAGAGTGGCCACTTAAGGGCCTTCGCCCGCCTCTACGGGGATTTTACCTGTGGCAAGCGGGTGTCTGGGAGACATGAAAGGCCGCCCAATGAAAACTGACGGCCTCTCAGCGCACCCGGGGGTGGGGCCCAGTCAAACAGGCACAGGGTGCCCGATTGAGGGTCACCCCCGCTTCCCCCAACCACCCCCAGAACCCGAGTCACCGCCTTCCCACCCCCAAACGATCATCATTGCCTTGTCGGACCGCGACCCATTAGCCCGGCGAGGCAACCCTAACTTACCTGGACTCCTGGCTTCATGCCCTCGGCTGGGCTGCAGTCCCAGCAGTGGCCACCGCTCCCAATGGCGCTGTTGGGACTAAGAGCTGCCGGCCCGCTGATTGTTCGGCAGTTCAATGAGGCGGGACCTCCTCCCTCAAGCGGGTGGAAGTCCCACCTCGGAACAATTAAAGCCTCCGGGCCCGTAAAATGTGGGTCAGATCCCCAGGCCAGGCAGAAGCAGGTTCGCCACCTACGTTTATGTCAGTGGCCAGCTCCCGTCCGCCCGACGTAAACTCCAGCCCAAAGCGCTGGAAATACTCAGCAGGTGTGGCAGCATCTGTGGAGGGAGAAACAGAGTTAACGTTTCAGTTCTGTGACCTTTCATCAGAACTTCCTCTACTCATTCTACACTGTCCCATCAAACAATCCCATGGCCGGTACAGGAAGGGTTAGATACAGAGCAAAACTCCCTCTGCAATGTCCCATCAAACATTCCCAGGGCAGGTACAGCACAAGTTAGATATGGAGTGTAGTATAAGAGTTTGAACGGGTTAATGTTTGGAACATGGTGAGTAATACCTCCCACTATGATGATGTAAGAGATCACGTGGGAGTGAGACTTGAGGCAGAAACAGCATAGCATCAGTGGAGTTAGACATACTTCTGTAAAGCTGTATATAGTTCCTTGATATGTAATAAACTAGTTATTGTTAAAACTTACTGAAGACTCAGTAATATCTCCTAGCTAGACTAACCAAACATACAATACGGTGAACAGCGGTGGTTCTTGCCATACAACACACAGAAAAGTTTGAAAAGAAGGTTGGAAAGTTAGACCTGAAAAGAGTGGCGCCAAAACTGCAGAACTGGAGAAGATGCTGTGAGGAGCTCCAGAGCTGCATCGTGGACGAAGTGAAGGCACGGAGAGCCGGTAAGTCAGTTTGCAGAAGCTTAAGAAGGATTGATGAGGATAGTGCAGTGGATGTGGTCTGCATGGATTTTAGTAAGGTTCCACATAGCAGACTGGTCAGCAAAATGAAAGCCCATGGGATACAGGGGCATGCGGCAGGTTGGATCCAGAATTGGCTCAGGGCCAGGAAACAAAGGGTAGTATTCGATGGATGTTTTTGTGAATGGAAAGCATTTCCAGTGGCGTTCCACAGGGCTCAGTGTTGGGTCCCTTGCTGTTTGTGGTATATATAAATGATTTGGACTTAAATGTGGGCGGCATGATTGGGAAATTTGCTGAAGACACAAAAATTGGCTGTGTAGTTGATAGTGAAGCGGACAGCCATAGACTCCCGAAAGATATCAATGGCAGAAAAGTGGTAAATGGAATTCAATCCAGATAAGTGTGAGGTAATGCATTTGGGGAGGGCAAATAAAGCAAGGGAAAACACAATAAACGGGAGGATATTGAGAGGGGTAGAAGAGGTGAGAGACCTTGGAGTGCATGTCCACGGCTCCCTGAAGATGACGGGACAGGTAGATAGAGTGGTGAAGAAGGCATATGAAATGCTTTCCTTTATTGGCCGAGGTATAGAATACAAAAGAAGAGATGTAATGCTGGAACTGTATAAAATGCTGGTTAGGCCACAGTTGGTGTATTGCGTACAGTTCTGGTCACCACATTACAGAAAGGACATAATTGCTCTGGAGAGAGTGCAGAGGAGATTTACAAGAATGTTGCCAGGGCTTGAAAGTTGCAGCTATGAGACGAGATTGGATCGGCTAGGGTTGTTTTCCTTAGAACAGAGGAGGCTGAGGGGTGACTCAATAGAGATGTACAAAAGGAAGGACCTGTTTTCCCTAGCAGAGAGGTCAATTACCAGGGAGAACAGATTTAAGGTGATTGGTAGAAGGAATAGAGCGGACATGAGGAAAACCTTTTTCACCCAGAGGGTGGTGGATGTCTGGAATTCACTGCCTGGAATGGTGGTGGAGGCAGAAACCCTCAATTTTTAAAAAAGATACCTGGATCTGCACCTGAAGTGCTATAACTGGCAAGGCTATGGACCAGGTGGTGGAAGGTCGGATTAGATTGGGCATCTAGTTTTTTCGGCCAGCACAGAGACGACTGTGCTGTAATTTTTCTATGGTTCTATGGTTCTATTCAGGCTGCGCCACTGAAGTGTCATGGTCTGTGAAGAAATATCCTGGTCCAGCGATTGCAGACTTCGAGTCAGAGAACCAAGCAATGGTCGGGGATCTGGTGAGTAACCCTTAAAGAGGGTAGAAAATTGTTCATAACGGCACACTAGGTAGGCAGCACTGGGAAAAACAAATCCCTAGCAAGGGTGGATGTGAGGTTGGCGCCATTACATGTGGCGACCACCATGCAGCACAAAAAAAAGTGGCCGCAAATACTCGATACTTCAGATGAAGGGAGTGAAGAGATTATTGAAGAAACGCTGCAAAGCTGCGTTCTAGAAATAAATACCTAGTCTTGCAGAGAGATTCCCCAGGGAAAGACAATGACCGCAGCAGGAGTCAGTGTGAGGCTGAGCAGCATGGGAAAACTTCCAATACTGGAGGAAAAATTTAAAACATAAAAAAAACTGCCTAAAAAGCTTAGAAAAGTCATGGATATCAAATTTACGCTACCCCAGAGGTCTGGATGAAAGGACCAAATCAAACTCAAAACTGGTCACTTTGGAGAAAAAGATTTTTGAGGTACAGAATTACTTCAAAATTAGACAGAAATTCTGAAGCAGAACAAGTCAACACATTACTTTATTCCATAGGAGCAATAGCAGATGATGTATTGCAAGACATGGCATTAATGAGACATCAGATAAATTTTAAAAAGTCTTAAAAGCCGTTGATAATTATTTCAACCTGAGGAGCAACAAGATTCTAGTAAGGGCCAAGTTCAACAGAGTCCAGAAACCATGTGACCTTTGCAGGCTAGTTGAAGGATGCGAATATGGAGATCTAAAAATAGAATTAATATGAGACTACATTGTAGTAGGTATTGCTGATGAATTCGTATCAGATTTTTGCAGTCTAGGGAAGACGTCACCTGAGACAATACAGCTGATGAGGCAAGCATAGTTCCTTAAGCACAGGATAGTAAAATAAGCACCAGAAAAGGAGGTACACTTGGGAAGAAAAGTGCAAGACACCATTATACCCTGCCAGCACTGTGGCGCCAAAAAGACTAACAGGCCTGAACAGTGTCTTGCAAACAAAGCAGAATGCTTTCACTGCAAGGAAGTTGGCCATTTTGGGAAGATGCGCCAAAATAAAACTTCTACTTTTACAGGTTCTAAAGGAAAAGTCTTCACACAAAGAGCTATTAATGAAGTTGAACAATCTCCATCAGAAGAGAAATCAGAAAACTTCCTTACGAACATACAAACACACGAATTAGGAGCAGAAGTAGTCCATTCGGTCCCTCTCGCCTTTACACCATTCAATAAGAACATGGCTGATCTGTTTGTGTCTCGAATTCCACACTTGCAGATACCCCCCGATAACCTTTGATTCCCTTGCCTAACAAGAATCTATCTACCCCTGCCTTAAAAATATTCAATGACCCCACCTCCACCACCTTCTGAGGCAGAGAATTCCAAAGTCACACAACCCTCTGAGAGACAAAATCTCTCCTCACCTTTATCCTAAAAGGGCAACCCTTAATTTTAAAACAGTGCCCCCTAGTTCTGGACTCACCCACAAGAGGAAACATCCTTTCCACATCCACCTTGTCAAGACTGTTCAGGATCTTATAAACTTCAATCAAGTTTCTCGTCACTCTTTTAAACTCCAGTGAAAACAAGCCCAGTCTGTCCAACCTTTCCTCATAAGACAACCCGCTCATTCCAGGTATCAATCCAGTAAACCTCTTCTGAACCGCCTCCAACTCATTTACATCCTTCCTTAAATAAGGAGACCAAAACTGCACACACAATTCAAGATGTGGTCTCACCAATGCCCTGTATTACTGAAGCATAACATCCTTACTTTTATTTTCAATTCCTCTCGTAATAAAGGATAGCATTCCATTAACCTTCTTTATTACTTGCTGTACCAGTATACTAACTTTTAGTGAGTCATGCACTAGAACAGCTAGATCCCTCTGCAACTCAGAATTCTGCAGTCGTTCTCCGTTTAAGTAACACTCTGCTTTTTTATTCTTCCTGCCAAAGTGAACAAACTCACATTTTCCCACATTATACTCCATCTGCCAGATTTTGCCCACTCATTCAACCTATCTATCGGTCTGCAACCTCCCTTTGTCCTCTTCACATCATACTTTCCCATCTATCTTTGTGCCATCTGCAAATTTCGCTACCATGCCATTGCTCCTTCATCTAAGTCATTGATATAAATTGTAAAAAATTGAGGACGCAGCACAGACCCCTGCTGGACTCCACTCGTTACATCCTGCCACTCAGAAAAGGATTCATTTATGCATACTTTCTGTTTTCTGACAGCCAGCCAATCTTCTATCCATGCTAATATGTTACACCCAAAACCATGAGCTCCTAGTTTGCGCAATAACCTTTTATTTGGCACCTTGTCAAATGCCTTCTGGAAATCCAAATATACTATGTCAGCAGGCTCCCCTTTATCTACAGTGCATGTTACTCCTTCAAAGAACATTGGTAAGATCAATGGCTTTTATCAGGCATTCTGGACTTCCTCTTCTTCTTTGGCCTCCTTGTCTCAAGAGACAATGGGTATGCACCTGGAGGTGGTCAGTGGATTGTGAAGCAGCGCCTGGAGTGGCTATAAAGGCCAATTCTAGAGTGACAGACTCTTCCACAGGTGCTATAGATAAAATTGGTTGTCGGGGGTTACACAGTTGGCTCTCTCCTTGCGCTTGTCTTTTTTCCTGCCAACTGCTAAGTCTCTTCAACCCGCCACACTTTAGCCCCGCCTTTACGGCTGCCCACCATCTCTGGCGATCGCTGGCAACTGACTCCCACGACTTGTGATCAATGTCACAGGACTTCATGTCGCGTTTGCAGACGTCCTTAAAGCGGAGACATGGACGGCCGGTGGGTCTGATACCAGTGACGAGCTCGCTGTACAATGTGTCCTTGGGGATCCTGCCATCTTCCATGCGGCTCACATGGCCAAGCCATCTCAAGCGCAGCTGGCTCAGTAGTGTGTATAAGCTGGGGATGTTGACAGCCTCGAGGACTTCTGTGTTGGAGATACGGTCCTGCCACCTGATGCCAAGGATTCTCCGGAGGCAGCGAAGATGGAATGAGTTGAGACGTCACTCTTGGCTGACACACGTTGTCCAGGCCTCGCTGCCGTAGAGCAAGGCACTGAGGACACAGGCTTGATACACTCGGACTTTTGTGTTCCGTGTCAGTGCGCCATTTTCCCACACTCTCTTGGCCAGTCTGGACTAAGCAGTGGAAGTCTTTCCCATGCGCTTGTTGATTTCTGCATCGAGAGACAGGTTACTGGTGATAGTTGAGCCTTGGTAGGTGAACTCTTGAACCACTTCCAGAGCGTGGTTGCCAATATTGATGGATGGAGCATTTCTGACGTCCTGTCCCATGATGTTCGTTTTCTTGAGGCTGATGGTTAGGCCAAATTCATTGCAGGCAGCCGCAATCCTGTCGATGAGTCTCGGTAGACACTCTTCAGTGTGAGATGTTAATGCAGCGTCGTCAGCAAAGAGGAGTTCCCTGATGAGGACTTTCCGTACTTTGGTCTTCGCTCTGAGATGGGCAAGGTTGAACAACCTGCCACCTGATCTAGTGTGGAGGAAAATTCCTTATTCTGAAGACTTGAACTCATGTGAGAGCAGCAGGGAGAAGATGATCCCAAACAGTGTAGGTGCGAGAACACAGCCCTGTTTCACGCCACTCAGGATAGGAAAGGGGTCTGATGAGGCGCCGTTATGCTACGCTATGTAATCAGGCATTCTGGACTACAGATATATATATCAATGCAGATATCACCAATTTCAAACTAGACACAGGAGCAAGTGTCATAGTTTTATCAGAAAATGAATCGTGGCTATCAACGCATTGCCTACAAACAACGGAAACTCGGTGAGATAGTACAGGAGGGAATGAAGTGAAAGTCAAGAAAAGCTACAGGCAACACTCCAGTACAAAGGAAAGCAGATATTGGAAACATTGTATGTTCTGCAGAATTGAGAATTTTCTCTTTTAAGTAGAAGAGCTCGTATCGACATTAATCTTATCAGGAAACTGGAAGAAGTTAAGCAGCAAGACTCGGCACAGACTCGGTGGGCCGAAGGGCCTGTTTCAGTGCTGTATCTCTCGATAAAAGAATTCAGGAGTCACTTGCAAAAAGACTTTCCGAAATGTTTTACTGGTCTAGGAAGACTTAAGACCGAATACAGTATTACTTTGCGAAAAGATGCTAAACCTTTTCACGCCTGGGAAGATACCACACCCAGTAAGTCCATGTGGATTAGCACCATCAGAACTGTTTTTGTTTATTTGTTCATGTGATGTGGGCATCACTGGTTGGCCAGCATTTGTTGCCCATCTCTAATTACCCTTGAGAAGGTGGTGGTGAGCTGCCTTCTCGAACCGCTGTGGTCCAAGTAGAGTAGGTACTCCCACAGTGCTGTTAGGAAGGGCGTTCCAGGATTTTGACTCAGCGACAGTGAAGGAACAGCGATATAGTTCCAAGTCAAGATGGTGTGTGGCTTGGAGGGCTTGCAGATGGTAGTGTTCCCACGCAGCTGCTGCCCTCGTCCTTCTAGGTGGTAGAGGTCACGGGTTTGGAAGGTGCTGCCTGAGCAGCCTTGGTGCGTTGCTGCAGTGCATCTTGTAGATTGTACATAATGCTACCACTGTGCTTTAGTGGTGGAGGGAGTGAATGTTTGTGAATGGGGTGCCAATCAAGCGGGCTGCTTTGTACTGGATGGTGTCGAGCTTCTTGAATGTTGTTCAAGCTGCACCCATCCAGGCAAGTGGAGAGTATTCCATCACACTCCTGACTTGTGCCTTGTAGATGGTGGACAGGTTTGGGGAGTTAGGAGGTGAATTACTCGCCGCAGGATTCCTAGCCTCTGACCTGCTCTTGTAGCCACAGTATTTATATGGCTACTCCAGTTCAGTTTCTGGTCAATGGTAACCCCTAGGATGTTGATCGTGGGGGATTCAGCGATGGTAATGCCATTGAATGTCAAGGGGAGATGGTTAGATTCTCTCTTGTTGGAAATGGCCATTGCCTGGCACTTGTGTGGTGCAAATGTTACTTGCCACTTATCAGCCCAAGCCTGGATGTTGTCCAGGTCTTGCTGCATTTCTACACGGACTGCTTCAGTATCTGAGGAGTCACGAATGGTGCTGAACATTGAGCAATCATCAGCAAACATCCCCACTTCTGACCTTATGATTGAAGGAAGGTCATTGATGAAGCAGCTGAAGATGTTTGGGCCTAGGACACTACCATGAGGAACTCCTGCAGTGATGTCCTGGAGCTCAGATGATTGACCTCCAACAACCACAACCATTTTTTCCTTTGTGCTAGGTAAAGGCCTGCTACCCGACCCGAACCCGACGGGACCCGACAACATGTGTCAGGTTCAGGTCACCCTTCCGGGTCCGGCTTTCAGGCTTGGGTCGGGTTGGGCCGGGTCCGGGTTGGACTGGGTCCGGGTCGGACACACACAGTATTAATTGGACTTAAAAAGTTGTTTAAAAAGATGAAGATTGGAGCCACAAAGTCAGTGATTGTTTGGTCACTAGTTAAACAGAAACCCATGGAGTTGTGCCCAGACAGGTTGTGCCACACTGTACCAGTATCTGTATTGCTTAAAATAAATACAGCAATTGCCCGAAGGCTCAGAAAATATCATTATACATTACCTAGTTTTACAGGTTGAAATACTTGCTACAAGTTTATCCAGTGAGCAGCTGAGATGCAGAGACCAGGAGGGTCCTAAGTGATTAATTATTATAAAATATACAGTATTTATGTAAAAAATATAAAATGATCACTATCAGGACTGTGGTCTACACACATATAGTACTAATGTTTGGGGCAGTGTGAGCAATCCCTCCCACTATGATGATGTAAGAGATCAAATAAGAGAGAGACTTGAAGGAGAAGTAGCATGGCATCAATGGAGTTAGACATACTTCTGTAAAGCTGTATGTAGTTTAAGGGTCTGAAAAGGTTAATCTTGACAGAGTGTAAAGAATACTGCCCACCATGATCATGTGGGAGAGACTCGAGAACAGATACAGTGTGGCTTTTCAAAGAGTCACACAGTCTAATGTGGAGTGTATATAGTTATAATGCAATAAAAATTACTGTTTAAATACTACAGTCGAAGAACCTCTCTGGCTAGACTCAATATGGTGGGAGCATACAGAACCAAACATATAACACTGTATATAGTTCCTTAATATGTAATAAATTAGTTATTGTTCAAACTTACCAAACGCTCAGTAATCTCACCTGGCTAGACTAACCAAACATACAACACAGAGTAAAGCTCTCTCTACACTGTCCCATCAAACAGTCCCTGGGCAGGAACAGCAATGGGTTTGCTGCTGCCTGATTGGGATGCCTGAGTGTTGAGTGCACAATGAGGTGCAGCTGACAGTGCTGCAGTCAGTTCCTGGAGTTGCTGCTGGAGAGGGGGATCTGAGGAGAGAGCTGCAACATTTTTGGACAACATTTGTGCGGAGGAGGAAAAGACTGGATAAATAAGGCTGTATTTGGAGCTGGGTGGTTGAGCACCAGACCTTTGTTTGATTTGGACTGTTGCGGGAGGTAGAAGAGGCCGGAACAACAAGGGGCGGGGGCTGTACAATTCTACAGGGTGCTGTGCAATTGCATTGAATACACAAGGAAGCTCCCTCCTCACCCCAAATGCCCAGCCTGGGTCAGCTGAAGCTGCCTGGCTAAAGAGACAGAAGGTTATAGCCAGTGCCTGGGCAGCTTTCAGCTGACCCAGGTGAAGACACCTCCCACAACCAGAAGACTGGTAGAGCAGAAGACCAGTAGTGCTATTCAGAACTGTTGAGAGTGCTCTGTGTACCACCCTTAAAGCAAAAGTCATCGCTTACAGCCTGTCTTTCCCCTTTCCTGTATACCCTCAGTCACTCCCCTAACCTACTAGATGTTCACATGTTATTTCATGCAAACGTTTGTTTGTTTGTTGTTTTTCTTGCAAGCCTACAACTCGGGGTGTGTTTGGTTCTTGAACCCATGGCAAGCCCATCATCACTGGTGGCAGGGCCCTCTCATACCTTTGCGGCTACAGCCTCTCTGACTGCTCATGTGGTCCTGTCACCTTTTAAATTAATAACATCTAGCCATAGGATAAAGGGCTATCCCCACCCCAACATGTCTATAGAAGCTTGTGTAAAGGCAATGGCTGGGGTCGTTGGCACTTCGGCCATTGTGGCAGCCTCAAAGATGTACGGGAACGCAGTGTTTTTTCTGAAGATCGAGCGGGTGATGTCCCTGGCCCTGAGTAGGGGGCTCACTGTGGGTGGGACTGTCCTGCCAATGGACCCTCTGGGAGCTGCTGTGCAGCGAGTAATGTTATCTAATGTCCTGCGCTTCATTCCCAGTGAGCTCCTCCTCCCCCACCTGCACCATCTGGGGGAGGTGAGGTTGGGGATCACCCGAGTCCTGCTCGGTCTTCGGGAGAACAGCCTCCAGCATATGTACTCCTTCCGCCGCAAGCTATTTATGCAGCTAGAGTGGGAGGAGGTCTTAGAGGGTCACTTCAATGTGGAGCTCCAGGGGGCTACCACGTCTTCTGGAGCTCGGACAAGGCACGGTGCCATGCTTGCAAGGGGGCGGGGCATATTCGTAAGACTCCACCCCTACACCCCAACAGACACCGCTCAGGCAGTTCCGGAGGCTGTGGTTTTCACAGGAGAAAGAATAAATAATGAGAGGCACGTTCCCTGGATACTGTGGCAGAACCTGAGCCTGAGCTCAGCCCAAGGCCTGATCCCGGGTAACCCCACCTGCCCCAGGGCTGGGCTCAGGCCCAGGGAAACCAAGCAAAAGGAGGGTGCGGAGGCGGAGGCCTCTGATGACATGGAGGTCTCTGAGGCTTCGCGTCTTAGTGGGAAAAAGAGGAGAAGGCACCCCTCCACAGACGTAACACAGGGCCCTAAGGTGCAGGGCCCATCTGCTGGAAGGGAGCTGTCTCCTGATTCGGGTCCCCAGGTTTCCTCTGCCACCACCACCATCAAGGCTTTAAAGCCTGGGCAGGAAATCCCTACCCCTCAGATGGATATGAGGGGGAGACCCCTGTACATGTGGCCGTTCCTGAGGTAGCAGATGGAGCCCTGCTTGCGGTGGGGAAGCCTGGGGATGCTCCTGGAGAAGCCTCCCCATCTACCACTACATCGGGTGCTCTGAGTGGAGGGGAGGGCGAGGCCCCGAAGGGTTGGCCCTCCCAGCCAAAATCCACTCCCGACCAGGCTGTACCCGACCCAGTTATGGGTGAAAATGCTGCCCGTCTGCTGGGCCTGTGGCCGCTGGTGGGGTGGGAGATGGTCTCCTCTCTCCACCTCTGGTCCCGGCTCCGGCTGGATGTCCAGAGTTGGGAACTACCGTCTCCCCTGGGCCGCTCATTGGCCTGAGGATGGAGGTGGAGGGAGCTTTTGAACCACTGGAACCCATAGGCTCCAGTCCCACAGAAGAACCCAGAGAGGACTCTTCTGCCATCGTTTCTGGGGGTGGGATCATGACGGAGGCGGGACCAGCTGACGTGGCCGAGTCATCTGCTCCACAGTGTGTAGTGGGTGTGTCGGCTGCTGGCGGTGTTGACCCGGACGAGGTTGGGGACTTGATGTGAATCCATCACCAGTGAGGCGGTGGCCTCCCTCATGCCTCCCACCAAGTCTCCTCCCACCCCCACCGTGGAATTCCAGGACATCCTTGCGGCATGCAGGTATTGTCGCAATAAAGTTCAGCTGGCCCTTGGCCTTTGGTCGTGTTTGGCACTGATCATCCAGTCCGTCGGTGCCACCCTCAGTAAGGGAGGGCAGGGCGCGGGCGTGAAACTGGTTGAGAGGCACCGGTTTAACCCGTTCCTCAATGGGTTGCTGGGGGAGTGGAAGGCGAGGTGCGCTTCCACTCCCTCCTCACATTGAGGTGTTGGTGATGGGATCAAAGTACTTTTGACATGAAGATAACCATAGCCAGCCTCAACATCAATGGCAGCAGGGGGTCTCTCCGCAGATTTCACAATGTCTCAGTCCTCAGGGAAGGGAGGTATGCGGTGAGCTTTCTGCAGGAAACCCACACTGTTCTGGCAGACAAAGCCACCTGGCTCCTGGAGTGGCAGGGTGGGGTCTGCATGAGTCACCTCACCCCTATTTCTAGTGGGGTGGCTATCTTGTTGGCCCCGACTTTTCAGCCGGGTCAGAGAGCTTGTGCTGGGCCGTTTGCTCCACTTTGCCGTTCGCCTGGGTAGCGTGACACTCCACTTTGTGAATGTGAATACGCCCAGGCTCGGCACAATTCAAGCGTGCTTCTCTAAAGAAGTGTCCGCTCTCTTGAGCTCTATCAATAGCGGTGAGTGTATCATCCTCGGGGTGGGGTGGGGGGGGATTTTAACTGTACCCTCGAGGTGAGGGATCGCTCCGGTCCCCAGTGCGGCCAAGTGTCGGAGGAGAAGTTGAGGGAACAGATCAGCTCCCTCAACTTGGTGGACGTCTGGCGCAATCTCCATCACGACTCCAGCGCCTTCACGTGGAAGTCTGGAGGAGGAGAGTTCCGAATCGACCGCCTCTACATTTTGCAGGCATACGCCTCCCGCGTCTTGGCGGCCTCCATCCGGCTGGTGCCGTGCTCAGACCAACACGTCGGGTGGGCAAATTTCATTCTGCTCCTGGAAGATTTGGACTGCGCCTCACCCTTCTTCTACTCACTGGAAAAATGGCTGGGGGTCCATAAGCAGCTCATCGAGCTACTGGCCAACAACGGATCCTTCATCATGGATCCGGAGGGAATGGCCCTTTTGGTCCGTACCTATTACAGTGCGTTGTTCTCTCCGAATTCGTCCAGCGAGGATGCACAAAGAGTTTTGTGGCAGGACCTGCCGAAGGTCAGCCCAGAGGGCGCCGAAGCATTGGAGGCTCTGCTCACGTTGGCTAAGCTGACCAGTGCCCTCCACCAGCTCTCGAGGGGCAAATCCCCGGGGTGGAAGGGCTGACCGTGGAGTTCCTCAGGGCGTTCGGGGACTTCCTGGGGTGCGATTACACACGGGTCCTGGGGGAAAGCCTAGCGACCGGAGGAGATGCCCCTCTTGTGGCGCAGGGCGATCATCGTACTGCTGCCTAAGAGGGGCGATCTCCGCTTGCTTAAGAACTGGTGTTCAGACTCCCTCCTCAGCACGGATTATAAGATCATTGCCCGGGCTATGTCTACCCGCCTGGGCTCCTTGCTGGCTCACATGATACACCATGACCAGTCCTACACTGTCCGTTGCCGGTCCATCCAGAACAACATCCACCTGGTCTGGGACCTGATCCATCTTTCCTAGAGGACCGGTCTGTCGGTCTCTTTTCTCTCCCTTGGTCAGGAGAAGGCGATCGACAGGGTGGATCATGAATAACTTTTCGGGACTCTGCGCGCGTTCAGTCTTGGGCCGCATTTTGTGGCCCGGGTCCGACTTTTATACACCGCCGCAGAGTGTCTGGTTAACTTTAACAGGTCCTTGATGGCGCCCCTTCACTTTGAACAAGAACAAAGAACAAAGAACAGTACAGCACAGGAACAGGCCAATCGGCCCTCCAAGCCTGCGCCGATCTTGATGCCTGCCTAAACTAACGCCTTCTGCACTTCCGGGACCCATATCCCTCTATTCCCTTCCTATTCATGTATTTATCAAGATGTCTCTTAAATGTCGCTATCGTATCTGCTTCCACCACCTCCCCTGGCAGCAAGTTCCAGGCACTCACCACCCTCTGTGTAAAAAACTTGCCTTGCACATCCCCTCTAAACTTTGCCCCTTGCACCTTAAACCTATGTCCCCTCATAACTGACTCTTCCACCCTGGGAAAAAGCTTCTGACTATCCACTCTGTCCATGCCACTCATAACTTTGTAAACCTCTATCATGTCGCCCCTGCACCTCCGTCGTTCCAGTGAAAACAATCCGAGTTTTTCCAACCTCTCCTCATAGCTAATGCCCTCCAGACCAGGCAACATCCTGGTAAACCTCCTCTGTACCCTCTCCAAAGCCTCCACGTCCTTCTGGTAGTGTGGCGACCAGAATTGCACTTCAGCCCCTCGCTTCTGATCTTTGGGCACCTGGTGTGGAGACAGGTGTGCCTGGAGGAAGATCTCCTCGTCGGTCTGCTCCTGGGTCTGGTCAAGGTGGCAATTCACAGGTCCAGGCTGCGGGCCGTCGAGGGGCCCATCCGATCTGATTACCTGCCCCTCTTCCGAGATTACGTGTGCGCTCGGGTGTCCCTGGAGAAGGAACATGCGGCGTCTGCCAGTTCGCTTGAGGCCTTCCACAACCGGTGGGTGCCGCAGGGGCTGGAGTGCATCATCGCTGCCGAAAATGGCATTTTAATTTGAATTTTTGTTTTTGTTTATCTGTTTTTAATCAAGTTACGTGTTTAATATACATATAGAGGGAGGCTGAGGAATAAAGTCCCTCTTGACAAAAATAAATAAAAGGGGCCTAGGGTATAAAGGCCACCTTCATGAAAAAAACAAAAATAGGGCGGCACAGTGGCGCAGTGGTTAGCACCGCAGCCTCACAGCTCCAGCGACCTGGGTTCAATTCTGGGTACTGCCTGTGTGGAGTTTGCAAGTTCTCCCTGTGTCTGCGTGGGTTTCCTCCGGATGCTCCCGTTTCCTCCCACAGCCAAAAGACTTGCAGGTTGGTAGGTAAATTGGCCATTATAAATTGCCCGTAGTATAGGTAGGTGGTAGGGAAATATAGGGACAGGTGAGGATGTGGTAGGAATATGGGATTAGTGTAGTATTAGTATAAATGGGTGGTTAATGGTCGGCACAGACTCGGTGGGCCAAAGGGCCTGTTTCAGTGCTGTATCTCTAAATCAAAAAATCAATATAGAGTTTAAAAAAAGAGGTTAGATACTGATAAAAAAAATGAAAAAAAAATCTGGGTGAGCGAGAGTAAAGCTCCCTCGACACTGTCCCATCAAACACGTCCAATTGTTGGTAAATCATTACATTTTTCATAATATCCAATCATTTGTTCAGATCAGACATAACAACTCCCTTGCTTATCCTGAAAACATCAAGAGCCCGTTTTCATGTCTTTTTTGTAAATGTTAAAAATCTCCAACCTTGCCACATAATCTGAATTGCTCACTTACAGAGTCCAAGAACCAAAATAAAATTTAGAAGGGGATTGGATAAGTATTTAAAATGAATAATATATTGGAAGAGAATAGGGAAAGGTTATTCAGACTAGAACTAGAATCAGAGTGAAGGCCCAAGTGGCATCCACTGCTGTAATTTGTGGGATTTTATGAAATTCAGTTTTTATTTAATTGGATTCCAGCACTTCTATGAATGCTTTAGGATTGCATTCCATAATGCCGCCTATTTTTCAGTGAAAACAAAAACAACACAATGGTCTTATACATAACTTTGATTCCTAATACTTGGAATGTACACAGCTGCGCTTGTCTCTGCACCCTCTCAAGGGCGTCCTGTTGTCAGCACTTCTATACCGAGACACAGCATCAGCAGTTTTCAGCTGAGCAAAGTTGCTGTGTCAGCAGAAAGATTGAAGCTGCCTTCTCTGAGAAATTGGAAGAAATGCTACAGGTCATGGTCTTGAAGTTGGGAGGTGACACTAGATGCTTGTGAACAAACAGCATCATTGAAAATGATTTCTGCATTTACTTTAAAATTTTGTAAATGCAGCAATAAAAAGATCTGTAAATATGCTTCTAAAACTTTTTTTAAAATTAATTCATGGGATGTCGGCGTCACTGGCCAGGCCAGCATTTATTGCCCATCCCTAATTGCCCTTGAGAAGGTGGTGGTGAGCTGCCTTCTTGAACCGCTGCAGTCCATGTGGGGTAGGTACACCCACAGTGCTGTTAGGAAGGGAGTTCCAGGATTTTGACCCAGTGACAGTGAAGGAACGGCAATATAGTTACAGGTCAGGATGGTGTGTGACTTGGAGGGGAACTTGCAGGTGGTGGTGTTCCCATGCATTTGCTGCCCTTGTCCTTCTAGTTGGTAGAGGTCGTGGGTTTGGAAGGTGCTGTCTAAGGAGCCTCGGTGCATTACTGCAGTGCATCTTGTAGATGGTACACACTGCTGCCACTGTACGTCGGTGGTGGAGGGAGTGAATGTTTGTAGATGGGGTGCCAAACAAGCTGCTTTGTCCTGGATGGTGTCGAGCTTCTTGAATGTTGTTGGAGCTGCACCCATCCAGGCAAGTGGAGAGTATTCCATCACACTCCTGGCTTGTGCCTTGTAGATGGTGGACAGGCTTTGGGGAGTCAGGCGGTGAGTTACTAACCTGTAGCCACAGTATTTATATGGCTACTCCAGTTCAGTTTCTGGTCAATGGTAGCCCCTAGGATGTTGATAGTGGGGGATTCAGCGATGGTAATGCCGTTGAATGTCAAGGGGAGATGGTGAGATTCTCTCTTGTTGGAGATGGTCATTGCCTGGCACTTGTGTGGTGAAAATGTTACTTGCCACTTATCAGCCCAAGCCTGGATGTTGTCCAGGTCTTGCTGCATTTCTACACGGACTGCTTCAGTATCTGAGGAGTCACGAATGGTGCTGAACATTGTGCAATCATCAGCGAACATCCCCACTTCTGACCTTATGATTGAAGGAAGGTCATTGATGAAGCAGCTGTAGATGGTTGGGCCTAGGACACTACCCTGAGGAAATCCTGCAGTGATGTCCTGGAGCTCAGATGATTGTCCTCCAACAACCACAACCATCTTCCTTTGCGCTAGGTATGACTCAAGCCAGCGGAGGGGAGGGTTTTCCCCCTGATTCCCATTGAGCTCAGTTTTGCTAGGGCTCCTTGATGCCATACTCGGTAAAATGCTGCCTTGATGTCAAGGGCAGTAACTCTCACCTCACCTCTTGAGTTCAGCCCTTTTGTCCATGTTTGAACCAAGGCTGTAATGAGGTCAGGAGCTGAGTGGCCCTGGCGGAACCGAAACTGAGTGTCACTGAGCAGGTTATTGCTAAGCAAGTGCCGCTTGATGGTACTGTTGATGACACTTTCCATCACTTTACTGATGATTGAGAGTAGGCTGATGGGGCGGTAATTGGCCGGGTTGGACTTGTCCTGCTTTTTATGTGCAGGACATACCTGGGCAATTGTCCACATTGCAGGGTAGATGCCAGTGTTGTAGCTGTACTGGAACAGCTTGGCTAGGGTCACGGCAAGTTCTGGAGCACAGGTCCTCAGTACTATTGCCGGAATATTGTCAAGGACCATAGCTTATGCAGTATTCAGTGCCTTCAGTCATTTCTTGATATCATGCGGAGTGAATCGAATTGGCTGAAGTCTGGCATCTGTGATGCTGGGGACTTCAGGAGGAGGCCGAGATGGATCATCAACTCGGCACTTCTTGCTGAAAATTGTTGCAAATGCTTTTGCCTTATCTTTCGCACTGATGTGCTGGGCTCCCCCATCATTGAGAATGGGGATATTTGTGGAGCCACCTCCTCCAGTTAGTTGTTTAATTGTCCACCACCTGATTGCATAGTCTTGCTGCAATGTAACCCTCTTTCAAACTGTAACAGAAAGGTAGTGAAATGACGCGTGCACTTGGTTAGCTATGATTTTAGCTGCACAAGTCAGTGAGTTCTTTACATCATAGAATCATAGAGTACAGAAGGTCACTTGGCCCAAATCAGACATTAACTGGGAAGACAGTGCCATCCAATTAGTCCCACTGCCCCCTGTCCTTTCCCCATGTCCCTGCAAATTTCTCCTTTTCAAATATTTATCCAATTCCCTTTCAAAAGTTACTATTGAATCTGCTTCCACTGTCCTTTCTGGCAGTGCATTCCAGATCATAACAACTCGCTGTGTAAAACAATTCTCATCTCCATTCTGGTCCTTTGGCCATTTATCTTAAATCTGTGTCCTCTGGTTATTAACCCTCCTGCCAGTGGAAACAACTTGTCTTCTTTACTTTATCAAACCCCTTCATCATTTTGAAAGCCTCCCTTAATCTTCTCTGGTCTAAGGGGAACAATCCCAGCTTCTATCTTAAGCTGGACTCTTCTATAATAAAAGCAAAATACTGCAGATGGAAATCTGAAATAAAAACAAGAAATGCTGGAAATAGTCAGCAGGTCTGGCAGCATCTGTGGAGAGAGAAGCAGAGTTAACGTTTCAGGTCAGTGACCCTTCATCAGTACTGGAATCTTGTATAGCTGGTACCATCCTGGTAAGTCTCCTCTGCATCATCTCTATGTTCTCAATATCATTGCTAAAGTGTGGTGACTGAACTGAATGCAAAACTCCAACTGGGGTCTAACCTGTGATTTATAAAAGTTTAGCATAACTTCCTTGGTTTTGTACTCTGTGGGGGGAATTTTATGCTGGCGATGGAGGTATTGATGTCGGGGGAAACCGATGCCAAGATCCTCACGTTGCCTCTTTTCCAGAATTCCTTCTGAATTTAGTGCCAATTAGGCACTTAAGTGTATAGTGGTGGGCCTTGCATAGGATTTAGGGACCTTCATATCACCGGAGGTCCCACCCTTGGAAAGCTGTCAGCCAATCAGAGGCCGGCAGCTGTAGAGGAGGTGGCTGCTGCTGGAGATGACCGACCTGGAGGCTGAGGAACGTCACTGGAGCCAGGCCTCAGGTAGGTCAGGGTGCGGGTCGTGAGGGGGGGTGCTCTGCAGCAAGGGCGGGGGGTGGCCCTCAGAAGGACTCCCCCCTTCCCGATTCCGGGTCCCTCTTTCAGGCACTAATTGCCTTTGAATGAGGAATAACCCACCCCGCTGGAGCCGGGAAGCAGCCCGCACAGTTTTTCCTACTGTGCTTCCCATGCGGCGACAGGGTCTCCCACTGCACAGATAATTGTGGCTGCGGTGGGAAGTGGCCCTTAATTGGGGGCTAATTGCCCAGTTAAGGGCCTCAATTCATGGCAGGGCAGGAAGGCCGTTCACAGACCTTCCCACCCCAGGCTAAATTTCAGCGGGGCCCATAAAATAGCACTAGAAGGCAAGGGAAGGCCGAATATGGCCTTCCCGCCCAGAGGCCAATTGAGGCCCTTAAGTGGCCAATTAATGGACATGCAGGTACACCTGTCACCCTATAGTTAGCTCCTGTTGCCTCTGGTTGTGTGTCACCTTGTCCTGCAAGAGAAAGGAAAGTGTGCCAGTGAGTGTCATGCCATCTGTTTTGGTAATATGGCTGCCATGGTTGGATAGTTGGCAGTGTGTGCAAGCTTGTTGTAGCGCTTAGTGTGTAAGGGTGAGGTGAAGCAATGAATGTTAGGTATGAGTTCTGATTTATAGAGATTGTTGCTGGTGAGTGATGGGTGTGTGGCAAATTGTGTAATTGCTCAGGCTAGTGGTGCAGTTAGTAAGATATGGCATTTGAAGATGCATTCATGTGAGGTCATTGAACTGCTTGCAGCATTGCATCCAGGCCTCAGAGCTTGAATCCAGGCACTGACCTCCCAGGGATAGGCACCAACATGTGGCACCACGGACATTTGACAAAATTATTGACTCAGCCACGGACATGGAGGCAATTAAGTTGTTTATAAAGATAAAGCCAATCTAATGCCATCAAAACACATTTCTCCCTATAAATAAAGTAGCTAAGCATACAAACATCAATGGAGAGAGCAGAACTCCAATAGCTAGCTAGCAAGCAAAATAGTATGCAATGCCAATGCGAATTACTTTTGTTGACAGAATAGAGCTAGCTACATCATGTGACGGGTTAGTAGATGGACCTTATCTGATGACCTCTGTGGATTCACATTGTGTCAGGAGTGCAAATTCATCCAGAACATAAGAACTAGGAGCAGGAGTAGGCAATTCAGACCCTCAAACCTGCTCTGCCATTCAATACGATCATGGCTGATCTCATCTCGTCCTCAACTCCACTTTCCTGCCCTTTTTCCATAACACTTCAACCCATTACTAATTAAAAATCTGTCTTATCTCCTCCTTAAATTTACTCAATGTCCATCACACTCTGGGGTAGTGAATTCCGCAGACACGACCCTTTGAGAGAAGTAATTTTAAATCTGCTATCCCTTATCCTAAAACTATGACCTCTTGTTCTAGATTATCCCACCAGAGGAAACAACCTCTCTACTTCTACTTTGTCAATCCCCTTAATCATCTTATATACCTCTATTAGATTTCCTCTCATTCTTCTAAACTCAAGACAGTAAAGGCCTAAACTGCTCAACCTCTCTTCATAAGACAAACCCCTCATCTCTGGAATCAATCTAGTGAACCTCCTCTGAACTGCCTCCAATGCAACTACATCCCTCCTCGAGTAAGGGGACCAAAACTGTAAGCAATACTCCAGGTGCGGTCTCACTAATGCCGTGTACAGTTGCAGCAACACTTCCCTAATTTTATACTCTCTTCCATTCGCAAAAAATGCCAAAATTCCATTTGCCTTCCTTATTACCTGCTGCACCTGCATACTAGTTTTCTGTGATTCATGCACGAGGACACCCAGATTCCTTTGCACCGAAGCACTCTGAAGTTTCTCTCCATTTAGATAATAATTTGCCTTTCTATTCTTCCGACTAAAATGGATAACCTCACACTTACCCACATTAAACTCCATCTGCCAAATTTTGGCCCATTCACCTAACCTATCCATTTGTAAATTTTTTATTTCTTTATTGCAACTTACTATCCCACCTAGTTTAGTATCATCTGCAAATTTGGCTATAGTACCTTCTATCCCTGCATCCATGTCATTAATATAGATTGTAAATAGTTGGGGCTCGAGGACCAAACCCTGTGGCACCCCACTAGTTACATCTTGCCAACCAGAAAAGGACCCATTTATCCCGACTCTCTGTTTTCTGTTGGTTAGCCAATCCTCTATCCAAGCTAATAAATTGCCCCTAACCTCATGTGATTTTACCTTGTGCATTAACCTTTCGTGTGGCACCTTATCAAATGCCTTCTGAAAGTCCAGATATACTACATCTACAGGATCCCCATTATCTACTTTACTTGTTATATCTTCCAAGAACTCTAGTAAATTAGTCAAACATGATTTACCCTTCATAAAACCATGCTCACTCTGATGGATTTGCGTTTTGACTTTCTAAATGTCCTGTTATTACTTGCTTAATAATGGATTCTAACAATTTCACAACAACAGAAGTTAAACTAACTGGTTTCCTACTTTCTGCCTCCCTCCTTTATTGAATAAGGGCATTATATTAGCATTTTTCCAATCCACTGGAACCTTTCCCGCATCCAGGGAATTTTGGAATTTTTTTTTTTTATTCATTCATGGGATGTGGGCGTCACTGGCCAGGCCAGCATTTATTGCCCATCCCTAATTGCCCTAACTGAGTGGCTTGCTAGGCCATTTCAGAGGGCATGTAAGAGTCAACCACATTGCTGTGGGTTTGGAGTCACATGTAGGCTAGACCAGGTAAGGACGGCAGATTTCCTTCCCTGAAGGACATTAGCGAACCAAATGGGTTTTTACAACAATCGACAATGGTTTCATGGTCATCATTAGACTAGCTTTTTAATTCCAGATTTATTTATTGAATTCAAATTCCACCTTCTGCTGTAGTGGGATTTGAACCCATATCCCCAGAGCAATACTCTGGGTCTCGGGTTATTAGTGACAATACCACTACGCCACCGCCTCCCCTGCATTATAACCAATGCATCCACTGTCTCCACTGCCACTTCCTTTAAGACCCTAGGATGTAGGCCATCAGGCCCTGGGGACTTGTCTGCCTTCAATCCCAATAGTTTGCTCAGTACGTTTTCCCTAGTGATGATGATTGTTCTAAGTTCCTCCCTTTCTATAGCCTCTGCATTACTTGTTGCTATTGGGATGGTACTAGTGTCCTCCACTGTGAAAACTGAGGCAAAATACTGATTAAATGTCTACGCCATTTCTGTGTTCCCCACAATTACCTCCCCTGTCTCATTTTCCAAGGGACCAACATTCATTTTAGCTACTCTTTTCCCTTTTATACACTTATAGAAGCTTTTGCGATCCGTTTTTATATTTTGCGCTAGTTTTCTTTCATAATTTACCTTTGTTCTTTCTATTACTTTTTTAGTAACTCTTTGTTGGTCTTTAAAAGTTTCCCAATCTTCCAGCCTGCCACTGGCCTTTGCAATATGGTATGGCTTAGTTTTTGTCTTTATGTAATCCTTAACTTCCTTGCTTAGCCATGGATATTTTTCCCCCTCTTACAATCTTTCTTCCTCTCTGGAATATATTTTAGTTGGGAGGAATTGAATGTCTCCTTAAACATCTGCCACTGCTCATCAACTGTCCTACCCTTTAATCTTCTTGCCCAGTCCACTAGGGTCAAATCTGCCCTCCTGCCTATGTAATTACCTTTGATTAACTCCAGAACACTAGTGTGGGACTCCAGTTTTTCGCCTCAAACTGAATTTGAAATTCTAGCATGCTATGATCACTCTTCCCTAGGGGATCCTTAACTATGAGATCATTAATTAATCCCACCTCATTACACAATACCAAATCTAGAATAGCCTGCTTCCTGGTTGGTCCCACAACATATTGCTCCAAAAAACAATCTCTGATACATTCAATGAACTCTCCCACGAGGCTACCCTTGCCAATATGATTAATCCAGTCTATATGCATATTAAAATCACCCATGATTATTTCCGTACCTTTCTTACAAGCCCCCAGTATTTCCTGGTTTATACTGTGCCCCACTGCAGAACTACTGTTTGGGGACCTATAGATTACTCCCAACAGGGTATTCTTTCCCTTGCTATTTCTTATTTCTACCCAGACTGATTCTACGTCTTGATCTCCAGTGCCTATATCATTTTTCACTACAGCACTGATCTCTTCCTTTACGAACCAAGCTACACCACCTCCTTTCCCTTCCTGTCAATCCTTCCGAAATACTGAGTACCCTTGGATACTCAGTTCCCAAACCTGGTTTCCCTGCAACCACGTCTCAGTAGTCACCACTAAATCATACCCTTTCATTTCTATTTGCGCTGTTAACTCATTAATTTTATTCCAAATTCTTTGTGCATTCAGATACAAAGCCTTTAAGTTTGTTCTATGATCAAATTTCCCTACTCTTGTACGATTCCTTGGTGCAATATGATGTTCACATATTCTGTCCCAACCTTTTATTTTCTGGTAACAATCAGCCTCATCACTAACCTGCACTCCTACCTTCTCCTTTAACTTTGACTTCTTAATTTTCCATGCAACTGAACCCTCCCCCCCACTTCATAAACCATGAAACACAAGGAAAGGATTGTTATTGTGGTTATTGAGGTGAGGCAGTAGAAAAATCAACAATAGGAAGACAGACCATTTCTCATACTGGTGTTGTCACAAGACAATTTAACTCATGATAATCTCTGCTTGTGCAACTTCTCCACCTGCTTGTAATATGTATATGAAGACAGGGCAGCCAACAAAAGGGCATTGATCTCCAAATCAGGAGAATTTGATAGGGTGAAGCAGATGATACTTAGCTAGTGACAAAATTAGATAAACACGATTACAAATAAAGAGCGTCTTTCAGTTCCTTCAATAAAGTGGTTCTCTTAAATTCACTTATGTCGATATTTCAGTCTATCACTGTCCATTCCAATTCAGCTCGAACAATATAGTTATTAACAAAAAGGTTTTCTGCAAAAAGTTGACCTGTTGTTACTGCATGTATTTTTCCGTTACAAAATATTTAGACACTATCTGCAAGATTGTACTCCAGACTATCCAATTTATGTCCAAGCCAAATTTCTTACCTGTTAGCAAAGATGCACTTTTAACATAATGTAATTATATGATACAGACAACTTTCAAATGACATTAGGCACTCAAGTTATCTGGCCTCAAACTGGATAGTAAATGATGCACATTGCAGTTACTGATCTTTGACATAGGGTTGAATTTTACCAGCCCCTCGTGGCGGGGGCCCTGTAAAATTCAGCGGGAAGAGGCCCGCATTGACCCCCGACGTTGAGAAAGGCCTGCCGCATATTATCGGCGGCGGGGGAACCTCGGTGCAGCCCCCCTGCTGCCTGGCAGCGGGGCCTTCATCTAAATATTCAAATGAACAATAATAAGATTTAAATTAACTTTCCTGCAGGCGGCAGCCGTCCCACGCCAATTTTCAGCCGCTGAATGCAGCTTGTGCACCTTCTGAACTCCGTGCGCAGTTCTGAGATGAGACCCTGGTGGGGAGGGGGAGGAGTAAAATTTTCAGGTGGGAATGGTGGGGGAATGTGGAAAACAATTTTTATTGGCTGTGGGGATGGTGGGAAGGGGTTGAGGGTCAGAGAACAAATTTCAGGGGGGCAGATTCGGGATATTAAAAGAAGTTTAATACGGGGTGAGAGGGCAACTTATATATAAATTACCCATTGAGGGGTGGGAGACGTGATTTGGAGTTGAAATAAAATTTTATTTTTATATCCCATAGATTGGGACCTTTAAATTTTAAAATGTTACTGAAGGGCTTGAAGCCCTTTAAAAATGGTGCCGGTGCCTGCGCAGTGGCGCTGGACACGTTGCTGGGGACACGGCGGCCGCCCCCGATGACATCACTAATAAAATCCAGCCCATACTTGTAAAACTTTTCGTTTAATCCAATTTGCAGCAAAAAAAATCAGTTAATATCTGTTTCTAACATGGTCATTGAAACATCATAAATTTTTTCTATGTCTTCCCTGACAGTTTTTAAAGCTACAAATGCAGCATAGATTTTGTGCAGGAATCGTAGCCAGTTCATCAGAGATTAAGATTTGTTAAAGCTGTTACATTGTATTCACTATGTATATGGGTTAGCAACATCCTGTTTCTGCCAATATCACTTAGCCCCATTACTGTACTGTTGTATTCTTGAGGAACTTAAAGTGCTGACTTCTGGAGATTCCTTGGATTTTCTTGCCTGTTTTTTTTTAATTCATTCATGGGATGTGGGTGTCACTGGCTATGCCAGCATTTATTGCCCATCCCTAATTGCCCTTGAGAAGGTGGTGGTGAGCTGCCTTCTTGAACCGCTGCAGTCCATTTGGGGTAGGTATACCCACAGTGCTGTTAGGAAGAGAGTTCCAGGATTTTGACCCAACGACAGTGAAGGAACGGTGATATAGTTCCAAGTCAGGATGGTGTGTGACTTGGAGGGGAACTTGCAGGTGGTGGTGTTCCCATGTATTTGCTGCCTTTGTCCTTCTAGTTGGTAGAGGTCGCGGGTTTGGAAGGTGCTGTCGAAGGAGCCTTGGTGCATTGCTGCAGTGCATCTTGTAGATGGTACACACTGCTGCCACTGTGTGTCGGTGGTGGAGGAAGTGACTGTTTGTAGATGGGGTGCCAATTAAGTGGGCTGCTTCGTCCTGGATGGTGTCGAGCGTCTTGAGTGTTGTTGGAGCTGCACCCATCCAGGCAAGTGGAGAGTATTCCATCACACTCCTGACTTGTGCCTTGTAGATGGTGGACAGGCTTTGGGGAGTCAGGAGGTGAGTTACTCGCATCAGGATTCCTAGCCTCTGGCCTGCTCTTGTAGCCACTGTATTTATATGGCTACTCCAGTTCAGTTTCTGGTCAATGGTAACCCCTAGGATGTTGATAATGGGGGATTCAGCGATGGTAATGCTGTTGAATGTCAAGGGGAGATGGTTAGATTCTCTCTTGTTGGAGATGGTCATTGCCTGGCACTTGTGTGGCACAAATGTTACTTGCCACTTATCAGCCCAAGCCTGGATATTGTCCAGGTCTTGCTGCATTTCTACATGAACTGTTTCAGTATCTGAGGAGTCACGAATGGTGCTGAACATTGTGCAATCATCTGCGAACATCCCCACTTCTGACCTTATGATTGAAGGAAGGTCATTGATGAAGCAGCTGAAGATGGTTGGGCCTAGGACACTACCCTGAGGAACTCCTACAGTGATGTCCTGGAGCTCAGATGATTGTCCTCCAAGAACCACAACCATCTTCCTTTGCGCTAGGTATGACTGCAGCCAGCAAGGGTTTTCCCCCTGATTCCCATTGAGCTCAGTTTTGCTAGGGCTCCTTGATGCCATACTCGGTAAAATGCTGCCTTGATGTCAAGGGCAGTAACTCTCACCTCACCTCTTGAGTTCAGCCCTTTTGTCCATGTTTGAACCAAGGCTGTAATGAGGTCAGGAGCTGAGTGGCCCTGGCGGAACCGAAACTGAGTGTCACTGAGCAGGTTATTGCTAAGCAAGTGCTGCTTGATGGCACTGTTGATGACACTTTCCATCACTTTACTGATGATAGAGAGTAGGCTGATGGGGCGGTAATTGGCCAGGTTGGATTTGTCCTGCTTTTTGTGTACAGGACATACCTGGGCAATTTTCCACATTGCAGGATAGATGCCAGTGCTGTAGCTGTACTGGAACAGCTTGGATAGGGGCGCGGCAAGTTCTGGAGCACAGATCTTCAGTACTATTGCCGGAATATTGTCAGGGACCATAGCTTTTGCAGTGTCCAGTGCCTTCAGTCGTTTCTTGATATCACACGGAGTGAATTGAATTGGCTGATGTCTGGCATCTGTGATGCTGGGGACTTCAGGAGGAGGCCGAGATGGATCATCAACTCGGCACTTCTGGCTGAAGATTGTTGCAAATGCTTCAGTCTTATCTTTTGCACTGATGTACCGGGCTCCCCCATCATTGAGGATGATGATATTTCTGGAGCCACCTCCTCCAGTTAGTTGTTTAATTGTCCACCACCATTCACGGCTGCAATTGGCAGGACTGCAGAGCTTAGATCTGATCCGTTGGTTATGGGATCGCTTAGCTCTATTTATCACATGCTGCTTACACAGTTTGGCATTCAGATAGTCCTGTGTTGTAGCTTCACCAGGTTGACACCTCATTTTGAGGTATGCCTGGTGCTGCCCCTGGCATGCCCTCCTGCACTCTTCATTGAATCAGGGTTGGTCTCCTGGCTTGATGGTAATGGTAGAGTGGGGGATATGCCGGGCCATGAGATTACAGATTGTGGTTGTGGTTGTGATTGTGGTTGAGTACAATTCTGCTGCTGCCGATGGCCCACAGCGCCTCATGGATGCCCAGTTTTGCATTGCTAGATCTGTTCGAAATCTGCTTTCCCTCAATACAATTTCTGGAACAATGCGATTCCAAATCAATAGCAGCGGAATGGCGACATTTGTACAGAAGTAAAAGTCCAGCAACTTTCAACGCCACTGACCTTGTGTCCCAGGTGAAAGTAATGTGTGTCAGAGAGCAGAAATTGAGACATTCCCTAAGTGAAATTTGCCATTTTTAAATGAGTTTATATAACACAAGCTTTTAATTTTGTGTTTTAAAATAACCTAGCTGCTACGTTATTCTAAAACACAAGGTTAAAGGCTTGAAGCAGAGGTGTCCAACCTTTTTGCTTGGGGGACCACATTACAATTTTTATCTTACATAGGGGGCCGGTGTGACAATTTCAGAAAGATAAAGGCATTAAAAATTTAGCTTACTATTAGTCAAAATAACAACAAATGTGCATTTTTGTCAAGAAGCTTTCAATGAGAAGACTAATTTATTGACTTCTCATCAATTTGCTGGAGACTGATATAGTGGGCAACTTTTTGCTTGCACAAGTAGTCAGTGTTTGTCCGCACACTTGTAGCGATGCGGAGTATTCTGGATGGATGTCCATCTGTCAGGAGTGATCTTGATCACCCTCTCTCCCTCCTCTCTCTGTCTGTCTGTCCCTCTCTGTGGTCCCCACTTTCCATATCGTCCCCCCTCTCTGTGTCGTCTCCCTCTTTCTCTCCCTGTCCCACCCCCTCTCTCTCTCCCTTCCCCTTCTCTCTCTCTCCCTTCCCCCTCTCTTTCTCCCCTGTCTCCCTCTCTCTCTCAGTCCTGTCCCCCCTCTCTCCCTGTCCCTGTACTCCTCTTTCCCTTTCCCCCTCTCTTTCTGTCCCCCCTCTCCCTCTCCCCCACTCCCTGACCCCTCTCTCTCCCCCATCCTCATCCCTCTCTCTTCCCCTCTCCCCACTTCTTTCTCCCCTGTCCCCCCCTCTCTTTCTCTCTCCCCCGCGTCCCCCCCTCACTCTCCCCCTTCCCCCTCTCTCTCTCTCCCCCCCACCCCCCCCGTTCCCCATCTCTCTCTTTCTCTCCCTCTCTCTCTGACAGTTGCAGACAGCAGGAACTCTCAGCTTTGTGACTGGTCAGTTTTTAAAAAAAAATCACAGCCACCAGGTTCTTAGAGCAGTAACTGCACTTCCAATTCGGACAAGGTCGTGGTTTTTGGTGGGCTTTTAAAAAAAATCAGAACCCACCGCTGTTCCTGCTCTAAGAACCTGTCAGTTGTGAAACTGCTGGCTGCAATTTGTTTTTCAAGCCTGACTGGAGCCAATGGGAAATTTCTCATCCCTGAAATTACCAGTCATGGACCCCAAAATTTTTACCACAGACACTGGTGTCCATGCCAACCACTGTGTCCTCCACAGCCTATCTGTTACCATTGTCTTTTGACCATGTGTCTGGATGGCGACCTGCCCTGCTCTGCAGATATAGGACATCTCCTCCTCTCCACCAATAGGTCCAGTGCAACGTCTCAAAACCTTAGAGGCCACTCTCTTCCCACGCTGTGCTATTACTCACTGTTTCCCAGGTCAGATTCACTTCCTGCATGACTACCAGCACTTGCTCCAGTCACAATCCATCTTCCCTTTCAGAGTTGTATGCTAGCTTTAAGCAGTTCTAGGAAGTTACGATTTTGGGCCCCTGCTGATGTGCATGGTCAATCAACAGTACGATTAGCAGAAATCATTCTATTGAGCAAGCAGTAAGTATGAGATTGGCGTACTGACTGCTTGTGTCAATGTCTGCTGGTTAATCACACTTCATGATTCCTGGTGGGGGGCTATCTAATTTAGACTCCAACTTCTGTACATATACCGTGTCAAACCCTTCCAGAATCTTAAAGATCTCTATCAGGTCAACTCTCAGCCTTCCCTTTTCTAGAGAAAAGAGTTCCAGCCTGTTCAGTCTTTTCTGCCAGTTAAAAGCTCTCAGTTCTGACATTATCCTTGTAGTTTTTTTGCCACTTCCCCAGTGCCTTTTTATCTTTTTTATATTATGGAGACCAGAGCTGTTCATGGTACATTCATCAAGGTTCTAGATAAGTTTAACAAAAGCTCTCTGCCTTTCAATTCTATTCCTCTAAAAATGAACCCCAATGCTTTATTGCCATTTTCATGGTTTGCCTTGCTACTTTTGACAATTTGTGAAACCGCATTTTCCACGGAGGTAGCCTCCTTATTCCTCCTACCAAAATGTATCACCGTACACTCCAATTCCTTTTGGCCTCCTTGTCTCGAGAGACAATGGGTAAGCGCCTAGAGGTGGTCAGTGGAGCAGCGCCTGGAGTGGCTATATAGGCCAATTCTAGAGTGACAGACTCTTCCACAGGCGCTGCAGGTAAAGTTGGTTGTCGGGGCTGTTACACAGTTGGCTCTCTCCTTACACAGCTGTCTCTTTTCCTGCCAACTGCTGAGTCTCTTCGACTCGCCTCTCTTCAGCCCTGCCTTTACAGCTGTCCGCCAGCTCTGGCGATCACTGGCAACTGGCTCCCATGACGTGTGGTCAATGCCACAAGAGTTCATGTCACATTTGCAAACGTCTTTAAAGCGGAGACATGGACAGCCGGTGGGTCTGATACCAGTGACGAGCTTGCTGTACAATACGTCCTTGGGGATCCTGCCATCTTCCATGCGGCTCACAAGGCCAAGCCATCTCACTCCAATTACTGTGCATCTAACCCATGCTGTGTGCCCTGGAGTATATGACTGGACAGTGCTGCTCAAGGGTTAGGTATAAAAAAAGCATGCAATTACAGAGCACCTTTGACAACCTCAGGACGTCCCAAAGTGTTTTACAGCCCATTAAGTACTTTTGAAATGCAGTCATTGTATTAATGTATGAATACAGTGTGGAGGGAGCTTTACTCTATATCAAACCTGTGCTGTATCTGCCCTAGGAGTGTTTGATGGGGACAGTGTAGAGGGAGCTTTACTCTGTATCTAACCCTTTTTTTGTAGAGGGAGCTTTATTCTGATTCTAACCCTGTGCTGTACCTGCTTTGGGAGTGTTTGATGGGGTGGCGTAGAGGGAGCTTTACTTAGTGTTTACTTAGTTTTATAGCCAGTGTTATATCACCTAAACGTGCTCATACCAACAAGGGATCAGGGACATAGAAAGTGTTCCAGTTATGGAAAGCTGCTATCATGAAACCTATTTTCATCCATTGCTCCTCTTTTTGTGAGGCAAACCCACCTCTGGTTCAAAGGCTAGGCAACTTGTTCTCAGTCTTCCATCAATGCAGCAACCAGGAGTTGCGGAGCTGCAGTCTGGCAATGACATGCAGACCAGGACTGCCTTCTGTGTGCCCAGAGAAGCTCACTACAGCAGAAAACAAAAGATCAGCAGCTCAAATCTCAACCATCTGCTCCACCATTCTTTTTCTCTCTTTCCTTGCTAATAGGTGCAGATTCTTTTCTACAGTCGCAAACCTGCCAACTAGAATCCTATACCTCAATCAAGTGACCATTCTTCAGGCATGAGCTGAGACAGTCAACAAGCTAATTGAGTGTGGCATGCATCACAGTCAAGCCCAATATTGCCCCCACCTAATACCACACAGCACTTTTCAGGAATCACTGGATAGTGGCCAGGACCAGGAACCCTATCCTGGGACATCTTGGTCAACTATAGTGACCCTAGTGCCATGCTGGCTCACATTATCTGAGCATGGTTCCCTTACATGATGGGTTTATGGGGAATCTGCATTACTGCAGCATTAAGTTAGAGCAGTGCCATTGTACTGCCAACTGTACAGATATGATGTAAGTCACCAGACATGAACCTCTGCAGCTACCTTACAAACACATTTTAAAACACTTCATATGCAGCATTCATTGTAAAACTTGATAGGGGCTCTACAAAACAAGAATAGTATTTCATTCAGAAACTATCAACAAAATTTAATGTATCAAAGTGGCTTTAAAATATATTGGCTTATTTTTCATTTTTATTTTATTGATATCAGGCCTGGACTCTCACAAGATCATTAGTTCAAGCCTTACCGTACATCTTACAGCGGACTATACCATCTCTCCCTCAATCCCAGGCATCTGAAAGATTTATTCTCTCCAAGAAATGATAGAAACAGATGACCTTAGCCCCTGTGTGATGCCAGCAGTGGTCCTGATGAATGCTGAGAGACAGACACTTACAGACCTTTCATTCACCACAGCCGACAAGGGATGAATGAAGGAGGAATCATTGACCCAGTGGTGTTAGTTTCTTCTTCTCTGGAGACAAGCGTATTAAGTCTCTTAGTCCTTGATACAATGCTTTGGCACTGCATGCATTACATCAGCAGCTTCTTCCTGACAGACACACAGCTTATTCTGAGTGAGGAGGAGCAGGGTAGGGGGTTGGATTCTTAGTGTAGTTAAAACGTACTTCACAGAGGGAACAAACACAGAGAAGACTGTCATTAATCAAACCCTGACAGCAATTTACTCAAAAGCTATTTGCTCACAAAGCTAAGCAGTGATACTGTTGCCTCTTTTATCCCCAAAATATCAACCACCATTTATCCAAAATCTGCTTTGAATTCCTTGCATTGTATAGGATAGACACCGTCTTAGGCTGCTTTTTACAGTAAATGACAGTCCCCTCCACTGCCGCAATCTTACTATCTAATGTGGAGACAGCACAGAACTGGGGAGTTAGGAGGCAACCGTGTAGAGGACAGAGTCTGCAAAATACTTGTCATTTTTAAATACTTACCATTTCCAACATGGTGATCAGCAATTCCACAGCAGTCCATGAGGAATTCTACTATGTTTGCTCGCTGGCATTCCAATAAATCTGAGTGTTGGGTTTCACTTGGCAAAGAAGAAAGCACTTTGAAAGGGGGTGAAAAGAAAAGAAACCAGCAATGATCTCTCCCGATGTCTGGAATGCAGCTATTGCACTGTCATTTGGAAGGAGATTTCTGGATTCAAGAGAGCAGGGAGCACAGCTTTATATTCCTAGCCTTCTCCCCCCTCCTTCCTCTTTTTCCCTTCAAGGGCGTTGTGATACCAGTGACACACTAAGACCCATTTCCAATCCTTTCACATCACATACACACAAATAATAGGTCTCAGTGCACAGCTTGGAATGTAAGATACATCACAATCTCGCACTGAGTGTAACAGCATCAACTATTTAAATTTTAATTTCACATCAGGGGCTGCATAGTACAGACAGACCTGATTCAGCTGAATGGTAAAACAGCTGCACAACACAACACAGACACAGTAAAACACAGTGTTCACTACTGCGGCACAGACTAATAACTGCACTATTTTTTTTAAAATGTAGGCTTCTGAAAACAAAGGATTAACCAATTCAATCCTTCCAAGCCTTCATTTCCTTGCAAAGGAAATTTTCATGAATCACTTCATACCCAACCTACCAACACTACAGGGGGAGACATTTATCTATGAAACTCAATGGCCCCAATATTAATCTGAAGGTGGTTTCCAAGCTCGTAGGGAGGGTGGGGGGGGAGAGGCACGGGGAAGGCATGGGGTGGAGGTGGAGTTGTTTTTTTTTATTCATTCATGGGATGTGGGCGTCGCTGGCTAGGCCAGCATTTATTGCCCATCCCTAATTGCCCTTGAGAAGGTGGTGGTGAGCTGCCTTCTTGAACTGCTGCAGTCCATGTGAGGTAGGTACACCCACAGTGCTGTTAGGAAGGGAGTTCCAGAATTTTGACCCAGCGACAGTGAAGAAACGGTGATATAGATCCAAGTCAGGATGGTGTGTGACTTGGACGGGAACTTGCAGGTGGTGATGTTCCCATGCATCTGCTGCTCTTGTCCTTCGAGGTGGTAGAGGTCGCGGGTTTGAAAGATACTGTCTAAGGAGCCTTGGTGCGTTGCTGCAGTGCATCTTGTAGATGGTACACACTGCTGCCACTGTACGTCGGTGGTGGAGGGAGAGAATGTTTGTGGATGGGTGGGTCAATCAAGCGGGCTGCTTTGTTCTGGATGGTGTCGAGCTTCTTGAGTGTTGTTGGAGCTGCACCCATCCAGGCAAGTGGAGAGTATTCCATCACACTCTTGACTTGTGCCTTGTAGGTGGTGGACAGGCTTTGGGGAGTCAGGAGTTGAGTTACTCGCCGCAGGATTCCTAGCCTCTGACCTGCTCTTGTAGCCACGGTATTTATATGGCTACTCCAGTTCAGTTTCTGGTCAATGATAGCCCTAGGATGTTGATAGTGGGGGATTCAGCGATTGGTAATGCCATTGAATGTCAAGGGGAGATGGTGAGATTCTCTCTTGTTTGAGATGGTCATTGCCTGGCACTTGTGTGGCGCGAAAGTTACTTGCCACTTATCAGCCCAAGCCTGGATATTGTCCAGGTCTTGCTGCATTTCTACACGGACTGCTTCAGTATTTGAGGAGTCGCGAATGGTGCTGAACATTGTGCAATCATCAGGGAACATCCCCACTTCTGACCTTATGATTGAAGGAAGGTCATTGATGAAGCAGCTGAAGATGGTTGGGCTGAGGACACTACCCTGAGGAACTCCTGCAGTGAAGTCCTGGAGCTCAGATGATTGACCTCCAACAACCACAGCCATCTTCCTTTGCGCTAGGTATGACTCCAACCAGCAGAGAGTTTTCCCCCTGATTCCCATTGACTTCAGTTTTACTAGGGCTCCTTGATGCCATACTCAGTCAAATGCTGCCTTGATGTCAAGGGCAGTCACTCTCACCTCACCTCTTGAGTTCAGCTCTTTTGTCCATGTTTGAACCAAGGCTGTAATGAGGTCAGGAGCTGAGTGGCCCTGGCGGAACCGAAACTGAGCATCACTGAGCAGGTTGTTGCTAAGCAAGTGCTGCTTGATGGCACTATTGACGACACCTTCCATCACTTTACTGATGATAGAGAGTAGACTGATGGGGCAGTAATTGGCCGGGTTGGACTTGTCCTGCTTTTTGTGTACAGGACATACCTGGGCAATTTTCCACATTGCAGGGTTGACGCCAGTGTTGTAGCTATACTGGAACAGCTTGGCTAGGGGTGCGGCAAGTTCTGGAGCACAGGTCTTCAGTACTATTGCCGGAATATTGTCAGGGCCCATAGCCTTTGCAGTATTCAGTGCCTTCAGTCGTTTCTTGATATCACGCGGAGTGAATCGAATTGGCTGAAGTCTGGCATCTTTAATGCTGGGAACTTCAGGAGGGGGCCGAGATGGATCATCAACTCGGCATTTCTGGCTGAAGATTTTTGCAAATGCTTCAGCCTCATCTTTCGCACTGATGTGCTGGGCTCCCCCATCATTGAGAATGGGGATATTTGTGGAGCCACCTCCTCCAGTTAGTTGTTTAATTGTCCACCACCATACATGACTGGATGTGGCAGGACTGCAGAGCTTAGATCTGATCCGTTGGTTATGGCATCGCTTAGCTCTGTCTATTGCATGCTGCTTATGCAGTTTGGCATGCAAGTAGTCCTGGGTTGTAGCTTCACCAGGTTGACACCTCATTTTGAGGTATGCCTGGTGCTGCTCCTGGCATGCCCTCCTGCACTCTTCACTGAACCAGGGTCGGTCTCCTGGCTTGATGGTAATGGTAGAGTGGGGGATATGCAGGGCCATGAGGTTACAGATTGTGGTTGAGTACAATTCTGCTGCTGCTGATGGCCCACAGCACCTCATGGATGCCCAGTTTTGCATTGCTAGATCTGTTCGAAATCTATCCCATTCAGCACGGTGATAGTGCCACACAACACGATGGACGGTATCCTCAATGTGAAGGCAGGACTTCGTCTCCACAAGAACTATGCGGTGGTCACTCCGACCAGTACAGTCATAGACAGAAGCATCTGCGGCAGGCAGATTGGTGAGGACAAGGTCAAGTATGTTTTTCCCTCGTGTTGGTTCCCCCACCACCTGCCGCAGACACCGTCTAGCAGCTATGTCCTTTAGTACTCGGCCAGCTCGGTCAGTAGTGGTGCTACCGAGCCACTCTTGGTGATGGACATTGAAGTCCACCACCCAGAGTACATTTTGTGCCCTTGCCACTCTCAGTGCTTCCTCCAAGTGGTGTTCAACATGGAGGAGTACGAACTCATCAGCTGAGGGAGGGCGGTAGGTGGTAATCAGTAGGAGGTTACCTTGCCCATGTTTGATCTGATGCCATGAGACTTCATGGGGTCCGGAGTCGATGTTGAGGACTCCCAGGCCATTCCCTCCCTAATGTAGACCACTGTCCCGCCACCTCTGCTGGGTCTGTCCTGCCGGTGGGACAGGACATACCCAGGGATAGTGATTGCAGTGTCTGGGACATTGTCTGTAAGGTATAATTCCGTGAGTGTGACTATGTCAGCTGTTGCTTGACTAGTCTGTGGGACAGCTCTCCCAACTTTGGCACAAGCCCCCAGATGTTAGTAAGGAAGACTTTGCAGGGTCGACAGGGCTGGGTTTGCCGTTGTCGTTTCCGGTGCCTCGGTCGATGCCGGGTGGTCTGTCTGGTTTCATTCCTTTTTATTGACTTTGTAGCGATTAGGTACAACTGAGTGGCTTGCTAGGCCAATTCAGAGGGCATGTAAGAGTTAACCACATTGCTGTGGATCCGGAGTCACATGTCGGCCAGACCAGGTAAGGACAGCAGATTTCCTTCCCTAAAGGTCATTAGTGAACCAGAGGGGTTTTTACAACAATTGAGAATGGTTTCATGGCCATCATTAGACTAGCTTTTAATTCCAGAATTTTTAAACGAATTATATTCAAATTCTACCTTCTGCTGTGGTGGGATTCGAACCCATGCCTCCAGATCAATACCCTGGGTCTCTGGGTTACTAGTCCAGTGATAATACCACTACGCCACCGCCTCCCCATACTATGCCACCACCTCCCCATGTGTGGGCAAAACCCCAATGTCAGCTCAGTAAGTCAGAATCTGTGATCGCAAATGAATTGAAGCAATGATTTTGGACTTCTGCGTTTTGTATCTCCAAGCTGTGCAGCGACCCTGCTGCATACTCACACGACGTGATTTCAGCTATATTTAACAGAACAATGTACAGATGGAAATTGGAGGTTTTTACATGGATGGTATCATAGAGCAAGGGTAGCACCCAGAGTCAATGATGCCTCATTGGAATTACTGCTGGGTGCAGTCAGAAGCAGAAGGGACAAAAACAAGAAATGCTGGAACCACTCAGCAGATCTGGCAGCATCTGTGAAAAGAAAAGCAGAGTTAACGTTTCGGGTCAGTGACCCTTCTTCGGAACTCCGAAGGGACATACTCTTTTCCACCAATGGGAGGAAGAAACCTACTACTTTCAGCAAGAAGATGTGGTTTGAAGTAGCTGAGGAAGTGAGCAGCAGGAGCATCGTGCCCCAGTATTGGTTACAATATAGGAAGCGGTTTAATGACCTGACCACGTCAGGAAAAGTGTCTACATTTGCTCATTTACCTCATCCTGTGGTTTAAGCCTTTCGTGCCTTTCACTCTGTTTTGCCAAGCGCACTACATCACTTCACTCCACACATACACTCAACCTTTAGCAGCATCCAGCCATCACTTTCTATGCACTTCATCACTTCCCCATTTATCCATCCACTGTTGCCACTCATTCCAATCCTTATGCAATGTGATCATCTGTCTGATAGTCACCCTCACTGAATACACCTCATCTACATTCACTCAATAGGCTGTTTTCTCGCCCTTTGTAGAATAGAGCACAAAGCGTAAGGGAGATGAGAAAGATTGGCAGTGGCCCACCACGAATAAGAACAGTCCAGCTAATAGATGCAGAGGAGATGGCCCTGGATATAAGTGGCAAAACAGTGCCCCTTTCAGTCACAGAGGGAGAGACAAGGATTTCGCAGATAGCTGGTGGCAGATTTAGAAATATCTCTTGACACTGTGATGGAATCATAGAAAGTTTAAGGCACAGAAAGAGGCCATCATGTCTGTGCCGGATAAAAAAATGATCCACCTATTCTAATCCCACCTTCCAGCATTTGGTCCCTAGCCCTGCAGCTTACGGCACTTCAAGTGCATATCCAGACTTCTTTTGAATGAGTTCAGGGTCTCTGCCTCAACTACTCTTTCAGGCAATGAGTTCTAGACCATCCCCACCCTCTCGGTAAAAAATTTTTTTCCTCATCTCCCCTCTAATTTTTCGACCAATCACTTTCAACCTATGGCCCCTCGTCACTGACCTCTCTGCTAAGGTGAGTAGGCCCTTCACCTCCACTCTATCCAGGTCCCTCAAACTTTTGTACATTTCAATTTGATCTCCCCTCCGCCTTCTCTGTTCCAAGGAGAACAACCCCAGCCGATCCGATCTTTCCTCAGAGCTGCATTTTTCCAATCCTGGCAACATTCTCGTAAATCTCTTCTGTACCCTCTAGTGCAATTACATCCTTTCTGTAATGAGGTGACCAGAACTGCACACAGTACTCAAGTCATGGCATAACCAATGAGTTATACAGTTTCAGCATAACCTCCCTGCTCTTCTATTCTATACATCGGCTAATAAAGGAAAGGATACCATATGTCTTCTTAACCACCTTAACAGCCTGTCCTGCTACCTTCAGGGATCTGTGGATATTTACTCCAAGGTCCCTCACTTCCTCTACACTTCTCAGTATTTTCCCATTAATCGTGTATTCCTTTGCCTTGTTTGACCTCCCCAAATGCATCACCTCACACTTCTCCAAGTTGAATTCCATTTGCCACATTTCTGCCCATCTGACCAGACCATCAATATCTTCCTGCAGCCTACAGCTATCCTCCTTGCTATCTACCACACGGCCAATCTTTGTGTCGTCCGCAGACCTCTTGATCATGCCCCCTACATTTACATCCAAATTGTTAATATACACCACAAAAAGCAGGGGACCCAGTACTGAGCCCTGCGGAACGCCTCAAGTCGCTAAAACAGCTGTCAACAATTACCCTTTTTTTCCTGCCACTGAGCCAATTTTGTATCCACCTTGCTGCATTTCTCTGGATCCCATGGGATTTTATTTTTTTAACCAGTCTGCCGAGTTGGACCTTGTCAAAAGCCTTGCTAAAATCCATGTAGACCACATCAACTGCACTACCCTCATCTATTTTCCTTGTTACTTCTTCAAAAAATTCGATCAAGTTGGTCAAATAAGATCTTCCCTTAACAAATCCATGCTGACTATCCTTGACTAACCTGTGCCTTTCTAAGTGACAGTTTATCCTGTCTCTCAGAATAGATTCCAATAATTTGCCCACTACTGAGCTTAGACTGACTGGTCTGAAATTTATTCGGTCTATCCTTCACTCTCTTTTTAAACAGAGGTACAACATTGGCAATTCTCCAATCCTCTGGAACCACACATGTATCCAGAGAGGACTGGAAAATGATAGTCAGACCCTCTGCTATTTCCTCTCTTGCTTCTTTTAACAGCCTAGGATACATTTCCAGCTAGAAATATAAAGACAGATCTTAAGAGTTTCTACATTTCAAAAAGAAAAGTTAACAAAGTAAGCGCTGGTCCTATGAAAAGTAGATGGCAGATGAATTGAACAGATATTTTGCATCGGTCTTCACTATTGAGGATACAAGTAACATCCCAGTATTAGCTGAAAGCCAGGATATGGAAGGGAGGGATGAACTCAAGAAAAGTACAATTAGCAGGGAAGTGGTACTGAACAAATTGTTGGAGCTGCGGGCTGACAAGTTCCTGGGTCCTAATGGACTTCATCTTAGGCTGTTCAAAGAAGTGGCTAGTGAGATAGTTAATGCGAAGAAGAGTCACTGACCCGAAACGTTAACTCTGCTTCTCTTTCCGCAGATGCTGCCAGACCTGCTGAGTGAATCCAGCATTTCTTGTTTTTGTTTTTGTTTCAGATTTCCAGCATCCGCAGTATTTTGCTTTTATATTATTGAGATAGTTAATGCGTTAGTTTCAATTTTCCAAAATTCACTAGATTCCGGGAAGGTTCCTTTAGATTGGAAAATAGTGATTGTGACTCCTTTATTCAAAAAGGGGAGACAGAAAGCAGGAAACTACAGGCCAGTTAGCTTAACATCTGTCATAGGGAAAATGTTAGAAGCTATTATTAAAGATGTTATAGCAGGGCATTTAGAAAAATTCCAGGTAATCAGGCAGAGTCAACATGGTTTTGTGAAAGGGAAATCATGTTTCACCAACTTATTGGGGTTCTTAGAGGGAGTTATAGGTGCTGTGGATAAAGGTGGATCTATTGTACTTAGATTTCCAGAAGGCATTTGATATGGTGCCACATCAAAGGCTATTGCAGAAAATAAAAGCTCATGGTGTAGGGAGTAACATACTGGCATGGATAGCTGACAGGAAACAGAGAGTAGGCTTAAATGGGTCATTTTCTGGTTGGCAAGATGTAATGAGTGATGTGTCACAGGGATCTGTGCTGGGGCCTCAACTTTTTAAAATTTAAATAAACAACTGAGATGAAGGGACCGAAGGTATGGTTGTTAAATTTGCCGATGACACAAAGATAGGTAGGAAAGTTACTTGTGAAGAGGATATAAGGAGGCGACAAAGGGATATAGATAGGTTAAGTGAATGGGCAAAAACCTGGCAAATGGAGTATAATGTGGGAAAGTGGGAAATTGTCCACTTTGGCAGGAAGAATAAAAAAGAAGCATATTATCTAAATGGTGAGAGATTGCAGAGCTCTGAGATGCAGAGGGATCTGGGTTTCCTAGTGCATGAATCGCAAAAGGTTAGCATGCAGGTACAGCACGTAATTAGGAAAGCTAATAGAATGTTATCATTTATTGCAAGGGGAATTGAATACAAAAGTAGGGAGGTTATGCTTCAGCTATGTAGGGCATTGGTGAGACCACATCTGGAGTACTGTGTACAGTACTGGTCTCCTTATTTAAGGAATGATGGAAATGTGTTGGAGGCAGTACAGAGACCTGGAATGGGGGGGCTGTCTTACGAGGAAAGATTGGGCAGGCTAGGCTTGTATCCGCTGGAATTTAGAAGAGTAAGAGGCAACTTGATTGAAACATATAAGATCCTAAGGGGTCTTGACAGGGTGGATGTGGAAAAGATGTTTCCCCTTGTGGGAGAATCTCGAACTAGGGGTTACTGTTTAAAAATAAGGGGTCGTCCATTTAAGACAGAGATGAGGAGAAATTTTTTCTCTCAGAGGGTCGTGAGTCTTTGGAATTCTCTTCCTCAAAAGGCAGTGGAAGCAGAGTCTTTGAATATTTTTAAGGCAGAGGTAGATAGATTCTTGATAAGCAAGGGGGTGGAAGGATATCGGGGGTAGGTGGAAATATGGAGTAATCAGTTCAGCCATGAACTTATTGAATGGTGGAGCAGGCTTGAGGGGTCGAGTGGCCTACTCCTGTTCCTAATTAGTATGTTCTTATTTCATCCGGCCCTGGTGATTTATCAACTTTCAAGGATGCTAATCCCATTAATACTTCCTCTCTCCCAATGTTTATCACATCCAATACTTCACACTCCTCCTTAACTACAATATCTGTATCGTCCCCCTCTTTTGTGAAGACAGACGCAAAGTATTCATTAAGAACCATACCAATATCTTCCACTCCACACATAGGTTACCTTTTTGGTCTTTTATGGGCCCTACTCTGTCCTTAGTTAACCTCTTACTCTTAATCTATTGATAAAACATCTTTGGGTTCACCTTGATTTTGTTTGCCAATATTCTTTCATGCCCTCGCTTTGCTTTCCTAATTTACTTTTTGATTTCACCCCTTCACTTTCTATACTCCTCTCGGCTTTCTGCAGTATTGAATTCTTGGTGTCAGACATCAGCTTTCCTTTTCTGCGTTATCTTACCCTGTAGGCTCCTTGACAGCTGTGGGGCTCTAGATTTGGCTGCCTCAGCCTTTTTCTTTGTGGGAACATGTTTTCCCTGAACCCCTTGAATCTCCCCTTTGGATGCCTCCCACTGCTCTGATACTGATTTACCTTCAAGTAATCCAGTTTCCAATCCACTTTCGCGAAATCACTCCTCAGTTTAGTAAAATTGGCCTTGCCCCAATTGAGATCTCTAACTCCTGTTCTATCTCTGTCCTTTACCATAATTATGTTAAAACTGATTGAATTATGATCACTACCACCAAAATGCTCTCCCACTGCCACTCCTTCCACCTGCCCATCTTCATTTTCTAAAACTAAGTCTAAAACTGCACCCTCTCTTGTTGGCCTTGCTACATACGTTCTCCTGAATGCACCTCAGGAATTCTGTTTCCTCAATTCCTTTCATACTAAAACTAACTCAGTTAATAATGAGGTAATTAAAATCCCCTACTATGACTGCCCTATTGTTCTTGCACTTCTCAGAGATTTGCCTACATATCTGATCTTCTATCTCCCTCTGACTGTTTGGAGGTCTATAGCACACGCCCAGCAGTGTGATCGCCCCTTTTTTGGTCCTTAGCTCAATCCATATGGCCTCATTTGATGAACCTTCCAACATATCATCCCTCCCCACAGCTGTAATAGTTTCCTTGACCAAAATTGGCGCTCCTCTTCCTTTCTTATCCCCCTCGCTATCGCATCTGAAAACCCGGCAACCAGGAACCTTGAGCTGTCATTCCTGTCCCTCCTTAAGCCATGTTTCTGTAATAGCTATGATATCATACTGCTACGTGTCTATCTGTGCCCTCAGCATATCTGCCTTACTTGCTTTTCTCCTTGCATTGAAACTGATACCCTTGAGCACTGCCAAACTTTTTTTTATTTTCTAACCCTCGTTTCCTCTGTCTTCCAGACTCATCCATTAATTTTCCACCTTCCATTTTAATTTATGATTCCCCATCCCCCTGCCAAACTAGTTTAAACCCTCCCCAACAGCACTAGCAAAACGTCCCGCAAGAAACTCAGTCCCGGCTCTGTTCAGGAGCAATCCATCCAGCCTGTACAGGTCCCATCTCCCCCAGAGCCGGTCCCAATGTCCCAGGAATCTGAAGTCCTCCCTCCTGCACCATCTTTCCAGCCATGCATTCATCTGTCTTATCCTTCTATTTTCTATACTCACTTGCGCGTGTCACTGGGAGTAATCCGAAGATTGCTACTTTTGAGGTCCTGCTTGCTAATTTCTTACCTAGCTCCCTAAATTCTGACTTCAAGACCACATCCCTCTTTTTACCTATGTCATTTGTTCCGATGTAGACCATGACTGCTGGCTGTTCACCCTCTCCCTTCAGGATGCTCCGCAGCCGCTCAATGACATCCTTGACCCTGGCACCAGGGAGGCAACACATCATCCTGGATTCATGTCTGTGGCCACAGAAACGCCTGTCTGTTCCCCTAACTATTGAATCACCTATCACTATGGCTTTTCCAGTCTTCCCTGTACCCCACTGTGCAGTTGAGCCACACGTGGTGCCATGCACTTGGCTCTGGCTGCATTCCCCAGGTGAAGCATCACTTTTCTCAGTATTCAGAACTGAATACCTGTTGGAGAATGAGATGCAAAAGGGGTCTCCTGCACTACCTGCCTGATTCTTTTTGACTGGCTGGTGGTCACCCACTTCTTCTCTCCCTGCATACTATTAAGCTGTGGGGTGACCACATCTATAAACGTGCTACCCACGTAGTTCTCATCCTCATGAATGCACCGCAGTGTCGCCAGCTGCAGCTGAAGCTCCAAAGCCCGGGGCTCAAGCTGCTTCAATTGACGACACTTCCTGCACAAATGGTTCTCCAGGATACGGGAAGCATCCTGGAGCTCCCACATAGCACAGGAAGTGCACTGTCAAGGTTGAAGCAACCCTGCCATTCCTTTACTTATTAGTTGACCCTTTGTTACTGCGAAAAAAAAGTCTTACCAATACTGCAACAGCTTAGAATTATTAATAAAACCTTACCAGTACTGATAAATCCTACTAAAAATCAATACAGTTCACTAGTTAAAATAAACCTCACTCAAAAAAAATACCAGCTACTCACTTGTTCCTTATTATTAGGCTATTTACACACACACCCTAACAGTAGTGTACTAACTAAGCTATTTAGAGTTATTCCCTAACAGCAGTTACTAGCCAACCAATCACCTTGCAGCTTTCCTGTGACGTCACTGCTCAGTTTGTTTTCAAACTTCCGCGTGCCTGGACTCCTCTCCACTCCCCACAGGTCCACTCCTCTCCCAGAAGGTAAGTGCACTAGGCCGTGTTCCTCGAGCTCCATTTATCTGCTCCCCGCAGGTTCGCTCCTCTCCCGGAAGGTAAGTGCTCTAGGCTGCAATGCTTGGGCTCTATTTATCCACTCCCTGCAGGTCCGCTCCTCTCCCGGAAGGTAAGTGCTCTAGGCTTCCATTCTCGGGCTCTATTTATTGGCTCCCACTCCGTGTTCTTCCTCCAGGTCTGTTCCTCTCCTGGATGGATAAGTGCTCTCGGCCGTGATCCTCGGGCTCTATTTATCTGCTCCTTGCTCCATGTTCTTCCCGCAGGTCAGTGCAAAAGACAAGGCTGAAGCATTTGCATCCATCTTCAGCCAGATGGGCCGAGTGGATGATCCATCTCGGCCTCCTCCTGAGGTCACCAGCATCACAGATGCCAGTCTTCAGCCAATCTGATTCACTCCATGTGATATCAAGAAACAGCTGAAAGCACTGGATACTGCAAAGGCTATGAGCCCTGACAACATTCCGGCAATAGAAGTCCAGAACTGGCCGCGCACCTAGCCAAGCTGTTCCAGTACAGCTACAACAGTGGCATCTACCTGGCAATGTGGAAAATTGCCCAAGTATGTCCTGTGCACAAAAAGCAGGACAAATCCAACCTGGTCAATTACCGCCCTATCAGTCTATTCCCGATCATCAGCAAAGTGATGAAAGGGGTCATCGACATTGCAATCAAGCGGCACTTGCTCGGCAATAACCTGCTCATTGACATTCAGTTTGGGTTTCGCCAGGGCCACTCAGCTCCTGACCTCATTACAGTCTTGGTCTAAACACGGACAAAAGAGCTGAACTCAAGAGGTGAGGTGAGAATGACTGCCCTTGACATCAAGGCAGCATTTGACTGAGTATGGCATCAAGCAGCCCCAGCAAAACTGGAGTCATTGGTGTTGTGACCAGGTGAGAAAGGTGTCTAGGGGCCTTTTATTATCTTCACCTGGTCTTACTGTAACAGGGTTTAATTTTAAACACAGTGCTTTGAGATCCCCCTTTGTGAATCCTTGTTCACAACTTTCCAATTGTAAGGCAAAGAAATGAGCACACCAGATTTTCTTTAGGTTTAAAGAAGAAAAGTGAAATTTATTAAACTTTAAACTTAAACTCTATTATGGTTAACGCCTATGGATATACAATGTGCCCACGCTAGCATGCACACATGATACACACATGCAAATAGGGACAGAACAGAGAAGAAAAATAAAATGGAAAGGTTTGAGGCACTCTCTAAAAGGGGGTTTCTTGTTACTGTTTCTGTGTTTCTAGCTCGCCGTAGAGTCCTTGATTATAGACTGCTCTTACTTTTCGTTGGGGCCCAGTATTCTTCTTAAACCATGTTTACTGTATGGGACTTTTCTCTCTTGTGGTTCATGTGTCTTCAATGGTTTCCGAAGCTGGTGAGAGCAAGATGAGAGCAGACAGGAGAGAGATGTTCTCAGTCCAGGAGCTAACAGTCTTCTGAATTCAAATTCCCTGTTGGAAGTTCAAATTCAAAAATCTCCAACAGTCAGTCATGTGACTAAACTGGTTTGACCACGTCTGTTTGTGTATTCGGCTGTTTTAGTAGTTAACCTGGAATGCGTCAACGTCTGGTAATTAAAAGTCCATTGTGGATTAAATTGGAGCAGGGAATAGCTCCTTTGTCCTTTGAAGTACTTGTCTGTTGATATGCTAATGTCTCTCTCCAGCCAAAGTCTCAAATTGTTTTTTAAAGCAAGTTCTTTCTTCACCATCAATAGTTTAAAATAAATGCTCATGTGGCGAAATTAATTTTCCTCATACTTGGCAGTGGGAATCAGGGAGAAACTCTCCGTTGGTTTGAGTCATACCCAGCACAAAAGAAGATGGTTGTGATTGTTGGAGGTCAATCATCTCAGTCCCAGGACATTACTGCAGGAGTTCCTCAGGGTAGTGTCCTAGGCCCAACCATCTTCAGCTGTTTCATCAATGACCTTCCCTCCATCATAAGGTCAGAAGTGGGGACATTTGCTGATGATTGCACAATATTCAGCACCATTCGCAACTCCTCAGATAGTGCAGCAGCCCATGTCCAAATGCAGCAAGACCTGGGCAACATTCAGGCTTGGAATGATAAGTGGCAAGTAACATTCGTGTCACACAAGTGCCAGTCAATGACCATATCAAACAAGAGAGAATCTAACTATCCCGCCTTGACGTTCAATGACATTACCATCGCTGAATCCCCGAATATCAACATCCTGTTGGTCACCATTGAGCAAAAACTGAACTGGAGCAGACACATAAATGCTGTGGCTACAAGAGCAGGTCAGAGGCTAAGAATTCTGCAGCAAGTAACTCACCTCCTGTGTCCCCAATGCCTGTCCACCATCTACAAAGCACAAGTCAGGACTGTGATAGAATAGTCTCCACTTGCCTGGATGGGTGCAGCTCCAACAACACTCAAGAAGCTCAGCACCATTCAGGACAAAGCAACCCGCTTGACTGGCACCCAAAATACCACTTTCAATATTCACCCCCTTCATCACTGACACACAGTGGCAGCAGTGTGTACCATCTATAAGATGCACTGCAGCAACTCACCACGGCTCCTTAGACAGCACCTTCCAAACCCGTGACCTCTTCCTCCTAGAAGGACAAGGGCAGCAGTTGCATGAGAACACCACCACCTGCAAGTTCCCCTCCAAGCCACATACCATCCTGCCTTGGAACTATATCGCTGTTCCTTCACTGTCGCTGGGTCAAAATCATGGAACTCCCTTCCTAACAGCATTGTGGGTGTACCTACGCCCCAAGACTGTAGTGGTTCAAGAAGGCAGCTCACCACCACCTTCTCAAGGGCAATTAGGGATGGGCAATAAACGCTGTCCTAGCAAGCGACGCCCACATCCCCCGAATGAATAAAAAAAATCTAATGAACATTCGCTGTACCTCATTAAAGGCAAATCTATCCTTCCTTTGATATTGAGATCAAAACTGTGCACAGTACTCCAGGTGTGGTCCCACTGAAGCCCTGCACAAGTGTAAAAAGACTTCCTTACTTTGTACTCCAACCCCTTTGCAATAAAGGCCAACATGCCATTTGCCTTTCATATTGATTGCAGTACCTGGAGGATATCTTTCTGTGTTTCTTGATGGAATACACCCAAATTTCTTTGAACACCAACATTTAAAAGTTTCTCAACATTTAACAAAAAATTCTGATTTTCTCTCATTACCAAAGTAAATAGCCTTACATTACCCCACATTATACTCCATCTCCATCAAGCTGCAGCAGAGAGCTAGGAGTGATGTGGCCTTGACCCAGGAGAGGGATGAAGGCAAAAGGGAATATGGAAGTGGGAACTCCACTCAAAGTGCTCTTACTGCCATGGATGGGAAGCAGAGACCTGTTGATTGCAATTTCTGCACCATGCGGGACCTTCAGGATACTTCATGTGTCTTGAGGGACCAAATGTGTAGGAATTGTCTCCAGCTGCTTGAGCTCGAGCTCAGGATTTCCGAGCTTGAGGGGCAGCTGCTGTCAGGGAGCATGAGAGTTTCCTGGATCATATGTTCCAGGAGATCGTCACTGAACAGGCAGTAAGACTTCAGGATAGTAGCAGAGTGGCCATCCGGAAGAGTAGGAAGAGGCAGAAAGTGCAGGAATGTTCGGCTTGTGTGGCAATCCCAAACTGGTGTTCAGCTTTGGAGACTGCTGGGAATGACAACACCTTGAAGGAGTGAAGTCCAGACCATGACACCAATGAGCAAGGGACTGCACAGGAGGGAACAGAAAACAGTAGAAATGCAGTAATTTTAGGAGATTTCATAGTGAGGGGAAAAGACGGGCGATTCAATAATTGTCATCGTGAATCCCACATGGTGTGTTGCCTCCCTGGTGCCAGGGTAAAGGACATCACGGAGAGGGTGCAGAATATTCTGCAGGGGGAAGGGTGTGAGCCAGAAGTTGTGGTACACATCAGTACCAAGGACAAAGAGAGGCAGGATTTAAGTTCCTACAGTCAGACTTTCAGGAGCTAGAAAGGAAGTTAGAAAGTAAGACCTCACAAGTAGTAATCTCTGAATTACTCCCAGTGCCATGTGCTAGCAAGAGAATGTTAAGTAGTATGTCAAAATGACCTGCCTTCCTTTACACTTGACAGGCATCCTGATATTAATACCTGATCATGTAAAAATAAGAACAGAGGGAATATTAATGAGTGACTTAAGGCAAGGTGCAGGAGGAAGGACTTCAGATTCTTGGGCATTGGGACCAGTTCTGGAGCAGGAGGCAACTATTCAAAAGGGACGTGCTGCACCTCAACAGGACGAGGAACACTGTCCTTGCTGGGGGGTTTACTAGTGTGGTTGTGGAGGGTTTAAATTAAATCGGCAGAGGGGATGGGCACCAGCATATCGAAATAGTAGAGAAGAATTAGGTGCATAAAGGATCGAGAGTGTTGGACAGTACTAGAGAGGAAGCTCCATATTATATAGGAGCAGACAAAGAAGGACCACTAAGAATACAAAGACAGGATTACAATGCATGTGTGTAAATGCACAGTATGATGAATAAGGTTGGTGAGCTACAAGCACAAATAGCCGTGTGGGAATGTGATGTAATGGCAATAACGGAAATGTGGCTTAAAAATGGTGAGTACTGGGGAATAAATATTCAGGGATACAAAGTGTTCAGAAAAGATAGGGAAGGGAAAAAGGGAGCTGGGGTGGCATTACTGATTAGGGAAGATATTGTAGTGTTGGAAAGGGAGGATTTCCTTGAGAGGGAACAGACAGAATCCATTTGGTTAGAGTTGAGAAGCAAAAGGGTATGATCATGCTATTGGGGGTATTCTATAGGCCTCCAAATAGTGACAGAGAGAGAGATCAAGGAGCAAATCTGCAGGGAAATCACAGAAATAGAGTCATAGAGTTATACAGCATAGAAACAGGCCCTTTGGCCCATCATGTCTGTGCCGGCCATCAAGCACCTATTTATTCTAATCCCATTAGAATGTGCAAGAACTGCAGAGTGGTGATATTGGAGGACTTTAATTACCCAAATATCGATTGGATAATGTTAGAGTAAAGGGTAAGGAGGGGGAGGAATTTCTGAAATGTATTCAGGAAAACTTCCTTGACCAGTATGTTCTCGGTCCAATTATGAAGGAGGCATTACTGGATCTGGTGCTGGGAAATGAGGTAGGGCAAGTGTCTGTGGGGGAACACTTAGGTAAGAGTGATCATTGTATCATAAGGTTTAGATGATTAATGGAGAACGGCAGGGAAGGATCTAAAGTAGAACTTCGAAGGTGGAAGAGGGCTAACTTCAATAGGATGAGAAGGGATCTATGGAACCAAAGACTGATAGGAAAAACGGTAACGGAACAGTGTGTGATCTTTAAGGAGGAGATGTTACAGGTACAGGCTAGGTACATTCCAACAAGGGCGAAAGGTAGGGGAACCAAAGCCAGGGCTCCTTGGATGGTGAGGGAGATAGAGAATATGGTGAAACAAAAAGAAGGGGATATGATGCATGTCAGGTAATTCTTCATGTGAGAACCAGGCCAAACACAATAAGTTGAGAGGAGAAGTGAAGAGGAAAATATGACTCGCAAAGAGAGAATATGAGAATAGAATGGCAGTTAACATAAAAGATTACCCAATAATCTTCGAACAGCATGTAAATAGTAAGCGGGTAGTAAGAGGCGGGATGGGGCCTTTTGGGGACAAATAAGATGATATATGCTTAGAGTCCAGGGCAAGGCTAGAATACTTAATGAATACTTTGTATCGGTGTTTACTAAGGAAAAAGATACTGATAAAATATGAGTAGAAGTGGAGATGGTAGAGGTAATGAATGGGGTGAAAACTGATAGGCAGATGTACTGGAAAAGCTGGCTATGCTTAGAGTGGATACGTTGCCTGGTCCGGATGGCTTGCATCCCAGGTTGCTAAAGGAAGTTGGAGTGAAGATAGTAGAAGGGCTTGCCATAATCTTCCAATCTTCCCTAGATACGGGGAGGTGCCAGAGGATTTGAGAGTCGCAAATGTCTTATTCATGAATGGGTGTAAGGACATTCCTAGTAACTACAGGCCTGTCAGTTTAACATCAGTAGTGGCAAGGTTTTAGAAACAATAATCCGGGAAAACATCAACAGGCACTTGGAGAGGTTTGAATTACTTAGGGAGAACCAGCATGCATTTGTAGAAGGAGGATTATATGTGAATGTTTTGGTGAAGTAACAGAGAAGGTTGATGAAGAGAATGCAATGGATATTATCTACATGAATTTTAAGAAAACTTGGGACAAAGTAATATATGAAAGGCTGGTGAACTAAATTGAGGCTCATGGAATAGGAGGGTCAGTGTCAGCTCGGATAGAAAATTGGCTTAAGGACAAAAAACAGCGAGTCATGGAAAATGGTCATTTTTCAGACTGCAGCATGGTAGACAGTGGTGTTCCCCAAGGGTCAATGCTGGGACCACTGATTTGTAATGTATATAAATGACTTGAATATTGTAATTCAGAGTAAAATTTCAAGATTTGCCAATGATTCCAAATTTGGAGGTGTGTCAAACAATGAGAATGATACCAATTGATGCAACAGGACATAGATAGGCTAGCAGAATGGGCAGACAAGTGACAAATGGAATTTAATACAGAGAAGTGTGAGGTGATGCATTTTGGCAGAAGGGATAGGGAGAGGCAATATAGACTTAATGGCACAGTTTTTAAGAGTGTGCAGAGACAGGGGGACTTGGGGATCATGTGCATAGATCTTTGAAGGTGGCAGGATGTATTAAGTGAGTGGTTAGCAAAGCATATAAGATCTTGGGCTTCATAAATAGAGGTGTTGTACAAAAGCAGGGAGGTTATGCTGAACCTTTATTAAGCTCTGGTTAGGCCACAACTAGAGTATTGTGTCCAGTTATGGTCACCACATCTAAGAAGGATGTGAGGGAATTTGAGAGAGTACAGAGGATATTTACCAGAACGGTTCCAGGGGTGAGGGATCTTAGCTACAAGGTTAGGTTGGAAAAGCTGGGGTAGTTCTCCTTGGAACAAAAGAGATTGAGGGGAGATTTGATAATGGTGAACAAGTGTTATATATTGTTATACTATCTGTAAAGTGCTAGGAACTAATTAGCTAGGAACTAGTTGTTAAGTGTAAGCATTCCAGTGGGGTCACATTTACAGCTGCACTGGAGAGTCATGTGACGTGTAACAGGAAACCAGTCTCAAGCAGTCCTACACCAGGCAGCATGGTTGCTGAATGCTTAAACAAAGAACCCAGCATTTTCAAGTTTAAAATGTGACACGTCCAGACGGTCAAAAGAACCCTTGTGAAATGCCAAGAGATGAAGGAAGACCCAAACCTGGCCTTATTGTCACTCTGATCCACACCTCTCAAGGCTGACATGAAATCACCGGCAGAGCTGTCGAATAGAAAAAAATATAAGACAACTCTGTCAAGCAAAATACATCCTTCAAGTGACCAGGAGGACGTGAGACAACAAATCACTGAAGCACAGGTACAAAAACAGCAACACTTCAACAAGCATGCTAAATCCCTACTTTATCTATTGAAAGGACAAACTGTACATGTACAGGATCCAATAATCAAAACCTGGAGCCCAGCAAAAATTGTTGGTGAAGCTGGACGCCAAGATCATACATCATTGAGACCGAAACTGGTAACCAAATGAGAAGGAACAGAATCCATATTTGACCTACACCTGAGCTGGAACAACAGAAAAGACCAACAACACTGGAAACATCACTATCCAGTGAGACAACATTAACCACATCACCAGCAAGTGACACAACAACACCTGTGCAGCGTGCCAACTCACCACTGAGAACAACGAGTGCCAAATCTACAAGATGAAGGCGCAACATCTTACCACCCAATGATACTGTGAATAATATTTTTAGAAAAGAATACATGCTCTAAAAGACTCTAAAATGGGTTCAGATTATTTCCAAAAGTCATTTGATAATTTTCTTTTGTTTAAAGGAAAGTTAATAACTGGGGCAGTTATATTGATATAGGGGCATTAAGTTTTAAAGAAAGAGGGATGTTAGATAGTGTTGTACTATCTGTAAAGTGTGATTATTTCCAACATCTGGGAATCAGAAAACAACCAGAAGACGTTACAACAAGATTACAACAGATTTAGATAAGGTAGACAAAGAAAAACTGTTCACATTAGTTGATGGTACAAGGACCGTGGTACACAGATTTAAAGCTTTGGGCAAGAAATGCAGGGGAGATGTGAGGAAGAACTTTTTTACATAGCAATTAAATGACCTAGAACTGCCTATGAGTTGGGGGGGGGGGGGGTGCTGTGGGTGGTGGAAGCGGAGATGATGAATGACTTCAAAAGGAAATTGGATGGACACTTGAAGGAAATAATCTTGCAGGGCTACGGGAATAGGGCAGGGGGAGTACGACTGACTGGATTGCTCTACAGAGAGCCCGTATTTGAGGAAAGCCAACTTCAATGGGGTAAGAATGGAGCTGGAACGAATAAATTGGAGTGAAAGGTTGGCAGGAAAAATAGTAGATGAACAATGGGCTACCTTCAAAGAAGAGATAGTTCAGGCACAGTCAAGATATGTTCCCTCGAAGGGGAAAGGTAGGGCAAACAAATCCAGAGCTCCCTGGATGACAAAAGAGGTAGAGATTAAGATAAAGAAGAAAAAGTGTGCTTAGGACAGATGTTAGGTAGAAAATACTATTGAAAACCAGGCTGAATATAGAAAGTCCAGAGGGGAAATGAAAAAGCAAATAAGAGAAGCAAAGAAAGAGCATGAAAAGAGACTGGCAGGTAACATTAAAGGGAATCCCGAAGTTTTTTATAGACATATAAAGAGTAAAAGGGTGGTAAAAGGAGTGGGATTGATGAGGGACAATGAAGAAGATTTACACATGGAGGCAGAGGGCATAGCTGAGGTATGAAATGAGTATTTTGCATCTGTCTTTACCAAAGAAGATGATGCAACCCAGGCAATGGTGAAAGAGGGGGTCATTCAGACACTAGAAGTGTTTAAAATTGATAAAGAGGACATATTAGATAGGCTGTCTGTACTTAAAGTGGATAAAGCACCAGGACCTGATGAGATTCATCCAAGGATATTGAGGGAAATCACGGAGGCACTAACCATAATTTTTCAGTCTTCCTTAGACTTTGGAGTGGTGCCAGAGGACTGGAGGATGGCAAACATTACACTATTGTTCAAAAAAGGGTGCAAAAGATAAGCCCAGCAACTACAGGCCATTCAGTTTAACTTCAGTGGTGGGGAAACTTCTGGAAAAAATAATTCGGGACAAAAATCAAAAGTCACATGGACAAATGCGAGTTAATTAAGGAAAGCCAGCATGGATTTCTTTAGGGAAAATTATGTTTAGCTAACTTGCTGGAGTTTTTTGAGGAGGTAACAGAGAGGGTTGGTGAGGACAATGCTGTTGATGTGGTGTACATGGACTTTCAAAAGGCATTTGATACAGTATCACACAACAGACTTGTGAGCAAGATTATAGCTCATGGAATAAAAAGGACGGTAGCAACATGGATACAAAACTGGCTGAGTGACAGGAAACAAAGAATAGTGGTTAATGGATGTTTTCCGGGCTGGAGGAAGATTTGTAGTGGAGTTCCCCAGGAATCAGTGTTGGGACCCTTGCTTTTCCTGATATATATTAATGACCTAGACCTTGCTGTACAGGGCACAATTTCAAAGTTTGCAGATGATACGAAACTTGGAAGTACTGTGAACTGTGAGGATAGTGTAGAACTCCAAAAGGATATAGACAAGTTGATGGAATGGACAGACAGGTGGCAGATGAAGTTCAATGCAGAGAAATGTGAAGTGATTCATTTTGGTAGAAAGAACATGGAGAGATGATATAAAATAAAGGGTAGAATTCTAAAGTGGGTGTAGGAGCAACGGGAACTGGGTGTATATGTGTATAAGTCATTGAAGGTGGCAGGACAGGTTGAGAGCGCGGTTAATGAAGCATACAGTATCCTGGGCTTTATTAATAGTGGCAGAGAGCACAAGAGCAAGGAGGTTATGTTGAACTTGTATAAGACACTAGTTCGGCCTCAGCTGGAGTATAGCGTCCAGTTCTGGGCGCTGCACTTTAGGAAAGATGTGAGGGCATTGGAGAGAGTACAGAAAAGATTCATGAGAATGGTTCCAGGGATGAGGAACTTCAGTTATGAAGACAGACTGGAGAAGTTAGGACCGTTTTCCTTGGAGAAGAGAATGCTGAGAGGTGATCTGATAGAGGTATTCAAAATCATGAGGGGTCTGGACAGAGTAGATGGAGAGAAACTGTTCCGACTTGTGAAAGGATCGCAAACGAGAGGGTGCAGATTTAAAGTATTTGGTAAGAGAAGCAAAAGTGACATGAGGAAAAACTTTTTCAAGCAGCGGGTGGTTAAGGTCTGGAATGCACTGCCTGAGAGTGTGGGGGAGGCAGGCTGAATTGAACAATTCAAAAGGGAATTTGACTTATATGAAAAGGAAGAATGTACAAGATTACAGAGAGAAGGCGGGGGAATGGAACTGAGGGAATTGTTCTTTTGGAGAGCTGGTGCTGACATGATGGGCCAAATGCCCTCCTTCTGCACTGTACAAATTCTGTGATTCTGTTGTCTCGATGGGCCTAATGGTCTCCTTCTGTACTGTAGTGATTCTATGACTTCTCATCCACTGTCCTCCCTTAGCCTCAGTATTTACAGTGGAGAAAGAAAATGTTGTCGAGGAGAATACTGAGATACAGACTACTAGGCTAGATGGGATTAAGGTTCACAAGGAGGAGGTGTTAGCAATTTTGGAAAGTGTGAAAATAGATAAGTCCCCTGGGCCAGATGGGATTTATCCTAGGATTCTCTGGGAAGCCAGAGAGGAGATTGCAGAGCCTTTGTCCTTGATTTTCATGTCGTCGTTGTCGACAGGAATAGTGCCGGAAGACTGGAGGATAGCAAATGTTGTCCCCTTGTTCAAGAAGGGGAGTAGAGACAGCCCTGGTAATTATAGACCTGTGAGCCTTACTTCGGTTGTGGGTAAAATGTTGGAAAAGGTTATAAGAGACAGGATTTATAATCATCTTGAAAAGAATAAGTTCATTAGAGATAGTCAGCACGGTTTTGTGAAGGGTAGGTCGTGCCTCACAAACCTTATTGAGTTTTTCGAGAAGGTGACCAAACAGGTGGATGAGGGTAAAGCAGTGGATGTGGTCTATATGGATTTCAGTAAGGCGTTTGATAACGTTCCCCACGGTAGGCTATGGCAGAAAATACAGAAGTATGGGATTGATGGTGAATTAGTGCTTTGGATCAGAAATTGGCTAGCTGAAAGAAGACAGAGGGTGGTGGTTGATGGTAAATGTTCATCCTGGAGTATAGTTTCTAGTGGTGTACCGCAAGGATCTGTTTTGGGGCCACTGCTGTTTGTCATTTTTATAAATGACCTGGATGAGGGTGTAGAAGGGTGGGTTAGTAAATTTGCGGATGACACGAAGGTCGGTGGAGTTGTGGATAGTGCCGAAGGATGTTGTAGGTTACAGAGGGACATAGATAGGCTGCAGAGCTGGGCTGAGAGATGGCAAATGGAGTTTAATGCGGAAAAGTGTGAGGTGATTCACTTCGGAAGGAGTAACAGGATTGCAGAATACTGGGCTAATGGGAAGATTCTTGGTAGTGTAGATGAGCAGAGAGATCTTGGTCTCCAGGTACATAAATCCCTGAAAGTTGCCACCCAGGTTAATAGAGCTGTTAAGAAGGCATATGGTGTGTTAGCTTTTATTAGTAGGGGGATCGAGTTTAGGAGCCACGAGGTCATGCTGCAGCTGTACAGAACTCTGGTGCGGCCGCACCTGGAGTATTGCGTGCAGTTCTGGTCACCGCATTATAGGAAGGATGTGGAAGCTTTGGAAAAGGTGCAGAGGAGATTTACTAGGATGTTGCCTGATATGGAGGGAAGGTCTTACGAGGAAAGGCTGAGGGACTTGAGGTTGTTTTCGTTAGAGAGAAGGAGGAGAAGAGGTGACTTAATAGAGACATATAAGATAATCAGAGGGTTGGACAGGGTGGATAGTGAGAGCCTTTTTCCTCGGATGGTGATGGCAAACACGAGGGGACATAGCTTTAAGTTGAGGGGTGATAGATATAGGACAGATGTCAGAGGTAGTTTCTTTGCACAGAGAGTAGTAGGGGCGTGGAACGCCCTGCCTGCAATAGTAGTAGACTCGCCAACTTTAAGGGCATTTAAGTGGTCATTGGATAGACATATGGATGAAAATGGAATAGTGTAGGTCAGATGGTTTCACAGGTCGGCGCAACATCGAGGGCTGAAGGGCCTGTACTGCGCTGTAATGTTCTATGTTCTTAGCCAGCACCCGATATGCTGCCTCATTTCCTGATGGCCAATCTCTCCTGCACAGGGACAGGTAGAGCAGACTTTGGCTGGGCCCTCAGAGGCTCCAAAAGCCAGAGGACATAGGCAAAAAGCATCTCAGCAGTCAGGGCAGGGATCTGAGCAGGCTGCCTCTAGCTCTGCTGAAGCAACATGGGATACAGCATATATAAGCGTCAGGGAGCATAAGTCCAAAAAATTTTAATTCACCAAGGCTGTGCCACATGAGTGTTGCATGAAATGTTGTGCTCAATTTCTGTTTTTTCTCATCGTAGAATCTCACAGCACAAAAGGAATAATTTGGCCCTCTTTGAAAGGGTTGTCAATTTAGTCCCAAACCCCAGGATATTCCCCAGAACCGTGCAAAATAATTTTCTTCAAATACAGAGAGGTGGAGTTTAAAAGAGCGTGGCCTGTGAGGGAACTGAGTGGCGGAGTATAAAAGAACGGGCCTGTGAGGGATCAGAGCCAGGGCAGCGGAGTTTGAAAGAACAGGGGTCTGTGAGGGAGCAGAGCCAGGATGCCGGAGTTCAAAAGAAAGGGGCTGGTGAGGGAGCAGAGCGGAAATGGCAGAGTTTAAAAGAACGGGCCTGTGAAGGAGCAGAGACAGAGTGGTGGAGTTTAAAAAAACGGACCTGTGAGGGAGCAGAGCGGGAGTGGCGGAATTTAAAAGAATGGGGCTGGTGAGGGAGCAGAGTGGGAGTGGAGGAGTTTAAAAGAACGGGCCTGTGAGGGAGCAGAGCGGGAGTGGAGGAGTCTAAAAGAACGGGCCTGTGAGGGAGCAGAGCCAGAGTGGCGGAGTTTAAAAGAATGGGGCTGGTGAGGGAGCAGAGCCAGAGTGGCGGAGTTTAAAAGAATGGGGCTGGTGAGGGAGCAGAGCCAGAGTGGCGGAGTTTAAAAGAATGGGGCTGGTGAGGGAGCAGAGTGGAGGAGTTTAAAAGAATGGGGCTGGTGAGGGAGCAGAGCCAGAGTGGCGGAGTTTAAAAGAATGGGGCTGGTGACGGAGCTAGATCACGTGTAGGTCCAGAACTGACCGACAGCAGTTCTAAAGAAAATCAAGTGTGATGTCAGTGGGAAGCAAGTAAGCGATTGGTTGGTGAGTTTTTTTTCTTTTCTCTCGAACCTCAGGTATTCATTAGTAGTAACAAGGTTTATTATCTAACAGAAAGAGGAATGGCAGGGCTGTTCCGACCTCTGAAGTGCAGATCCTGTGCTTTGTGGGAACTCCAGGGCATGTCCCGTAGGAAATATCGTCAGTTGCAGCAGCTCGAGGTCTGGGTTTCAGAACCTGAGCAGTAGCTGGCATCACTGCAGAGCATCCATGAAGTTGAGAGCTATGTGGATAGCACATTTCTAGCTGTGGTCACCTTGCAGCTTAAGTGTATGTAGGGAGAGAGGGAATGGGTAAACACCAGGCAGCCATGAAGAAACAGGAAGGTAGTGCAGGAAACCCTGAGTGCATCTCACTCTCCAAACGGTATTCAGTTCTGAATACTGAGGAAAGTGATGGTTCATCTGGGGAGTGTGGTTCGAGCGAGGGCCATGGCACCATGCCTGGCTCAGTTGTTCAGGGGGGCACAAAGAAGACTGGAAGGGTGATAGTGATAGAAGATTTGATAGTTAGAGGAATAGACAGGCGTTTCTGCGGCCATGGACATGAATCCAGGAAAGTATGTTGCCTCCCTGGTGCCAGGGTCAAGGATGTCACTGAGTGGCTGCAGACCACACTGAGGGGAGAGGGTTAACAGACAGCAGTCGTGGTCCACATTGGTACCAACGACATAGGTAGGAAGAGGGATGTGGCTCTGCATGCAGATTTTATTGAGCTAGGTAAGAAATTAGCAAGAAGTTGTCATAATAAGATCATAAGAACTAAGAGCAGGAGTAGGCCGTCCGGCCCCTCGAGCCTGCTCCGCCATTCAATAAGATCATGGCTGATCTTTTCGTGGACTCAGATCCACTTACCTGCGCTCTCACCATATCCCTTAATTCCTTTATTGTTCAAAAAGATATCTACCTTAGCTTTAAAAACGTTTACTGAAGAAGCGTCAACTACTTCACTGGGCAAGGAATTCCATAGATTAACAACCCTCTGGGTGAAGAAGTTCCTTCTTAATTCAGTCCTAAATCTGCTCCCTCTAATCTTGAGGCTATGCCTTCTTGTCCTAGCTTCACCTGCCAGTGGAAACATCCTCTCTACTTGTATCTTATCTATTTCCTTCATAATTTTATATGTTTCTATAAGATCCCCCCTCATTCTTCTGAATTCCAATGAATATAATCCCAATCTACTCAGTCTCTCCTCATAAGCCAACCCCCTCAACTCCGGAATCAACCTAGTGAACTCCTCTGCACCCTCTCTGGTGCCAGTACATCCTTTCTCAAGTAAGGAGACCAAAACTGCACACAGTACTCCAGGTGCAGCCTCGCCAGTACCTTATACAGCTGCAACATAACCTCTCTGCTTTTAAACTCAATCCCTTTAGCAATGAAGGACAAAATTCCATTTGCCTTCCTAATTACTTGCTGTACCTGCAGACCAACCTTCTGCGATTCATGCACAAGGACACCCAGGTCCCTCTGCATAGCAGCATGCTGCAACTTTTTACCATTCAAGTAATAATCCTTTTTACTGTTACTCCTACCGAAATGAATGACTTCACATTTATTAACATTGTATTCCATCTGTCAGACCTTTGCCCACTCACTCAATGTATCTATGTTCCTCTGCAAAGTTTCACAGTCATCTGCACACTTTGCTCTGCCACTCATCTTAGTGTCATCTGCAAACTTTGACACCCTACACGTGGTCCCCAACTCCAAATCATCTATATAAATTGTAAATAATTGCGGTCCCAACACCGATCCCTGAGGCACACCACTAGTGACTGATTGCCAACCAGAATAGCACTCATTTATCCCCACTCTCTGCTTCCTGTTAGTCAACCAATCCTCTATCCATGCTAATACTTTACCCCTAACGCCATGCATCCTTATCTTATGCAGCAGCCTCTTGTGCGGCACCTTGTCGAAGGCCTTTTGGAAATCCAGGTACACCACATCCACTGGGTCCCCATTGTCCACCTTGCTCGTAATGTCATCATAGAATTCCAAAAGATTTGTCAAGCATGGTCTGCCCTTCATGAACCCATGCTGCGTCTGCCCAACGGGACGATTTCTATCGAGATGCCCTGCTATTTCTTCCTTGATAATAGACTCAAGCATCTTCCCCACTACAGAGGTTAAGCTTACTGATCTATAATTCCCCATCTTTTGTCTACCTCCCTTTTTAAACAGTGGCGTCACATCTGCTGTTTTCCAATCTGCTGGGACTACCCCAGAGTCCAGCGAATTTTGGAAAATTACCGCCAGTGCATCTGCTATTTCTCCCGCCATCTCTTTTAGTACCCTGGGATGCATTCCATCAGGGCCAGGAGACTTATCAATCCTTAGCTCCATTAGCTTGCCCAATACTACCTCTTCCGTAATAATGATTGTTTCCAGGTCCTCACCTACGTTCGTCTCTTTGTCAATTACTGGCATGTTATTAATGTCCTCCACTGTGAAGACCGATACAAAAATACCTGTTCAATGCCTCGGCCATTTCATCATATCCCATAACTAAATTCCCCTTCTCATCCTCTAAGGGACCAACGTTTACTTTAGCCACTCTTTTTCGTTTTATATATTTATAGAAACTTTTGCTATCTGTCTTTATATTCTGTGCTAGTTTTTTCTCATGTTCTATCTTACTTTTCTTTATAGCTCTTTTTGTGGCTTTCTGTTGACCTTTAAAGTTTTCCCAATCTTCTAGTTTCATGCTGTTTTTGGCCACTTTGTATGCCTTCTCTTTCAATTTGATAGCCTCCCTTATTTCCTTAGACACCCATGGCAGATTACCCCTTTTCTTCCAGTCCTTCCTTTTCACTGGAATATGCTTTTGCTGAGCACTTTGAAAAATTGCTTTGAAAGTCCTCCACTGCTCGTCAACTGTCCCACCATAAAATCTTTGTTTCCAGTCTACTTTAGCCAAGTCCTCCCTCATTCTATTGTAGTCCCCCTTGTTCAAGTGCAGGACCCTGGTATTGGATTTTATCTTCACACTCTCCATCTGTATTCTAAATTCAACCATACTGTGATCACTCCTTCCAAGAGGATCCCTAACTATGAGGTCATTAATTATTCCTGTCTCATTACACAGGACTAGATCTAGGATAGCTTGCTCCCTCGTCGGTTCCATTACATACTGTTCAAGAAAACTATCACGGATACACTCAACGAACTCCTCCTCAAGGCTACCCTGACTGAGCTGGTTCGACCAATCTACATGTAGATTAAAATCCCCCATGATAATTTCCGAACCATTTTTACAGGCATTAGTTATTTCTTTGTTTATTGCCCGCCCCGATGTGATGTTATTATTTGGTGGCCTATAGACGACGCCTATCAATGACTTTTTCTTCTTAGAGTTTCTAATTTCCACCCAAATGGATTCAACCTCATTCTCCATAGAACCTATATCATCTCTCAGCACCGCCCTGATGTCGTCCTTGAATATCAGAGCTACACCACCTCCCTTACCTTCCTGTCTGTCCTTCCGAATAGTCTGGTACCCCTGGAAATTTAACTCCCAGTCGTGACCAACCTGTAACCATGTCTCTGTAATGGCTAACCAAATCATATTCATTCGCGATGATTTGTGCCGTTAACTCATCAACCTTGTTACGAATGCTACGAGCATTCAGGTAAAGTGCCTTTATGCTAGCTTTCTTACCCTCATGATTTCCAACATCTCTAATAATAACTCCTGACTTATCCTTCCTTTCTGCTTCTTTCATAGTCTGCCTTGAACTTAAACCCTCCTGCACACATGTTACCCTGCTGCTTACCTTTTTATTTACCATCATACTCCCTGTCGTTTTCCCTTTCCCTTCCCCCCGACTCACTAGTTTAAAGTCCTAGAGACCACCCTATTTATCCGTTTCACTAGAACACTGGTTCCAGATCGGTTCAGGTGGAGACCGTCCCATCGGTACAGATCCCCCCGGTTCCAAAACTGATGCCAATGCCCCATGAAATGGAACCCCTCTTTCCCACACCACTCCCTTACCCACGTGTTTACTTCCCTAATATTCTTATCCCTAAACCAATTTGCACGTGGCTCGGGCAGTAATCCGGAGATTATGACCCTCGAGCACCTGTTCCTTAATTTCGTTCCTAGTGCTTTATAATCCCCAAACAGGTCCTCAATCCTAGCCTTGCCTATGTTGTTAGTCCCAACATGGAAGACAACAACTGGATCCTCCCCCTCCCGCTCCAATATCCTTTCAAGCCGGTCAGAGATGTCCTGCACCCTGGCACCGGGCAGGTAACACACCATGCGGGACTCCCGATCCGGCTTGCAAAGGATACTATCTATCCCCCTAATTATAGAATCCCCTATAACTACCACTTGTCTTTTTGCTCCCCCCTCTTGAATGGCCTTCTGCACCATGGTGCCATGGTCAGTTGGCTCATCCTCCCCGCAGCCCTTTTCCTCATCCACACAGGGAGCAAGTATCTCGTACCTGTTGGATAAGGTCAAAGGCTGAGGCTCCTCCACTCCTGAACTCAGGATCCCCCTACCTGCCTCACTTGCAATCACACCCTGTTGTCCCTGATCACTAACTGAATTTGAATTACTTAATCTACCAGGTGTGACTGCCTCCTGAAACAAAACGTCCAGCTAACTCTCCCCCTCCCGGATGTGCCGCAGTGTTTGAAGCTCAGATTCCAGATCATCAACTCTGAGCCGGAATTCTTCCAGCAACCAACACTTGCTGCAGATGTGGTCCCTGCCGTTCACAATGGGGTCAGCCAGCTCCCACATCATACAGCTACAGCACATCACCTGCCCAGCCATCTCTACTTAGTTAATTACTTTATTACTTTATATAAATTTATGAGTTAAATACTTTCTGATACTTCTCTGCTATGGTCTTTTTCAAATAACCAATTAATAGATAAATCAAAAAAAGAAGAAAGTAAAAAAAAAGAAAGTAAATTTTTAACCAATCACACGATACAGAAGAAATAATAAAGCTTACCTTATCAACACACCAGAGTCCTTTATTTTTGGCCACTGCCCAAATATATAGGTTTTTACTTACCCAACAGTCCCCTGGTCCGCTGAAACAAAAGGTAATTTACTTTAAGCTGAAACTGACCTTCCCAGCTGATAACTTGCCCACACTATCTCTGCTTCCGAAAAAGCTGCTGCAACAAAAAACTTCTGCTCCTGCTGCAAATCCCGTTTCCCACACAATTTTGCATTTAAATTAGCCATGCGGCGACGGGCATGGGAAACATGTGGGATCATGTGGCGGGGGCGGCCTTTCATTGGTGGAACCCGCCGTCACTGTCCTAAGCACCATGATCGCCACAGATATAAAGCATTCTGTGCTTGCAGCCTCAGGGATCAGCAGCCTTCCTTCTATGTAAGTATCCTGACTAACTTAAATTGAACCTTTTACTGAAATCAAAATGTTTTTGCCTCCCTTATTTTGTGAAACTCACCAACAACTTCATATCATTTATTTTCCCTACAGCCAAAGTGAATGACATGGCAGCCAACAGGCAGTGACCGTCCCACAGTTCAGTGATGGCTCCCTGCAGGTTCTCTTCCAGGCCGTCGGGAAAAGGCAGGAGGTCCTCGTCCCTGCAGATGGAATCAGAAGACCCTTCTGCCTGACCAAAGTAGCCTGGATGGAGATAGCGAAGGAGGTCTCGAACCATTGGGTAACTCGAAGAACATGGGTGCAGTGCTGCAAGCGAATCAATGACTTGCTCAGATCAGTGAGGGGAAGTGGTCCGAGCATGGCTGCTCCTTTGATTTCTTCCATGGCTAGGTGTCTTTAAGGCAAAGGGTACTCAAGGAATGCAGTGGAATGCATGAGCAGCCTTGGTGCCATTCATTAAATGAAAATTGGCATTGTTTATGTGATTAAATGTGTTGTGCAAAAGCCAATGCAGAATGAGTGACATTGATGTATGTATACAATAGTTGTATTGCATCATTTGCCATGTCATTAAATCTGCACTGTCTTTTTGCTAAGACGGGAGGAGGGGTCCCTGACCTCTGGCGGCTGACCACGGCTGAGGAGGAGGCCTCTAAGATCATGAGAGAGGAGGGAGGCAGGGCAAGCAGAGATAGCAAGACAGGAGCCACAAGGCGTAAGGATGAAGTGTTATCTCTGCTCTTGCAGCCATATGTGGAAACTGAAGGAAATTGTTTAAACTCTCATGAAACACATACTTAAAGTGACTCTGTTTGTGTCTCCACTGCAGGTACCCGCACTCGAGTAGCAGAACGGTGTGTGGCCCAAGAATCCTCCTCTGGGAAACAAGAAGCCAATGCCCCAGAGGGTGCAGCGTCACCTGCCTTTTCTTCCACCTCTGCCAGCGCAGATACATCCACACGGTCCGTGGGAGGTTTAAGATTAGAATCTGTGTCACAAGCTGGTATGCACAACACAGACACTGAGGGAGCATGTGCCAGCTGGGTCCCCTGACAATCGGAGAACTGCTGGGGACCAGGCCCCTCATCAGCCCCACGCTCATGATGATCCTCTGTTTGTTGCTACGAGAAGTCTGCTAGATGTGCAGCAAATCCATGTGGAAAATATGTCGGAGTTGCTTGAGGCCATGCGTGGCTTTGTGTGTGCCATGGAAGTGTCCATGCAAGCCATGATGCCTGCATGTCCCAGAAATTTGCGCTTATAGCTTGCTCAGTAGAGAGTCTGGCAAACTCTTTGGCAAGTCTGGTTAGCTACTCGAGCCATATGCAATCTGACCTGCACTCCATTGCTGTTGCCATGGACTCCATGCAGAAGAATCTAAGCGAGAGAGACGAGGAACCTGGACCTCCCTCCAGGTGCTCCTTCCCCTCAGGGAGACAGGCAGTTGCCATCGTGCACACAGATGGAGGAGGAGCACATGCCAGCTACCCCGGGACCTTCCTCTCAAGTCACCCCCAGGGTATGTGGAGTCTCGTCCTCCACGCCAGCCACACCCCCCGACATTGACGCCCTTACCTCCAAAAGGCGAGCACACGGAGGATACTCAAACACCATTGCTGTAGGCCCCCAGCAGGATGGAGTCATCAAGGCCACGCTCCTCCAGAGGACACCTGCCACTGTCATCCACAGCAACGGGGCAGCGCACTATGCAGACTGCCTCCCCCTCAGCTGCTAATGTCAGGGTAGCACCTAGACGTAGTGGGAGAAAAAGGAAATTGAAACAGTTTTGATCACGAGGGTGGCGTGGGTGATGTAGAAATGTTCATGAATGTAAAGCTGTATTAAAACATTTTTATTTCTTGCAAAATTTGATCCACTCTCGGTAATGTTTTGCTTGGTTACAGATGAATACAAAAAAGCTTTTTGGAGGCCTTTGGCAGGAACACAATGATGCTTGCAAAGCTTCTCAGGAAATATTCAGTGTCCATATCTCATTGGAATTTTAGCCTTCAATCTTCAATGATGGCTGCTTTCCTATTGATGATTAATAACATTTTCCAATACTGTCATGCCTTACTTTTGTTTTCTAGTCATAACCTAATGCTGCTTGCAGTGTTGTGTTGTTGCGTTCATTGTAGCTCATGGATGATTTCAAATGCCAATCACATGAAAGAGCAGCAACACTTCATTAAGATTGCAGCGATGAATAAGACCTCATAGAGTGATACAGCACTGAAACAGGCCCTTCGGCCCACCGAGTCTGTGCCAACCAACAACCACCCATTTATACTAATCCTAATTTAATCCCATATTCCCTACCACATCCCCACCATTCTCCTACCACCTACCTACACTAGGGGCAATTTACAATGGTCAATTTACCTATCAACCTGCAAGTCTTTGGCTGTGGGAGGAAACCGGAGCACCCGGCGGAAACCCACGCGGTCACAAGAACTTGCAAACTCCGCACAGACAGTACCCAGTACTGAACCCGGGTCGCTGGAGCTGTGAGGCTGCGGTGCTAACCACTGCACCACAGTGCCGCCCTCATGCAAAAGGGAATTTCTGTGGGGTATTGTTATGTTTCTCCTCCCGACGTTCCTTGATGATGTGGCTTATTGTTGGCTGAAATATGCATAAATGAAGTTCTCCCTGATGTCCCTTTCATGTCTCTCCATGGCCCTCATATTGAGGACAGCATCATTGTTATTGCTGTCCTCCTCCACATCCTCTTCATAGTCATCATCATCTGAGGAAGACTGCTGTTCCTCCGCCTGCAGAATCTTGCCGCATCTAATTCCAAGGTTGTGCAAGGCGCACAGCAGACAACGATTATTCGTGGCACCCTCTATGGCGCATACTGAAGAGCCTCTCCAGACTGGTCAAGGCAACGGAATCGCATTTTCAGCAAGCCAATGGTGTGCTCAATGATGGCTGTGGTGCATGACAATGTACCTTTCTTCACGACCGCTTTGGGAATGACATATTGGTGTCATCAACCGTGTACAAAGGAGGTAACCCTTGTCACCCAGGATCTATCTGTCCACTTTGGCTGGTTCCTTAAAAACTGCTGGCAGCTGGGAGTTCTTCAAAATGTAGGAGTCACGAGAGCTCCCAGGGAAACGTGTGCAAACATTCATGATTCTTCTCCTGTGGTCACAAACCAGTTGCATGTTTAAAGAGTGGCAGCCTTTGCAATTAACTAAGATAGCAGGCTGGTCCCAAGGGAGCTCAAACGGCTGCATGAGTATAGTCGACCACCACTTGCACTCTAGGGAAGCCAGCGATGTCGCCAAAGGCTGCAGACCTTGCTGCCTGGCTGTCCTCATCTACAGGTAAGTAGATGAAATCATTGGCATTTCGAAAAAAGGGCATTGGTTACCTCCTTGATGCACCTGTGGGTAGCAGACTACAAGATGCCACATATGTCGCCCGTTGATCCCTGGTGGCAAAGAAATTGAGTGCAATAATAACTTTGAGGGTAAGTGGCATGGGGGTCCCAACGAAAACAAGTGATTGCAGGTAATGCTGAAGGATCGTATACATTTCTGTCGCCATTGCAAGTCACATCCTCATGCTTCTCTGACACGCCTCTCAGACATCTGAAGGTTGTGTGCCCTTGTCCTGGGGATGCGATGACACGCCAGTGCCCGTCTTCAATAATGCCTTTCCTGGATACCTTCATTCTGAGCAGCCTCACCCTCTTATGCTGCCTGCTGCTCCTATTGAGGCATCATCCGTTAATCACCAAGATCCCTCCTCAGTCTCTCCCTCTGTAATTGTTCGCATGTTAGAGGAAAAATTGTGTGCATGAGACTCATGCCTTCGCAGCTTTTCAATTGTTGTGATGAGAAGAACGTTGTAAAACCGTCCTTCTGCCATTCATCAGAACCATGGAAGTCATGCGCAGATCACTGTTGTGTGCCTTATATTTGCATTCAGCAGGAGATCCCACCCACCATCATTTGTCTCCTCCCAATCGACTTGCATTCCTTGATTGGAGACGTGGTTTGCATTCTTCTTCCAGAAAATGTTGCATCTGTGATACCAGGCAAGTTTGCCTCGCTTCTGAACTCCTCCTATCACCTTCCAGCCTGCACCCAATACCCTTAACCTACCCAACTTAACATTCACCCTTCCCTGTTACCATAGAACCTCCCCCCATTACCATGGACTGGCTCATCATCAATTTTTACATACCATCCCTCCCCTGGTCCCTACTCCCGTCGCCATCCAACTGTCGACTCTCACCCTTAAACCTCCAAGAATCCACCTTGATATAGTTACAGATTCCCAATTCCCTCCCTATGATGTCCTCGAATACCCAGTCCTAAGTCTCGATCTTCCCCTCACCATATATAATTGCCCCCTTTGACTGTGACCATACCTTCTGCCAGCCAGTATCCTAATGTGGACACACAGGACTCTGATGTTGACAGCGATCCTCCCTCCTTTAGGCTCCTCATGACCATCAGTTTTCTGACAGGTACACATCAACCACCACCCCCTGCAACCACACACAGCCAGACTCATCATCAGAATCAGCCACTGCACACACTGGACACTGCCCTCCTCTCCCCTGCTCCTCCACACACCCAACTATACACCTTGGACACTGCCCTCTTCCCTCCTCTGCTCCTCCATGCACCCGATCAGCCCCACCCTTCCCTCCCCGACTACCCTCCCCTGCTCCTCCACATAGCCCACGCCCATGCTGTCGCTGCCGTCCCTTGAGATGATTCACCCTTGCTGATGCTGAGCCTGGAGTCAAACATTCACTCCAATGCTGATATTAGTTTAGCGACTCAGTGAAAGAGAGAAGAGCACAGTCCTGAGACTCAATGCATAAATCCGACTGTCACACGCCACATTGAAACATTTGTGAACCAGGTAGCACGGGAATATTGCTTGCCGTTCAGTTAATCTGACAGGTAGGACTAAATCCTAACTATGCATAGGGTAATGAGTATTCATGGCATGTAAATGAATCCAAAGCTTCAATCTGCCATTGCACTGGGGGAACCCTGGAACGCCACAAACCTACCAACGCCTTAATTTCTCTAAAATATCCTGCCATCGGGAATCCAAAAAAACACCTCCTGCCTAATTTTATCAGCCCGCACGTCACCAAATCTGCTATGGCAGACTGCATAAATTTCCCCCCATAATCTGCAGATACTCCCAGTACCACTTGCAAGTGAGTATAGAAATAGGAGGATAGAGCAGATGAATGGGTGACTGGAGAGATGGTGCAGGATGGAGGGTTTCAGATTCCTGGGACACTGGGACCAGTTCTGGAGAAGATGGAACCTGTACACAGCTGGAACAAATTTCCTTGTGGGGCGATTTGCTAGTGCTATTGGGGAGGTATAAACTAACTTGGCAGGGGCGTGCGAACCTGGAGATAATACAAGAGAGGAAAACCAAGGTGCACAGAGAATTGGGAGAGACAGCACTGGAGTAGGAAATATTAAAATATTAGGTGAGGTCAGAGTAAGAGGGAAAGTAATAAAGTCTAAACTAGGGTTGCTGTGCATGTATGTGAATGTGCGGAGTGTGGTAAATAAGGTTGGGAAGCTGCAGGTGCAGATAGCCACATGGGAATATGATGTCATGATAACGGAGACCTGGCTCAAATGGATCAAATGTCAAGTGTTAGGCCAGATGACAAAGGTGTCTAGGGGTCCCTCTCAGCCTTCACTTGGTCTTACCATAACAGAGTTTAAATATTCTGGGATCCAAGATGTTCAGGAAAGATAGGAAAGGGGGAGGGGTGGCAGTTTTGATGAAGGGGAACATTGCAAAGCTGGAGGGAGAGGATCTCCCAGAGGGGTCAAGGACAGAATCTATTTGGCTAGAGCTGAGGAACAAAAAAGGTGCAATTACATTGCTCAGTGTAGTATATAGGCCACAAAGAAATGGGAAAGATGTAGAGGAACAAATTTGCAACTAAATTACAGAGAGGCGCAAGAATTACAGAGTGATTATAATGGGGACTTTAATTATCCAAATATAGACTGGGATAGTGGGAATGTAAAGGGCAGAGAAGGGCAAGAGTTTCTACATTGTGTTCAGGAGAATTTTCCACAGCAGTATGTTTCCATCCAATGAGAAAGGATGCGCTGCTAGACCTGGTTCTTGGGAATGAGATAAGCCAAGTGGATCAAATGTCAAGTGTTAGGCCAGATGACAAAGGTGTCTAGGGGTCCCTCTCAGCCTTCACTTGGTCTTACCATAACAGGGTTTAATTTTAAACACAATGTGTTTTTAGGTCCCCCTTGGTGAATCCTTGTTCACTGCTTTCCAATTATAAGGCAAAGAAACCAGCACAATCAGGCTTTCTTAGGTTTAGAAGAAAAGTTGAAATTTATTAAACTTAAACTCTAATTTAGTTAATGCCTATGGATACAGGACATGCCCACACTAGCATGCATATGTGATACATACACGCAGATAAAGACAGAAAAGAGAAGAAAAATAAAATGGAAAAGTTTGAGGCAATATCTGAAGAGTTGCTGGTTCTTTAAGCTCACTGCAGCGTCCTTGACTGTAGGTAGATCTTGCTTCTTGTTGGGGCCCAGTATTCTTCTTAAACCTTGTTCGCTGTAGGAGACTTTTCTCTCTTGGGGTTCATGTGTCTTCAGTGAATTCAGAGGCTTGTGAGAAACAGATGGGAGCAGACAGGAGAGATCTTCTCAGTCCAGGAGCAAACAGACTTTGAGTTCAAACTGTTTGTACACTTCAGAAAAACCCAGGTTGCCAAGCAGGTTAGTCATGTGACTAACTGGTCTGACCACATCTTGGATTACCTGAAACGTTAACTCTGCTTCTCTTTCCACAGATGCTGCCAGACCTGCTGAGTGGTTTCAGCATTTCTTGTTTTTATTTTAGATTTCCAGCATCTGCAGTATTTTGCTATTATTATAGTTGGAACTGCTTGGCTAGGGGTGTGGCTAATTCTGGAGCACAAGTATTCAGTACTATCGCCGGAATGTTGTCAGGGCCCATAGCCTTTTCAGTATCCAGTGCCTTCAACCATTTCTTGATATCATGTGGAGTGAATCGGATTGGCTGAAAACTGGCATCTGGGGTGCTGCGGACCTCAAGAGGAGGCCGAAATGGATCCAGTCGGCACCTCTAGCTGAAGATGCACACAAATGCATCAGCCTTGTCTTTTGCACTGATGTGCTGGGCTCCCCCATCATTGAGGATGGGGCTATTTGTGGAGTCTCCTTCTCCTGTCAGTTGTTTAATTGTCCATCTCCATTCACCAGTGGATGCGGCAGGATTGCAGAGCTTAGATCTGATTGTTGGTTGTGGGATCGCTTAGCCCTGTCTATTGCATGCTGCTTCCACTGTTTGGCATGCAAGTAGTCCTATGTTTTAGCTTCACCAGGCTGATACCTCATTTTTAGGTATGCCTGGTGCTGTTCCTGGCATGCCCTCCTGCACTCTTCATTGAGGCAGGGTTGGTCTCCTGGCTTGATGGTAGTGGTAGAGTGGTTGATATGCCAGGCTATGAGGTTACAGATTGTGGTTGAATATAATTCTGCAGCTGCTGATGGCCCACAGCGCCTCATGGATGCCCAGTTTTGCATTGCTATATCTGTTTGAAATCTATCCCATTTAGCACAATGGTGGTGCCACACAATACGATGGTAGGTACCCTCAATGTGAAGACGGGACTTCGTCTCCACAAGCACTGTGCAGTGGTTACTTCTACCAATACTGTCATGGACAGCATTTGCAACAGGTAGATTGGTGTGGACGAGGTCAAGCAGGTTTTTCCCTCTAGTTAGTTCCCTCACCACCTACTGCAGACCCAGTCTAGCAGCAATGTCCTTTAGTACTTGGCCAGCTCAGTCAATAGTGGTGCAACTGAGCCACTCTTGATGATGGACATTGATGTCCCCCACCCAGAGTACATTTTGTGCCCTTGCTACCCTCAGTGCTTCTTCCAATTGGTGTTCAACATGGAGAAACAGAGATTCATTAGCTGAGGGGGCCAGTAGGTGGTAATCAGCAGGAGGTTTCCCTTCCCATGTTTGACCTGGTGCCATGAAACTTCATGGGGTCCAGAGTCAATGTTGAGGATTCCCTGGGCAACTCCCTTCCGACTGTAGACCACTGTGCTGCCACCTCTGCTATGTCTGTCCTGCCGGTGGGACAGGACATGCCCAGGGATGGTGATGGCAGTGTCTGGGACATTGTCTGCAAGGTATGATTCCGTGAATATGACTATGTCAGGCTGCTGCTTGACTAGTCTGTGGGACAGTTCTCCCAATTTCGGCACAAGCCCCCAGCTGTTAGTAAGGAGGACTTTGATGGGTCAAAGAGCTGGGTCTGCCATTGTTGTTTCCAGTGCCTAGGTCAATGCCGGGTGGTCCGTCTGGTTTCATTTTCTTAGCAGTTTGATACAACTACATGGCTTGCTAGGTCATTTTTCAGAGGGCATTTAAGAGTCAAACATATTGCTGTGGGTCTGGAGTCACATGTAGGCCAGACCAAGTAAGGACAGCAGATTTCCTTCCCTAAAGGACATTAGTGAACCAGATGGGTTTTTATAACAATCGACACTGGTTTCATGGTCACCATTAGACTGGCTTTTTAATTCCGGATTTATTAATTGAATTCAAATTCCATCATCTGCCATGGTGGGATTCAAACCCATGTCCCCAGAGCATTAGCCTGAGCCTGTGGGTTACTAGTCTAGTGACATTACCACTATGCTCCCGCCTCCCTGTCTCAACTCCACTTTCCTGCCTACCCTCAATGTCCTTTGACTCCCTTGTTAGTCAAGAATATATCTACCTCTGTCTCAAAAATATTCAATGACCACCGCTCCACCGCTCTCTGAGGAAGAGTTCCAAAGACTCACAACCCTATGAGAGAAATAATTTCTCCTCATCTCCGTCTTAAATGGGCGACCCCTTATCTTTAAACTGTGCCCCCTCGTTCTAGTCTCTCCCACAAGGGGAAACATCCTTTCAGCATCCACCCTGTCAAATCCCTCAGGATCTTATATGATCACCTCTCATTCTTATAAACTCCAATGGATAAAGCCCAACCTTTCTCTATAACATAACCCTCCCATCCCAGCTATCAGTCAGATGAACCTTCTTTGAACTGCCTTTGATGCATTTATATCCTTTCTTAAATAAGGAGAGCAAAATTGTACACAGCACTCAGGATGTGGTCTCACCAATACCCTATACCTCTGTAACAAAACGGCCCTACTTTTATACTCCATTCCTCTCGCAATAAACAACATCATTCTATTTGCCTTCCTAATCATTTGCTTTATCTGCAAACCAACCTTTTGTGATTCGTGTACCAGGACACCCAGCTCCCGCTGTACCTCAAGAGTTCTGCAATCTCTCTCCATTTAAATAACATGCTGCTTTACTATTCTTCCTGCTAGAGTGGATAAGTTCACATTTTCCCACATTATACTCCATTTGCCAAATTTTTGCCCACTCACTTAACCTATCTATAGGACCAAAAAAGGATTTACACATGGAGGCAGGGGTCATGGCTGAGGTATTAAATGAATATTTTGCACTTGTCTTTACCAAGGAAGATGCTGTGAAAGAGGAGGTAATTCAGACACTTGAAGGCTTTAAAATTGATAAGGAGGAGGTATTGGATAGGCTAGCTGTACTTAAAAGTTGATAGGATACCAGGGCCGGATGAGAAGTATCCAAGGACAATGAGGGAAGTGAGAGTGGAAATTGTGGAGGCACTGGCCATAATTGTCCAGCCTTCCAGAGACTCAGGTGGTGCCAGAGGACTGGAGAATTGCAAATGTTACACCCTTGTTCAAAAAAGGGTGTAAAGTTAAGCAACTACTTGTCAGTCAGTTTAACCTCGGTGGTGGGGATGCTTCTAGAAACGATAATTCAGAACAAAATTAATAGTAACTTGGGGAAATGCAGTTTAATTAGGGAAAGTCAGCACGGATTTGTGAAGGGCAAATCATGTTTAACTAACTTGCTGGGGTTTTTTGATGAGGAAACAGAGGGTTGATCAGGGTAATGCTGTTGATGTGGTGTACATGGACTTCCAAGAAGCATGTGATAAAGTGCCGCACAACAGACCTGTGAGCAAATTTATAGCTCATGGAACAAATGGGACAATAGCAACATGGTTACGAAATTGGCTGAGTAATAAGAAACATAGTAGTGGTTAATGGATATTTTTTGGACTGGAGGAAGGTTTGTAGTGGAGTTCCCCAGGGATCAGTGTTGGGACCCTTGTTCTTCTGATATATATTATTGGCCTAGACCTTGGTATACAGGGCATATTTTCAATTGACACGAAACTTGGAAACATTGTGAGCTGTGAGGAGGATAGTGTAGAATTTTAATGCAGAGAACTGTGAAGTGATTCATTTTGGTAGGAGGAACACGAAGAGCCAATATAAAATAAAGGGTGCAATTCTAAAGAGTGTGCAGGAGCAGAGGCATCTGGGTGCATATGCACATAAATCATTGAAGATGGCAGGACAGGTTGAGAGAGCAGTTAATAAAGCATGCGGCATCCTAGGCTTCATTAATAGGGGCATAGAGCACAAAAGCAAGGAAGTATTGTTAAACTTGTGTCGAACGCTAGTTTGGCCTCAAATGGAGTATTGTGTCCAGTTCTGGGTGCCACAATTTAGGAAAGATGTGAAGGCATAAGAGAGTGCGAATGGAACTGAACACTCTGTAATCCTTAGCACCATGCCAACTTCTGACTTAATGATGGAGGAAAGTTCATAGAATCATAAAACATTTACAGCACAGAAAGAGACGACTTGGCCCATCGTGTCTGTGCCGGACAAAAAACATTCCACCCATTCTAATCCCATCTTCCATTTGGTCCGTATCCCTGCAGATTACAGTACTTGAGGTGCATATCCAGACTTCTTTTGAATGAGTTGACGGTTTCTGCTTCAACTATCCTTTCAGGCAGTGCGTTCCAGACCCCCACCAGCCTCTAGGTGAAAAAACATTTCCTCATCTCCCCTCTAATCTTTCTACCAATCACTTTCAATCTATGCCCCCTCATCACTGACCTCTCTGCTAAGGTGAATAGACCCTTCACCTCCACTCTATCCAGGCCCCTCAAAATTTTGTACATTTCAATCAGATCTCCCCTCAGCCTTCTCTGTTCCAAGGAGAACAACCCCAGCCTATCCAATCTTTCCTCATCGCTGCATTTTTCCAGCCCTGACAACATCCTCGTAAATCTCCACTGTACCCTCTCTAGTGCAATTTCATCCTTTCTGTAATGAGGTGACCAGAACTGCAACACAATACTCAAGTTGTGGCCTAACCAATGAGTTATACAGTTCCAGCATAGCTTCCCTGCTCTTACGTTCTACACCTCGGCTAATAAAGGAAAGGATTCCATATGCCTTTTTAACCACCTTATCGACCTGTCCTGCTACCTACAGTGATCTGTGGACATTTACTCCAAGGTTCCTCACTTCCTCTACACCTCTCAGTAGTTTCCCATTAATCGTGCATTCCTTTGCCTTGTTCGACCTCCCCAAATGCATCACCTCACACTTCTCTGGGTTGATTTCCATTTGCCACTTTTCTGCCGTCTGACCAGACCATCAATATCTTCCTGCAGCCTACAGCTATCTTCCTTGCTATCTACCACACGGCCAATCTTTGTGTCGTCTGCCAACTTCTTGATCATGCCCCCTACATTTACATCCAAATCGTTAATATACACCACAAAAAGCAGGGGACCCAGTACTGAGCCCTGCAGAACGCCACTGGAAACAGCCCTCCAGTCGCAAAAACACCCATCAACAATTACCCGTGTTTCCTGCTACTGAGCCAATTTTGTATCCACCTTGCTGCATTTCCCTGGATTGCATGGGATTTTGATCATTGATGAAGCAGCTGAAGATGGTTGGACCTAGACACTGCCCTGAGGAACTTTTGTAGCGATGTCCTGGGGCTGAAATTTCAGCCTCAAAAACCACAATCAGTGGAGAGTTTTCTCCCTAATTACCACTGACTTCAGTTTTACTAGGGCTCCTTAATGCCACACTCGGTCAAATGCTGCCTTAAAGTCAAGGCCAGTCACACTTACCACACCTCTGGAATTCAGCACTTTTTCACATTTGGACCAAGGCTGTCATGAGGTCAGGAACTGGATGGTTCTGGTGGAAGCCAAACTGAGCACCTGTGAGTAGGTTATTGGTAAGTAAATGCAGATGACACCTTCCATCACTTTGCTGATTATTGAGAGTAAATGGTGATAATTGGTTGGATCAGATTTGTCCTGCATTTTGTGGACAGGACATACCTGGGAAATGTTCTACTTTGTTACGTAGATGTCAGTGCTTTCAATTTGCGCGTCAGTTATTTTTTCTCCAAGTAATTCTGAAATTAAGAATGCCACTTCCCTTTTTAGAGTCCTTTAGCTGGGAAGGTCTGGCAGTGTGGAATGCAACTCATCCTCATCCCTCAGAGCCAGCAAGCAATTGCGAAGATGGAAACAAACCTTTTTTTTTGTAAAAAAGAAACAGGGCAAGAGGAAGAAGGGTTGACGATGGGCAAGGGGGTAGCTGTACTGGATGGAGGATCAGTCTTCAGCACTACAGCCAGGATGTTGTCAGAGTTTATAGACTTTGCTGTACCCCGTATGCTCAACTGTTTCTTGATATCACATGGAGTGAATTGAATTGTTTGAAGACTGGTTTCTGTGATGGTGGGGACCTCAGAAGGAGGCCAATTGGATCATCCGTTCAACACTTCTGGCTAAAGGTGATGCAAATACTTCAGCCTTCAGGGTATTCAAGTGGGTGTATGTCGGTAGTAAAGGGGAGTGTGGGTATTAAAGAGGGTTTTGAGTATTAAAGGGGTGATTACGTATAGTAACTTTCATACACACACCCTTTAATATGGGGTCTATGGGTAATAAAAGGGAGCTGTGTCTGACACCCACATCCCGAACCCCTCCTCTGCCACTTACCGGTCATTTTGAACCGACAAGAGGAGCTGCCCTTCCCGCCCACAGCTCGAGCTCGCAATCGGACAGCCAGCCAATGGGGATAGGGTGGGGCGGTGTCGCGTGCTCTCAGCCAATGGGGCGGAGCGGGGCCGCGTGCTCTCAGCCAATGGGGACAGGGCCGGGTGCTCTCAGCCAATGGGGACAGGGCCGGGTGCTCTCAGCCAATGGGGACAGGGCCGGGTGGGGTGGCGCGCTCCCCACACGCAACCGTGGGCCGTTCGCTGGCAATAGTTGGAATTCAAATTTAAGAAAGAGCTCTGGGCGGTCAGCCCTATTATTGGCTGTTACTGGGGTTCCTCAAAACCCAGCGGCTTCACACCCTACACCCCCTTTAAACCCCCTCATGCCTCACCCTCCCCTTTCCCTCCCCATTCCCCCACCCTCCCCTTTCCCCCACCCTCTCTTTTCCCTCACCCTCCCCTTTCCCTCCCCATTCCCACATCCTCCCCTTTCCCTCACCCTCCCCTTTCCCTCACCCTCCCCTTTCCCCCACCCTCTCTTTTCCCTCACCCTCCCCTTTCCCTCACCCTCCCCTTTCCCACATCCTCCCCTTTCCCTCATCCTCCCCCACACCCCTCTTTCCCACGTCCTCCCCTTTCCCACGTCCTCCCCTTTCCCACGTCCTCCCCTTTCCCACATCCTCCCCTATCCCTCCCCCACACCCCTTTCCCACGTCCACCCCTTTCCCACGTCCTCCCCTTTCCCACATCCTCCCCTATCCCTCCCCCTCCCCCACACCCCTCTTTCCCACGTCCTCCTCTTTCCCACGTCCTCCCCTTTCCCACATCCTCCCCTTTCCCACATCCTCCCCTATCCCTCACCCTCTCCTTTCCCTCACCCTCCCCTTTCCCACACCCTCCCCTATCCCCCACCTTCCCCTTTCCCCCACCCTCCCCACCCCCCTTTCCCACATCCTACCCCCACCCCCCTTTCCCACACCCTCCCCTTACCCCCTTTCCCACACCCCCTTTCCCCCACCCTCCCCTTTCCCACACCCTACCCCCCTCCCCTTTCCCACACCCTACCCCCACCTCCCTTTCCCACACCCTATCCCACCCGCCTTTCCCCCACCCTCCCCTCCCCTTTCCCAGACCCTCCCCTTTCCCACACCCACTTTTCCCACACCCACCCCCCTTTCCCAATGTGGAAAATTGCCCACGTATGCTCTGCCCACAAAAAGCAGGACAAATCCAGTTACCGCCCTATCAGTCTATTCTCGGTTATCAGTAAAGTGATTGAAGGTGTCATCGAGAGCGTTATCAAGTGCCACTTAAATGGCAAGAATCTGCTCAGTGACGCTCAGTTTGGGTTCCAGCAGGGCCACTCGGCTCCTGACCTCATTACAGCCTTGGTCCCAACAAGAGCTGAGATCAAGATGTGAGGTGAGAGTGATTGCCCTTGATATCAAGGGAGAATTTGACCGAGTGTGGCATCAAGGACCCCTAGCCAAATTGAAGTCAATGGGAATCGGAGGGGTGGGGGGGGGGTAGGAACTCTCCGCTCGTTAGAGTCATATCTAGCACAAAGGAAGATGGTTGTGGTTGTTGGAGGTCAATCATCTCAGCCCCAGGACATCACTGCAGGACTTCCTCAGGGTAGTGTCCAGTCCAGTCAGTCCAGCTCTCCCGCTTGATCTCCGTAGTCCTGCAACTTTATTTACTTCAAGTGGCCATCCAATTTCCTTCTGAAGTAATTGATTGTATCCGCTTCCACCACTCTTATGGGCAACAAGTTCCTGGTCAACACCACCCACTTCGTAAAAAATGGTTCTTCCTCATATTCCCCCAACATCTCTCGGCCAAAACCTTCAATCTGTGTCCACTATTCCTTGTACCATTAGCTGATGGGAGCAGTTTTTCCTTGTCTAACTTATCTAAGCCTGTCATAATCTTGTACACTTCTATTAAATCTCCTCTCAATCTCCTTTATTCTAAGGAGAACAACCCCAGCTTTTCCAACCTAACCTTATAACTAAAATCCCCCATCCCTGGAACCATTCTGATAAATCTCCTGTGCACCCTCTCAAGGACTCTCGATCCTTTCTAAAGTGTGGTGACCAGAACTGGGACGCAATACTTCAGTTGGGGCCTAACCAGAGCTTTATAAAGGTTCAGCATAACTTTGCTTTTGTACTCAGTGGTTCTATTTATGAAGCCCAAGATCCCATTTGCTTTACTAACCACTCCCTCAATATGTCCTGCCACCTTCAAAGATTGGTGCACATGCACCCCAGGTCCCTCTGTTCCTCAACACTCTTTAGAACTGTGCCATTAAGTCTATTGTTACGACCGACCGCTCCAGTCAAAGCCCCCAATCAAAATATACGATTCTGATTGTGGTGGGAGAAACGCACTGTTGATTTAATCCCGTCCCTCCACAAATCGCCTAACATATCATTTTAAACTTTCCAAATTAAAGAAAGACCCAGCCAAATTGTACCATCTATTAACCCCAAATGAGGCTAACCAAACCAGGTGTCTTTAAATCAACAAATTAACTGTTTAATTAAAAAAACTAAATTCTTAAACACTACGAAGATATAAACAACATTTAAAACAGAAAAAATTAGAGTCCTTGCAAATTTATGCCCCTGCTGCAGGTGAAAAAGTCCAAGGTTGCTTGAAGTCCTCACAGCCGTCTAATGGGGAAAAAAGGTTCTTCAACAGTAGAACAGTCTGTAGTTTAATTCCAGTAGTAAGTGATGCTTTCCTTCTCCAGCGAATTTCAACAATTAACGACTTTCAAACACTTTTTAAATGAATCAACTTAGCTTTAGAATATTTGAGGAATAAAAGATTGTCGCAGTCTAACTTCTCTTCCTTCAGTTTAAATGGCTGAGAGCTCTTCTTTCAGATGCAAACACCAGCTGTTTGTCCGTGTTCTCTTAGAACAGACTGCCGTCAACTAAAAAGTCGGTTCAAAATTGACTTGCAACACTGCATATCTGGTCTTGGGTCCCTGAATGGCTGTTGCTGGGTAACCAGGATGCATTCTCTGAAGCTGGTTGGTTCCCTATCCATATGGGTTGTATTCAACAGCAACCAAAATGCATTTTCTCTAACTCCTGAGGCTTGCTGGTTCTTAAAGCCGTACGGCTCCTTTTCCAACCTTAAAGACACATCACATATTCCCCAGAGAAAAAAAACTATAGGACCATGACACTATATTGCCTCTTCATATTCCTTCTGCCAAAATGCATCACCTCACACTTGTCAGTATTACATTCCATCTGCCACCTCTCTGCCCATTCTGCTAGCCTATCTACGACCTGTTCCAGGCAGTTCACAGCATCCATATTGCCACACCTCCAAGTTTGGCGCCATTGGCAAAATTTGAGATTCAATTCTGTAATCCAAGATCCAAGTCATTTTTATGTAGCAAAAAGAGCAGTGGTCCCAGCACTGACCCTTGGGGAACACCACTGTCTACCATCTTCCAGTCTGAAAAACAACCATTTACACAACTTGACAAGATACATTGCAGCAATTCACCACACCTCCTTTGACAGCACCTTCCAAACCCACGACCTCTTCCATCTAGAAGAACAGGGCAGCAGACGAGAGAAACACCACCACCTGCAGGTTTCCCTCCAAGCCACACACCATTCTGACTGTATCGCCATTCCTTCACTGTTGCTGAATTAAAACCCTGGAACTCTCTTCCTAACAGCACTTTGGGTGTACCCGCACCAGATAGACTGCGTGGTTCAAGAAGGCAGCTAACCACCACCTTCTCACGGGCAATTAAGGATAGACAACAAATGCGGCCTTGCCAGGGATGTCCACATCACAGAATCACAATTTGTTACAGCACAGAAAGAGGCCATTTGGCCTGTCGTGTCTGGGGCGGCTCTCCGAAAGAGCAATTTACCATGAAATTAGTTTTTAAAAATCACCCTAACCCCTCCACACCCTTCCCCCCAAACCCCAATTCCAACCCCTCCCCCCACACCCCATTCCAAAACTACACCCCTGGTCTAAATTCTCCCCCCACACCCCCATCCCAAACCCTCCCCACAACACTCCATTCCAAACTCTCCTCCTCCCCCCACATCCTGTCCCAAACCCTCACCCCAAATGATCCCCTTTCCAAACCCTACAGCATACCCATATCCACCTTAACCCACTCAAAACTCATGTTCACCTAAACCCCTTCCACCAACCCAAATTTCACAAAATATGCTCCCCAACCTCCTATTCCAAATCTCACCCCAAGAAGTTGCATTATATAATTGCTTCAATATAGCAAAACATTCCAAGGCATGTCACAGGAATGTTATCAATAAAAACATGGGGAGATATCAGGATAGGTGTCCAAAATCTTGCTCAAAGAGTTAGGTTTACAGGATCATGTTAAAGGAAGAGAGAGAGAGATGGAGAGGTTTAGGGAAATAATTTTAGGGCCTAGGCAGCTGAAGGCACGGCTGCCAATGGTGGTGTAATTAACATCAGGAATATGCAACAGGCCAGAATTGGAGGAGCACAGAGATCTCGGAGGGTTGTAAGGCTGGAGAAGGTGAAGAGATAGGGAGAAGGCGAGGCCATGGAGGGATTTGAAAACAATTAGAATTTTAAAATTGTGGTGTTGTCAGACTAGGAGCCAGTGTAGGTCAATGATCGCAAGGGTGCTGGGTGAATGGTGCGAGTTAAGATATGGGCGGCAGAGACTTGGATCAGTTTAACTTTATTGACAGCAGAAAATGGGAAGCTAACCAAGACTGTGTTGGAAGTTAAGTCCAAAAGCAACAAAGGCAGAGGGCTTCAGAAGCAGAGGAGCTGAAGAAGGGGCAGAGTCAGACAATGTTGCAAGGCAGAAGCAGGTGGTCTTAGTGATGATGCAGATATGTGGTTGGAAGCACATCTCGGGATCAAATACAGCACCAAGGTTGTGCACAGACAGGCTCAGGGAACAGAGTTTGTGGCAGGGACTTAAAACAATGGCTTCTGTTTTCCCAATGTTTAGAACAAAGAACAGTACAGCACAGGAACAGGCCATTCGGCCCTCCAAGCCTGCGCCGATCTTGATGCCCGTCTAAACTAAAACCTTCCGCACTTCCGGAGACCGTATCCCTCTATTCCCATCCTATTCATGCATTTGTCAAGATGCCTCTTAAACGTCGCTATTGTACCTGCTTCCACCACCTCCCCCGGCAGCAAGTTCCAGGCACTCACCACCCTCGTGTAAAGAACTTGCCTCGCACATCCCCTCTAAACTGTGCCCCTCGCACCTTAAACCTATGTCCCCTAGTAACTGACTCTTCTCACCGGTCCGGAACTCCGCCCTCTGAGACTTCTCCCTGGATGTGGGCCGCGAATCCCCGAGGTAAGTTTTTTATATTCACCGGTCCGGAACGCCACCCTCCGAGTCTTCTCCCTGGATGTAGGCCGCGAATCCCCAAGGTAAGTTTTTTATATTTACCGCTCCGGAACTCCGCCCTCCGAGTCTTCTCCCTGGATGTATGCTGCGAATCCCCGAGGTAAGTTTTTAATACTTACCGGTCCGGAACTCTGCCCTCCGAGTCTTCTCCCTGGATGTAGGCCGCGAATCCCCGAGGTAAGTTTTTAATACTTACCGGTCCGGAACTCTGCCCTCCGAGTCTTCTCCCTGGATGTAGGCCGCGAATCCCTGAGGTCAGTTTTTTATACTTACCGGTCCGGAACTCCGCCCTCCGAGTCTTCTCCCTGGATGTAGGCCGCGAATCCCCGAGGTAAGTTTTTTTATACTCACCGGTCCGGAACGTCACCCTCCGAGTCTTCTCCCTGGATGTAGGCCATGAATCCCCGAGGTAAGTTTTTTTATACTCACCGGTCCGGAACGCCACCCTGCGAGTCTTCTCCCTGGATGTAGGCCGCGAATCCCCAAGGTAAGTTTTTTATATTTACCGGTCCGGAACTCCGCCCTCCGAGTCTTCTCCCTGGATGTAGGCCGCGAATCCCCGAGGTAAGTGTTTTATACTTACCGCTCCGGAACTCTGCCCTCCGAGTCTTCTCCCTGGATGTAGGCCGCGAATCCCCGAGGTCAGTTTTTTATACTTACCGGTCCGGAACTACGCCCTCCGAGTCTTCTCCCTGGATGTATGCCGCGAATCCCCAAGGTACGTTTTTAATACTTACCGGTCCGGAACTCTGCCCTCCGAGTCTTCTCCCTGGATGTAGGCCGCGAATCCCCGAGGTAAGTGTTTTATACTTACCGCTCCGGAACTCTGCCCTCCGAGTCTTCTCCCTGGATGTAGGCCGCGAATCCCCGAGGTCAGTTTTTTATACTTACCGGTCCGGAACTACGCCCTCCGAGTCTTCTCCCTGGATGTAGGCCGCGAATCCCCGAGGTAAGTTTTTTTATACTCACCGGTCCGGAACGCCACCCTCCGAGTCTTCTCCCTGGATGGAGGCCGCGAATCCCCGAGGTAGGTATTTTATACTCACCGGTCCAGAACTCCGCTCTCCGAGTCTTCTCCCTGGATGGAGGCCGCGAATCCCCGAGGTAAGTTTTTATAGTTACTGGTCCAGAACGCCGCCCTCCGAGTCTTCTCCCTGGATGTAGGCCGCGAATCCTAGAGGTAAGTTTTTTATACTTACCGGTCCGGAACGCCGCCCTCCGATTCTTCTCCCTGGATGTTTAGGTGGAGGAAATTTCTGCTTATCCATTACTGGATGTTGGACAAACAGTTTGACAATTTATTAACAGTGGAGGCGTTGAGAGAGGTGGCGGAAAGGCAGAGCTGAGTGTCATCGATGTACATGGTCAGCGTGATTGTCTGGCTACAACTGGATAGATAATAATGGAACTAGGCTAGGGCAGTCCCACCCAACCGGATGATGTAGGAGAGACTTTGGAGGAAGATGGTGTGGTTAACCGTGTCAAAGGCTGGAGACAGGTTGAGAGGAGAACCGCAGTCACATAGAATGTCATTTGTGCCTTTGATGAGGACCTTTTTGGTCCTGTGGCAGGGGCAGAAACCTGATTGGAGAGATTTAAACATAGAATTGTGGGAAAGATGGGCACGGAATTGGAAGCCAAAAACACATTCAAGGATTTTGGAGAGGAAACGGAGGTTGGAGATGGGGCAGTAGTTTGCAAAGATTGTTTTATTTGACAGCAGTCTTTAAGGCAGGGGACAATACCTGAGAAGTAGGAATCATTAACAATATTAGCGAACATGGAGCCCAGGAAGAGAAGTTGGATGGTGAACTGGTTGGAATAGGGTAAAGGGAGCAGCAGTTGGATCTTGTGGACAAGATGAACTCGGAACGAGCAAGGCAAGAAATGGGATAAAATCTGGAGAAAGATGTGAGTTCAGGGCTAGGACAGCAGGGGATGTTTGGCCTGGTGAGTTAAGGGAAGAGAGGGGAGAGGAATGGCAGAGGCAGCTGAACAGGTGGTCTTAATCTCATACACCATTCCAAACCCTCCTCAATCTCCCCTGCCCACCCCAAACTGCCCCTTCCTACCCCAATCCTCTTTATCCCCAATGCTCCTCCTCTCAAACTCTTAACCTCTCCAAACCCTTGTCGTCTCAATCTCCCTCCACATCTCACACCAACCCCACTAAACCTCTCCCGCAACCTCCTCACTGCAAACCTCACCCCATTTTCCTTAACCTGCCTTCCCCAAACTCCACCCCAATATCTAAGATGAACCCCACCACCACATCTCATCCCATCCTCCTCACTCAAACCCTCCCCACCCCACACATCCTCACAACTAAAGCTGCTCCCATCCTTCCCATTTCACCCCTGCCTCCTCTCCAAACCTCACCACAGGCCTCGTGGAGAAAGCCTGGGATTCTAATCTAACAGTTAAAACTTGCATTTATAAAGTACCTTCAACATAGTAATATGTTCCAAGGTAATTCACAGGAGAGTAAACCAGACAGATTTTGACACAGCCACATAAGAAAATATTAGCACAGGTGGTCAAATGCTTGTCAAAGAGGTAGATTTTAAGGAGCATCTTAAAGCAGCAAAGAGAGGTAGAGAGGCAGGGTAATTTAAGGAGAGCATTTCAGACCTTAGGGCCTCAGCAGTAGAAGGCACTGCCATCAATGGCACGGCAAAGGAAATGACTGATGGACAAGAGGCCAAAATTGGAGATGCAGAAATCTTGGAGTGCTGGAGGAGGTTACAGAGAGGAACCGGCGAGGCTATACAGGGATTTGAAAACAAGGATGACAACCCACCCATTTAATTCCCTACCACAGCCTATGGTATACCAGCTATGAATAAACAGCAAGGGAAGGAGGGTCCCTTCAAGTCTTAGTCGGCAACCCACCTAGGAGATGGAAGCTCTGAATCCAAACCTACAGCTTGGAGACCTTGCTGCTGCCATCCCAGTTCACTGGGCCGTGACAGATGAGCTCCAGTATTAAAGGGTGGGGTCAGTCAGCACAAACTGTAAACTTTAAAGCACTACTGTGCAGGCAGGAAAGAAATCCATCCACCCTGTCATGCAGACTCCTACCTGTCAAGAATGAGGTATATTAATTTCGTCATATGAACATTGATTTTAAGCTGTTGCTGGAGTGGAGAAATGACTTGTTAAAGAGATCACCAGACCTGTGACTGGAGGACATTTCCATACTAGGAGACGATGCTTGTGGACACAAAGAACTACTCCCTGGGCCAATAACGCAGATGGATTTTGATCATCTTACATTGAAGGTGTAAGGAAGTGCATTCCAGGGACTGCTAAGATGATACAATCCAGAGACAGGACTGGTTAAAACAGCTGGTCACATGACTAACTGGCTGGTCCAGGCTTTTGAATTGGTAAGGAACAGACTAGAATTTGCAACTGAAGCTGGAACAAGGAAGCCTCTCTCCTGGTTGTCTCCCTCTCGCTTTCTCCCCAAGCCACTGGACCCACGGAAGACACGTAAACCTCAAGAGAGAAAAGACTCCGACATCAAAACAAGTTGAAGCGTGAACTGGGCCCCAACGAACAGCAGGACTGACCAGCAACCAAAGACTCCACATTGAACTCAAAGGACAGTAAATAACTAACAGATAGTGCCTCAAACTTTTCCCCTTTATTCTTTCTACTTTTTCTGTCTCTAAATGGGTCTGTGTTTATCGCGTATACATGCTAGCGTGATTGCGTCGCATATTCGTAGTCATTAACTAGATTAGTATTTAAGATTAATAAACTTCCACCTTTCTTGTTTAAATTTAAGGAAATCTGTCTGATTTCTTTGCCTTACAATTGGAGCAGTGAACAAGGATTCACTGAGGCGGCAGCTAAAACACGGTGTTTTAAAATTAAACCCTGTTACGGTTAAACCAGGCAAAGGCTGAGAGGGAACCCCTAGACCTCTTCTCACCTGGTTGTAACAACCCCAACTATAACTCAACAAGTAAGTCTTGTAGCGACGGAAAAGGGTCGAAAAAGGTAGGTGTAAGATGGCACTGGCAGCTGCAGTTCCAATCTTGCATGCACACAGCTCAGGATATTGTTCTTTTTGATGATGACCTAGAGATGACATCATTACCCGGTAGCACCCTGAGCGACTAAGCAGCCTTTCTGAAGGACAGCACTGCTTGCTCCGAAATTGCAGAGGGGCCGAGAAAAGATGGCCGAAACAAATGCTCGTCTCCCTACCACCCAGTTGGCTTGCCGCGGTCAACGGGCATCTCTTAATATGGTCACTGCTGATAGGCTTGTATCCGCTGGAATTTAGAAGAGTAAGAGGTGATTTGATCAAAACATATAAGATCCTGAGGGGTCTTGACAGGGTGGATGTGGAAAGGATGTTTCCCCTTCTGGGAGAATCTCGAACTAGGGGTCACTGTTTAACAATAAGGAGTCGTCCATTTAAGACAGAGATGAGGAGAATTTTTTTCTCTCAGAGGGTCGTGAGTCTTTGGAATTCTCTTCCTCAAAAGGCGGTGGAAACAGAGTCTTTGAATATTTTTAAGGCAGAGGTAGATAGATTCTTGATAAGCAAGGGGGTGAAAGGTTATCGGGGGTAAGTGGAAATGTGGAGTAATCAGTTCAGCCATGAACTTATTGAATGGCGGAGCAGGCTCGAAGGGCCGAGTGGCCAACTCCTGCTCCTAATTCATATATTCGTATGTCAAACTCGATAGAGAAGGAAACATGAAGTCCTAACCTCACTTCAAAAGGTGGTAAAAGAAGAAAAATTCTGAAACTCGCCTGCTGGAATGTGAGAACAATGCTTGACTCTGGTGACAACAGCCATCCCCAATGACGCTCATCCATGGTGGCCCATGAGCTAGCCAGACTAGACATTGATATAGTGCCCTGAGTGAGGTCCACTTCTCAGAACAAGGCAGCCCAACAGAACACAACGCTGGCTACACCCTCTATTAATCAGGTAGACCTCAAGATGTGCAACGTCTCTTCGGTGTCGGCTTCTTGGTGAAGAAGACTATCGGCACTAAACTTTCAAGCCTGCCAATCTGCCATGCTGAAGGCATCATGTCCCTGCGCCTGCCCCTCCATGATCAGCAGCATGCAACAACCATCAGCGTTTATGCTCCAACCCTGAAAGCTAACCCAGCTGACAAAGATAAGTTCTACACAGATCTCCATGAACTCATCCAGAATGCCCCTCCCAAGGACAAAATTGTTGTCCTTGGTGATTTCAACTCCAGAGTGGGCCGTGACAGCCTGGCATGGAAGGGAGTGCTTGGAAATCATGGTGTTGGAAACTGTAATGAAAACAGACGTTTACTCTTGGAACTTATTGCAGAAAAGCAGCTATCCATAACCAACACCTTCTTTCAACAAAAAGATTGCTTCAAGACCACATGGATGCATCCCTATTCTAAACACTGGCACCTGATAGATTACATCTTGGTGCAACAGTGTGACCTAAAGGATGTCCTGCATACTAGAGTCATGCCCAGCGCTGACTGTCATACGGACCATCAGCTTGTTTGTTCAAAGCTGAACTTCCACTTCAAGCCTAAGCCCAAGAACAGGCCTAGAGACGACCCATTAAAGAAATTTCGAGTCAGCAACCTAAAAACCTCATCTTGCAGAGATAGATATCAAACAACCTTACAGACTAGACTGGAACATCCTGATCTCACTGCTGATTCCACTCCAGAAGAACTCTGAGAACACATCAAAGCTGCAGTACTGGATACTTCCAACGAGGCCACCAGACCCAGCACCAAGAAGAATAGGGACTGGTTTGATGAAAATGACAAGGAAATTAATGATCTACTAAAAATAAAAAGGTCAGTTGATTAGGTTCACCTGGCCTCGCTGCCAGCCAAGAGAAAAAGACAGCCTATCGTCAAGCATGCAGCACCCTTCAATGTAAACTGAGGAACATCCAAAACGACTGGTGGATTGCACTTGTGGAAAAAACTCAACTATACGCTGATACTAGCAACATAAGAAGTTTCTATGAAGCTCTAAAATCTGTCTACAGACCAGCACATCAAACCCAAAACCCCTTGAGGAGCGCCGATGGCAAGACCCTACACGCTGACAAGGAGTCAGTCCTGGATCTTTGGTTGGAGCAATTTGAAACTCTCTTCAGCCCCAAGTGCCCAGTGCATGATACTGCCAACAATCACATCCCACAACAGCCTGTCAAAGAAGAACTGGATGAAAGCCCAACTCCGGAGGAAACTGTGACCGCCATCAACCAGATGAAAAACAACAAAGCCCCTGGAGCCGATGGAATTCCATCCAAAGCCTTGAAGCATGTTGGCCCTGCCCTATACGCCAAGCTCCATGAGTTTTTCACGGCCTGCTAGGAACAGGGCAGGATTCCACAGGATCTTCGTGATGCCATTATCATCACCTTGTACAAAAACAAAGGAGAAAAATCAGACTGCTCCAACTACTGTGGGATCACCCTCCTTTCTATTGCTGGGAAGATCCTGGCTAGAATACTTCTGAACAGGCTTGTGCCTACCATTGCGGAAGAAAACCTCCCAGAGAGACAGTGTGGTTTCAGAGCAAACAGAGGCACCACAGACATGGTATTTGCACTCAGACAATTACAAGAAAAGTGTCGTGAGCAAAACAAAGGCCTGTATGTCACTTTCGTAGACTTCACCAAGGCATTCGACACTGTGAGCCAAGATGGACTTTGGAAAATCCTTGTAAAACTTGGATGCCCACCCAGGTTCCTGGCCATGGGGAAGCAGTTTCATGAAAATCAGTACGGACAAGTCACAGAATTGTTACAGCGCCGAAGGAGGCCATTCGGCCCATCATGTCCGCACTGGCTCTCTGAAAGAGCAATTCCCTCAGTTCCATTCCCCTGCCTTCTCCCCGTAACCCTGCACATTCTTCCTTTTCATACAACTGTCTAATTCCCTTTTGAATGCTTCAGTTGAACCTGACTCCACCACTTTCTCAGGCAGCGCATTCCAGACCTTAACCACTCACTGTGCGATAAATGTTTTTCCTCATGTCACTTTTGCTTCTCTTACCAATTACTTTAAATCTGTGCCCTCTCGTTCTCGATCCTTTCACGAGTGGGAACTGTTTCTCTCTATCTACTCTGTCCAGACCCCACCTCTCAGCCTTCTGTTCTCCAAGAGAAACAGTCCTAACTTCTCCAATCTATCTTCATAACTGAAATTCCTCATCCCTGGAACCATTCTCATGAATCTTTTCTGTACTCTCTCCAATGCCCTCACGTCTTTCCTCAACTGTGGCACCCAGAATTCGACACAATACTACAGCTGAGGCTGAACTAGTGATTTATACAATTAAAGCAAAACAACGACCTCTCCAGTCCCTTCCAAATCTCCAATGGCGGGAAGCAGGAATGTGTGCTGACCCCGACCCTATTCACCATCTTTTTCAGCATGATGCTGCAGCAGGCAATGGAAGACCTTAAGAAGGGAGTTTATGTACGCTTCTGGATTGATAGAGGCCTTTTCAACCTCAGGCGTCTTCAGGCTCACACAAACACACAAGAAAACCTCATCCGTGAACTTCTTTTCACTGATGACTGCTCTCCTGGCCCACAGTCAGTCAGACCTGCAACGTAAAAAAACACATTTTTCCGAGGCGGCACAACTGTTCGGACTAAATATTAGTTCAAAGCTAACTGAAGTCCTGCATCAGCCTGCACCCCAAGAAGAATACAGACCATCAAGCATTGTCATCGAGGGAACTCACCCCAAGCACAGGGCGGCACAGTGGGGCAGTGGTTAGCACCGCAGCCTCACAGCTCCAGCAACCCGGGTTCAGTTCTGGGTACTGTCTGTGTGGAGTTTGCAAGTTCTCCCTGTGACCGTGTGGGTTTCCGCCGGGTGCTCCGGTTTCCTCCCACAGCCAAAGACTTGCAGGTTGATAGGTAAATTGGTCATTGTAAATTGCCCCCAGTGTAGGTAGGTGGTAGGCGAATGGTGGGGATGTGGTAGGGAATATGGGATTAATGTAGGATTAGTATAAATGGGTGGTTGTTGGTCAGCACAGATTCGGTGGGCCGAAGGGCCTGTTTCAGTGCTGTATCTTTAAATTAAAATAAAAAAGAAGAATACAGACCATCAAGCATCGTCATCGAGGGAACTGAGCTGAATGCTGTCAAGCAATTTACGTATTTTTTAGAACATTACAGCGCAGTACAGGCCCTTCGGCCCTCGATGTTGCACCGACCTGTGAAACCATCAGACCTACACTATTCCATTTTCATCCATATGTCTATCCAATGACCACTTAAATGCCCTTAAAGTTGGCGAATCTACTACTGCTGCAGGCAGGGCGTTCCACGCCCTTACTACTCTCTGAGTAAAGAAACTACCTCTCACATCTGTCCTATATCTATCACCCCTCAACTTGAAGCTATGTCCCCTCGTGTTTGCCATCACCATCCGAGGAAAAAGACGCTCACTATCCACCCTATCTAACCCTCTGATTATCTTATATGTCTCTATTAAGTCACCTCTCCTCCTCCTTCTCGCCAACGAAAACAACCTCAAGTCCCTCAGCCTTTCCTCGTAAGACCTTCCCTCCATACCAGGCAACATCCTAGTAAATCTCCTCTGCACCCTTTCCATACCTTCCACATCCTTCCTATAATGCGGTGACCAGAACTGCACGCAATACTCCAGGTGCGGGCTCACCAGAGTTTTGTACAGCTGCAGCATGACCTCGTGGCTCCGAAACTTGATCCCCCTACTAATAAAAGCTAACACACCATATGCCTTCTTAACAGCCCTATTAACCTGGGTAGCAACCTTCAGGGATTTATGCACCTGGACACCAAGATCTCTCTGTTCATCTACACTACCAAGAATCTTCCCATTAGCCCAGTACTCTGCATTCCTGTTACTCCTTCCAAAGTGAATCACCTCGCACTTTTCCGCATTAAACTCCATTTGCCATCTCTCAGCCCAGCTCTGCAGCCTATCTATGTCCCTCTGTACCCTACAACATCCTTCGGCACTATCCACAACTCCACCTACCTTAGTGTCATCTGCAAATTTACTAACCCACCCTTCTACACCCTCTTCCAAGTCATTTATAAAAATGACAAACAGCAGTGGCCCCAAAACAGATCCTTGCGGTACACCACTGGTAACTAAACTCCAGGATGAACATTTGCCATCAACCACCACCCTCTGTCTTCTTTCAGCTAGCCAATTTCTGATCCAAAGCTCTAAATCACCTTCAACCCCATACTTCCGTATTTTCTGCCATAGCCTACCGTGGGGAACCTTATCAAACGCCTTACTGAAATCCATATACACCACATCCACTGCTTTACCCTCATCCACCTGTTTGGTCACCTTCTCGAAAAACTCAATAAGGTTTGTGAGGCACGACCTACCCGTCACAAAACCGTGCTGACTATCTCTAATGAACTTATTCTTTTCAAGATGATTATAAATCCTGTCTCTTATAACCTTTTCCAACATTTTACCCACAACCGAAGTAAGGCTCACAGGTCTATAATTACCAGGGCTGTCTCTACTCCCCTTATTGAACAAGGGGACAACATTTGCTATCCTCCAGTCTTCCGGCACTATTCCTGTCGACAATGACGACATAAAGATCAAGGACAAAGGCTCTGCAATCTCCTCCCTAGCTTCCCAGAGAATCCTAGGATAAATCCCATCTGGCCCAGGGGACTTATCTATTTTCACACTTTCCAAAATTGATAACACCTCCTCCTTGTGAACTTCAATCCCATCTAGCCTAGTAGCCTGAATCTCAGTATTCTCAACAACATTTTCTTTCTCTACTGTAAATACTGACGCAAAATATTCATTTAACACTTCCCCTATCTCCTCTGATTCCACACACAACTTCCCACTACTATCCTTGATTGGCCCTAATCTAACTCTAGTCATTCTTTCATTCCTGATATACCTATAGAAAGCCTTAGGGTTTTCCCTGATCCTTTCCACCAATGACTTCTCGTGTCCTCTCCTTGCTCTTCTTAGCTCTCCCTTTAGATCCTTCCTGGCTAGCTTGTAGCTCTCAAGTGCCCTAACTGAGCCTTCACGTCTCATCCTAACATAAGCCTTCTTCTTCCTCTTGACAAGCGCTTCAACTTCTTTAGTAAACCACGGCTCCCTCGCTCGACAACTTCCTCCCTGCCTCACAGTTACATACTTATCAAGGACACAGTAGCTGCTCCTTGAATAAGCTCCACATTTCGATTGTTCCCATCCCCTGCAGTTTCCTTCCCCATCCTACGCATCCTAAATCTTTGGGGAGCATCATCTCATTTGATGCCACCATAGACAAGGAAGTGGACCAAAGGCTTTCAAAAGCAAACAATACATTTGGCAGACTGTACAAATGTGTGTGGAGCAACCACAGACCAAACTCAAAGTGTACAAAGCCATAGTCCTCACCACTCTTCTGCTTGGCGCCGAGCCATGGGTCCTATACCGCCATCATGTACGCCTTCTAGTGCGCTTCCATTAGCGCTGCCTCTGCAGCATTCTCAAGATCCACTGGCAGGACCGCATCTCAAACATTGAAGTCCTGGAAACAGCCAACATCACCAGCATCGAGGTCATCTTCGTACAAAGCCAACTGCTTGGGCGGGTCACATTGCCCGGATGGATGACAGTCGCCTGCCCAAGATCGTGTTGTATGGAGAGCTGACCATGAGTAAAAGGAACAGAGGGGCCCCATGCAAACGTTTCAAAGACTCCCTGAAGAAGTCCCTCTCTGTGTCACATTGACCATCGGCAGTGGGAGACGCAGGCCATAGATCGTGATGCCTGGAGATGCTACACCAGGAGGGCTATAGACACCTTTGAGACTGAGCGAAGAACCAGCATGAAGGAGAAAAGGAGAAGGATAGAGCCTATTTCTCCTAGCAGCGACTACACCTTCACTTGTACCTGTTGTGGGAGAATCTGCTGGTCACAGATAGGCCTGACTAGCCAACAGTATGCCTGCAACCGATGACGACAACCTTCTCAAAATCTTCGTCTGCGAAGAAATGCCAAGAGACAGCCCATATATGCTCTACCCTATAACGGACTCTACCCACCTGTTTAATCTCCTTCCACAAATCATGTACACACTAACCTATAATAGACTATACCCACCAATTTTCACAAAGCCAGGGTTGGATGGTGGAACTGTGGGTCAGTGGAAGGCAGTAGGATTGCAGGGCTCCCGAGTTGGTGAGTGCACTGTGTCGGTTAGCTGGGTTGTTCATGGATGGGTTCTGGGTGGAAATGGTGTTGTAGTGGTAATGTCACTGAACTAGTAATTCAGAAGCCCAGGTTAATGCCCGAGAAACATGGGTTCAAATGACAGCTGATGGAATTTAAATTCAATTAAGTAATAAAAATTTGGAATTGAAAGCTAGTCTCAGTAATGGTGCCACAAAACTATAATAGGAGCAGGAGTAGAACATTCAGCCCATCAAGCCTGCACCGCCATTCAATATGATCATGGCTGATCATCCACTTCAATGCCTTTTTCCACACTATCCCCATATCTCCTCATGTCATTGGTATTTAGAAATCTGTCAATCTCTGCTTTAAACATACTCAATGACTGAGCTTCCACAGCCCTCTGGGGTAGAGAATTCCAAAGATTCACAATACTCTGAGGAAAGAAATTTCTCCTCATCTCTGTCCTAAGTGGCTTCCCCCTTATTTTGAAATTGTGTCCCCTGGTTCTGGACTCCCCAACCAGGGGAAACATCTTGGCTGCATCTACCCTGTCTATCCCTTTAAGTATTTTGTAGGTTTCAATGAGATCACCTCTCATTCTTCGAAACTCCAGAGAATACAGGCCCAGTTTCCCCAATCTCTCTTCATAGGACAGTCCCACCATCCCAGGAACAAGTCCAGTGAACCTTCGTTGCACTCTCTCTATGGCAATAATATCCTTCCTAAGGTAAGGGGACCAAAACTCCAGGTGCGGTCTAACCAATGTTCTATAAAATCGAAGCAATTGTTGTAAAAACCCATCTGGTTCACTAATGCCCTTTAGGGAAGGAAATCTGCTGTCTTTACCTGGTCTGGCCTACGGGTGACTCTGGACCCACAGCAAGGTGATTGACTCTTAATTGTTCTCTGACTTAGTAAGCCACTCAGTGGTTCAAGGGCAATTAGGGATGGGCAATAAATGCTGGGCTTGTAAGTGACCCCCAGGTCCCGGAAAGAATAAAAAATATTGAATAGTAGGACTATGGAGTGTACTGGCTGAAGTGAATTGCCTGGCTTCTGGGTGGACTGGTTGGGGGTGGGATGGCAGGGCTAGAAATATATACAGCACAGGAGGCCATTCAGCCCATTGTGTCTGTGCTGGCTGAAAAACAGCTATCCAGCCTAATCCTACCTTCCAGCTCTTCATCTGTAGCCCTGTAGGTTAATGGCACCTCAAATGCATATCCAAATGTTTTTTTAAATGCAATTAGGGTTTTTGCTTCTGCCACCTTTTTAGGCAGTGAGTTCCAGACCCTCACCACCCTCTCAGTGATAAAATTACTCCTCAACTCACCTCCAATACTTCGATCAATTACTTTAAATCTATGCCCCCTGGTTATCGACCTTTCTGCTAATGGAAATAGATCCTTCCTATCTAGCCCCCTCATAAATTTTTACCTCTCAGTTAAATCTCCCCTCAGCTTCCTCTGTTACAAAGAAACCAACCCCAACAATCCAATCTTTTCTCATAGCTAAAATTCTCCATTCCTGTTAATATCTTAGTAAACCTCCTGTGTACCCTCTGTAGTGCGATTATATCCTTCCTGTAATGTGGTGACCAGAACTACACGCAGTACTCCAGCTGTGGTATACCTAGTGTTTCATACAGTTCTAACATAAATGACTCTATGACGCTATAACCTCCCTGCTCTTAATCTCGAGGCTAAGCCGAATAAAGGAAAGTATCCTGTATGCCTTCTTGACCACCCTTATCAATATGTCCTACCTTCAGGGATCTGTTGCTCTGCACACAAGGGCCCCTCTGTTCCTCTACACTTCTCAGTATTCTCCCATTCACTGTGCATTCTCTTGCCTTGTTTGCCCTCCCCAAAAGTATTAACTAACACTTCTCCAGGTTGCTATTTTTTGCCCCTTTGGGTAGTCCATTGATATCTTCCTGCAGTCTACAGCTTTCTTCCACACTATTTTCATTAGTGTGAGCTGTGGCTCAGTTGGTAATACTCTTACCTCCGGGTTCAAGCTTTACTCCAGGGCTTGAGCACAAATGTTAAGGCTAACAATCCAGTGCGGGAGTGCTGCACTACTGGAGGTGATGTCTTTTGAATGAGACGTTAAACCAAGGCCCCATCAGCCTGCTCGGCACTATTTTGAGGAACAACAGAGGAGTTCTCCCTATTGTCCTGGTCAATATTTATGTCTCAATCAACATCACAACATCACAAAAATAGATTATCCGGTCTTTATACATTGTTGTTTGTGGGAGTTTGCTGTGTGCATACTGGTGGTTGCATTTCCCATATTACAACAGTGACCACACTTCAAAAAGTACTTCATTGGCTGTAAAGCGCTTTGAGACATCCAGTGATAGTTGAAGATGCACTATAAACGCAAGTCTTTCTTATTAACCACAAGGCCAATTTTCATGCCATCGACAATCTTCTTAATCATGCCCTTAATTTAAATTGTTGATATTTTTAAGACCAGGTGAGAAAGGTGTCTCAGGGCTCCTCTCAGCCTTCACCTGGTCTTACTGTAACAGGGTTTAATTTTAAACACACCATGTTTTTAGCTCCCCCTTGCTCACTGCTTTCCAATTATAAAGCAAAGAAACCAGTACAAACAGGCTTTCTTAGGTTTAAAGAAGAAAAGAAATTTATTAAACTTATAACTCTAATTCAATTGACGCCTATGGATACATGACGCGTCCACACTAGCATGCATACGCAATACACACATGCAAATAAAGACAGAAAAGAGCAGAAGAAAAATAAAGTGGAAATGTTCACGGCAATATCTGAAGAGTTGTTGTTATGGTTCTTCGAGCTCACTGTAGAGCCCTTGATTGTAGGTAGCTCTTGCTTTTCGTTGGGGCCCAGTATTCTTCTTAAACTCTATTCAATGTAGGAGACTTTTCTCTCTTGGGGTTCATGTGTCTTCAGTGGATTCAAAGGTTTGTGAGAAAGAAATGGGAGCAGGCAGGAGAGAGACCTTCTCAATCCAGGAGCAAAACAGCTTTCTTTCAAACTGTACAAATTCAAAAAACTCATGTTGCCCAGCAGGTTAGTCATGTGACTAGCAGGTTTGACCATGTCCGTTTGTGTATTCAGCCATCTGGACAGTCAACCTGGAATGCGAGCTCCCCCACCTTCAAAGTCTGGTGATCAAAAGTTCATTGTGGGTTGAACGTGTCGGGGAATGGCTGCTTTGTCCTTCCAAACACTGACTGTTAATACGCAAATGTCTTTTCCAGCTATGGCTGATCTGGTTAACAAGTCCTCCCCTCACTCCAGTAACTGTTTAAAATCAATGTTCATGACAAAATTAATGTGCCTCATTCTTGGCAGCTGGGGGCCTAGCATGACAATATATACCATGACCAGGAAGGGACCCTGCACTGAGACCTGCAGAATCCCACTGGAAACAGCATTCGAGTCACAAAAACACCCATTGACCATAACCCTTTATTTCCTGCCTCTGAGCCAATTTTGGATCTAACTTGCCATTTTCCCTTGGAAAGCTCCATGAGCTTTTAATTTTCTGACCAGTTTGCCATATTAGACCTTGTCAAATACCATGCTAAAATTAATGTAGACTATACCAAATGTGCTATCCTCATTGAGTTTCCTTGTTTCCCCCTCAAAAATTCAATCATTAGTCAGACACGACTTTCCCTTAACATGTCCATGCTGTTTGTCCTTGATTAATCTGTGTCTTTCTAAATAATGATTTATCCTGTCTCTCAGAATGTTTTCAATAATTTGCCCACCAATGAGGTTAGGCTGACTGGCCTGTAATTACTTGGCAATCTCTTCCTCCTTTCTAAACATCAGCACAAGGTTAGCAGTCCTCCAGCACCATGCCTGGAGCCAGAGAGAATTGGAAAACGATGCTCAGATCTCCTACAATTTCTTCCCTTAGCAGCTTGGGATACATTCGTCCAGGTCAGGTGATTTATCCACTTTCAATAATGCAAGACACTTTAATATTTCCTCCATCACTATGTTTAACCCATCCAATATTTCATACTCTGCCTCCTTAAGCACAATGTCTGTTTCGTCCCTCTCTTTTCTGAAAACAGATGCAAAATATTCATTAAGCACCATGCCGACGTCTTCCGCCCCCACACACATTACCTTTTGGCTAATTGTCCCTACTCTTTCCTAAGTTATCCTCTTGCTCTTTATGTATTTATAACACATTTCTGGGTTTTCCTTGATTTTACATGCCAACATTTTTTCATGCCTTCTCTTTGCTTTCCTGATTTCCTTTTTAATTTTACCTCTGCAGTTTCTATACCCCTCCAGGCTTTCTGCAGATTTGAGCCTTTGACATCTGACATAAGTTTCCTTACTTTGCCTTATCCTACGCTGCATGCTCTTTAACATCCAGGGGGTTCTTGACATGGGAGTCCTAGCCTTTTCTTTGTGGGAACATATTTGTTCTGAACCCGCTTTTTGCTCCTTTTTGAATGCCTTCCACTGCTCTGGCTGGAGGGGGATCGGGGGGGTGGCACTGGCTGGAGGTGGATCGGGGGGGGTGGCACTGGCTGGAGGGGGATCGGGGGGGTGGCACTGGCTGGAGGTGGATCGGGAGGGGTGGCACTGGCTGGAGGGGGATCGGGGGGGTGGCGCTGGCTGGAGGGGGATCGGGGGGGTGGCACTGGCTGGAGGGGGATCGGGGGGGGTGGCACTGGCTGGAGGGGGATCGGGGGGGTGGCGCTGGCTGGAGGGGGATCGGGGGGGTGGCACTGGCTGGAGGTGGATCTGGGGGGGTGGCACTGGCTGGAGAGGGATCGGGGGGGTGGCACTGGCTGGAGGGGGATCGGGGGGGTGGCGCTGGCTGGAGGGGGATCGGGGAGGGGCGCTGGCTGGAGGGGGATTGGGGGGGTGCGCTGGCTGGAGGGGGATCAGGGAGTGCACAGGCTGGAGGGGATCAGGGGGTGCACAGGCTGGAGCAGGTGGAGGGGGATCAGGGGGTGCATTGGCTGGAGGGGATCAGGGGGTGCACTGGCTGGAGGGGATCAGGGGGTGCACTGGCTGGAGGGGATCAGGGGGTGCACTGGCTGGAGCAGGTAGAGGGGGATCAGGGGGTGCACTGGCTGGAAGGGGATCAGGGGGTGCACTGGGTGGAGGGGGATCAGGGGGTGCACTGGGTGGAGGGGGATCAGGGGGTGCACTGGCTGGAGCAGGTGGAGGGGGATCAGGGGGTGCACTGGCTGGAGCAGGTGGAGGGGGATCAGGGGGTGCACTGGCTGGAGCAGGTGGAGGGGGATCAGGGGGTGCACTGGCTGGAGCAGGTGGAGGGGGATCAGGGGGTGCACTGGGTGGAGGGGGATCAGGGGGTGCACGGGGTGGAGGGGGATCAGGGGGTGCACTGGGTGGAGGGGGATCAGGGGGTGCACTGGGTGGAGCAGGTGGAGGGGGATCAGGGGGTGCACTGGCTGGAGCAGGTGGAGGGGGATCAGGGGGTGCACTGGCTGGAGCAGGTGGAGGGGGATCAGGGGGTGCACTGGGTGGAGGGGGATCAGGGGGTGCACTGGGTGGAGGGGGATCAGGGGGTGCACGGGGTGGAGGGGGATCAGGGGGTGCACTGGGTGGAGGGGGATCAGGGGGTGCACGGGGTGGAGGGGGATCAGGGGGTGCACTGGGTGGAGGGGGATCAGGGGGTGCACTGGGTGGAGGGGGATCAGGGGGTGCACGGGGTGGAGGGGGATCAGGGGGTGCACGGGGTGGAGGGGGATCAGGGGGTGCACTGGGTGGAGGGGGATCAGGGGGTGCACGGGGTGGAGGGGGTGGAGGGGGATCAGGGGGTGCACGGGGTGGAGGGGGATCAGGGGGTGCACGGGGTAGAGTCCGGGGTGTTTAGCCAGTGTATCTCGTGCCACTCTGAAACCCCGCCCCCCCAACCACTTACTGCTCACGTGCACATAATCTCGCGAGAAGCTGCCTGGCGATGTTTGGGATTGGAGTGCGGTATCGCGAGGTTTGAGGGAGTTATGGTGAATGTGGCGGCCCGGGAGTGGTTGTTGTGTCCGGGGCTTTGAGGAGGAGGGCCAGGGAGAGACTGTGCGAGGCACCCGGGTCTCGGTGCTGACCACGGTGTTGCTGTGGGAGCTGGAGCCGGCTGGTGACAGGGCTGCTGTTAGTGAGTGAAGCGGCAACCTGTCACCATGGAAACCAACGTGCAGAAGCGGAATGAGATCAAGAGGCCGCTGCGGGTGAAGGTGATCAGCCTGGGAAGCGCCGAGGTGGGCAAGGTGAGGGCGGGGCCAGGGGAGTGGGCGGGCATGGGGCGGGGCCAGGGGAGTGGGCGGGGCCTGGGGTGGGGCCAGGGGGAGTGGGCGGGGCTTGGGGTGGGGCCAGGGGCAGTGGGCGGGGCTTGATGTGGGGCCAGGGGAGTGGGCGGGGCTTGGGGTGGGGCCAGGGGGAGTGGGCGGGGCTTGGGGTGGGGCCAGGGGGAGTGGGCGGGGCTTGGGGTGGGGCCAGGGAGGTGGGGCCAGGGGGGTGGGCGGGGCTTGGGGTGGGGCCAGGGGGAGTGGGCGGGGCTTGCAGGAGTTCAGAATAGTGAGGGGGGATCTCATAGAAACCTATAAAATTCTAACAGGACTTGACAGGGTCGATGCAGGAAGGATGTTCCTGATGGTGGGGGAGTCCAGAACCAGGGGTCATAGTCTAAGGATACAGGGTAAACCTTTCAGGACTGAGATGAGGAGAAATTTCTTCACCCAGAGAGTGGTGAGTCTGTGGATTTCGCTACCACAGAAAGCAGCTGAGGCCAAAACATTATATGTTTTCAAGAAGGAGTTAGATATAGCTCTTGGGTCTAAAGGGATCAAAGGGTATGGGACGAAAGCCGGAACAGGTTACTGATTTGGATGATCAGCCAAATCATAATGAATGGCGGAGCAGGCTCGAAGGGCTGAATGGCCTACTCCTGTTCCTATTTTCTGTGTTTCTATGTTTCTATGAATCCTACATTTGGCCTGTTGTGTCCCTATTGGCTCTACGATATGCGACGCTACCATGCATACGCGATAAACACACAAGCAGATAGAGATAGAAAAAGTAGAAAAGAATAAAGGGGAAAAGTTTGAGGAAATATCTGTTAGTTATTTACTGTCCTTTGAGCTCAATGTGGAGTCTTCGGTTGCTGGTTAGTCCTGCTGTTTGTTGGGGCCCATTTCATGCTTCAACTTTGTTCGATGTCGGATCTTTTTCTCTCTTGAAGTTTACGGGTCTTCTGTGGGTCCGGTGAACAAGAACAAAGAACAGTACAGCACAGGAACAGGCCACTCGGCCCTCCAAGTCTGCGCCGATCTTGATGCCTGCCTAAACTAACACCTTCTGCACTTCCGGGGCCCATATCCCTCTATTCCCTTCCTATTCATATATTTGTCAAGATGTCTCTTAAACGTCGCTATCGTACCTGCTTCCACCACCTCCCCTGGCAGCAAGTTCCAGGCACTCACCACCCTCTTTGTAAAAAACTTGCCTCGCACATCCCCTCTAAACTTTGCCCCTCGCACCTTAAACCTATGTCCCCTAGTAACTGACTCTTCCACCCTGGGAAAAAGCTTCTGACTATCCACTCTGTCCCTGCCGCTCATAACTTTGTAAATCTCTATCGTGTCGCCCCTCCATCTCCGTCGTTCCAGTGAAAACGATCCGAGTTTTTCCAATCTCTCCTCATAGCTAATGCCCTCCAGACCAGGCAACATCCTGGTAAACCTCCTCTGTATCCTCTCCAAAGCCTCCACGTCCTTCTGGTAGTTTGGCGACTAGAATTGCATGCAATATTCTAAGTGTGGCCTAACTGAGGTTCTGTACAGCTGCAACATGACTTGCCAATTTTTATACTCTATGCCCCGACCGATGAAGGCAAGCATGTCGAATGCCTTCTTGACTACCTTATCCACCTGCGTTGCCACTTTCAGTGACCTGTGGACCTGTATGCCCAGATCTCTCTGCCTGTCAATACTCCTAAGGGTTCTGCCATTTACTGTATACCTCCCACCTGCATTAGACCTTCCAAAATGCATAACCTCACATTTGTCCGGATTAAACTCCATCTGCCATTTCTCTGCCCAAGTCTCCAACCGATCTATATCCTGCTGTGTCCTCTGACAATCCTCATCATTATCCGCAACTCCACCAACCTTTGTGTCGTCCGCAAACTTACTAATCAGACCAGCTACATTTTCCTCCAAATCATTTATATATACTACAAAGAGCAAAGGTCCCAGCACTGATCCCTGCGGAACACCACTAGTCACATCCCTCCATTCAGAAAAACACCCATCCACTGATACCCTGTTCTGTGACTGAGCTAGTTCTGTATCCATCTTGCCAGCTCACCTCTGATCCCGTGTGACTTCACCTTTTGTACCTGTCTGCCATGAGGGACCTTGTCAAAGGCTTTACTAAAGTCCATATAGATAACATCCACTGCCCTTCCTTCATCAATCATCTTCGTCACTTCCTCAAAAAACTCAATCAAATTAGTAAGACATGACCTCCCCTTCACAAAATCATGCTGTCTCTCGCTAATAAGTTCGTTTGTTTCCAAATGGGAGTAAATCCTGTCCCGAATAATCCTCTCTAATAGTTTCCCTACCACTGACGTAAGGCTCACCGGCCTACAATTTCCTGGATTATCTTTGCCACCCTTCTTAAACAAAGGCACAACATTGGCTATTCTCCAGTCCTCTGGGACCTCACCTGTAGCCAATGAGGATGTAAAGATTTCTGTCAAGGCCCCAGCAATTTCTTCCCTTGCTTCCCTCAGTATTCTAGGGTAGATCCCATCAGGCCCTGGGGACTTATCTATCTTAATGCTTTGCTACTGCTCTGGTTCCCACCCCCCTGCCACACTAGTTTAAACCCTCCCGAGTGACGCTAGCAAACCTTGCAGCCAGGATATTTGTGCCCTTCCAGTTTAGATGCAACCCGTCCTTCTTGTACAGGTCCTATCTGTCCCTGAAGAGAGCCCAATGGTCCAGATATCTGAAACCCACCCTTCTACACCAGCTGCTCAGCCACGTGTTTAGCTGCACTATCTTCCTATTTCTAGCCTCACTGGCACTTGGCACAGGGAGTAATCCAGAGATTACAACCCTAGAGGTCCTGTTTTTTTAACTTACTACCTAACTCCCTAAACTCCCCCTGCAGGACCTCATCACTCTTCCTAACTATGCCATTGGTACCGATGTGTACCACAACCTCTGGCTGTTCACCCTCCCCCTTCAGAATGCCCCCTGTCCATTCAGAGACATCCTTGACCCTGGCACCAGGGAGGCAACATACCATCCTGGAGTCTCTTTCACGTCCACAGAAGCGCCTATCTGCGCCCCTGACTATAGAATCCCCTATAACTATTGCTCTTCTGCGCATTGTCCCTCCCTGCTGAACAACAGTGCCAGCCGTGGTGCCACTGCTCTGGCTGCTGCTGTTGTTTTCCCCTGATAGGCCATCCCCCTCAACAGTATCCAAAACGGTATACTTGTTAGAGAGGGGGATAGCCACAGGGGATTCCTGCACTGACTGCCTGCCCCTTCTAGCGGTCACCCATCTATCTGCCTGCATCTTGGGTGTAACCACTTCTCTAAAACTCCTGTCTATGACGCTTTCCGCCACCTGCATGCTCCTAAGTGCATCCAGTTGCTGCTCCAACTGATCCATGTGGTCTGTGAGGAGCTGCAATTGGGTACACTTCCTGCAGATGTAGACGTCCGGAACGCTGGAAGCGTCACGGACCTCCCACATCTCACAGGTGAAGCACTTCACCCCTCTAACTGTAATTTCTAGCACTAATTAGTTAATTAATATAAAATAAATAAATACTTATTAAATCCTTACTAAATTATGATACACTTGGGAGAAAGTGAGAGAGAGACAACCAGGAGAGAGCCTTCCTTGTTCCAGCTTCAGTTGCAAACTGCCTTCTGTTCCTTACTCTGTGGCACAATTCAAATAAAAATCCCAGGTTGCCAACAGGTTAATCATGCGACTGGCCCCTTATTTGGAACAGTCTCTCCTGTGAGGTTTGTGGATTGCATTATCTTAGCAGTTCCCGGAATGCGCTTCCTTGCACCTTCAGTGTCTGGCGATCAGAATTCATTTGGGTTAATTGGAGTTGGGAATAGCCCTTTGTCTCCACAAGCAGTGTCTCTTAGTTTGCAAATGTCCTTCCAGCCCAAATGTCTGGTGATCTCTTTAACAAGTCATTTCTTCACTCCAGTAACAGTTTAAAATTAATGTTCATATGATGATTCTTAGCAGGTGGGGGTCTGCATGACGCAGTGCATTCCAGATCCTAACTCCTTGCTGCGTAAAAAGTTTTTCCGCATGGCGCCATTACTTGTTCCAGACCCCTCATGTTTTTGAACACCTCAATCAAATCTCCTTCATCTTCTCCAAGGGGAACAGACCCAGTTTCTCCAATCTACCCCTGAACCGTTCTTGTGAATCTTTTCTGCACTCTAATGCCTTCACATCCTTCCTAAAGTGTGGTTCCCAGAACTGGACACAATACTCCAGTTGAGGCCGAACTAGTGTTTTATATAGGTTTATCATAACTGCTTTCTCAACTTGCCCTGCCACCTTCAATGATTTGTACACATATATCCCCAGGTCTGTCTGCTCTTGCACCCTGTTTAGAATTGTAGCCTTCAATTTATCTCAGTGACTCCTGACAACGCAGAACATGCGCAGAATGATCGTGGACGTCATCAGTACATACAAACATTTGCCAGCTTGTAGTATGAATGCGCATGCACGTGCTGACGTCACCACCCCTCAATAGCTGTGATCACTGGCTCCATTTCCCCCGACAGTACCATGCTCCCTCCTGCCATCCCTGCTTCAGTCGCTGCTTTCAATTTCCTACTGCCTTTCCTCAGCTACTCACTCCTGTCCTTGCGCTTCCCCCCTTCGGCCTGTCGCTCCCCACCTCGCCGCTTCCCCACCTCGGCTGCTCGCTCCTTGCCTCGTGGCTTCCCCCCCTCGGCAGCATGCTCCCCACCTCGCTGTTTCCCTGCTGCGCTGCCCGAAGAAGGGGTGGGGGCGGGGAACTAGCCGCCGAATCGGTAAGGCGGGGAGTGAGCAGCCGAGGGGTGACAGGGTAAGGCAGAGCGATCGGCTGAGGGGGGGACGCAGCGAGGTCTGGAACGAGCAGCTGGGGTAGGGGAGAGGAGGAAGTGGGGAGTGAGTAGCTGAAGCGGCAAGGCGGGGAACAAGTGCCCAGGGGCGGTGGAAGTGGTGAGGGCGCAAGTGATTGGCTGTGGGAAGGCAGCAGTGAGGCGGGAAGCGAGCGGCCAAGAGAAGTGCAATGGCAGGGGGGAGCAGGCTACTGTTGGGGGTGGGATGGAGGCGGCGATTGCAGCCATTGAGGGAATTTGGGTTTAGTTTGTTTTTTGTGACAAATTGAACAGTGCCTTTTTTATTACTGGCAGCTGTCTGAGACGTTGCAGACAGTGAAGTTTCAGTCAGTGAGGCTGCATTTGTGTTGTGCCAGTGCTGCACCACCTAGAGATCAGTAAACGCAGCCTTAATTTATATTGTCTCTGCTCTTGCAGCCCTGCAACCCTCCCAGCATTTATCCAATTCTGGCATCATATGCATTTGTGAGTTCTATCGCCTATCCTGATCAGCTGTACATTCAGCTGCCTGGGCCCTAAGCTTTGTAATTTCCTCCCTAAGGTTCTCTGCCTCTCTACCTTCCTCTCCTTTTAGAGGCTCTTTTTTTTTTATTCATTCACGGGATGTGGCCATCGCTGGCAAGGCCAGCATTTATTGCCCATTTCTATACAATTGAATGGTTTGCTCGGCCAATTCAAAGGGCAGTTAAGAGTCAACCTCACTGCTGTGGGTCTGCAGTTAGATAAGCCAGACCAGGTAAGGACAGCAAATTTCTTTCCTTAAAGGATATAGTAAACCAGGTATGTTTTTATGACACTGCTAATTTCATAGTCACCGATACTGACTGTAGCTCTTTAAAACTTACCTGTTCGTCCAACCTGTCCGAATGTCTCCTTTCAAGGCTCAATTGTTGTGATTTACATTTCCTGTGAAGCAGCTTGGGATGTTTAACTCTGTTAAAGGTGGTATATAAATGTACATTGCTGTTGAAAGGTCCAGACTTGATTAAAAGATGTGAGCTGGAGAGGAAGGATTGGAGTGAAGGGTGAGAGGAATGTACATACTGGGAATTGGACAGTAGCAGACTTTTGAATACTTTGAACAGTGACACATGACACTCTGCAAACTTGCCTTGTAGAGTTTTAAATAGTACAGGATAAATTGGAGCAATGTCAGAAATTCAAGCCGACTGCAAGATTTCAGAACACAATTCAGACTGACATTCCAGTCCGGAGCTGAGGGAGTGCTGCAGTATCAGATGATGCGCCGTCATTCAGATGATGTGTTCAACCATCTGCTTATTCATGTGGACATAAAAGATCCCAAAATGCTATTTGAAGAACAGGAGTGTTTTCCCAGTGCCCTGCCCAATATTTACACCACCAGAACAGATGAACTGATCAGATTATCTCATGTACTACTTGCTGAGACCTTGTTTGCCTGCAAAATTAATTCATTAGCTAAGAAGTGCTTTGGGATGTCCTATGATCATGAAGGACACTATATAAATGCAACAACGTAGGGATGAAGAGGGATGTGGTCCTGCAGAAAAAGTTTAGGGAGCTAGGGAAGAAATTAGCAAGCTGGACCTCAAAAGTAGTAATCTCCAGATTACTCCCAGTACTACGTGCAAGTGAGTATAGAAATAGGGGGATAGTGCAGATGAATGCGTGGCTGGAAAGATGGTGCAGGGGGGAGGGCTTTAGATTCCTGGGACATTAGGACCAGTTCTGGAGAAGGTGGGACCTGTACAGGCCGGATGGGTTGTACCTGAACAGACCTGAGACTAATATCCTTACGGGGCGATTTGCTAGTGCTGTTGGGCGGGTTTAAACTAACTTGGCAAGGGTGTGGAAACCAGGAGATACTATAGGAGAGGAACACCAAGGTGCACAGAGAATTGAAAGAGACAGTTAGCAGTAGAGTAGTGTCACGCATACCGGAAGTGCAATGATATAAATTATGGACTAACTCTTCAGTTATGAACCTTTATTTTGAAAAGTGAACAATGGTCCAAAATGGCCACTGAAAAAAGAAGATTGGCCTTTCTGAATTCAAACTGTCTGACAAAGAGAAAGGACAAGTCTTGAAAGCTAAGAGGTGTCAGTTACACCCCATCCTAAAACATTCCAGAATTGAATGTCTCCCTCTGAAACAAAGAAGGTGTGAAGTAGCCACGTCCTGGGCCATTATGGGGATGCAGTGGCGTAGTTGTATTATCACTGGACTCGTAACCCAAGTTCAAGAGTTCACCTACCTAGGCTCAACTATCACCAGTAACCTGTGTCTCGATGCAGAAATCAACAAGCGCATGGGAAAGGCTTCCACTGCTATAGCCAGACTGGCCAAGAGAGTGTGGGAAAATGGCGCACTGACACGGAACACAAAAGTCCGAGTGTATCAAGCCTGTGTCCTCAGTGCCTTGCTCTACGGCAGCGAGGTCTGGACAACGTATATCAGCCAAGAGCGACGTCTCAATTTATTCCATCTTTGCTGCCTCCGGAGAATCCTTGGCATCAGGTGGCAGGACCGTATCTCCAACACAGAAGTCCTCGAGGCGGCCAACATCCCCAGCATATACACCTGACTGAGCCAGTGGCTCTTGAGATGGCTTGGCCATGTGAGCCGCATGGAAGATGGCAGGATCCCCAAGGACACATTGTACAGCGAGCTCGTCACTGGTATCAGACCCACCGGCTGTCCATGTCTCCGCTTTAAAGATGTCTGCAAACGTGATGTGAAGTCCTGTGACATTGATCACGTCAGTTGCCAGTGATTGCCAGAGCTGGTGGACAGCAATAAAGGCGGAGCTAAAGTGTGGTGAGTCGAAGAGACTTAGCAGCTGGCTGGAAAAAAAGACAGAAGTGCAAGAGGAGAGCCAACTGTGTAACAGCCCCGACAACTAGTTTTATCTGTGGCACCTGTGGAAGAGTCTGTCACTCTAGAATTGGCTTTTATAGCCACTCCAGGCGCTGCTTCACAAACCACTGACCACCTCCAGGTGCTTACCCATTGTCTCTCAAGACAAGGAGGCCAAAGAAGAAGAAGTAACCCAGAGACCCAGGTATTGATCTGGGGATATGGGTTCGAATCCCACCACAGCAGAAGGTGGAATTTGAATTTAATTAATAAATCTAGAATTAAAAGCTAGTCTAATGATGGCCATGAAACCATTGTCGATTGTTGTAAAAACCCATCTGGTTCACTAATGTCCTTTAGGGAAGGAAATCTGCTGTCCTTACCTGGTCTGGCCTACATGTGACTCCAGACCCACAGCAATGTGGTTAACTCTTCCATGCCCTCTGAAATGGCCTAGCATGCCACTCAGTTGTACCTAACCGCTACGAAGTCAATAAAAAGGAATAAAACCAGACGGACCACCCAGCATCGACCGAGGCACCGGAAACGATAACGGCAAACCCAGCCCTGTTGACTCTTCAAAGTCCTCCTTACTAACATCTGGGGGCACGTGCCAAAGTTGGGAGAGCTGTCCCACAGACTAGTCAAGCAACAACCTGACAGTCATACTCACGGAATCATAACTTACAGAATGTCCCAGACACTGCAATCACTATCCCTGGGTATGTTTTGTCCCACCGGCAGGGCAGATCCAGCAGAGGTGGCGGGACAGTGGTCTACATTAGGGAGGGAGTTGCCCTGGGAGTCCTCAACATCGACTCTGGACCCCATGAAGTCTCATGGCATCAAGTCAAACCTGGGCAAGGTAACTTCCTACTGATTACCACCTACTGCCCTCCCTCAGCTGATGAGTCAGTACTCCTCCATGTTGAACACCACTTGGAAGAAGCACTGAGGGAGGCAAGGGCACAAAATGTACTCTGGGTGGGGGACTTCAATGTCCATCACCAAGAGTGGCTCAGTAGCACCACTACTGACTGAGCTGGCCGAGTAAAGGACATAGCTGCCAGACTGTGTCTGCGGCAGGTGGTGGGGGAACCAACACGAGGGAAAAACATACTTGACCTTGTCCTCACCAATCTGCCTGCTGCAAATGCTTCTGTCTTTGACTGTATTGGTAGGAGTGACCACCGCACAGTCCTTGTGGAGACGAAGTCCCGCCTTCACATTGAGGATACCGTCCATTGTGTTGTATGGCACCATCACTGTGCTAAATGGGATAGATTTCGAACAGATCTAGCAATACAAAACTGGGCATCAACGAGGCACTGTGGGCTATCAGCAGCAGCAGAATTGTACTCAACCACAATCTGTAACCTCATGGCCCGGCATATCCCCCGACCAATACCATCAAGCCAGGAGACCAACCCTGGTTCAATGAAGAGTGCAGGAGGGCATGCCAGGAGCAGCACCAGGCATACCTCAAAATGAGGTGTCAACCTGGTGAAGCTACAACACAGGACTATCTGCATGCCAAACTGCGTAAGCAGCATGCAATAGCCAGAGCAATGCGATCCCATAACCAACGGATCAGATCTAAGCTCTGCAGTCCTGCCACATCCAGCCGTGAATGGTGGTGGACAATTAAACAACTAACTCGAGGAGGTGGCTCCACAAATATCCCCATCCTCAATAATGGGGGAGCCCAGCACATCACTACGAAAGATAAGGCAGAAGCATTTGCAAGTCTTCAGCCAGAAGTGCCAAGTTGATGATCCATCTCGGCCTCCTCCTGAAGTCCCCAGCATCACAGATGCCAGTCTTCCGCCAATTTAATTCACTCCGCGTGATATCAAGAAACGCGTGATATCAAGAAATGACTGAAGGCACTGGATACTGCAAAGGCTATGGGTCCTGACAATGTTCCGTCAATAGTACTGAAGACCTGTGCTCCAGAACTTGCCGCACCCCTAGCCAAGCTGTTCCAGTATAGCTACAACACTGGCATCTACCCGGCAATGTGGAAAATTGCCCAGGTATGTCCTGTACACAAAAAGCAGGACAAGTCCAACCCAGCCGATTACCGCCCCATCAGTCTACTCTCAATCATCAGCAAAGTGATGGAAGGTGTCATCAACAGTGCCATCAAACAGCACTTGCTTAGTAATAACTTGCTCAGTGATACTCAGTTTGGGTTCCGCCAGGGCCACTCAGCACCTGACCTCATTACAGCCTTGGTTCAAACATGGACAAAAGAGCTGAACTCAAGAGGTGAGGTGAGAGTGACTGCCCTTGACATCAATGCAGCATTTGACCATGTATGGCATCAAGGATCCCTCGCAAAACTGGAGTCAATGGGAATCAGTGGGAAGACTCTCTGCTGGTTAGAGTCATACCTAACACAAAAGGAAGATGGCTGTGGTTGTTGGAGGTCAATCATCTGAGCTTCAGGACATCACTGCAGGAGTTCCTCAGGGTAGTGTCCTCGGCCCAACCATCTTCAGCTGCTTCATCAATGACCTTCCTTCAATCATAAGTTCAGAAGTGGGGATGTTCGCTGATGATTGCACAATGTTCAGCACCGTTCACGACTCCTCAAATACTGAAGCAGTCCGTGTAGAAATGCAGCAAGACCTGGACAATATCCAGGCTTGGACTGATAAGTGGCAAGTAACATTCACGCCAAACAAGTGCCAGGCAATGACCATCTCCAACAAGAGAGAATCTCACCATCTCCTTGATATTCAATGGCATTACCATCGCTGAATCCCCCACTATCAACATCCTAGGGGCTACCATTGACCAGAGACTTACATGACCTGCGGGAAGAACACGGAGCGGATAGAGCCTGAGGATCGTGGACTAGAGCACTTAGCTTCCGGGAGCGGAGAGGAGTTCAGGAGCGCTGGAGTTTGAAAGCCAAGTGAGCAACTGGAGGGCGGCACAGTGGCGCAGTGGTTAGCACCGCAGCCTCACAGCTCCAGCGACCCAGGTTCAATTCTGGGTACTGCCTGTGTGGAGTTTGCAAGTTCTCCTTGTGTCTGCGTGGGTTTCCTCCGGGTGCTCCGGTTTCCTCCCACAGCCAAAAGACTTGCAGGTTGATAGGTAATTGGCCATTATAAATTGCCCCTAGTATAGGTAGGTGGTAGGGGAATATAGGGACGGGTGAGGATGTGGTAGGAATATGGGATTAGTGTAGGATTAGTATAAATGGGTGGTTAATGGTCGGCACAGACTCGGTGGGCCGAAGGGCTTGTTTCAGTGCTGTATCTCTAAATCTAAAATCTAAACAATACCGTGGCTACAAGAGCAGGTCAGAGGCTCAGAATCCTGCGGCGAGTAACTCACCTGACTCCCCAAAGCCTGTCCACCATCTACAAGGCACAAGTCAGGAGTGTGATGGAATACTCTCCACTTGCCTGGATGGGTGCAGCTCCAACAACACTCACGAAGCTCGACACCATCCAGGACAAAGCAGCCCGCTTGATTGGCACACCATCCACAAACATTCACTCTCTCCACCACCAGTGCACAGTGGCAGCAGTGTGTACCATCTACAAGATTCACTGCAGCAACGCACCAAGGCTCCTTCGACAGCACCTTCCAAACCCGTGACCTCTACCACCTCGAAGGACAAGGGCAGCAGATGCATTGGAACACCACCACCTGCAAGTTCCCGTCCAAGTCACACACCATCCTGACTTGGAACTATATCGCCGTTCCTTCACTGCTGCTGGGTCAAAATCCTGGAACTCCCTTCATAACAGCACTGTGGGTGTACCTACCTCACATGGACTGCAGCGGTTCAAGAAGGCAGCTCACCACCACCTTCTCAAGGGCAATTAGGGATGGGCAATAAATGCTGGCATAGCCAGTGATGCCCACATCCCATGAATGAATTTAAAAAAAAAAAAATTGCGATCACCATGGGTTAGAGATCAGGATATCACCTCCCAGGAGATTAGAACTAACACAGCTTTACCTTTGTTAAAGAGAGAGAGGCAGAGAAAGAGAGAGAAGCAACATCCAGCAGCTTGTTTTCCAGCAAGCCAGAAGGTACTTGCCCTGCTGTAAAATCCTACATCTACATTAGAAAGCAGTGAACTACAAGTGTCCCACCATCTTCAACTGAACTTTCAATCAAGAGAGAAATCTACAATCATCGCAGGCCTGCACTCATCGAGAACTTAATTTCCAGGAGAATTCAACAGGTTTATTCAGACCTCCCCCCCCCCCCCCCCCACTTAAAAAAAGGCTTTCCTTTTTTCCATTCACTATCTGTCTCTTCTTGTGTGTGTGTGGGAGAATGCGTGAGTGGATGCGGTTGTGACAATTTTGGGATAAGGCGTATTGATCAATAAACAATTGATTTTCTGTTTTTTTTTAAACCTACAAGAAAGTCTGTTGCTATCTGCTTATTTGAAAAATACAACACCAAGTCGTCATACCATTAAGAAGGCTAGTGGTATGTTAGCCTTTATTGCAAGAGGATTTGAGTATGGGAGTAGTTAAGTCTTGCTTCAATTGTATAGGACCTTGGTTAGATGGCACCTGGAGTACTGTGTGCAGTTTTGGTCCCCTTACCTTCAGAAGGATATTGCTACCATAGAGTGAGTGCAACGAAGGTTCACCAGACTTGTTTCCGGGATGGTGGGACTGTCCTATGAAGAGAGATTGGGGAAACTGGGCCTGTATTCTCCAGAGTTTCGAAGAATGAGAGGTGATCTCATTGAAACCTACAAAATACTGAAAGGCTTAGACAGGGTAGATGCAGGTAAGATGTTTTCCCTGGTTGGGGAGTCTAGAGCCAGGGGACAAAATTTCAAAATAAGGCGGAAGCCACTTAGGACAGAGATAAGGAGAAATTACCTTCTGGGAGAGCAGTGGAGAGGAGCGGACCTGCGGGAAGAACATGGAGCAGATAGAGCCTGAGGATCGTGGCCTAGAGAACTTAGCTTCCAGGAGAGCAGCGGAGAGGAGTTCAGGAGCGCTGGAGTTTGAAAGCCAAGTGAGCAATGGCGTCACATGAAAGCTACAAGGTGATTGGTTGGTGAGTAACTGCTGTTAGGGAAGAACTCTAAATAGCTGAGTGAGTATACTGCTGTTAGGGTGAGTATGTAAATCGCTTAATAAGGAATAAGTGAGTAGCTGTTTATTTTTGAGTAGGGTTAATTTTAATTCGTAAGTTGTATTGATTTTTAGTCGGATTTATCAGTACTAGTAAGGTTTTATTAATTCTAAGCTGTTGTAGTGTTGGTAAGGTTTTTCGGGGCAGTAGCAAAGAGTCAACTTATAAATGAAGAAATGGCAGGGTTGCTTCAACATCGAGAGTGCCCCTGCTGTGCTATGTGGGAGCACCACCTATAAAATTCTAACAGGACTTGACAGGGTAGATGCAGGAAGGATGTTCCCGATGGTGGGGGAGTCCAGAACCAGGGGTCATAGACTAAGGATACGGGTAAACCTTTCAGGACTGAGATGAGGAGACATCTCTTCACCCAGAGAGTGGTGAACCTGTGGAATTCGCTGCCACAGAACGCAGTTGAGGCCAAAACATTGAATGTTTTCAAGAAGGAGTTAGATATAGCTCTTGGGTCTAAAGAGATAAAAGGGTATGGGGCGAAAGCAGGAACAGGCTACTGAGTTGGATGATTAGCCACGATCATAATGAATGATGGAGCAGGCTCGAAGGGCCATATGGCCTTCTCCTGCCCCTATTTCTATGTTTCCAGGATGCCTCCCGTATCTTGGAGAACTATTTGTGCAGGAAGTGTTGTCAATTGAAGCAGCTTGAGCTCCGGGTTTTGGAACTTGAGCGGCAACTGGTGACACTGCGGTGCATTCATGAGGATGAAAGCTATGTGGATAGCACGTTTATAGATGTGGTCACCCCACAGCTTAAGAGTATGCAGAGAGAGAGGGAATGGGTGACCACCAGACAGTAAAAAAGAAGCAAACAGGTAGTGCAGGAGACCCCTGAGTGCATCTCATTCTCCAACAGGTATTCAGTTCTGAATATTGAGGAAAATGATGCTTCACCTGGGGAGTGCAGCCAGACCCAAGTCCATGGCACCACGGGTGGCTCAGCTGCACAGGGGTGTACAGGGAAGACTGGAAGAGCCATAGTGATAGATGATTCAATTAGGCTGGGAACAGACAGGCATTTCTGTGGCCGCAGACGTGAATCCAGGATGGTGTGTTGTCGTCCTGGTGCCAGAGTCAAGGATGTCACCTAGCGGCTGCAGAGCATCCTGAAGGGGGAGGGTGAACAGCCAGCAGTCGTGGTCTACATCGGAACCAAAGACTTGGGGACAAAGAGGGATGTGGTCTTGCAGTCAGAATTTAGGGAGTTAGGTAAGAAATTGGCAAGCAGGACCTCAAAAGTAATAATCTCCGGATTACTCCCAGTGTCACGTGCAAGTGAGTATAGAAATAGAAGGATAAGACAGATGAATGCGAGGCTGGAAAGATGGTGCAGGAGGGAGGACTTCAGATTCCTGGGACATTGGGACCAGCTCTGGGGGAGATGGCATCTGTACAGGCCGGACTGGTTGCACCTGAACAGAGCTGGGACTGAGTTCCTTGCAGGATGTTTTGCTTGTGCTGTTGGGGAGGGTTTAAATAAGTTTGGCAGGGGAGGGTGGGAACCTGAGGGTAGAATGAGCTGGGACAAAATCAAATTAAAATGGAAGGTGGAAAATTAATGGATGAGTCTGGAAGACCGAGGAAAAAAGGGTTAGAAAATAAAAAAAAAAGAGTTTGGCAGTGCTCAAAGGTATCTAGTTCAATGCAAGGAGTATAGCAAATACAGCAGATGAGCTGAGGGCACAGATAGACAGGTGGCAGTATGATATCATAGCTGTTACAGAAACATGGCTTAAGGAAGGACAGGAATGGCAGCTCAACATTCCTGGATTTTCAGATGTGATGGGGAGGGGGAGTGGCAATTTTGGTCAAGGAAACTATTACAGCTGTGAGGAGGGATGATATGTTGTAAGATTCATCAAATGAGGCCATACGGATTGAGCTAAGGGACAAAATAAAGGGTCAATCACACTGCTGGGAGTGTACTATAGACCCCCAAACAGTCAGAGGGAAATAGAAGAGCAGATGTTTAGGCAAATCTCTGAGAAGTGCAAGAACAATAGGGCAGTAATAGTAGGGGATTTTAATTACCCCAGTATTACGTGGATAGTTTTAGTGTGAAAGGAATTGAGGGAGCAGCATTCTTGAGATGCATTCAGGAGAACGTTTTTGCCCAGTATGTATCAAAGCCAACAAGAGAGGGTGCAGTTTTAGACTGAGTTTTAGAAAATGAAGATGGGCAGGTGGAAGGAGTGGCAGTGGGAGAGCATTTTGGTGTAGTGATCATAATTCAGTCAGTTTTAGCATAATTATGGAAAAGGACAGAGATAGAACAGGAGTTAGAGATCTCAATTGGGGCAAGGCCAATTTTACTAAATTGAGGAGTGATTTAGCGAAAGTGGACTGGAAACAGCTACTTGAAGGTAAATCAGTGTCAGAACAGTGGGAGGCATTCAAAGGGGAGATTCAAGGGGTTCAGAGAAAACATGTTCACACAAAGAAAAAGGGTGGGACGGCCAAATCTAGAGCCCCATGGATGTCAACGAGCTTACAGGGTAAGATAAAGCAGAAAAGGAAAGCTTATGTCTGACACCGGGAACTCAATACTACAGAATGCCGAGAGGAGTATAGAAAGTGGAGAGGTGAAATCAAAAGGAAATCAGGAAAGCAAAGAGATGGCATGAAAGAATATTGGCAAACAAAATCAAGGTGAACCCAGAGATATTTTTTCAGTACATTAAGAGTAAGAAGATAACTAAAGAGAGAGTAGGGCCCATAAAAGAACAAAAAGGTAATCTGCGTAGGAGCAGAAGCTATTGGTATGGTTCTTAATGAATGATTTGCATCCGTCTTCACAAAAGAGGGGGATGATACAGATATTGTAGTTAAGGAGGAAGAGTGTGCAGTATTGGATGTGATATACATAGGGAGCGAGGAAATATTAATGGGGTTAGCATCCTTGAAAGTTGATAAACCACCAGGGCCAGATGAAATGTATCCTAGGCTGTTAAAAGAAGGAAGAGAGGAAATAGCAGAGGGTATGACCATCATTTTCCAGTCCTCGCTGGATACAGGTGTGGTGCCGAAGGATTGGAGAATTGCTACCGTCGTACCTGTGTTTAAAAAGGGAGCAAAGGATAGACCAAATAATTACAGGCCAGTCAGTCTGGCCTCCATAGTGGGCAAATTATTGGAATCTATTCTGAGAGACAGGATAAACTGTCACTTAGAAAGGCAAAGGTTAATCAAGGCTAGTCAGCATGGATTTGTTAAGGGAAGATCTTGTTTGACCAACTTGATCGAATTTTTCGAAGAAGTAACAAGAAAGATAGATGTGGGCAGTGTAGTTGATGTGGTCTGCATGGATTTTAGCAAGGCTTTTGACAAGGTCCCACATGGCAGACTGGTTTAAAAAAAAAAATCCTATGGGATGCAGGGAAATGCAGCAAGGTGGATATAAACTTGGCTCAGTGGCAGAAAACAAAGGGTAATTGTTGACAGCTGTTTTAGCGACTGGAGGGCTGTTTCCAGTGGCGTTCTGCAGGGCTCAGTACTGGGTCCCCTGCTTTTTGTGTTGTATATTAATGATTTGGATGTAAATGTAGGGGGCATGATCAAGAGTTTGCGGACGACACAAAGATTGGCCGTGTGGTAGGTAGCGAGGAGGATAGCTGTAGGCTGCAGGAAGATATTGATGGTCTGGTCAGATGGGCAGAAAAGTGGCAAATAGAATTCAACCTGGAGAAGTGTGAGGTGATGCATTTGGGGAGGTCAAACAAGGCAAAGGAATACACGATTAATGGGAAAATACTGAGAAGTGTAGAGGAAGTGAGGGACCTTGGAGTGAATGTCCACAGATCCCAGAAGGTAGCAGGACAGGTTGATAAGGTGGTTAAGAAGGCATATGGATTCCTTTTCTTTATTAGTCGATGTATAGAATATAAGAGCAGGGAGGTTATGCTGGAACTGTAGAATTCATTGGTTATGCCACAACTTGAGTACTGTGTGAAGTTCTGGTCACCTCATTACAGAAAGGATGCAATTGCACTAGAGAGGGTACAGAGGAGATTTACAAGGATGTTGCCAGGACTGGAAAAATGCAACTATGGGGAAAGACTGGATAGGCTGGTGTTAGCGGGAATGAATGTAGAAGAATCACTCAACACTCAGGTCTGCTCCAATGTCAAACAGTTTATTTAGTTATGCCAGCGGGGAGCAGGTCACTGGTCTGTCCAGATGCCTCTCCACCGAACAAAGGAAAATCATCAATACTTATACATTTTCAAACAGTTACTCAGCCCATCCTGGCTGGACATGGTCCAATCACAATGATTATAGATCATATACATTGATTATTAGAGCCAACAGAAGTGGTTACTAGGCATGGAGGGACTGTACAACCGCCCCATAGACAGATAGGGGATTACTCATGATGTTTTCCATTCCCTCTTATCCAGTATCCCTGGTTCTCATGTACGCATACCATCTTATCTTGACCTTGTTACAGGCTGGTACCTTTGTCAGCATTCCACAGGGACATCTGCTTTCCATTTAATGAGTCTTTGTTTGAATTTATGTTACTCAGCTCCTGTGTGGAATGTGGTCAAGTTGGCTAAGCCCTATGATGCCTTGCAACCTCTTCATTGTTCACTAAGATTATACGTTACTGGTTATTCAAATAACATTTAAACAGTATGATATTTACTGCAGGTGCCTCTGCGCTTGGGAATACCCTACAACAGCTGGGGTTGTTTTCCTTGAAACAGAGAAGGCTGATTGAAATTGAAATGCCTAGATAGAGTGGAGGTGAAGGGTCTACTCACCTTAGCAGAGAGGTCAGTGATGAGGGGGCATAGATTTAAAGTGATTGGTAGAAAAAATAGAAGGGTGATGAGGAAAAACCTTTTCACCCAAAGGGTGGTGGGGGTCTGGAACTCGCTGCCTGAAAGGGTAGTTGAGGCAGAGACCCGCAACTCATTCAAAAGAAGTCTGGATATGCACCTCAAGTTCCGTAACCTGCAGGGCTACGGACCAAATGCTGGACGTTGGGATCAGAATAGATGGATCATTTATCGGTTCGCACAGACACGATGGGACAAGTGGCCTCTTATGTGTCTTAAACTTTAGGGCATTATGAATCTTTGGAATTCTCTACCCCAGAGGGCTGTGGAAGCTCAGTCATTGAGTATGTTTAAAGCACAGATTGATAGATTTCTAAATACAAATGACATAAGGGCGACATGAGGTTAGTGTGGGAAAAAGGCGCTGAAGTGGAAGATCAGCCATGATCATATTGAATGGCAAGGCAGGCTTGATGGGCTGAATGGCCTACTCCTGCTCCTATGTTAACTCTAATAAAACACTTGCTGCGGTCTGATTGGGAGTTGAACAGTAGGAACCACCCACATCGCACCACATGGCCATAACAGTAGGAAATAGTAAAGTATTAGGTGGGGGCAGAGTGACAGCATTAGTACTAGAGAAGGGAGTAGCTCTGTATTAGATGGGAGTGTACTGAGAAGAACTACGCGGAATGCAAAGACAGGATTACAATGCATGTGTATAAATGCCCAAAGTGTGGTGAATAAGTTTGGTGTTCAAATAGCTGTGTGGGAATGTGATGTAGTGACAACAATGGAAATGTGGCTTAAAAATGATGAGTACTGGGAAATTAACATTCAGGGATACAAAGTGTTCAGAAAAGATAGGGTAAGGAAAAAGGGAGGTGGTGTGGCAGTCCTGATTAGAGAAGGCATTGCAGTCCTGGAAAGGGAGGATGTCCTTGAAGAGGAACGGACAGAATCCATCTGGTTAGAGTTGAGGAGCAAAAAGAATATGATCATGGTACTAGGGGTATTCTATAGGCCTCCAAATAGTGAGTGATAGAGGAGCAAATCTACAGGGAAATCACAGAGATGTGCAAGAACTATAGAGTGGTGATATTGGGGGACTTTAATTACCCAAATATCTATTGGGTTAATTTTAGAGTAAAGGGCAAGGAGGGGGAGGAATTGTTAAAATGTGTTCTGTCGAACTTCCTTGATCAGTATGTTCTCAGCCCAACTAGAATAGTGGCATTTCTGGATCTGGTGCTGGGGATTGAGGTGGGCCAAGTGGACCAAATGAAGCAGCGATTTACTTGCACTTCTTTCAATTTAGTTTACTGTATTCGCTGCTCACAATGCAGTTGCTCCCACATTAGGGAGATCAAATGCAGATTGGGTGACTGCTCTGTGGACACGTCCGCTCAGTCCGCAAGCATGACCCTGAACTTCGGTTGCTTGCCGTTTTAATTCGCCACCCTGCTCTCATGCTTACATTTCTGTCCTTGGCCTGCTGCAATGTTCCAGTGAACCTCAAAGCAAGTTTGAGGAACAGCACCTTCTCTTCCGATTAGGCACTCTACTGCTTTCTGGACTCAACATTGAGTTCAACAACTTCAGAGAATGACTGCCTTTTTAAAAAGTTTTTTTTTAATCATGTGCCTGTCTTAGACTTGTTTTTCATGTTTGTGTTTTTGGACAGAGCTGTTCATTATTCTGCCATTAACACTCCCTCTGGACTAAAGGCCAGTTCGGGTCTGCAAATTAAAGCTGACTTGAGCCCGACAGAACCACATCCGACCCTGAGCCCGACCCGACCCGACCATCAGTTTGCCTACCTTCCGTTTTTCACTTAGCACAAGCTTAAAATAACTATAACAAAACCACCTTTCAAGTCCAAAAAGTACATTAACATTGGAGCCACTTGCCAGAGGTGGTGATAGAGCGTGTCTGACCCTACCCGGCCCGAATGCCAGACCCGGAAGTGCGACCCAACTCGATCCAAACCTGACACATCATGTTGGGATCGGGTCAGGTAGCTGGCCTTTACTCTGGACTAATGCTTTGTCTTTTATTACGACTATTATCACTCCCTTTGCCTTTGTTCCATGACAACTTTGTTATTTAATCTCTCCTGCCCTCTGCCCGATCATACACCTTACCTTTTGTTCTTCTTCCCTTCCCTCTCCCCTTTTGCTTGCGCAGAGCTTATTACATTTCGAACTTTTGCCAATTCTGATGAAAGGTCACAGAACTGAAATGTTAACTCTGCTTTTCTCTGCACAAATGCTGCCAGACCTGCTGAGTATTTCCAGCACTTTCTGTTTTTATTTCAGAATATGAGAATAGGATGGCAGTCAACATAAAAGTGAGCCCAAAGATCTTCTATCAGCATGTAAATAGTAAGCCAGTAGTGAGAGGTGGAGTGGGGTTGACAGGGGACCAAGAGGGTAATATATGCTCAGAGGTGCAGGGCAAGGCTAATATACTTAATGAGTACTTTGTATCAGTGTTCACTAAGGAAACAGAAGCTAGCAAAATATCAGTAGAAGCAGAGAGAGTAGAGGCATTGGATAGAATAAAAATTGAGAGGGGTAAGGCTGGCTATGCTTAATGTAGGTCAATCCGGATGGCTCGCATCCTAGATTAGAAAGGAAGTGGGGATGGAGATAGCGGAAGGGCTTGCCATAATCTTCCAATCTTCCTTGGATACGGGGGGAGGTGCCAGAGGATTGGAGAGTGGTGAATGTGGGCCCCTTATTCAAGGAAGAGTGTAGGGACAGTCCTAACAACTACAGGCCAGTTAGTTCAACATCTAGTGGGTAAGGTTTCAGAAACAATAATCGGAAAATATCAACGGTCACTTGGAGAGGTTTGAGTTAATAAAGGAGAGTCTGTATGGATTTGTAAAAGGCAGATCATGCTTGACTAATATAATTGAATTTTTGATGAAGTAACAGAGAAGGTTGATGAAGGGAATGCAGTGGATGTTGTTTATTTTATTTTATTTAGAGATACAGCACTGAAACAGGTCCTTCGGCCCACCGAGTCTGTGCCGACCATCAACCACCCATTTATACTAATCCTACCACATCCCCACCACCTATCTATACTAGGGGCAATTTATAATGGCCAATTTACCTATCAACCTGCAAGTCTTTGGCTGTGGGAGGAAACCGGAGCACCCGGCGAAAACCCACGCAGTCACAGGGAGAACTTGCAAACTCCGCGCAGGCAGTACCCAGAATTGAACCTGGGTCCCTGGAGCTGTGAGGCTGCGGTGCTAACCACTGTGCTACCCATGGATTTTAAGAAAGCATTTGATAAGGTACCACATAAAAGGCTGGTTAACAAAATTGTGGCTCATGGAATAAGAGGGTAAATGTCCAATTGGATAAAAACTTGGCTTAAGGACAGAAAACGGCGAGTTGCAGTAAATGGTTGCTTTTCACACTGGAGGATGGTAGACAGTGGCGTTCCCCAAGGGTCAGTGTTAGGACCACTACTTTTTTTCCTATATATAAATGCAGAGGCACTAGAGGAGTATAGAAAGTGTCGGGGGTGGGGGGGTACTTAAAAAAAAAAGTAATTAGGAGAGTGAAGAGGGGACATAAAAAAACACTGGCGGACAAGATACAGGACACTTCTCAGGCATTTTATAAGCATATTAAGGGCAAGAGGATAACCAGGGAAAGAGTAGGGCCCATTACGGACCAAAGAGGCAATCTGTGTGTGGATCCGGAGGACTTAGGTGAGGTTTTAAATGATTACTTTTCATCTGTGTTCACTCTGGAGAAGGACGATGTAGGTGTAGAGATCAGGGATGGGGATTGTGATATACTTGACTGTATTAGCATTGAAAGAGAGGAAGTATTAGCTGTTTTAACAGGCTTAAAAGTGGATAAATCCCCAGGCCTATATGAGATGTATCCCAGGCTGTTATGTGAGGCAAGGGAGGAGATAGCAGGGGCTCTGACACAAATATTCAAATCCTCTCTGGCCACAGGAGAGGTACCAGAGGACTGGAGGACAGCGAATGTGGTAACATTATTCAAGAAGGGTAGCAGGGATAAACCAGGTAATTACAGGCCAGTGAGTCTAACATCAGTGGTTGGGAAACTATTTCACTCAGAGGGTGGTTGGAATCTGGAATGCACTACCTGAAGAGGTGGTAGAGGGGGGAACCCTCACAACATTTAAGAAGTATTTAGCTGAGCACTTGAAATGCCATAGCATACAAGGCTACGGGCCAAATGCTAGAAAATGGGATTAGAATAGTTAGGTGCTTGATGGCTGGCACAGACACGATGGGCTGAAGGGCCTGTTTCTGTGCTGTATAACTATGACTTGGATCTTGGAATATAGAGTAGAAACTCAAAATTTGCTGATGACACCAAACTTGGAGGTGCGGCAAACAGTGAGGATGATATGAACCGCCTGGAACAGGGCATAGATTGGCTAGCGGAATGGGCAGATGGAATTTAATACTGACAGGTATGAGGTGATGCATTTTGGCAGAAGGAATAGGGAGAGGCAATATGGACTTAAAGAGTGCAGGAACCGAGGGACCTGGGGTTGCACGTGCATCGATCTTTGAAGTTGGCAGGACATATTGAGAGAGTGGTTAGTAAAGCATATGGGATCTTGGGCTTCATAAATAGAGGCATTGAGTACAAAAGCAGGGAGGTTATGCTGAACCTTTGTAAAGCTCTGATTAAGCCCCAACTGGTGTATTGCGTCCAGTTCTGGTCACCACAATCAGAAAGGATCTGAGGGACCTTGAGGGGGTGCAGAGGAGATTTACCAGAATGGTTCCAGGGATGGGGGATTTTAGTTACAAGGTTAGGTTGGAAAGGTTGTGTTTGTTCTCCTTACAACAAAGGAGATTGAGGGGAGATTTAATAGAATGTGTAAGATTATGACAGGCTTAATTAATTTAGACAAGGAAAAAATGATGCCATTAACAAATTGTCCAAGAACTAGGGGACACAGATTGAAGCTTTTGGCCAAAAGATGTAGGGGGAATATGAGAAGCAATTTTTTACGCAGTGAGTGTTAATGACCTGGAACTTGTTCCCCACAATGCTGGTGGAAGCGGAAGCAATTAATCACTTCATGAGGAAGTTGGATGGCCAATGGAGAGAACTAGACTTGCAAGGCTACGGGGATCAAGCGGAGGAGTAGGACTGACTGCATAGCTCCATGGAGAGCTGGCACGGACTTGATGGGCTGAATGGCCTCCTTTTGTGCAGTAAATTACTGAGTTCCCCTCTCCAATGTTGCAGTCCAGTGAAGTATAGAAATACCACGGTTGCCGAACATCTGGAACTATAACAGTACTTTTACACTGATGTACACAGCTGTTATAAACTCTGACTCTGTCTCTGGTGACAGTTTTGAACTATTTGCATATGTGACTTAAAAGCAGAAAATGCTGGAAATACTCAGGTCTGGCAGCATCTGGAGAGAGGAACATAGTTAACGTTTCAGTTCTGTGACCTTTCATTGGAATGTAAAAGACCCAATAGCACTATTTCAAAGACGACCAGTTCTGATGAAAGGTCACAGACCTGAAACATTAACTCTGTTTCTGTAACAATTGATACTTGCAGACCTGCTGAGTATTTCCAGCATTTTCTGTTTTTAATTTCAGATATCCAGTATTTGCTGTATTTTGCGTTAGTATTAGTCCATAATATGACTGCTGTTTGTGTCTAAAATTTCTGTACTACAGTTCAAACATACAAGCTCCTCAGTTTTGCTGCTCAGCACAGTACATATTTAACCTTACGCCACATAGGAAAGAAGAAATGCCACCAGAAATACAGTCTCACTCCCCCTCTGCTGCAGTTATCCAAAAAATGCCACTGACTAAAATGACAAAATGCAAAGGGGAAAAAAATTGCATTTATATAGCGGGACCACCAGACATCTCAAAGTGCTTAACAGCCACTGAAATATTTCTGATGACTGCATAGTGTTCAGTACCATTCGCACTCCTCAGATACCGAAGCGGTCTGTGCATGCATGCAGCAAGACCTGGACAACATTCAGGCTTATGCTGATAAGTGGCAAGTAATATTCACACCACACAAGTGCCAGGCAATGACCATCTCCAACAAGTGCTGTTAGATGCAGACTAAAAATTCCATGGTTTTTCTTGAAGTACAGAGAGTTTTCCTGGGTACCAACATCAACAAACACCAGAGGAACTGCTTGCTCGCTCATTTGTTTGCTGGGGTACAATGGCTGCTGCATTTGCAAGCGTTCCTGCACTTGACCAAATATTGGTTGGGAAAATGTTCGAGTAAAGGGAAAAGGGAGGTAGTGGTGGAAATTTCTGAAATGCATTCAGGAGAACTTTCTTGTCTGGTATGGCGTGGTCCAACTAGGAAGAAGGCATTGCTGGATCTGGTACTGGGGACTGAGGTCGACCAAGTGTCTCGGGGAACACTTAGATAAGAGTGATCATCGTATCATAAGGCTTAGATTAATAATGGAGAAGAGCAAGGAACTGTCTAAAGTAAAACTTCTAAATAGGATGAGAGGGGATCTAGCCAGGGTAAAATGGAACCAAAGACTGATGGGAAAAACTAATGGAACAATGGGCTATCTTTAAGGAAGAGATGCTTCAGGTACAGGCTAGGTACATTTCAATAACGCTGAAAGCTGGGGAAACAAAGCTAGGCTCCTTGGATGTCGAGCGGGATAGAGAATATGATGCAACTGCCCCACACGATCCCCTTAGCCCTGCAAGTTTATTTTCTTCAAGTGCCCATCCAATTTCCTTTGGAAACCATTGATTGTCTTCGCTTCCACCACCCTCATAGGCAGCGAGTTCCAGGTAATTACCACTTGCTGCATTAAAAAAAACTCTTCCTCACATCCCCCCCTGCATCTCTTGCCCAAAACCTTCAATCTGTATCCCCTCGACCTTGCACCATCAGTTAATGGGAACAGTTTTCCTTGTGTAACTTATGTAAACCTGTCATAATCTTATACACCTCTTATTAAATCTCCCCTCAATCTCCTTTGTTCCAGGGAGAACAACCCCTGAGCCTCAATTTTGTTAACCAGCCTTTTATGTGGTACCTTATCACATGCTTTCTTAAAATCCACATAAACCACATCCACCGCATTACCTTCATCGACCTTCTTTGTTATTTCATCAAAAAATTCAATTATATTAGTCAAGCATGATCTGCCTTTTACAAATCCGTAGTGGCTATTATTAATTAACTCAAACCTCTCCAAGTGCCTGTTGACTTTTTTTCTCTGATTATTGTTTCTAAAACTTTACCTTCTAAAACTTTACTAAAACTGATGTTAAACTAATTGGTCTGTAGTTGTTAGGATTGTCCTTATACCCTTTCTTGAATAAGGTCGTCACATTTGCCACTCTCCAATCTTCTGGCACCTTCCCCCATATCTATGGAAGATTGGAAGTTTCTAAGCTCCTACCATTGACTTATTTTTTGGGTTCCCTTGTACTGCTCTATGTCGGAGATCTAACATGTCAATGTTGGGTTCATATCCATTTATGTTGTGTTTAGCCTGTATGTACCTGGTTTGGGTGAGCTTGATGTTGCTGTTGGGTGACAGTTACAAAAAATCATTGATTCTCCAGCACAAAATTTCTAGTCCCCTTAATTTCTGTAATTTGCTCACAACTGAGCTCCTTGTGAACTATGTGGCTCAGCTTTCTTGCAGCTGGATCTTAGCTTTCCTTCCTGTGCCATCCTCACCTGGTCTGGCCGACATGTAACTCCTTACCCACAGCAATGTGGTTGACTCTTAACTGCCCGCTGAAATAGCCTAGCAAGCCACTCATGGTTCAAGGACAGTTAGGCAACAAATGCTGGTCTTGCCTGTGACGCCCAGATCCCATGAAAGAATAAAAAAAAAGTAGTAGGATACTGTGATAATATGGAAGGGTTGAAATTGTGGAAGGAGAAGACTCAGTGGGCTGAAGGGCTGTGTTCATTCGTTGTGATCGTGTGATCTGCTGGATGGAGACAGCATGCTGAAGTTTTTGGAAGTTTATATATTATACACACTGGGGTAGTTTTTTTTTGCTTCAGTGTTCTAGGTCGGGAGCCTAGCCCACTGTGAGTGCATTTGGAAATTCAGGTCGAATTCAGCACAGACTGTCCAACTATGGGGCCAGCATTGTAAGTCCACTGTTCATACCCTTCTACCTATTACTGTAAATAGCCTTTTCTGTCAAAACAATGATCTATGAAACAGTTCAATTTTATAAATGTAACCAAGCTGGTTTCACAGATGCAATACTGAAAGTTGGAGTCCTGGAGGGTGAGGGGTGGCATAAGAATCACTTGGCATTTCTTCGCAGACGAAGATTTTGGGAAGGTTGCAGGCCCGCTGGTGGCTAGTTAGGCCTATCTGTGACCGGCAGATTCTCCCACAATGAGTAAAAGTGAAGTTGTAGTTGCTGCTGGGAGAAATAGGATCTATCCTTCTCCTTTTCTCCTTCATGCTGGTTCTTCGTTCAGTCTCAAAGGTGTCTATAGCCCTCCTGATGTAGCATCTCCAGGCATCATGATCTATGGCCTGCGTCTCCCACTGCCGATGGTCAATGTGACACACAGAGAGGGACTTCTTCAGGGAGTCCTTGAAACGTTTGCATGGGGCCCCTCTGTTCCTTTTACTCATGGTCAGCTCTCAATACAACACGATCTTGGGCAGGCGACTGTCATCCATCCAGGCAACGTGACCCGCCCAAGCAGTTGGCTTTGCAGGAAGATGGCCTCGATGCTGGTGATGTTGGCTGTTTCCAGGACTTCAATGTTTGAGATGCGGTCCTGCCAGTGGATCCTGAGAATGCTGCAGAGGCAGCGCTAATGGAAGCACTTTAGAAGGCGTACATGATGGCGGTATAGGACCCATGGCTCGGCGCCAAGCAGAAGAGTGGTGAGGACTATGGCTTTGTACACTTTGAGTTTAGTCTGTGCTCTGAGGCTGTGGTTGCTCCACACACATTTGTACAGTCTGCCGAATGTTTTGTTTGCTTTTGAAAGCCTTTGGTCCACTTCCTTGTCTATGGTGGCATCAAACGAGATGATGCTCCCCAAATACGTAAATTGCTTGATGGCATTCAGCTCGGATCCCTCGATGACAATGCTTGGTGGTCTATATTCTTCTTGGGGTGCAGGCTGATGCAGGACTTCAGTTTTCTTTGAACTGATTTTTAGTTAAAAAAGGGTTGTGCTGCCTTGGAAAAATGTGTTGTTATAAGTTGCAGGTCTGACTGACTGTGGGCCAGGAGAGCAGTCATCGGCAAAAAGAAGTTCACGGATGAGTTTTTCTTGTGTCTTTGTGAGAGCCTGAGGTTGGAAAGGCCTCCATTAGTCTGGAAGCGTACATAAACTCCCTCATTGCGGTCTTAAGTTGCCTGCTGCAGCATCATGCTGAAAAAGATAGTGAATAGGGTCGGAGCCAGCACACATCCCTGCTTCACACCATTGGAGATTTGGAAGGGACTGGAGAGGTCGCTGTTTTGCTTGACTTGTCTACTGATTTTCATGAAACTGCTTCCCCATGGCCAGGAACCTGGGTGGGCATCCAAGTTTTACAAGGATTTTCCAAAGTCCATCTCTGCTCACAGTGTCGAATGCCTTGGTGAGGTCTACGAAAGTGACATACAGGCCTTTGTTTTGCTCACGACACTTTTCTTGTAATTGCCTGAGTGCAAATACCATGTCTGTGGTGCCTGTTTGCTCTGAAACCACACTGGCTCTCTGGGAGGTTTTCTTCCGCAATGGTAGGCACAAGCCTGTTCAGAAGTATTCTAGCCAGGATCTTCCCAACGATAGAAAGGAGGGTGATCCCACAGTAGTTGGAGCAGTCTGATTTTTCTCCTTTGTTTTTGTACAAGGTGATGATAATGGCATCACGAAGATCCTGTGGAATCCTGCCCTGTTCCCAGCAGGCGGTGAAAAACTCATGGAGCTTGGCGGATAGGGCAGGGCCAACATGCTTCAAGGCTTCGGATGGAATTCCATCGGCTCCAGGGGCTTTATTGTTTTTCATCTGGTTGATGGCGGTCACAGTTTCCTCCGGAGTTGGGCTTTCATCCAGTTCTTCTTTGACAGGCTGTTGTTGGATGTGATTGTTGGCAGTATCATGCACTGGGCACTTGGCGCTGAAGAGAGTTTCAAATTGCTCCGACCAACGATCCAGGACTGACTCCTTGTCGGTATGTAGGGTCTTGCCATCAGTGCTCCTCAAGGGGTTTTGGGTTTGATGTGCTGGTCTCTAGACAGATTTTAGTGCTTCATAGAAACTTCTTATGTTGCTAGTATCAGCGTATAGTTGAGTTTTTTCCACAAGTGCAATCCACCAGTCGTTTTGGATGTTCCTCCGTTTACATTGAAGGGTGCTGCATGCTTGACGATAGGCTGTCTTTTTCTCTTGGCTGGTGGCTGAGCCAGGTGGGCCTGATGAGCTGACACAGACATTAAAACACAGAAACTGTCCAATCCACCCAACCAGTAGGACTACTGGATGACGTCATTACCAAACCTAGTCCCATCCTTTCCTGACATCTACATGCACACTGGAATCACTGGGTAATGAGTACAGGCCAGGGATAGAGCCTGGACACTTCCTGCTCTGTGTGGGGCTCAGTGTCACACTGGGTGAGATCAACGAACTCAGCAAAGACCAGGGATGGAACCTGAGTACTTTAAGTTCTGTGTGGCTCAGGTAAGTGGTGCTTTTTTTGGTGTAGATGGAAGTGCTGACTGTAATTTATTTTCCAGAGCTGTATCATTAAGCGATACTGTGAGAAGAGGTTTGTCCCAAAATATTTGGCAACTATCGGAATCGACTATGGAGTTACAAAGTGAGTACTTTGTGGGATGCTAATTTTCTCCCCATCTTTGGTGATCTGGGTTTGCTTATAGTAAATTGTTTGAGTGTTAATTATCATAGAAACATAGAAAAATAGGAGCAGGAGTAGGCCATTTGGCCCGTCGAGCCTGCTCCACCATTCAATACTATCATGGCTGATCATCCAAACTCAGTAACCTGTTCCCGCTTTCTCCCTGTATCTCTTGATCCCATTAGCCCGAAGAACTATATCTAATTCTTTCTTGAATATATTTAATGATTTGGCCTCAACTGCTTTCCGTGGTAGAGAATTCCACAGATTTACTACTCTCTGGGTGAAGAAATCCCTCCTGATCTCAGTCCAAATAGCTTACCCCTTATCCTTAGACTCTGACCCCCTGGTCCTGGACTCCCCTGTCATTGGGAACATCCTTCCTGCATCTAGTCTGCCCAGTCCTGTTAGAATTTTGTAGGTTTCTATGAGATCCCCTCTCATTCTTCTAAACTCTAGTGAATACAAGCCTAATCGACCCAATCTCTCTTCTTACGTCAGTCCTGCCATCCCAGGAATCAGTCTGGTGAACCTTCGCTGCACTCCCTCCATAGCAAGAACATCCTTCCTCAGATCATGACTGTTAATGAAAAGAGAATTCATACACTTTACTTATTTGAAATAGGCATGTGTTTGATTTAAATATGAGAATGCATTATTACTGATTGGAAACGTGGTTAGAGATGCAGTTACCCCAGCTATGGAGATCAGGACGCTCCCCCTGCCCCCCCACCGTACCATTCCTGATCTTTGCTGATCTGGTTACTCTTGGCTCGGGTGGTGTTTGGGTGCTATAATTGGCCTCAGTTCTCTGTGTTAGGGAGGGGAGCAATCAGTCAGTGTCCTGTTCCAAGATAACAGAATAATTAGAAGTAACACAGCTGCATTTATATAGCGCCTTTAACAGAAAGTTTCACCATGGCTTTACAAAGAGGCATTGGGAAACCAGTCCCAGGATATCACTGCAGGAGTTACTCAAGGTTGCGTCCTAGGCCCAGCCATCTTCAGCTGCTTCATCAATGACCTTCTCTCCATCATAAGGTCAGAAGTGGGGATATTCGCTGATGATTGCACAATGTTCAGCACCATTCGCCACTCCTCAGATACTGAAGCAGTCCGTGTCCAGTCCGGATCTGGAGTGGCGGCTGGGGACACTGTGGAGCATCCGCGAGGCTGAGATCGTGGATAGCACGTACAGGGAGGTGGTCGCACCGCAGGTAAAGACTGCTCAGGCAGAAAGGGAATGGGTGACCACCAGGCAGAGTAAAAGAACTAGGCAGTAGTGCAGGAGTCCCCTGGTTCCATCTCCTTCTCTAACAGAGTTTCCCCTTTGAATACTGTTGTGGGAGATAGCTTCTCAGGGGAGTGCAGCAAGAGCTAAGTCTGTGGCACCACAGGTGGCTCAGCTGCACAGGAAGGGAGGAAAAAGAGTGGGAGAGTTATAGTGATAGGGGATTCTATCGTAAGTGGTACAGATGGGCGTTTCTGTGGCCACAAACGTGACTGCAGGATGGTATGTTGCCTCCCTGGTGCTAGGGACGTGGTTGTCATGGAGCAGCTGCAGGACATTCTGAAGGGGGAAAGTGAACAGTCAGAGGTCGTGGTTCACATTGGTACCAACGACACTTTGGCAGGGGGTGGAAGTACAGTAGGGGGGTATGGGTGTGGATGCACAGCAAATCATAGAAAATAAACTAAGTCAGTCTGGAAGGCAGAGCAAATATAGACCTGTTAAGGCACAAGCGAATAATGCAAGGCTGGATTGCATCGATTTTAATGCCATGAATCTTACTAATAAGGCAGAGGAATTGAGAGCAATGATTAACATATGGGAATATGATATTTCTATCACAGAGACATTGTTGAGGGAAGGGCAGGACTGGCAGCTTAACATTCCAGGGTATAGAATCTTCAGGTGTGACAGGGTGGGGGAGGGGGTGTGTAAAAGAGGAGGTGGCATTGCACTATTGATCAAGGAGTCAATTACTGTAGTAAGGAGGGATGATATCTTAGATGGTTCCTGAAATGAGGCCATATGGGTAGAACTTAAAAACAAAAAGTGGGCAATCACTTTGCTGGGAGTGTACTATAGGCCTCCAAACAGTCAGGAAGAGATAGAGGAGCAGAAATGTAGGCAAATCTCACAGAGGTGTAAAAATAATAGGGTAATGATAGTAGGATATTTCAACTTCCCCAATATTAACTGGGATAGTCTTATTGCAAAAGGCTTAAAGGGGGCGGAATTCTTAAAATGCATCCGGGAGAGCTTTTTGAGCCAGTACGTAGAAAGTCCGACAAGAGAAGGGGCAGTACTGGAACCTAACCTAGGGAATGAAGCTGGACAAATGGTAGAAGTGTCAGTGGGGGAGCATTTTGGGGAGAGTGACCATAACTCTGTAAGATTTAAGGTAATAATGGAAAAGGACAAAGGTGGACTGAAAATAAAGGTACTGAATTGGGGGAAGGCCAATTTCAATATGATAAAACAGGATCTGGCCAAAGTGGACTGGGAGCAGCTACTTGTAGGAATGTTTACATCAGACCAGTGGGAGTCATTCAAAAAGAAATAGTGAGAGTTCAGGGCCAACATGTTCCCGTAAAGGTGAAGGGTAGGACCAATAAGTCCAGAGATTCTATCGACTCTGGAACAGTTCCTACAGATTGGAGGGTAGCTAATGTATCCCCACTATTTAAAAAGGGAGGTAGAGAGAAAGCAGGGAATTATAGACCAGTCCGCCTGACATCAGTAGTGGGGAAAATTCTAGAATCCATTATCAAAGATTTTATAGCAGAGCACTTGGAGAACAGTGGTAGAATTAGGCCGAGTCAGCATGGATTTACGAAAGGGAAATCATGCTTGATAAATCTACTAGAATTTTTCGAGGATGTAACTAGTAGAGTTGATGAGGGGGAACCAGTGGGTGTGGTTTATTTGGACTTTCAGAAGGCTTTCGACAAAGTCCCACATAAGAGATTAGCATGTAAAATTAAAGCGCATGGGATTGGGGGTAGTGTATTGCAATGGATAGAAAATTGATTGGCGGACAGGAAACAAAGAGCAGGGATAAATGGGTCTTTTGCCGAATGGCAGGCAGTGACTAGTGGGGTACTGCAGGGATCGGTGCTCGGACCCCAGCTATTCACAATATATATGAATGATTTAGATGAGGGAACTAAATATAATATTTCCAAATTTGCAGATGACACAAAACTGGGTGGGAGGGTGAGTTGTGAAAAGGGTGCAGGACAAGTTGAGTGAGTGGGCTAATGCATGGCAGATGCAGTGTAATGTGGATAAATGTGAGGTTATCCACTTTGGTAGCAAAAACAGGAAGGCAGATTATTATCTGAATGGCTATAAACTGAGAGAGGAGAATATGCAGCGAGACCTGGGTGTTCTCGTACACCAGTCGCTGAAGGTAAGCATGCAGGTGCAACAGGTGGTAAAAAAGGCAAATGGCATGTTGGCCTTCATAGCGAGAGGATTCGAGTACAGGAGCAGGGATGTCTTGGTGAGGCCACACCTGGAATATTGTGAAATGTGTGAAATGAAATCCTTATCTGAGGAAGGATGTTCTTGCTATAGAGGGAGTGCAGCGAAGGTTTACCAGACTGATTCCTGGGATGGCGGGTCTGACGGATGAGGAGAGATTGAGTTGGTTGGGATTATATTCGCTGGAGTTCAGGAGAGTGAGGGGGGATCTCATAGAAACCTATAAAATTCTAACAGTACTTGACAGGGTAGATGCAGGAAGGATGTTCCCGATGGTGGGGGAGCCCTGAACCTGGGTCATTGTCGAAGGATAGGGGGTAAACCTTTCAGGACTGAGATGAGGAGAAATTTCTTCGTCCAGAGAGTGGTGAGCCTGTGGAATTCACTACCACAGAAAGCAGTTGAGGCCAAAACATTATATGTTATCAAGATGGCGTTAGATATAGCTCTTGGGTCTAAAGGGATCAAAGAGTATGGGGCGAAAGCGGGAACAGGTTACTGAGTTGGATGATCAGCCATGATCATAATGAATGGCGGAGCAGGCTTGAAGGGCTGAATGGCCTACTCCTGCTCCTATGTTTCTATGTTTAACCCTGGACGTCAAGGGATATAGAGGATTGGATAAGGGGAAAAAAAGGAGGCTTATGGCATATTCAGAGCCCTGAAAACAGCGGAGACCCTAGAGGAGTATACAAAGTATAGGGGCTATAACTTTAAAAAAAGTAATTAGGTAAGCAAAGAGGGGGCATCAAAAACACTGGCAGGCCAGAGAAAGGAAAATCTCAAGGTAGTTTATAAGTATATTAAGGGCAAGAGGATAACCAGGGAAAGGGTAGGGCCCATTAGGGACCAAACTGGCAATCTGGCAATCTGTGTGTGGAGCCGGAGGACATAGGTGAGGTTTTAAATGATTACTTTTCATCAGTGTTCTCTATGGAGAAGCACGATGTAGTTGTAGAGATCAGGGATGGGGATTGTGATATACTTGAACAAATTTGCATTGAAAGGGAGGAGGTATTAGCTGTTTTAGCAGGCTTAAAAGTGGATAAATCTGTAGGCCTAGATGAGATGTATCCCAGGCTATGTGAGGCAAGGGAGGAGATAGCAGGGGCTCTGACACAAATTTTCAAATCCTCTCTGGCCACAGGAGAGGTGCCAGAGGACTGGAGGACAGCGAATGTGGTACCATTATTCAAGAAGGGTAGCAGGGATAAACCAGGTAATTACAGGCCAGTGAGTCTAACATCAGTGGTTGGGAAGCTATTGGAAAAAGTTCTGAGGGACAGGATTAATCTCCACTTGGAGAGGCAAGGATTAATCAGGGATAGTCAGCATGGGTTTGTCAGGGGGAGATCATGTTTAACAAATTTGATTGAATTTTTCATGGAGGTGACTAGATGTGTAGATGAGGGTAAAGCAGTTGATGCAGTCTATATGGACTTCAGTAAGGCTTTTGATAAGGTCCTGCATGGGAAATTGGTCACAGAGTCATACAGCACAGAAACAGGCTCTTCGGCCCATCGTGTCTGTGCCAGTCATACAGCACCCAACTATTCTAATCCCATATTCCTGCACTTGGCCCGTAACCCTGTATGCTGTGGCGTTTCAAGTGCTCATCTCAATACTTATTAAATGTGATGAGGGTTCCTCCCTCACCACCTCTTCAGGCAGTGTGTTCCAAATTCCAACCACCCTCTGGGTGAAAAAATGTTTCCTCAAATCTCCCCTAAACCTCCTGCCCCTTACCCTAAATCTGTGCCCCCTGGTTCTTGACCCCCTCCGCTAAAGGAAAAAGTTTCCTCCTATCTAACCTATCAATGCCCCTCATAATCTTGTACACCTCAATCATATCTCCCCTCAGCCTTCTCTGCCCTAAGGAAAACGACCCCAGTCTTTTCATTCTCTCTTCATAGCTGAAATGCTCCAGCCCAGGCAACATCCTGGTGAATCTCCTCTGCACCCTCTCCAGTGCAATCACATCCTTCCTAAAGTGTGGTGACCAGAACTGTACACAGTACTCCAGCTGTGGCCTAACTAGCGTTTTATACAGCTCCATCATATGCCTCGGCTAATAAAGGCAAGTATCCCATATGCCTTCCTAACCACCTTATCTACCTGTGCTGCTACCTTCAGTGATGTATGGACAAGTATACCAAGGTCCCTCTGACTTTCTGTACTTCCTAGAGTCCTACCATCCATTGTATATTCCCTTGCCTTGTTAGTCCTCCCAAAATACATTACCTCACACTATTCAGGATTAAATTCCATTTGCCACTACTCCGCCCATCTTACCAGCCCTTCTGTATCTCCCTGTAATCTAAGGATTTCCTCCTCACTATTTACAACACCACCAATTTTCATGTCATCTGCGAACTTACTGATCATACCTCCGATATTCACGTCTAAATCATTAATGTACACAACAAACAGTAAGGGTCCCAGAACCGGTCCCTGTGGTACACCATTGGTCACAGGCTTCCAATCGCAAGAACAGCCCTTGACCATTACCCTCTGCCTCCTGCCACTAAGCCAATTTTTGATCCAATTTGCCAAATTGCCCTGGATCCCATGGACTCTTACCTTCTTAACCAATCTCCCATGCGGGACCTTATCAAAAGCCTTACTGAAATCCATGTAGACTACGTCTACTGCTTTACCCTCATCGGCACATCTAGTCACCTCCTCAAAAATTCAATCAAGTTAGTTAGACACGATCTCCCCCTGACAAAGCCATGCTGACTATCCCTGATTAATCCCTGCCTCTCCAAGTGGGGATTAATCCTGTCCCTCAGAATTTTTTCCAATATTTTCCCAATCACTGATGTTAGACTCACCGGCCTGTAATTACCTGGTTTATCCCTGCTACCCTTCTTGAATAATGGTACCACATTCACTGTCTTCCAGTCCTCTGGTACCTCTTTTGTGGCCAGAGAGAGGATTTGAAAATTTGTGTCAAAGCCCCTGCTATCTCCTTCCTTGCCTCACATAACAGCCTGGGATACAGCTCATCTGGGCCTGAAGATTTATCCATTTTTAAGCCCACTAAAACAGCTAATATTTCCTCCCTTTCAATGCTAATATGTTCAAGTATATCACAATCCCCCTCCCTGATCTCTACACCTACATCGTCCTTCTCCATAGTGAACACTGATGAAAAGTAATCATTTAAAACCTCACCTATGTCCTGCGGCTCCACACACAGATTGCCACTTTTGTTCCTAATGGGCCCTACTGTTTCCCTGGTTATCCTCTTACCCTTAATATACATCCCCAGCATATACACCCGACTAAGCCAGCGGCACCTGAGATGGCTTGGCCATGTGAGCCGCATGGAAGATGGCAGGAGCCCCAAGGACACATTGTACAGCGAGCTCGTCACTGTTATCAGACCCACCGACCGTCCTTGTCTCCACTTTAAGGACGTCTGCAAACACGACATGAAGTCCTGTGACATTGATCACAAGTCGTGGGAGTCAGTTGCCAGTGATCGCCAGAGCTGGTGGGCTACCATAAAGGCGGGGCTAAAGCGTGGCGAGTCAAAGAGACTTAGCAGTTGGCAGAAAAAAAGACAGAAGTGCAAGGGGAGAGCCAACTGTGTAACAGCCCTGTCAACCAATTTTATCTGCAGCACCTGTGGAAGAGCCTGCCACTCTAGAATTGGCCTTTATCGCCACTCCAGGCGCTGCTTCACAAATCACTGACCACCTCCAGGCGCTTACCCATTGTCTCTCGAGACAAGGAGGCCAAAGATGAGATGCGATGAAGATAATATACTTATAAAACACCTTGGGATTTTCTTTTATCTGGCCTGCCAGTGGTTTTTTTCATGCCCCCTCTTCGCTCACCTAATTACTTTTTGAAGTGCCACCCTACACTTTCTATACTCCTCTACTGCCTCCACTGTTTTCAATGCTTGGGATCTGCCATAAGCCTCCTTTTTTTTTTCCTGATCCAATGCTCTATATCCCTTGACATCCAGGGTTCCCTGGGCCTGTTCGTCCTACCCTTCACCTTAACGGGTACATGTTGGCTCTGAACTCTCACTATTTCCTCTTTGAATGACTCCCACTGCTGTGATGTAGACTTTCCTACAAGCAGCTGCTCCGAGTGCACTTTGGCCATATTCTGTTTTATCATATTGAAACCGGCCTTCCCCCAATTCAGTACCTTTATTTCTGGTCCATCTTTGTCCTTTTCCATAAGTACCTTAAATCTTACAGCGTTATGGTCACTATCCCCGAAATGCACCCCCACTGACACTTCTACCACTTGTCCAGCTTCATTCACTAGGATTAGGTCCAGTCCTGCCCCTTCCCTTGTAGGACTTTCTACATACTACATTCTGCATGGGGAGGCGGTAGCATCGTGGTATTGTCACTGGACTAGTAACCCAGAGACCCAGGGTATTGCTCTGGGGACATGGGTTCAAATCCCACTACAGCAGAAGGTGGAATTTGAATTCAATTCATAAAAAATCTGGAATTAAAAAAAAAGCTAGTCTAATCTAATCTAAAAAGCTAGTCATCTAATGATGGCCATGAAACCATTGTCAATTGTTGTAAAAATCCTTCTGGATCACTAATGCTGAAGGCTAATTATAATAATATGAGGCAGAAACTGAAGAATTTCGATTAGGGGCAGCTGTTTGAGGGTAAATCAACATCTGACATGTGGGAGTCTTTCAAACATCAGTTGATTAGAATCCAGGGCCAGCATGTTCCTGTGAGGAAGAAGGATAAGTTTGGCAAGTTTCGGGAACCTTGGATAACAAGGGATATTGTGAGCCTCGTCAAAAAGAAAAAGGAAGCATTCGTAAGGGCTGGAAGGCTAGGAACAGACGAATCCCTTGAGGAATATAAAGAAAGTAGGAAAGAACTTAAGCAAGGAGACAGTAGGGCTAAAAGGGGTCATGAAAAGTCATTGGCAAACAGGATTAAGGAAAATCCCAAGGCTTTTTATAAGTATATAAAGAGCAAGAGGGTTACCAGGGAAATGGTTGGCCCACTCAAGGACAGAGAAGGGAATCTATGTGTGGAGCCAGAGGAAATGGGTGAGGTACTAAATGAGTACTTTGCATCAGTATTCACCAAAGAGAAGGACTTGGTGGATGATGAGCCTAGGGAAGGGAGTGTAGGTAGTCTGGGTCATGTCATTATCAAAAAGGAGGAGGTGTTAGGCGTCTTGCAAAGCATTGATGTAGATATGTCCCCAGGGCCTGATGGGATCTACCCCAGAATACTGAGGGAGGCAAGGGAAGTAATTTCTGGGGCCTTGACAGAAATCTTTGTATCCTCATTGGCTACAGGTGATGTCTCAGAGGACTAGAGAATAGCCAATGTTGTTCCTTAGTTTAAGAAGGGTAGCAAGGATAATCCAGAAAGCTATAGGCAGGTGAGCCTTACATCAACTGCACTACCCTCTTCTACACACCTGGTCACATGCTCAAAATATTCAATCGAATTTTTTAGGCATGACCTCCCTCTGACAAAGCCATGCTGACTATTCTTAATCAAATTTTGCCTCTCCAAGTGGTTATAGATTCTCTCCTTCAGAATTTTCTCCAATAGTTTCCCTACCACTGTCAAGTGCCAGGCAATGACCATCTCAAACAAGAGAGAATCTCTTCCGAAGAAGGGTCACTGACCCGAAACGTTAACTCTGCTTCTCTTTCCACAGATGCTGCCAGACCTGCTGAGTGAATCCAGCATTTCTTGTTTTTGTTTCAGATTTCCAGCATCCGCAGTATTTTGCTTTTATATAAGAGAGAATCTAACCATCTCCCCTTGACATTCAGTGGCATTACCATCGCTGAATGCCCCACTATCAACATCCTAGGGGCTACCTTGGACCAGAAACTGAACTGGAGTAGCCACATAAATACTGTGGCTACAAGAGCAGGTCAGAGGCTCGGAATCCTGCGGCGAGTAACTCACATCCTGACTCCCCAAAGCCTGTCCACCATCTACAAGTCACTAGTCAGGAGTGTGATGGAATACTCTCCACTTGCCTGGATCGGTGCAGCTCCAACAACACTCAAGAAGCTCGACACCCATCCAGGACAAAGCAGCCCGCTTGATTGGCACCCCATCTACAAACATTCACTCCCTCCACCACCGACGCACAGTGGCAGCAGTGTGTACCATCTACCAGATGCACTGCAGCAATGCACCAAGGCTCCTTAGACAACACCATCCAAACCCGTGACCTCTACCACCTAAAAGGACAAGGGCAGCAAATGCATGGGAACACCACCACCTGCAAGTTCCTCTCCAAGTCACACACCATCCTGACTTGGAACTACATTGCCGTTCCTTCACTGTCGCTGGGTCAAAATCCTGGAACTCCCTTCCTAACAGTACCGACCCCACATGGACTGCAGCGGTTCAAGAAGGCAGCTCACCACCACCTTCTCAAGGGCAATTAGGGATGGGCAATAAATGCTGGCCTGGCCAGCGACACCCACATCCCATGAATGAATAAAAAAAAATACTGGCTCAAAAAGCTCTCCTGCATGCATTTTAAGAATTCTGCCCCTTTTAAGCCTTTTGCACTCAGGCTATCCCAATTAATATTGGGGAAATTGAAATCCCCTACAATTATTACCCTATTATTTTCACACCTCTCAGAGATTTGCCTACATATCTGCTCCTCTATCTCTTCCTGACTGTTTGGAGGCCTGTAGTAGACACCCAGCCAAGTGATTGCCCCCTTTTTGTTTTTAAGTTCTACTCAAGCGGCCTAATTTTAGGAACTTTCTAAGATGTCATCCCTCCTTACTGCAGTAATTGACTCCTTGATCAACAGGACATTGCCACCTCCTCTTTTACCCCCTCCCCTGTCGCGCCTGAAGATTCTATACCCTGGAATATTGAGCTGCCAGTCCTGTCCCTCCCTCAACCATGCCTCTGTGATAGCAATCACATCAAAATCCCAAGTGCTAATCAACACCCTCAATTCGTCTGCCTTACGAGTAAGACTCCTTGCATTGATGTAGATGCAATCCAACCTTGCATTTTCCCTTGTGCCTTACCAGGTCTATATTTGCTCTGCCTTCCAGGCAGACTCAGTTTCTGTTCTATATTACCCGCTACTTTACCTCCACTCTGTATCCCATCACCTTGCCAAATTAGTTTAAAACCCCCCCCCAACAGCACTAGCAAATCTCCCAGCAAGGATGCTTGTCCCATTCCGGTTCAGGTGCAACCCGTCCAACTTGTACAGGTCCCACCTTTGCCAGAAACAGACCCAGTGATCCCGGAAACTAAAGCCCTCCCTCTTGCACCATCTCCTCAGCCACACATTCATCTGCTCTATCCTCCTATTTCTATTATCACTAGCATGTGGCATCGGGAGTAATCCAGAGATTACAACCTTAGAGGTCCTGCTTTTTAATCTGCTACCTAGCTCCCTAAATTTTTGTTGCAGGACCTCATCCCTTTTTCTACCTATGTCGTTGGTATCAATGTGTACCACGACCTCTGGCTGCTCACCCTCCCCCTTCAGAATGTTCAGCAGCCACTCCGTGACATCCTTGACCCTAGCACCAAGGAGGCAACATACCATCCTGGAGTCACGTTTGTGGCCACAGAAACGCCTATCTGTACCCCTCACAATAGAATCCCCTATCACTATAGCTCTTCCACTCCTTTCCCTCCCCCTGCTATGCAGCAGAGCCATCCTTGGTGTCACGAACCTGGCCGTTGCTGCTTTCCCCTGGGAGGTCATTTACCCCCCCCCCCCCAAACAGTATTCTAAGCGGTATATCTGTCAAGAAGGTAAGAGCCCATGAGATCCAGGGCAATTTGGCAAATTGGATCCAAAATTAGCTTAGTGGCTGGAGGCAGAGGTTGACGGTCGAGGGTTGTATTTGCGATTGGAAGCCTGTGACCAGTGGTGTACCGCAGGGATCGGTGTTGGGACCCTTGCTGTTTGTAGTGTACATTAATGATTTAGACGTGAATATAGGAGGTATGATCAGTAAGTTCGCAGATGACACGAAAATTGGTGGTGTTGTAAATAGTGAGGAGGAAAGCCTTAGATTACAGGACGATATAGATGAACTGGTAAGATGGGCGGAGCAGTGGCAAATGGAATTTAATCCTGAGAAGTGTGAGGTGATGCATTTTGGGAGGACTAACAAGGCAAGGGGATATACAGTGGATGGTAGGACTCTAGGAAGTACAGAGGGTCAGTGGGACCTTGGTGTACTTGTCCATAGGTTATTGAAGGCAGCAGCACAGGTAGATAGTGGTTAGGAAAGCATATGGGATACTTGCCTTTAATAGTCCAAGCACAGAAAATAAGAGCAGGGAGGTTATGATGGAGCTGTATGAAAGGCTAGTTAGGCGACAGCTGGAGTACTGTGTCCAGTTCTGGTCACCACACTATAGGAAGGATCTGATTGCACTGGAGAGGGTGCAGAGGAGATTCACCAGGATGTTGCCTGGGCTGGAGCATTTCAGCTATGAAGAGAGACTGGATAGGCTAGGGTTGTTTTCCTAAGAGCAGAGAAGGCTGAGGGGAGACCTGATTGAGCTATACAAAATTATGAGGGGCATAGATAGGGTAGATAGGAAGAAATTTTTTCCCTTAGCGGAGGTGTCAATAACCAGGGAGCATAGATTTAAGGTAAGGGACAGGTGGTTTAGAGGGGATTTGAGGAAAAAAATTTTCAGCCTGAGGGTGGTTGGAATCTGGAACACACTGCCTGATGGGGTGGTAGAGGCAGGAACCCTCACAACATTTAAGAAGTATTTAGATGAGCACTTGAAATGCCATAGCATACAGAGCAACGGGCCAAGTGCTGGAAAATGGGATTAGAATAGATAGGTTCGATGGCCGGCGCGGACATGGTGGACTGAAGGGCCTGTTTCTGTGCTGTATAACTCTGTGACTCTCTGAGATGCTGCAAGACCTGGACAACATGCAGGCTTGGGCTGATAAATGGCAAGTAACATTCGCCACACTAGTGCCAGGCAATGACCATCTCCAACAAGAGAGAATCTAACCATCTCCCTTTGACATTCAATGGCATTACCAACGCTGAATCCCCCACTATCAACATCCTAGGGTTACCGTTGATCAGAAACTGAACTGGACCAGCCACATAAATGCTGTGGCTACAAGAGCAGGTCAGAGGCTAAGAATTCTGTGGCAAGTAACTCCCCTCCTGACTCCCCAAAGCCTGTCCACTATCTACAAGGCACAGTCAGGAGTGTGATGGAATACTCTCCACTTGCCTAGATGGGTGGAGTTCCAACAACACTCAAGAGGTTCGACACCATCCAGGACAAAGTTTGATTGGCATCCCATTCACCACCTTCAACATTTACTCCCTTCACACTGCTGCCACCGTGCATTGGTGGTGAACCTAATGCAAGATGCACTGCAGCAACACACCGAGTCCAGTGTCCAGAGCCTTTTGGGGGAGAGAGTTCCAAATTTCAACTACCATTTGCGAGTAGATGTGCTTGCTGACGTTACCCTTGAATAGCCTAACTCTAATTTTAATATTGTATCCCCTTTTCCTGGATTTCCCCAGCAACAGAAATACTTCGTCATTTTAACTCATCAGATTTGCCCTCATCCTTCTATATTCTAGGGAACAGAAGCCTAGTTTGTGTAACATTTTAAGTCCCGGTATCATTCCGGTGAATCTGTGCTGCACCCTTCCTTCCTGAGGTACGGTACCAGGAACTGAAGAGATTTTTTTAGGGCCGGAGATGGGTGGGGAGAGGTGGAGAGATTTAGGGAGGGAGTTCCAAGGTCTGTTAGCATGGTTGAGGAAGAGAAGGGGGCTAGAATGCACGAAAAGGCCAGAATCACGGAAGGGCAAGGCCATGGAGATGAGGAACATGATGATGTAAAATTTCATGTGTTGGATGAAGGGGAGGCAGTGCAGGTCTGTGAGCACAGGGCTGTTGGGTGAGCGGGATGTAGTGTGGGATGGGATATGTATTTTGGATGAGCTGAAGTTTTTCGAAGGGTATAGCATGGGAAGCTGGCCAAGGGAGTATTGGAAGAGTCGAGTCTGAAGTTAATGGACATGAGTGTTTCAGGGGTTGAGGTAGGAGCAGGTGTACATAGTGTTCTGGAGGTGGTCTTTGTGATGGGTGGATATTGGGCTGGAAACTCAGCATGGTGTTGGGATAGGATGCCAAGCTTGTGAACAGTCTGGTTTAGTTTACAAGATTGGAGGGACAGGATAGGATCACTGGAAAAAGAATGGAGCTTGTGGCGAGTGCTGAAGTCTCTCGTTTCCTGCTTCCCATACAAGCTTGGTGATGCTATCCAGAGACAATTAAAGGGCAGCAGTGTACTTGTAACCTACAAGGAATCATAGTAAAACATGGACTGCAGTATGAAGAGGCCTTGAATATTCAGTCTAATTAGGTGTCGACAGTGGTTTAGCAGTTGGGCTGAAGCCCCGTTTTTTGTAGAAAAATATCATAACTCCATGGTATCGTCAATATCCAAGAGTGGATCCACTGAAAGCAAGGGGAATTACAAAATGGGACTGCAGGCCCCTGGGATAATGTGTTCCCAGCCTAGGGGAGGTTCCAGTCCCATGGGGCCCTGGGAAAGTGCGTTCGTTCAAGGAGAGTTTCAGTCCCACAGGACCTGAGGAAAGTGTGCTCCAGTTCAGGAGAGGTTCTGGAACAACGGGGCCCTGGGAAAGTGCTCCTAGTCCAGGAGAGGTTCTGGAGCCTTGGGAAAGTGTAGGCTGGAGATGTAGTTTGGATAAATGTTGCAGGACAGAAGTGTAATTGAGCACCAGTAATGCAAAGCTGTTCACCAGATGGTTTCATTTTTGTTTTTTGCCCCCTCAGGGTACAGGTGAGAGATCGAGAGATTAAAGTTAACATCTTTGATATGGCAGGTCATCCTTTCTTCTATGAGGTAGGTAAGATAGATAAAGATTGTGCATTTGTATGGCTGCTTTCACCTCCAGGGGTGACCGAAGTATAGTCACTATTGTGTAGGCAAATGCACGAGCCGGTTTGCACACAGCAAGGTCCCATAGCTTGCAATGAGATGACCGGTTCATCTGTTTTAGCTGTTGGTTGAGGGATAATTATGGTCACCAGGAGAACTCTCCTGCTTTTCAAATAGTGTCATGGGATCTTTGACATTAAAATTACACAGATATTTTATCAGAGCTGGCTGTTCAGCCTAGCAAGTCCTTGTTGGTGGTTATCCTCCACACGAGCAGTATCCTAATCCTGTGTACCCATCTTATCCCTTTATCTCCCATTCCATCAACTGCCTCTCTAACCTGTGCTTAAATATTGACCTGATCTCTGCTTCAATCACTAACTGTGGGAGTAAGTTCCAAAGCCTCATAATTATCATTTTTTTTACAAAGCTTATCCTGCTTTCTGTCTTATTTAATCTTGTATCTATCATCCCAGTTCAAGACTGGAATCGTTCTGTCTCCTTTATCTTATCCCTTCATAATTTTAAACATCTCTGTCAAATTATCCTTTTATCTGCCTTCTAATCAAAACAACCCCAATTTTTCAAGTCTTCTGTTTATTCCCATCACAGAATCACAGAGTTGCAGAACTATTACTATCGTATTTGCACCAGCTCGCTCAACAAGCAGTACACTTAGTGCCATTCCCCCGCCTTCTCCCGAAACCCTGCACATTCTTCCTTTTCAGATAACTGTCTAATTCCCTTTAGAATGCCTTGATTGAACCTGGCTGCACCAAGCTCTCAGGCAGTGCATTCCAGACCTTAACCACTCACTGCATGAAAAAGTTTTTCCTCATGTTGCTTTTGTTTCTTTTGCCAATTACTTTAAATCTGTGCCCTCTTGTTCTCAACCCTTTCACAAGTGGAAACAGTTTCTCTTTATCTACTCTATCCAGACCACTCATGATTTTGTATATCTTTATCAAATCTCCTTTCAGCCGTCTCTTCTCCAAGGAAAACAGTCCCAACTTCTCCAATCTGTCTTAACAATTGAAGTTACTCATCCCTGGAACCATTCTTGTGAATCCTTTCTACATTCTATCCAATGCCCTCACATCTTTCTTAAAGTGTGGCGCTTAGAACTGGACACAATACTCCAGCTGAGGCCAAACTAGTGCTTATATAAGTTCACCATAACCTCTTTGTTCTTGTACTCTTATGACCCAATTAATAAAGCCCAGGATACTGTATGTTTTATGAACCACTCTCTCAACCTATCCTGCCATCTTCAATGACTTATGCACATCCCCACCATTCTCCTACCACCTACCTACACTAGGGGCAATTTACAATGGCCAATTTACCTAACAACCTGCAAGTCCTCCTTATCAATTACAAGGACGCAAGAGGGCACTGGCAAGCAAGAATTTGGTTTAAAGTGTGTCTACTTCAACGCCAGGAGCATCCGGAATAAGGTGGGTGAGCTTGCAGCATGGGTTGGTACCTGGGATCTCGATGTAGTGGCCATTTCGGAGACATGGGTAGAGCAGGGGCAGGAATGGATTTTGCAGGTTCCGGGATTTAGATGTTTCAGTAAGAACAGAGAAGATGGTAAAAGAGGGGGGGGTGTGGCATTGTTAATCAAGGAGAGTATTACAGCGACAGAAAGGACGTTTGAGGACTCGTCTACTGAGGTAGTATGGGCCGAGGTTAGAAACAGGAGAGGAGAGGTCACCCTGTTGGGAGTCTTCTATAGACCTCCAAATAGTTCCAGAGATGTAGAGGAAAGGATAGCGAAGATGATTCTCGACAGGGGCGAGAGTAACAGGGTAGTTGTTATGGGGGACTTTAACTTTCCAAATATTGACTGGAAATACTATAGTTCGAGTACTTTAGATGGGTCAGTTTTTGTCCAGTGTGTGCAGGAGGGTTTTCTGACACAGTATGTAGACAGGCCAACCAGGGGCGATGCCACATTGGATTTGGTACTGGGTAATGAACCCGGCCAGGTGTTAGATTTAGATGTAGGTGAGCACTTTGGTGATAGTGATCACAATTCGGTTAGGTTTACCTTAGCGATGGGCAGGGACAGGTATATACCGCAGGGCAAGAATTATAGCTGGGGGAAAGGAAATTATGATGCGATTAGGCAAGATTTGGGATGCGTAGGATGGGGAAGGAAACTGCAGGGGATGGGAACAATCGAAATGTGGAGCTTATTCAAGGAGCAGCTACTGCGTGTCCTTGATAAGTATGTACCTATCAGGCAGGGAGGAAGTTGTCGAGCGAGGGAGCCGTGGCTTACTAAAGAAGTTGAAGCGCTTGTCAAGAGGAAGAAGAAGGCTTATGTTAGGATGAGACGTGAAGGCTCAGTTAGGGCGCTTGAGAGTTACAAGCTAGCCAGGAAGGATCTAAAGGGAGAGCTAAGAAGAGCAAGGAGAGGACACGAGAAGTCATTGGCGGATAGGATCAGGGAAAACCTTAAGGCTTTCTATAGGTATATCAGGAATAAAAGAATGACTAGAGTTAGATTAGGGCCAATCAAGGATAGTAGTGGGAAGTTGTGTGTGGAATCAGAGGAGATAGGGGAAGCGTTAAATGAATATTTTTCGTCAGTATTTACAGTAGAGAAAGAAAATGTTGTCGAGGAGAATACTGAGATTCAGACTACTAGGCTAGATGGGATTGAGGTTCACAAGGAAGAGGTGTTAGCAATTTTGGAAAGTGTGAAAATAGATAAGTCCCCTGGGCCAGATGGGATTTATCCTAGGATTCTCTGGGAAGCTAGGGAGGAGATTGCAGAGCCTTTGTCCTTGATCTTTATGTCGTCATTGTCGACAGGAATAGTGCCGGAAGACTGGAGGATAGCAAATGTTGTCCCCTTGTTCAAGAAGGGGAGTAGAGACAGCCCTGGTAATTATAGACCTGTGAGCCTTACTTCGATTGTGGGTAAAATGTTGGAAAAGGTTATAAGAGACAGGATTTATAATCATCTTGAAAAGAATAAGTTCATTAGCGATAGTCAGCACGGTTTTGTGAAGGGTAGGTCGTGCCTCACAAACATTATTGAGTTTTTCGAGAAGGTGACCAAACAGGTGGATGGGGGTAAAGCAGTGGATGTGGTGTATATGGATTTCAGTAAGGCGTTTGATAAGGTTCCCCACGGTAGGCTATTGCAGAAAATACGGAAGTATGGGGTTGAAGGTGATTTAGAGCTTTGGATCAGAAATTGGCTAGCTGAAAGAAGACAGAGGGTGGTGGTTGATGGCAAATGTTCATCCTGGAGTTTAGTTACTAGTGGTGTACCGCAAGGATCTGTTTTGGGTCCACTGCTGTTTGTCATTTTTATAAATGACCTGGAAGAGGGTGTAGAAGGGTGGGTTAGTAAATTTGCGGATGACATTAAGGTCGGGGGAGTTGTGGATAGTGCCGAAGGATGTTGTAGGGTACAGAGGGACATAGATAGGCTGCAGAGCTGGGCTGAGAGATGGCAAATGGAGTTTAATGCGGAAAAGTGTGAGGTGATTCACTTTGGAAGGAGTAACAGGAATGCAGAGTACTGGGCTAATGGGAAGATTCTTGGTAGTGTAGATGAACAGAGATATCTTGGTGTCCAGGTACATAAATCCCTGAAAGTTGCTACCCAGGTTAATAGGGCTGTTAAGAAGGCATATGATGTGTTAGCTTTTATTAGTAGGGGGATCGAGTTTCGGAGCCACGAGGTCATGATGCAGCTGTACAAAACTCTGGTGAGACCGCACCTGGAGTATTGCGTGCAGTTCTGGTCACCGCATTATAGGAAGGATGTGGAAGCTTTGGAAAGGGTGCAGAGGAGATTTACTAGGATGTTGCCTGGTATGGAGGGCAGGTCTTACGAGGAAAGGCTGAGGGACTTGAGGTTGTTTTCGTTGGAGAGAAGGAGGAGGAGAGGTGACTTAATAGAGACATATAAGATAATCAGAGGGTTAGATAGGGTGGATAGTGAGAGTCTCTTTCCTCGGATGGTGATGGCAAACACAAGGGGACATAGCTTTAAGTTGAGGGGTGATAGATATAGGACAGATGTTAGAGGTAGTTTCTTTACTCAGAGAGTAGTAGGGGCGTGGAACGCCCTGCCTGCAACAGTAGTAGACTCGACAACTTTAAGGGCATTTAAGTGGTCATTGGATAGACATATGGATGAAAATGGAATAGTGTAGGTCAGATGGTTTCACGGGTCGGCGCAACATCAAGGGCCGAAGGGCCTGTACTGCGCTGTAATGTTCTAATTCTAAAAAATCCTTCTAATGTATTAATTACCTCTTCTTTCACAGTGGCCTGGGTAGCATCTTCTTCCTTGGTAAAGACAGATGTAAAGTATTCGTTTAATACCTCAGCTATTTCCCCTACCTCCATGTGTAAATCTCCTTTTTGGTCCCTAATTGGCTCTACTCCAACTTTTGCCACCTTTTATACTACTAATTTGCCCATAGAAGACTTTGGGATTTCCTTTTATGTTAGCTACCAGTCTGTTTTCATACTTCCTCTCTGCTTCTCTTATTTGCTTTTTCACTTCCCTCTGAACCTTCTATATTCAGCCTGGTTCTCCATTGTATTATCCACCTGACATCTGTCATAAGCACACTTTTTCTTCTTCATCTTAATATGTATCTCTTTTGCCATCCAGGCAGCTCTGGATTTGTTTGCCCCATCTTTCCTTCATGGGAATATACCTTGTCTGTGTCTGAACTATCTCTTCTTTGAAGGTAGCCCATTGTTCAGTTACCATTTTTCCTGCCAACTTGTTGTCCCTTCCTTCCTGGTTTACCTGACTTCATTTCTTCATAATGCACTTGGGGAGGGCAAACAAAGTGAGGGAATACACAATAAACGAAAGGATATTGAGAGGGGTAGAAGCAGTGAGAGACCTTGGAGTGCATGTCCACAAGTGTCTGAAGGTGGCAGGACAGGTAGACAGAATAGTGAAGAAGGCCTATGGAATGTTTCCCTTTATTGGCTGAGGTATAGAATACAAAAGTAGAGATGTAATGCTGGAACTGTATAAAATGCTGGAGTATTGCATACAGTTCTGGTCACCACATTACAAGAAGGACATGGTTGCTATGGAGAGAGTACAGAGGAGATTCACAAGAATGTTGCCAGGGCTTGAAAATTGCAGCTGTGATGAAAGATTGAATCGGCTAGAGTTGTTTTCCTTAGAACAGAGGAGGCTGAGGGGTGACTTGATTGAGGTGCACAAAATTATGAAGGGCCTAAATAGAGTAGACAGGAAGGACCTGTTTCCCCTAGCGGAGAGGTCAATTACTAGGGGGCACAGATTTAAGGTGAACGGTAGAAGGATTAAAGGGGACATGAGGAAAAACCTTTTCACCCAGAGGGTGGTGGGTGTCTGGAATTCACTGCCAGGATTGGTGGTGGAGGCAGAAACCCTCAACTCATTTAAAAGGTACCTGGACATGCACCTGAAGTGCTGTAACCTGCAAGGCTATGGACCAGGTGCTGTAAGGTGGGATTAGATTGGGCGGGTAGTTTTTTCGGCCGGTGCAGACACGATGGGCTGAATGGCCTCCTTCTGTGCCGTAAATTTTCTATTATTCAATGTATCGATTCTTCCAGTTTATTAGCTGCTACCCCATTCAGATGTAACCTATCTTTGCGGAATAGCGCTCATCTTCCTTACAACTGGTGGTAATGAGCCATTAGTTGGAAGGCCTGTTATTTTGTGTCCAGCTATGGCTCAGTTGGTAGCATTCTCAACTCTGAGTCACAAGGTTCTTGGTTCAAGTCCCACTGCAGGGCTTAAACACAAAAATCAAGGCTGGCACTCCAGTGCAGTACTGAGGGAGTGCTGCTCTGTTAGAGGTGCCGCCTTTCAGATCAGATATTAAACCGAGGCCCCATCTGCTGTTCAGGTGCTTGTAAAAGATCCCATGGTGCTATTTTGAAGAAGAGCAGGGAAGTTAGCCCCAGTACCCTGGCCAATATTTATCCCTCAATCAACATCATAAAAACAGATTATCTGGTCACTATCACATTGCTGTTTGTGAGAGTTTGCTGTGTGCATACTGGTTGCCATGTTCCCTGCATTACAATAGTGATTACACTTCAAAAAGTACTTCATTGGTTGTAAAGCACTTTGAGACGTCTGGTCATGAAAATGGCTATATAAATGCAAGTCTCTATCTCTATCTCCCCTGCCCCCTCCCTCCCTGCTTTGTGCTCCCAAATACTCCCATTCTGGACTGCAAAAGATAACACTCACTCATCTATCGGGACCCCCATTTCCACTGCTAATGTTAGTAGCACTGCTTGGTTTAAATTGCTTGATTTTTAGTCATGGTTTTGTTCGTAACAGGTGCGCAATGAGTTTTACAAAGACACTCAAGGGGTGATCCTTGCCTATGATGTCGGACAGAAGGACTCCTTCGATGCGCTGGACACTTGGCTCGCTGAGATGAAGCAAGAACTGGGGCCTCATGGGAATATGGAAAACATTGTGTTCATTGTCTGCGCTAACAAGGTAACAAGTCATTGAGCCAGCTGGTTTCGCTCTCTATTCAGACTTTGGACAGTGCAGAGGGAGCTTTACTCTGTATCTAACCCATTTTTTTTTTTTTTTTTTTTTTTTCTTCCTGGGAGTGTTTGATGGGGACAGTGTAGAGGAAGATTTACTCTGTATCTAACCCCCGTGCTGTACCTGTCCTGGGAGTGTTTGATGGGGACAGTGTAGAGGAAGATTTACTCTGTATCTAACCCCGTGCTGTACCTGTCCTGGGAGTGTTTGATGGGGACAGTGTAGAGGAAGATTTACTCTGTATCTAACCCCCGTGCTGTACCTGTCCTGGGAGTGTTTGATGGGGACAGTGTAGAGGAAGATTTACTCTGTATCTAACCCCGTGCTGTACCTGTCCTGGGAGTGTTTGATGGGGACAGTGTAGAGGAAGATTTACTCTGTATCTAACCCCCGTTTTTTTTTTTTTTTTTTTTTTACAGAGGAGCCAATCCCCGTTTTTTTTTTTTTTTTTTTTTTTTTTTTTACAAGGTGACCTTTATACCCCAGGCCCCTTTTATATTTTTCACATCGAGGGGGCCTTTATCCCTCAGGCCCCCTTTATGTACATATTTACAGTTTTAAAATAACTTTATTAAAACAGATAAATAAACAAAAAACTCAAATTAAAATGCCATTCTCGGCGTCGACGATGCACTCCAGTCCCTGCGGTGCCCACCGGTCGCGGAAGGCCTCAAGCGTACCGGCGGACACCGCATGCTCCTTTTCCAGGGACACCCGGGCGCGAACGTAACCGCGGAAGAGGGGCAGGCAATCGGGGAGGACGGAACCCCCGACGGCCCGCAACCTGGACCTGTGAATTGCCACCTTGGCCAGGCCCAGGAGCAGACCGACGAGGAGATCCTCCTCCCGGCCCAAGCCCCTCCGCACCGGGTGCCCAAAGATCAGGAGCGTGGGACTGAAGTGCAGCCAGAATTTGAGGAGCAGCCCCTTCAGATACTCAAATAGGGGCTGCAACCTCGCACACTCCGTATAAATGTGGAACACGGACTCGTCCAGGCCGCAGAAAGTACAGCTGGCCTGGGAGTCCGTGAACCTACTTAAAAGCCTATTGCACGGGACTGCTCTGTGCAGCACCCTCCACCCCAGGTCCCCGATGTAAAGGGGGAAGACTCCCGCGTAGAGAGACCTCCATCGGGGTTTCCCCTCGCCGCCAGTTGGCAACGCGGACCGCCAGGGCGTGTCCGGCCGGCTGACGAGGGCGAGGAAGTGGAAAGTGTGCAGGAGCAGCCCGTACAGGAAACCCCTCCGCGCCGATTGGAATGGCACGGAGGGCATTCCCGAGAGGCGGCTCGGGTTGTGCGGGACCGGCTCCCGAGGAGGGTTTCGGGGCCTGGGTCCGATGAGCAGTTCCGGCCCAGCGGGGGTCAGCTCGGCCGGGATCGCTCCGCACTCCCGAGCCCCCTCGCCACCCGCAGTGAGGGGCGTCCCGGGGGTTTCGGCTACTCCTCCGCCCGCCGGGCCGTCCCCGGAGTCGGCCGCCCGGACAGCCGAGGCGCTCTCCTCCGCCGGCGGGGGAGCGCCCTGACTGGAGGCGACCATGTTCCAGACTCGGAAAAGATCCCGGTAAAAGACAGGCAACTCCCTCAGAGAGGCGCGGCTAACGGACTCCACCGGGAGCTGCGTGTCGTCTTGAAGGCAGTGACACTGGCGGAAAAAATACGTCGCCAGCGCACACCATCTGGGAGGACGCTCGACGTACAGGTATCTCTGCAGGGTCCGAAGGCGGAGAGTCGCAGCCTGGGTGCGGACGCACACCAGCGACTGACCGCCCTCCTCGATCGGGAGACTCAGGACCGCGGCAGAGACCCAGTGTTTCCTCTTGCCCCAGAAGAAATCGACGAGTTTCTTCTGGATCTTGGTGGCAAATACAGGGGGCGGGGCCAAAGTGACCAACCGGTACCACAGCATGGAGGCCACCAGTTGGTTTATGACCAACGCTCGGCCCCTGTAGGAAAGCACTCGGAGCAGTCCTGTCCAGCGCCCCAGCCGAGCGGTGACTTTCGCCTCCAACTCCTGCCAGTTTGCCGGCCAGGCTTCCTCAGCGGGGCTAAGGTGGACTCCCAGATAGAGGAGGTGCGTGGTGCTCCACGCAAAAGGTGTCATCTCCTCCGGCAGGGAGTCCACCCGCCACTGGCCAACCAGGAGTCCGGAACATTTCTCCCAATTAATCCTCGCGGAGGACGCGGCAGAAAAGGTCTGCTGGCAGTCGCGCATCCTCCGCAAGTCAACGGGATCTGTGATTGCGAGGAGCACGTCGTCGGCGTAAGCCGAGAGGACGACCCGCATGGCCGGCTCGCGTAGAGCCAATCCCATCAACCTCCTGCGAAGCAGGCACAGGAAGGGCTCCACGCAGATGGTATACAATTGGCCGGACATGGGGCACCCCTGACGCACTCCTCTCCCAAATCGAAGGGGCGCCGTCAAGGACCCGTTAACTTTGACTAGACACTCTGCGGCGGCGTATAAAAGTCGGACCCGGGCCACGAAATGCGGCCCGAGTCCGAAAGCGCGCAGAGTCCCGAAAAGGTAATCGTGATCCACCCTGTCGAACGCCTTCTCCTGATCGAGGGAGAGAAAGGCGACCGACTGACCAGTCCTCTGGGAAAGATGGATCAGGTCCCGGACCAGGTGGATGTTGTCCTGGATGGACCGGCCCGGGACCGTGTAGGACTGGTCGGGGTGGATCATGTGGGCCAGCACGGAGCCTAGGCGGGTAGACATAGCCCGGGCAAAGATCTTATAATCCGTGCTGAGGAGGGAGACCGGACGCCAGTTTTTAAGCAGGCGGAGATCGCCCCTCTTCGGCAGCAGGACGATGACCGCCCTGCGCCACGAGAGGGGCATCTCCCCGGTCGCCAGGCTTTCCCCCAGGACCCGCGCGTAATCGTCCCCCAGGACGTCCCAGAACGCCCTGAGGAACTCCATGGTCAACCCATCCAGCCCTGGGGATTTGCCCCTCGAGAGCTGGTGGAGGGCGCCAGTCAGCTCCGCCAACGTGAGCGGAGCCTCCAATCCTTCGGCGCCCTCCGGGCTGACCTGCGGCAGGTCCTCCCACAAAACTCTGCGCGCATCCTCGCTGGACGGATCCGGAGAGAACAACGCACTGTAATACGTCCGGACCAGGAGGCCCATTCCCTCCGGATCCGTGATGGAGGATCCGTCGTCGGCCAGCAGCTCGACGAGCTGCTTACGGACCCCCCGCCATTTTTCCAGCGAGTAGAAGAAGGGTGAGGCGCGGTCCAAATCTTCCAGGATCTGGATCCGCGACCTCACGTACGCGCCTCGGGACCCTATGAGCTGCAGGTTCCTCAGCGCGCCCTTCTTCTCTTTGTACGCCTGCCACAGGGCCGGGTCCGCGACGGCATGACCGAGGCGGGATTCCAAGTTGAGCACCTCCCTCTCAAGGCGCCCGATCTCGGCTTCCCGCCTCTTGGTCGACCCCTTCGCGTACTCCTGACAGAAGACGCGGATGTGAGTCTTGCCCACATCCCACCATAGCCTCAAGGAGGGGAAGCCCCCCTGCTTCCTTCTCCAGTCGGCCCAGAATCGACAGAACGAGTCCCGAAATCGCACGTCCTCCAGCAGCCGGTTGTTAAAGTGCCAGTACGCGGACCCCGCCCGCGTGCGGAGCGGAGTGAACTCCGCCCACACCAGGCGGTGGTCCGAGCACGGCACCAGCCGCATGGAGGCCGCCGAAACGCGGGAGACGTACGCCTGCGAAATGTAGAGGCGGTCGATTCGCGACCCCCCTCCTCCAGACCTCCATGTGAAGGCGCTGGAGTCGGGATGGAGATTCCGCCAGACGTCCACCAAGTTAAGGGAGCTGATCAGTCCCCTCAACTTCTCCACCGACGCTTGGCCGCGCTGGGGACCGGAGCGATCCCCCACCTCGAGGGTGCAGTTAAAATCCCCCCCGAGGATGATGCACTCGCCGCTATCGATGGAGCTCAAGAGAGCGGACACTTCTTCAAAGAAGCGCGCTTGCAAAGCGCCGGGCCTGGGCGCGTACACGTTCACAAAGTGGAGCGGCACGCTACCCAGGCGAACGGCGAGGTGGAGCAAGCGGCCCGGCACTAGCTCCTTGACCCCCAAGATCTCCGGCTGAAAAGTCGGGGCCAACAAGATAGCCACCCCACTAGAAATAGGGGTGAGGTGACTCATGTAGACCCCACCCTGCCACTCCAGGAGCCAGGTGGCTTCGTCTCCCGGAACGGTGTGGGTTTCCTGCAGAAAGCTCACCGCGTATCTCCCTTCCCTAAGGACTGAGAGATTGTGAAATCTGCGGTGAGCCCCTCTGCTGCCGTTGATGTTGAGGCTGGCTATGGTTATCTTCATGTCAAAGGTACTTAAAACCCGTCACCAACAGCTCACTGTGAGGAGGGAGTGGAAGTGCACCTGGCCCTCCACTCCCCCAGCAACCCATTGAGGAACACATTAAAACGGCGCCTCTCAACCAGTTTCACGTCCGCGCGCTTGCCCGCTATCTTAAGGGCGGCACGGACGGACTGGATGATCAGCGCCAGATTCGACCAACGGTCGAGGGCCAGCTGAACTTTATTGCGGCAACCCCTGCAAGCCGCGAGGAAATCCCGGAGTTCCGCCGTGGGGATGAGAGGAGATTCGGTGGGAGGCACGAGGGACTCCACCACCTCACTGGCGATGGAATCAAGATCATCCTCCGTGCCCCGCACCGAATCCCCATCCTCCTCCGGGTCGTCACCGCCAGCGGCCAACACATCCACCACACACTGTGGGGCGGACGTCCCGGCCGCGCCAGCTGGTCCCGCCTCCGTCACGATCCCACCCCCAGGATCGATGGCGGAGTCCTCCTCTCTGGGTTCTATTGTGAAACTGGAGCCTGTAGGCACCAGCGGTTCAGGACCCCCCTCCACCTCCATCCCCAGGCCAATGACTGGTCCAGGGGAGACAGAAGTTCCGGACTCCGGGAAACCAGCCGGAGCCGAGACTGGAGGCGGCGAGAGGAGGCCATCTCCCGCTCCGCCAGCACCCACAGGCCCAGCAGATGGGGCAGCATTCTCAGTTATAACTGGGTCGGGTGTCTCCTGGTTGGTGGTGGACTCCGGCTGGGAGGCCCGACCCTCTGGGGCCTCGCCCTCCCCTTCATTCAGGACACCCGACCCAGTCGCAGTGGCGGAATGGGCGGTTTCCCCAGGCTCCCCCACCACAAGCAGGGCCCCACTTACTCCTTCAGGAGGGGCCTCACGTACCGGGGCCATCCCCTCCCCTCCATCCTGAGGAATAGGGGGCACCTGCCCGGACTTTGCAGCCTTGGTGGTGGCGGTAGGGGGCACCTGAGGACCAGAAACAGGAGGCAGCTCCCCTCCAACAGATGGGCCCTGCACCTCAGGGCCCTGTGTTATTTCTGTGGAGGGGTGCCTTCTCCTCTTTTTCGCACTTGGGCGCGGAGACTCAGAGACCTCCATGTCATCAGAGGCCTCCGCCTCCGCACCCTTTTTTCCTTTTTTAGTCACCCTGGGCCTGAGCCCAGCCCTGGGACAGGTGGATTCCATGGGAATGGGCTTTGGGCTGAGCTCAGGCTCGGGTTGAGTCAAAGTGTCCAGGGGACGCGCCTCACGATGTTTCTTTTTTCCCCGCGTCTTCCTTCCGCTCGGACGGACGCTCCCCTCCCCGCCAGAGGCTGTGAAAACCACAGCCTCCGGAACCGACTGAGCGGTGTCTGTTGGATGTGCGGGGGGAGTGGGAGGAGGTGCTGTGGAACCACTCTGGGCCGCCGAGGTGGGGCTGGCGGCCGGGAGGTTGGGGCAGTTCTTCCGAACATGCCCCACCCCCTTGCAGACGTGGCACCGCGCCCCGTCCGAGGTCCAAAAGACGCGGTAGGCCGTCCCCTGGAACTCCACATAAAATTGGCCCTCCGTGTCCTCCTCCCGCGCCAGCTGCATAAATAACTGGCGGCGGAAGGAGTAGACATGTTGGAGGCTGTGCTCCCGAAGACCAAGCCGGACTGGGGTGATCCCCGACCTCACCTCCCCCAGATGGTGCAGGTGGGGGAGGAGGAGCTCACTGGGAATGAAGGGTGGGACGTTGGACAACATTATCCGATGCGCAGTGGCCCCCAGAGGGTCCACTGGCAGGAAGGTCCCCCCCACAGTGAGCCCTTTACTCAGGGCCAGGGACACCGCCCGCTCGGTCTTCAAAAAGAACACAGCCTTCCCATACATCTTTGAGGCCGCAACAATGGCCGAGGGGCCGACAACCACGGCCATTGCCTTAACGCAGGCCTCAATAGACATGTTGGGGTGGGGATAGCTCTTCACCCCATGGCTGCATGTCAATAATTTAAAGGGTGACGGGGCCACGTGGGCAGCCACAGAAGCTGCAGCTGCGTAGGTAGTAGAGGGCCCCGCCACCGGTGATGAAGGGCTTGCCATGGGTCCAAGAGCTAAACCCACCCCAAATTGTGGACTTGCACACTAAATAACAGATTCACAGAAAAATTTGAAAAGACAAACAAACAAACAACAGGTTAGTGGAGAGGCTGAGGTAAGAGAGGAGAGGTAAAGACAGGCTGGAAGGGATGACTTGCTTTCTGGAGGTGGTGCTCACAGTGCACTTAAAACAGTCTTTGAAGTTGGTCTTCCGGTCTTCTGGTTGGGGGAGTCGTCTTGACCTGGGTCAGCTGAAGCTGCCCAGGCACTATCTATCCCCTTCCGTCTGTTTAGCTGGGCAGCTTCAGCTGACCCAGGCTTGGCAATTGGGGTGGGGAGGGAGCTTTCCTGTGTGCTTTTGCAGCAGCACAGATTCCTGTTGAATTGGCAGCCCCACCCCTTGTTGTTCCAGCCACTTGTTCCTCCCCCAACAGTCCAAAGTAAATTACTGGTGTTCAGCACCCACCTCCAGACAAAGCCTTGTTTCCACAAAATGTCCCTTTCTTCTCTTTAATGGAGACTGTTGTTGGAGTTTTCCACTGCTTGTTGGTAGCTGCTCTCCCTTGCTCAGTGCAGCTCCTCTCTCCACCTCTGCAACCTCCAACTGCCACCAGCACTCTCAGCTGCACCTCGTTGATGCACTCAGGCTCCCAAATCAGTGGGCAGCCAATCCCAGTGCTGTACCTGTCCTGGGAGTGTTTGATGGGGACAGTGTAGAGGGAGCTTTACTCTGTATCTAACCCATTTTTTTTTTTTTTTTTTTTTTTTTTTTTTTTCTTTTTTTTTTTTTCTTTCTATAACTTTATTAAAACAGATAAATAAACAAAAAAACTCAAATTAAAATGCCATTCTCGGCGTCGACGATGCACTCCAGTCCCTGCGGTGCCCACCGGTCGCGGAAGGCCTCAAGCGTACCGGCGGACACCGCATGCTCCTTTTCCAGGGACACCCGGGCGCGAACGTAACCGCGGAAGAGGGGCAGGCAATCGGGGAGGACGGACCCCCCGACGGCCCGCAACCTGGACCTGTGAATTGCCACCTTGGCCAGGCCCAGGAGCAGACCGACGAGGAGATCCTCCTCCCGGCCCGAGCCCCTCCGCACCGGGTGCCCAAAGATCAGGAGCGTGGGACTGAAGTGCAGCCAGAATTTGAGGAGCAGCCCCTTCAGATACTCAAATAGGGGCTGCAACCTCGCACACTCCGTATAAATGTGGAACACGGACTCGTCCAGGCCGCAGAAAGTACAGGTGGCCTGGGAGTCCGTGAACCTACTTAAAAGCCTATTGCATGGGACTGCTCTGTGCAGCACCCTCCACCCCAGGTCCCCGATGTAAAGGGGGAAGACTCCCGCGTAGAGAGACCTCCATCGGGGTTTCCCCTCGCCGCCAGATGGCAACGCGGACCGCCAGGGCGTGTCCGGCCGGCTGACGAGGGCGAGGAAGTGGAGAGTGTGCAGGAACAGCCCGTACAGGAAACCCCTCCGCGCCGATTGGAATGGCACGGAGGGCATTTCCGAGAGGCGGCTCGGGTTGTGCGGGACCGGCTCCCGAGGAGGGTTTCGGGGCCTGGGTCCGATGAGCAGTTCCGGCCGAGCGGGGGTCAACTCGGCCGGGATCGCTCCGCACTCCCGAGCCCCCTCGCCACCCGCAGTGAGGGGCGCCCCGGGGGTTTCGGCTACTCCTCCGCCCGCCGGACCGTCCCCGGAGTCGGCCGCCCGGACAGCCGAGGCGCTCTCCTCCGCCGGCGGGGGAGCGCCCTGACTGGAGGCGACCATGTTCCAGACTCGGAAAAGATCCCGGTAAAAGACAGGCAACTCCCTCAGAGAGGCGCGGCTAACGGACTCCACCGGGAGCTGCGTGTCGTCTTGAAGGCAGTGACACTGGCGGAAAAAATACGTCGCCAGCGCACACCATCTGGGAGGACGCTCGACGTACAGGTATCTCTGCAGGGTCCGAAGGCGGAGAGTCGCAGCCTGGGTGCGGACGCACACCAGCGACTGACCGCCCTCCTCGATCGGGAGACTCAGGACCGCGGCAGAGACCCAGTGTTTCCTCTTGCCCCAGAAGAAATCGACGAGTTTCTTCTGGATCTTGGTGGCAAATACAGGGGGCGGGGCCAAAGTGACCAACCGGTACCACAGCATGGAGGCCACCAGTTGGTTTATGACCAACGCTCGGCCCCTGTAGGAAAGCACTCGGAGCAGTCCTGTCCAGCGCCCCAGCCGAGCGGTGACTTTCGCCTCCAACTCCTGCCAGTTTGCCGGCCAGGCTTCCTCAGCGGGGCTAAGGTGGACTCCCAGATAGAGGAGGTGCGTGGTGCTCCACGCAAAAGGTGTCATCTCCTCCGGCAGGGAGTCCACCCGCCACTGACCAACCAGGAGTCCGGAACATTTCTCCCAATTGATCCTCGCGGAGGACGCGGCAGAAAAGGTCTGCTGGCAGTCGCGCATCCTCCGCAAGTCAACGGGATCTGTGATTGCGAGGAGCACGTCGTCGGCGTAAGCCGAGAGGACGACCCGCATGGCCGGCTCGCGCAGAGCCAATCCCGTCAACCTCCTGCGAAGCAGGCACAGGAAGGGCTCCACGCAGATGGTATACAATTGGCCGGACATGGGGCACCCCTGACGCACTCCTCTCCCAAATCGAAGGGGCGCCGTCAAGGACCCGTTAACTTTGACTAGACACTCTGCGGCGGCGTATAAAAGTCGGACCCGGGCCACGAAATGCGGCCCGAGTCCGAAAGCGCGCAGAGTCCCGAAAAGGTAATCGTGATCCACCCTGTCGAACGCCTTCTCCTGATCGAGGGAGAGAAAGGCGACCGACTGACCAGTCCTCTGGGAAAGATGGATCAGGTCCCGGACCAGGTGGATGTTGTCCTGGATGGACCGGCCCGGGACCGTGTAGGACTGGTCGGGGTGGATCATGTGGGCCAGCACGGAGCCCAGGCGGGTAGACATAGCCCGGGCAAAGATCTTATAATCCGTGCTGAGGAGGGAGACCGGACGCCAGTTTTTAAGCAGGCGGAGATCGCCCCTCTTCGGCAGCAGGACGATGACCGCCCTGCGCCACGAGAGGGGCATCTCCCCGGTCGCCAGGCTTTCCCCCAGGACCCGCGCGTAATCGTCCCCCAGGACGTCCCAGAACGCCCTGAGGAACTCCACGGTCAACCCATCCAGCCCTGGGGATTTGCCCCTCGAGAGCTGGTGGAGGGCGCCAGTCAGCTCCGCCAACGTGAGCGGAGCCTCCAATCCTTCGGCGCCCTCCGGGCTGACCTGCGGCAGGTCCTCCCACAAAACTCTGCGCGCATCCTCGCTGGACGGATCCGGAGAGAACAACGCACTGTAATACGTCCGGACCAGGAGGCCCATTCCCTCCGGATCCGTGATGGAGGATCCGTCGTCGGCCAGCAGCTCAACGAGCTGCTTACGGACCCCCCGCCATTTTTCCAGCGAGTAGAAGAAGGGTGAGGCGCGGTCCAAATCTTCCAGGATCTGGATCCGCGACCTCACGTACGCGCCTCGGGACCCTATGAGCTGCAGGTTCCTCAGCGCGCCCTTCTTCTCTTTGTACGCCTGCCACAGGGCCGGGTCCGCGACGGCATGACCGAGGCGGGATTCCAAGTCGAGCACCTCCCTCTCAAGGCGCCCGACCTCGGCTTCCCGCCTCTTGGTCGACCCCTTCGCATACTCCTGACAGAAGACGCGGATGTGAGTCTTGCCCACATCCCACCATAGCCTCAAGGAGGGGAAGCCCCCCTGCTTCCTTCTCCAGTCGGCCCAGAATCGACAGAACGAGTCCCGAAATCGCACGTCCTCCAGCAGCCGGTTGTTAAAGTGCCAGTACGCAGACCCCGCCCGCGTGCGGAGCGGAGTGAACTCCGCCCACACCAGGCGGTGGTCCGAGCACGGCACCAGCCGCATGGAGGCCGCCGAGACGCGGGAGACGTACGCCTGCGAAATGTAGAGGCGGTCGATTCGCGACCCCCCTCCTCCAGACCTCCACGTGAAGGCGCTGGAGTCGGGATGGAGATTCCGCCAGACGTCCACCAAGTTAAGGGAGCTGATCAGTCCCCTCAACTTCTCCACCGACGCTTGGCCGCGCTGGGGACCGGAGCGATCCCCCACCTCGAGGGTGCAGTTAAAATCCCCCCCGAGGATGATGCACTCGCCGCTATCGATGGAGCTCAAGAGAGCGGACACTTCTTCAAAGAAGCGCGCTTGCAAAGCGCCGGGCCTGGGCGCGTACACGTTCACAAAGTGGAGCGGCACGCTACCCAGGCGAACGGCGAGGTGGAGCAAGCGGCCCGGCACTAGCTCCTTGACCCCCAAGATCTCCGGCTGAAAAGTCGGGGCCAACAAGATAGCCACCCCACTAGAAATAGGGGTGAGGTGACTCATGTAGACCCCACCCTGCCACTCCAGGAGCCAGGTGGCTTCGTCTCCCGGAACGGTGTGGGTTTCCTGCAGAAAGCTCACCGCGTATCTCCCTTCCCTAAGGACTGAGAGATTGTGAAATCTGCGGTGAGCCCCTCTGCTGCCGTTGATGTTGAGGCTGGCTATGGTTATCTTCATGTCAAAGGTACTTAAAACCCGTCACCAACAGCTCACTGTGAGGAGGGAGTGGAAGTGCACCTGGCCCTCCACTCCCCCAGCAACCCATTGAGGAACACATTAAAACGGCGCCTCTCAACCAGTTTCACGTCCGCGCGCTTGCCCGCTATCTTAAGGGCGGCACGGACGGACTGGATGATCAGCGCCAGATTCGACCAACGGTCGAGGGCCAGCTGAACTTTATTGCGGCAACCTCTGCAAGCCGCGAGGAAATCCCGGAGTTCCGCCGTGGGGATGAGAGGAGATTCGGTGGGAGGCACGAGGGACTCCACCACCTCACTGGCGATGGAATCAAGATCATCCTCCGTGCCCCGCACCGAATCCCCATCCTCCTCCGGGTCGTCACCGCCAGCGGCCGACACATCCACCACACACTGTGGGGCGGACGTCCCGGCCGCGCCAGCTGGTCCCGCCTCCGTCACGATCCCACCCCCAGGATCGATGGCGGAGGAGTCCTCTCTGGGTTCTATTGTGAAACTGGAGCCTGTGGGCGCCAGCGGTTCAGGACCCCCCTCCACCTCCATCCCCAGGCCAATGACTGGTCCAGGGGAGACAGAAGTTCCGGACTCCGGGAAACCAGCCGGAGCCGAGACTGGAGGCGGCGAGAGGAGGCCATCTCCCGCTCCGCCAGCACCCACAGGCCCAGCAGATGGGACAGCATTCTCAGTTATAACTGGGTCGGGTGTCTCCTGGTTGGTGGTGGACTCCGGCTGGGAGGCCCGACCCTCTGGGGCCTCGCCCTCCCCTTCATTCAGGACACCCGACCCAGTAGCAGTGGCGGAATGGGCGGTTTCCCCAGGCTCCCCCACCACAAGCAGGGCCCCACTTACTCCTTTAGGAGGGGCCTCACGTACCGGGGCCATCCCCTCCCCTCCATCCTGAGGAATAGGGAGCACCTGCCCGGACTTTGCAGCCTTGGTGGTGGCGGTAGGGGGCACCTGAGGACCAGAAACAGGAGGCAGCTCCCCTCCAACAGATGGGCCCTGCACCTCAGGGCCCTGTGTTATTTCTGTGGAGGGGTGCCTTCTCCTCTTTTTCGCACTTGGGCGCGGAGATTCAGAGACCTCCATGTCATCAGAGGCCTCCGCCTCCGCACCCTTTTTTCCTTTTTTAGTCACTCTGGGCCTGAGCCCAGCCCTGGGACAGGTGGATTCCATGGGAATGGGCTTTGGGCTGAGCTCAGGCTCGGGTTGAGTCAAAGTGTCCAGGGGACGCGCCTCACGATGTTTCTTTTTTCCCCGCGTCTTCCTTCCGCTCGGACGGACGCTCCCCTCCCCGCCAGAGGCTGTGAAAACCACAGCCTCCGGAACCGACTGAGCGGTGTCTGTTGGATGTGCGGGGGGAGTGGGAGGAGGTGCTGTGGAACCACTCTGGGCCGCCGAGGTGGAGCTGGCGGCCGGGAGGTTGGGGCAGTTCTTCCGAACATGCCCCACCCCCTTGCAGACGTGGCACCGCGCCCCGTCCGAGGTCCAAAAGACGCGGTAGGCCGTCCCCTGGAACTCCACATTAAATTGGCCCTCCGTGTCCTCCTCCCGCGCCAGCTGCATAAATAACTGGCGGCGGAAGGAGTAGACATGTTGGAGGCTGTGCTCCCGAAGACCAAGCCGGACTGGGGTGATCCCCGACCTCACCTCCCCCAGATGGTGCAGGTGGGGGAGGAGGAGCTCACTGGGAATGAAGGGTGGGACGTTGGACAACATTATCCGATGCGCAGTGGCCCCCAGAGGGTCCACTGGCAGGAAGGTCCCCCCCACAGTGAGCCCTTTACTCAGGGCCAGGGACACCGCCCGCTCGGTCTTCAAAAAGAACACAGCCTTCCCATACATCTTTGAGGCCGCAACAATGGCCGAGGGGCCGACAACCACGGCCATTGCCTTAACGCAGGCCTCAATAGACATGTTGGGGTGGGGATAGCTCTTCACCCCATGGCTGCATGTCAATAATTTAAAGGGTGACGGGGCCACGTGGGCAGCCACAGAAGCTGCAGCTGCGTAGGTAGTAGAGGGCCCCGCCACCGGTGATGAAGGGCTTGCCATGGGTCCAAGAGCTAAACCCACCCCAAATTGTGGACTTGCACACTAAATAACAGATTCACAGAAAAATTTGAAAAGACAAACAAACAAACAACAGGTTAGTGGAGAGGCTGAGGTAAGAGAGGAGAGGCAAAGGCAGGCTGGAAGGGATGACTTGCTTTCTGGAGGTGGTGCTCACAGTACACTTAAAACAAACAGTCTTTGAAGTTGGTCTTCCGGTCTTCTGGTTGGGGGAGTCGTCTTCACCTGGGTCAGCTGAAGCTGCCCAGGCACTATCTATCCCCTTCCGTCTGTTTAGCTGGGCAGCTTCAGCTGACCCAGGCTTGGCAATTGGGGTGGGGAGGGAGCTTTCCTGTGTGCTTTTGCAGCAGCACAGATTCCTGTTGAATTGGCAGCCCCACCCCTTGTTGTTCCAGCCACTTGTTCCTCCCCCAACAGTCCAAAGTAAATTACTGGTGTTCAGCACCCACCTCCAGACAAAGCCTTGTTTCCACAAAATGTCCCTTTCTTCTCTTTAATGGAGACTGTTGTTGGAGTTTTCCACTGCTTGTTGGTAGCTGCTCTCCCTTGCTCAGTGCAGCTCCTCTCTCCACCTCTGCAACCTCCAACTGCCACCAGCACTCTCAGCTGCACCTCGTTGATGCACTCAGGCTCCCAAATCAGTGGGCAGCCAATCCCAGTGCTGTACCTGTCCTGGGAGTGTTTGATGGGGACAGTGTAGAGGGAGCTTTACTCTGTATCTAACCCATGCTGTACCTGTCCTGGGAGTGTTTGGGACATGGGGTGCTTGGAATGAAAAATATTGCTTTCTCTGGTGCTCACCTTCCCATTTCAGCACGAAAGGAATCGAAGAAATGAAAGCCTCTGCCTAATGTGTGTGGAATGGGCATCATTTTCCTGTTCTTATGTTGTGTGATTTTTCTTGCCGTAGGTTGACTGTGGGAAACGGCGTGTGGTCGATGAGAGCGAGGGGCGGCTCTGGGCAGAGAGCCGGGGCTTCCACTACTTCGAAACGTCAGCGCAGTCTGGAGAGGGCATCAACGAGATGTTCCAGGTACCCACGTAGGGTGGAGTTGTTCCCACAGTGCCAGTGACTAGAGGAAAGTTGGAGAGGTATCTGAGGCTGAGGAGCATTTGGGAGCAGGGAGCCACAGATTGTGGGTGGCCTATTCATGTGTCTGTGATCAGAGGGCATTCACATTCCCTACTTTGGGCATAATACAGAATCCCATTCCCATATAAGCATGTCCCCTTGCTCCCCTCCCCCTGTCTATGATTCCCAGGAGCGGGGTGTCTGGGCAGCACTGTGACCCATGGGAGCGTCACGCTGTGATTCCCAGGAGCAGGGTTTTGGGCAGCATTGTCATCCTTGGCAGCTCCATGCCGTGATCCCTGGGAATGGAGTGTCCGGGCAGTGCTGTGACCCTCGGAAGTGGGGGATTTGGGCAGTGCTGTGATCCTCGGAAGTGGGGGATTTGGGCAGTGCTGTGATCCTCGGAAGTGGGGTATTTGGGCAGTGCTGTGATCCTCGGAAGTGGGGTATTTGGGCAGTGCTGTGACCCTCGGAAGGGGGTATCTGGGCAGTGCTGTGACCCTCGGAAGTGGGGTATCTGGGCAGTGCTGTGATCCTTGGAAGTGGGTTAACTGGGCAGTGCTGTGACCCTCGGAAGTGGGGTATCTGGGCAGTGCTGTGACCTTTGGAAGTGGGGTATCTGGGCAGTGCTGTGACCTTTGGAAGTGGGGTATCTGGGCAGTGCTGTGACCCTCGGAAGTGGGGTATCTGGGCAGTGCTGTGACCTTTGGAAGTGGGGTAGCTGGGCAGTGCTGTGACCTTTGGAAGTGGGGTATCTGGGCAGTGCTGTGATCCTCGGAAGTGGGTTAACTGGGCAGTGCTGTGACCCTCGGAAGTGGGGTAACTGGGCAGTGCTGTGACCTTTGGAAGTGGGGTATCTGGGCAGTGCTGTGACCTTTGGAAGTGGGGTATCTGGGCAGTGCTGTGACCCTCGGTAGTGGGGTATCTGGGCAGTGCTGTGATCCTCGGAAGTGGGGAATCTGGGCAGTGCTGTGACCATTGGAAGTGGGGTATCTGGGCAGTGCTGTGATCCTCGGAAGTGGGGGATCTGGGCAGTGCTGTGATCCCAGGAAGTGGGGCATCTGGGCAGTGCTGTGATCCCAGGAAGTGGGGTATTTGGGCAGTGCAATGATCCTCGGAAGTGGGGTATCTGGGCAGTGCTGTGATACTCGGAAGTGGGGTATCTGGGCAGTTCAATGATCCCAGGAAGTGGGGAATCTGGGCAGTGCTGTGAGCCTCGGAAGTGGGGTATCTGGGCAGTGCAGTGATTCTCGGAAGTGGGGCATCTGGGCAGTGCTGTGATCCCAGGAAGTGGGGTATCTGGGCAGTGCAAGGATCCACGGAAGTGGGGTATCTGGGCAGTGCTGTGATCCCAGGAAGTGGGGTATCTGGGCATTGCTGTGATCCCAGAAAGTGGGGAATCTGGGCAGTGCTGTGATCCCAGAAAGTGGGGTATCTGGGCAGTGCAATGATCCTCGGAAGTGGGGTATCTGGGCAGTGCTGTGATCCTCGGAAGTGGGGTATCTGGGCAGTGCTGTGATCGCAGGAAGTTGGGTATCTGGGCAGTGCTGTGATCCCAGGAAGTGGGGTATCTGGGCAATGCTGTGATCCCAGGAAGTGGGGTATCTGGGCAGTGCTATGATCCTTGGAAGTGGGGTATCTGGGCAGTGCTGTGATTCTCGGAAGTGGGGTATCTGGGCAGTGCTGTGATCCCCGGAAGTGGGGTATTTGGGCAGTGCTGTGATCCCTGGAAGTGGGGTATCTGGGCAGTGCTGTGAGCCCAGGAAGTGGGGTATCTGGGCAGTGCTGTGATCACAGGAAGTCGAGTATCTGGGCAGTGCTGTGATCCCAGGAAGTGGGGTATCTGGGCAGTGCTGTGATCTCAGGAAGTGGGGTATCTGGGCAGTGCTGTGATCCCTGGAAGTGGGGTATCTGGGCAGTGCTGTGATCCCTGGAAGTGAGGTATCTGGGCAGTGCTGTAACCTTTGGAAGTGGGGTATCTGGGCAGTGCTGTAAACTTTGGAAGTGAGGTATCTGGGCAGTGCTGTAACCTTTGGAAGTGGGGTATCTGGGCAGTGCTGTGATCCCAGGAAGTGGGGTATCTGGGCAGTGCTGTGATCCCTGGAAGTGGGGTATCTGGGCAGTGCTGTGATCCCTGGAAGTGGGGTATCTGGGCAGTGCTGTGATCCCTGGAAGTGAGGTATCTGGGCAGTGCTGTAACCTTTGGAAGTGGGGTATCTGGGCAGTGCTGTAAACTTTGGAAGTGAGGTATCTGGGCAGTGCTGTAACCTTTGGAAGTGGGGTATCTGGGCAGTGCTGTGATCCCAGGAAGTTGGGTATTTGGGCAGTGCAGTGATTCTCGGAAGTGGGGTATCTGGGCAGTGCTGTGATCCTCGGAAGTGGGGTATCTGGGCAGTGCTGTGATCCCAGGAAGTTGGGTATTTGGGCAGTGCAGTGATCCTCGGAAGTGGGGTATCTGGGCAGTGCTGTGATCCTCGGAAGTGGGGTATCTGGGCAGTGCAGTGATTCTCGGACGTGGGGTATCTGGGCATTGCTGTGATCCTCGGAAGTGGGGTATCTGGGCAGTGCTGTGATCCCAGGGAGTGGGGTATCTGGGCAGTGCTGTGATCCCAGGGAGTGGGGTATCTGGGCAGTGCTGTGATCCCAGGAAGTGGGTTATCTGGGCAGTGCAGTGATCCTCGGAAGTGGGGTATCTGGGCAGTGTGGTGATCCCCGGAAGTTGGGTATCTGGGCAGTGCTGTGATCCCAGGAAGTGGGGTATCTGGGCAGTGCTGTGATCACAGGAAGTGGGGAATCTGGGCAGTGCAGTGATCCTCGGAAGTGGGGTATCTGGGCAGTGATGTGATTCCAGGAAGTTGGGTATCTGGGCAGTGCTGTGATCCCAGGAAGTGGGGTATCTGGGCATTGCTGTGATCCTCGGAAGTGGGGAATCTGGGCAGTGCTGTGATCCCTGGAAGTGGGGAATCTGGGCAGTGCTTTGATCCCAGGAAGTGGGGTATCTGGGCAGTGCTGTGATCCTCGGAAGTGGGGTATCTGGGCAGTGTTGTGATCCTCGGAGGTGGGGTATCTGGGCAGTGCTGTGATCCTCGGAAGTGGGGTATCTGGGCAGTGCTGTGATCCCAGGGAGTGGGGTATCTGGGCAGTGCTGTGATCCCAGGGAGTGGGGTATCTGGGCAGTGCTGTGATCCCAGGAAGTGGGGTATCTGGGCAGTGCTGTGATCCTCTGAAGTGGGGTATCTAGGCAGTGCTGTGATCCCAGGGAGTGGGGTATCTGGGCAGTGCTGTGATCCCTGGAAGTTGGGTATCTGGGGAGTGCTGTGATCCCAGGAAGTGGGGTATCTGGGCAGTGCTGTCATCCCAGGAAGTGGGGTATCTGGGCAGTGCTGTGATCCTCGGAAGTGGGGTATCTGGGCAGTGCTGTGATCCTCGGAAGTGGGGTATCTGGGCAGTGCTGTGATCCCAGGAAGTGGGGTATCTGGGCAGTGCTGTGATCCTCGGAAGTGGGGTATCTGGGCAGTGCTGTGATCCCAGGGAGTGGGGTATCTGGGCAGTGCTGTGATTCCAGGAAGTGGGGTATCTGGGCAGTGCAGTGATCCTCGGAAGTGGGGTATCTGGGCAGTGCTGTGATCCCCGGAAGTTGGGTATCTGGGCAGTGCTGTGATCCCAGGAAGTGGGGTATCTGGGCAGTGCTGTGATCACAGGAAGTGGGGAATCTGGGCAGTGCAGTGATCCTCGGAAGTGGGGTATCTGGGCAGTGCAGTGATTCTCGGAAGTGGGGTATCTGGGCAGTGCTGTGATCCCAGTAAGTGGGGTATCTGCGCAGTGCTGTGATCCCTGGAAGTGGGGAATCTGGGCAGTGCTTTGATCCCAGGAAGTGGGGTATCTGGGCAGTGCTGTGATCCTCGGAAGTGGGGTATCTGGGCAGTGCAGTGATCCTCGGAGGTGGGGTATCTGGGCAGTGCTGTGATCCTCAGAAGTGGGGTATCTGGGCAGTGCTGTGATCCTCGGAAGTGGGGTATCTGGTCAGTGCAGTGATTCTCGGAAGTGGGGTATCTGGGCAGTGCTGTGATCCTCGGAAGTGGGGTATCTGTGCAGTGCTGTGATGCCAGGAAGTGGGGTATCTGGGCAGTGCTGTGATCCCAGGGAGTGGGGTATCTGGGCAGTGCTGTGATCCCCGGAAGTTGGGTATCTGGGCAGTGCTGAGATCCCAGGAAGTGGGGTATCTGGGCAGTGCTGTGATCCACGTAAGTGGGGTATCTGGGCAGTGCTGTGATCCTTCGGAGGTGGGGTATCTGGGCAGTGCTTTGATCCCAGGAAGTTGGGTATCTGGGCAGTGCTGTGATCCTTCGGAAGTGGGGTATCTGGGCAGTGCTTTGATCCCAGGAAGTTGGGTATCTGGGCAGTGCTGTGATCCTTCGGAAGTGGGGTATCTGGGCAGTGCTTTGATCCCAGGAAGTTGGGTATCTGGGCAGTGCAGTGATCCACGTAATTGGGGTATCTGGGCAGTGCTGTGATCCACGTAAGTGGGGTATCTGGGCAGTGCAGTGATCCCAGGAAGTGGGGTATCTGGGCAGTGCTATGATCCTTGGAAGTGGGGTATCTGGGCAGTGCTATGATCCTTGGAAGTGGGGTATCTGGGCAGTGCTATGATCCTTGGAAGTGGGGTATCTGGGCAGTGCTGTGATCCACGTAAGTGGGGTATCTGGGCAGTGCTGTGATGCCCGAAACTGGGGTATCTGGGCAGTGCTGTGATCCCAGGAAGTGGGGTATCTGGGCAGTGCTGTGATCCCAGGAAGTGGGGTATCTGGGCATTGCTGTGATCCTTGGAATTTGGGTATCTGGGCAGTGCTGTGAGCCTCGTAAGTGGGGTATCTGGGCAGTGCTGTGATCCCAGGAAGTTGGGTATCTGGGCATTGCTGTGATCCCAGGAAGTGGGGTATCTGGGCAGTGCTGTGATCCCAGGAAGTGGGGTATCTGGGCATTGCTGTGATCCCAGGAATTTGGGTATCTGGGCAGTGCTGTGATCCCAGGAATCTGGGTATCTGGGCAGTGCTGTTATCCCAGGAAGTGGGGTATCTGGCCAGTGCTGTGATCCCAGGAAGTTGGGTATCTGGGCAGTGCTGTGATCCCTGGAAGTGGGGTATCTGGGCGGTGCTGTGATCCCTGGATGTGGGGTATCTGGGCAGTGCTGTAACCTTCGGAAGTGGGGTATCTGGGCAGTGCAGTGATTCTCGGAAGTGGGGTATCTGGGCAGTGCTGTGATCCCAGTAAGTGGGGTATCTGGGCAGTGCTGTGATCCTCGGAAGTGGGGAATCTGGGCAGTGCTGTGATCCCTGGAAGTGGGGAATCTGGGCAGTGCTTTGATCCCAGGAAGTGGGGTATCTGGGCAGTGCTGTGATCCTCGGAAGTGGGGTATCTGGGCAGTGTTGTGATCCTCGGAGGTGGGGTATCTGGGCAGTGCTGTGATCCCCGGAAGTGGGGTATCTGGGCAGTGCTGTGATCCCAGGGAGTGGGGTATCTGGGCAGTGCTGTGATCCCAGGGAGTGGGGTATCTGGGCAGTGCTGTGATCCCAGGGAGTGGGGTATCTGGGCAGTGCTGTGATCCCAGGAAGTGGGGTATCTGGGCAGTGCTGTAATCCTCTGAAGTGGGGTATCTGGGCAGTGCTGTAATCCTCTGAAGTGGGGTATCTGGGCAGTGCTGTGATCCCAGGGAGTGGGTATCTGGGCAGTGCTGTGTTCCCTGGAAGTTGGGTATCTGGGCAGTGCTGTGATCCCAGGAAGTGGGGTATCTGGGCAGTGCTGTCATCCCAGGAAGTGGGGTATCTGGGCAGTGCAGTGATTCTCGGAAGTGGGGTATCTGGGCAGTGCTGTGATCCCCGGAAGTGGGGTATCTGGGCAGTGCTGTGATCCCAGGAAGTGGGGTATCTGGGCAGTGCTGTGATCCTCGGAAGTGGGGTATCTGGGCAGTGCTGTGATCCCAGGGAGTGGGGTATCTGGGCATTGCTGTGATCCTTGGAATTTGGGTATCTGGGCAGTGCTGTGAGACTCGTAAGTGGGGTATCTGGGCAGTGCTGTGATCCCAGGAAGTTGGGTATCTGGGCATTGCTGTGATCCCAGGAAGTGGGGTATCTGGGCAGTGCTGTGATCCCAGGAAGTGGGGTATCTGGGCATTGCTGTGATCCCAGGAATTTGGGTATCTGGGCAGTGCTGTGATCCCAGGAATCTGGGTATCTGGGCAGTGCTGTTATCCCAGGAAGTGGGGTATCTGGCCAGTGCTGTGATCCCAGGAAGTTGGGTATCTGGGCAGTGCTGTGATCCCTGGAAGTGGGGTATCTGGGCGGTGCTGTGATCCCTGGATGTGGGGTATCTGGGCAGTGCTGTAACCTTCGGAAGTGGGGTATCTGGGCAGTGCAGTGATTCTCGGAAGTGGGGTATCTGGGCAGTGCTGTGATCCCAGTAAGTGGGGTATCTGGGCAGTGCTGTGATCCTCGGAAGTGGGGAATCTGGGCAGTGCTGTGATCCCTGGAAGTGGGGAATCTGGGCAGTGCTTTGATCCCAGGAAGTGGGGTATCTGGGCAGTGCTGTGATCCTCGGAAGTGGGGTATCTGGGCAGTGTTGTGATCCTCGGAGGTGGGGTATCTGGGCAGTGCTGTGATCCCCGGAAGTGGGGTATCTGGGCAGTGCTGTGATCCCAGGGAGTGGGGTATCTGGGCAGTGCTGTGATCCCAGGGAGTGGGGTATCTGGGCAGTGCTGTGATCCCAGGGAGTGGGGTATCTGGGCAGTGCTGTGATCCCAGGGAGTGGGGTATCTGGGCAGTGCTGTGATCCCAGGAAGTGGGGTATCTGGGCAGTGCTGTAATCCTCTGAAGTGGGGTATCTGGGCAGTGCTGTGATCCCAGGGAGTGGGTATCTGGGCAGTGCTGTGTTCCCTGGAAGTTGGGTATCTGGGCAGTGCTGTGATCCCAGGAAGTGGGGTATCTGGGCAGTGCTGTCATCCCAGGAAGTGGGGTATCTGGGCAGTGCAGTGATTCTCGGAAGTGGGGTATCTGGGCAGTGCTGTGATCCTCGGAAGTGGGGTATCTGGGCAGTGCTGTGATCCCAGGAAGTGGGGTATCTGGGCAGTGCTGTGATCCTCGGAAGTGGGGTATCTGGGCAGTGCTGTGATCCCAGGGAGTGGGGTATCTGGGCAGTGCTGTGATCCCAGGAAGTGGGGTATCTGGGCAGTGCAGTGATCCTCGGAAGTGGGGTATCTGGGCAGTGCTGTGATCCCCGGAAGTTGGGTATCTGGGCAGTGCTGTGACCCCAGGAAGTGGGGTATCTGGGCAGTGCTGTGATCACAGGAAGTGGGGAATCTGGGCAGTGCAGTGATCCTCGGAAGTGGGGTATCTGGGCAGTGCAGTGATTCTCGGAAGTGGGGTATCTTGGCAGTGCTGTGATCCCAGTAAGTGGGGTATCTGGGCAGTGCTGTGATCCTCGGAAGTGGGGAATCTGGGCAGTGCTGTGATCCCAGGAAGTGGGGAATCTGGGCAGTGCTTTGATCCCAGGAAGTGGGGTATCTGGGCAGTGCTGTGATCCCAGGAAGTGGGGTATCTGGGCAGTGCTGTGATCCTCGGAAGTGGGGTATCTGGGCAATGCTGTGATCCTCAGAGGTGGGGTATCTGGGCAGTGCTGTGATCCTCGGAAGTGGGGTATCTGGGCAGTGCTGTGATCCTCGGAAGTGGGGTATCTGGTCAGTGCAGTGATTCTCGGAAGTGGGGTATCTGGGCAGTGCTGTGATCCTCGGAAGTGGGGTATCTGGGCAGTGCTGTGATCCCAGGGAGTGGGGTATCTGGGCAGTGCTGTGATCCCAGGGAGTGGGGTATCTGGGCAGTGCTGTGATCCCCGGAAGTTGGGTATCTGGGCAGTGCTGAGATCCCAGGAAGTGAGGTATCTGGGCAGTGCTGTGATCCACGTAAGTGGGGTATCTGGGCAGTGCTGTGATCTTTCGGAGGTGGGGTATCTGGGCAGTGCTTTGATCCCAGGAAGTTGGGTATCTGGGCAGTGCTGTGATCCTTCGGAAGTGGGGTATCTGGGCAGTGCTTTGATCCCAGGAAGTTGGGTATCTGGGCAGTGCTGTGATCCTTCGGAAGTGGGGTATCTGGGCAGTGCTTTGATCCCAGGATGTTGGGTATCTGGGCAGTGCTGTGATCCACGTAATTGGGGTATCTGGGCAGTGCTGTGATCCACGTAAGTGGGGTATCTGGGCAGTGCAGTGATCCCAGGAAGTGGGGTATCTGGGCAGTGCTATGATCCTTGGAAGTGGGGTATCTGGGCAGTGCTATGATCCTTGGAAGTGGGGTATCTGGGCAGTGCTATGATTCTTGGAAGTGGGGTATCTGGGCAGTGCTGTGATCCACGTAAGTGGGGTATCTGGGCAGTGCTGTGATGCCCGAAACTGGGGTATCTGGGCAGTGCTGTGAAACCAGGAAGTGGGGTATCTGGGCAGTGCTGTGATCCCAGGAAGTGGGGTATCTGGGCATTGCTGTGATCCTTGGAATTTGGGTATCTGGGCAGTGCTGTGAGCCTCGTAAGTGGGGTATCTGGGCAGTGCTGTGATCCCAGGAAGTTGGGTATCTGGGCATTGCTGTGATCCCAGGAAGTGGGGTATCTGGGCAGTGCTGTGATCCCAGGAAGTGGGGTATCTGGGCATTGCTGTGATCCCAGGAATTTGGGTATCTGGGCAGTGCTGTGATCCCAGGAATTTGGGTATCTGGGCAGTGCGGTTATCCCAGGAAGTGGGGTATCTGGCCAGTGCTGTGATCCCAGGAAGTTGGGTATCTGGGCAGTGCTGTGATCCCTGGAAGTGGGGTATCTGGGCGGTGCTGTGATCCCTGGATGTGGGGTATCTGGGCAGTGCTGTAACCTTCGGAAGTGGGGTATCTGGGCAGTGCAGTGATTCTCGGAAGTGGGGTATCTGGGCAGTGCTGTGATCCCAGTAAGTGGGGTATCTGGGCAGTGCTGTGATCCTCGGAAGTGGGGAATCTGGGCAGTGCTGTGATCCCTGGAAGTGGGGAATCTGGGCAGTGCTTTGATCCCAGGAATGGGGTATCTGGGCAGTGCTGTGATCCTCGGAAGTGGGGTATCTGGGCAGTGTTGTGATCCTCGGAGGTGGGGTATCTGGGCAGTGCTGTGATCCCCGGAAGTGGGGTATCTGGGCAGTGCTGTGATCCCAGGAAGTGGGGTATCTGGGCAGTGCTGTGATCCCAGGGAGTGGGGTATCTGGGCAGTGCAGTGATTCTCGGAAGTGGGGTATCTGGGCAGTGCTGTGATCCCAGTAAGTGGGGTATCTGGGCAGTGCTGTGATCCCAGGGAGTGGGGTATCTGGGCAGTGCTGTGTTCCCTGGAAGTTGGGTATCTGGGCAGTGCTGTGATCCTAGGAAGTGGGGTATCTGGGCAGTGCTGTCATCCCAGGAAGTGGGGTATCTGGGCAGTGCAGTGATTCTCGGAAGTGGGGTATCTGGGCAGTGCTGTGATCCTCGGAAGTGGGGTATCTGGGCAGTGCTGTGATCCCAGGAAGTGGGGTATCTGGGCAGTGCTGTGATCCTCGGAAGTGGGGTATCTGGGCAGTGCTGTGATCCCAGGGAGTGGGGTATCTGGGCAGTGCTGTGATCCCAGGAAGTGGGGTATCTGGGCAGTGCTGTGATCCTCGGAAGTGGGGTATCTGGGCAGTGCTGTGATCCCCGGAAGTTGGGTATCTGGGCAGTGCTGTGATCCCAGGAAGTGGGGTATCTGGGCAGTGCTGTGATCACAGGAAGTGGGGAATCTGGGCAGTGCAGTGATCCTCGGAAGTGGGGTATCTGGGCAGTGCAGTGATTCTCGGAAGTGGGGTATCTGGGCAGTGCTGTGATCCCAGTAAGTGGGGTATCTGGGCAGTGCTGTGATCCTCGGAAGTGGGGAATCTGGGCAGTGCTGTGATCCCTGGAAGTGGGGAATCTGGGCAGTGCTTTGATCCCAGGAAGTGGGGGTATCTGGGCAGTGCTGTGATCCCAGGAAGTGGGGTATCTGGGCAGTGCTGTGATCCTCGGAAGTGGGGTATCTGGGCAGTGCTGTGATCCTCGGAGGTGGGGTATCTGGGCAGTGCTGCGATCCTCGGAAGTGGGGTATCTGGGCAGTGCTGTGATCCTCGGAAGTGGGGTATCTGGTCAGTGCAGTTATTCTCGGAAGTGGAGTATCTGGGCAGTGCTGTGATCCTCGGAAGTGGGGTATCTGGGCAGTGCTATGATGCCAGGAAGTGGGGTATCTGGGCAGTGCTGTGATCCCAGGGAGTGGGGTATCTGGGCCGTGCTGTGATCCCCGGAAGTTGGGTATCTGGGCAGTGCTGAGATCCACGTAAGTGGGGTATCTGGGCAGTGCTGTGATCCACGTAAGTGGGGTATCTGGGCAGTGCTGTGATCCTTCGGAGGTGGGGTATCTGGGCGGTGCTTTGATCCCAGGAATTTGGGTATCTGGGCAGTGCTGTGATCCTTCGGAAGTGGGGTATCTGGGCAGTGCTTTGATCCCAGGAAGTTGGGTATCTGGGCAGTGCTGTGATCCTTCGGAAGTGGGGTATCTGGGCAGTGCTTTGATCCCAGGAAGTTGGGTATCTGGGCAGTGCAGTGATCCACGTAATTGGGGTATCTGGGCAGTGCTGTGATCCACGTAAGTGGGGTATCTGGGCAGTGCAGTGATCCCAGGAAGTGGGGTATCTGGGCAGTGCTATGATCCTTGGAAGTGGGGTATCTAGGCAGTGCTATGATCCTTGGAAGTGGGGTATCTGGGCAGTGCTATGATCCTTGGAAGTGGGGTATCTGGGCAGTGCTGTGATCCACGTAAGTGGGGTATCTGGGCAGTGCTGTGATGCCCGAAACTGGGGTATCTGGGCAGTGCTGTGATCCCAGGAAGTGGGGTATCTGGGCAGTGCTGTGATCCCAGGAAGTGTGGTATCTGGGCAGTGCTGTGATCCCAGGAAGTGGGGTATCTGGGCATTGCTGTGATCCTTGGAATTTGGGTATCTGGGCAGTGCTGTGAGCCTCGTAAGTTGGGTATCTGGGCATTGCTGTGATCCCAGGAAGTGGGGTATCTGGGCAGTGCTGTGATCCCAGGAAATGGGGTATCTGTGCATTGCTGTGATCCCAGGAATTTGGGTATCTGGGCAGTGCTGTGATCCCAGGAATTTGGGTATCTGGGCAGTGCTGTTATCCGAGGAAGTGGGGTATCTGGCCAGTGCTGTGATCCCAGGAAGTTGGGTATCTGGGCAGTGCTGTGATCCCTGGAAGTGGGGTATCTGGGCAGTGCTGTGATCCTCAGAAGTGCGGTATCTCGGCAGTGCTGTTGTCCCTGGAAGTGGGTTATCTGGGCAGTGCTGTGATCCATGGCACCGAGGAGCACCATGATCTGGGACGGACTGTGTACCACATCCCTGTTTCACCTCTGTTTTTCCTTCCTCTACATTCCATCTGGATCCAGGTGTTCTTCTCGGCGATTCTTGACTTGTGTGAGAATGGTAAACGGCCTCAGTCCAGCGTGAGCCTGGGATTTACCAAGGAGCAGGCAGATACCATCCGCAGGATACGAAACAGCAAGGATAGCTGGGAAATGCTGGGAATGAAGCCTGGAGCATCCAGGTAAAGCAAACTCCCATTGGTCCTATCACCACTGGGTAAAGAGAAATTTGTCTGAGACAGTAGAGCTTGCTTGTGGCTCAGTATCAGTTCCAGAACATGTACAGTATGCAATGAACAAGCTTTATGACCATATACATAGGAACGTAAGAAATAGAAGCTGGAGTAGGCCATTTGGCTCTTCGAGCCTGTTCCACCATTCGACAAGATCTTGGATAATCTACCTCAGTTCCACCTTGCTGCTTCATCCCCATATCCCTTAATTCCCAAATATCTGTTAACTTCAACATTGAATACACTTAATGACTGAGCATCCACAGCTCTCTGGAGTAGAGAATTTCGAAGAATTTCTCCTCATCTCTGTCCTAAATGGCCGACCTCTTATTCTGGGACTGTGACACTGTGTTCTAGATTCCCCAGCCAGGGGAAACATGTTCTCAGCATCTACCCTGTCAAGTGTTACGACCGAGGTGGGAGGAGCGCACTGTTCTCGTTCCACTTCTCCACAGCTCCCAACATATATTTAAAATTTTTCCCACTTACGAATACGGTCAATCATAGACTCTATTTTTATCCCAGAATATAACACACCAACCAGGTTTCTTTAATAAACAACACAAATTATCCATTTATTATAAAACAACTCTTAACCAGTAATGAAGCAAAGCATATAAACACAGATTGAAATATAGAAGTTTCCTTTTTACCTTAGCCCCTCACACACACACCAACATACACACACATGCACATAGACTGGTTAGCTGAAAAAAAAGAGATTGACTCTTTCGAGCTCTAGTCCAAAAAACACTGAAAAAGAATAAGTTGGCCAAAATACTTGCTAATTCTTGAAGAAAAAAAAGAGATGTAAAAGTCCTTTTTTGTTTGGCGTCCCAATTATGTATAGACCACTGCCACTGGGATCTTCTGAGCCTAGTTCTTGTAAAGCGGCGTTGTCGATCAGTTTGGGCAGGCTTTCCAGGGAAAATGCAGTATCAGGGGTTTCAGGCAGTTTCTTATACTTGCTTGATTAAGAGTTGCTTGCAAGATTAAAAAATGTTATAACATTTACACACTCATGCTCATTCACTTTTTATCTGTAGTCAATACAATTCTTCTTTGTACCATCTTTGCATTCAGATAGCTCAAAGCAGCATTAGATTCTAGATAAAGCATCTGCAATGACATTATTTTTTGTCCGCAATGTGGATAATCTTTAAGTGATAGGGCTGTAATAGTAAACCCCATCAGAATTCTGGCATTCTGTTTTTTAAATGTTTCCACAAAAGCTGGGGGGTTATGATCAGTATATACCAGTGTCTCTCTATAGTCGTGGTGGACATAGACTTTAAAATGCTTAAGAGCCAATAATAAACCTAGGGTTACTTTTTCCACTACTGAATATCTTTTCTGGTATCAATTTAGCTTTTTGGAAAAGTATTGCACTGGCTTTTCTATGCCGGATTCATCATTTTGTAACAGGACTGCAAGGACCCCAGGTCACTAGCATTAATTGCTACCTTGAATGGCTTAGTGAAATTTGGAGCAGCCAACACTGGTTCATTAATCAAAATGGCTTTCAGCCTCTCAAAAGATGCTCAGCACTTGCCTGACCACTCTACCTTGGTTTTCTTTCTCTGGAGCAAATCTGTCAGTGGAGCAGCTAAAGTACTAACATTTGGTGCAAACTTTCGGTAGAAACCACACATCCCCAAAAACCTCATGATTTCTTGCTTAGTCCTAGACTAGGGAACTCCACCAATGCATGCACTTCTGCTGTTCTTGGCAACAATTGTCCTTGCATTACTATATGCCCGAGGTAGGTCACTCTCCCTTTCGCACATTCACTTTTGGCCAGGTTTATTACTAAATCAGCCGATTTAAATTTTCTAAACAGAGCTTCTAGTTGTTTCAAGTGATCCTTCCAAGTGTCACTGTATACCAGCACATCATCAAGGTAAACTACACAGGAGCACTGGCTACCACTTGGTTCATTAGTCTCTGAAAGATTGCTGGGGCATTTTTTAGCCTGAATGGCATCACTCGGCATTGGAAAAGACCGTCTGGTGTGACAAAGGCCGATATTTCTTTAGCTTGGGTTGTTAAAGGAACTTGCCATTATCTCTTTAACAAATCTATTTTTGTAAGGAATGTTGCACTGCCCACTCTGTCAATACAGTCTTCCAAGTGAGGAATTGGGTAGGAATCTGCCTTTATTACTGCATTAACCTTTCTGTAGTCTTTGCAGAGTGTAGTTGAACTGTCAGGTTTAGGCACCAATACCACTGGGGATCTCCAGCTGCTTTGACTGTGTTCAGTTCGGTGGTTTTTGAACATATATTGGATTTTTGCTTTTACCTGGGCCTGTTTCTCTGGACTTAAATGATAAGAATGCTGTTTCATAGAAAAGGATTCCCCTACATAGGGTGGCGCAGTGGTTAGCACTGCAGCCTCACAGCTCCAGCGACCCGGGTTCGATTCTGGGTACTGCCTGTGCGGAGTTTGCCAGTTCTTCCTGTGACCGCGTGGGTTTCCGCCGGGTGCTCCGGTTTCCTCCCACAGCCAAAGACTTGGAGGTTGATAGGTAAATTGGCCATTGTAAATTGCCCCTAGTGTAGGTAGGTGGTAGGAGAATGGTGGGGATGTGGTAGGGAATATGGGATTAATGTAGGATTAGTATAAATGGGTGGTTGTTGGTCGGCACAGACTTGGTGGGCCTAAGGGCCTGTTTCAGTGCTGTACCTCTAAATAAAAATAAAAAAATAAATAAAAATACATCCATATCATATATGGCTGAGGTTGGACATCCTGGCTTATCCCTACAAACTCTTTTAAATGCTGTGAGTAGCCTTGTTAGGTCTTCTTGTTGTTCTGCATCTAAATATAAAAGCATTGTGTCCAATCTCCCTAACAATTCAGTATTAGCTATCCGGATAGTAGGAGGTTCAATTTGAGAAATGTATAGGCCTCCTTCAGCCTCATCCTCACTATCCCTTTCATCTTTCTCTGTCCTTACTATCTGACATACCTGTGCTTGCTTATCCTCCTCTTGATGATAATATTATTTCAACATATTAATATGACACAGCCGCTTCTTTTTCCGGTGATCTGGGGTGTCAGTCAAATAATTTACTTTACCAATTCTTTTGACCACCTTATATGGACCACTGAACCGTGCTTTCAGTGGTTCACCCTGTAAAGGCAGTAATACTAATACCTCATCCCCTGGTTGAAATGTCTGGGTCTTCGCATGCTTGTCTGCTCATTTCTTCATAGTTATTTGAGACGCTTTAAGGTGTTCCTGAGCCACTTAGGCTCTCATGCGCAGCTCCCGGAACACAGATACATAATCTAGCACAGAAGATTCATCCCTCTGCTATAAAAACCTTTCTTTAATTAGTTTTAGAGGACCTCTTATCTCATGTCCATAACTTAATTCAAAAGGACTAAAACCGGTAGACTCATTAGGTGAATTCCTAGTGATAAAACAAAAGAAATTCTAGCCCTTTATCCCAATCATGGGGATATTCATGACAGTATGCTCTGATCATCGTTTTGAGGGTCTGATGGTACCTTTCTAAAGCACTTTGTGTTTGTGGGTGGTATACTGAAGACTTTAACTGTGTTATACCCAAATTGCTCATAGCTTGCCGAAAAATTTTAGACATAAAATTGGAACTTTGACCCGACTGAATCTCAATTGGTAATCCATATTTGGTGAAGAACTGGGTTAACGTCTCTACCACCATCTTAGCAGAAATTGTTCCCAAGGAATGGCCTCTGGGAACCAAGTAGCCATATCCATGATATTGAGTATATATTGGTGTCTCACTTTTGTTTTCGGTAAAGTTCCTACACAGTCTACCAACACGCTACCAAATGGTTCACAAGAACACAAGAAATAGGAGAAGACATAGTCCATATGGCCCATCGAGCCTGCTCTGCTATTCAGTACAATCATGGCTGATCTTGGGCTTCAATTTCACCTTCCTGCCCACTCCCCATATCCCTTGATTCCCTGCAAGATCAAAAATCTATCTATCTTCGCCTTAAATGTATTCAATGATGGAGCATCCACAACCCTCTGGGGCAGAGGATTCCAAAGATTCACAACCCTTTGAGTGTAGTAATTTCTCCTCATCTCAATCCTGAATGATCAGCACCTTATCCTGAGACTGTGTCCCCACGTTCTAGATTCCCCGACCAACGGAAACAATCTCTCAGCTTCTACCCTATAAAGCCCTTTCAGAATCTTGTATATCTCAATTAGTTCAGAGAACATAGGTCCAATTTACTCAGCCTCTCATGGTAGGACAACCCCCTAATCCCAGGGACCAATTTAGTAAATCTTCACTGCACTGCCTCCAGTGCAAGTATATCCTTTCTTAAATGTGGAGACCTGATGCGGTCTCCCCAAAGCCCTGCATAGTTTTAGTAAGACTTCTTTATTCCTGTACTCCAATCCCCTTGCAATAAAGGCTAACATGCTATTTGCATTCCGAATAGCCTGCTGCACCTGCATGTTAACTTTGTGTGTTCCTTGTACGAGAACCACCAAGTCTCTCTGAACATCAACACTTACCAGTTTCACACCTTTTAAAAGATATTCTGCTTTTCTATTTTACAACCTAAGTGAACAACTTCACACTTCCCTACATTATACTCCATTTGCCATCTTGTTGTCCACTCACTTAACCTGTCTATATCTCTTGGCAGCTTCTCTATGTCCTCCCCACAGCTTACCTTTCCACCCAGCTTTGTATCATCAGCAAACTTAGATACATCACTCTCTGTCTCTTCATCCAAATCATAAATATAGAGTGTAAATAGCTGAGGCCGCAGTACTGATCCTTGTGGCACCCCACTATTCACTTTCTGCTAACTTGAAAATGCCCCATTTATGCCCACTTTCTGCTTCCTGTCTGTTAACCAATCCTCTATCCACACTAATATATTACCCCCAACACCATGCCTATTAATCTTTTATATGGTGCCTTATCGAATGCCTTTTGGAAATCCACATATACTAGATCTCCTGGTTCCCCTTGATCTACCCTACTAGTTACATCCTCAAAAAACTCTAATAAATTTGTCAAACAGGATCTCCCTTTAGTCATAAATAATAAAAGCAAAATACTGCAGATGCTGGAAATCTGAAATAAAAACAAGAAATGCTGGAAGTACTCAGCAGGTCTGGCAGCATCTGTGGAGAGAGAAGCAGAGTTAACGTTTCAGCTCTGTGACCCTTCATCTCCCTTTAGTAAAACCATGTTGACTTGTTCTAATCATACTATGCTATTCCAAGTGCAATGTTAATACTTCTTTAATAATCGTTTTCAGCTTCTTTCCAACAACTGATGTTAGGCTAACTGGCCTGTCGTTCCCTTATCCATATATTGGGTCTCGAATATTGAGGGGTATATCACATTCAAGAAGAACAGGAAGCTAGGTAAAGGTGGAGGGGGAGCACTGTTAATCAAGGATGGCATTGGTGCAATAGTTAGAGATGACCTTGGTTCAGGAGGTCAGGATATAGAATCGGTTTGAGTGAAGATGAGGAATTGTAGGGGAAAGAAGTCACTAGTGGGAGTGGTCTACCGGCCCCCTAACAGTAACCACAATGTAGGACGAGGTATACAAGAAGAAATATTGGGTGCTTGTGATAAAGGGACGGCAATGATTATGGGTGATTTTAATCTACATATAAACTGGAAAAATCAGATTGGCAATAGTAGCTTGGATGAGGAGTTCATAGAATGCTTTCGAGATAGTTTCTTGCAGCAGCACGTTCTGGAACCAACCAGAGAGCAGGTTATATTAGATTTGGTTTTGTGTAATGTGACAGGATTAATTAATGACCTCAGAGTAAAGGCACCTCTGGGTAGCAGCGACTACAATATGATTGAATTTTACATCCAGTTTTAAAGAGAGGAAAATGGGTCTAAGACGAGTATTTTAAACTCAAATAAGGGCAACTACGTAGGCATGAAAGCTGAGCTAGCTGAAGTGAGCTGGGTTACTAGGCTAGGAGATAGATCAATAGAGAAGCAGTGGCAGACATTTAAAGGGATATTTCAGAATACTGAGGATAAGTGTATTCCTACTATAAAGAAAAATTATGAAGGAGGGAAATCATGTTTAACCAATTTATTGGAGTTCTTTGAAGGAGTAACATGCGTTGTGGATAAAGGGGAGCCCGTTGACGTAGTGTACTTGGATTTCCAGAAGGCATTTGACAAGGTGCCACATAAAAGGTTACTGCACAAAGTAGGAGCTCATGTTGTAGGGGGTAACACATTAACATGGATAGAAGATTGGCTGGCTGGCAGAAAACAGAGTATGCAGAAATGGGTCCTTTTCTGATTGGCAGGATGTAACAAGTGGAGTCCTGCAGGGGTTCTGTGCTGGGGCCTCAACTTTTTACAATTTATATCAATGACTTCGATGAAGGGAGTGATGGCATGGTAGCTAAATTTGCAGATGACACAAAGACAGGTAGGAAAGTATGTTGTGAAGAGGACATAAGGAGGTTTCAGACTGATATCGATAGGTTGAGTGAGTGGGATAAAAATCTGGCAGATGGAGTATAATGTGGGAAAATGTGAAGTTGTTCACTTTGGCAGGAAGAATTAAAAAACAGAGTGTTATTTAAATGGAGAACGACTGCAGAATTCCGAGGTACAGAGGGATATAGCTACTGCCTGATCTGCTGTACGCTTGGTCAGGGCCCCTTTCTCTACATGAGCTTTGTGTACCTCAATACATCCCATGGGTTTACCCAGCCACTTCCAGCATTCTGCACGAAGGTGTCCTACCTTGTGACAATGGTAACAGTTAGGCTTGCGGACGTCTCTTTCATCCTCAGCATCTTCCTTTTCTGGCCTGAGGAGGAAATCGCGGAGCATTCCCAGCTGTCCCTTCTTGTCCCCGCTTCTTGCCTTCCTTTCACCTTCCCACGTTCTCACCTTCTATCCTTCTCGGGTTTGTGGGGGTGACGGACAAAGTGTTTGGGCTTATAAACAAGCTCATAATCATCATCAATTTCAGTTGCCTGTTTGGCTGTTGAAACCTTCTGGTTCTCTACATGGGTTCTTATTAATGGAGGGAGTGAACTTTTAAATTCTTCCAGGCAAATTAGTTCCCGAAGGTTCTCATACGTGGCCTCTACCGTTAGTGCCCGTATCCAATGATCAAAATTAATTTGCTGTATCCTCTCAAATTCTATGCAAGTCTACCCAGACAGTCTCCAGAGGTTCTGAAATTTCTGCCTATACACTTCAGGGACCAGCTCATAAGAAGTGAGAATGATCTTTTTTGCCATCTCATAATCTGCAGAAGCCTCCTCAGAAAGCATGGTGTAAACTTGATGAGCTCTGCCTGTGAGCCTACTTTGCATAAGCAGTGTTCAGCTTTCCTTTGGCCACTTCATCTGTTTGGCAATCTTTTCAAAAGAAATGAAAAATAGAAACATAGAAAAATTACCGCACAGAAGGAGACCTTTCAGCCCGTTGTGTTGGTGCTGGCCGAAAAACTAGCCGCCCAATCTAATCCCACCTTCCAGGACCTGGTCCATAGCCTTGCAGGTTACAGCACTTCAGGTGCATGTCCAGGTACGTTTTAAAAGATTTGAGGGTTTCTGTCTCTACCACCATTCCTGGCAGTGAATCCCAGACACCCATCACCCTCTGGGTGAAAAGTTTTTCCTCATGTCCTCTCTAATCCTTCTACCAATCACCTTAAATCTGTGCCCCCTGGTAATTGACCTCTCTGCTAGGGGAAACAGGTCCTTCCTGTCTACTCTATCTAGACTCCTCATAATTTTGTGCACCTCAATTAAATGACCCCTCAGCCCTCTGTTCCAAGGAAAACAACTCTAGCCTATTCAATCTTTCCTCATAGCTGCAACTTTCAAGCCCTGGTGATTCTTGAGAATCTCCTCTGCACTGTCTCCAGAGCAACCATGTCCTTCCTGTAATGTGGTGACCAGAACTGTATGCAATACTCCCTGGTGGCTGAACCAGCAACTTATACAGTTCCAGCATTGTTTAGTTTAGTTTAGAGATACAGCACTGAAACAGGCCCTTCGGCCCACCGAGTCTGTGCCGACCATCAACCACCCACTTATACTAATCCTACACTAATCCCATATTCCTACCACATCCCCACCTGTCCCTATATTTTCCCTACCACCTACCTATACTAGGGGCAATTTCTAATGGCCAATTTACCTATCAACCTGCAAGTCTTTGGTTTGTGGGAGGAAACCGGAGCACCCGGAGGAAACCCACGCAGACACAGGGAGAACTTGCATCCCTTCTTTTGTATTCTATACCTCGGCAAATAAAGGAAAGCATTCCATATGCCGTCTTCACCACTCTATCTACCTGTCCTGCCACCTTTAGGGATCTGTGGACATACACTCCAAGGTCTCTCACTTTTTCTACCCCTCTCAATATCCTCCTATTTATTGTATATTCCCTCACTTTATTTGCCCTCCCCAAGTACATTATCTCACACTTCTCCAGATTGAATTCCATTTTCCACTCAACCAAACTGTTATTCTGGAGTCTACAGCTATCCTTTTCACTATCAACTACACAACCAATTTTTGTGTCATCAACACATTTCCCAATCATGCCTCCCACATTTAAGTCCAAATCATTAATATATACCACAATCAGCAAGGGACCCAACACAGAGCCCTGTGGAATGCCACTGGAAACGGCTTTCCATTCACAAAAACATCCGTCCACTACTACCCTTTGCTTCCTGCCACTGAGCCAATTTTGGATCCAACCTGCCACAAAATGCCTCTATGACCCTTTCCTCAAACTTAGGGAGGGCTTGCACAAATTTAAACAGCTCTCCAGGGGGTCCTGGGCTGGAGCCAGATCTTTCCTCACCAGAACTTTCACCGGACTCAAGACCACCCCTTTGTCTTAGTTCCATCTTTTTATCTTCGAATTCGCTTCCTTTTCTTTCTCCTTGAAATGCTTTCTCTTTTTCCCTTTCCTCTTTTTCAACTTCAAGCTTCAATTCTCTTTCAAGCTCAAGTTTTTCAATTCTATTTCCTCCTTTTTCTGTTCAAGCTTCAGTTTTTCCATTTCCTGTTCCTGCTCAGGTTTTCTCATTTGTAATTGAATTTTAACTAATTCAACTGCACTCACCTCCGGTTTGCCACCTCCTCCTTCCAATTTCAAATGTTGTGTTATTACTTCAATTATGTTTACTTTCTTAACTCCTGGTTTAAACTCTAACACCAACAGGTCTGCCAAATCCTTTAGTTTAGCCTTGGTTATGTTTCTCATCACTCAGGGATACATCCTCCTTCTCCAGAAAAGTCACAGCAAATGATAAGACAGTCTGGTATTCTGTTACTGGTATTCTGGTAACTTTATTCTGTTGCACAAGAAACCTGTTTGTTTTCCTTTACTTTTCAATTATTATTACAATTGCATGTCGTTGGCATTGGATTATCCTGCAAAGAGGCATATTAATTCTGCCACATGGACATTAAATTTCAAATTGTTGCTGGGAAGAAGAGAAGGCCTGTTGCAAGGGGTTGCCAGGCCCCTGGCTGGAAAGACATTTTTGCATATTAACAGACAGTGCTAGTAGATAAAGGAGCTATTCCCTGCTCCAATTCAATCTACAAACAGACGTGGTCAGACCAGTTGGTCACGTGACTGGCTGGCTGTTGCAGAGTTTTGAACTGAGAGCCTGCAGAAAGCTCTTTGCTCCTGGATTGAAAAGACCTCTCCTGGCTGGCTCGCCACAGCCTCTCCTGCCTGCTCCAATCTCTTTCTTACAGAGCTCCATAAAACCGACTGAAGACACATGAACCCCCAAGAGAGAAAAGTCTCCTACAGTGAACAAGTTTTAAGAAGAATAGTGGGCCCCAACGAAAAGCAAGATCCACCTACAAACAAGGACTCTTCAGTGAACTCGAAGACCCGTAACAAAAACTCTTCAGATATTGCCTCAAACCTTTCCACTTTATTTTTCTTTTCTGTCTCTATTTGCATGTGTGTATCGCGTATGCAGGCTAACGTGGGCGCATTATGTATCCGCAGGTGTGAACCAAATTAGAGTTTAAGTTTAATAAAATTTCACCTTTCTTCTTTAAACCCAAGAAAGCTTGTTTGTGCTTATTTCTTCACCTTATAAATGGAAAGCGGTGAACAACGATTCACCAACGGGGAGCTAAAAACAGTGTGTTTAAAAAATAAAACCCTGTTACACTAAGACCAGGTGAAGGCTGAAAGACCCTCGACCTCTTTCTCAACTAGTTGTAACAAAAATTTGGGTGCTAGCATCCAGAATTGACCCTCAGACAAATGAGAGAAATTGGAAGTGGGAAGCCAAATTGTTTCCAATCAAAAAAAGAGCAAGTTTTCAATACATGTTTTCTTGTGGTTGTGTGCGATTGAATACTAACATGTCTGCAACTGAAGCGAGTAGCTCTCCAAGCCAGGGTGAAGTAACTTGGGATAAGTTAAAAACACTGTCTATGGAGGAGTTGAGGAAAACAGCTGAGCAGTGTGGGGTCACTGTACGTGGCAAGGCTAGGAAGTCTGACCTCCTAAGGCTAGCGGCCAACCATTTTTCCCTTGAATGTGAAGAAGCAGAAACAGGGTTAGAAGCAGACTCCGACAGGGTATTGTTAGCAAAGATACAATTGGAACAGAGGAAACTTGAATTAGAAGAAAGAGAAAGGGAGAGGGAGAGAGAGCCTTCCAAACGGAAAGTGAAGAGAAAGAAAGAGCCTTCCAGAAGAAACGTGAAGAAAATGAAAGGCAGAAGAGAGAGAAAGAATATTCCAGAAAGAATGCAAAGAAAGAGAGTTGAAGCAACTTGTGTTAACTAGGGGGCAACAGAGTAACCTCAGTGATAGCATGTCCAAAATGGAGGAGCGTAATTCAGGGCTGGATACGGAATTGTTAAAATTAGCTCATCTAATCCCAAAATTCAATGAGGAGGATATAGAAGTATTTTTTGTGTTCTTTGAGAAACTGGCAAGGCAGCTAAAATGGCCAGCTGAGATCTGGTCTCTTATACTACAAAGCAAGCTAACTGGAAAAGCCCATGAGATTTATTCTCTGTTGCCAGATGAGAGTTCATCGAATTATGAACTGACCAAAAATGCTATCCTCGGGGCATATGAATTAGTACCCCAGCCTATCGCCAAAATGTTAGAACCCTCAAGAAGCAAGCTAATCAAACCTAACTAGAGTTTGAAAGAGGTAAGCAGCTGGCTTTTGACCGGTGGCTGAGAGCTCTTAAAGTACAGCTCAGCTATGAGAATCTCAGAAAAGTAATTCTGTTAGAGGAATTTAAACACTCCCTCCCACTCTCCATAAAGACCCATGCAGAGGAGCAATGGGTTCAGAGATCCCGGCAAGTGGCCGTTCTGGCCGATGAGTTTGCTTTAATTTATAAGTCGGTTTCCAAGGGGAGAGCCTTTTCTAATCATCCCCACAAATCCAAAAAGGACAAACAGTAGGAAGGTGCTATCCGCTCAAGCAGTCCTGGGAGAGAAAGGAAAGCAGGAGACACAGAGGGCCCTCCTCCACCCAAAAAGGAAGGTGCTGTGAGCAAGAGTGAGTCTCGGAGACCTGTGTGCTTCCATTGTAATAAAGCAGGGCATTTAAAAGCTGACTGCTGGAAACTAAAGGGAAGTTAATCAGGGCACACCCGTTCAGTGAAGGGGAGAACCTGATGGAAAGCACAGCAGAACAAGCTGTGGCTTTAACTGCAGTGAGAGAGAGACCCAGGAAGCTTATGGCTGCAAGTGCAGGAAAATTTAATAGGATTCCTGAGGGTTATCAAGGTTTTGTGCCTGAAGGGAAAGTAACCGCATACCCATCAAGTGGGGCAAGCAAGCCCATTTTCTTGGGGTCACAGATTCTCAGGGACACGGGCCACTAGATCCTTTTACTGGGAAAAGGCCTGACCTTTCTCCAGGAGAGTGCAGTGAACACCAAAATGATGATGAATGGTATTGGAGGGCAGTGTATGCCCATACCTGTACACCGAGTGCACCTGGAGTGCGACCTAGTTTCGGGACCGGTGACCGCAGGGATTGTCCCTAGTCTGCCTGTGGATGGGGTTGACTTGCTCCTAGGTAATGATCTGGCGAGAGTGAAGGTGGTAGCCCCCTCCCCCAGTCATGAAAGAAAGAGGGTAGGAAGTCAGAGAAACAGGGCAGTGGCGGGAGACAGACCCCTGCAGTTTCCCTGAATGTGTAGTGGATCAGGCCATGATCAAACCCAGAGGACACTGAAGTAACACTGCAGGAACGTGATCGGGTCTGTCTGTTTGAGACTTTTTTTGGAAAGTTAGGAGACCCAGGGAATGAATTAAATGGATTTTCGTTAGCTGAGGCTCAGCAAGCCGACCCAGTATTATGAGAGTTCCGAAGAAGGGTCACTGACCCGAAACGTTAACTCTGCTTGTCTTTTCACAGGTGCTGCCAGACCTGCTGAGTGATTCCAGCATTTCTTGTTTTTATTTCAGATTTCCAGTATCTGCAGTATTTTGCTTTTATATTATTATGAGATTTAGCACAGGCTACCCAGTCTGAAAGTGAAGCAGAGGGAGTCCCTGATTACCACTATTTAAAGAATGAGGGACTGATGAGGAAATGGAGTTCTCTTCACACACCTGAGAGTAAGGGGTGGACAGTAGTTCACCAGTTAGTGGTGCCACAGAGATACCAGAGAGAAATATTAAGAAGGGCTCAAGAGACGACAGTGGCTGAACCTGCTGGTATACGAATGACCAAAGCCCGCATAAGACAGCAGTTTGACTTGCCAAAACTTCACAAAGATGTGGTGGAGTACTGCAGGAGTTGCCACATGTGCCAGGTTGAGGGGAAACACCAAGCTACAGTGAAACCTGCACCCCTAAATCCTGTACTGGTGTTAGGAGGATCCTCCAGCAGAGGGCTGGTGAACTGTAAGGGACCCCCACCGAGAACAAAAGGGGACAGGCAGGTACACAGCTGGCAAAAGTTTAGAAAGGGAAGGGGAAAAAGTGACCAAGAAGGCAGGTTAAAGGAAGTCTGGGAGGAATCACAGATGAAATCCCCCTACTGTCCGGTCAGCCAACCCCGAAAAATGTGAAAAGTTAGACCCCACCTCCTCCTATGTAATGCAGACACTAGAAGCACCCCACCGGAATTGCTAACACCATTTAAAGGAACGGGCAGAGACCTCGAGGGAGCACAGAAACCTGGAGGGTGATGCTTCACCTAGTCGAAGTGTTACAGGGCAGTGCAGTAGAGTCTGCACAGATACCTGCAGGCAGGACTGTCCCAGAGAACAAAGGGGAGAATCCTCCCCTACAATCGGAGAAAAAGGGAACCACCAGTCCCTTGAAGTCAAAAGCCTTTGCATGAATCAGCAAAGCCCTGAAAGCGAGTTCAGGATAGACCTGCCCACTACTGCCGCTCTTGGGAAAAATTCCAATTTCGGGCTCATTAAATTTAGGATGCCAAAAAGGGACAATTAAAGCTGCACTGTCACCAAGAAAAGGCAGGCAATTTTAATATGTTTTAGGATTTATGAATGAATGGGAGAAATCCATTTTTGTTCCTGTATCTTATATTTTTTATCAAGCCTTTTAATGAAATGTGCCTTTTCTCAATTGGCATTTCATTCCCCTGGATGTGGAGGTGTCATGTAGGCCCCCACCTGCCAAGAATGAGGCATATTAATTGCGCCACATGGATATTAAATTTCAGATTGTTGCTGGGAAGAAGAGAAGCCTGGTACAAGGAGTTGCCAAGCCCCTGGTTGGAAAGACATTTTTGCATATTAACACAGTGCTTGTAGACAAAGGAGCTATTCCCTGCTCCAATTCAATCCACAAACAGACGTGGTCAGACCAGTTAGTCATATGACTGGCTGGCTGTTGTCGAGTTTTGAACTGAGAGCCTGCAGAAAGCTCTTTGCTCCTGGATTGAAAAGACCTCTCCTGGTTGGCTCGCCACAGCCTCTCCTGTCTGTTCCCATTTCTTTCTCACGGAACTCCAAAAAACTGACTGAAGACACATGAACCCCAGAGAGAGAAGTCTTCCACAGTGAACAAGCTTTAAGAAGAATACTCGGCCCCAGCGAAAGGCAAGATCCACTGACAAACAAGGACTGTATAGTGAGCTCGAAGAACAGTAACAAAAACTCTTCAGATATTGCCTCAAACCTTTCCACTTTATTTTTTTTCGGCTCTTTTCTGTCTCTATTTGCTTGTGTGTATCGCATATGCATGCTAACTTGGGCATGTTTTGTATCCGTTACCGAATTCGAGTTTAAGTTTAATAAAATGTCATCATCTTTAAACCTTAGAAATCCTGTTTGTGCTGGTTTCTTTGCCTTTTAATTGGAACGCGGTGAACAACAATTCCCCAAGGGGGAGCTAAAAACAGTGTGTTTAAAAATAAAACCCTGTTATGGTAAGACCAGGTGAAGGCTGAAAGAGAACCCGAGGCTTCTTTCTCACCTGATCATAACAGCCCCCAATTCTAATTCCCCACTATCAACATCCTGGGGTTACCATTGACCAGAAACTGAACTGGAGTAGCCATCTAAAAACAGTGCTGACAATAGTAGGTCAGAGGCTAGTAATACTGCAGCAAATAACTCACCTCCTGACTCCCCAAAGCCCATCCACCATCTACAAGGCACAAGTCAAGAGTGTGACAGCATGGTTTTGTATCCTCATTGGCTACAGGTGAGGTCCCAGAGGACTGGAGAATAGCCAATGTTGTGCCTTTGTTTAAGAAGGGTGGCAAGGATAATCCAGGAAATTATAGGCCGGTGAGCCTTACATCAGTGGTAGGGAAACTATTAGAGAGGATTCTTCGGGACAGGATTTACTCCCATTTGGAAACAAACAAACTTATTAGCGAGAGACAGCATGGTTTTGTGAAGGGGAGGTCGTGTCTTACTAATTTGATTGAGTTTTTTGAGGAAGTGACGAAGATGATTGATGAGGGAAGGGCGGTGGATGTTGTCTATATGGACTTTAGTAAAGCCTTTGACAAGGTCCCGCATGGCAGACTGGTGCAAAAGGTGAAGTCACACGGGATCAGAGATGAGCTGGCAAGATGGAAACAGAACTGGCTTAGTCACAGAAGACAGAGGGTAACAGTTGATGGGTGTTTTTCTGAATGGAGGGATGTGACTAGTGGTGTTCCGCAGGGCTCAGTGCTGGGACCTTTGCTGTTTGTAGTATATATAAATGATTTGGAGGAAAATGTAGCTGGTCTGATTAGTAAGTTTGCGGACGACACAAAGATTGGTGGAGTTGCGGATAATGATGAGGATTGTCAGAGGATACAGCAGGATATAGATCGGTTGGAGACTTGGGCGGAGAAATGGCAGATGGAGTTTAATCCGGACAAATGTGAGGTAATGCATTTTGGAAGGACTAATGCAGGTGGGAGGTATACAGTAAATGGCAGAACCCTTAGGAGTATTGACAGGCAGAGAGATCTGGGCGTACAGGTCCACAGGTCACTGAAAGTGGCAACGCAGGTGGGTAAGGTAGTCAAGAAGGCATACGGCATGCTTGCCTTCATCGGTCGGGACATAGAGTATAGAAATTGGCAAGTCATGCTGCAACTGTACAGAACTTTAGTTCGGCCACACTTAGAATATTGCGGGCAATTCTGGTCGCCACACTACCAGAAGGACGTGGAGGCTTTGGAGAGGGTACAGAGGAGGTTTACCAGGATGTTGCCTGGTCTGGAGGGCATTAGCTATGAGGAGAAGTTGGAAAAACTCGGATTGTCTCCACTGAGGTGGAGGGGCGACATGATAGAGATTTACAAAGTTATGAGCGACATGGACAGAGTGGATAGTCAGAAGCTTTTTCCCAGGGTGGAAGAGTCAGTTACTAGGGGACATAGGTTTAAGGGGCGAGGGGCAAAGTTTAGAGGGGATGTGCGAGGCGTTTTTACACAGAGGGTGGTGAGTGCCTGGAACTTGTTGCTAGGGGAGGTGGTGGAAGCAGATACGATAGCGACATTTAAGAGACATCTTGACAAATATATGAATAGGAAGGGAATAGAGGGATATGGGCCCCGGAAGTGCAGAAGGTGTTCGTTTCGGCAGGCATCAAGATCGGCGCAGGCTTGGAGGGCCGAATGGCCTGTTCCTGTGCTGGACTGTTCTTTGTTCTTTGTGATGGTATACTCTCCACTTGCCTGCATGGGGGCAGCTCCAACAACATTCAAGAAGCTTTATACCATCTAGGACAAAGCAGCCCGCTTGATTGGCACCCCATTCACAAACATTCACTCTCTCCACCACAGCTGCCACACAGTGGCAGCAGTGTGTACCATTTACAAGATGCATTGCAGCAACACACGAAGGCTCCTTAGACAGTCGAGCATGGCTATCCGATCTGAACCGAATGGGACCCGATGACGTGTCGGGCTCGGGTCAGGTCACTCTTCTGGGTCCGGCATTCGGGCTCGGCTCGGGTTGGGCCGGGTCGGACACACTCCATCACCTCCTCCGGTACATGGGAGAGCATTTCGGTGATAGTGATCACAACTCCCTGACCTTTACTATAGTCATGGAGAGGGACAGGAGCAGACGGGATGGGAAAATATTTAATTGGGGGAGGGGGAATTACAATGCTATTAGGCAGGAACTGGGGAGCATAAATTGGGAACAGATGTTCTCAGGGAAATGCACGACAGAAATGTGGAGGTTGTTTAGGGAGCACTTGCTGCGACTGCTGGATAGGTTTGTCCCGATGAGGCAGGGAAGGGATGGTAGGGGGAAGGAACCTTGGATGACGAGATGTGGAACAGCTAGTCAAGAGGAAGAAGGAAGCTTACTTAAGGTTGAGGAGGCAAGGATCAGACAGGGCTCTAGAGGGTTACAAGATAGCCAGGAAGGAACTGAAGAATGGACTTAGGAGAGCTAGAAGGGGACATAAAAAAGTCTTGGCGGGTAGGATTAAGGAAAATCCCAAGGTGTTCTACACTTATGTGAGGAACAAGAGGATGGCCAGAATGAGGGTAGGGCCAATCAGGGATAGTGGAGGGAACTTGTGCCTGGAGTCGGAGGAGGTAGGGGAGGTCCGAAATGAATACTTTGCTTCAGTATTCACTAGTGAGAGGGACCTGGTCATTTGTGAGGACAGCGTGGAACAGGCTGATATGCTCGAACAGCTTGAGGTTAAGAGGGAGGATGTGCTGGAAATTTTGAATGATATGAGGACAGATAAGTCCCCGGAGCCAGACGGGATATACCCAAGGATATTACGGGAAGCGAGGGAAGAGATTGCTGCGCCTTTGGCGATGATCTTTGCGTCTTCACTGTCCACTGGAGTAGTGCCAGATGATTGGAAGGTGGCAAATGTTGTTCCCTTGTTCAAGAAAGGGAATAGGGATAACCCTGGGAATTATAGACCAGTCAGTCTTACGTCGGTAGTGGGCAAATTATTGGAGAGGATTCTGAGAGACAGGATTTATGATTATTTGGAAAAGCATGGTTTGATTAGAGACAGTCAGCATGGCTTTGTTAGGTCATGCCTCACAAGCCTTATTGAATTCTTTGAAGATGTGACAAAACACATTGATGAAGGAAGAGCAGTGGATGTGGTGTATATGGATTTTAGCAAGGCGTTTGATAAGGTTCCCCATGGTAGGCTCATTCAGTAAGTAAGGAGGCATGGGATTCAGGGAAAGTTGGCTGTCTGGATACAAAATTGGCTGGCCCATAGAAGTCAGAGGGTGGTAGTAGATGGAAAGTATTCAGCATGGAGCTCGGTGACCAGTGGTGTTCCACAAGGATCTGTTCTGGGACATCTGCTGCTCTTTGTGATTTTTATAAATGACTTGGATGAGGAAGTGGAAGGCTGGGTTAGCAAGTTTGCCGATGACACGAAGGTTTCTGGAGTTGTGGATAGTGTGGAAGGCTGTTGTAGGTTGCAACGGGACATTGACAGGATGCAGAGCTGGGCTGAGAAGTGGCAGATGGAGTTCAACCTGGAAAAGTGTGAAGTGATTCATTTTGGAAGGTCGAATTTGAATGCAGAATACAGGCTTAAAGACAGGATTCTTGGTAGTGTGGAGGAACAGAGGGATCTTGGGGTCCATGTCCATAGATCGCTCAAAGTTGCCACCCAAGTTGATAGGGTTGTTAAGAAGGCGCATGGTGTGTTGGCTTTCATTAACAGGGGGATTGAGTTTAAGAGCCGCGAGGTTATGCTGCAGCTCTATAAAGCCCTGGTTCGACCACACTTGGAATATTGTGTTCAGTTCTGGTCGCCTCATTATAGGAAGGATGTGGAAGCTTTAGAGAGGGTGTAGAGGAGATTTACCAGGATGCTGCCTGGACTGGAGGGCATGTCCTACGAAGAAAGATTGAGGGAGCTAGGGCTTTTCTCATTCGAGCGAAGAAGGATGAGAGGTGACTTGATAGAGGGGTACAAGATGATGAGAGGCATAGATAGAGTGGATAGCCAGAGACTTTTTCCCAGGGTGGAAAGGGCAATCACCAGGGGGCATAATTTTAAGGTGATTGGAGGAAGGTTTCGGGGAGATGTTCTTTAGGTTCTTTACACAGAGAGTGGTGGGTGCGTGGAATGCACTGCCAGCGGTGGTAGTAGAAGCAGATACATTAGGGGCATTTAAGCGACTCTTGGATAGGTACATGGATGATAGTAGAATGAAGGGTAGGTAGTTAGTTTGATCTTAGAGTAGGTTAAAGGTTCAGCACAACATCGTGGGCCGAAGGGCCTGTACTGTGCTGTACCGTTCTATGTTCTATGGCTCCAATCTTAATATACTTTTTAAACAACCTTTCAAGTCCAGTTACAGTTTTTGTTGCTTATCTGCACAAGCTTAAAAGCTGAAAAACGGAAGCTAGGTTTCACTGAACATTCCAATGGTTGAGTCGGGCATGGGAAAAAATGAAAGGACTCGGGCCGGATCTGGCTCGGGTCAGCTGTGGTTATGTCGGGCATGGCTCGGGTTTCATTTGCAGACCCGAGCAGGCCTTTATTAGACAGCACCTTCCAAACCCATGACCTCTTCCACCTAGAAGGACAAGGGCAGCAGATGTTTAGGAACACAACCACCTGCAAGTTCCCCTTCAAGCTGCACACCATCCTGACTTGGAACTATATCACCATTCCTTCACTGTCGCTGGGTCAAAATCCTGGAACTCTCTTCCTAACAGCACTGTGGGTGTACCTACCCCACATGGACTGTAGCGGTTAGTGATGGGCAATAAATGCTGGCCTAGCCAGTGTCACCCACATCGAAAGAATGAATTTTTAAAAATGTTATGACTGAGGCAGGAGGAACAAACTGTTTATTCTCGTTCCACGTCTCCACAGGTCACAACATATATTTACATTTTTTCCCACTTACTGATGCGGTCAATAATAGACTCTATTTTCATCCCAGAATAAAACACACCAACCAGGTTTCTTTAAATAACAAAAATGACCAGTTTATTCTAAAACAAGTTTTAACCAGTAATGAAGCAAAGCATAAGCACACAGATCGAAATATAAAAGTTCCCTTTTATTTTATTTTTTTAAATTTAGAGATACAGCACTGAAACAGGCCCTTCGGCCCACCGAGTCTGTGCCGACCAACAAGCACCCATTTATACTAATCCTACATTAATCCCATATTCCCTATCACATTCCCACCATTCTCCTACCACCTACCTGCACTAGGGGCAATTTACAATGGCTAATTTACCTATCAACCTGCAAGTCTTTGGCTGTGGGAAGAAACCGGAGCACCCGGCGGAAACCCACGCCTCTTCACCTCTCACGCAACACACATACTGAAAAAACGAGATTTACGCTTTAGAGCTCTAGTACAAAAACACACAAAGAAAAGAACGTGTTGGCCAAAATACTTGCTCATTCTTGAAGCAAAAAAGAGAAGATATGAAAAGATGTCAGAGTCCTTTTTTGTTTGACATCCCAAATACATACAGACGGCTGTCACTGGGACCTTCCTGGAACAGTTCTTGTCAGGCGATGTTGAAGATCAGTTTGGGCATGCTTTCCAGGGAAAATGCAGTATCAGAGGTTTCAAGCAGTTTCTTACACTTGCTTCTCAGCTTTTCAAGAGATGGAAAACTGGCAGGCTTTTTCAAAGAGCTGGAACAGACTGAGGCGTGGTTTGGCTTTCTTGGCAAGTTTTCTCCAACTGTCTTTTCAAACAATTGTCCATATCTCAACTCGCTGTCCAAATGAAACCATAAACAGTGTCACATGAGTCAAGCCTCCTGACCCCTCTAAATCTTGACCTGTCACTTCTCTGTAAACATCTTCTCCAAGTCAAAAACAACCCCCACTGGGTAATTATTTGAAAACAGGTGCCTTCCAGTAACTGTTTACAGTCCAGACCTTTCAGTGACTCTTGTAAAAAGAAAAATCCATGGACTGCTTTTCAGTTTTACACCACAAATCATCAAAATTTAATTTAAAAAATGGAAGCACTCGTAACACAAGTCATTTAAGCATTTTATATGTTTCAATTAGATCACCTCTCAGTCTCTCAACTTCAGGGTATACAGGCCTTGTGTATGCAATATGGTGCTCTGGAGGGCTTCACCACTCATCTTGTCCTTGGTTATGTGTACTTTCTGCCAGCAGTCACTTCACAGTGATCAGATTGGCAATGCATGCTGGTGCCCCTCCAAACAAAAAAGACACTGAAGCCAATTGTAGTGCCCCCCAAAAAATCCGTTAACTCAGTACAGGCCAGGGATAGAGCCAGGCCTTTTCCGCTCTGTCTTGGGCTCAGTACCACACCGGGTGCAATCAGCTAACTCAGCACAGGCCGGGGATGGAGCCTGGACCTTTCCTTCTCTGTTAGGCCCACCGAGCTGTCTGCGCACAATTGCAATTTGTCCTTCCTGTGGATTAAAGGTGCCATTATATCTCAAAAGCCGACCCCTAACTCAGAGCTTTGGCTCCAGGTTATAGCTCTGTTTGTAAACTTTGAACATTTGGAATTGATCATAAAAAATTTATAGATGTGATTGGCAGCTTGTATTTGTGACTTGAGCTTTTAATCAACTGTTTTATAGAAGGACTTGTGCCATGCCTCAGCCCACTCCCAGATGGAATGTTTGTTTAACTTTTTGATTGCTGGTATGCAATCACTAGAATTGAATGCAATAAATCAGATCATTTGTGACTCACATTAGAAAAAGGACCCCAAAACTGCTGGATTTTGTAAAAACCTATTTGGTTCACTGAGGGACCTGACACACAGCAGACTGATGGTGGGTGAGAGTGAACTCCATCACATCACTGAAACTGCAGAACACAGTACCATCCGCCACCCTTCCCGCCCACCCCTCCCCCCGTTCCCCTAGAACACTACACCACGAGATACAGCTTCCACAGGGCCACTGGAGGTTACCTGAAACTTTGCACATGGACACTTTTAGTGTTGGCACTAGCACGCCAATTGCGCCTTTCAGCATGAGATTAGAGAACTGCGGACTGGCACTGATTGTTTAACTCCTGCCGTCACCTGCGATTACCAGGTTGCAGCTGTATTTTATACAACTGTATGTGGCTCCAAATACACCTCTATGAGGTATAGGCACCCAATAGGCCTGGACTGCAAGACTGTTTCCTCTCCTCCCCACTGAATATCCACCTAACTGTGGTATCTTAGTGAGCTATAAAAATGATAAGGCCATTTGTTTACATTCATTCGTGGGACATGGTTATCACCGACCAGGCTGGCGTTTGTTGTCCATTCCTGGTTGCCCTGGCAAGGTAGTCATGGACCACCTTCTTGAGCTGCTTGTGATTTTATACAACTGAGTGGCTTGTTGGGCCATTTCAGAGGGAATTTAAGAGTCAGCCACATTGGTCTGGGACTACAGTCACATCAGCCAATCCCAATAAGGATGGCAGGTTTCCTTCCCTTGAGAACATTAGTGAACCAGTTGGGTTTTTAATGACAATCTGACAGCTTCTTGGTCACTTTTACTGAGACCAGCTTTTTAATTTCAGATTCTTTAAATTAAATTCAAATTCACAAACTGTCCTGGTGAGATTTGAACTGATGTTCCAACCATGTTCAAACTCATTGATTATTAGTCCAGTAACAGAACCACTGCAGGGATCACAAAAAAAGAAAATAATGGAAAAACACAACAGGCCCATAAGCGTTGGAAAGATGGAAGACCATTTGAGATCAGAACTGAGTTGCATCCAAAATGTTTGTGCTCCCTGTGTCCTCTCGTACTAAGTGAGCATCTGTGTATTTTAAGCTATATTATGTGTAATGGGGTTGAGTGTGGATCCTGAGACTGTCACTTTTACAGGGACGAGGTAAACCGAGCCTATCGGAAGATGGCCATGCTCCTTCACCCAGACAAGTGCCTCGCACCGGGGAGCGAAGATGCCTTCAAAGCAGTCGTCAACGCACGGACTGTGTTGTTGAAAAACATCAAGTAAAAAAGGGGAGTACTATCAAAATCCACTTTGACTAGATAAGAAACCACCCATTCCCTGGACTGAGTGTTACACCATCTGCACATTGGATTTCAGTGGAAATAAGGACTAAGAAAATGTCATTTAATTCTTGGATGTAGGTTGCAGGATTAATAAACCTGAACATTTACACTTAGTGTAATTCTTACACTGATTGGCATAACTATGCTTCATTCATCCAAAAACCTTGTAACGGGAGGCAAGTGGCCACTATGTCCTTTAAAGGGAAAGTGGTTCAGAGAAGGTGGGCCACACATGAAGAGCATTAAAGGGGCCCAGTGTTGGAGGGAGATTTGCATTCTGGGTTGACAAAGGCAGAGGTTGAAAAGGAACTTTAGACATACCGAAGCAAGCATTTCAAGAAGCACAGACAAGCATTGGAGCAATGTTATATGCATTCTTCTCCATCTCAATACTCGCTATACTAATTCAGGTGTCCTACTTAGAAACCTCCTTCCTTCAATACACAATCTCTCACTGATATCAGCCAAAGAGCTTCAACACTCTACATTTGCCTAGATTTCATGGGAGGTTTTTCTGCTGTTGCAGGATACAGTGCAGGTGACGGTAATGGCAGCAGCTGCCTGATGTAGCACAGATGGGCACTTGTCACAGCGGCTGCATTGACAGGTGCTAACTCAAGTCTCCTACACAAGATACCTGAGCCACTCAAGGGAAGAGGAGGTGAGCTGCTTTCCCGTGGTCTTCATCACGATTTTATCTTCAGGGAACCTTCTGCTGCAACTAAGGCTAAAGAGCCCATCTTCCCTATAATATGGAGAGGGCATCCACATCCATCGGACACAAGTATCTCCTGCTGCTTGTTGAAGCTGATGTCCCAGACACTGGTCGCCAGGACTGTCTGGAGTGGGGTTTGAACCCTTCACCCCTGAGCTAGTTGTCACTCCATGATGTGTTTTTGCCTCTTTTGAAATGTTCTTCATCTTTCCTTACTGTTCATCTGGTTTGCACCTTTATTACCTGCTGAAAGTTGATTGAATTGATTTGGAGGATGTTTCTGCTTTAATTTTTTTACATTCCTGAAAGCACTCAGTGTTGCTGGCTCACAGTTACGGGTGATGCACCTTTCCAGTACCTTTGCTGATTTACCTTTTTTCACTTGTGACCAAGACATCGAATATCGCCAGATTGTTTAACAGCTGATCCAACCCTATCGGACTCTGTCTGCACATGAATTCACTGACTAGCAATCGGGAGAAACAATTTCCCTCCCCTCCCCCATAGGAATCATAGCACTTCACTCGGTGCCCTATCTGAATGCAGAACAGGCCTCCAGCCTGCAGTCTTTTGCTGTGAATAACTTAGTGCTACAGTGGAGAGTGTGTTTATCACTAATCCATTGGGGGCCCTGACCGCATGGTGTCTTCATGATGAAGTAGTGCTGGGTTGGACATTAGGAATTAGAATAGAATAGACAGGATCAGGCTGATGAAATGCCAAGATTTTAAAACAATTGCAAATAAATAGTCCATAATACAACTGAGAACCAGGTGGTGTATAGAAGGTTCAGAGGGGAAGCAGAGAGTATAAAAGAGACTGGCAGCTAATATAAAAGGGAATCCCCAAGTCTTCTATGGGCAAATCAATAGTAAAAGGATGGTGAAAGTAGGAGGGGGGATGATTAAAAAGGAGATTTACACATGGAGGCAGGAGACATGGCTGAGGTATTAAATGAAGACTTTGCAACTATCTTTACCAAGGAAGAAGATGTTGTGCAGGTCATGGTGAAAGAGGAGGTAATTCAGACACTTGGAGGCAGTATTGGACAGGCTAGCTGTACTTAAAGTTGATAAGGCACCAGGACTGGATGAGATGCATAAAAGGAGACTGAGGGAAGTGAGAGTGACTAGTGGTATTCCGCAGGGATCAGTGCTGGGACCTTTGCTCTTTGTAGTATATATAAATGATTTGGAGGAAAATGTAGCTGGTCTGATTAGTAAGTTTGCGGATGACACAAAGGTTGGTGGAGTTGCGGACAGTGATGAGGATTGTCAGAGGATACAGCAGGATATAGATCGGTTGGAGATTTGGGCGGAGAAATGGCAGATGGAGTTTAATCTGGACAAATGTGAGGTAATGCATTTTGGAAGGTCTAATGCAGGTGGGAAGTATACAGTAAATGGCAGAACCCTTAGGAGTATTGACAGGCAGAGAGATCTGGGCGTACAAGTCCACAGATCACTGAAAGTGGCAACGCAGGTGGATAAGGTAGTCAAGAAGGCATACGGCATGCTTGCCTTCATCGGTCGGGGCATAGAGTATAAAAATTGGCAAGTCATGCTGCAGCTGTACAGCACCTTAGTTAGGCCACACTTGGAATATTGCATACAATTCTGGTCGCCACACTACCAGAAGGACGTGGAGGCTTTGGAGTGGGTACAGAAGAGGTTTACCAGGATGTTGCCTGGTCTGGAGGGCATTAGCTATGAGGAGAGGTTGGATAAACTCGGATCGTTTTCACTGGAACGACGGAGGTGGAGGGGCAACATGATAGAGGTTTACAAAGGCATGGACAGAGTGGATAGTCAGAAGCTTTTTCCCAGGGTGGAAGAGTCAGTTACTAGGGGACATAGGTTTAGGTGAGAGGGGCAAAGTTTAGAGGGGATGTGCGAGGCAAGTTCTTTACACAGAGGGTGGTGAGTGCCTGGAACCTGCTGCCGGGGGAGGTGGTGGAAGCAGGTACGATAGCGACGTTAAAGAGGCATCTTGACAAATACATGAATAGGATGGGAATAGAGGGATATGGTCCCCGGATGTGCAGAAGGGTTTAGTTTAGGCAGGCATCAAGATCGGAGGAGGCTTGGAGGGCCAAATGGCCTGTTCCTGTGCTGTACTGTTCTTTGTTCTTGTTCTTTTGAGAGTGAAAATTGCAGAGGCATTGGCCATAATTTTCCAGTCTTCCTTAGCCTCGGGTGTTGCCAGAGAACTGGAGAATTACAAATGTTACACCCTTGCTCAAAAAAGGGTGTAAAGATAAGCAACTACTTGCCAGTCAGTTTAACCTCAGTGTTGGGGAAGCTTCTAGAAGCGATAATTCAGGACAAAATTAATAGTCGCTTGAGCAAATGTGGGTTAATTAGGTATATTCAGCACAGATTTGTGAAGGGCAAATTGTGTTTAACTAACTTGCTGGAGTGTTTTGGTGAACAAAGAACAAAGAAAATTACAGCACAGGAACAGGCCCTCCGGCCCTCCAAGCCTGCGCCGATCCAGATCCTCTATCTAAACATGTTGCCTATTTTCTAAGGGTCTGTATGTCTTTTCTTCCTGCCCATTCATGTATCTGTCTAGATACATCTTAAAAGACGCTATCGTGCCCGCGTCTACCACCTCCGCTGGTAACGCGTTCCAGGTACCCACCACCCTCTGCGTAAAGAACTTTCCACGCATATCCCCCCTAAACTTTTCCCCTCTCACTTTGAACTCGTGACCCCTAGTAATTGAATCCCCCACTCTGGGAAAAAGCTTCTTGCTATCCACCCTGTCTATACCTCTCATGATTTTGTACACCTCAATCAGGTCCCCCCTCAACCTCCGTCTTTCTAATGAAAATAATCCTAATCTACTCAACCTCTCTTCATAGCTAGCGCCCTCCATACTGAACCTCCTCTGCACCCTCTCCAAAGCATCCACATCCTTTTGGTAATGTGGCGACCAGAACTGCACGCAGTATTCCAAATGTGGCCGAACCAAAGTCCTATACAAAGAACAAAGATAATTACAGCACAGGAACAGGCCCTTCGGCCCTCCAAGCCTGCGCCGATCCAGATCCTCTCTCTAAAAATGTCGCCTATTTTCTAAGGTTCTGTATCTCTTTACTTCCTGCGCATTCATGTATCTGTCTAGATACATCTTAAAAGACTCCATCGTGCCCGCATCTACCACCTCCGCTGGCAATGCGTTCCAGGTGCCCACCACCCTCTGCGTAAAGAACTTTCCACGCATATCCCCCCTAAACTTTTCCCCTTTCACTTTGAACTCGTGTCCTCTAGTAATTGAAACCCCCACTCTGGGAAAAAGCCTCTTGCTATCCACCCTGTCTATACCTCTCATGATTTTGTACACCTCAATCAGGTCCCCCCTCAACCTCCGTCTTTCTAATGAAAATAATCCTAATCTGCTCAACCTCTCTTCATAGCTAGCGCCCTCCATACCAGGCAACATCCTGGTGAACCTCCTCTGCACCCTCTCCAAAGCATCCACATCCTTTTGATAATGTGGCGACCAGAACTGTACGCAGTATTCCAAATGTGGCCGAACCAAAGTCCTATACAACTGTAACATGACCTGCCAACTCTTGTACTCAATGCCCCGTCCGATGAAGGAAAGCATGCCGTATGCCTTCTTGACCACTCTATTTACCTGCGTTGCCACCTTCAGGGAACAGTGGACCTGAACACCCAAATCTCTCTGGACATCAATTTTCCCCAGGACTTTTCCATTTACTGTATAGTTCACTCTTGAATTGGATCTTCCAAAATGCATCACCTCGCATTTGCCCTGATTGAATTCCATCTGCCATTTCTCTGCCCAACTCTCCAATCTATCTATATTCTGCTGTATTCTCTGACAGTCCCCTTCACTATCTGCTACTCCACCAATCTTAGTGTCGTCTGCAAACTTGCTAATCAGACCACCTATACTTTCCTCCAGCAGTAAGGAGGTAACAGAGAGGGTTGATCAGGGCAATGCTGTTGATGTGGTGTACATGGACTTCCAAAAAAGCATTTGATGAAGTGCCGCACAACAGACTTGTAAGCAAAGTTATAGCTCATGGAATAAAAGGGACAGTAGCAACATGGATATGGAATTGGCTGAGTGACAGGAAACAGAGTAGTGGTTAATGGATGTTTCTCGGGCTGGAGGAACGTTTGTAGTGGAGTTCCCCAAGGGTCAGTGTTGGGACCCTTGCTGTTCCTGATATATATCAATGATCTAGACCTTGGTGTACAGGGCACAATTTCAAAATTTGCAGATGATACAAAACTTGGAAAGATTGTGAACTGTGAGGGGGATAGTGTAGAATTTCAAAAGGACATAGACAGGTTGATGGAATGGTTATACAAGTGACAGATGAAATTTCATGCAGAGCACTGTGAAGTGATTCATTTTGGTAGGAAGTCTGCAGAGAAACAATATAAAATAAAGTGCAATTCTAAAGGGGGTGCAGGGGCAGAGGCAGCTGGGTGTATAGTGCATAAATCATTGAAGGTGGCAGGACAGGTTAGAGCAGTTCATAAAGCAGACAGCATCCTAGGCTTCATTAATAGGGGCATAGAGTACAAATGCGAGCATGTTAAACTTGTATAGATCACTGGTTAGGCCTCAACTGGAGTACTGAGTCCAGTTCTGGGTGCCACACATCAGGAAAGATGTGAAGGCATTGGAGAGACTGCAGAAAAGGTTCATGAGAGTGGTTCCAGGGATGAGGAACTTCAGTTACGTGGATAGATTGGAGAAGTTGGGGCTGTTTTCTTTGAAGAGAACGTTGAGAGGAGATTTGATAGAGGTATTCAAAATCATGAGGGGTCTGGAGAGAGTAGATAGGGAAAAACTGTTCCCAGTTGTAGAGGAAATGAGAACAAGAGGGCACAGATCTAAGGAAACTAGCAAAAGAAGCAATAGCGACATGAGTAAGAACTTTTTCATGCAGTGAGTGGTTAGGATCTGGAATGCTCTGCCTGATAGTGTGGTGGAGGCAAGTTCAATTGAGGCATCTAAGAGGGAATTGGATTGTTATTAGAATTAGAACATTACAGCGCAGTACAGGCCCTTCGGCCCTCGATGTTGCGCCGACCTGTGAAACCATCTGACCTACACTATTCCATTTTCATCCATACGTCTATCCAATGACCACTTAAATGCCCTTAAAGTTGGCGAATCTACTACTGCTGCAGACAGGGCGTTCCTCGCCCCTACTACTCTCTGAGTAAAGAAACTACCTCTCACATCTGTCCTATATCTGTCACCCCTCAACTTGAAGCTATGTCCCCTCGTGTTTGTCATCACCATCCGAGGAAAAAGACGCTCACTATCCACCCTATCTAACCCTCTGATTATCTTATATGTCTCTATTAAGTCACCTCTCCTCCTCCTTCTCTCCAACGAAAACAACCTCAAGTCCCTCAGCCTTCCCTCCATACCAGGCAACATCCTAGTAAATCTCCTCTGCACCCTTTCCATACCTTCCACATCCTTCCTATAATGCGGTGACCAGAACTGCACGCAATACTCCAGGTGCGGTCTCACCAGAGTTTTGTACAGCTGCAGCATGACCTCGTGGCTCCGAAACTCGACCCCCCTACTAATAAAAGCTAACACACCATATGCCTTCTTAACAGCCGTATTAACCTGGTTAGCAACCTTCAGGGATTTATGCACCTGGACACCAAGATCTCTCTGTTCATCTACACTACCAAGAATCTTCCCATTAGCCCAGTACTCTGCATTCCTGTTACTCCTTCCAAAGTGAATCACCTCACACTTTTCCGCATTAAACTCCATTTGCCATCTCTCAGCCCAGCTCTGCAGCCTATCTATGTCCCTCTGTACCCTACAACATCCTTCGGCACTATCCACAACTCCACCGACCTTAGTGTCATCTGCAAATTTACTAACCCACCCTTCTACACCCTCTTCCAGGTCATTTATAAAAATGACAAACAGCAGTGGCCCCAAAACAGATCCTTGCGGTACACCACTGGTAACTAAACTCCAGGATGAACATTTGCCATCAACCACCACCCTCTGTCTTCTTTCAGCTAGCCAATTTCTGATCCAAAGCTCTAAATCACCTTCAACCCCATACTTCCGTATTTTCTGCAATAGCCTACCGTGGGGAACCTTATCAAACGCCTTACTGAAATCCATATACACCACATCCACTGCTTTACCCTCATCCACCTGTTTGGTCACCTTCTCGAAGAATCTGAAAAGGAAGAATGTGCAGGGTTATGGGGAGAAGGCATGGATGTGGCACTCGGTAATTTGCTGTTTCATAGAGCCCACGCAGACACGACGGGATGAATGGCCTCTTTCTGTGCTGTAACAGTTCTGTGATTCTGTAAACCATGAGGTAGTATGACAGGAGTGATAGCTAGATGAGAGTAGTCCATTCACGGACAGTGTCTCACTCCTCTTGCTATTCATATTCATGGCATCACTGCATCGGGCCAGACCCCTCTCTCCCCCACCAGACCTGGTTTTAAGATCAGGGTGCCAGTCAGTGCCAATGTGATGAAGGTTGGAAACTGCTGCTTGTTGCAGAATGGTACTGATGATAGTTACATCCACTTGTGCCACCAGTTCTTGCCCTGGCACATTTTATCAAGTTGAGGGTGTCAGACATCTATTGCCTGTTTATGTTTGACCAGGAAGTCCACTCGCATGCCTGCTTGTTAAATAGGGAATACCTGATCCATTCTGATTTTTGGGCTTGAGAACTGCTGATCCACAGAGAGGACTAGAAAGGTAAATAGGTTTTCAGCACAAACTATACTGTGCAGTGAAGACTTGCTTGGTGCTGCTGATTACTGGTTTTTATTAACATGATTGATGTGCACTGTGTTCAGCATTCTTTGGGGAACTGTATAGTGAAAGCTGCTTTTCTGATCGAGGGAAGCATTAAAATATGTGATTACTACAGTGAGGGTTGCAGTGCCCCCTTTCAGTTTACTCTGTGCTTGTCAGTTTTTTTTATTCATTCTTGGGATGAGTGTCGCTGGCTTGGCCAGCATTTATTGCCCATCCCTAATTGCCGTTGAGAAGGTGATGGTGAGCCACCTTCTTCAACCGCTGCAGTCCATGTGGTGTTGGTTCACCCACAGTGCTGTTAGGAAGGGAGTTCCAGAATTATGATCCAGCCACAGTAAAGGAACAGTGATATATTTCAAGTCAGGATGTTGTGTGACTTGCAGGGGAACTTCCAGGTGGTGGTGTTCCCATACGTCTGCTGTCCTTGTCCTTCTAGTTGGTAGAGGTCGCGGGTTTGGAAGGTGCTGTCGAAGGAGCCTTTGTGTGTTGCTGCAGTGCATCTTGTAGATGGTACACACTGCTGCCACTGCGTGTCGGTGGAAAAGGGAATGAATATTGAAGATGGTAGATGGGGTGCCAATCATGTGGGCTGCTTTGTCCTGGATGGTGTTGTGCTTCCTGAGTGTTGCTGGAGCTGCACACATCCAGGCAAGTGGAGAGTATTCCATCACACTCCTGACTTGTGCCTTGTAGATGGTGGACAGGCTTTGGGGAGTCAGGAAGTGAGTTACTCGCCGCAGGATTTCTAGCCTCTGACCTGCTCTTGTAGCCACAGTATTCCTGTGGCTACTCCAGTTCAATATCTGGTCAATGGTGACCCCCAGGGTGTTGATAGTGGGGGATTCAGCGTCATAATGCTATTGAATGTCAAGAGAAGATGGTTGGATTCTCTTTTGTTGGAGATGGTCATTGCCTGACACTTATGTGGTGTGAATGTAACTTTCTTGTTACAATATAGTTTATTCATTCTGATGAGTGCAAAGTTTTACAGTCTGCATACAGTGTGTACGGTGCTGTGTAACAACTAACAGTAGGATCTGGAGTGAAGTACTGGTGGTTACAGGTCAGTCGCTGTATAATGTGAATACAGTACTGGTGGTTACAAGTCTGACACTGTATAACACTTGGGTACAGTACCGTTGGCTACAACTCTGTCACTGTATGACACTGGGATGTAGTGTCATTGGGTACAGGCCTGTCGCTCTTTGACACTGGGGTACAGCACCAGTGAGTACAAGCCTGTCACTGTATGACCTTGGGGAACAGCACCAGTGGGTACAGGTCTTACACTGTTTGACCTTGGGGAACAGTACCAGTGGGTACAGGTCTTACACTGTTTGACCTTGGGGAACAGTACCAGTGAGTACAGGTCTGTCACTTTGTGACACTCGGGTACAGGTCACTATAATACTGGGCTACTTTAATGGTGGGTACGGGTCTAAGACTGTGATGCTGGAGTTCAGTAAATAGGGGTACAGGTCTGTCACAATATACTGGGTACAATTCTGTCACTGTATGACAATTGGGTGCAGTACCGGTGGTGCATGTCTATCACTGTACACCGGGGTATAGGTCTGTCACTATATAACACAGGTGTTTCCAGTATTGATAGGTACAGGTCTGCCACTGTATAACACTGGGGTTCAGTACTGATGAGCATAAATTTGTCACGGGGTGTAAGTGGCAGAGCAATCTGAAGAAATGTCTTGGGGAATTTCACAGCCATGAATTGCACCATTCATGGACATTGGCTTAAATGTGATCATTTTCCCTGTGGACTCATTGGTGTCAATATAATATCCCAGTGGTCACTGCTTAACGCTCTCCATAAGTATCATTCTGAATGCTAATTTGTGAATTGTTCATGATAATAAATGGTGGCAATCTCCTCAAGCTGTTTGATTGTGCTGTGTGTGTCAACAATACTGTAGCTGAGGGATGAGCCGTACGATGCAGGGTTGAAACGTAGCGAGAAGGTTGGGAGCACTCCTGACTACTTCACAACTTAACAAAGGTAAGGCGTGTTGAGAAACTTTTGCTGAGGTGTATCATAGATTCAGTAATTTTTACACATTTAGTTCTAGCTACTAACAGTTTTACTTTTTACAACAATAATGAATGATTAACTCCCACTCCTAATAGAGCAGATTTGACAACTGATGACGAGGCCAATGACTTTGCTACCTCATCAGCTGAAGTCAAGCAAGCCTTTGACCTGCTCATCTACTAAACAAAGTACTATTAAGGTAACAAAAGGGAGGGAGTGCTGTTAAATGAAAGAAGGCAGTCTTGAAAGTTGAAGTCTTTACAGGACAACCAAGAGCTGCTGCAAAAGTGGGTTTTGATGCAATTTGTCTTGAGACCAGGAGGGTTCTCAGGGAGATGAAGCAAGATCAGTGAAAAGAGTGAAAAATTCCACAAAAATGATCCTAGATTATTTTCTGCTAGTTAAAAGTCTGTTGTTAACCATGGTTAACAAAATGGTTCCTCTAGTCTAATGCCAATGGCTTACGGGTACGGTACCTGTCAACATCTCCATCACAGGATCCTTGGGTCTGGAGAGAACACCATGCTGGTGACTGACCCAACAGGCTATTGCAAGGAACCATCCCATCTGTGTCAAGGTTGAAAAGGCTGATGGAGTGTGTTGCACAAAGTGGAGGTCTTAAAGAACAGTTCAATGGGAGAAAGTGGACTCTAGTGTTGGTAATGAGGTTACAGAACAATGCCAGGAGCTGCCAACTCACCTTACAGTTTCCCTTCAGAGGCTTTATACAATTCTAAATGAACCACAGAGTGTTGCAGAGTACAGTTGTGGTTCCTACCTGCAAGAAAAGGGATCCTACTGAGCCTGTAAATAACCACTGAAGCCCATATTTAGCAGTGCCTTTTCTGGGTCGCCTTGGTACCTATGTCAGAAAGGAATAGGCAGAGTTTTAATCACAAGTATGTAAGAGGAGGTTGTGGCTTTATAGAGTCATTTCAGCACAGGAGGAGGCCATTCGGCCTAGCGAGTCCATGCCAGCTCTCTGTATCACAGTCCAGTCGGTCCTATTCCTCTGCTCTATCCCCATATCCCTGCAAGTTTATTTCAGTCAAGTACCTATTCAATTTTGTTTCAAAATTGTTGATCATTTCCGCTTCAACAACCCTCCTCGGCAACGAGTTCCACGTCATTACAGCTCGCTATGTAAAAAAAAGTTCTTCCTCACATCCTCCCTGCATCTCTTGTCGAAAACCTTAAATCTGTGTCACCTAGTCCTTGTACCATCAGCTAATTTTTTTTTTGTTTGTGGGACATGGGCGTCGCTGGCTAGGCATTTATTGTCCATCCCTAATTGCCCTTGAACTGAATGACTTGCTAGGCCATTTCAGAGGGCATTTTAACAGTCAACCACATTGCTGTGGGTCTGGAGTCACATGCAGGCCAGACCAGATAAGGACAGCAGATTTCCTTCCCTACAGGACATTAGTGAACCAGATGGGTTTTTACAACAATCGACAATGGTTTCATGGTCACCATGATGGGAACACTTTTCTTTGTCTATCTTATCTAAAGCTGCCAGAATCTTGTACACATCTTTCAAATCTCCTTTACTCCAAGGAGATCAACCTAACCTTGTAGCTAAAATCCCCCATCCCTGGAACCATTCTGGTATATCTCCTCTGCACCCTCTCAAAAACCCTCACATCCTCCTTAAAGTGTGGTGACCAGAACTGGATGCAATACTCCAGTTGTGGCCTAACCAGAGCTTAATAAAGGTTCAGCATAACTTTCCTATTTTTGTACTGTTACGACCAGGTGAGAAAGATGTCTAGGGGTCTCTTTCAGCCTTCACCTGGTCTTGCCGGAACAAGGTTTAATGTTAAACACACTGTTTTTAGCTCCCCCTTGGTGAATCCTTGTTCACCGCTTTCCAATTATAAGGCAAAGAAATCAGCACAAACAGGTTTTCTTAGGTTTAAAGAAAAAAAGTTGAAATTTATTAAACTTGAATTTAAACTCTAATTCGGTTGACGCCTACAGATACACACCGCACCCACGCTGGCATGCATATGCGATACACACATACAAATACAGAGAGAAAAGAGCAGAAGAAAAATAAAGTGGAAATGTTTGAGGCAATATCTGAAATGTTGTTGTTATGGTTGTTTGAGCTCACTGTAGAGTCCTTGATTGTAGGTAGATCTTGCTTTTCGATGGGGCCCAGTATTATTCTTAAACCTTGTTTTTTGGAGGACACTTTTCTCTCTTGGGGTTTATGTGTCTTCAGTGGATTCAGAGGCTTGTCAGAAAGAGATGGTAGCAGACAGGAGAGAAATCTTCTCAGTCCAGGAGCAAACAGACTTTCTGCCCAAACTGTTTCTACAAATTCAAAAAACTCATGTTGCCCAGCAGGTTAGTCAACTGACTACCAGGTTTGACTATGTACTTTTGTGTATTCGGCCATCTGGACAGCCAACCTGGAATGTGAGCTCCCCCACCTTCAATGTCTGGTGATCAAAAGTTCATTGTGGGTTGAATGTGTCAGGGAATGGCTGCTTTGTCCTTCCAAACACTGTCTGTTAATATGCAAATGTTTTTTCCAGCTACAGCTGATCTGTTTAACAAGTCCTTTCTTCACTCCAGTAACAGTTTAAAATCAACGTTCATGATGTGCCTCATTCTTGCCAGATGTGGGCCAAGCATGACAGCTCCACACCCAGCGGAATGAAATGCAATTTGAGAAAAGCGCATTTAGTTAAAAGGGTCGAGAGAATAATATAAGATACAGAAAAAAAATATGTATTTCTCTCATTCATTCACAAATTCTAAAATGAATTAAAATCGTTGCTTTTTTGACATCCCAATAAACATGTGGTTCTTTTTTGGGGAAGTTTCTCTTCCGTTTGCCCATTTCCCTGGCTGCCTCGGGTCTTTGTTCCTGCTGAGGTAACTTTTTTTTTTAAAAAGGAGTCAGTAATGGGTGGGTTTATCCTGAACTCTCTTTCAGTGCTTTGCTGAGTCATGCAAAGGCTTTTGACTTTAGGGGGGATGGGGTTTTTTTTCTGACTGTGGGGGAGGATTCTTTGCTAATCTCTCCTTTGTCCCAGAGGACACACCTGCCTGCAGGTATTGTGCAGACTCTACTGCACTCCCCTGTGGCACTTCAACTAGGTGAGGCATCACCCTCACGGTTTCTCTGCTCCCCAGAGGACTCTCTTTGTCTCTGCAGGTTCCTGTAAATGCTGTTAACAACTTTGGTGGGGTGTTTTTAGTGTCTGCATTTATGTAGGAGGGTGTGGGATCTAACCTTTCACATTTTTGGGGTTGCTGACCGGACAGTAGGGGTTTACATCTTGGATTCCTCCTGGACTTCCTTTAACTTGTCCTCTTGGTCACTTTTCCCCTTTCCCTTTCTAAACATTTGCCAACCTTGTGTCTGCTTGCCCCCTTTTGTTCTCAGTAGGGTCCCTTATAGTTTACCAGCCCTCTGCTGGAGGGTCCTCTGAACACTGGTACAGGGCTTAGGGTGCAGGTTTCACTGCAGGTTGGTGTTTCCCATCAAACCTGGCACATGTGGCAACTCCTGCAGTACTCCTCCACATCTTTGTGGAGTTTTGGCCAGTCAAACTGCTGTCTTATGCGGGCTTTGGTCTTTCTAATACCGGCATGTACAGCCACTGTAGTCTCGTGGACCCTTCTTAATATTTCTCTCCGGTACCTCTGTGGCACCACTAACTGGTGAACTACTGTCCACTCCTTGCTCTTCGGTCTCTGAGGAGAACTCCATTTCCTCATCAGTATCTCATTCTTTAAATAGTAGCAATCAGGGACTCCCTCTGCTTCACTTTCAGTCTGGGCAGCCTGTGCTAACTCTCGCAAGACTAGGTTGGCTCGCTGAGCCTCAGGTAGGGAAAATCCATTTAATTCATTCCCTGGGTCTTCTAACTTTCCAAAGAATGTCTCGGACAGGCAGACCTCATGGTCATCTGCCTGCAGTGCCAATGCAGTCTCCTCTGGGGGAGCTGGTTTGATCATGGCCTCACCCACTACACATTCAGGGAATCTGCAGGGGTCCATCTCCCGCCATTGCCCTGTCTCTCTGACTTCCTGTGGTCTTTCACTACTGGGGGTTGGGGGCGGGGGGGCGTGGTGGCTACCACCTTCACCCCGCCAGATCATTACCTAGCAGCAGGTCAACCCCGTCCACAGGCAAACTAGGGACAATCCCTACGGTCACCGATCCTGAAACAAGGTCGCACTCTAGGTGCACCTGGTGTACAGGTACAGGCATACACTGCTTACCACCATTTTGGTGTTCACTGCACTCTCTGGGGGAAAGGTCAGGCCTTTTCCCAGTAAAAGGGATCTAGTGGCCCCTGTGTCCCTGAGAATCACTCTGGGCTTGCTTGCCCCACTTGATGGGTATGGGGTTACTCTCCCTTCAGACACAAAACCCTGATAACCCTCAGGAATCCTATTAAATTTTCCTGCACTTGCAGCGGTAGACTTCACTGAGTGGGTGTGCTCTGATTAACCCGAGAGGCTTTCCCTTTATTTTCCAGTCTTCAGCTCTTAAATGCCCTGCTTTATTACAATGGAAGCACATGTCTCCGGGTCTCGCTCTTGCTCACTGCATCTTCCTTTTTGGCGAGAGGGGGCCCCCTATATCTCCTGCTTTCCTTTGTCTCCCCGGACTGCTTGGGCTCCTATCACCTTCCCATCCTTTGTTACTTTTCGATTTGTGGGGGTGACTAGGAAAGGTTCTCCCCTGGGAAACCAACATAAATTAAAGCAAACTCATTGGCCAGGACCTGCTGCTCCTCTACATGGGTCTTTATGGCAAGTGAGAGAGAGTGTTTAAATTCCTCTAACAGAATTACTCTCTGAGATTCTCATAGCTGAGCTGTACTTTAAGAGCTCTTAGCCACTGGTCAAAAGCTAGCTGCTTACTTCTTTCAAACTCCAGATAAGTTTGATTAGCTTGCTTCTTGAGGGTTCTAAACTTTTGACGATAGGCTTCGGGTACTAATTTATATGCCCCAAGGAAAGCATTTTTGGTCAGTTCATAATTTGATGATCTCTCATTTGGCAACTGGGAATGAACCTCATGGGCTTTTTAGTTAGCTGGCTTTGTAGTAAAAGAGACCAGATCTCAGCTGGCCATTTTAGCTGTCTTGACAGTTTCTCAAAGAACACAAAAAAAACTTCTTCATCCTCCTCATGGAATTTTGGAATTAGTTGAATTAGTTTTATCTATTTTGTATCCAACCCTGAATTATGTTCCTCCATATTGGCCATGCTTTCACTGGAGTTACTCTGTCACCCTCTAGTTAACTCAAGCCACTTCAACTCTCTCTCTTTGCATTCCTTCCAGAATATTCTTTCTCTCTCCCTCTCCTCAATTTCAAGTTTTCTCTGTTCCAATTGTATCTTTGCTAACAATACCCTGTCGGAGTCTGCTTCTAACCCTGTTTCTGCTTCTTCAGGTTCAAAGGAAAAATGGTTGGCCACTAGCCTTAGGAGGTCAGACTTCCTAGCCTTGCCACGTACAGTGATCCCACACTGCTCAGCCATTTTCCTCAACTCCTCCATAGACAGTGCTTTTAACTTATCCCAAGTTACTTCACCCTGGCCTGGAGAGCTACTCGCTTCAGTTGCAGATATGTTAGTATTCACTCACACACAACCAGAAGAAAACCTGTATTGAAATCTTGTTCTTTTTTGACTGGGAACAATTAAGCTTCCCGCTTTCAATTCTCTCGTTTGTTTGTTTGTGGGTCAATTCCGGACATGAGCACCCAAATTTCTGTTACGACCAGGTGATAAATGGGTCCCTTTCAGCCTTCACCTGGTCTTACCAGAACAGGGTTTAATTTTAAACACACTGTTTTTAGCTCCCCCTCGGTGAATCCTTGTTTACCGCTTTCCAATTATAAGGCAAAGAAACCAGCATAAACAGGCTTTCTTTGGTTTAAAGAAGAAAAGTTTAAATTTATTAAACTTAAATTCTAATTCGGTTGACACCTACGGATGCACGACGCGCCCAAGCTAGCATGCATACATGATACACACATACAAATAGAGACAGAAAAGAGCAGAAGTAAAATAAAGTGGAAATGTTTGAGGCAATATCTGAAGCGATATTGCAATGGTTCTTTGAGCTCACTCTGGAGTCCTTGATTGTAGGTAGATCTTGCTTTTCATTGGGGCCCAGTATTCTTCTTAAACCTTGTTTGCTGTATGACACTTTTCTCTTTTGGGGGTTCATGTGTCTTCAGTGGATTCAGATTCTTGTGAGAAAGAGATGGGAGCAGACAATAGAGAAATCTTCTCAGTCCAGGAGCAAACAGACTTTCTGTCCAAACGGTTTGTACAAATTCAAAAAACTCATGTTGCCCAGCAGGTTAGTCATGTGACTAACTGGTTTGTCCATGTCCAAACTTGCCCATGTTTCAACTTAAACAAGGGCAATTATGGAGGTATGAAGAAAGAGTCGTCTAAAGCAGGCTGGAAAGATAGACTACAGGGGAAGTCAGTAGATGAGCAGTGGTAGACATTTAAGCTGATATTTCATAATACACAGCAAACATTTATTCCAGTCAGAAGGAAGGATTCGAAGAGAACGATGAACCACCCGTGGATAACAAAGGAAGTTAAGGAGTATCAAATCAAAAGCAAAGACGTACAATGTGGCTCAAATAACTGGTAGGCCAGAGGATTGGGAAGCTTTTAGAAACCAGCAGCGGATGACTAAAAAACTAATAAAGAGGGAGAAAATTGATTATGAGATTAAGTTGGCAAGAAATATAAAAACAAACAGTAAGAGCTTCTATGGGTATATTAAAAGGAAGAGAGTAGCTAAAGTAAGTGTGGGGCCCATAGAGGATGAGAATGGGGAATTAATAAATAGGAACAGGAAAATGGCAGATAATTTAAACCAATATTTTGCATCAGTCTTCACGGTGGAGGACACTATAAACATCCCAACAATAATAGATGAACAAGGTGCAAATGGGAGGGAGGAACGTAACAATCTCTATCACAAGGGAAAAGGTTCTGGACAAACTGATGGGACTAAAAGCAGACAAGTCGCCAGGACCTGATAGCCTGCATCCAAGGGTTTTAAAAGAAGTGGCTGCAGAGATAGTGGAGGCATTGGTCATAATATACCAGAACTCACTGGATTCCGGTAGGGTACCAGCAGATTGGAAAACCGCTAATGTGACACCCCTATTCAAGAAAGGAGGGAGACAAAAAGCAGGAAACTATAGACCAGTTAGCATAACATCAGTCATTGGGAAAATGCTTGAGTCGATTATTAAGGAAGAAATAGCAGGTCATTTAGAAAAACATAATGCAATCAAACAGAGTCAACATGGTTTTATGAAAGGGAAATCATGTTTGACAAATTTGTTAGAGTTCTTTGAGGATATAACAAGCAGAGTGGATAAAGGGGAACCAGTAGATGCGTATTTGGATTTTCAGAAGGCGTTTGATAAGGTGCCACATAAAAGGTTATTGCACAAAATAAGAGCTCAGGGTATTGGGGGTAATGTGTTGGCATGGATTGAGGATTGGCTAACACACAGAAGGCAGACAGTCGGGATCAATGGGTCTTTTTCAGGTTGGAAAGCCATAACTAGTGGGGTGCCACAAGGATCGGTCATAGGGCCTCAACTATTTACTATCTACATTAGAGGAAGGGACAGAGTGTAGAGTATCTAAGTTTGCTGATGATACAAAAATAGGTGGGAAGCATGTTGTGATGATGACACAAAGAATCTGCAAAGGGTTATAGATAGGTTAAGTGAGTGGGCAAAAAGTTGGCAGATGGTGTTCAATGTGGGAAAGTGTGAGGTAATCCACTTTGGTAGGAAGAATAAAAAGGTTGATTATTATTTAGATGGAGAAAGACTACAAAATACTGCAGTACAGAAGGATCTGTACATGAAACACAAAAGGTTAGCATGCAGGTGCAGCAAGTAATTAGGAAGGCAAATGGAATTTTGGCCTTTATTGCTAGGGGGGTTAGAGTTTAAAAATAGGGAAGTCCTGTTACAACTGTACAGGGTGTTGGTGAGGCCACACCTGGAGTACTGTGTACAGTTTTGGTCCCCGTATTTAAGAAAGGATATACTAGCATTGGAGGCAGTTCAGAAAAGGTTCACTAGGCTGATTCCTGGGATGAAGGGGTTGTCTTACCAAGAGCGTTTAAGCAGGTTAGACCTTTATTTATTGGAGTTTAGAAGAATGAGAGGTGATCTTATCGAAACATATAGGATTTTAAGGGGGCTCGGCAGGGTAGATGTTGAGAAGATGTTTTCACTAGTGGGGGAATCTCGAACTAGGGGGCATAATTACAGAATAAGGGGACACACATTTAAAACTGAGATGTGAAGGAATTTCTTCTCTCAGAGGGTGGTGAATGTCTGGAATTCTCTGCCTCAGAGAGTTGTGGAGGTTAGGTCACTAAATGTATTTAAGGAGGAGGTAGATAGATTTTTGAAGTCTCGGGGAGTCGAGGGTTAGGCAGAGCAGGCCCGAAAGAGGAGTTGAGGCCTGGGACAGATCAGCCGTAATCTTATTGAATGGCGGGGCAGGCTTGAGGGGCTGAATGGCCTACTCCTGCTCCTATTTCTTATGTTCTTATGTCTGTTTTTGTATTCGGCGATCTGGACAATCAACCTGGAATGCGAGCTCCCCCACCCCTTCAACGTCTGGTGACCAAAAGTCCATTGTGGGTTGAATGTCAGGGAATGGCTGCTTTGTCCTTCCAAACACTGTCTGTTAATATGCAAATGTCTTTTCCAGCCATGGCTGATCTGTTTAACAAGGCCTTTCTTCACTCCAGTAACAGTTTAAAATCAATGTCTCCCGACAAAGTTCATGTGCCTCATTCTTGGCAGGTGGGGGCTGAGCATGACAGCACTTAATAGCTTTATTTAAAAAGCCCGCAATCCCATATGCTTTGCTAAGTACTCTCTTAATATGTGCTGCCACCTTCAAAGATCGATGCACATGAACCCCGGGTCCCTCTATTCCTGCACTCTGTTCAGAACTGTACCATTAAATCTATATTGTCTCTCCCTAAAACCTTCTGCCAAAATGCATCCCCTCACACATCTCTGTATTAAATTCTACCTGCCACTTGTCTGCCCATTCTGCTAGCCTATAAATGTTTTGTTTCAGTCAATTGGTATCGTCCTCACTGTTTTCCACACCTCCAAGTTTGGTATTGTCCACAATTTTTGAACTTTTACTCTATTCCAATAAAGTAATTTGTCTGTATCAAAAAAGCAGTGGCCCTAGCACTGTCCCTTGGGGAACACCACTGTCTATCATAATCCTGTCTGAAAAACAACGATTTACCATGCCTTGATGAAGGGTCACTGACCTGTTACATTAACTCTGCTTCTCTCTCCACAGATGCTGCCAGACCTGCTTAGTATTTCCTGCATTTCTTGTTTTTATTGCATTTACCACGCCTTGCTGTTTTCTGTCCTTAAGCCAATTTTTTTATCCAAGCTGACACTAATCCTCCTATTCCATGATTGTCAATTTATGAGATTGCAGGGTTTTATAAGGCTAGGTAAAATTCCAGTTCCATGGTCTCCAATGAATTTTGTAAGGCTTTCTCTGTGGGGCTTTGATGCATATGTGAAGAAGCTGGAAACTATGGACATTGACAGCCAAATATTTGGATCTTACACAGCATGTCCCTCTGTAACCAAGATTACTGTAGTGGTAGATGATACTCACTGAATCGAACTGGTGAAAGAGTGAGGTCTTAAAAGTTTAGAATCTGTAAATACATTTTACTCAACCCATGGCTTAATTTTTCAATCATGAATCAGTGGTAGCACTTTTGCCTCAGTCAGAAGGTTATAGGTTCAGTTTACACTCCAGACTTGAGCACATAATCCAGGCTCATACTTCTAATACTTCAGAGGTGCTGCCTTTGAGAAGTGAGACCGCAGCCCTGTCTACCTTCTCAGGTGGGTGTAAACTATCTAACAGCACTATTCAAAGAAGAGCAAGAGAGTTCTCACTGGTGTCCTGGTCAATATTTTTCCTTCAATCAACATCATTAAAGCAGATTATCTCGTCATTTATCTCATTGTCATATGCTCTGTGCAAAGGCTGCAGTGATATCTTCATTACAACAGTGGCTACATTTCAAAAGTACTTAATTGGCTATAAAGCATTTTAGGATGTTCTGAGGTCATGAAAGGTGATAAATAAATACAAGTCTGTTTTAAAATCATGAAAATCAGAAAAAGAAGAAATACTGAATTCGTTTCACATTTCATTGCCGATACTTTTACCTGCGTTGCATGTTTGATGTTTTCAGGCTTAGCTTTGACACTTTCCACATCTTAGAATGATGGTGTTCCTACTGGTATCACTTAGTTGCGCCTGTTGACTGTACCGTGGGCTCCATTGCTATCAGTAAATCATAACAGCAAAATACTGCGGATGCTAGAACTCTGAAATGAGAACAGAAAGTGCCGGAATTACTCAGCAGGTCTGGCAGCATCTATGGAGAGAGAAGCAGAGTTAACGTTTCGGGTCAATGACCCTGTAACAGAACTGTTCTGCCTGCAAGTGTTAATCCATCTGAGAGGGTCTTATTACTGTACCACTATGTCGCCAACAGAAATAACCAAAAGAAACTTCATCCTGACCAATACGTGTGGAACTTCCTTATGTCTGCCCCAATCTCAAACAGCATTTGATGCCTTACCACTATTGTGAGTAATTGGTTTTAGTTGTCCATGTAGGATTGGAACTTTCACTACTGTGAATAGTCGGTTACATTCAGGGTGTGAGAGTACTGGCGTTGCTCATCGTGGCTCTTCGTCTCTCTGGTTCTTTCCCCGCAGCCAGATCCTTCATCGACCCATTGCACGTGTTTATTCTAAACCAATGAGTTCAGGAGTTAGCTGCCCAATGGGATTTAGCCATGTCAGAGCTTTAATCTCATTGGCGCTCACCAATAGGATCGGCCGACGCCAACAATGGGATTTGGCGTGTGAGCTGAGACCCTGAGCAATCGCATTGTGACTGGTTAACGGTGGGTTAGTGTCGCAAGTGAGGTGTGGGCAGTAGCAGAAGAGAATCGGTGGAGTGAACATCTTAGTCAAGGGGGGGTAACCACTCTTCAGCACCCTGGATAGCGACAGCTCTTCACAAACCGTGGCAGCCCCCACAAGGAATCATCGAATGGCTCAATGGAGCAGCTGAAACACACCAGAAAGTGGGCGCACGACTTTTGGTCTTATTTAAATACCTGAACTTCGTTTTAATAAAACATGTAATTCAGTCTCAAATCATTTGATTTGAAGTTGGCAGTTAATTTTGAAGTGTTTTGATGTTAATTTAGGTAAACAGAAGTTGGGAGCAGTCGAACAGTCCTTGAAGAATGATGTCGTTTCAGAATTCGGCAGGATTTGAAGATTGAGAAAGCGGTTGTTTCCCCCTCTCGCCCTCATTGTGTTTTTCGATAGTCACCGGGACAGCAGATTGAAGCCATTAATCGGCGGTACATTGAGAGTGTGAAATATGCAAACCTTAGTAGAGTCTACGGAACTGGAAATCCTCTCTGACCCAACCTCTCACCAGAGCCCCACAACTTCCCGGCAGTGGCAAAATATCGTCAATGTTATCAGTCAGCCCAAAGAGCTGTTGACTGACATTGACGGGGTCCCAAAACACAGTTTCACAATCAAAAATGAATACATCCACGACATCAACCGGCAAATTCTGTCCAAGCTCACCGGTAAGGACAGGGGCTCTATCTACCCAACCCTGCAGCAATCCACCGTCAGCCGGAGGATCTCGGATGTCTTCGTGTCGGCCGGCTACACATGCCGGGGAGTGCTGCTGCCCACCTTCCAACTGACCTTCAGGTCCAAGGAACTAGAGAAGCTATACCAGCGCTACTTTGCCCGTCAGAGACGGATCTCTCTCATAATGATGAACTTAATAGACTCTTTCACCAAGTTTAACATTTTAATGGTGTTTTTTTTTGTTACGCCCGAACTGATCGAGCCTATACTGAGTGGGGTGTCGGGGCTTTTCATCCTCTTGTCCTCCGTGCTGTGTTTTCTAGTCCACGCCGGCAAAGATGCCGTATCACACAACTATCTGCAATATATCGGACTTGCCACCTGGTTCTACCAGACTCTGCAGGTTCTCGCGAACTTGGGCATGGGCTTGTACACCAACGAGACCTGGTACATTTTATTCATTGTATTCGGCACTTACACCATGCTCCCGATCCCACTGCTCTGGTGTATCCTTGTTAGTTCCATCTCCTCAGTAGCTCACTTGCTGATAGAAGGATTCCGGTATCTCAAAGGCATCATTCTCCTCCATCAGGTACTTTTTAATTTTTACCTTTTTTCTCCCAATCAGCTTATAACTCCAGGTTGGCTTCAACTAATAATTTAGCTTAATTACAGAGCTGTTTTAATCAGCCACAGAACCCAGGCTGGCACCTAGCTAAATTAAAGTTTGATTGCAAGGCAAATTAGATTATATAAAATTAATAAAAAATCTGGAATTGAAAGCTAGTCTCAGTAATGGTGCCATGAAACTATCATCAATTGTCGTAAAAACCCATCTGATTCAGTAATGTCCTTTAGGGAAGGAAATCAATACATTAAGAGTAAGAGGATAACTCAGGAGAGAGTAGGGCCCATAAAAGACCGAAAAGGTAACCTATGTGCAGAGGCGGAAGATGTTGGCCTGGTTCTTAATGAATACTTTGTATCTCTCTTCACAAAAGAAAGGGATGATGCTGTTACAGGGAGTTCAGTCACCCTCCCTTGCCTTTCGGGAGTTCAATCACCCTCTCTTATTTGCAACCCGTGCGGGAGTTCAATCAGTCTCCCTTATCCCTGGTACTTGCAGGAGTTTAGTCACCCTCCCTTGTTTTGCTACCCATGAGTGTTCGTTCTTCCTCTCCACGTGCAAGTGGTTACCAGGCAAGACTCAAGACTCAAGTTTCTTTTGTTTGAACACCGGTTTATTCAAGCATGCAGGGGAGCCACACGAATCAAGTAGAAACGTGCAAGCTCACTGAAACACAATGGACAAACATGTTTATCAGACATCGTTTACATACACCAATCAGATTATACAGAGTGATTTAAAAGAGCCAATCACGACTCATATATCCCTGCGCCACATTTGACATGGTCAAGGAAAAATAACTAAGTAGTTAGTAGATAGTGGGGCCCCTCGATGGCTGTCCTGTCGGCCTATACAAAGCTCCAATTAGCAATTGACCTAGGCACATCTCTTGAGCACCAGTTTATTATCAGAAACCCACTCCTCTCCCCTGCTGCTCTGTTCCTGCCTGCCTCAGCAATTTCTTACATCCAAGGTCTTTTTTAAAGTCTGTTCTGTGTTTGATGTATCCTTCAGCTAATTCTTTGTGTCATTTATCCTTTTAGCTTATTCTTGTAATTTTCTTTTGCCATGAAACTATCATCGATTGTAGTAAAAACACATTTGATTCACTAATGTCCTTTAGGGAAGGAAATCAATACATTAAGAGTAAGAGGATAACTAAGGACAGAGTAGGGCCCATAAAAGACCAAATAGGTAACCTATGTGCAGGGGTGGAAGATGTTGGCCTGGTTCTTAATGAATACTTTGCATCTGTCTTCACAAAAGAGGGGGACGATGCAGATAGTGTAGTTCAGGAGGAAGAGTGTGAAGTATTGGATGTGATAAACATAGGGAGAGACGAAGTATTAATGTGATTAGCATTCTTGAAAGTTGATAAATCACCAGGACAAATGAAATGTATCTTAGGCTGTTAAAAGAAGCAAAAGGGGAAATAGCAGAAAGTCTGATCAGCATTTTCCAGTCCTTACTGGATACAGGTGTTGTGCTGGAGGATTGGAGAACTGCTAACGTTGTACCTCTGTTTAAAAAGGAAGTGAAGGATAGACTGAATAATTACAGGCCAGTCAGTCTAACTTCAGTAGTGGGCAAAATATTGGAATCTATTCTGAGAGACAGGATAAACTATCACTTAGAAAGGCACAGGTTAGTCAAGGATAGTCAGCATGGATTTGTTAAGGGAAGATCTTATTTGACCAACTTGATCGAATTTTTTTGAAGAAGTAACAAGGAAGATAGATGAGGGTAGTGCAGTTGATGTGGTCTACATGGATTTTAGCAAAGCTTTTGACGAGGTCCCACATGGCAGACTGGTTAAAAAAATAAAATCCCATGGGATCCAGGGAAATGCAGCAAGGTGGATACAAAATTGGCTCAGTGGCAGGAAGCAAAGGGTAATTGTTGACGGCTGTTTTAGCGACTGGAGGGCTGTTTCCAGTGGCGTTCCGCAGGGCTCAGTACTGGGTCCCCTGCTGTTTGTGGTATATATTAACAATTTGGATGTAGATGTAGGGGGCATGATCGAAAAGTTTGCAGATGACACAAAGATTGGCCGTGTGGTAGATAGCGAGGAGGATAGCTGTAGGCTGCAGGAAGATATTGATGGTCTGGTCAGATGGGCAGAAAAGTGGCAAATGGAATTCAACCTGGAGAAGTGTGAGATGATGCATTTGGGGAGGTTAAACAAGGTAAAGGAATACACGATTAATGGGAAAATACTGAGAAGTGCAGAGGAAGTGAGGGACCTTGGAGTGAATGTCCACAGATCCCTGAAGGTAGCAGGACAGGTTGATAAGGTGGTTAAGAAGACATATGGAATCCTTTCCTTTATTAGCCGAGGTATAGAATATAAGAGCAGGGAGGTTATGCTGGAACTGTATAACTCATTGGTTAGGCCATAACTTGAGTACTGTGTTGCAGTTCTGGTTACCTTAGTACAGAAAGGATGTAATTGCACTAGAGAGGGTACAGAGGAGATTTATGAGGATGTTGCCAGGACTGGAAAAATGCAGCTATGAGGAAAGATTGGATAGGCTGGGGTTGTTCTCCTTGGAACAGAGAAGACTGAGGGGAGATCTGATTGAAAAGTACAAAATTTTGAGGACCTGGATAGAGTGGAGGTGAAGGATCTATTCACCTTAGCAGAGAGGTCAGTGACGAGGGGGCATAGATTTAAAGTGATTGGTAGGAAAAGTAGAGGGGAGATGAGGAAAAACCTTTTCACCCAGAGGGTGGTGGGGGTTTGGAACTCACTGCCTGAAAGGGTAGGTGAGGTAGAGACCCGCAACTCATTCAAAAGGAGTCTGGATATGCACCTCAAGTTCCGTAACCTGCAGGGATATGGACCAAATGCTGGACGGTGGGATCAGAATAGATGGATTGTTTTTCGGCCGGCACAGACACGATGGGCCAAGTGGCCTCTTTCTGTGCCATAAACTTTCTATGATTTTATGAAATTTGCCGTCCTCACCTCGCCTGACCTACATCCAGACCCACAGCAATATGGTTGAATTTTAACTGCCCTCTGAAGTGGCCCAGCAAGTTGTCAAGGGCAATTAGGGATGGGCAACAAATGCTGGCCTTGCCAGCGACACCCACATCCCATTAAAGAATAAAAAAAAGTTTAGTTATAGAGGCATTGAGATTTTAGTACTGAGAGAGGGTGGTGCCTCTGTTAGCCCTTCCACATGGGTTGTCTACTCTATTCCCATTTCCCCGCTCTTCCAGTATTTTAACAGTTGTTTAACTAATTCCGTCTTCAATATTTTGACTGAGTTGGCCACAATTGCTACTTCCATTGAGCAGTCTTTGGTTTAGTCCCAGCATTTCTGCCTCTGTATCAGGAGGTGGAAGGTTCAAATTCAGAGCTGGTACTCCAGGTTTTCCTTCTTGTTTTTGCTCCTTTTTTGGAACCAATTTTCTCCGCTCCGCTGAAGGGGTTGACTGCCTGACTTGGTACATTTCACCAATACTGCTCTTCCTCTTGCACTAAGTGACCATTCTTGAATGAGATTAGACAATTGAGCCGAGATTTCTGTAATTAGTGTAACTTAGGCCTGAATGGCTGTAGGTAGGTTTTAGTCAGTATGATAGAATTATGGTGTTTGTAAACAATTTTCTGAGGTTATCTCATTTACATGGAGTCATGCAATGATACAGCACAGAAGGAGGCCATTCAGCACATTAAGCCTTGCTGGCTCAAGGTAGATCTATACAATTAGAGTCATAGACAGAGGGTCATTGCAGCACAGAAAGAGGCCAGTCAGCCCATTGAATCCATGCCAGCACTTTGTAGAGCAATTCAGTTAGTCCCATTTCCTCACTGTATGCCCAAAGCCCTGCAGTTTATTTCCTTCAAGTGCCCATCCAATTTCCTTTTGAAATCATGAATTGTCTTTGCTTCCATCACCCTCCTAGACAGCAAGTTTCAGGTCATTACCACTCACTGCATAAAACAAGTTCTTCCTCACATCCCCTCCTACATCTCTTGCCCAAAACCTTCAATCTGTGTCATCTAGTCCTTGCACCATCAGCTTATCATTGCCTACCTTATCAAAAGCGATCAAATCTCCCCTCAATCTCCTTTGCTCCAAGGAGAACAACCCCAGCTTATAGAAACATAGAAAATAGGAGCAGGAGTAGACCAATCGGCCCTTTGAGCCTGCTCCGCTATTCATTATGATCATGGCTGATCATCCAACTCAGCAACCTGTTCCCGCTTTCGCCCCATACCCTTTGATCCCTTCAGACCCAAGAGCTATATCTAACTCCTTCTTGAAAACATAAATGTTTTGGCCTCAACTGCTTTCTGTGATAGCGAATTCCACAGGCTCACCACTCTCTGGGTGAAGAAATTTCTCCTCATCTCAGTCAAAGAACAAAGAACAGTACAGCACAGGAACAGGCCATTCGGCCCTCCAAGCCTGCGCCGATCTTGATGCCTGCCTTAACTAAAACCATCTGCACTTCCGGGGACCGTATCCCTCTATTCCCATCCTATTCATGTATTTGTCAAGATGTCTCTTAAACGTCGCTATCGTATCTGCTTCCACCACCTCCCCTGGCAGCAAGTTCCAGGCACTCACCACCCTCTGTGTAAAGAACTTGCCTCGCACATCCCCTATAAACTTTGCCCCTCTCACCTTAAACCTATGTCCCCTAGTAACTGACTCTTCCACCCTGGGAAAAAGCTTCTGACTATCCACTCTGTCCATTCCACTCATAACTTTGTAAACCTCTATCATGTCGCCCCTTCACCTCCATCGTTCCAGTGAAAACAATCCGAGTTTATCCAACCTCTCCTCAGAGCTAATGCCCTCCAGACCAGGCAACATCCTGGTAAACCTCTTCTGTACCCTCTCCAAAGCCTCCACATCCTTTTGGTAGTGTGGCGACCAGAATTGCACGCAATATTCTAAGTGTGGCCTAACTAAAGTTCTGTACAGCTGCAGCATGACTGGCCTATTTTTATACTCTATTCCCCGACCGATGAAGGCAAGCATGCCGTATGCCTTCTTGACTACCTTATCCACCTGCGGTGCCACCTTCAGTGACCTGTGGACCTGTACGCCCAGATCTCTCTGCCTGTCAATACTCCTAAGGGTTCTGCCATTTACTGTCTACTTCCCACCTGCATTAGACCTTCCAAAATGCATTACCTCACATTTGTCCGGATTAAACTCCATCTGCCATTTCTCCGCCCAAGTTTCCAACCGATCTATATCCTGCTGTATCCTCTGACAATCCTCATCACGATCCGCAACTCCACCAACCTTTGTGTCATCCGCAAACTTACTAATCAGACCAGCTACATTTTCCTCCAAATCATTTATATATACTACAAAGAGAAAAGGTCCCAGCACTGATCCCTGCGGAACACCACTAGTCACATCCCTCCATTCAGAAAAGCACCCTTCCACTGCTACCCTCTGTCTTCTATGACTGAGCCAGTTCTGTATCCATCTTGCCAGCTCACCTCTGATCCCGTGTGACTTCACCTTTTGTACCAGTCTGCCACGAGGGACCTTGTCAAAGGCTTTACTGAAGTCCATATAGATAACATCCACTGCCCTTCCTTCATCAATCATCTTTGTCACTTCCTCAAAAAACTCAATCAAATTAGTGAGACAGACCTCCCCTTCAACAAAACCATGCTGCCTCTCGCTAATCAGTTCGTTTGTTTCCAAATGGGAGTAAATCCTGTCCCGAAGAATCCTCTCTAATAGTTTCCCTACCACTGACGTAAGGCTCACCGGCCTATAATTTCCTGGATTATCCTTCTTAAAGAAAGGAACAACATTGGCTATTCTCCAGTCCCCTGGGCCCTCACCTGTAGCCAATGAGGATGCAAAGTTTTCTGTCAAGGCCCCTGCAATTTCTTCCCTTGTTGAGACTATCGACACTCCCTTCCCTAGGCTCATCATCCACCAAGTCCTTCTCTTTGGTGAATACTGATGCAAAGTACTCATTTAGTACCTCGCCCATTTCCTCCGGCTCCACACATAGATTCCCTTCTCTGTCCTTGAGTGGGCCAACCCTTTCCCTAGTTACCCTCTTGCTCTTTATATACGTATAAAAAGCCTTGGGATTTTCCTTAATCCTGTTTGCCAATGACTTTTCATGACCCCTTTTAGCCCTCCTGACTCCTTGCTTAAGTTCCTTCCTACTGTCTTTATATTCCTCAAGGGATTCGTCTGTTCCTAGCCTTCCAGCCCTTACGAATGCTTCCTTTTTCTTTTTGACTAGGCTCACAATATCCCGCGTTATCCAAGGTTCCCGAAACTTGCCAAACTTATCCTTCTTCCTCACTGGAACATGCTGGTCCTGGATTCTAATCAACTGACATTTGAAAGACTCCCACATGTCAGATGTTGATTTACCCTCAAACAGCCGCCCCCAATCTAAATTCTTCAGTTCCTGCCTAATATTGTTATAATTAGCCTTCCCCCAATTTAGCACCTTCACCCGAGGACTACTCTTATCCTTATCCACAAGTACCTTAAAACTTATGGAATTATGGTCACTGTTCCCGAAATGCTCCCCGACTGAAACTTCGACCACCTGGCCGGGCTCATTCCCCAATACCAGGTCCAGTACGGCCCCATCCCTAGTTGGACTATCTACGTATTGTTTCAAGAAGCCCTCCTGGATGCTCCTTACAAATTCTGCCCCATCCAAGCCCCTAGCACTAAGTGAGTCCCAGTCAATATAGGGAAAGTTAAAATCACCCACCACTACAACCGTGTTACCTTTACATCTTTCCAAAATCAGTCTACATATCTGCTCTTCTACCTCCCGCTGGCTGTTGGGAGGCCTGTAGTAAACCCCCAACATCGTGACTGCACCCTTCCTATTCCTGAGCTCCACCCATATTGCCTCGCTGCACGACCCCTCCGAGGTGTCCTCCCGCAGTACAGCTGTGATATTCTCCTTAACCAGTAATGCAACTCCCCCACCCCTTTTACATCCCCCTCTATCCTGCCTGAAGCTTCTAAATCCTGGAACATTTAGCTGCCAATCCTGTCCTTCCCTCAACCAAGTCTCTGTAATAGCAACAGCATCATAGTTCCAAGTACTAATCCAAGCTCTAAGTTCATCTGCTTTACCTGTTATACTTCTCGCATTGAAACAAATGCACTTCAGACCACCAGTCCCGCTGTGCTCTGCAACATCTCCCTGCCTGCTCTTCCTCTTAGTCTTTCTGGCCTTATTTACTAGTTCCCCTTCATTTATTTCACTTGCTGTCCTACTGCTCTGGTTCCCACCCCCTGCCACACTAGTTTAAACTCTCCCGAGTGACGCTACCAAACCTCGCAGCCTGGATATTTGTGCCCCTCCAGTTTAGATGCAACCCGTCCTTCTTGTACAGGTCCCACCTGTCCCTGAAGTGATCTCAATGGTCCAGATATCTGAAACCCTCCCTTCTACACCAGCTGTTCAGCCATGTGTTTAGCTGCACTATCTTCCTATTTCTAGCCTCACTGGCACGTGGCACAGGGAGTAATCCCGAGATTACAACCCTAGAGGTCCTGTCTTTTAACTTTCTACCTAACTCCCTAATCTCCCCCTGCAGGACCTCGTCACTCTTCCTGCCTATGTCATTGGTACCGATATGTACCACAGCCTCTGGCTGTTCACCCTCCCGCTTCCTGAAAGGTTTTCCCCGTATCCTTAGACTATGACCCCTGGTTCTGGACTTCCCCACCATCGGGAGCATCCTTCCTGCAGCTTCCTGGAGGTTCCAAGTTGGAAGGTAAGTAAAGGGATGGTTGGGTTGGGCTTGGGTCGGGGTCGGGCTCGGTCCAGGTCGGGTTGAGCTCGGGTCTGCTGTGGTTCGGTCGGGTTCGGGTCTGGTTCTTTTTCCCGGCCTGAGTCGGGCTTTACCTCTGTCCCTGCACTCTCTTTAGAACTGTGCCATTAAATATATATTGCCCCTCCCTATTATCTTTGCCAAAGTGCATCACCTCACATTTCTCTGTATTAAATTCCATCTGCCACATGTCTGCCCATTCTGCTAGTCTGGCCCTGTTCTTTGCAGTTGATTGGTATCATCTTCGCCGTCTGCCACACCTTCAGATTTGGTATCATCGGCAAATTTTTAAATTTTACTCTGTATTCCAATGTCCAAGTAATTTATATATATCAAAAAAGCAGTGGTCCTAGCACTGAACCTTGGGGAACACCACTGTCTACCTTGCTCAAGTTTGCAAAACAACCATTTATCATGACTCACTGCTTTCTGTCCTTGAGCCAATTTTTTTTTCCAACCTGACACTGACCCTTCGATTCCATGTGCCTCAATTTTGTTAACCAGCTTTTTACGTGGTCCTTTGTCAAAAGCTTTCTTAAAATCCATATCGCCAACATCCACTGCATTTCCTTCATCGACCTTCTCTGTCACTTCATCGAAAAATTCATGTAGATTAGTCAAGCATGATCTCCCTTTTACAAATCCATGCAGTCTGTCCTTAATTAACTCAAACCTCCCCACTTGTCTGTTGATTTTTTCCCCCTGATTATTATTTCTAAAACCTTACCCACCACTGATGTTAACCAGACTGGCCTATAGTTGCTCGGAATGTCATTATACCCATTCTTGAATAAGGGGTCACATCAGCCACTTTCCTATCCTCCAGCACCTTTCCCATATTCTGGGATGACTGGAAGATTATGGCCAGTCTTTCTACTATCTCCACTCTTACTGCCTTTAGCAACCTGGGATGCAAGCTATCCAGACCAGGCGACTTAACCATTCTGAGCATAGCCAGCTTTTCCAATACATTATGCCTATCAATTTTCACCCCATCTTTTGCCTTTACCGTCTCTGCTTCTACTGATATTTTATCAGCACCCTCTTCCTTAGTAAATACCGATACAAAGTACTCATTGAGTATTCTCACCTTGTCCTGTGTGCCTCTAAGCATATATCATCTTGAGTATTCCTGAATAGATTCTAGCATTTTCCCAATGACTGATGTAAACCTGACAGGTCTGTAGTTCCCTGTTTTCTCTCTCCCTCCCTTCTTAAATGGTGGGGTAACATTTGTGACCTTCCAATCTGCAGGAACCACTCCAGAATCTATAGAATTTTGGAAGATGATCACCAATGCATCCACTATCTCCATAGCTACCTCTTTCAACACACTGGGATGTGGAATATCAGGTCCTGGGGACTTATCAACCTTCAGCCCCATTCATTTCTCTAATATAACCATCTTAGTAATACTAATTTCCTTCAATTCCTCATTCCTCATAATCTCTTGGATCTCTAATTCTGGGAGATTTCTTGTATCTTCCTCAGTGAAGACAAACACAAAGTAATCATTTAGCTTCTTTGCTATTTCTCTATTCGCCATTATAAATTCTCCTGACTCTGCCTGTAATGGACCCATATTTGTCTTAGCCAAACATTTCCTTTTTACTTACCTAGAGAAGATTTACAGTCTGTTTTTATATTTTTTGCTAGCTTACATTCATATTCTGTTCTCCCTTACTTTATCAGTTTCTTTGTCCTTTGCTGTATTCTAAAATCCTCCCAATCCTCAGGTTTATTACTATTCCTGGCAACTTTATTGGCTTTTTCTTTTAGTCTTATACAATCCTTAATTTCCGTTGTTATCTACGGTTGACTGCCTTAACATTTGGGGTTTTTGTGCCTTGAAGGGATGTATAGTTGCTGTAAACTATGTAATATGTCTTTAAAGACTATCCATTACCCATGTACTGTCACACCTTTTAATGTATTTTCCAAATCCACCTCAGCCAATTTTCTCCTCATACCTTCATAATTTCCTTTGTTCAAATTTAACACCCTGGCTTCAGATTGAACTACCTCACTTTCAAGCATAATGTAAAATTCTACCATATTATGGTCACTCATCCCTAAAGGTTCTTTTACAACAAGATTATTAATTAGCCCTTTCTCATTACATAATATTAGATCTAAAATAGCCTGCTCTCTCGTCGGTTTCTCAGCATACTGCTCTAGAAAACCATCCTTAACACACTCCAGAAACACGTCCTCCACAGCATTCGTGCTCATTAGGTTTACGCAGATTGAAGTTCCCCATGATTACTGTATTACCCATGACACATACTTCTCTAATCTCCTGATCAATGCCGTGCCCTACACTACCACTACTGTTTGGTGGCCTATAAATAACTCCTACCAATGTTTGCTGCCCTTGCTGTTTCTTAGCTCCACCCAAACAGATTCCACATTTTGTTCTTCCGATCTGAGATCCTCCCTTATTAATGTACTGATCCCATCCCTTATTACCAGCGCAACACCACCTCCTTTTCCTTTTTGCCTGTCCTTCCTAAATGTCAAATATCCTTGAATATTCAGTTCCCAGACTTGGTCACCCTGTAGCCACTTTTCTGTTCTGTTCAGTTAGATCATACCCATTTACCGCGATCTGGATCTTTAAGTCATCTACCTTGTTGCGAATGCTGTGTGCATTCAGGTAGAGTGCCCTAAACCTTGTCTTCTTGACAGTTATTCTAAGCTTAGTTGATGCTCACCTTTGTTTTGCCGGCCTTCTAATGTCACTTGCTACTTTTCTACCTCCTGTTACCAGCTTTGCTTCTAATTTGAGCTACCCCTCAGGTTCCCATCCCCCGGACAAGCTGGTTTAAACCCTCCCAAAAGAACTAGCAAATCTCTCTGCAAGCATATTCATGCTGGTCCTGTTAAATAAATGCTGGCCTAATGATATCCACATTCCACATGCGTAATGAGGCAGGGTTAATTAGTAATCTCATAGCAAAAGATCCTCTGGAAAAAGTGATCATAATACAGTTGAATTCCACATTAATTTTGAGTGTGACATACTGGAGTCCAAAACAAGAATCTTAAATTTAAAGCCAATTACATAGGTATGAGGCAAGAGCTGGCTAAGATTGATTTGAGTAAATAGACTCAAAGGTTTGGCAGTAAATAAACAGTGGGAAACATTTTTTTAAAAAGGTTCAAAATGTTCAACGAAAACATGTTTCATTAAAAAAGAAACAAAATCTCAGTGAGAAAGATCCATCCATGGCTTAGGAGGCAAGATAAGGATAGTATTAGATTAAAAAAAGAGGCTTATAATATCGTGAAGAATTGTAGTTATCCTAAGGATTTGGAGGGTTTTAGAAACCAGCGAAGGGTGACCAAGAAGTTATTATAAAAAGTAAAAACAGAATGAGAGTAAACTAGCCAGTAATGTAAAATCAGATTGTAAGAGCTTTTACAAATAGAGAAAAAGAAGAGTAGCTAAAGTAAATATTGGTCCCTCAGAGGCACGGACAGGAGAAAGTATCATGGGAAATGAAGAAATTCCAGAGATGCTGAACAAATATTCTGTATCTTCACACTCCTGACTTGTGCCTTGTAGATGGTGGGAAGGATTTGGGGACCCAGGAGGTGAGTCACTTGCCACAGAATACCCAGCCTCTGACCTTCTCTTGTAGCCACATGTAGCTGCCACCTGCCATGTGTCTGGCATTTCACCTATGTATCCATATCCTCCTGATGTTTGTACCATCCACCTCATTGTTTACTATATTTCTGACTTCTGTATCATCTGTAAACTTTGAAATTATGCCCTGTATACCCAAGTCCAGGCCATTAATACATATCAAGAAGAGTTGTGGTCATAACACTGACCCCTGGGGAGCACCACTGTATACATCCGTTCAGCCTACAAAAAAACATTCATCACTACTCTCTGCTCCTGTCCATTAGCCATTTTTATATCCATGTTGTCACTGACCTTTAATTCCAGGGGCTTTAATTTTGATATTTTATCAATATGTGGTACTTTAGTCAGGCCACACTTAGAATATTGCGCGCAATTCTGGTCGCCACACTACCAGAAGGACGTGGAGGCTTTGGAGAGGGTACAGAAGAGGTTTACCAGGATGTTGCCTGGTCTGGAGGGCATTAGCTATGAGGAGAGGTTGGATAAACTCGGATTGTTTTCACTGGAACGACGGAGGTGGAGGGGCGACATGATAGAGGTTTACAAAGTTATGAGTGGAATGGACAGAGTGGATAGTCAGAAGCTTTTTCCCAGGGTGGAAGAGTCAGTTACTAGGGGACATAGGTTTAAGGTGAGAGGGGAAAACTTTAGAGGGGATGTGCGAGGCAAGTTCTTTACACAGAGGGTGGTGAGTGCCTGGAACTTGTTGCCGGGGGAGGTGGTGGAAGCAGGTACGATAATGACGTTTAAGAGGCATCTTGACAAATACATGAATAGGATGGGAATAGAGGGATACGGTCCCCGGAAGTGCGGAAGGTGTTAGTTTAGGCAGGCATCAAGATCGGCGCAGGCTTGGAGGGCCGAATGGCCTGTTCCTGTGCTGTACTGTTCTTTGTTCTTTGTTCTTTATCACTCGTCTGTTGAAAGTCCAGATACACAATGTCAACTGCATTACCTTTATCAACCCTCTCCATTACTTCATAAAAGAACTTAATCAGGTTTGCTTTAACATTCTCCACCTCTTCACCTCGCTTTCCTCCTTTAAGACACTCCTTAAAACCTACCTCTTTGACCAAGCTTTTGGTTATCTGACCTAATATCTCCTTTTGTGGCTCAGTGTCATGCTTTGTTTTATAAATAGGTGGCACAGTGGCGCAGTGGTTAGCACCGCAGCCTCACAGCTCCAGCGACCCGGGTTCAATTCTGGGTACTGCCTGTGCGGAGTTTGCAAGTTCTTCCTGTGTCTGCGTGGGTTTTCTCTGGGTGCTCTGGTTTCCTCCCACAGCCAAAGACTTGCAGGTTGATAGGTAAATTGGCCAATATAAATTGCCCCTAGTGTAGGTAGGTGGTAGGGGAATTGTGGGGATGTGATAGGAATATGGGGTTAATGTAAGATTAGTATAAATGGGTGGTTGATGGTCAGCACAGACTCGGTGGGCCGAAGGGCCTGTTTCAGTGCTGTATCTCTAAATATAAAATATAGAATAAATAAAAATATAAGTGCTCCTGTGAAGCACCTTGGGACACTTTATTACGTTAAAGGCGCTATATAAATATAGACTCATAGAATGGTTACTGCACAGAAGGAGGCTATTCAACCCATCATGTCTGTGCTGACTCTCTGAAAGAGCAACTTGCCTGGTCCCAATTCACTGGCTTTTCCCTGTAGCCCTGCAAATTTTTTCTCTTCAGTTAAATATCCAATTCTCTTTTGAAAACCATGATTGAATCTACCTCTACCATGCTCTCGGGCAGGAGATTCCAGATTCTAACCACTTGCTGCGTAAGAAAGGTTTTTCCTCATGTCGCCATTGCTTCTTTTGCCAATTACCTTAAATTGGTGCCTTCTGGTTCTTGATCCTTTCACAAGTGGGAACAGTTTCTCCGTATCTACTCTGTCCAGTCCCCTCACGATTTTGAACACACCTATCAAATCTCCTTTTAATCTTCTCTTCTACAAGGAGAACAGCCTCAGCTTCTCCAAACTATTCAAATAACTCTAGAACCATTCTCATGAATCTTTTCTGCATCCTCTCTAATGCCTTCACATTCTTCTTAAAGTGTGGTGCCCAGAACTGGACAATCCTCCAGTTGAGGCCAAACTAGTGTTTTATACAGGTTTATCATAACTTCCTTGTTTTTATACTCTATGCCCCTATTTATAAAGCCCAGGATCCCGTAAGCTTTATTAACAGCTTTCTCAGCCTGCTCTGCCACCTTCAATGATTTGTGCACATATACCCCCCCAGGTCCCTCTGCTCCTGCACCCCATTTGAATTGTACCCTTTATTTTATATTGCCTCTCCTTGTTCTCCCTACCAAGTGAATCACTTCACACTTTTCTGCAATAAATTTCATCTGCCACATGTCTGCCCATTTCACCAGCCTGTCTATCTCCTCTTCTGTGACATAACTGACTGAGTACCTTCAGAAAATCAAAATATAGTATGGACCAGAATCTCCTCCACCCTTGAACAGAAGGAGGGTAGGACTTCCATCCGCCCATGTGAACCACAGCCAACTTTACTGTGGGGGTGAAGGGGCTCATTTTATGCATTGTTTCTTTTGATTTACTGGTTGTGGGAGAGAAGGAAATGCAGTGCAGCTGCAGCATTTAAAATGCTGCAATTTCTTGGAGAACCAGAAGCACAGGAAACGGGAAAAAATGACAGAAGGAGGAGCTGGACCTGGGGCTAAGACTCTTTAGCTGATGTGTTAATTGATAGGATAAAGGTGAGGAGAGATAATCTCCTCAGCATTTAAGAAAGGCAGCTACAGAAAAAGGTCTTGGGGACTTTCTGGAGGGAGGTGTCTGAGGCAGTGGGTGCCACCTCCATCACCCATCAGATTACCACATAGTTTTTAGTTTTTTAGTTTTAGAGATACAGCACTGAAACAGGCCCTTCGGCCCACCGAGTCTGTGCCGACCATCAACCTCCCATTTATACTAATCCTACACTGATCCCATATTCCAACCACATCCTCACCTGTCCCTATATTTCCCTACCACCTACCTATACTAGGGGCAATTTACAATGGCCAATTTACCTATCAACCTGCAAGTCTTTGGCATGTGGGAGGAAACCTGAGCACCCGGAGGAAACCCACGCAGACACAGGGAGAACTTGCAAACTCCACACAGGCAGTACCCAGAATCGAACCCGGGTCGCTGGAGCTGTGAGGCTGCGGTGCTAACCACTGCGCCACTGTGCCGCCCATAGTGCAGGAAAAGGCTTAGTTGCCTTACGGGACTGTGAAGGCACCAGCACCTTGCAGATTTTTGGAATGTTGTTAGAAGCATGACTTACCAGCTTGTTAATTTGTAAATAACAGAATGGATATTACAGGAAAATATCAACGTCCTCACCGTCATGGTGAGCCAGTGACTTCTGCCTGAGAGCAAAGGTGGCAGTGTAATGCTCCCATGAGGGATGATTGATGCTACACTGAACCTGGAAGCTTTATTCCCAGAGAATGGAGTCAGATTCCTGATAAAAGGTTAATGTCATGCTAAGAAAGTGCCATTCTCGCTCTGTGTTCTCTTTGTAAAGGAGAAAATGGCCTATGATAGGCCATGAGGTGAGCAATATCTGTCCTGAGAGCCCTGGCTGCTCAGGAGGAATAGGCTGTGCAGTTAACTGACTGTGGGAGAGGAAGTGGGAGATGAGGAAGTGGGAGTTGAGTTGCTTGGATTGGATTGGGAAATGATGCTGAAAATCTGCAGTTCAGTAAGGAAAATACCTGGTCTTATGTCAGAGCATAGAACCATTGTCTACTTAAGCAATGAACTGTTTCCTTTGATACTGTCAGGGTCAGTCTGAGCTGCACAGGGTCACTGCTTTGCCCACACCATGGTGGCACCTTATTCACTCAACTACCAGTCTATATACACACATTAAGTGGGTTCCTGGGGGTGAGGGGGGGTGGTGGTGGGTTGGGAAGTGGAGAGAAATGTTTTAGTGAATCAAAGGGAATGTAGAAACCGGAATAAGCCATTCAGCAGCCCCTTGGGTCTGCTGTGTCTAACCGATTCCTGCTCCGCCTGTACTCGGCCCAACGGTCCCCTGCTCCGCCTGTGCTCGGCCTGACAGTCCCCTGCTCCGCCTGTACTCGGCCCAACGGTCCCCTGCTCCGCCTGTGCTCGGCCCGACAGTCCCCTGCTCCGCCTGTGCTCGGCCCGACAGTCCCCTGCTCCGCCTGTGCTCGGCCCAACAGTCCCCTGCTCCGCCTGTGCTCGGCCCAACAGTCCCCTGCTCCACCTGTGCTCAGCCCGACAGTCCCCTGCTCCGCCTGTGCTCAGCCCAACAGTCCCCTGCTCCGCCTGTGCTCGGCCCGACGGTCCCCTGCTCCGCCTGTGCTCGGCCCGACAGTCCCCTGCTCCGCCTGTGCTCGGCCCGACGGTCCCCTGCTCCGCCTGTGCTCAGCCCGACAGTCCCCTGCTCCACCAGTGCTCGGCCCGACGGTCCCCTGTTCTGCCTGTGCTCGGCCCGACGGTCCCCTTCTCCGCCTGTGCTCGGCCCGACAGTCCCCTGCTCCGCCTGTGCTCGGCCCAACAGTCCCCTGCTCCGCCTGTGCTCGGCCCGACAGTCCCCTGCTCCGCCTGTGCTCAGCCCGACAGTCCCCTACTCCGCCTGTGCTCGGCCCAACAGTCCCCTGCTCCGCTTGTGCTCGGCCCAACAGTCCCCTGCTCCGCTTGTGCTCGGCCCGATGGTCCCCTGCTCCGCCTGTGCTCGGCCCAACGGTCCCCTGCTCCGCTTGTGCTCGGCCCGATGGTCCCCTGCTCCGCCTGTGCTCAACCCGACGGTCCCTGCTCCGCCTGTGCTCGGCCTGACGGTCTCCTGCTCCGCCTGTGCTCGGCCTGACGGTCTCCTGCTCTGCCTGTGCTCGGCCTGATGGTCTCCTGCTCCATTTGTGCTCAGCCCGACAGTCCCCTGCTCCGCCTGTGCTCGGCCCAACAGTCCCCTGCTCCGCCTGTGCTCGGCCCGACGGTCCCCTGCTCCACCTGTGCTCGGCCCGACTGTCCCCTGCTCCGCCTGTGCTCGGCCCAACAGTCCCCTGCTCCGCCTGTGCTCGGCCCGATAGTCCCCTGCTCCATCTGTGCTCAACCCGACAGTCTCCTGCTCCGCCTGTGCTCGGCCCAACAGTCCCCTGCTGCACCTGTGCTCGGCCCGACAGTCCCCTGCTCCGCCTGTGCTCGGCCCGACAGTCCCCTGCTCCGCCTGTGCTCGGCCCGACAGTCCCCTGCTCCGCCTGTGCTCCGCCTGACGGTCTCCTGCTCCGCCTGTGCTCGGCCCGACGGTCTCCTGCTACGCCTGTGCTCGGCCTGACGGTCTCCTGTTCCGCCTGTGCTCGGCCCAGTGTGCTCCCTCAGGTGAATGTGAAATATCTCACAGGGTTTTGGAAGAACAGCAGGTGGAGTTCTTCCCAGTGCACTGGGGGATATTTATCATCACTAAAACAAATTATTAGTGCATTATCACATTGCTATTTGTGGGATCTTGCTGTGTGAAAATTGGCTGCCACGTTTCCTATATTGCAGCAGTGACTATGCTTAAGTGCCAAAGTATTGAATTGGCTGTAAAGAGCTTTGGAACGTGATAGCCTGGATAGAAATGCACGTCTTTGTTATTACCATTCTCTATGTAATGCAGCTGATCTGGACTAGCAGTACAGCCAACTAGTGTTAGATATATGCAGCAAGGGTGAGATGCCTTGCCATTGTCTTCACATTTTCTAATCAGAATGCTCTTTGTTGCTGTGGCAGGTTTTTGTCAAAATGCTGTTGCTGGTTTGTTTGAATATAGCCAGTCTTTGGATAGGCTACCTCTCTGTCCGGGCACAACGAATAGCATTCCTGGAGACGAGGAAAAATATTGAGGGCCGACTGCTATTGGAAGATGAAAATGAAAGACAGGTAACACAAGAGGGGAAGAAGAGAGATTTCCACATGACACTGTTTCATAGAGTGCACCTGCTTCTGAGCATCTCCCTCAATCCCACCCTCCTTCTCACCGTATCCCTCAGTCTCACCTTCTCACCAAATCCCTCAGTCCCACCTTCTCACCAAATCCCTCAGTCCCACCTTCTCACCGAATCCCTCAGTCCCACCTTCTCACCGTATCCCTCAGTCCCACCTTCTCACCAAATCCCTCAGTCCCACCTTCTCACCGAATCCCTCAGTCCCACCTTCTCACCGCATCCCTCAGTCTCACCTTCTCACCAAATCCCTCAGTCCCACCTTCTCACCAAATCCCTCAGTCCCACCTTCTCACCGAATCCCTCAGTCCCACCTTCTCACCGTATCCCTCAGTCGCACCTTCTCACCAAATCCCTCAGTCCCACCTTCTCACCGAATCCCTCAGTCCCACCTTCTCACCGAATCCCTCAGTCCCACCTTCTCACCAAATCCCTCAGTCCCGCCTTCTCACCAAATCCCTCAGTCCCGCCTTCTCACCGAATCCCTCAGTCCCACCTTCTCACCGTATCCCTCAGTCCCACCTTCTCACCAAATCCCTCAGTCCCACCTTCTCACCGTATCCCTCAGTCCCACCTTCTCACCAAAATCCCTCAGTCCCACCTTCTCACCATATCCCTCAGTCCCACCTTCTCACCGTATCCCTCAGTCCCACCTTCTCACCGTATCCCTCAGTCCCACCTTCTCACCAAATCCCTCAGTCCCACCTTCTCACCATATCCCTCAGTCCCACCTTCTCACCGTATCCCTCAGTCCCACCTTCTCACCAAAATCCCTCAGTCCCACCTTCTCACCAAATCCCTCAGTCCCACCTTCTCATCAAAATCCCTCAGTCCCACCCACCTTCTCACCAAAATCCCTCAGTCCTACCTTCTCACCAAATCCCTCAGTCCCACCCACCTTCTCACCAAAATCCCTCAGTCCCACCTTCTCACCGTATCCCTCAGTCCCACCTTCTCACCAAATCCCTCAGTCCCACCTTCTCACCAAATCCCTCAGACCCACCTTCGCACCGTATCCCTCAGTCCCACCTTATCACCGTATCCCACAGACCCACCTTCTCACCAAATCCCTCAGTCCCACCCAACTTCTCACCAAAATCCCTCAGTCCCATCTTCTCGCCAAATCCCTCAGTCCCACCTTCTCACCAAATCCCTCAGTCCCACCCACCTTCTCACCAAAATCCCTTAGTCCCACCTTCTCACCAAATCCCTCAGTCCCACCTTCTCACCGTATCCCTCAGTCCCACCCACCTTCTCACCGTATCCCTCAGTGCCACGTTCTCACCGTATCGCTCGGTCCCACCTTATCACCGTATCCCACAGTCCCACCTTCTCACCAAATCGCTCAGTCCCACCTTCTCACCATATCCCTCAGTCCCACCCAACTTATCACCGTATCCCTCAGTCCCACCCACCTTCTCACCGTATCCCTCACTCGCACCTTCTCACCGTATCCCTCACTCGCACCTTCTCACCAAATCCCTCAGTCCCACCTTCTCGCCGTATCCCTCAGTCCCACCTTCTCACCAAATCCCTCAGTCCCACCTTCTCACCAAATCCCTCAGTCCCACCTTCTCACCAAATCCCTCAGTCCCACCTTCTCGCCGTATCAGTCCCACCTTCTCACCAAATCCCTCAGTCCCACCTTCTCACCAAAATCCCTCAGTCCCACCTTCTCGCCGTATCGCTCAGTCCTACCTTATCACCGTATCCCACAGTCCCATCTTCTCACCAAAGGCCTCAGTCCCACCTTATCACCGTATCCCTCAGTCCCACCCTCCTTCTCAACGTATCCCTCAGTGCCACCTTCTCACCAAATCCCTCAGTCCCACCTTCTCGCCGTATCCCTCAGTCCCACCTTATCACCGTATTCCACAGTCCCACCTTCTTACCAAATCCCTCAGTCCCACCTTATCACCGTATCCCTCAGTCCCACCTTCTCACCGTATCCCTCAGTCCCACCTCACCAAATCCCTCAGTCCCACCTTCTCACCAAATCCCTCAGTCCCACCTTCTCACCAATTCCCTCAGTCCCACCTTCTCACCGAATCCCTCAGTCCCACCTTCTCACCAAATCCCTCAGTCCCACCCACCTTCTCACCAAATCCCTCAATCCCACCCACCTTTCACCAAATCCCTCAGATCCACCCACCTTCTCACCAAAATCCCTCAGTCCCACCTTCTCAACGTATTCCTCAATCCCACCCACCTTCTCACCGTATCCCTCAGTCCGACCCACCTTCACACCAAAATCCCTCAGTCCCACCTTCTCGCCATATTCCTCAGTCCCACCTTCTCACCGTATCCCTCAGTCCCACCTTCTCACCAAATCCCTCAGTCCCACTTTCTCACCGTTTCCCTCAGTCCCATCCACCTTCTCACCATATCCCTCAGTCCCACCTACTTTCTCACCGTATCCCTCAGTCCCACCTTCTCACCGTATCCCTCAGTCCCACCCACCATCTCACCGTATCTCTCAGTGCCACCTTTTCACCAAAATCCCTCAGTCCCACATTCTCACCGTATCCCTCAGTCCCACCTTCTCACCAAATCCCTCAGTCCCACCCACCTTCTCACCAAAATCCCTCAGTCCCACCTTTTCACCAAATCCCTCAGTCCCACCCACCTTCTCACCAAAATCGCTCAGTCCCACCTTCTCACCGTATCCCTCACTCCCACCTTCTCACCGTATCCCTCACTCCCACCTTCTCACCGTATCCCTCAGTCCCACCTTATCACCGTATCCCACAGTCCCACCTTCTCACCAAATCCCTCAGTCCCACCTTATCACCGTATCCCTCAGTCCCACCCTCCTTCTCAACATATCCCTCAGTGCCACCTTCTCACCAAATCCCTCAGTCCCACCCACCTTTCACCAAATCCCTCAGATCCACACACCTTCTCACCAAATCCCTCAATCCCACCCACCTTTCACCAAATCCCTCAGATCCACCCACCTTCTCACCAAAATCCCTCAGTCCCACCTTCTCGCCATATTCCTCAGTCCCACCTTCTCACCGTATCCCTCAGTCCCACCTTCTCACCAAATCCCTCAGTCCCACTTTCTCACCGTTTCCCTCAGTCCCACCTACTTTCTCACCGTATCCCTCAGTCCCACCTTCTCACCGTATCCCTCAGTCCCACCCACCATCTCACCGTATCCCTCAGTCCCACCTTCTCACCAAATCCCTCAGTCCCACCCACCTTCTCACCAAAATCCCTCAGTCCCACCTTCTCACCAAATCCCTCAGTCCCACCCACCTTCTCACCAAAATCGCTCAGTCCCACCTTCTCACCGTATCCCTCACTCCCACCTTCTCACCGTATCCCTCACTCCCACCTTCTCACCGCATCCCTCACTCCCACCTTATCACCGTATCCCTCATCCAACCTTCTCACCAAATCCCTCAGTCCCAGCTTCTCACCGTATCCCTCACACGCACCTTATCACCGTATCCCTCAGTCCCACCCACCTTCTCACCGCATCCCTCAGTGCCACCTTCTCACCGTGTCCCTCACTCGCACCGTCTCACCAAATCCCTCAGTCCCACCTTCTCACCAAATGCCTCAGTCCCACCTTCTCACCAAAATCCCTCAGTCCCACCTTCTTGCCGTATCCCTCAGTCCTACCTTATCACCGTATCCCACAGTCCCATCTTCTCACCAAAGGCCTCAGTCCCACCTTCTCACCAAATCCCTCAGTCCCACCTTCTCGCCGTATCCCTTAGTCCCACCTTATCACCGTATTCCACAGTCCCACCTTCTCACCAAATCCCTCAGTCCCACCTTATCACCGTATCCCTCAGTCCCACCCTCCTTCTCAACATATCCCTCAGTGCCACCTTCTCACTAAATCCCTCAGTCCCACCTTCTCACCAAATCCCTCAGTCCCACCTTCTCACCGAATCCCTCAGTCCCACCTTCTCACCAAATCCCTCAGTCCCACCCACCTTCTCACCAAATCCCTCAATCCCACCCACCTTTCACCAAATCCCTCAGATCCACCCACCTTCTCACCAAAATCCCTCAGTCCCACCTTCTCGCCATATTCCTCAGTCCCACCTTCTCACCGTATCCCTCAGTCCCACCTTCTCACCAAATCCCACAGTCCCACTTTCTCACCGTTTCCCTCAGTCCCATCCACCTTCTCACCATATCCCTCAGTCCCACCTACTTTCTCACCGTATCCCTCAGTCCCACCTTCTCACCGTATCCCTCAGTCCCACCCACCATCTCACCGTATCTCTCAGTGCCACCTTCTCACCAAAATCCCTCAGTCCCACATTCTCACCGTATCCCTCAGTCCCACCTTCTCACCAAATCCCTCAGTCCCACCCACCTTCTCACCAAAATCCCTCAGTCCCACCTTCTCACCAAATCCCTCAGTCCCACCCACCTTCTCACCAAAATCGCTCAGTCCCACCTTCTCACCGTATCCCTCACTCCCACCTTCTCACCGTATCCCTCAGTCCCACCTTATCACCGTATCCCACAGTCCCACCTTCTCACCAAATCCCTCAGTCCCACCTTATCACCGTATCCCTCAGTCCCACCCTCCTTATCAACATATCCCTCAGTGCCAGCTTCTCACCAAATCCCTCAGTCCCACCCACCTTCTCACCAAATCCCTCAATCCCACCCACCTTTCACCAAATCCCTCAGATCCACCCACCTTCTCACCAAATCCCTCAATCCCACCCACCTTTCACCAAATCCCTCAGATCCACCCACCTTCTCACCAAAATCCCTCAGTCCCACCTTCTCGCCATATTCCTCAGTCCCACCTTCTCACCGTATCCCTCAGTCCCACCTTCTCACCATATCCCTCAGTCCCAACTACTTTCTCCGTATCCCTCAGTCCCACCTTCTCACCGTATCCCTCAGTCCCACCCACCATCTCACCGTATCCCTCAGTCCCACCTTCTCACCAAATCCCTCAGTCCCACCCACCTTCTCACCAAATCCCTCAGTCCCACCCACCTTCTCACCAAATCCCTCAATCCCACCCACCTTTCACCAAATCCCTCAGATCCACCCACCTTCTCACCAAAATCCCTCAGTCCCACCTTCTCGCCATATTCCTCAGTCCCACCTTCTCACCGTATCCCTCAGTCCCACCTTCTCACCAAATCCCACAGTCCCACTTTCTCACCGTTTCCCTCAGTCCCATCCACCTTCTCACCATATCCCTCAGTCCCACCTACTTTCTCACCGTATCCCTCAGTCCCACCTTCTCACCGTATCCCTCAGTCCCACCCACCATCTCACCGTATCTCTCAGTGCCACCTTCTCACCAAAATCCCTCAGTCCCACATTCTCACCGTATCCCTCAGTCCCACCTTCTCACCAAATCCCTCAGTCCCACCCACCTTCTCACCAAAATCCCTCAGTCCCACCTTCTCACCAAATCCCTCAGTCCCACCCACCTTCTCACCAAAATCGCTCAGTCCCACCTTCTCACCGTATCCCTCACTCCCACCTTCTCACCGTATCCCTCAGTCCCACCTTATCACCGTATCCCACAGTCCCACCTTCTCACCAAATCCCTCAGTCCCACCTTATCACCGTATCCCTCAGTCCCACCCTCCTTATCAACATATCCCTCAGTGCCAGCTTCTCACCAAATCCCTCAGTCCCACCCACCTTCTCACCAAATCCCTCAATCCCACCCACCTTTCACCAAATCCCTCAGATCCACCCACCTTCTCACCAAATCCCTCAATCCCACCCACCTTTCACCAAATCCCTCAGATCCACCCACCTTCTCACCAAAATCCCTCAGTCCCACCTTCTCGCCATATTCCTCAGTCCCACCTTCTCACCGTATCCCTCAGTCCCACCTTCTCACCATATCCCTCAGTCCCAACTACTTTCTCCGTATCCCTCAGTCCCACCTTCTCACCGTATCCCTCAGTCCCACCCACCATCTCACCGTATCCCTCAGTCCCACCTTCTCACCAAATCCCTCAGTCCCACCCACCTTCTCACCAAAATCCCTCAGTCCCACCTTTTCACCAAATCCCTCAGTCCCACCCACCTTCTCACCAAAATCGCTCAGTCCCACCTTCTCACCGTATCCCTCACTCCCACCTTCTTACCGTATCCCTCACTCCCACCTTCTCACCGTATCCCTCACTCCCACCTTATCACCGTATCCCTCATCCAACCTTCTCACCAAATCCCTCAGTCCCACCTTTTCACCGTATCCCTCACACGCACCTTATCACCGTATCCCTCAGTCCCACCCACATTCTCACCGCATCCCTCAGTGCCACCTTCTCACCGTATCCCTCACTCGCACCTTCTCACCAAATCCCTCAGTCCCACCTTCTCACCAAGTGCCTCAGTCCCACCTTCTCACCAAAATCCCTCAGTCCCACCTTCTTGCCGTATCCCTCAGTCCTACCTTATCACCGCATCCCTCAGTGCCACCTTCTCACCGTATCCCTCACTCGCACCTTCTCACCAAATCCCAGTCCCACCTTCTCACCAAAATCCCTCAGTCCCACCTTCTCACCAAAATCCCTCAGTCCCACCTTCTTGCCGTATCCCTCAGTCCTACCTTATCACCGTATCCCACAGTTCCACCTTCTCACCAAATCCCTCAGTCCCACCTTATCACCGTATCCTTCAGTCCCACCCACCTTCTCACCATATCCCTCAGTCCCACCCACCTTCTCACCAAAATCCCTCAGTCCCACCTTCTCGCCGTATACCTCAGTCCCACCTTATCACCGTATCCCACAGTCCCACCTTCTCACCAAATCCCTCAGTTCCACCTTATCACCGTATCCTTCAGTCCCACCCACCTTCTCACCATATCCCTCAGTCCCACCCACCTTCTCACCAAAATCCCTCAGTCTCACCTTCTCACCGTATCCCTCAGTCCCACCTTCTCACCAAATCCCTCAGTCCCACCTTCTCACCGTATCCCTCACTCGCACCTGATCACCGTATCCCTCAGTCCCACCCACCTTATCACCGTATCCCTCAGTCCCACCTTCTCACCAAATCCCTCAGTCCCACCCACCTTCTCACCAAATCCCTCAGTCCCACCCACCTTATCACCAAATCCCTCAGTCCCACCTTCTCACCGTATCCCTCAGTCCCACCTTCTCACCAAATCCCTCAGTCCCACCCACCTTCTCACCAAATCCCTCAGTCCCACCCACCTTATCACCGGATCCCTCGGTCCCACCTTCTCACCAAATCCCTCAGTCCCACCCACCTTCTCACCAAATCCCTCAGTCCCACCCACCTTGTCACCATATCCCTCAATCCCACCCACCTTCTCACCGTATTCCTGAATCCCACCCACCTTCTCACCGTATCCCGCAGTCCGACCCACCTTCTCACCAAAATCCCTCAGTCCCACCTTCTCGTCATATTCCTCAGTCCCCCCCACATTCTCACCGTATCCCTCCGTCCCACCCACATTCTCACCGTATCCCTCAGTCCCACCCACCGTCTCACCATATCCCTCAGTCCCACCCACCCTCTCACCGTATTCCTCAGTCCCACCTTCTCACCATATCCCTCAGTCCCACCCACCCTCTCACCGTATTCCTCAGTCCCACCTTCTCACCGTATCCCACAGTCCCACCTTCTCACCAAATCCCTCAGTCCCACCTTATCACCGTATCCCTCAGTCCCACCCTCCTTCTCAACATATCCCTCTGTGCCACCTTTCACCAAATCCCTCAGTCCCACCCACCTTCTCACCAAAATCCCTCAGTCCCACCTTCTCGCCATATTCCTCAGTCCCACCTTCTCACCAAATCCCTCAGTCCCATCTTCTCACCATATCCCTCAGTCCCACCTTCTCACCATATCCCTCAGTCCCACCTACTTTCTCACCGTATCCCTCAGTCCCACCTTCTCACCGTATCCCTCAGTCCCACCTTCTCACCGTATCCCTCACTCGCACCTTCTCACCAAATCCCTCAGTCCCACCTTCTCACCAAAATCCCTCAGTCCCACCTTCTCACCGTGTCCCTCAGTGCCACCTTCTCACCGTATCCCTCACTCGCACCTTCTCACCGTGTCCCTCAGTGCCACCTTCTCACCGTATCCCTCACTCGCACCTTCTCACCAAATCTCTCAGTCCCACCTTCTCACCAAAATCCCTCACTCCCACCTTCTCGCCGTATCCCTCAGTCCCACCTTATCACCGTATCCCACAGTCCCACCTTCTCACCAAATCCCTCAGTCCCACCTGATCACCGTATCCCTCAGTCCCACCCTCCTCCTCAACATATCCCTCAGTGCCACCTTCTCACCAAATCCCTCAGTGCCACCTTCTCACCGTATCCCTCACTCGCACCCTCTCACCAAATCTCTCAGTCCCACCTTCTCACCAAAATCCCTCAGTCCCACCTTCTCGCCGAATCCCTCAGTCCCACCTTATCACCGTATCCCACAGTCCCACCTTCTCACCAAATCCCTCAGTCCCACCTGATCACCGTATCCCTCAGTCCCACCCTCCTCCTCAACATATCCCTCAGTGCCACCTTCTCACCAAATCCCTCAGTCCCACCTTCTCACCGTATCCCTCAGTCCCACCCACCTTCTCACCAAAATCCCTCAGTCCCACCTTCTCACCAAATCCCTCAGTCCCACCTTCTCACCGAATCCCTCAGTCCCACCTTCTCACCAAATCCCTCAGTCCCACCCACCTTCACCAAATCCCTCAATCCCACCCACCTTTCACCAAAATCCCTCAGTCCCACCTTCTCGCCGTATCCCTCAGTCCCACCTTATCACCATATCCCTCAGTGCCACCTTCTCACCATATCCCTCAGTCCCACCGTCTCACCGTATCCCTCACTCGCACCTTCTCACCAAATCTCTCAGTCCCACCTTCTCACCAAAATCCCTCAGTCCCACCTTCTCGCCGTATCCCTCAGTCCCACCTTATCACCGTATCCCACAGTCCCACCTTCTCACCAAAATCCCTCAGTCCCACCTTCTCGCCGTATCGCTCAGTCCTACCTTATCACCGTATCCCACAGTCCCATCTTCTCACCAAAGGCCTCAGTCCCACCTTATCACCATATCCCTCAGTCCCACCCTCCTTCTCAACGTATCCCTCAGTGCCACATTGTCACCAAAATCCCTCAGTCCCACCTTCTCACCAAATCCCTCAGTCCCAGCCACCTTCTCACCAAAATCCCTTAGTCCCACCTTCTCACCAAATCCCTCAGTCCCACCTTCTCACCGTATCCCTCAGTCCCACCCACCTTCTCACCGTATCCCTCAGTGCCACGTTCTCACCGTATCGCTCGGTCCCACCTTATCACCGTATCCCACAGTCCCACCTTCTCACCAAATCGCTCAGTCCCACCTTCTCACCATATCCCTCAGTCCCACCCAACTTATCACCGTATCCCTCAGTCCCACCCACCTTCTCACCGTATCCCTCACTCGCACCTTCTCACCGTATCCCTCACTCGCACCTTCTCACCAAATCCCTCAGTCCCACCTTCTCACCAAATCCCTCAGTCCCACCTTCTCACCAAATCCCTCAGTCCCACCTTCTCACCAAAATCCCTCAGTCCCACCTTCTCGCCGTATCGCTCAGTCCTACCTTATCACCGTATCCCACAGTCCCATCTTCTCACCAAAGGCCTCAGTCCCACCTTATCACCGTATCCCTCAGTCCCACCCTCCTTCTCAACGTATCCCTCAGTGCCACATTGTCACCAAAATCCCTCAGTCCCACCTTCTCGCCGTATCCCTCAGTCCCACCTTATCACCGTATTCCACAGTCCCACCTTCTCACCAAATCCCTCAGTCCCACCTTATCACCGTATCCCTCAGTCCCACCTTCTCACCAAATCCTTCAGTCCCACCTTCTCCGTGTCCCTCACTCCCACCTTATCACCGTATCCCTCAGTCCCACCTTCTCACCGTATCCCTCAGTCTCACCTTCTCACCAAATCCCTCAGTCCCACCGACCTTATCACCGTATCCCTCAGTCTCACCTTCTCATCAAATCCCTCAGTCCCACCCACCTTCTCACCAAATCCCTCAGTCCCACCTTCTCACCAAATCCCTCAGTCCCAGCCACCTTCTCACCAAATCCCTCAGTCCCACCCACCTTCTCACCAAATCCCTCAGTCCCACCCACCTTCTCACCAAATCCCTCAGTCCCACCTTCTCACCAAATCCCTCAGTCCCACCTTATCACCGTATCCCTCAGTCCCACCCTCCTTCTCAACATATCCCTCAGTGCCACCTTCTCACCAAATCCCTCAGTCCCACCTTCTCACCAAATCCCTCAGTCCCACCTTCTCACCGAATCCCTCAGTCCCACATTCTCACCAAATCCCTCAGTCCCACCCACCTTCTCACCAAATCCCTCAATCCCACCCACCTTTCACCAAATCCCTCAGATCCACCCACCTTCTCACCAAAATCCCTCAGTCCCACCTTCTCAACGTATTCCTCAATCCCACCCACCTTCTCACCGTATCCCTCAGTCCGACCCACCTTCACACCAAAATCCCTCTGTCCCACCTTCTCGCCATATTCCTCAGTCCCACCTTCTCACCGTATCCCTCAGTCCCACCTTCTCACCAAATCCCTCAGTCCCACTTTCTCACCGTTTCCCTCAGTCCCATCCACCTTCTCACCCTTTCCCTCAGTCCCACCTACTTTCTCACCGTATCCCTCAGTCCCAACTTCTCACCGTATCCCTCAGTCCCACCCACCATCTCACCGTATCTCTCAGTGCCACCTTCTCACCAAAATCCCTCAGTCCCACATTCTCACCGTATCCCTCAGTCCCACCTTCTCACCAAATCCCTCAGTCCCACCCACCTTCTCACCAAAATCCCTCAGTCCCACCTTCTCACCAAATCCCTCAGTCCCACCCACCTTCTCACCAAAATCGCTCAGTCCCACCTTCTCACCATGTCCCTCACTCCCACCTTCTCACCGTATCCCTCACTCCCACCTTATCACCGTATCCCTCATCCAACCTTCTCACCAAATCCCTCAGTCCCACCTTCTCAACGTATCCCTCACTCACACCTTATCACCGTATCCCTCATCCAACCTTCTCTCCAAATCCCTCAGTCCCACCTTCTCAACGTTTCCCTCAGTCCCACCCACCTTCTCACCGTATCCCTCATCCAACCTTCTCACCAAAATCCCTCAGTCCCACCTTCTCGTCATATTCCTCAGTCCCACCCACCTTCTCACCGTATCCCTCCGTCCCACCCACCTTCTCACCGTATCCCTTAGTCCGACCCACCTTCTCACCAAAATCCCTCAGTCCCACCTTCTCGCCATATTCCTCAGTCCCACCTTCTCACCGTATCCCTCAGTCCCACCTTCTCTCCAAATCCCTCAGTCCCACCTTCTCAACGTTTCCCTCAGTCCCACCCACCTTCTCACCGTATCCCTCATCCAACCTTCTCACCAAAATCCCTCAGTCCCACCTCGTCATATTCCTCAGTCCCACCCACCTTCTCACCGTATCCCTCCGTCCCACCCACCTTCTCACCGTATCCCTCCGTCCCACCCACCTTCTCACCAAAATCCCTCAGTCCCACCTTCTCGCCATATTCCTCAGTCCCACCTTCTCACCGTATCCCTCAGTCCCACCTTCTCACCAAATCCCTCAGTCCCACTTTCTCACCGTTTTCCTCAGTCCCATCCACCTTCTCACCATATCCCTCAGTCCCACCTGCTTTCTCACCGTATCCCTCAGTCCCACCTTCTCACCGTATCCCTCAGTCCCACCTTCTCACCATATCCCTCTGTCCCACCCACCTTCTCACCAAAATCGTTCAGTCCCACCTTCTCACCGTATCCCTCACTCCCACCTTTTCACCGTATCCCTCAGTCCCACCCACCTTATCACCGTATCCCTCAGTCCCACCTTCTCACCAAATCCCTCAGTCCCACCCACCTTCTCACCAAATCCCTCAGTCCCACCCACCTTCTCACCAAATCCCTCGTCCCACCTTCTCACCGTATCCCTCACTCGCACCTTATCACCGTATCCCTCAGTCCCACCCACCTTATCACCGGATCCCTCAGTCCCACCTTCTCACCAAATCCCTCAGTCCCACCTTCTCACCGTATCCCTCACTCCCACCTCATCACCGTATCCCTCAGTCCCACCCACCTTATCACCGTATCCCTCAGTCCCACCTTCTCACCAAATCCCTCAGTCCCACCCACCTTCTCACCAAATCCCTCAGTCCCACACACCTTCTCACCAAATCCCTCAGTCCCACCCACCTTCTCACCAAATTCCTCAGTCCCACCTTCTCACCGTATCCCTCACTCGCACCTTATCACCGTATCCCTCAGTCCCACCCACCTTATCACCGGATCCCTCAGTCCCACCTTCTCACCAAATCCCTCAGTCCCACCTTCTCACCGTATCCCTCACTCCCACCTCATCACCGTATCCCTCAGTCCCACCTTCTCACCAAATCCCTCAGTCCCACCCACCTTCTCACCAAATCCCTCAGTCCCACCCACCTTCTCACCAATATCCCTCAGTCCCACCTTCTCACCATATCCCTCAGTCCCACCTTCTCAACGTTTCCCTCAATCCCACCCACCTTCTCACCGTATCCCTCAGACGCACCCAACTTCTCACCGTATGCCTCAGTCCCATCCACCTTCTCACCGTATCCCTCAGACGCACCCAACTTCTCACCGTATCCCTCAGTCCCACCTTCTCACCTTATCCCTCAGTCTCACCTTCACACCAGAATCCCTCAGTCCCACCTTCTCGCCATATTCCTCAGTCCCACCTTCTCACCGTATCCCTCAGTCCCACCTACTCACCGTATCCCTCAGTCCCACCTTCTCACCAAATCCCTCAGTCCCACATTCTCACCGTATCCCTCAGTCCCACCTTCTCACCAAATCCCTCAGTCCCACCCACCTTCTCACCAAATCCCTCAGTCCCACCCACCTTCTCACCAAATCCCTCAGTCCCACCCACCTTCTCACCAAATCCCTCAGTCCCACCTTCTCACCGTATCCCTCACTCGCACCTTATCACCGTATCCCTCAGTCCCACCCACCTTATCACCGGATCCCTCAGTCCCACCTTCTCACCAAATCCCTCAGTCCCACCTTCTCACCAAATCCCACACTCCCACCTCATCACCGTATCCCTCAGTCCCACCCACCTTATCACCGTATCGCTCAGTCCCACCTTCTCACCAAATCCCTCAGTCCCACCCACCTTCTCACCAAATCCCTCAGTCCAACCCACCTTCTCACCAAATCCCTCAGTCCCACCCACCTTCTCACCAATATCCCTCAGTCCCACCTTCTCACCATATCCCTCAGTCCCACCTTCTCACCGTATGCCTCAGTCCCATCCACCTTCTCACCGTATCCCTCAGACGCACCCAACTTCTCACCGTAACCCTCAGTCCCACCTTCTCACATCCCTCAGTCTCACCTTCACACCAAAATCCCTCAGTCCCACCTTCTCGCCATATTCCTCAGTCCCACCTTCTCACCGTATCCCTCAGACCCACCTACTCACCGTATCCCTCAGTCCCACCTTCTCACGAAATCCCTCAGTCCCACCATCTCACCGTATCCCTCAGTCCCACCCACCTTCTCACCAAATCCCTCAGTCACACATTCTCACCAAATCCCTCCGTCACACATTCTCACCAAATCCCTCAGTCACACATTCTCACCATATCCCTCAGTCACACATTCTCACCAAATCCCTCAGTCCCACCTTCTCACCAAATCCCTCAGTCCCACCTTCTCGCCAAATCCCTCAGTCACACATTCTCACCAAATCCCTCAGTCCCGCCTTCTCACCAAATCCCTCAGTCCCGCCTTCTCACCAAATCCCTCAGTCCCACATTCTCACCAAATCCCTCAGTCCCACCTTCTCACCAAATCCCTCAGTCCCACCTTCTCACCAAATCCCTCAGTCCCACCTTCTCACCAAATCCCTCAGTCCCACCTTCTCACCAAATCCCTCAGTCCCACCTTCTCACCAAATCCCTCAGTCACACATTCTCACCAAATCCCTCAGTCCCACATTCTCACCAAATCCCTCAGTCCCACCTTCTCACCAAATCCCTCAGTCACACATTCTCACCAAATCCCTCAGTCCCGCCTTCTCACCAAATCCCTCAGTCACACATTCTCACCAAATCCCTCAGTCCCACCTTCTCGCCGCATCCCTCAGTCCCACCTTATCACCGTATTCCACAGTCCCACCTTCTCACCAAATCCCTCAGTCCCACCTTATCACCGTATCCCTCAGTCCCACCCTCCTTCTCAACATATCCCTCAGTGCCACCTTCTCACCAAATCCCTCAGTCCCACCTTCTCACCAAATCCCTCAGTCCCACCTTCTCACCGAATCCCTCAGTCCCACCTTCTCACCAAATCCCTCAGTCCCACCCACCTTCTCACCAAATCCCTCAATCCCACCCACCAATCACCAAATCCCTCAGATCCATCCACCTTCTCACCAAAATCCCTCAGTCCCACCTTCTCAACGTATTCCTCAGTCCGACCCACCTTCACACCAAAATCCCTCAGTCCCACCTTCTCGCCATATTCCTCAGTCCCACCTTCTCACCGTATCCCTCAGTCCCACCTTCTCACCAAATCCCTCAGTCCCACTTTCTCACCGTTTCCCTCAGTCCCACCTTCTCACCAAATCCCTCAGTCCCACCCACCTTCTCACCAAAATCCCTCAGTCCCACCTTCTCACCAAATCCCTCAGTCCCACTTTCTCACCGTTTCCCTCAGTCCCACCTTCTCACCAAATCCCTCAGTCCCACCCACCTTCTCACCAAATCCCTCAGTCCCACTTTCTCACCGTTTCCCTCAGTCCCTCCTTCTCACCAAATCCCTCAGTCCCACCCACCTTCTCACCAAATCCCTCAGTCCCACTTTCTCACCGTTTCCCTCAGTCCCACCTTCTCACCAAATCCCTCAGTCCCACCCACCATCTCACCGTATCTCTCAGTCCCACCTTCTCACCAAAATCCCTCAGCTCCACATTCTCACCGTATCCCTCTGTCCCACCTTCTCACCAAATCCCTCAGTCCCACCCACCTTCTCACCAAAATCCCTCAGTCCCACCTTCTCACCAAATCCCTCAGTCCCACCCACCTTCTCACCAAAATCGCTCAGTCCCACCTTCTCACCGTATCCCTCACTCCCACCTTCTCACCGTATCCCTCACTCCCACCTTCTCACCGTATCCCTCAGTCCCACCTTATCACCGTATCCCACAGTCCCACCTTCTCACCAAATCCCTCAGTCCCACCTTATTACCGTATCCCTCAGTCCCACCCTCCTTCTCAACATATCCCTCAGTGCCACCTTCTCACCAAATCCCTCAGTCCCACCCACCTTCTCACCAAATCCCTCAATCCCACCCACCTTTCACCAAATCCCTCAGATCCACCCACCTTCTCACCAAATCCCTCAATCCCACCCACCTTTCACCAAATCCCTCAGATCCACCCACCTTCTCACCAAAATCCCTCAGTCCCACCTTCTCGCCATATTCCTCAGTCCCACCTTCTCGCCGTATTCCTCAGTCCCACCTTCTCACCGTATCCCTCAGTCCCACTTTCTCACCAAATCCCTCAGTCCCACTTTCTCACCGTTTCCCTCAGTCCCATCCACCTTCTCACCATATCCCTCAGTCCCACCTACTTTCTCACCGTATCCCTCAGTCCCACCTTCTCACCAAATCCCTCAGTCCCACCCACCTTCTCACCAAAATCGCTCAGTCCCACCTTCTCACCAAATCCCTCACTCCCACCTTCTCACCGTATCCCTCACTCCCACCTTCTCACCGTATCCCTCAGTCCCACCTTATCACCGTATCCCACAGTCCCACCTTCTCACCAAATCCCTCAGTCCCACCTTATTACCGTATCCCTCAGTCCCACCCTCCTTCTCAACATATCCCTCAGTGCCACCTTCTCACCAAATCCCTCAGTCCCACCCACCTTCTCACCAAATCCCTCAATCCCACCCACCTTTCACCAAATCCCTCAGATCCACCCACCTTCTCACCAAATCCCTCAATCCCACCCACCTTTCACCAAATCCCTCAGATCCACCCACCTTCTCACCAAAATCCCTCAGTCCCACCTTCTCGCCGTATTCCTCAGTCCCACCTTCTCGCCGTATTCCTCAGTCCCACCTTCTCACCGTATCCCTCAGTCCCACTTTCTCACCAAATCCCTCAGTCCCACCTTCTCGCCGTATTCCTCAGTCCCACCTTCTCACCGTATCCCTCAGTCCCACTTTCTCACCAAATCCCTCAGTCCCACTTTCTCACCGTTTCCCTCAGTCCCATCCACCTTCTCACCATATCCCTCAGTCCCACCTACTTTCTCACCGTATCCCTCAGTCCCACCTTCTCACCAAATCCCTCAGTCCCACCCACCTTCTCACCAAAATCGCTCAGTCCCACCTTCTCACCAAATCCCTCAGTCCCACCCACCTTCTCACCAAAATCGCTCGGTCCCACCTTATCACCGTATCCCTCATCCAACCTTCTCACCAAATCCCTCAGTCCCACCTTCTCACCGTATCCCTCACACGCACCTTATCACCGTATCCCTCAGTCCCACCCACCTTCTCACCGCATCCCTCAGTGCCACCTTCTCACCGTATCCCTCACTCGCACCTTCTCACCAAATCCCTCAGTCCCACCTTCTCACCAAATGCCTCAGTCCCACCTTCTCACCAAAATCCCTCAGTCCCACCTTCTTGCCGTATCCCTCAGTCCTACCTTATCACCGTATCCCACAGTCCCACCTTCTCACCAAATGCCTCAGTCCCACCTTCTCACCAAAATCCCTCAGTCCCACCTTCTTGCCGTATCCCTCAGTCCTACCTTATCACCGTATCCCTCAGTCCCACCTTCTCACCATATCCCTCAGTCCCACCCACCTTCTCACCAAAATCCCTCAGTCCCACCTTCTCGCCGTATACCTCAGTCCCACCTTATCACCGTATCCCACAGTCCCACCTTCTCACCAAATCCCTCAGTCCCACCTTATCACCGTATCCTTCAGTCCCACCCACCTTCTCACCATATCCCTCAGTCCCACCCACCTTCTCACCAAAATCCCTCAGTCTCACCTTCTCACCGTATCCCTCAGTCCCACCTTCTCACCAATTCCCTCAGTCCCACCTTCTCACCATATCCCTCACTCGCACCTTATCACCGTATCCCTCAGTCCCACCCACCTTATCACCGTATCCTTCAGTCCCACACACCTTCTCACCATATCCCTCAGTCCCACCCACCTTCTCACCAAAATCCCTCAGTCTCACCTTCTGACCGTATCCCTCAGTCCCACCTTCTCACCAAATCCCTCAGTCCCACCTTCTCACCATATCGCTCACTCGCACCTTATCACCAAATCCCTCAGTCCCACCTTCTCACCAAATCCCTCAGTCCCACCCACCTTCTCACCAAATCCCTCAGTCCCACCCACCTTATCACCAAATCCCTCAGTCCCACCTTCTCACCGTATCCCTCAGTCCCACCTTCTCACCAAATCCCTCAGTCCCACCCACCTTCTCACCAAATCCCTCAGTCCCACCCACCTTATCACCGTATCCCTCAGTCCCACCTTCTCACCAAATCCCTCAGTCCCACCCACCTTCTCACCAAATCCCTCAGTCCCACCCACCTTCTCACCAAATGCCTCATTCCCACCCACCTTGTCACCATATCCCTCAATCCCACCCACCTTCTCACCGTATTCCTGAATCCCACCCACCTTCTCACCGTATCCCGCAGTCCGACCCACCTTCTCACCAAAATCCCTCAGTCCCACCTTCTCGTCATATTCCTCAGTCCCACCCACCTTCTCACCGTATCCCTCCGTCCCACCCACATTCTCACCGTATCCCTCAGTCCCACCCACCGTCTCACCATATCCCTCAGTCCCACCCACCCTCTCACCGTATTCCTCAGTCCCACCTTCTCGCCGTATCCCTCAGTCCCACCTTCTCACCGTATCCCACAGTCCCACCTTCTCACCAAATCCCTCAGACCCACCTTATCACCGTATCCCTCAGTCCCACCCTCCTTCTCAACATATCCCTCTGTGCCACCTTTCACCAAATCCCTCAGTCCCACCCACCTTCTCACCAAAATCCCTCAGTCCCACATTCTTGCCATATTCCTCAGTCCCACCTTCTCACCAAATCCCTCAGTCCCATCTTCTCACCATATCCCTCAGTCCCACCTGATCAACGTATCCCTCAATCCCACCTACTTTCTCACCGTATCCCTCAGTCCCACTTTCTCACCGTATCCCTCACTCGCACCTTCACACCAAATCCCTCAGTCCCACCTTCTCACCAAAATCCCTCAGTCCCACCTTCTCACCGTATCCCTCAGTGCCACCTTCTCACCGTATCCCTCACTCGCACCTTCTCACCGCATCCCTCAGTGCCACCTTCTCACCGTATCCCTCACTCGCACCTTCTCACCAAATCTCTCAGTCCCACCTTCTCACCAAAATCCCTCAGTCCCACCTTCTCGCCGTATCCCACAGTCCCACCATCTCACCAAATCCCTCAGTCCCACCTGATCACCGTATCCCTCAGTCCCACCCTCCTCCTCAACATATCCCTCAGTGCCACCTTCTCACCGCATCCCTCAGTGCCACCTTCTCACCGTATCCCTCACTCGCACCTTCTCACCAAATCTCTCAGTCCCACCTTCTCACCAAAATCCCTCAGTCTCACCTTCTCACTGTATCCCTCAACCCACCCAACTTATCACCGCATCCCTCAGTCCCACCCACCTTCTCACCGTATCCCTCAGTCCCACCGTCTCACCGTATCCCTCACTCGCACCTTCTCACCAAATCTCTCAGTCCCACCTTCTCACCAAAATCCCTCAGTCCCACCTTCTCGCCGTATCCCTCAGTCCCACCTTATCACCGTATCCCACAGTCCCACCTTCTCACCAAAATCCCTCAGTCCCACCTTCTCGCCGTATCGCTCAGTCCTACCTTATCACCGTATCCCACAGTCCCATCTTCTCACCAAAGGCCTCAGTCCCACCTTATCACCGTATATCTCAGTCCCACCCTCCTTCTCAACGTATCCCTCAGTGCCACATTGTCACCAAAATCCCTCAGTCCCACCTTCTCACCAAATCCCTCAGTCCCACCCACCTTCTCACCAAAATCCCTTAGTCCCACCTTCTCACCAAATCCCTCAGTCCCACCTTCTCACCGTATCCCTCAGTCCCACCCACCTTCTCACCGTATCCCTCAGTGCCACGTTCTCACCGTATCGCTCGGTCCCACCTTATCACCGTATCCCACAGTCCCACCTTCTCACCAAATCGCTCAGTCCCACCTTCTCACCATATCCCTCAGTCCCACCCAACTTATCACCGTATCCCTCAGTCCCACCCACCTTCTCACCGTATCCCTCACTCGCACCTTCTCACCAAATCCCTCAGTCCCACCTTCTCACCAAATCCCTCAGTCCCACCTTCTCACCAAAATCCCTCAGTCCCACCTTCTCGCCGTATCGCTCAGTCCTACCTTATCACCGTATCCCACAGTCCCATCTTCTCACCAAAGGCCTCAGTCCCACCTTATCACCATATCCCTCAGTCCCACCCTCCTTCTCAACGTATCCCTCAGTGCCACATTGTCACCAAAATCCCTCAGTCCCACCTTCTCACCAAATCCCTCAGTCCCACCCACCTTCTCACCAAAATCCCTTAGTCCCACCTTCTCACCAAATCCCTCAGTCCCACCTTCTCACCGTATCCCTCAGTCCCACCCACCTTCTCACCGTATCCCTCAGTGCCACGTTCTCACCGTATCGCTCGGGACCACCTTATCACCGTATCCCACAGTCCCACCTTCTCACCAAATCGCTCAGTCCCACCTTCTCACCATATCCCTCAGTCCCACCCAACTTATCACCGTATCCCTCAGTCCCACCCACCTTCTCACCGTATCCCTCAGTCCCACCTTCTCACCAAATCCCTCAGTCCCACCTTCTCACCAAAATCCCTCAGTCCCACCTTCTCGCCGTATCGCTCAGTCCTACCTTATCACCGTATCCCACAGTCCCATCTTCTCACCATATTCCTCAGTCCCACCTTCTCACCTTATCCCTCAGTCCCACCCTCCTTCTCAACGTATCCCTCAGTCCCACCTTCTCACCATATCCCTCAGTCCCACCTTCTCACCAAATCCCTCAGTCCCACCCACCTTCTCACCAAATCCCTCAGTCCCACCTTCTCACCTTATGCCTCAGTCCCACCCACCTTCTCACCAATATCCCTCAGTCCCACCTTCTCACCATATCCCTCAGTCCCACCTTCTCACCTTATGCCTCAGTCCCACCCACCTTCTCACCAAAATCCCTCAGTCCCACTCTCTCACCGTATCCCTCAGTCCCACCTTCTCACCTTATCCCTCAGTCTCACCTTCACACCAAAATCCCTCAGTCCCACCTTCTCAACGTATTCTTCAGTCCCACCTACTCACCGTATCCCTCAGTCCCACCCTCTCACCGTATCCCTCAGTCCCACCTTCTCACCTTATCCCTCAGTCTCACCTTCACACCAAAATCCCTCAGTCCCACCTTCTCAACGTATTCTTCAGTCCCACCTACTCACCATATCCCTCAGTCCCACCTTCTCACCATATCCCTCAGTCCCACCTCACCTTATCCCTCAGTCCCACCCACCTTCTCACCTTATCCCTCAGTCTCACCTTCACACCAAAATCCCTCAGTCCCACCTTCTCACCATATCCCTCAGTCCCACCTTCTCACCAAATCCCTCAGTCCCACCCTCTCACCGTATCCCTCAGTCCCACCTTCTCACCATATCCCTCAGTCCCACCTTCTCACCTTATCCCTCAGTCTCACCTTCACACCAAAATCCCTCAGTCCCACCTTCTCAACGTATTCTTCAGTCCCACCTACTCACCGTATCCCTCAGTCCCACCTTCTCACCTTATCCCTCAGTCCCACCCACCTTCTCACCTTATCCCTCAGTCTCACCTTCACACCAAAATCCCTCAGTCCCACCTTCTCAACGTATTCTTCAGTCCCACCTTCTCACCATATCCCTCAGTCTCACCTTCACACCAAAATCCCTCAGTCCCACCTTCTCAACGTATTCTTCAGTCCCACCTACTCACCATATCCCTCAGTCCCACCTTCTCACCATATCCCTCAGTCCCACCTTCTCACCTTATCCCTCAGTCCCACCCACCTTCTCACCATATCCCTCAGTCCCACCTTCTCACCAAATCCCTCAGTCCCACCTTCTCACCGTATCCCTCAGTCCCACCTTCTCGCCATATTCCTCAGTCCCACCTTCTCACCGTATCCCTCAGTCCCACCTACTCACCAAAGCCCTCAGTCCCATCCACCTTCTCACCATATCCCTCAGTCCCACCTTCTCACCAAAGCCCTCAGTCCCATCCACATTCACACCAAAATCCCTCAGTCCCACCTTCTCACCATATCCCTCAGTCCCACCTCACCTTATCCCTCAGTCCCACCTTCTCACCAAATCCCTCAGTCCCACCTTCTCAACAAATCCCTCAGTCCCACCTTCTCACCATATCCCTCAGTCCCAACTTCTCACCATATCCCTCAGTCCCACCTTCTCGCCATATTCCTCAGTCCCACCTTCTCACCGTATCCCTCAGTCCCACCTACTCACCAAAGCCCTCAGTCCCATCCACCTTCTCACCAAATCCCTCAGTCCCACCTTCTCACCAAATCCCTCAGTCCCACCTTCTCACCAAATCCCTCAGTCCCACATTCTCACCATATCCCTCAGTCCCACCTTCTCACCAAATCCCTCAGTCCCGCCTGCTCACCAAATCCCTCAGTCCCACATTCTCACCATATCCCTCAGTCACACATTCTCACCAAATCCCTCAGTCCCACCTTCTCACCAAATCCCTCAGTCCCACATTCTCACCAAATCCCTCAGTCCCACATTCTCACCATATCCCTCAGTCACACATTCTCACCAAATCCCTCAGTCCCACATTCTCACCAAATCCCTCAGTCCCACCTTCTCACCAAATCCCTCAGTCACACATTCTCACCAAATCCCTCAGTCACACATTCTCACCAAATCCCTCAGTCACACATTCTCACCATATCCCTCAGTCACACATTCTCACCAAATCCCTCAGTCCCACCTTCTCACCAAATCCCTCAGTCCCACCTTCTCACCAAATCCCTCAGTCACACATTCTCACCAAATCCCTCAGTCCTGCCGTCTCACCAAATCCCTCAGTCCCACATTCTCACCAAATCCCTCAGTCCCACCTTCTCACCAAATCCCTCAGTCCCACCTTCTCACCAAATCCCTCAGTCACACATTCTCACCAAATCCCTCAGTCCCACCTTCTCACCAAATCCCTCAGTCCCACCTTCTCACCAAATCCCTCAGTCCCACCTTCTCACCAAATCCCTCAGTCACACATTCTCACCAAATCCCTCAGTCCCGCCTTCTCACCAAATCCCTCAGTCCCACATTCTCACCAAATCCCTCAGTCCCACCTTCTCACCAAATCCCTGTCCCACCTTCTCACCAAATCCCTCAGTCACACATTCTCACCAAATCCCTCAGTCCCACCTTCTCACCAAATCCCTCAGTCCCGCCTTCTCACCAAATCCCTCAGTCACACATTCTCACCAAATCCCTCAGTCCCGCCTTCTCACCAAATCCCTCAGTCACACATTCTCACCAAATCCCTCAGTCCCGCCTTCTCACCAAATCCCTCAGTCCCACATTCTCACCAAATCCCTCAGTCCCACCTTCTCACCAAATCCCTCAGTCCCACCTTCTCACCAAATCCCTCAGTCACACATTCTCACCAAATCCCTCAGTCACACATTCTCACCAAATCCCTCAGTCCCACATTCTCACCAAATCCCTCAGTCCCACCTTCTCACCAAATCCCTCAGTCCCACATTCTCATCATATCCCTCAGTCCCGCCTTCTCACCAAATCCCTCAGTCCCACCTTCTCACCAAATCCCTCAGTCCCACCTTCTCACCAAATCCCTCAGTCCCACCTTCTCACCAAATCCCTAAGTCCCACCTTCTCACCAAATCCCTCAGTCATACATTCTCACCAAATCCCTCAGTCACACATTCTCACCAAATCCCTCAGTCCCACATTCTCACCAAATTCCTCAGTCCCACCTTCTCACCAAATCCCTCAGTCCCACCTTCTCACCAAATCCCTCAGTCCCGCCTTCTCACCAAATCCCTCAGTCCCACATTCTCACCAAATCCCTCAGTCCCACATTCTCACCATATCCCTCAGTCACACATTCTCACCCAATCCCTCAGTCCCACCTTCTCACCAAATCCCTCAGTCTCACATTCTCACCAAATCCCTCAGTCCCACCTTCTCACCAAATCCCTCAGTCCCACCTTCTCACCAAATCCCTCAGTCCCACCTTCTCACCAAATTCCTCAGTCCCGCCTTCTCACCAAATCCCTCACTCCCACATTCTCACCAAATCCCTCAGTCCCACATTCTCACCATATCCCTCAGTCACACATTCTCACCAAATCCCTCAGTCCCACATTCTCACCAAATCCCTCAGTCCCGCCTTCTCACCATATCCCTCAGTCCCACCTTCTCACCAAATCCCTCAGTCCCACCTTCTCACCAAATCCCTCAGTCCCACATTCTCACCAAATCCCTCAGTCCCACATTCTCACCATATCCCTCAGTCACACATTCTCACCAAATCCCTCAGTCCCACCTTCTCACCAAATCCCTCAGTCACACATTCTCACCAAATCCCTCAGTCCCACCTTCTCACCAAATCCCTCAGTCCCACCTTCTCACCAAATCCCTCAGTCCCACCTTCTCACCAAATTCCTCAGTCCCGCCTTCTCACCAAATCCCTCACTCCCACATTCTCACCAAATCCCTCAGTCCCACATTCTCACCATATCCCTCAGTCACACATTCTCACCAAATCCCTCAGTCCCACATTCTCACCAAATCCCTCAGTCCCGCCTTCTCACCATATCCCTCAGTCCCACCTTCTCACCAAATCCCTCAGTCCCACGTTCTCACCAAATCCCTCAGTCCCACGTTCTCACCAAATCCCTCAGTCCCACCTTCTCACCAAATCCCTCAGTCCCACATTCTCACCATATCCCTCAGTCACACATTCTCACCAAATCCCTCAGTCCCACCTTCTCACCAAATCCCTCAGTCACACATTCTCACCAAATCCCTCAGTCCCACCTTCTCACCAAATCCCTCAGTCCCACCTTCTCACCAAATCCCTCAGTCACACATTCTCACCAAATCCCTCAGTCCCACCTTCTCACCAAATCCCTCAGTCCCACATTCTCACCATATCCCTCAGCCACACATTCTCACCAAATCCCTCAGTCCCACCTTCTCACCAAATCCCTCAGTCACACATTCTCACCAAATCCCTCAGTCCCACCTTCTCACCAAAGCCCTCAGTCCCACATTCTCACCATATCCCTCAGTCACACATTCTCACCAAATCCCTCAGTCCCACCTTCTCACCAAATCCCTCAGTCACACATTCTCACCAAATCCCTCAGTCCCACCTTCTCACCAAATCCCTCAGTCACACATTCTCACCAAATCCCTCAGTCACACATTCTCACCAAATCCCTCAGTCACACATTCTCACCAAATCCCTCAGTCACACATTCTCACCAAATCCCTCAGTCCCACCTTCTCACCAAATCCCTCAGTCACACATTCTCACCAAATCCCTCAGTCCCACCTTCTCACCAAATCCCTCAGTCCCACCTTCTCACCAAATCCCTCAGTCCCACATTCTCACCATATCCCTCAGTCACACATTCTCACCAAATCCCTCAGTCCCACATTCTCACCAAATCCCTCAGTCCCACCTTCTCACCAAATCCCTCAGTCCCACCTTCTCACCAAATCCCTCAGTCACACATTCTCACCAAATCCCTCAGTCCCGCCTTCTCACCAAATCCCTCAGTCACACATTCTCACCAAATCCCTCAGTCCCACCTTCTCACCAAATCCCTCAGTCCCACCTACTCACCAAATCCCTCAGTCCCACCTTCTCACCAAATCCCTCAGTCCCACCTTCTCACCAAATCCCTCAGTCACACCTTCTCACCAAATCCCTCAGTCCCGCCTTCTCACCAAATCCCTCAGTCACACATTCTCACCAAATCCCTCAGTCCCGCCTGCTCACCAAATCCCTCAGCCCCACTTTCTCACCAAATCCCTCAGTCCCACCTTCTCACCAAATCCCTCAGTCATACATTCTCACCAAATCCCTCAGTCACACATTCTCACCAAATCCCTCAGTCCCACATTCTCACCAAATCCCTCAGTCCCACCTTCTCACCAAATCCCTCAGTCCCACCTTCTCACCAAATCCCTCAGTCCCGCCTTCTCACCAAATTCCTCAGTCCCACATTCTCACCAAATCCCTCAGTCCCACATTCTCACCATATCCCTCAGTCACACATTCTCACCAAATCCCTCAGTCCCACCTTCTCACCAAATCCCTCAGTCACACATTCTCACCAAATCCCTCAGTCCCACCTTCTCACCAAATCCCTCAGTCACACATTCTCACCAAATCCCTCAGTCCCACCTTCTCACCAAATCCCTCAGTCCCACCTTCTCACCAAATCCCTCAGTCCCACCTTCTCACCAAATCCCTCAGTCCCGCCTTCTCACCAAATCCCTCAGTCCCACCTTCTCACCAAATCCCTCAGTCCCACCTTCTCACCAAATCCCTCAGTCACACCTTCTCACCAAATCCCTCAGTCCCGCCTTCTCACCAAATCCCTCAGTCACACATTCTCACCAAATCCCTCAGTCCCGCCTTCTCACCAAATCCCTCAGCCCCACATTCTCACCAAATCCCTCAGTCCCACCTGCTCACCAAATCCCTCAGTCATACATTCTCACCAAATCCCTCAGTCACACATTCTCACCAAATCCCTCAGTCCCACATTCTCACCAAATCCCTCAGTCCCACCTTCTCACCAAATCCCTCAGTCCCACCTTCTCACCAAATCCCTCAGTCCCGCCTTCTCACCAAATCCCTCAGTCCCACATTCTCACCAAATCCCTCAGTCCCACATTCTCACCATATCCCTCAGTCACACATTCTCACCCAATCCCTCAGTCCCACCTTCTCACCAAATCCCTCAGTCACACATTCTCACCAAATCCCTCAGTCCCACCTTCTCACCAAATCCCTCAGTCCCACCTTCTCACCAAATCCCTCAGTCCCACCTTCTCACCAAATTCCTCAGTCCCGCCTTCTCACCAAATCCCTCACTCCCACATTCTCACCAAATCCCTCAGTCCCACATTCTCACCATATCCCTCAGTCACACATTCTCACCAAATCCCTCAGTCCCACATTCTCACCAAATCCCTCAGTCCCGCCTTCTCACCATATCCCTCAGTCCCACCTTCTCACCAAATCCCTCAGTCCCACCTTCTCACCAAATCCCTCAGTCCCACATTCTCACCAAATCCCTCAGTCCCACATTCTCACCATATCCCTCAGTCACACATTCTCACCAAATCCCTCAGTCCCACATTCTCACCAAATCCCTCAGTCACACATTCTCACCAAATCCCTCAGTCCCACCTTCTCACCAAATCCCTCAGTCCCACCTTCTCACCAAATCCCTCAGTCCCACCTTCTCACCAAATCCCTCAGTCCCACCTTCTCACCAAATTCCTCAGTCCCGCCTTCTCACCAAATCCCTCACTCCCACATTCTCACCAAATCCCTCAGTCCCACATTCTCACCATATCCCTCAGTCACACATTCTCACCAAATCGCTCAGTCCCACATTCTCACCAAATCCCTCAGTTCTGCCTTCTCACCATATCCCTCAGTCCCACCTTCTCACCAAATCCCTCAGTCCCACCTTCTCACCAAATCCCTCAGTCCCACCTTCTCACCAAATCCCTCAGTCCCACATTCTCACCATATCCCTCAGTCACACATTCTCACCAAATCCCTCAGTCCCACCTTCTCACCAAATCCCTCAGTCACACATTCTCACCAAATCCCTCAGTCCCACCTTCTCACCAAATCCCTCAGTCCCACCTTCTCACCAAATCCCTCAGTCACACATTCTCACCAAATCCCTCAGTCACACCTTCTCACCAAATCCCTCAGTCCCACATTCTCACCATATCCCTCAGTCACACATTCTCACCAAATCCCTCAGTCACACCTTCTCACCAAATCCCTCAGTCACACATTCTCACCAAATCCCTCAGTCCCACCTTCTCACCAAATCCCTCAGTCACACATTCTCACCAAATCCCTCAGTCCCACCTTCTCACCAAATCCCTCAGTCCCACCTACTCACCAAATCCCTCAGTCCCACCTTCTCACCAAATCCCTCAGTCCCACCTTCTCACCAAATCCCTCAGTCACACCTTCTCACCAAATCCCTCAGTCCCGCCTTCTCACCAAATCCCTCAGTCACACATTCTCACCAAATCCCTCAGTCCCGCCTGCTCACCAAATCGCTCAGCCCCACATTCTCACCAAATCCCTCAGTCCCACCTTCTCACCAAATCCCTCAGTCATACATTCTCACCAAATCCCTCAGTCACACATTCTCACCAAATCCCTCAGTCCCACATTCTCACCAAATCCCTCAGTCCCACCTTCTCACCAAATCCCTCAGTCCCACCTTCTCACCAAATCCCTCAGTCCCGCCTTCTCACCAAATTCCTCAGTCCCACATTCTCACCAAATCCCTCAGTCCCACATTCTCACCATATCCCTCAGTCACACATTCTCACCAAATCCCTCAGTCCCACCTTCTCACCAAATCCCTCAGTCACACATTCTCACCAAATCCCTCAGTCCCACCTTCTCACCAAATCCCTCAGTCACACATTCTCACCAAATCCCTCAGTCCCACCTTCTCACCAAATCCCTCAGTCCCACCTTCTCACCAAATCCCTCAGTCCCACCTTCTCACCAAATCCCTCAGTCCCGCCTTCTCACCAAATCCCTCAGTCCCACCTTCTCACCAAATCCCTCAGTCCCACCTTCTCACCAAATCCCTCAGTCACACCTTCTCACCAAATCCCTCAGTCCCGCCTTCTCACCAAATCCCTCAGTCACACATTCTCACCAAATCCCTCAGTCCCGCCTTCTCACCAAATCCCTCAGCCCCACATTCTCACCAAATCCCTCAGTCCCACCTTCTCACCAAATCCCTCAGTCATACATTCTCACCAAATCCCTCAGTCACACATTCTCACCAAATCTCTCAGTCCCACATTCTCACCAAATCCCTCAGTCCCACCTTCTCACCAAATCCCTCAGTCCCACCTTCTCACCAAATCCCTCAGTCCCGCCTTCTCACCAAATCCCTCAGTCCCACCTTCTCACCAAATCCCTCAGTCCCGCCTTCTCACCAAATCCCTCAGTCACACATTCTCACCCAATCCCTCAGTCCCACCTTCTCACCAAATCCCTCAGTCACACATTCTCACCAAATCCCTCAGTCCCACCTTCTCACCAAATCCCTCAGTCCCACCTTCTCACCAAATCCCTCAGTCCCACCTTCTCACCAAATTCCTCAGTCCCGCCTTCTCACCAAATCCCTCACTCCCACATTCTCACCAAATCCCTCAGTCCCACATTCTCACCATATCCGTCAGTCACACATCCTCACCAAATCCCTCAGTCCCACATTCTCACCAAATCCCTCAGTCCCGCCTTCTCACCATATCCCTCAGTCCCACCTTCTCACCAAATCCCTCAGTCCCACCTTCTCACCAAATCCCTCAGTCCCACATTCTCACCAAATCCCTCAGTCCCACATTCTCACCATATCCCTCAGTCACACATTCTCACCAAATCCCTCAGTCCCACCTTCTCACCAAATCCCTCAGTCACACATTCTCACCAAATCCCTCAGTCCCACCTTCTCACCAAATCCCTCAGTCCCACCTTCTCACCAAATCCCTCAGTCCCACCTTCTCACCAAATTCCTCAGTCCCGCCTTCTCACCAACTCCCTCACTCCCACATTCTCACCAAATCCCTCAGTCCCACATTCTCACCATATCCCTCAGTCCCGCCTTCTCACCATATCCCTCAGTCCCACCTTCTCACCAAATCCCTCAGTCCCACCTTCTCACCAAATCCCTCAGTCCCACCTTCTCACCAAATCCCTCAGTCCCACATTCTCACCATATCCCTCAGTCACACATTCTCACCAAATCCCTCAGTCCCACCTTCTCACCAAATCCCTCAGTCACACATTCTCACCAAATCCCTCAGTCCCACCTTCTCACCAAATCCCTCAGTCCCACCTTCTCACCAAATCCCTCAGTCCCACCTTCTCACCAAATCCCTCAGTCACACATTCTCACCAAATCCCTCAGTCCCACCTTCTCACCAAATCCCTCAGTCCCACATTCTCACCATATCCCTCAGTCACACATTCTCACCAAATCCCTCAGTCCCACCTTCTCACCAAATCCCTCAGACACACATTCTCACCAAATCCCTCAGTCCCACCTTCTCACCAAATCCCTCAGTCACACATTCTCACCAAATCCCTCAGTCCCACCTTCTCACCAAAGCCCTCAGTCCCACATTCTCACCAAATCCCTCAGTCACACATTCTCACCAAATCCCTCAGTCCCACCTTCTCACCAAATCCCTCAGTCACACATTCTCACCAAATCCCTCAGTCCCACCTTCTCACCAAATCCCTCAGTCACACATTCTCACCAAATCCCTCAGTCCCACCTTCTCACCAAATCCCTCAGTCACACATTCTCACCAAATCCCTCAGTCCCACATTCTCACCATATCCCTCAGTCACACATTCTCACCAAATCCCTTAGTCCCACCTTCTCACCAAATCCCTCAGTCACACATTCTCACCAAATCCCTCAGCCCCACCTTCTCACCAAATCCCTCAGTCACACATTCTCACCAAATCCCTCAGTCCCACTTTCTCACCGTATCCCTCAGTCCCACCCACCCTCTCACCGTATCCCTCACTCCCACCTTCTCACCAAATCCCTCAGTCCCACCTTCTCAACAAAATCCCTGAGCCCCACCTTCTCACCAAATCCCTCTGTCCCACCCTCTCACCGTATCCCTCACTCCCACCTTCTCACCAAATCCCTCAGTCCCACCTTCTCACCATGTCCCTCAGTCCCACCTTCTCACCAAATCCCTCAGTCCCACCTTCTCACCATATCCCTCTGTCCCACCTTCTCACCAAATCCCTCAGTCCCACCTTCTCACCGTATCCCTCACTCCCACCTTCTCACCGTATCGTTCAGTCCCACCCACCTTCTCACCGTATCCCTCAGTCCGACCCACCTTCTCACCAAAATCCCTCAGTCCCACCTTCTCGCCGTATCCCTCAGTCCCACCTTCTCACCAAATCCCTCAGTCCCATCCACCTTGTCACCATATCCCTCAGTCCCACCTTCTCACCAAATCCCTCAGTCCCACAATATCACGGTATCCCTCAGTCCCACCTTCTCACCGTATCCCTCACTCCCACCTTCATCACCAAATCCCTCAGTCCCACCTTCATCACCAAATCCCTCAGTCCCACCTTCTCACCAAATCCCTCAGTCCCACCTTCATCACCAAATCCCTCAGTCCCACCTTCTCACCAAATCCCTCAGTCCCACCTTATCACCAAATCCCTCAGTCCCGCCTTCTCACCAAATCCCTCAGTCCCACCTTCATCACCAAATCCCTCAGTCCCACCTTCTCACCGTATCCCTCACTCCCACCTTATCACCGTATCCCTCAGTCCCACCTTCTCACCATATCCCTCAGTCCCACCTTCTCACCGTATCCCTCACTCCCACCTTATCACCGTATCCCTCAGTCCCACCTTCTCACCGTATCCCTCAGTCCCACCCACCTTATCACTGTATCCCTCAGTCCCACCTTCTCACCAAATGCCTCAGTCCCACCTTCTCACCAAAATCCCAGTCCCACCTTCACACCAAAATCCCTCAGCCCCACCTTCTCACCAAATCCGTGTGTCCCACTTTCTCACCAAATCCCTCTGTCCCACTTTCTCACCGTATCCCTCACTCCCACCTTCTCACCATATCGTTCGGTCCCACCCACCTTCTCACCATGTCCGTCAATCCCACCAACCTTCTCACCGTATCCCTCAATCCCACCTTCTCACCGTATCGTACGGTCCCACCCACCTTCTCACCATATCCCTCAGTCCCACCCACCCTCTCACCATGTCCCTCATTCCCACCTTCTCATCGTATCCCTCAGTCCCACCCACCCTCTCACCGTATCCCTCACTCCCACCTTCTCACCAAATCCCTCAGTCCCGCCTTCTCACCGAATCCCTCAGTCCCACCTTCTCACCAAAATCCCTCAGTCCCACCTTCTCACCAAATCCCTCAGTCCCACCTTCTCACCGTATCCCTCAGTCCCACCTTCTCACCGTATCGTTCGGTCCCACCCACCTTCTCACCGTCCCTCAGTCCCACCCACCTTCTCACCTTATCCCTCATTCCAACCTTCTCACCAAATCCCTCAGTCCCACCTTCTCACCGTATCCCTCAGTCCCACCTTCTCACCGTATCGTTCGGTCCCACCCACCTTCTCACCATGTCCGTCAATCCCACCCACCTTCTCACCTTATCCCTCATTCCAACCTTCTCACCGTATCCCTCTATCCCACCTTCTCACCGTATCGTACGGTCCCACCCACCTTCTCACCGTCCCTCAGTCCCACCTTCTCACCGTATCCCTCAGTTCCACCTTCTCACCAAATCCCTCAGTCCCACCTTCTCACCGTATCCCTCACTCCCACCTGATCACCGTATCCCTCAGTCCCACCTTATCACCGTATCCCTCAGTCCCACCTTCTCACCGTATCCCTCAGTCCCACCCACCTTCGCACCGTATCCCTCAGTCCCACCTTCTCACCGTATCCCTCAGTCCCACCCACCTTCGCACCGTATCCCTCAGTCCCACCTTATCACCGTATCCCTTAGTCCCACCTTCTCACCGTATCCCTCAGTCCCACCTTCTCACCAAAATCCCTCAGTCCCACCTTATCACGGTATCCCTCAGTCCCACCTTCTCAACGTATTCTTCAATCCCACCCACCTTCTCACCGTATCCCTCAGTCCGACCCACCTTCTCACCAAAATCCCTCACTCCCACCTTCTCACCAAATCCCTCAGTCCCATCCACCTTGTCACCATATCCCTCAGTCCCACCTTCTCACCAAATCCCTCAGTCCCACAATATCACGGTATCCCTCACTCCCACCTTCATCACCAAATCCCTCAGTCCCACCTTCATCACCAAATCCCTCAGTCCCACCTTCTCACCAAATCCCTCAGTCCCACCTTCATCACCAAATCCCTCAGTCCCACCTTCTCACCAAATCCCTCAGTCCCACCTTATCACCAAATCCCTCAGTCCCACCTTCTCACCAAATCCCTCAGTCCCGCCTTCTCACCAAATCCCTCAGTCCCACCTTCATCACCAAATCCCTCAGTCCCACCTTCTCACCGTATCCTTCACTCCCACCTTATCACCGTATCCCTCAGTCCCACCTTCATCACCAAATCTCTCAGTCCCACCTTCTCACCAAATCCCTCAGTCCCACCTTCTCACCGTATCCCTCACTCCCACCTTATCACCGTATCCCTCAGTCCCACCTTCTCACCATATCCCTCAGTCCCACCTTCTCACCGTATCCCTCACTCCCACCTTATCACCGTATCCCTCAGTCCCACCTTCTCACCGTATCCCTCAGTCCCACCCACCTTATCACCGTATCCCTCAGTCCCACCTTCTCACCAAATCCCTCAACCCCACCTTCTCACCAAATCCGTGTGTCCCACTTTCTCACCAAATCCCTCTGTCCCACCTTCTCACCGTATCGTTCGGTCCCACCCACCTTCTCACCATGTCCGTCAATCCCACCAACCTTCTCACCGTATCCCTCAATCCCACCTTCTCACCGTATCGTACGGTCCCACCCACCTTCTCACCATATCCCTCAGTCCCACCCACCCTCTCACCATGTCCCTCATTCCCACCTTCTCATCGTATCCCTCAGTCCCACCCACCCTCTCACCGTATCCCTCACTCCCACCTTCTCACCAAATCCCTCAGTCCCGCCTTCTCACCGAATCCCTCAGTCCCACCTTCTCACCAAAATCCCTCAGTCCCACCTTCTCACCAAAATCCCTCAGTCCCACCTTCTCGCCGTATCCCTCAGTCCCACCTTCTCACCAAATCCCTCAGTCACACATTCTCACCAAATCCCTCAGTCCCACCTTCTCACCAAATCCCTCAGTCACACATTCTCACCAAATCCCTCAGTCCCACATTCTCACCATATCCCTCAGTCACACATTTTCACCAAATCCCTTAGTCCCACCTTCTCACCAAATCCCTCAGTCACACATTCTCACCAAATCCCTCAGCCCCACCTTCTCACCAAATCCCTCAGTCACACATTCTCACCAAATCCCTCAGTCCCACTTTCTCACCGTATCCCTCAGTCCCACCCACCCTCTCACCGTATCCCTCACTCCCACCTTCTCACCAAATCCCTCAGTCCCACCTTCTCAACAAAATCCCTGAGCCCCACCTTCTCACCAAATCCCTCTGTCCCACCCTCTCACCGTATCCCTCACTCCCACCTTCTCACCAAATCCCTCAGTCCCACCTTCTCACCATGTCCCTCAGTCCCACCTTCTCACCAAATCCCTCAGTCCCACCTTCTCACCATATCCCTCTGTCCCACCTTCTCACCAAATCCCTCAGTCCCACCTTCTCACCGTATCCCTCACTCCCACCTTCTCACCGTATCGTTCAGTCCCACCCACCTTCTCACCGTATCCCTCAGTCCGACCCACCTTCTCACCAAAATCCCTCAGTCCCACCTTCTCGCCGTATCCCTCAGTCCCACCTTCTCACCAAATCCCTCAGTCCCATCCACCTTGTCACCATATCCCTCAGTCCCACCTTCTCACCAAATCCCTCAGTCCCACAATATCACGGTATCCCTCAGTCCCACCTTCTCACCGTATCCCTCACTCCCACCTTCATCACCAAATCCCTCAGTCCCACCTTCATCACCAAATCCCTCAGTCCCACCTTCTCACCAAATCCCTCAGTCCCACCTTCATCACCAAATCCCTCAGTCCCACCTTCTCACCAAATCCCTCAGTCCCACCTTATCACCAAATCCCTCAGTCCCGCCTTCTCACCAAATCCCTCAGTCCCACCTTCATCACCAAATCCCTCAGTCCCACCTTCTCACCGTATCCCTCACTCCCACCTTATCACCGTATCCCTCAGTCCCACCTTCTCACCATATCCCTCAGTCCCACCTTCTCACCGTATCCCTCACTCCCACCTTATCACCGTATCCCTCAGTCCCACCTTCTCACCGTATCCCTCAGTCCCACCCACCTTATCACCGTATCCCTCAGTCCCACCTTCTCACCAAATGCCTCAGTCCCACCTTCTCACCAAAATCCCAGTCCCACCTTCACACCAAAATCCCTCAGCCCCACCTTCTCACCAAATCCGTGTGTCCCACTTTCTCACCAAATCCCTCTGTCCCACTTTCTCACCGTATCCCTCACTCCCACCTTCTCACCGTATCGTTCGGTCCCACCCACCTTCTCACCATGTCCGTCAATCCCACCAACCTTCTCACCGTATCCCTCAATCCCACCTTCTCACCGTATCGTACGGTCCCACCCACCTTCTCACCATATCCCTCAGTCCCACCCACCCTCTCACCATGTCCCTCATTCCCACCTTCTCATCGTATCCCTCAGTCCCACCCACCCTCTCACCGTATCCCTCACTCCCACCTTCTCACCAAATCCCTCAGTCCCGCCTTCTCACCGAATCCCTCAGTCCCACCTTCTCACCAAAATCCCTCAGTCCCACCTTCTCACCAAATCCCTCAGTCCCACCTTCTCACCGTATCCCTCAGTCCCACCTTCTCACCGTATCGTTCGGTCCCACCCACCTTCTCACCGTCCCTCAGTCCCACCCACCTTCTCACCTTATCCCTCATTCCAACCTTCTCACCAAATCCCTCAGTCCCACCTTCTCACCGTATCCCTCAGTCCCACCTTCTCACCGTATCGTTCGGTCCCACCCACCTTCTCACCATGTCCGTCAATCCCACCCACCTTCTCACCTTATCCCTCATTCCAACCTTCTCACCGTATCCCTCTATCCCACCTTCTCACCGTATCGTACGGTCCCACCCACCTTCTCACCGTCCCTCAGTCCCACCTTCTCACCGTATCCCTCAGTCCCACCTTCTCACCAAATCCCTCAGTCCCACCTTCTCACCGTATCCCTCACTCCCACCTGATCACCGTATCCCTCAGTCCCACCTTATCACCGTATCCCTCAGTCCCACCTTCTCACCGTATCCCTCAGTCCCACCCACCTTCGCACCGTATCCCTCAGTCCCACCTTCTCACCGTATCCCTCAGTCCCACCCACCTTCGCACCGTATCCCTCAGTCCCACCTTATCACCGTATCCCTTAGTCCCACCTTCTCACCGTATCCCTCAGTCCCACCTTCTCACCGTATCCCTCAGTCCCACCCACCTTCGCACCGTATCCCTCAGTCCCACCTTCTCACCGTATCCCTCAGTCCCACCTTCTCACCAAATCCTTCAGTCCCACCTTCTCACCGTGTCCCTCACTCCCACCTTATCACCGTATCCCTCAGTCCCACCTTCTCACCGTATCCCTCAGTCCCACCTTCTCACCAAATCCCTCAGTCCCACCTTCTCACCGTATCCCTCAGTCCCACCTTCTCACCAAATCCTTCAGTCCCACCTTCTCACCGTGTCCCTCACTCCCACCTTATCACCGTATCCCTCAGTCCCACCTTCTCACCGTATCCCTCAGTCTCACCTTCTCACCAAATCCCTCAGTCCCACCCACCTTCTCACCAAATCCCTCAGTCCCACCTTCTCACCAAATCCCTCAGTCCCACCCACCTTCTCACCAAATCCCTCAGTCCCACCTTCTCACCAAATCCCTCAGTCCCACCCACCTTCTCACCAAATCCCTCAGTCCCACCTTCTCGCCATATTCCTCAGTCCCACCTTCTCACCGTATCCCTCAGTCCCACCCACCTTCGCACCGTATCCCTCAGTCCCACCTTCTCACCGTATCCCTCAGTCCCACCCACCTTCGCACCGTATCCCTCAGTCCCACCTTATCACCGTATCCCTTAGTCCCACCTTCTCACCGTATCCCTCAGTCCCACCTTCTCACCAAAATCCCTCAGTCCCACCTTATCACGGTATCCCTCAGTCCCACCTTCTCAACGTATTCTTCAATCCCACCCACCTTCTCACCGTATCCCTCAGTCCGACCCACCTTCTCACCAAAATCCCTCACTCCCACCTTCTCGCCGTATCCCTCAGTCCCACCTTCTCACCAAATCCCTCAGTCCCATCCACCTTGTCACCATATCCCTCAGTCCCACCTTCTCACCAAATCCCTCAGTCCCACAATATCACGGTATCCCTCACTCCCACCTTCATCACCAAATCCCTCAGTCCCACCTTCATCACCAAATCCCTCAGTCCCACCTTCATCACCAAATCCCTCAGTCCCACCTTCTCACCAAATCCCTCAGTCCCACCTTCATCACCAAATCCCTCAGTCCCACCTTCTCACCAAATCCCTCAGTCCCACCTTATCACCAAATCCCTCAGTCCCACCTTCTCACCAAATCCCTCAGTCCCGCCTTCTCACCAAATCCCTCAGTCCCACCTTCATCACCAAATCCCTCAGTCCCACCTTCTCACCGTATCCTTCACTCCCACCTTATCACCGTATCCCTCAGTCCCACCTTCATCACCAAATCTCTCAGTCCCACCTTCTCACCAAATCCCTCAGTCCCACCTTCTCACCGTATCCCTCACTCCCACCTTATCACCGTATCCCTCAGTCCCACCTTCTCACCATATCCCTCAGTCCCACCTTCTCACCGTATCCCTCACTCCCACCTTATCACCGTATCCCTCACTCTCACCTTCTCACCGTATCCCTCAGTCCCACCCACCTTATCACCGTATCCCTCAGTCCCACCTTCTCACCAAATCCCTCAACCCCACCTTCTCACCAAATCCGTGTGTCCCACTTTCTCACCAAATCCCTCTGTCCCACCTTCTCACCGTATCGTTCGGTCCCACCCACCTTCTCACCATGTCCGTCAATCCCACCAACCTTCTCACCGTATCCCTCAATCCCACCTTCTCACCGTATCGTACGGTCCCACCCACCTTCTCACCATATCCCTCAGTCCCACCCACCCTCTCACCATGTCCCTCATTCCCACCTTCTCATCGTATCCCTCAGTCCCACCCACCCTCTCACCGTATCCCTCACTCCCACCTTCTCACCAAATCCCTCAGTCCCGCCTTCTCACCGAATCCCTCAGTCCCACCTTCTCACCAAAATCCCTCAGTCCCACCTTCTCACCAAATCCCTCAGTCCCACCTTCTCACCGTATCCCTCAGTCCCACCTTCTCACCGTATCGTTCGGTCCCACCCACCTTCTCACCGTCCCTCAGTCCCACCCACCTTCTCACCTTATCCCTCATTCCAACCTTCTCACCAAATCCCTCAGTCCCACCTTCTCACCGTATCCCTCAGTCCCACCTTCTCACCGTATCGTTCGGTCCCACCCACCTTCTCACCATGTCCGTCAATCCCACCCACCTTCTCACCTTATCCCTCATTCCAACCTTCTCACCGTATCCCTCTATCCCACCTTCTCACCGTATCGTACGGTCCCACCCACCTTCTCACCGTCCCTCAGTCCCACCTTCTCACCGTATCCCTCAGTCCCACCTTCTCACCAAATCCCTCAGTCCCACCTTCTCACCGTATCCCTCACTCCCACCTGATCACCGTATCCCTCAGTCCCACCTTTTCACCGTATCCCTCAGTCCCACCTTCTCACCGTATCCCTCAGTCCCACCCACCTTCGCACCGTATCCCTCAGTCCCACCTTCTCACCGTATCCCTCAGTCCCACCCACCTTCGCACCGTATCCCTCAGTCCCACCTTATCACCGTATCCCTTAGTCCCACCTTCTCACCGTATCCCTCAGTCCCACCTTCTCACCGTATCCCTCAGTCCCACCCACCTTCGCACCGTATCCCTCAGTCCCACCTTCTCACCGTATCCCTCAGTCCCACCTTCTCACCAAATCCTTCAGTCCCACCTTCTCACCGTGTCCCTCACTCCCACCTTATCACCGTATCCCTCAGTCCCACCTTCTCACCGTATCCCTCAGTCCCACCTTCTCACCAAATCCCTCAGTCCCACCTTCTCACCGTATCCCTCAGTCCCACCTTCTCACCAAATCCTTCAGTCCCACCTTCTCACCGTGTCCCTCACTCCCGCCTTATCACCGTATCCCTCAGTCCCACCTTCTCACCGTATCCCTCAGTCTCACCTTCTCACCAAATCCCTCAGTCCCACCCACCTTCTCACCAAATCCCTCAGTCCCACCTTCTCACCAAATCCCTCAGTCCCACCCACCTTCTCACCAAATCCCTCAGTCCCACCTTCTCACCAAATCCCTCAGTCCCACCCACCTTCTCACCAAATCCCTCAGTCCCACCTTCTCGCCATATTCCTCAGTCCCACCTTCTCACCGTATACCTCAGTCCCACCCACCTTCTGACCGTATCCCTCACTCCCACCTCCTCACCGTTTGCCTCAATCCTACCCACCCTCTCACCGTATCCCTCAGTCCCACCCACCTTCTCACCATATACCTCAGTCCCACCCACCTTCTCACCGTATCCTTCAGTCCCACCCACGTTATCACCAAATCCCTCACTCCCACCTTCTCACCGTATCGTTCGGTCCCACCCACCTTCTCACCATATCCCTCAGTCCCACCCACCCTCTCACCATGTCCCTCAGTCCCACCTTCTCACCGTTGGAGAAAAACATGCTGTTGCTCATGTTCCCCTTTCTCATCCTCTTCAACTATTTATCCAACTCTCTTGTGAAGGTTGCTGTTGAATCCATTTGCACCAGCATTTCAGAGCTCCGTGTAAAAAAAAAAGCATGTTTTCTCATCCCATCTCTTTTTGTTTTGACAATTAACTTAAATCTCTGTGCTCTGGTTACTGGCACTTTTTAAAAAAAAATTACAGCATTGAAACAGGCCCTTTGGCCCACCGAGTCTGTGCCGACCATCAACCACCTATTTACATTAATCCTGCACTGATCTCATGTTCCTACCACATCCCCACATTTCCCTATCACCTACCTATACGAGGGGCAATTTATAATGGCCAATTTACCTACCAACCTGCAAGTCTTTTGGCTTGTGGGAGGAAACCAGAGCACCCAGAGAAAACCCACACAGACAGAAGGAGAACTTGCAAACTCCACACAGGCAGTACCCAGAATTGAACCTGGGTCGTTGGAGCTGTGAGACTGCGGTGCTAACCACTGTGCCGCCCATAACCACTTCTGCCACTGGAAATAGTTTCTCCTTAGTTAATCAACGTTCAGGCTTCGGCTGATAAGTAGCAAGTACACTCACGCCACACAAGTTCCAGGCAATGACCATCTCCAACAATTGAGAATGTAACCATCTTCTAGGTGGTTGAAGTCACGGGTCTGGAAGGTGCTGTCGAAGGAGCCTTGGCGCATTCCTGCAGTGCATCTTGTAGGTGGAACGTGCTGCTGTCACTGTGTGTCTGTGGTGAAGGGAGTGAGTGCTGAAGGTGGTGAATGGGATGCTGATCAAGCAGACCACTTTATTTTGTATGGTCATAGAGTCATGAAATAATAGTTATTCCTTGAGTGTTTGTTGGAGTGCACTGATCCAAAAAGTGGAGAGTATTCCAACATGCTCTTGACTTATGCCTTATAGATGTTGGACAAACTTTGGGAAGTCATGAGGTGAGTTACCCGCTGCAGAATTGCCAGCCTCTGATCTGCTCTTGTAGCTATAGTATTTATGTGGTTGGTCCAGTTAAATTTCTGGCCAATGGTAACCCCCAGGATGTTGATAATGGGGCATTGAGTGATGGTAAAGCCATTGCATGTCAAAGGATGATGGTTAGATTCTCTCCTGTTGGATATGGCCATTGCCTGGCACTTGCATGATGCAAATGTTAATTGCTACTTATCACCCCAACCCGGAATGTCATCCAGGTCTTGATGCATGCAGGCATGGACTTGTATTGGAGGCAGTTCAGGGAAGGTTCACTTGGTTGATTCCTGGGATGATCTCTTGGCATTTCTTCATGGACGAAGATTTTGGGAAGATTGTACTCATCGGTTGCAGGCCCGCTGGTGTCTAGTCAGGCCTATCTGTGACTGTCAGATTCTCCCACAGTGGGTACAATGAAGGTGTAGTCACTGCTGGGGGCAATTGGATCAATCCTTCTCCTCCTTTTTTCTTTCATGCTGGTTCTTCTCTCTATCTCAAAGATGTCTGTACTACTCCTGATGTAGCTTCTCCAGGCATCACGATCTGCGCTTCCCACTGGCAATGGTTGATGTGGCACACAGAGAGGGGCTTCTTCAGGGAGTCCTTGAAACATTTGTGTGGGGCCCCTCTGTTTCTTTTATCTGTGGTCAGCTCTCCATACAACACGATCTTCGTCAGGAGACTGTTGTCCATACAGGCAACGTGACCCACCCAACACAGTTGGCTTTGCAGGAGGCTGTCTCAATGCTGGTGATGTTGGCTGTTTCCAGGACATGAATGTTTGTGATGCGGTCCTGCCAGTGAATCTTGAGGATGCTGTGCAGGCGCGCTGATGGAAGCACTGTAAAAGGCGTCCATGATGGCGGTATAGGACCCATGACTCGGCGCCATACAGAAGGGTGATGAGGACTATGGCTTTGTACACTTTGAGTTTGGTCTGTGCTCTGAGGCTGTGGTTGCTCCACACACATTTGTAGAGTCTGCCGAATGTACTGTTTGCTTTTCAAAGCCTATTGTCCTCTTCCTTATCTACGGTGGCATCAAACGAGATGACGCTTCCCAAATAAGTAAATTGCTTGATGGTGTTATGATCCTGTAATTTTTTTGTGAAGAATGCGGTGTGCCTATAAGGCTGGAAAAAGAACTGTACTGCTTTAAGGCAGCGAGCTCTAAAGACTGAGTCATAGGGTGCATTCTCATTGCCTTGGATACAGCCACTCGGATTGAGCATCGAGAGATACATTTGTTACAATTTAATTTTGAACTGGCTTATAGTGCAAAAAACCTGTTCTAACAGAGGAAACAGACAGACAGCTGCATGTTAGCACTTGAAAGAAGAGCTCTCAGCCCATTTAAACTGAAGAAACAGAATTTAGTCTGTTTACTTATTATTCTCTCTCAAAATTCTAAAAAGTCAAGCCAAAACAGAGACCTCTGATAATTTAAACTGAAGGAAGTTAGACTGTGACAATCTTTTGTCCCTCAAACATTCTAAAGCCAGATTGATTCTATTGAGCATGGTTGCGAGTTGTTGATCTACTGTGGTGATCGCTGGAAGAAAGAAGAGTTTGAAACTTCGGGTGTTGGACTGTTTTCCTTTCCTCATCGGACCCCGGAAGATTGCGCGTGGACTTTAATTGTTCATCGGGAAGTGTAAATTTGCAAGGACTGTAATTTTTTCTATTTTAAATGTTGTTTATATCTTCATAGTGTTTAAGAATTTAGTTTTTCTAATTAAACAGTTAATTTGTTGATTTGAAGACACCTGGTTTGGTTAGCCTCATTTGGGGGTTATTAGATGGCTGAGTCTTTCTTTAAATTTGGAAAGTTTAAGATGATAAGTTAGACGATCAGTGGAGGGACGGGATTGAATTAACAGTGCGTTTCTCTCACCACAATCAGAATTGTATATTTTGATTGGGGACTTTGACTGGAGTGGTCGGTCGTAACAACGGCATTCAGCTCGGTTCCCTCGATGACAATGCTTGGTGGTCTATATTCTTCTTGGGGTGCAGGCTGATGCAGGACTTCAGTTTTCTTTAAACTGATTTTTAGTTCGAAGAGTTGTGCTGCCTTGGAAAAATGTGTTGTTATATGTTGCAGGTCTGACTGACTGTAGGCCAGGAGAGCACAGTCATCGGTGATAAGAAGTTCATGGATGAGGTTTTCTTGTGTCTTTGCGTGAGCCTGAAGACACCTAAGGTTGAAAATGCCTCCCTGGGTTTGGAAACATACGTAAACTCCCTCCTTAAGGTCTTCCGTTACCTGCTGCAGCATCATGCTGAAAAAGATGGTGAATAGGGTCGGAGCCAGCACACATCCCTGCTTCACGCCATTGGAGATTCAGAAGAGACTCGAGAGGTCGCTGTTTTGCTTGACTTGTCTACTGATTTTCATGAAACTGCTTACCCATGGCCAGGAACCTGGGTGGGCATCCAAGTTTTACAAGGATTTTCCAAAGTCCATCTCGGCTCACAGTGTCGAATGCCTTGGTGAGGTCTACGAAAGTGACATACAGGCCTTTGTTTTGCTCACGACACTTTTCTTGTAATTGCCTGAGTGCAAATACCATGTCTGTGATGTCTCTGTTTGCTCTGAAACCACACTGGCTCTCTGCGAGGTTTTCTTCCGCAATGGTAGGCACAAGCCTGTTCAGAAGTATTCTAGCCAGGATCTTCCCAACGATAGAAAGGAGGGTGATCCCACAGTAGTTGGAGCAGTCTGATTTTTCTCCTTTGTTTTTGTACAAGGTGATGATAATGGCATCACGAAGATTCTGTGGAATCCTGCCCTGTTCCCAGCAGGCGGTGAAAAACTCATGGAGCTTGGCGTATAGGGCAGGGCCAACATGCTTCAAGGCTTCGGATGGAATTCCATCGGCTCCAGGGGCTTTATTGTTTTTCATCTGGTTGATGGCGGTCACAGTTTCCTCCGGAGTTGGGCTTTCATCCAGTTCTTCTTTGACAGGCTGTTGTTGGATGCGATTGATGGCAGTATCATGCACTGGGCACTTGGCACTGAAATGTTTCAAAGTGCTCTGACTGGGTCTGGTGGCCTCGTTGGAAGTATCCAGTACTGCAGCTTTGATGTGTTCTCAGAGTTCTTCTGGAGTGGAATCAGCAGTGAGATCAGGATGTTCCAGTCTAGTCTGTAAGGTTGTTTGATATCTATCTCTGCAAGATGAGGTTTGCAGGTTGCTGACTCAAAATTTCTTTAATGGGTCGTCTCTAGGCCTGTTCTTGGGCTTAGGCTTGAAGTGGAAGTTCAGCTTTGAAAGAACGAGTCAGTGGTCTGTATGACAGTCAGCGCTGGGCATGACTCTAGTATGCAGGACATCCTTTAGGTCACACTGTTGCACCAAGATGTAATCTAAGACCAGCATGATCTTATTGAATGGCAGAACAGGATTGAGGAGCCAAATGGCCTACTCCTGCTCCTATTTCTTATGTTCTTATGACATAGTGAACAAATTTTTGTTCTGTCTACAAAAAAACAGGACTACTCGAATTCTGCCAATTACCTCCCCAAAAGCCTACTTTCAATCATCAGCAAAGTGATGGAAGGGGTCATCGACAGTGCTATCAAGCAGTACTTAGAGCTCAACAACCTGCTCACTGATACTCAGTTTGGGTTCCACCAGGACCATCCAGTTCCAGACCTCAACACAGCCTTGGTCCAAACAGGGACAAAAAAAGCTGAATTCCAGAGGTGAGATGAGAGTGACGACCGTTGACGTCAAGGCAGCTTTTGACTGAGTCTGGTATCAAGGAATCCTGGGAAAATTCAAGTCAGTGGGAATTGGTTGTGGGGGCTGGGATGTCTTCAATAGCTCGATGGCTGAATGGCTTCCTGCTAGGCCATAAATGGCTCTATGACTCAATAACTCATACCTAGCACAAAGAAAGATGGCTGTGGCTATTGGAGGCCAAACGTCTCAGCCCCAGGACATCGCAGCATGAATTCCTCAGGGTAGTGTCCGAGGATCAACCATCTTCAGCTGCTTCATCAATAACCTTCCCTCCATCATAAACTGAGAAGTGGGGATATTCGCTGATAACTACTCTGTGTTCAGCACCATTCACAACTCCTCAGAGACTGAAGCAGCCCATGACCGCATACAGCAAGACCTGGACAACATTCAGGCTTGGGCTGATAAGTGGCAAGTCATATTTACGCTACATAAGTGCCAGGCAATGACCATCTGCAACTAGAGAGAAAATCTAACCACCTTCCCTTGACATTCAATGGCATACCATTGCTGAATCCCCCATCATCAACGTCCTGGGGGTTACCATTGACCAGGAACTGAACTGGAGTAGCCATATAAATACTGTGGCTACAAGAGCAGGTCAGAGGCTGGAATTCTGCAGCGAGTAACTCACTTCCTGACTCCCCAAAAGCCTGTCCACCATCTACAAGACACAAGTCAGGAGTGTGATGAAATACTCTCCACTTGCCTGGATGGGTGCAGCTCCAACAACACTCAAGAAGCTCGATACCATTCAGGACAAAGTAGCCTGCTTGATTGGCACCCCATTGAACACCGTAAACATCCCCTCTCTCCACTACTGCCACATAGCAGCAGCAGTGTGTACCATCTACAAGATGTACTGCAGCAACTCACCAAGGTTCCTTCGACAGCACCTTCCAAACCCGCACTCTCTATCACTTAAAAGAACAAGGGCAGCAAACGCATGGGAACACTACCACCTGCAGGTTCCCCTCCAAGTTACACCCTGTCCTGACTTGGAACTATATTGCTATTCCTTCATCTTTGCTGGGTTAAATTCCTGGAACTCACTCCCTAACAGCACTGTGGGTGTACTGACACCACACGGACTGCGGCTCACCACCACCTTCTCAAGGGCAATTAATGATGGACAATAACTGCTGGGCTTACCAGTGACGCTCACATCCTGTGAATTCATAACACAAAACTTGTGCCACCTACATGACAAAAGTGGCTGACATTCCAACTGCATGCATTTGTTCTGAATCACTTTGCATTGCTCAAAGCTGTGATGAGATTGATGAGATGTGATACAGGTTCAGGATTTTTTTTTTGTACTGCGAGGTTCATCTCTGTCTCTGTGAGAGCTCCTTTCCATTAATTCTGTACATTATCTTGGCGTCCAATTTGACCTCACACTGAACTTCTGACTCCGTATTCTTTCCATCATAAAGATTATCTACTTCCACCTAGGTAGCTGGTAGTTTCACCTGTCTCCACCCCTGCCTCAGCCCATCTGAGACTGAAACCCTCATTCATTCCTTTATTACCTCCAGACTGAACTATTCCAATATTCTCCTGGCCAGCCTCCCTTATTCCACCCTTTGCAAACTTCAGGTCATCCAAAACTCTGCTGTCAATATGCTAACTCGCACTAAGTCTTGTTCCCCCAGCACCTCTGTGCTTGCTGGCCGATATTGGTTCCCAGTGCACCATCGCCTCAAATATAAAATTATCATTCTCGTGTTTTGATCCCTCCATGGCTGTCATCCCTCCTGTCTCTGCCCCCTTCTCCAATTTACAGCCCTCCAAGAACAGTGCACTTTTCCACTTCCGGTCACTTGCACACCCCCGCTTCAATTGCTCCATCATTGGTGGCCATGCCTTCAACTACCTGGGCTCTAAGCTTTGGAATTCCCTCCCTTATCCTCTCTGTCTCTCTGTCTCCTCCTTCAAGACACTCCTTAAAACCTACAACTTTGACCAAGCTTTTGGTCACCTGTTCTAATATCTCTTTATTTGGCTTAATGTTAAAGCTCCTGTGAAATGAAATGGGACTTTTTATTACCTTAAAAGTGCTATATAAATGCAAGTTGTTAAAAATGCACATTCCTTTCTACCAAAGTGCACTGTTTTCAGTGTTTGATTTCATTTGATTTTTGCACAATTGACCACGTGTCAGGGGTTCCTTTATACTAGTTTCTGGGTGTGAAATGGCCACCATGCATGGAGGGTACACACTGCAACTAGAAGGCCCAGGGCAAGCCTTAAATTGGGCTTCAGGCCCCATTAACATTATTTGGGTGAGCAGCTGGGGCCTGGAACGTCGCCACAGGCAGCTTGCTTTATTTAAAATCATCAATGTTGACTGTTTAACATGCAAGCAGAGGTCTCGAATTAAGTGGGGGAGGTGGATGAAGAGAGGAGAACTGCGGGGGGGGTGGGGGGGCGGGGGGGTGAATGCGAGCTATTACAGGGCCCAGGGTAAAGCCCGCGAACAGGTGGAGTGGTAATGGGAGGGGTGTTGTGGAGTTGAGGGAGCACACTTGTTCCTCCTGGCTCCACAGCAATGATTTTGTTTTTAAATGTGCCCAACAAGGGCCAGTGTCTCCCCCTAGATCTTTCTACAGATCCTTTTCATGCACCCTCAGCCTCTTGTACTCTTTCTATTTTGTTAACCTTGAGCTGTTTTGCTCCATTCTCAGAACTGTATCAGTTCCGTTAAGACGCCCAGCTGCTCTCTGTCCGAAGCTGATCAACTTCCATTGCATTCCGGACAAATTTTTTTTGCTGCGAGTATTTGTTTGCATTATTTTTACGTCTGGAAGATGAAGGAAAAATGATTTTTTAAAAAATTCATTCATGAATTCCTGTGCTTCTACCTGGTCCCCTTCTAAAAATAACTTTTCTGTATCTTGTCATTTTTTTGAACAGGAGAGGTTGGTTCTCTCAGTGCTGCCGCGGTTTATGGTGTTGGAGATGATTAATGATATGTCTGATGCAGTGGAAAAGCACGGAGCATTCCACAAAATCTATGTTCATCAATATCACAATGTAAGGTGAGTGTGTGTAGGAGAACATTGAGATAGAGCTAAACACTGTTTAAAAGTAGGGCCAGACAGGCGTCTGTAGGAGTTAGTCATTAAGGCACAGGAGGAGGCCATTTGGCCCATCGAGTCATGCTGGCATTCTGGAGAACAGTCCATCAGTCCCATTCCCCCTCCCTAATTCTGTCGTCCTGCAAGTTTATTTCCCGCAAGTGTCCATCCAATTTCCTTTTGAAATCATTCATTGTCACCACTTCCACCACCCTCGTCGGGAGCAAGTTCCAGGTCATTACCACTTACTGCATGAAAAAAGTGCTTCCTCACATCCCCCCACATCTCTTGCCCAAACCTTAAATTTGTGTCTCCTTAATCCTTGTACCATCAGCTAATGGGAACAGCTTTTCTTTGTCTACCTTAACGAAACCTGTCATAATCTCGTACACCTCTATCAAATCTCCCCTCAATCTTCTTTGCTCTAAGGAGAACAACCTCGGCTTCATCCCCCTCTCCAATCTAATCTCAAATGCTGACATTGTTTCTGCCTCAACCACTAACCCTGGAAGTAAATTCCACAGCCCATAACCCTCTGTGTGAAGAAGTTTCTCATGTCCTCTGTTCTAAAATTCTTATATTTAATCTTGTATCTATGGCCCCTCATTCTAGACCCTTCAACTACAGGCAACAGTCTGATTCTACCTACCATCTCATCCTTACAGAATTTTACACATCTTGATCATATTGTCCTGTAATAGGTATTGTTCAAATGAAAAAAAATCCCAGATTCATAAATATTTATGTCTGGCCACCCCATCCTACCAACACCATCAGGCCCAGTGTCTGGTTAGGAAAAGGAAGCTGAAGGGATATTGGGATCAGGAGGGGTAAATATGATTGAAACTATTTGCTCATGTGGAGGGTAAAGGTCAACATGAACTGGTTGGGCTGAATGACCTGTGTCAGACTTATGACTACTGTGCTGTGTATTTTTATGATTTGGCTGCTTCAATAGGGAGTGTGCTGTAGATGCTGGAGGTTGCTACCAGTGTCTGTATTGGGGTCATTTGTCCACTGGTGCTGTTTGGATAAATGGAATTTGCTTTCAGGTAATTAAACAATTAACCTCTACTCCCACTTTCAGAGGGATATTCTCTGCACAGACTCAGGACTGCATGTTTTTTTGAATGGTAGGAGGTGGCAGCAGGGGTTGGGGAGTGGTGGGGGGTGGAGGGAAATTAACCTTCAAAAGGTCATTGTAACCAACAACCTGTTCTTCAGCATTTTATTTGCAGATATCAAGGGTTTCACCAACTTGTCGATGGTTCTGACGGCACAGGAGTTGGTCCACTTGCTGCATGAACTTTTTGTGCAGTTCGACGATCTGGCTGAGGTTAGTTGAGTTCTGTTCTCTACGTCTGGGCCTGTGTGATGGGTGATTCAGTGATTGAGCCAAAAGTGAAGCTATGTGGTCACCCCACTTAACAAAGTGGGAGGGAGGCTTTCCTGTCCCAGTGGGAGAGGTTGGAGCAAGTACAGCGGCTCCTGGGGGAGCAGGATGGTTAAACCTAGGCAGCTTGACGATTGGGAGGCAGGAAGTTGGGTGCTAAGGTAGGTTCTTGAAGGGTTTGCGGCATTCTAAAGGGGAGGTATGTATTTCCTTTGTCGTCAAAAGAAAGAAGCTCAACTGTGAAGCTCTGGGAAGATGTCTGGGCAAAAAAACATCCAGCGGGCCCTGAGTTTTTCATGTGGAGATGCGGGTGGAGTAAGAAAACAAAAGGGGACGATCTGATTACACCTGTGATTCCATGGCAATTGATGGACAGTCCTAGCAAGAAGTGGCACAATATGTCAATGCAAGCACATTATCTCCAGGATCTTTAGGGAAGGAAATCTGCCATCCTGACCCAAAGTGATGGACTCTTATCTGCCCTCTGAAATGGCTTAACAAGCCATTCAGTTGTCAAGGGAATTTAGGGATGGGCAACAAATGCTGGCTTTGCCAGTGACACCCACATCCCATGAAAGAATAATTTAAAAAATAATTAGTTGTTTGGTAGTGCAGAACTTATTTTGTTTAGCTGAAACAGATGCAAAGTGTGTACATGTTCTTTCTGTCTGCAAAGAACAGGGCCCTGTGTATTAATATATGCAGCTTCTAGTACGCGCAAATGTGCCACACTGCGAGCCCAACTGACAATCTTAAATTGGTTGTTATTGTAATTCCTAGCACACTGAGGATTATTTAGCAAATGTTGTCCAATCGCTGACAGCATGTCCCTTTCACTGTTCGCAACGGGTGAGGTACAGACCGTACCCAACCAGCCCGTGCTTGCAAAACACAAAACACAGTGTCCAACATTAGATGTTAAGTGACAGCCATTTGCTGGTTCATTCCTCAGGGCAATGCCTTGACCAATCAGAGCCAAGCTGCCTGGCTTAAATTTCAAACAAGACTTGGCAGTTAACTGGAAGTCACCATAAGCTGGTGCATTCTCCATGGCAACGCCTCTACCAATCAGAGTCCACTTGCCAACCAATCAGCACTGTCTTCTCCTACAGTATAAATTTGTTACTTTCCCTTACATTGGTATTCTTGCAAATTGTCCTGATGAATGCAAGACGAAAAGCTTGGACAAAATGTCTGTTTTCAGGCATACTCAAAAAACAAAATTACTTGGGTATGTGGGGGGAGCTGGCTAAGGTTGATTGGTTTACCAGACTAAAAGGTATATCGGTAAATAAACAGCGGGAAACATTTTAAGAAATGATTCAAAATATTCAAAAAAAGTTCCATTTAAAAAAACAAAAACTCTGAGAAGGATCCATTCGTGGCTTACGAAGGAAGTTAAGAGTAATAAATTAAAAAAGGCTTATAAAGTTGCTTCTTCTTTGGCCTCCTTATCTCGAGAGACAATGGATACGCGCCTGGAGGTGGTCAGTGGTTTGTGAAGCAGTGCCTGGAGTGGCTATAAAGGCCAATTCTAGAGTGACAGACTCTTCCACAGGTGCTGCAGAGAAATTTGTTTGTCGGGGCTGTTGCACAGTTGGCTCTCCCCTTGCGCCTCTGTCTTTTTTCCTGCTAACTGCTAAGTCTCTTCGACGCGCCACACTTTAGCCCCACCTTTATGGCTGCCCGCCAGCTCTGGCGAACGCTGGCAACTGACTCCCACGACTTGTGATCAATGTCACAGGATTTCATGTCACGTTTGCAGACGTCTTTATAGCGGAGACATGGACGGCCGGTGGGTCTGATACCAGTGGCGAGCTCGCTGTACAATGTGTCTTTGGGGATCCTGCCATCTTCCATGCGGCTCACATGGCCAAGCCATCTCAAGCGCCGCTGACTCAGTAGTGTGTACAAGCTGGGGATGTTGGCCGCCTCGAGGACTTCTGTGTTGGAGATATAGTCCTGCCACCTGATGCCAAGTATTCTCCGGAGGCAGCGAAGATGGAATGAATTGAGATGTCGCTCTTGGCTGGCATACATTGTCCAGGCCTCGCTGCCATAGAGCAAGGTACTGAGGACACAGGCCTGATACACTCGGACTTTTGTGTTCCGTGTCAGTGCGCCATTTTCCCACACTCTCTTGGCCAGTCTGGACATAGGAGTGGAAGCCTTTCCCATGCGCTTGTTGATTTCTGCAACAAGAGACAGGTTACTGGTGATAGTTGAGCCTAGGTAGGTGAACTCTTGAACCACTTCCAGAGCGTGGTCGCCAATATTGATGGATGGAGCATTTCTGACGTCCTGCCCCGTGATGTTCGTTTTCTTGAGGCTGATGGTTAGGCCAAATTCATTGCAGGCAGCCGCAAACCTGTCGATGAGACTCTGCAGACACTCTTCAGTGTGAGATGTTAAAGCAGCATCGTCAGCAAAGAGGAGTTCTCTGATGAGGACTTTCCGTACTTTGGATTTCGCTCTTAGACGGGCAAGGTTGAACAACCTGCCCCCTGATCTTGTGTGGAGGAAAATTCCTTCTTCAGAGGACTTGAACGCATGTGAAAGCAGCAGGGAGAAGAAAATCCCAAAAAGTGTGGGTGCGAGAACACAGCCCTGTTTCACGCCACTCAGGATAGGAAAGGGCTCTGATGAGGAGCCACCATGTTGAATTGTGCCTTTCATATTGTCATGGAATGAGGTGATGATACTGAGTAGCTTTGGTGGGCATCCAATCTTTTCTAGTAGTCTGAAGAGACCACATCTGCTGACGAGGTCAAAGGCTTTGGTGAGATCAATGAAAGCAATGTTGAGGGGCATCTGTTGTTCACGGCATTTCTCCTGTATCTAACGAAGGGAGAACAGCATGTCAACGGTCGATCTCTCTGCACGAAAGCCACACTGTGCCTCAGGGAAGGCGCGCTCGGCCAGCTTCTGGAGCCTGTTCAGAGCGACTCGAGCAAAGACTTTCCCCACTATGCTGAGTAGGGAGATTCCACGGTAGTTGTTGCAGTCACCGCGGTCACCTTTGTTTTTATAGAGGGTGATGATATTGGCATCGCGCATGTCCTGGGGTACTGCTCCCTCGTCCCAGCACAGGCATAGCAGTTTATGTAGTGCTGACAGTATAGCAGGCTTGGCACTCTTGATTATTTCAGAGTTGCTTATGATATAATGAATACTATCGTGAAATAATGTTGTAAGCCTGAGGAATGGGAGAGTTTTGGAAACCAGCAAAGGGTGACCAAGAAGTTGATGAGGGAAAAGATAGAATGAGAATAAACTAGCCAGGAATATAAAAGCAGATTGTAAGAGCTTTTACAAGTAGAGACAAAGGAGGAGAGTAGCTAAAGTAAACATTGGTCCCTTAGAGGCCGAGACAGGAGAAATTATAATGGAGAATGAGGAAATGGCAGAGATGTTGAACAAATGTTTTGTATCTGTCGTCACCGTAGAAGACACAAATTATCTAACAGAAATAGAGGGTAACGAAGGGGCTGTTAAGGGTGAGGAACTTGAGGTAATTAATATCAGTAGCGAAAAAGTATTAGATAAACGTAAGGGACTTAAAAGTGGACAAATCCCCAGTACCTGACGGCCTACATCCTCGGTTTCTAAAATGGGTCACTTCAGGGATTGTGGATGCTCTGGTTGTGGGTTTCAAAAATTCCCTGGATTGTAGAATGGTCCCAGCGGTTTGGAAGTTAGCAAATTAAACACCACTTTTCAAGAAAGGAGGGAGAGAGAAAACTGGGAACTACAGGCCAGTTAGCCTGATATCAGTCATTGAAAAGATGCTGGAATCTTCTGGAGAGTCATAGAATGGTTGCAACACAGAAAGAGGCAATTCGGCCCATTGAGTCTGTGTGAGCTCTCTGCTTTCAAAAGACATTTGATACAATGCCACACAACAGACTTGTGAGCAAAGTTATAGCTCTTGGAATAAAAGGGACGGAAGCAACTTGGATATGAAATTGGCTGAGTGACAGGAAACAAAGAGTGGTGGCTAAAGGATGTTTTTCGGGCTGGAGGAAGGTTTATAGTGGAGTTCCCCAGGAATCAGTGTTGGGACCCTTGCTTTTCCTTATATATATTAATGACCTAGATCTTGGTGTACAGGGCACAATTTCAAAGTTTACAGATGATACGAAACTTGCAATCATTGTGAACTGTGAGGAGGATAGTGTAGAACTCCAAAAGGATATAGACAAGTTGGTGGAATGGGCAGACAGGTGGCAGATGAAGTTCAATGCGGAGAAATGTGAAGTGATCCATTTGGTAGGAAGAACATGGAGAGACAATATATAATAAAGGGTACAATTCTAAAGGGGGTGCAGGAGCAGAGGGACCTGGGTGTATATGTGCATAAGTTATTGAAGGTGGCAGGGCAGGTTGAGAGAGCGGTTAATAAAGCATACAATATCCTGGGCTTTATTAATAGGGGCATAGAGTACATAGGAAGGAGGTTATGTTGAACTTGTAGAAGACACTGGTTTGGCCTCAGCTGGAATATTGCGTCCAGTTCTGGGCACCGCACTTTAGGAAGGATGTGAAGGTGTTAGGGTGCAGAACAAATTCATGAGAATTATTCCAGGGTTGAGGAACTTCAGATATGAAGATAGATTGGAGAAGTTAGGACTGTTTTCCTTGGAGAAGAGAAGGCTGAGAGGAGATCTGATAGAGGTATTCAAAATCATGAGGGGTCTGGACAGAGAAGATGGAGAGAAACTGTTCCCACTTGTGAAAAGATCGAGAACGAGAGGGCACAGATTTAAAGTATTTGGCAAAAGAAGCAAAAGTGACATGAGGAAAAACTTTTTAATGCAGCGAGTGGTTAAGGTCTGGAAAGTGCTGCTGAGAGATTGGTGGAGGCAGGTTCAATTGAAGCATTCAGAAGGGAATTAGACAGTTCTATGGAAAGGAAGAATGTGCAGGGTTGCAGGGAGAATGCGGGGGAATGGGACTGAGGGAATTGCTGATTTGGAGAGCCGGTGCAGACATGATGGGAGGAATGGCCTCCTTCTGCACTCCAACAAATCTGTGATTCTAAGAACATTTCAGCTGGTCCCACTCCCCTGTCCTTTTCCCATAACCCTGCACATTTTTGAAACTTCAGTTGCTGATCCAATTCCGTTTTGAAAGCCTCGATTGAACCTGCCTCCACCGCACTCTCAGACAGTGCATTCCAGATCCAAAACACTCACTGAACCTGCCTCCACCACACTCTCAGACAGTGCATTCCAGATCCTAAACACTCACTGAACCTGCCTCCACCACACTCTCAGTCAGTGCATTCCAGATATAAACACTCACTGAACCTGCCTCCACCACACTCTCAGACAGTGCATTCCAGATCCTAAACACTCACTGAACCTGCCTCCACCACACCCTCAGACAGTGCATTCCAGATGCTAAACACTCACTGAACCTGCCTCCACCACACTCTCAGACAGTGCATTCCTGATCCTAAACACACACTGAACCTGCCTCCACCACACTCTCAGGCAGTGCATTCCAGATCCTAAACACTCACTGAACCTGCCTCCACCACACTCTCAGACAGTGCATTCCAGATCCTAAACACTCACTGAACCTGCCTCCACCACTCTATCAGACAGTGCATTCCAGATCCTAAACACTCACTGAACCTGCCTCCACCACACCCTCAGACAGTGCATTCCTGATCCTAAACACTCACTGAACCTGCCTCCACCGCACTCTCAGACAGTGCATTCCTGATCCTAAACACTCACTGAACCTGCCTCCACCACACTCTCAGACAGTGCATTCCAGATCCTAAACACTCACTGAACCTGCCTCCACCACACTATCAGACAGTGCATTCCAGATCCTAAACACTCACTGAACCTGCCTCCACCACACTCTCAGACAGTGCATTCCAGATCCTAAACACACACTGAACCTGCCTCCACCACACTCTCAAACAGTACATTCCAGATCCTAAACACACACTGAACCTGCCTCCACCACACTCTCAGACAGTGCATTCCAGATCCTAAACACTCACTGAACCTGCCTCCACCGCACTCTCAGACATTGCATTCCAGATCCTAAACACTCACTGAATCTGCCTCCACCACACTCTCAGACAGTGCATTCCAGATCCTAAACACTCACTGAACCTGCCTCCACCACACTCTCAGACAGTGCATTCCAGATCCTAAACACTCACTGAACCTGCCTCCACCACACTCTCAGTCAGTGCATTCCAGATCCTAAACACTCACTGAACCTGCCTCCACCACACTCTCAGACAGTGCATTCCAGATCCTAAACACTCACTGAACCTGCCTCCTCCACACTCTCAGACAGTGCATTCCAGATCCAAAACACTCACTGAACCTGCCTCCTCCACACTCTCAGACAGTGCATTCCAGATCCAAAACACTCACTGAACCTGCCTCCTCCACACTCTCAGACAGTGCATTCCAGATCCAAAACACTCACTGAACCTGCCTCCACCACACTCACAGACAGTGCATTCCTGATCCTAAACACTCACTGAACCTGCCTCCTCCACACTCTCAGACAGTGCATTCCAGATCCAAAACACTCACTGAACCTGCCTCCACCACACTCTCAGACAGTGCATTCCTGATCCTAAACACTCACTGAACCTGCCTCCACCACACTCTCAGTCAGTGCATTCCAGATCCTAAACACTCACTGAACCTGCCTCCACCACACTCTCAGACAGCGCATTCCGGATCCTAAACACTCACTGAACCTGCCTCCACCACACTCTCAGACAGTGCATTCCTGATCCTAAACACTCACTGAACCTGCCTCCACCACACTCTCAGTCAGTGCATTCCAGATCCTAAACACTCACTGAACCTGCCTCCACCACACTCTCAGGCAGAGCATTCCAGATCCTAAACACTCACTGAACCTGCCTCCACCACACTCTCAGACAGTGCATTCCAGATCCTAAACACTCACTGAACCTGCCTCCACCACACTCTCAGACAGTGCATTCCAGATCCTAAACACTCACTGAACCTGCCTCCACCACACTCTCAGTCAGTGCATTCCAGATATAAACACTCACTGAACCTGCCTCCACCACACTCTCAGACAGTGCATTCCAGATCCTAAACACTCACTGAACCTGCCTCCACCACACTCTCAGACAGTGCATTCTAGATCCGAAACACTCACTGAACCTGCCTCCACCACACTCACAGACAGTGCATTCCTGATCCTAAACACTCACTGAACCTACCTCCACTGCACTCTCAGACAGTGCATTCCAGATCCTAAACACTCACTGAACCTGCCTCCACCACACTCTCAGACAGTGAATTCCAGATCCTAAACACTCACTGAACCTGCCTCCACCACACTCTCAGACAGTGAATTCCAGATCCTAAACACTCACTGAACCTGCCTCCACCACACTCTCAGACAGTGAATTCCAGATCCTAAACACTCACTGAACCTGCCTCCACCACACTCTCAGACAGTGAATTCCAGATCCTAAATACTCACTGAACCTGCCTCCACCACACTCTCAGACAGTGAATTCCAGATCCTAAACACTCACTGAACCTGCCTCCACCACACTCTCAGACAGTGAATTCCAGATCCTAAACACTCACTGAACCTGCCTCCACCACACTCTCAGACAGTGAATTCCAGATCCTAAATACTCACTGAACCTGCCTCCACCACACTCTCAGACAGTGAATTCCAGATCCTAAATACTCACTGAACCTGCCTCCACCACACTCTCAGACAGTGAATTCCAGATCCTAAACACTCACTGAACCTGCCTCCACCACACTCTCAGACAGTGAATTCCAGATCCTAAACACTCACTGAACCTGCCTCCACCACACTCTCAGACAGTGAATTCCAGATCCTAAACACTCACTGAACCTGCCTCCACCACACTCTCAGACAGTGAATTCCAGATCCTAAACACTCACTGAACCTGCCTCCACCACACTCTCAGACAGTGCATTCCAGATCCTAAACACTCACTGAACCTGCCTCCACCACACTGTCGGACAGTGCATTCCTGATCCTAAACACTCACTGAACCTGCCTCCACCACACTCTCAGACAGTGCATTCCAGATCCTAAACACACACTGAACCTGCCTCCACCACACTCTCAGACAGTGCATTCCAGATCCTAAACACTCACTGAACCTGCCTCCACCACACTGTCGGACAGTGCATTCCAGATCCTAAACACTCACTGAACCTGCCTCCACCACACTCTCAGACAGTGCATTCCAGATCCTAAACACTCACTGAACCTGCCTCCACCATACTCTCAGACAGTGCATTCCAGATCCTAAACACTCACTGAACCTGCCTCCACCACACTCTCAGACAGTGCATTCCAGATCCTAAACACTCACTGAACCTGCCTCCGCCACATTCTCAGACAGTGCATTCCAGATCCTAAACACTCACTGAACCTGCCTCCACCACACTCTCAGGCAGAGCATTCCAGATCCTAAACACTCACTGAACCTGCCTCCACCACACTCTCAGACAGTGCATTCCAGATCCTAAACACTCACTGAACCTGCCTCCACCACACTCTCAGACAGTGCATTCCAGATCCTAAACACTCACTGAACCTGCCTCCACCACACTCTCAGACAGTGCATTCCAGATCCTAAACACTCACTGAACCTGCCTCCACCACACTCTCAGACAGTGCATTCCAGATCCTAAACACTCACTGAACTGCCTAAACAGTTGCTGCACAAATATATATTTTTTCTGATGTTGCCTTTGGTTCTTTTGCCAATTACCTTAAATTGGTGTCCTATGGTTCTCGACCCATCTGGCAAAGGAAATAGTTTATTTCCCTCTAATCTGTCCAGACTTCTCATTACTTTGAACATTTCTATCAAATCTCCTTTCATCCTTCTCTCAGGAGAACAGCCCCAAATTGTCCAATCTGTCCTTGTAGCTATATTTCCTCATCCCTGGAACCATGATTGTCAATCTTTTCTGCACCCTCTCCAATGCCTTCACATCTTTTCAAAGGTATGGTGCCCAGAATTGGACACAATACTCCAGTTGAGCGTTTTATAAAGGTTCATCATAGCTTCTTTGCTTTTGTACTGTATGCCTCTATTGAGAAAGCCCAGGATCCATATGCTTTCTCAACCTGCCCTGCTACCTTCAATAATATGTGCACATATACCTCCAGGTTTCTCTGTTCCTGCACCCCCTTTAGAATTGTTCCCTTCATTTTATATTGCCTTTCCTCATTATTCCTATCAAAATATATCACCTCACATTTCTCTGCATTAAATTTAATCTGCCACTTGTTTGCCCATTCCACCAACCTGCCTGTGTCCTCTTGAAGTTTCTCACTATTCTTCTCATAGTTCACAGTACTTCTAAGCTTTGTGTCATCTGCAAATTTTGAATGTGTGCCCTGTACTAATATCATCTTACTATTATTAAGGAAGACTTAAAAATGCACTTTGAAAATCATAGTATGATCAAAGTCAACATGGTTTTTTGAAAGGGAAATCATGTTTGCCCAATGTATTAGCAATTTTTCAGGATGTAACTAGATAAAGGGGAACCAGTAGATAAAATATATTTAGATTTCCAAAAGGCATTCGATAAGGTGCCACGACTGAAACGACTGAAGGCACTGGATACTGCTAAGGCTATGGGCCCTGACAATATTCCGGTAATAGTACTGAGAACCTCTGCTCCAGAACTTGGGGAGTCCCTAGCTGAGATGTTCAGTACAGCTACAGCACTGGCATCTACCCGGCAATGTGGAAAATTGCCTAGGTATGTCCTGTACACAAAAAGCAGGACAAATCCAACCCGGTCAATTACTGCCCCATCAGTCTACTCTCTATCATCAGTAAAGTGATGGAAGATGCCGTCGACAGTGCCATCAAATGGCACTTGCTTCGCAATAACCTGCTCAGTGACACTCAGTTTGGGTTCCGCCGGGGCCACTCAGCTCCTGACCTTATTACCTTATTAATGGTTCGAACATGGACAAAAGAGCTGAACTCAAGAGGTGAGGTGAGAGTGACTGCCCTTGACATCAAGGCGGAATTTGACTGAGTATGGCATCAAGGAACCCTAGCAAAAATGGAGTGTGATGGAATACTCTCCACTTGCCTGGATGGGTGCAGCTCCAACAACACTCACGAAGCTCGACACCATCCAGGACAAAGCAGCCTGCTTGATTGGCACCCCATCCACAAACATTCACTCCCTCCACCACCGATGCACAGTGGCAGCAGTGTGTACCATCTACAAGATGCACTGCAGCAACGCACCAAGGCTTCTGAGACGGCACCTTCCAAACCCACGACCTCTACCAACTAGAAGGACAAGGGCAGCAAATGCATGGGAACACCACCACCTGCAAGCTCCCCTCCAAGTCACACACCATCCTGATTTGGAACTATTTCGCCGTTCCTTCATTGTCACTGGGTCAAAATCCTGGAACTCCCTTCCTAACAGCACTGAGGGTGTACCTACCTCACATGGACTGCAGTGGTTCAAGAAGGCAGCTCACCACCACCTTCTCAAGGGCAATTAGGGATGGGCAATAAATGCTGGTCTGGCCAGCGACGCCCACATCCCATGAATGAATAAAAAAAAGTTTACTGCTTTCTGTCTCCCTCCCTTTTTGACTAAAGGAGTTATGTTGGCTATTTTCCAATCTAATGGAACCTTCCTGAATCTAGGGAATTTTGGAAAATTAACACCAATGCATCTCACTAGCCACTTCTTTTAAGACCCTAGTTTGAAATCCATCAGGACCTGGGGACTTGTCAGCCCACAGCTCCCACAATTTGCTCAGTACCACTTCCCTGGTGATTGTAATTATCTTGAGTTCCTCCCTCCCTTCCATTTCCTGATTTTTCTGGAATGTTACTTGTCTCTTGTCTAGTGAAGACTGATGCAAAATACCTGTTCAATTCATCGTCTATCTCCTTATTTTCCCTTATTAATTCCCCAGACACACTTTCTACAGGACCAACACTCACTTTGTGAACTCTTCTTTTTTAAATATCTATAGAAACTCTTACTATCTGTTTTTCTATTTCTAGCTAGATTTCTCTCATACTTTAATTTTTTCCTCCTTATCAATCTATTTGTCATTCTTTGCTTTTTTTATATTCTGTCCAATCTTCTGACTTGCCACCTATCTTTGCGTAATTATATGCTTTTTCTTTAAGTTTGATACTATTCTAGTTAACCACGGATGGCGGGTCCACCCCTTGAAATTTTTCTTTCTCGTTGGAATGTATCTGTGTATTCTGAAATATCCCCTTAAATGTCTGCCACTGCATCTCTATTGACTTATCCCTTAACCTAATTTGCCAGTTCATTTTAGCTAGCTCTTTTTTCATGCCCTCATAATTCCCCTTATTTAAGTTATTTAATCACAAACATGAATCTTAAACATAAAGCCAATTACGTAGGCATGGGGGAGAACTGACCAAGGTAAATTGGGTAAATAGACAGTGGGAAACCTTTAAAGAAACAGTTCAAAATGTTCAATAAAAATACATTCCACTGAAAAACAAAAAACTCAGCAAGAAAGAACCACACCTGGCTCAGTCAGGAATTTAAGGATATTATTAGATTAAAGAAGATGCTTACGATGTTGCAAAAAAGAGTAACACGTCTGAAGATTGGGAATGTTTTAGAAACCAGCAAAGGGCCACCAAAAAGTTGGTAAAAAAGGAAAAAAAATGAGAGTAAACTAACCAGTAATATAAAGACAGATTGTAAGAGCTTTTATAGGTATATAACAAGTAAGAGAGTAGCGAAAGTAAATGTTGGCCCCTTAGGAGCAGAGACGGGAGAAATTATCATGGGGAATGAGGAAATGGCAGAGGCATTGAACAAATATTTTGTGTCTGGCTTCACAGTAGAATTCACAAGTTTTATACCAGAAATAAAGGGTAACCGAGGGGCTAATAAGAGTGAGGAAATTAATATCAGTAGAGTGAGGAAATTAATATCAGGTTGATGGGTAAATTGGCCATTATAAATTGCCCCTAGTATAGGTAGGTGGTAGGGAAATATAGGGACAGGTGGGGATATGGTAGGAATATGGGATTAGTGTAGGATTAGTAAAAATGGGTGGTTGATGGTCAGCATAGACTCGGTGGGCCGAAGGGCCTGTTTCAGTGCTGTATCTCTAAATAAAAATAAATAAATAAATAAAAAATTGTTGGAGAAACTTAAGGGACTAAAATCTGACAAATCCCCGGGACCTGATGGCCTACCCCCTCGGGTTCTAAAAGCAATAGCTGCAGAGATAGTGGATGCATTGGCTATAATTTTCCAAAATTCCTTCGATTCGGGAACATCCCTTCAGTTTGGAAGTTGGCAAATGTTACACCGCTTTTCAAGAAAGGAGAGAGAAGCGGAACTGCAGGCCAGTTAGCCTAACGTCAGTATTTGGGAAAATGCTGGAATCTGTTATTAAGGAATTCTTAACAATGCACTTAGAAAAACACAGTATGATTGGAACAAGTCAACATGGTTTTATTAAAGGGAAATCCTGTTTGACAAATTTATTAGAGTTTTTTGAGGATGTAACGAGTAGGGTAGATAAAGGGAAATCAGTCGATCTAGTTTTCCTGGATTTCCAAAAGGCATTCAATAAGGTGCCACACAAATAGGCAAGATAAAGGCTCATATTAGCGTGGATAGAGGATTGGTTAATGGACAGGAAACAAAGAGTGGGTATAAACAGAGCATTTTCAAGTTGGCAGGCAGTGAATAGTGGAGTGCTGCAAGGATCAGTGCTGCGACCTCAGCTATTTACAATTTATATTAATGACTTAGATGAAGAGACAGAGAATAATGTATCTAAGTTTTATGATGATACAAAAATAGGTGGAAAGGTAAGCTGTGGGGAGGATGCAGAGAGGCTTCAAAGAAATGTAGACAGGTTAAGTGAGTTTATTTATTTATTTATTTTTAATTTAGAGATACAGCACTGAAACAGGCCCTTCGGCCCACCGAGTCTGTGCCGACCTTCAACCTCCCATTTATACTAATCCCATATTCCTACCACATCCCCACCTGTCCCTATATTCCCCTACCACCTATCTATACTAGGGGCAATTTATAATGGCCAATTTACCTATTAACCTGCAAGTCTTTTGGTGGTGGGAGGAAACCGGAGCACCCGGAGGAAACCCACGCAGACACAGGGAGAACTTGCAAACTCCACACAAGCAGTACCCAGAATCGAACCCGGGTCCCTGGAGCTGTGAGGCTGCGGTGCTAACCACTGCGCCACTGTGCCGCCCTAGATGGCAACTAGTTGGCAGATGGAGTATAATGTAGGGAAGTGTGAAGTTATTCACTTTGGTCGTAAGAATAGAAAACCAGAAAAGTTTTTAAAAGGTGTGAAACTTGTAAGTGCTGCTGTTCAAAGAGACTTGGGTGTGCTAGTACAAGGAACGCAGAAGGTTAGCAGGTACAGCAAGCAATTAGGAAGGCAAATGGCATGTTGGCCTTTCTTGAAACGAGATTAGAGAACATGAATGAAAAAGCCTTGCTACAATTGTACAGGGTTTTGGTGAGACCACATCTGGAATACTGTGTGCAGTTTTGGTTTCCACTTTTAAGAAAAGATATACTTGCATTGGAGACAGTATAGCGAAGGTTTACTAAATTGGTCCCTTGGATGAGAGGCTGAGTAAATTGGACCTATATTCTCTGGAATTTAGAAGAATGAGGCAATCTCATTGAAACACAGAAGATTCTGAAGGGGCTGAATAGGGTAGACACTGAGAGATTGTTTCTGCTGGTCAGGGAAATTAAAACACAGAGACACAGTCTCAGGATAAGGGGCCAATCATTTAGGACTGAGATGAAGAGAAATTACTTCACTCAAAGGGTTGTGAATCTTTGGAATTCTCTACCCCAGAGGGTTGTGGATTCTCCATCGTTAAATGTATTTAAGTTGGGATACAGTTTTTTGGTCTCTCAGGGAATCAAGGGATAGGGCAGCTGGCAGGAAAGTGGAGTGAAGCCTAAGATCAGCCATGATCGTATTGAATGGCAAAGCAGACTCGATGGGCCATATGGTCTACTCCTGCTCTTAGTTCTTGTGTTTGTGAGTGCCACTAGGATCGGTGCTGGGGTCTCAACTGCTTACAATTTATATTAATGTCTTAGACGAAGAGACTGAGAGTAATGTATCCCTGTTTGTTGACAATACAAAGTTACGTGGGAATGTAAGCTGGGAGGAGGACACAAAGAGATAGAAAGAGACAGGTTAAGTGAGTGGGCAACAAGGTGGAAGATGGAGTTTAATGTGGGGAAGTGTGAGGTTATTCACTTTGTTAGTAAGAATAGAAAATCAGAATTTTTTTTAGAAGATGTGCAAGTTCTAAATGTTGATGTTCAAAGAGACTTCAATGTACTCTTACAATTAATACAGAAAATTAGCATGTGTGTACAGCGAGCAATTAGGAAGACAAATGTTAGCCTTTATTGCAAGGGGATTGGAGTACAAGAATAAAGAAGTTTTGCTATGGTTTTATAAGGCTTTGGTGAGACCATACCTGCAATACTGTGCACAGTTTTTCTCTCCATATTTAAGGAAGGATATACTTGCCTTGGAGGTAGTACAGCGAAGGTTCACTGGATTGGTTCCTGGGATGGAGTGTTGTCCAGTGATGAAAGGCCAGTTAAATTGGGCCTATTCTGTTTGGAGTTTAGTAGAATGAGAGGTGATCTCATTGAAATGTACAAGATTCTGAAAGGGTTTGACAGGGTAGACACTGAGAGGTTGTTTCCCCTGGCTGGGGAATCGAGAAAAAAGGGGCACAGCCTCAGGGTAAGAGATAGATCATTGAGGACTTTGAGGAGAAACTTCTTCACTCAAATGCCAAATTCCAGAAAGCTTGTTATGGAAGGATAATGCTGGAGCCTATATTTACTCAGTTTCACATTTATTGTGCAGAATAAAAGGATTACAAACATGCAGCTCCTCACTGAAAACCCTCCACCAGTCTCAGTCAGTGTTCGCTTATAAGTGCTGAAGTAAGACCCCAATTAACACCCTCCACCTACATATAATCAAACAATTGATACACAATTAACAGATAAACATCTGAGGCTTGCGAACCTTTGAAATTCTCTATCCTAGAGGATTGTGGGTGCTTCTTTGTTGAGATAGGCAGATATTTGGGGAGCAGGCAGGAAAGTGGAGTTGAGGCAGATGATCAATCACAATTGTATTGAATGGCAGAGTAGGTGAGGGCTATAAGGTCTACTCCTGCTCTGATTTGTTATGTTCTTATGTTCGCTTTACCTCCCCACCCCACCCCACATACACGCACACACATTGCAAACATATGCTCCAGAACTAGCCACGCCCCGAGCCAAGCTGTTCCAGTACAGCTCCAACACTGGCATCTACCCAACAATGTGGAAAATTGCCAGGTATGTCCTGTACACAAAAAGCAGGACAAATCCAACCCGGCCAATTACCGTCCCATCAGTCTACTCTCAGTCATCAGATAAGTAATGGAAGATGTCATCGACAGATCTATCAAACAGCACTTACTCATCAATAACCTGCTCACCTGTGTTCAGTTTGGGTTCTGCCAGGCCACTTGACTCCAGATGTCATTACAGTCTTGGTCCAAACATGGACAAAAGAGCTGAACTCAAGAGGTGAGGTGAGAGTGACTGCCCTTGACATCAAGGCAGCATTTGGCCGAGTATGGCATCAAGGAGCCCGAGCAAAACTGGAGTCAGTGGGAATTGGGGAAAGCTCTCCACTGGTTGGAGTCACACCTAGCACAAAGGAAGATGGTTGTGGTTGTTGAGGGCCACTCATCTCAGTTACAGGACATCGCTGCAGGAGTTCCTCAGGGAGGTGTCCCAGCCCCAACCATAGAGTCATAGAGTGATACAGCACTGAAACAGGCCCTTCGGCCCACCAAGTCTGTGCTGACCATCAACCACCCATTTATACTAATCCTACATTAATCCCATATTCCCTACCACATCCCCACCTTCCCTCAATTCTCCTACAACCTACACTGTGGGCAATTTATAATGGCCAATTTACCTATCAACCTGCAAGTCTTTGGCTGTGGGAGAAAACCAGAGCACCCGGCAGAAACCCACGCGGTCACAGGGAGAACTTGCAAACTCTGCACAGGCAGTACCACTGCGCCACTGTGCCGCCCTGTGCAAACAGGTTTACAGGTGAACAGATGTGCGAACCATCTTCAGCTGCTTCATCAATGACTTTCCCTCCATCATAAAGCCAGAAGTGGGAATGTTCGTTGATGATTGCAGAGTGTTCAGTTCATTTCGCAACTCCTCAGATACTGAAATAGTCCGTGCCCACATGCAGCAAGGCCTGGACAACATCCAGGCTTGGACTGATAAGTGGCAAATAACATTCGCACTACACAAGTGCCAGGCAATGACCATCTCAAACAAGAGAGAGAGTCGAGCCACCTCCCCTTGACATCTGACCGCATTATCATCGCCGAATCCCCCATCGTTAAGACAGCGGAGGTCACCATTGCTCAGAAACTTAACTGGACCAGGTGCATAAAGCCTGCAGCTATAAGAGCACATGAGAGGCTGGGTGTTTTGTGGTGAATGGCCCACCACCTGACTCCTCAAAGCCTGTCCACCCACATACAAGGCTCAAGGTGAGTGTCTCCACTTATCTGGATCAATGCAGATGCTAAAACACTCAAGAAGTTCCACACCATCTAGGACAAAGCAGCCTGCTTGATTGTCACCTCTTCCACCGTCTTAAACATTCACTTCCTTCAGCGCACAGTGGCAGCAGTGTGTACCATCTATAGATGCACTGCAGCAACTCACCAAACCTCCTTCGACAGCACCTTCCAAACCCATGACCTCAACTTCCTAGAAAGACAAGGGCAGTAGACACATGGGTACACCGCCTGTAGGTTTCTCTCCAAGTCACACACCACCCTAACATGGAAATATATAACTCTTTCTTCACTGTTGCTGGTCCAAAATCCTGGAACTGCCTCCTGAACAGCACTGTGGATGTAGCTACACTACACGAACTGCAGCAGTTTAAGAAGGTGGATCACCACCACCTTCTCGAGGACAATTAGGGTTGGGGAATAAATGCTGGCCTTGCTGGCGTGACCACATTCCATGAACAAATAATAAAAATAAATAATTTAAAGGCTCTTGTCTGTTTGGGATGAGCGCTTCTCATCTGCTCTGCGGAGGCTCCTGGAAATGTTTGTGAAATGCAAGGAAGGTAGTGGCCCAGACCACTCGAACTTCCTTTGCTGAACTTCCAGAACCAGCAGAAACAGGGTGTTAAAACCAGCCTGGATAGAAAGTGCATAAAGATCTCTCCATTTTCTTTGACAGACTGGGTGGGTCAGATATGCTGTGGGATACTCTCTGGGCTGAAGGACTCCTGTATCTAGTTTTGTGACACTCCAATAATTTAAGTTAACAAGGGACAAAACCCTGCAGCTCTTGAAAAAACCCCACACAAGTTGACCAAAAAAGTGAGATTGATTAAAAGAAGAAGCTGCTTTTTGTGATAGACATGTTGGTGACAGAATAGTGGAGTTATAAATTCTACCTTTCTGCTTAACAGGAACACAGCTGTCTGCGAATAAAGATTCTGGGAGACTGCTACTACGCTGTTTCAGGACTGCCTGAACCACGCGATGATCATGCCCACTGCTGCGTGGAACTGGGCCTGGGGATGATCCGAGCAATTCGGTAAGAAAGCAGATCAACATCCACTGCATGGCCACTTCACTCTGGTATCTGTATTATGTCTGACTTGGTACAGTTACTGGAAACTCAACTTGTACTGTTTTAAACAAGAATCATGAATTTCTTTTGTTTCTCAGAATCACAGAATTGTTACAGTGCAGAAGGAGGCCATTCGGCCCATCATGTCTACACCTGCTCGCTGAAAGAGCAATTCCCTCAGTTCCATTCCCCTGCCTTCTCCCTATAACCCTGCACATTCTTCCTTTTCATATAACTGTCCAAGTCCCTTTTGAATGCTTCAATTGAACCTGCCTCCACCACGTTCTCAGGCAGCTCATTCCAGACCTTAACCACTCGCTGTGTGAAAAAGTTTTTCCTCATGTCACTTTTACTTCTCTTACAAAATACTTTAAATCTGTGCCCTCTTGTTCTCAGTCCTTTCACGAGTGGGAACAGTTTCTCTCTATCTACTCTGTCCAGACCCCTCATGATTTTGAATACCTCTATCAAATCACCTCTCAGCCTTCTCCAAGGAAAACAGTCCTAACTTCTCCAATCTGTCTTCATATCTGAAATTCCTCATCCCTGGAACCATTCTCGTGAATCTTTTCTGCACTCTCTCCAATGCCCTCACGTCTTTTCTCAAGTGTGGCGCCCAGAATTGGATGCAATACACCAGCTGAGGATGACCTAGTGTCTTATACAAGTTCAACATAACTTCCTTGCTCTTGTGCTCTATGCCCCTATTAATAAAGCCCAGGATACTGTATGCTTTATTAACCGCTCTCTCAACCCATCCTGCCACCTTTAATGACTTATACACATATACACCCAGTTCCCTCTGCTCCTGCACCCCCTTTAGAATTGTACCCTTTATTTTATATTGTCTCGCCATGTTCTTCCGACCAAAATGAATCACCTCACATTTCTTTGCATTGCATGTCATCTGCCACCTGTCTGCCCATTCCACCAACTCCTTTTGGAGTTCTACACAATCCTCCTCACAGTTCACAATGCTGCCAAGTTTCGTATCATTTGCAAACTTTGAAATTGTGCCCTGTACAGCAAGATGTAGGTCATTAATATATATCAGGAAAAACACTGATTCCTGGGGAACTCCACTACAAACCTTCCTGCAGCCCGGAAAACATCCATTAACCACTATTCTTTGTTTCCTGTCACTCAGCCAGTTTCGTATCCATGTTGCTACCGTCCTTTTTATTCCATGAGCTATAATCTTGCTCACAAGTCTGTTGTGTGATACTGTATCAAACGTCTTTTGAAAGTCCATGTACACCACATCAACAACATTGTCCTCACCAACCCTCTCTGTTACCTCCTCAAAAAACTCCAGCAAGTTAGTTAAACATCATTTTCCTTTAAGAAATCCATGCTGGTTTTCCTTAATTAACTCACATTTGTCCATGTGACTTGATTTTGTCACGAATTTATCTTTTCGAGAGGTTTTCCGACCACCCGAAGTTAAACTGACTAGCCTGTAGTTGCTGGGCTTATCCTTACAGCCTTTTTTGAACAAGGGTGTAATGTTTGCAATTCTCCAGTCCTCTGGCACCACCCCTGAGTCTAAGGAGGACTGAAAAATTATGGCCAGTGCCTTTGCGAATTCCATCCTCATTTCCCTCAGTATCCTTGGATGCATCTCATCGGCCCTGGTGTTTTATCCAATTTAAGTTCAGCCAGTCTGTCTAATACTTCCTCTTTATCAGTTTTAAACACCTCTAGTGTCTGACTTATCTCCTCTTTCAATGTTGTCTGGGTTATTTAATACCTCAGCGACAGCCTCTGCCTCCATGTGTAAATCCCCTTTCTGGTCTCTAATCAGCCCCACTCCTCCTTTTACAACCGTTTTACTATTTATATGCCTCTACAAAACTTTGGGATTTCCTTTAATGCGAGCTGCCAGTCTCCTCTCATGCTTTCTCTTTGCTTCATTTATTTGCTTTTTCACTTCTCATTTGGACCTTCTATATTCAGCCTGGTTCTCAATAGTATTTTCTACCTGGCATTTTTCTTAAGCACACTTTTTCTTCTTTATCTTAATCTTTACTTCTTTTGTCATCCAGGGAGTTCTGGATTTGTTTGCTCTACTTTTCCCCTTCGAGTGTACAAACCTTGACTGTGCCCGAACTATCTCTTCTTTGAAGGTAGCCCATTGTTCATCTACTGGTTTTCCTGCCAGTTTTTGACTCCAATTTATTCACCCCAGCTCCATTCTTACCTCATTGAAGTTGGCCTTCCCCCAGTTAATTATTCTTACCCTGGATTGTTCTTTGTCCTTTTCCATAGTTAGCCTAAATCTTATGATACAGTGTCCTCGAAATGCTCCTCGACTGATACTTGATCCACTTGGCCCACCGCTTCCCAAGAATCAGGTCTAGCAGTGCCTCCTTTCTTGTTGGACGAGCAACATGCTGTTGTAGAAACTGTTCCTGAAAACACTCAAAGAACAAAGAACAAAGAACAGTACAGCACAGGAACAGGCCATTCGGCCCTCCAAGCCTGTGCCGATCTTGATGCCTGCCTAAACTAACACCTTCTGCAGTTCCGGGGCCCATATCCCTCTATTCCCTTCCTATTCATATATTTGTCAAGATGTCTCTTAAACGTCGCTATCGTACCTGCTTCCACCACCTCCCCTGGCAGCAAGTTCCAGGCACTCACCACCCTCTGTGCAAAAAAAACTTGCCTCGCACATCCCCTCCAAACTTTGCCCATTGCACCTTAAACCTATGTCCCCTCATAACTGACTCTTGCACCCTGGGAAAAAGCTTCTGACTATCCACTCTGTCCATGTCACTCATAACTTTGTAAACCTCTATCATGTCGCCCCTCCACCTCCGTTGTTCCAATGAAAACAATCCGAGTTTTTCCAACCTCTCCTCATAGCTAATGCCCTCCAGACCAGGCAACATCCTGGTAAACCTTCTCTGTACCCTCTCCAAAGCCTCCACGTCCTTCTGGTAGTGTGGCGACCAGATTTGCACGCAATATTCTAAGTGTGGCCTAACTAAGGTTCTGTACAGCTGCAACATGACTTGCCAATTTTTATACTCTATGCCCCGACCGATGAAGGCAAGCATGCCGTATGCCTTCTTGACTACCTTATCCACCTGCGTTGCCACTTTCAGTGACCTGTGGACCTGTACGCCCAGATCTCTCTGCCTGTCAATACTCCTAAGGGTTCTGCCATTTACTGTATACCTCCCACCTGCATTAGACCTTCCAAAATGCATTACCTCACATTTGTCCGGATTAAACTCCATCTGCCATTTCTCCGCCCAAGTCTCCAACTGATCCATATCCTGCTGTATCCTCTGACAATCCTCATCATTATCCGCAACTCCACCAACCTTTGTGTCGTCCGCAAACTTACTAATCAGACCAGCTACATTTTCCTCCAAATCATTTATATATACTACAAAGAGCAAAGGTCCCAGCACTGATCCCTGTGGAACACCACTAGTCACATCCCTCCATTCAGAAAAACACCCATCCACTGATACCCTCTGTCTTCTATGACTGAGCCAGTTCTGTATCCATATTGCCAGCTCACCTCTGATCCCGTGTGACTTCACCTTTTGCACCAGTCTGCCATGCGGGACCTTGTCAAAGGCTTTACTAAAGTCCATATAAATAACATCCACTGCCCTTCCCTCATCAATCATCTTCATCACTTCCTCAAAAAACTCAATCAAATTAGTGAGACACGACCTCCCCTTCACAAAACCATGCTGTTTCTCGCTAATATGTTTGTTTCCAAATGGGAGTAAATCCTGTCCCGAATAATCCTCTCTAATAATTTCTTTACCACTGACGTAAGGCTCACCGGCCTATAATTTCCTGGATTATCCTTGCCACCCTTCTTAAACAGAGGAACAACATTGGCTATTCCCCAGTCCTCTGGGACCTCACCTGTAGCCAATGAGGATGCAAAGATTTCTGTCAAGGCCCCAGCAATTTCTTCCCTTGCCTCCCTCAATATTCTAGAGTAGATCCCATCAGCCCCTGGGGACTTATCTACCTTAATGCTGTGCAAGACACCCAACACCTCCTCCTTTTTGATAATGAGATGACTGCGACTATCTACACTCCTGTGCTCATCATCCACCAAGTCCTTCTCCTTGGTGAATACTGATGCAAAGTACTCATTTAGTACCTCGCCCACTTCCTCTGGCTCCACACATAGATTCCCATCTCTGTCCTTGAGTGGGCCAACCATTTCCCTGGTGACCCTCTTGCTCTTTATATATGTATAAAAAGCCTTGGGATTTTCCTTAATCCTGTTTGCCAATGACTTTTCATGACCCCTTTTAGCCCTCCTAACTCCTTGCTTAAGTTCCTTCCTCCTGTCTTTATATTCCTCAAGTGCTTCATCTGTTCCTAGCCTTCCAGCCCTTACAAATGCTTCCTTTTTCTTTTTGACTAGGCTCACAATATCCCATGTTATCCAAGGTTCCCGAAACTTGCCAAACTTGTCTTTCTTCCTCACAGGAACATGCTGGTCCTGGATTCTAATCAGCTGACGTTTGAAAGACTCCCACATGTCAGATATTGATTTACCCTCAAACAGCCGCCCCCAATCTAAATTCTTCAGTTCCTGCCTAATATTGTTATAATTAGCCTTCCCCCAATTTAGCACCTTCTCCCGAGGACTACTCTTATCCTTATCCACAAGTACCTTAAAACTTATGGAATTATGGTCACTGCCCCCAAAATGCTCCCCCACTGAAACTTCGACCAGCTGTCCGGGCTCATTCCCCAATACCAGGTCCAGAATGGCCACATCCCTAGTTGGACTATCTACATACTGTTTCAAGAAGCCCTCCTGGATGCTCCTCACATATTCTGCCCCATCCAAGCCCCTAGCACTAAGTGAGTCCCAGTCAATATAGGGGAAGTTAAAATCATCCACCACAACAACCCTGTTGCTTTTACATCTTTCCAAAATCTGTTGACATATCTGCTCCTCTACCTCCTGCTGGCTGCATGACCTCTCTGAGGTGTCCTCCCGCAGTACAACTGTGATATTCTCCTGAACCAGTAATGCAACTCCCCCACCCCTTTTACATTCCCCTCTATCCTGCCTGAAGCTTCTAAATCCTGGAACATTTAGCTGCCAATCCTGCCCTTCCCTCAACAAAGTCTCTGTAATAGCAACAACATCATATTTCCAAGTACTAATCCAAGCTCTAAGTTCATCTGCCTTACCTGTTATACTTCTCGCATTGAAACAAATGCACTTCAGACCACCAGTCCCGCTGTGCTCGGCAACATCTCCCTGCCTGCTCTTCCTCTTAGTCCTACTGGCCTTATTTACTATGTCCTCCTCATTTACTTCACTAGCTGTCCTACTGCTCTGGTTCCCACCCCCCTGCCACACTAGTTTAAACCCTCCCAAGTGACGCTAGCAAACCTTGCAGCCAGGATATTAGTGCCCCTCCAGTTTAGATGCAACCCGTCCTTCTTGTACAGGTCCCATCTGTCCCTGAAGAGAGCCCAATGGTCCAGATATCTGAAACCCTCCCTTCTACACCAGCTGCTCAGCCACCTGTTTAGCTGCACTATCTTCCTATTTCTAGCCTCACTGGCACGTGGCACAGGGAGTAATCCCGAGATTACGACCCTAGAGGTCCTGTCCTTTAACTTTCCACCTAACTCCCTAATCTCCCCCTGCAGGACCTCGTCACTCTTCCTGCCTATGTCATTGGTACCGATGTGTACCACAACGTCTGGCTGTTCACCCTCCCCCTTCAGAATGCCCTCTGTCCGTTCAGAGACATCCTTGACCCTGGCAACAGGGAGGCAACATACCATCCTGGAGTCTCTTTAACGTCCACAGAAGCCCCTATCTGTGCCCCTGACTATAGAGTCCCCTATAACTATTGCTCTTCAGCGCTTTGTCCCTCCCTGCTGAACAACAGTGCCAGCCGTGGTGCCACTGCTCTGGCTGCTGCTGTTGTTTTCCCCTGATAGGCCATCCCCCCCAACAGTATCCAAAACGGTATACTTGTTAGAGAGGGGGATAGCCACAGGGGATTCCTGCACTGACTGCCTGCCCCTTCTAGCGGTCACCCATCTATCTGCCTGCATCTTGGGTGTAACCACTTCTCTAAAACTCCTGTCTATGACGCTTTCCGCCACCTGCATGCTCCTAAGTGTATCCAGTTGCCGCTCCAACTGATCCATGCGGTCTGTGAGGAGCTGCAACTGGGTACACTTCCTGCAGATGTAGACGTCCGGAACGCTGGAAGCGTCACAGACCTCCCACATCTCACAGGTGAAGCACTTCACCCCTCTAACTGACATTTCTAGCACTAATTAGTTAATTAATATAAAATAAATCCGTACTAAATTGTTATAATTAACTATATGGTCCCTCGTGCTAGATTTCTACTATAAATATTAAATGCTAACTAAATACAGTAATCTCCTCCCTCTGGTTTAGTTACTCTACTTATTAATTAGTTAATTAGTGTTTTTATCAATTTTTATCAGTTTTATTTTCAAATTCGGTCCAGATTCCCTACCAGCCAATCAGAAACTCTTGCCCTTCACTGCCCTTTACACTACTATTATCCCAGTCTATATTTGGATCATTAAAGTCCCTCATTATAACTACCCTATAATTTTTGCACCTCTCTGTAATTTCCTTGCAAATTTGTTGCTCCAAGTCCGTCCCACTTAGCTGGTATCCTGTAGACAACACTGAGCAATGTAACTGCACCATTTCTGTTAGTTAGCACTAGATAAATAGATTCTGTCCTCGACCCCTCCTGGGCATCCTTTTTCTCCAACACTGCAATGCTCTCCTCAATCAATACTGCCACCCCTCCCCCCTTTTCCCTTTCCTAACTTTCCTGAACACCTTGTATTCAGGAGTATTTAACACCCAGTCCTGCCCTTCTTTGAGCCAGGTCTCTGTTGTATCCACAACATCATATTTCCACATGTCAATCTCTGCCTGTACCTCACCAGTCTTATTAACCACACTCATTCACAAACATGCACATTAACCCTGATTCAGACTTTATTACTTTCTCCCTTACTCTGACCCCACCTAATAATGTACTATTCCCTACTCTTGTGCTATCTACCTTCCCCAGTATTCTGTGCACCTTGGTATTCCTCTCTGATACTAGCTAATGGTTCCCACACCCCTGACAAGTTAGCAGTTTAGCTTCCCTCCAATCTGAGCTCCCTCTCAGGTTCCCATCCCCCTGACAATTTAATTTAAACTCTTCCCAACAACACTGGCAAATCTCCCTGGAAGGATATTCATCCCAGTCCTGTTAAGCTGCAACCTGTCCATCTTGTACAGGTGCCACCTGCCCCAGAACTGGTCCCAATGTCTCAGAAATCTGATGCCCTCCCTCCTACACCAGTTCTCCAGCCATCTGTTCAATCGATCAATTCTCCTATTCCTATGCTCACTAGCACATGACACTGGGAGTAATCCTGAGATTACTGCTTTTGAGGACCTTCTTTTTAATTTCCTTCCTAGCTCCCTAAAATCTGCTTTCAGGACCTCATCTCTCTTCCTACCTGTGTCATTGCTACCAATGTGGACCACGACCTCTGGCTGTTCACCCTCCCCCAGAAGGATGTCCTGCAGCCGCTTCGTGACATCCTTGACCCTGGCACCAGGGAGGCAACACACCATCCTGGAATCATGTTTACTGCCGCAGTAACGCCTGTCTAATCCCCTAACTGATGAATCCCCTATCATTATTGCCCTTCCACTCTTCTTCTTCCCCTCATGTGCAGCTGATCCACCTGTGCCTGTTTAAGTTTAAATAAGCCATTCTGTTACACGGTAGAAGTTATAAATTGGGAATAAAAGAAATGGAAAGGATTTGCATTTCTGTAGCTCCTTTTACCACCTCAGAAAGTCCAAAAGCATTTTAAAGTCAATGAAGTACATTTGAAGTGTAGTTACTGTTGAGATTTCGGAAATGTGGTAGCTGATGTGTGCTGAACAAGGTCCTGCAAACAGCAAAGAAATAAATGACAAGATAATGTGTTTCAGTAATGTGGACTGAGGGATAAATGTTGGCCACAACACCAGGAAAAACTTTCTCTGCTCTTCTTCGAAGAGTACCAGAGGATATTTTATGTCCACCTGAGAGAGTAGATGGCACCTCCAACAGTGCAGCACTCCCTCAGTACTGCACTGAAGTGTCAGCAAGGGTTATGGGCTCAAGTTTCTGCAGTGGGACTTGAACCCATTGACCTTCTGAGTCGGGTGATGATATTTCCAATTGCCAATGGCATCCTTCACCGACCCCATCAGATATCATGGGGTCAGCTCATTTGCTTATTATACACAGAAAACGTCCCATGTAAGATAGGAGCACATTTGCTGTGGCGAGGATGCAGTTACAGGATTTAATTTAGTGACAGCAGCTTTCTGCAGGGAATGTAAATAAGTTACTGGGGGAATCATCATGCCTCATTTCCAAGTCTAGGACGATGGTATCAATGCCCAGCACTGGCAGAGCAACCCAATACCATTCTCAGGAAACTGGCAGGAGGCCAAAGTGGCCAAATCCACAACTTTTTGTGATGCAACACCCCCCAGCTCCTCACAGGTGTTAGTGCAATGGAGGAAAGACCGCCTACCAGACTCAGAGGCTGGAAGTCAGTGAAAGGAGTTGCCATGGGCAGGTGGATGGAAGTGATGCTGACAAGGGCGGGCAAGGTTTGAAAACTGATTTCTCTCTTTCACTTCATGGGATCCTCCAAAACTGATCACCTTCACTCCTTAAATGGAATGTCAAATCATCCTCTAACCAATCAACCAAATCAAAGCCTCTTTCAGTGGAGATTGGTGGTAGACAATAAAGCAACCAGTAGGAGGAGGAGGCTGCAGTCCTGTCCTCGACCATGGTGGAGCCCAGAAAGTGGGTACAATATATGAGGCAGAAGTGTTTACAAATGTCTTCATCCAGCTCTGGCTCCTTCCAAGGTCCCCACCATGATTGATTCCAGTTCACTTCATGTGACATTAAGAAGCAGCAGAATGCACTAGACACAGTAAAGGCTTAGCACTCAGACCACATCTTAGCTGTAGTGTTAGATCTGATGTTCCAATACAGCAATGACACTGAGATCTACTCAAGAATATGGAAGATTGCACACGTATGTCCTATCCAGTAGAAATCTAACCTCCTTCCAATCATCAGTAAAGTGATGGCAGTAGTCCTCAATTGTGCCACCTACTCAGGAGCTCAAGCAATTTTTTTTTCATGCAGCAAGTTGTTGTGATCTGGAATGTACTGCCTGAAATAGTGAGAAAGCAGATTCAATAGTAACTTTACATTAGATTAGATTAGATTAGAGATACAGCACTGAAACATCTACTGCTGAAACTCTCCATACTTCTATTATCTCCAGACTCGTCTATTCCAATGCTCCCCTGGCCAGCCGCCAACCTTCCACCCTCTGTAAACTTCAGCTAATCCAAAACTCAGCTGCCAGTGACCTAAGTTGCATCATCCCATTCATCCATCACCATGCGTTCATTGACCTAGATTGTTCCCTTGTCTGGCAGTTCCTCAAATTTTCAATTCTCATTTTTGTTTTCAAATTGCTTCCTGTCTCTGTAATCTCCTCTGTGCCCCTCTAATTTGGAGGATGGTTGGTGCTTCCCAGTTCTCATAAGGAAGGTTTTGTTTGTATAAGGATTCACGGATTTAATTAGCATTAGCTTTATCGGCTTACCAGAGTTCAGTCTGTCTACTAACTCTACTTTGAGGGCACATTTAATAACTACTTGCATTTATATAACATCTTTCACATAATAAAACATCCCAGGATGTTTCTCAGGATCGTTATCAGACAAAAATTGACATCAAGCCACATAACACCGAGTCATTTATGGCGCAAAAGGAGGCCATTCAACCCATCAAGTCCATGCTGGCTCTTCACGAAGTTATCCTGTCATTCCCACTCCCGGCTTGATTCCCCGTAGCCCTGCAAATCTATTTTTCTCAGGTGACCATCCAACTTGCTCTTGAAGTCATTGATTGTCTCCACTTCCACCAACCTTGTGGGCAGCGAGTTCCAGGTCATTACCACCCGCTGTATAAAAAATTGCTTCCTCACATCCCCCCCTCATATCTTACGCAAAACCTTCAATCTGTGTCCCCTCGTCCTTGTACCATTTGTTAATGGGAACAGCTTTTCCTTGTTTAACTTATCTAAGCCTGTCATAATCTTGTACATTTCTATTAAATCTCCACTCAATCTCCTTTGTTCTAAGGAGAACAAACCTAGCTTTTCCAACCTAACCTTGTAACTAAAATCTTCCATCCCTGGACCCATTCTGGTAGATCTCTTCCGCACCCTCTCAAGGACCCTCACATCCTTCCTAAAGTGTGGTGACCAGAACTGAATGCAACACTCTAGTTGGGGCCCAAGCAGAGCTCTACAGAGGTTCAGCATAACCTCCCTGCTTTTGTACTCAATGCCTCCATTGATGGTCCAAGTTCCCATGTGCTTTACTAACCACTCTCTCAATATGTCCTGCCAGGTTCCTCTGTTCCTGCACACTCTTTAGAACTATGCCATTAAGTATATATTGCCTCCCCCTCTTCCTTCTCCATATTAAATTCCATCTGCCCATTCTGCTAGTCTATCTATGTCCTGTTCCAGGCGGTTCATGTCATCCTCACTGTTTGCCACACCTCCAAGTTTGGTGTCATCAGCAAATTTTGAGATTCTACTCTGTATTCCAAGATCCAACTCATTTATGTATATCAGAAAATGCAACAACAACTACTTAGATGTATATAGCTCCTTTAACATAACAGAACGTCCCAAGGTGCTTCACAGGAGCTTTATAAAGCAAAATTAGGCAGAGCCACATAAGGCGACATGAGAGCAGATGGCCAGAAACCTGATCAAATAGGTAGATTTTAAGGAGCGTGTAAAAGAAAAAAAAAAGAAAGGTAGGGAGGAGAAGAGGTTTAGAGACGGAATCTTGGAGCTTGGGGCCCAGGCAGCTGGCGGCACGGCTGCCAATATTGAAACAGTTAAAATCAAGGATGCTCAAGAGGCCAGATTTAGATGAGCACAGATATCGAGGATTGTGAGGCTGGAGGTGATCACAGAGATATGGAGGGGCGAGGCCATGGGTGGATTTGAAAACAAGGATATGAATTTTGTAATCAAGGCTTTGCTTGACCAGGAGCCCATATAGGTCAGCGACTACAAGGGTGGTAGGTGAATGGGACTTGGTGTGAGTAAAACAAGGGCAACCCAGTATTGGATGGCACCAGTTTGTGGAGGGTAGAATGTGGGAGGAGAGCAGTGCAATAGTTAAGAGGTAACACAGGCATGAATGAGAGTTTCAGTAGCAGATGAACTGTGGTAGGGCGACGTTCTGGAGATGGGAATAGGCGGTCTTAATGATGGCGCTGGTTAGATGGCTGGAAGCACATTTCCGGATCAAACATGACACCGAGATCCTGAACAGTCTGGTTTCATCTCAGACAGTTACCAGTAGCTAGGGAATGCATTTTGGAGTGGGAACTGAAAACAATGCTTTCAGTCTTCAAATATAATTGGAGGAAACCTTCTGCTCATCCAGTACTGAATGTAGGATAAGCTGTCTGATAACTCAGCAACAGTGGAGAGAGGGAGAGAGTGTGAGTGGAGAGAGAGTGGGAGAGTGGAGAGAGAGAGAGATTGGGAGAGTGCAGAGAGAGAGAGCGTGGAGAGAGAAAGTGAGTGGAGAGAGAGTGTGTGGAGAGAGAGAGTGGGAGAGTGGAGAGAGAGAGATTGGGAGAGTGCAGAGAGAGAGAGAGCGTGGAGAGAGAAAGTGAGAGATTGGAGAGAGAGAGAGTGAGAGATTGGAGAGGGAGAGAGAGATTGGAGAGAGAGAGAGAGTGAGTGGAGAGAGTGAGCAGCGAGAGAGTGGGTGAGTGGAGAGAGAGAGAGTGGGAGAGAGAGAGAGCGGGAGAGTGGGTAGAGAGCGGGAGAGTGGTGAGAGAGAGCGGGAGATTGAAGAGAGGGAGAGAGATTGGAGAGCGAGAGAGAAAGAGATTGGAGAGAGAGAGATTGGAGAGAGAGAGAGATTGGAGAGTGGAGAGTGAGGGTGGGAGAGTGGAGAGAGTGAGGGTGGGAGAGTGAGGGTGGGAGAGTGGAGAGAGTGAGGGAGGAAGAGTGAGTGGAGAGAGTGAGAGTGATTGAGTGGAGAGTAAGGGAGAGAGTGATTGGAGGTAGAGAGTGATTGGAGGGAGAGAGAGAGTGAGTGGAGAGAGAACGAGTAAGTAGAGAGAGAGAGAGAGAGTGAGTGGAGAGAGAGAGAGAGAACGAGTGAGTGTGGAGAGAGAGAGAGAGTGAGTGTGGAGAGAGAGAGAGAGAGAGAGAGTGAGTGTGGAGAGAGAGAGAGAGAGAGAGAGTGAGTGTGGAGAGAGAGAGAGAGAGAGAGAGAGTGAGTGTGGAGAGAGAGAGAGAGTGAGTGGAGAGAGAGAGTGAGTGGAGAGAGAGAGAGTGAGAGAGAGAGAGTGAGAGAGAGAGGGTGAGTGAAGAGAAAGAGTGAGTGGAGAGAGAGATGAAGAGTGAGTGGAGAGAGTGAGAGTGAGTGGAGAGAGTGAGAGTGAGTGGAGAGAGTGAGAGTGAGTGGAGAGAGATGGGAAGAGAGAGTGAGTGGAGAGAGAGAGTGTGGGGAGAGAGTGAGTGGAGAGGGAGCGAGTGAGTAGAGAGGGAGAGAGTGAGAGGAGAGAGAGAGAGTGAGTGAGTGGAGAGTGAGTGAGTGGAGAGTGAGTGAGAGAGTGATTGGAGGGAGAGAGTGAGTGGAGGGGGAGAGAGAGAGAGCGCTGAGTGGAGAGAGAGAGAGAGAGTGGAGAGAGAGAGAGTGAGTGGAGAGAGAGCGGAAGAGTGAGTGGAGAGAGGAAGAGAGTGTAGGGAGAGCGAGTGAGTGGAGCGAGTGAGAATGAGTGGAGAGAGTGAGAGTGAGAGGAGAGAGTGATGGTGAGTGGAGAGTGATGGTGAGTGGAGAGTGAGGGTGAGTGGAGGTTGAGAGTGTGGGTGAGTAGAGAGTGAGAGTGTGTGAGTGGCGAGTGAGAGAGAGTGATTGGAGAGAGAGAGAGAGAGAGAGAGATAGTGGGTGGAGAGAGAGAGAGAGCGCGTGAGTGGAGAGAGTAGTGAGAGTGGTGAGAGAGAGAGAGAGTGGTGAGAGAGAGAGAGAGTGGAGAGAGAGAGAGAGAGTAGAGAGAGAGAGTGAGTGAATGGAGAGAGAAAGTGAGTGGAGAGAGAGAGTGAGTGGAGAGAGAAAGTGAATGGAGGGAGAGAGAGAGTGAGTGAGTGGAGAGAGAAAGTTAGTGTGAAGAGAGAGAAAGTGAGTGGAGAGAGAGAGAGAACGTGAGTGGAGAGAGAGAGAGAACGTGAGTGGAGAGAGAGAGAGAACGTGAATGGGGAGAGAGAGAGAGTGAGTGGGGAGAGAGAGAGTGAGTGAGTGAAGAGAGAGTGAGAGAGAGAGTGAGTGGAGAGAGAGAGAGTGAATGTAGAACTGAGACAGGATTTATATGCATCTGGAAAGGCAAGGTTTGATTAGGGATAGTCAGCATGGCTTTGTGCGTGGGAAATCATGTCTCATGAATTTGATTGAGTTTTTTGAGGAGGTGACCAAGAGGATTGACGAGGGCAGGGCGATGGACGTTGTCTACATGGACTTTAGCAAGGCCTTTAACAAGGTCCCGTATGGTCGGCTGGTTCAGAAGTTTCGAACACATGGGATCCAGGGTGAGCTAGAAAATTGGATACAAAATTGGCTTGGTGATAGGAGGCAGAGGGTGGTAGTGGAGGGTTGTTTTTCAGATTGGAGGCCGGTGACCAGTGGTGTGCCGTAGGGATCGGTGCTGGGCCTTCTGTTGTTTGTCACATATATTAATGACTTGGATGTGAATGTAAGGGGCATGATTAGTAAGTTTGCAGATGACACCAAAATTGGTGGTATAGTGGACAGTGAAGAAGGTTGTCTCAGGTTACGACAGGATATAGATAAACTGGGAAAGTGGGCAAGGGATTGGCAAATGGAATTTAACGCAGACAAGTGCGAAGTGATGCGTTTTGGGAAGTTAAACCAGGACAGGACATATAGTGAATGGCAGGGCCCTGGGGAGTGTTGTTGAGCAGAAAGACCTTGGGGTGCAAGTACATAGTTCCCTGAAAGTGGCAACACAGGTAGACAGGGTGGTGAAGAAGGTGTATGGCATGCTTGCCGTTATCGGCCGAGGCATTGAGTACAAGAGTTGGGACGTCATGTTACAGTTGTACACAACGTTGGTTAGGCTGCATTTGGAGTACTGTGTGCAGTTCTGGTCGCCGCACTGCAGGAAAGATGTGTTTAAGCTAGAGAGGGTGCAGAAAAGATTCACAAGGCTCTTTCCTGGTTTGGAGGGCTTGAGTTATAAAGAGAGATTGGATAGGCTGGGTCTGTTTTCCCTGGAACGAAGGAGGCTGAGAAGGGACATGATAGAGGTATATAAAATTATGAGAGGCATAGATAGGGTAGATTGCCAGAGTCTGTTTCCCATGGTAGGGGGTGACTAAAACTAGAGGGCATAGATGTAAGGTGAGAGAGAGGAGGTTTAAAGGTGATCAAAGGGGTAAATTTTTCACACAAAGAATAGTGGGTATCTGGAATGAGCTGCCAGAGGAGGTGGTGGAGGCAGGAACAGTAGCAACGTTTAAGAGGCATCTGGACAGGCACTTGAATGAGCAAGGCATAGAGGGATATGGAATTAATGCAGGCAGGTGGGATTAGTATAGATAGGCTTTATGGTCAGCATGGACACGGTGGGCCGAAGGGCCTGTTTCTATGCTGTACGACTCTATGACTCTACTGAATGTAGGATAAGCAGTCTAATAATTCAGGAACAGTGGAGGATTTAGAGAGAGTGAGTGGAGAGAGAGAGAGAGAGTGAGTGGAGAGAGAGAGAGTGAGTGGAGAGAGAGAGAGAGAGTGAGTGGAGAGAGAGAGAGAGAGAGTGAGTGGAGAGAGAGAGAGAGAGAGTGAGTGGAGAGAGAGAGAGAGAGAGTGAGTGGAGTGAGAGAGTGAGTGGAGAGAGAGAGAGAGGAGTGAGAGAGTGAGTGGAGAGAGAGAGAGAGAGTGAGTGGAGAGAGAGAGAGAGTGAGTGGAGAGAGAGAGAGAGAGTGAGTGGAGAGAGAGAGAGAGAGTGAGTGGAGAGAGAGAGAGAGAGTGAGTGGAGAGAGAGAGTGAGTGGAGAGAGAGAGAGAGAGTGAGTGGAGAGAGAGAGTGAGTGGAGAGAGAGAGAGAGAGTGAGTGGAGAGAGAGAGAGTGAGTGGAGAGAGAGAGAGAGAGAGTGAGTGGAGAGAGAGAGTGAGTGGAGAGAGAGAGTGAATGTAGTACTGAATGTAGGATAAGCAGGTTGATAATTCAGGAACACTGGAGGATTCAGGGAGGTGGTGCTGAGGTGTTAGCAACATTCATGTTAAAAATAACAGTTTTCAATTGGTGTCGCTGAAGGGCAGCATGTAGATGAGAAATGTGAGGGGGCCAAGGATTGATCTTGGGCGACACCAGATGGAAGAGCGTGGGAGTAGGAAAGAAGCTATTGCAGGTGATGCTCTGGCTATGATTAAATAGATAAGAACGGAACCAGGTGAGTGTAGTTCCGCCCAGCTGGACGACAGTGGAGAGGTGTTAGAGGAGGACGGTGTGGTGAACTGTGTCAAAGGCTGCAGACAGGTAGACAAGGAAAAGGAGGGTTAGTTTACCTTTGTCACAGTCACGCAGGATGTCATTTTTTACTTTGAGAAATGTGGTTTTGGTTCCGTGGTCGGGGCGGAAACCTGATTGGAGGGATTCAGACATGGAGCCCTGGAGATATTAGGACAGGTGAGGTTGGTTTTAAAGCAAGGCGAGAGGAATAGAGAGGCGGAGACAGTTTGGGCTTCAGCATCTGAAGGCACGTCTGCCAATAGTGGGGCGAATAAATCTGGAAAGCACAAGAGGCCAGTGTCTGAACAGGGTTATCAGGGGAAAACTGTTCCCATTGGTGGAGGGACTGAGAACAAGAGGGTGCAGATATAAGGTAATTGGAAAAGAAGCAATAGCGACTTGAAGAAGGCGGCACAGTGGTTAGCACCGCAGTCTCACAGCTCCAGGGACCCGGGTTCAATTCTGGGTACTGCCTGTGTGGAGTTTGCAAGCTCTCCCTGTGTCTGCGTGGGTTTTCTCCGGGTGCTCCGGTTTCCTCCCACAGCCAAAAGACTTGCAGGTTGGTAGGTAAATTGGCCATTGTAAATTGCCCCGAGTATAGATAGGTGGTCGTGAAATATAGGAACAGGTGGGGATGTGGTAGAAATATGGGATTAGTGTAGGTTTAGTATAAATGGGTGGTTGATGGTCGGCACAGACTCGGTGGGCCGAAGGTCCTGTTTCAGTGCTGTATCTCTAAATGAATTTAAAAAAAAATAAAAACATTTTCACTCAGCGAGTGGTTAGGATCTGGAATACACTACCTGAAAGTGTGGTGGAGGCAGGTTTAATCAGGGCATTCAAGAGGGAATTGGATTATTATCTGAAAAGGAAGAATGTGCAGGGCTACAAGGAGAAAATGGGGAAATGGCACGAGATAAATTTCTCCTTCGGACAGCCAGCACTGACCTGATGGGTTGAATGGCCTCCTGTGCAGTAACACTTGTGTGATATGTCCAGAAGTCCCTGGGACCTGATATAATACTTCCTAGAGTGTTGATAGAGGTAACTATGGAGGTAGTGGATACATTGGTGATCATCTTCCAAAATTCTATAGATTCTGGAACGGTTCCTGCAGATCTGAAGGTTGCAAATGTCATCCCACTATTTAAGAAGGGAGGGATGGAGAAAACAGGGAACTACAGACTTGTTAGCCTTACATCAGTAGTAGGGAAAATGCTAGAATCCGGATGGATGTGATAAATGGACACTTGGATAATAATGATCTGATTGGGCATAGTCAACATGGATTTATGAATAGGAAATCATGTTTGACGAACCTGTTGGAGTTTTTTGAGGATGTTCGAACAGAATTAATAAAGGGGAGTCGGTGGATGTGGTATACTTGGATTTTCAGAAGGCTTTTGATAAAATCCCCCACAAGAGGTTGGTTAACAAAATTAAAGCACATGGGATAAGAGGTAATATACTGGCATGGATTAAGGATTGGTTAACAGGCAGAAAGCAGAGAGTAGGAATAAACTGGTCATTCTTGCATTGGCAGGCTGTGACTAGTGGGGTACCACAGGTGCTTGGGCCCCAGCTGTTCACAATATATATCAATGATTTGGATGCAGTTCCAAGTTTGCAGATGACAGAAAACTAGGTGGGAATGTGTGTTGTGAGGAAGATGCAAAGCAGCTTCAAGGGGTTTTGAACAGACTTTGTGAGTGGGCAAGAACTTGGCAGATGGAATATAATGTGGAAAAATGTAAAGTTATCTACTTTGGTAGGAGGAATAGGTGTGCAGAGTATTTCTTAAATGGTAAGAGATTAGGAAGTGTAGATGTATAAAAGGATTTGGGTGTCCTCATCAATAAGTCTCTGAAAGCTAACATGCAGGTGCAGCAAGCAATTAGGAAACCTCATAGTATGTTAGCCTTTATCACAAGAGGATTTGCGTGCTTCAATTGTATAGAACCTTGGTTAGACGGCACCTGGAGTACTGTGTGCAGTTTTGGTCCCCTTACCTTAGGAAGGATATTATTGCCATAGAGGGAGTGCAATGAAGGTTCACCAGACTTGTTCCCGGGATGGTGGGACTGTCCTATGAAGAGAGACTGGGGAAACTGGGCCTGTATTCTCTAGAGTTTCGAAGAATGAGAGGTGATCTCATTGAAACCTACAAAATACTTAAAGGGATAGACAGGGTAGATGCAGCTAAGATGTTTCCCCTGGTTGAGGAGTCTAGAACCATGGGACACAATTTCAAAATAAGGGGGAAGCCTCCTAGCACCGAGATGAGGAGAAATTTCTTAACTCAGAGGGTTGTGAATCTTTGGAATTCTGTACCCCAGAGGGCTGTGGAAGCTCAGTCATTGAGTATGTTTAAAGCAGAGATTGACAGATTTCTAAATACCAATGACATGAGGAGATATGGGGATAGTGTGGGAAAAAGGCATTGAAGTGGATGATCACCCATGATAATATTGAGTGGCAGGGCAGACTTGATGGGCTGAATGGCCTACTCCTGCTCCTATATTCATAAGTGTTTCTATCTCATTACTCTGTCCGAGTGCTGCACATCTTTCTTAGCTCATTGGCTCTCTCCACACATCAACCACAGCTGTCGGCAGTAGGGAGGGCAGACAATGTTGAGAAGTATGAAGAAGATCAGAACTGTTGTCTGAAGATATTTAAATGGTGAAAAGCTAAAAACAATGAAGGTCCAAAGAGATTTAGAGTGCATGTACACAGATCGCTAAAAAAAGTCAAAATTGCTAATGGAATGTTAGCCTTTATAACTAAAGGACTGGAATATAAAGGGGAGGAAGATTTGCTGCAACTATACAAATGCTAGATTCTGGAAAGGTTCCAGCAGATTGGAAACTGCAAATGTATCACCTCTGTTCGAGACAGAAAGCAGGAAACTACAGGCCAGTTAACCTAATATCTGTCAGTGGGAAAATGCTAGAATCCATTATTAAGGAATTAGTAGCAGGACATTTTGAAAATCATAATGCAATCAGGCAGAGTCAACAGTTTTATGAAAGGGAAATTGTGTTTGACAAATTTATCAGAGTTCTTGGGCCAAGTGGCCTCTTTTTGTGCTGTAAACTTTCTATGATTCTTTGAGGATGTAACAAGCAGGGTGGATAAAGGGGAACCAGTAGATGTATTGTATTTGGATTTCCAAAAGGCATTTGATAAGGTGCCACACAAAAGGTTACTACACATGATAGGAGTTCATGGTGTTGGGGTAGTATATTAGCATCGATAGAGGATTGGCTAACAGGAAGCAGAGCATTTTTAGGTTGGAAAACTGTAACTAGTGGAGTGCCACAGGGATCAGTGCTGGGGCCTCAACTATTTGCTATTTATATTAATGACTTGGATGAAGGGACTGAGTGTATTGTAACCAAATTTGCCGATGAAACAAAGATAAGTGGGAAAGCAAGTTATGGGGAGGACGCAGAGCCTGCAAAGGGATTTAGATAGATTGAGTGAGTGGGCAAAAATTTTGCAGATGGAGTATAATGTGGGAAAATGTGAGGTTGTTCACTTTGGAGGGAAGAATAGAAAAGCAGACTATTACTTAAATGGCGAGAGACTGCAGAATGCTGCAATGCAGTGGGATCTGGGTGTCCTTGTACAGGAATCTCAAAAAGTTAACATGCAGGTACAGCAAGTAATTAGGAAGGCAAATGGAATATTGGCCTTCATTGCAAGGGAAATGGACTATAAAGGTAGGAAAGTCTTGCTACAAATGTACAGGGCATTGGTGAGACCACACCTAGAGTACTGTGTACAGTTTTGATCACCTTATTTAAGGAGGGATATACTTGCCTTGAAAGCAGTTCAGAGAAAGTTCACTGGGCTGATTTCTGGGATGAAGGGGTTGTCTTATGAGGAAAGGTTGAGCAGGTTGTGCCTATATTCATTAGAGTTTAGAAGAATGAGAGGTGATCTTATTGAAACATGTAAGATTCTGAGGCGGCTTGACAGGGTAGATGCTGAGAGGATGTTTCCCCTCGTGGGGGAATCTAGAACTAGGAGGCACAGTTTCAGAATAAGGGGTCTTCATTTAAGATGGAGATGAGAAGGAATTTCTTCTTTGAGGGCCGTTAATCTTTGGAATTCTCTTCCCAGTGAGCAGTGGAGGCTGGGTCATTGAATATATTCAAGGCTGAGTTAGACAGAGTTTTCATCTACAAGGGAGTGAAGGGTTGTGGTGGTAGGGGGTGGGGGTTGGGGGGTGGGAGTTGGGGGGTGGGAGTTGTGGTGGTAGGGGGTGGGGGTTGGGGGTGGGGGTTGGGGGGTGAGGGTTGGGGGGGTGTGGGCGGCGGTGGGCAGACAGGAAAATGGAATTAAGGCCATAATCAAATCAGCCATTATCTTATTGAATGGCAGATCAGGAGCTGAATGACCTCCTCTTATTTCTTAAATTCTTAGGACCTCTCATTAGACCATATCTGGAGTATTGTGCACAGTTCTGGACACAGCACTTGAGCAAGGATCTATTGACCTTGGAGGAAGTGCAGTGCAGATTCATCAAAATGTTCCTAGGGCTCCAAAGGTTAGATTCCAAGGATAGATTGCATAAACTATGTTGGAATTTTTTTCATTTGTTCATGGGATGTGGGTGTCGCTGCCCAGGCCAGCATTTATTGCCCAACCCTTTTTACCCTTGAGAAGGTGGTGGTGAGCTGCCTTCTTGAACCGCTGCAGTCCATTTGGGGTAGATACACCCACAGTGCTGTTAGGAAGGCAGTTCCAGGATTCTGACCCAGCGACAGTGAAGGAACGGCGATATATTTGGGTCACCACTGAGATTAGTGACTGGAAATTTTATTTGATGCAAAATGGTGCCTGCATTACAATTTTACCCCATGAAAAATAGTGAGTAATTTCCAGACCAGCATTTGCAATTTTAGAATTTTACCTTCAAGAGGATGTGGCTGAGCTGAAGCAAAAAGTCATGCACTTGTGCAGCATTTTATCACATGCCAAAGTATAATCACTTTGAAGTACAGCCATGGTTATGCAGGCCAGCGCAGCAGTCAATAGGGAGGAAGTTAGAGTAAGACCGCAAAAATAGTAATCTCTTGATTATTGTCTGCGCAGCGTGCTGGCGAGAGTAGAAATAGGAAGCTAGGGAGGATCAATGTGTGACTTGAAGCAAGGTGCAGGAGGGAGAGTTTCGGATTCGTGAGGCATTGGGACCAGTTCTGGGGCAAGAGACACCAATACAAAACGGTCGGGTTGCACCTCAACGGACTGGGACCAGTGTCCTCGCTGGGAGGTTCACCAGTGTGGTTGGGGAGGGTTTAAACTAAATTGGCAGGGGGGGAGGGGGTGGGCACCAGCATATAGAAATAGTAAAGAGGAATAAAAGATGTATAATGTGAGAGTGTTGGACAAATCCTGTCGGGACGGGATTCACTCCCATTTGGAAACAAACGAACTTATTAGCGAGAGACAGCATGGTTTTGTGAAGGGGAGGTCATGTCTCACTAACTTGATTGAGTTTTTTGAGGAAGTGACGAAGATGATTGAGGAAGGAAGGGCAGTGAATGTTGTCTATATGGACTTCAGTAAAGCCTTTGACAAGGTCCCTCATGGCAGACTGGCACAAAAGGTGAAGTCGCACGGGATCAGAGGTGAGCTGGCAAGATGGATACAGAACTGGCTCAGTCATAGAAGACAGAGGGTATCAGTGGAAGGGTGCTTTTCTGAATGGAGGGATGTGACTAGTGGTGTTCCGCAGGGATCAGTGCTGGGACCTTTGCTCTTTGTAGTATATATAAATGATTTGGAGGAAAATGTAGCTGGACTGATTAGTAAGTTTGCGGGTGACACAAAGGTTGGTGGAGTTGCGGATAATGATGAGGTAATGCATTTTGGAAGGTCTAATGCAGGTGGGAAGTATACAGTAAATGTCAGAACCCTGAGGAGTATTGACAGGCAGAGAGATCTGGGCGTACGGGTCCACAGGTCACTGAAAGTGGCAACGCAGGTGGATAAGGTAGTCAAGAAGGCATACGGCATGCTTGCCTTCATCGGTCGGGACATAGAGTATAAAAATTAGCAAGTCATGCTGCAGCTGTACAGAACCTTAGTTAGGCCACACTTAGAATATTGCGTGCAATTCTGGTCGCCACACTACCAGAAGGACCTGGAGGCTTTGGAGAGGGTACAGAAGAGGTTTACCAGGATGTTGCCTGGTCTGGAGGGCATTAGCTATGAGGAGAGGTTGGATAAACTCGGATTGTTTTCACTGGAACGACGGAGGTGGAGGGGCGACATGATAGAGGTTTACAAAGTTATGAGCGACATGGACAGAGTGGATAGTCAGAAGCTTTTTCCCAGGGTGGAAGAGTCAGTTACTAGGGGACATAGGTTTAAGGTGCGAGGGGCAAAGTTTAGAGGGGATGTGCGAGGCAGGTTCTTTACGCAGAGGATGGTGAGTGCCTGGAACTTGTTGCCGGGGGAGGTGGTGGAAGCAGATACGATAGCGATGTTTAAGAGACATCTTGACAAATATTTTTAGAATTTTAGAATATTACAGCGCAGTACAGGCCCTTCGGCCCTCGATGTTGCGCCGAGCTGTGAAACCATCTGACCTACACTATTCCATTTTCATCCATGTGTCTATCCAATGTCCACTTAAATGCCCTTAAAGTTGGCGAATCTACTACTGCTGCAGGCAGGGCATTCCACACCCTTACTACTCTCTGAGTAAAGAAACTACCTCTCACATCTGTCCTATATCTGTCACCCCTCAACTTAAAGCTATGTCCCCTCGTGTTTGCCATCACCATCCGAGGAAAAAGACGCTCACTATCCACCCTATCTAACCCTCTGATTATCTTATATGTCTCTATTAAGTCACCTCTCCTCCTCCTTCTCTCCAACGAAAACAACCTCAAGTCCCTCAGCCTTTCCTCGTAAGACCTTCCCTCCATACCAGGCAACATCCTAGTAAATCTCCTCTGCACCCTTTCCATAGCTTCCACATCCTTTCTATAATGCGGTGACCAGAACTGCACGCAATACTCCAGGTGCGGTCTCACCAGAGTCTTGTACAGCTGCAGCATGACCTCGTGGCTCCGAAACTCGACCCCCCTACTAATAAAAGCTAACACACCATATGCCTTCTTGACAGCCCTATTAACCTGGTTAGCAACCTTCAGGGATTTATGCACCTGGACACCAAGATCTCTCTGCTCATCTACACTAACAAGAATCTTCCCATTAGCCCAGTACTCTGCATTCCTGTTACTCCTTCCAAAGTGAATCACCTCACACTTTTCCGCATTAAACTCCATTTGCCATCTCTCAGCCCAGCTCTGCAGCCTATCTATGTCTCTCTGTACCCTACAACATCCTTCGGCACTATCCACAACTCCACCGACCTTAGTGTCATCTGCAAATTTACTAACCCACCCTTCTACACCCTCTTCCAGATCATTTATAAAAATGACAAACAGCAATGGCCCCAAAACAGATCCTTGCGGTACACCACTAGTAACTAAACTCCAGGATGAACATTTGCCATCAACCACCACCCTCTGTCTTCTTTCAGCTAGCCAATTTCTGATCCAAAGCTCTAAATCACCTTCAACCCCATACTTCCGTATTTTCTGCAATAGCCTACCGTGGGGAACCTTATCAAACGCCTTACTGAAATCCATATACACCACATCCACTGCTTTACCCTCATCCACCTGTTTGGTCACCTTCTCGAAAAACTCAATAAGGTTTGTGAGGCACGACCTACCCGTCACAAAACCGTGCTGACTATCTCTAATGTACTTATTCTTTTCAAGATGATTATAAATCCTGTCTCTTATAACCTTTTCCAACATTTTACCCACAACCGAAGTGAGGCTCACAGGTCTATAATTACCAGGGCTGTCTCTACTCCCCTTCTTGAACAAGGGGACAACATTTGCAATCCTCCAGTCTTCCGGCACTATTCCTGTCGACAATGACGACATAAAGATCAAGGACAAAGGCTCTGCAATCTCCTCCCTAGCTTCCCAGAGAATCCTAGGATAAATCCCATCTGGCCCTGGGGACTTATCTATTTTCACACTTTCCAAAATTGCTAACACCTCCTCCTTGTGAACCTCAATCCCATCTAGCCTTGTAGCCTGAATCTCAGTATTCTCAACAACATTTTCTTTCTCTACTGTAAATACTGACGCAAAATATTCATTTAACACTTCCCCTATCTCCTCTGATTCCACACACAACTTCCCACTACAATCCTTGATTGGCCCTAATCTAACTCTAGTCATTCTTTTATTCCTGATATACCTATAGAAAGCCTTAGGGTTTTCCCTGATCCGATCCACCAATGACTTCTCGTGTCCTCTCCTTGCTCTTCTTAGCTCTCCCTTTAGATCCTTCCTGGCTAGCTTGTAGCTCTCAAGCGCCCTAACTGAGCCTTCACGTCTCATCCTAACATAAGCCTTCTTCTTCCTCTTGACAAGCGCTTCAACTTCTTTAGTAAACCACGGCTCCCTCGCTCGACAACTTCCTCCCTGCCTCACAGGTACATACTTATCAAGGACACGCAGTAGCTGCTCCTTGAATAAGCTCCACATTTCGATTGTTCCCATCCCCTGCAGTTTCCTTCCCCATCCTACGCATCCTAAATCTTGCCTAATCGCATCATAATTTCCTTTCCCCCAGTTATAATTCTTGCCCTGCGGTATATACCTGTCCCTGCCCATCGCTAAGGTAAACCTAACCGAATTGTGATCACTGTCACCAAAGTGCTCACCTACATCTAAATCTAACACCTGGCCGGGTTCATTTCCCAGTACCAAATCCAATGTGGCATCGCCCCTGGTTGGCCTGTCTACATACTGTGTCAGAAAACCCTCCTGCACACACTGGACAAAAACTGACCCATCTAAAGTACTCGAACTATAGTATGTCCAGTCGATATTTGGAAAGTTAAAGTCCCCCATAACAACTACCCTGTTACTCTCACCCCTGTCGAGAATCATCTTCGCTATCCTTTCCTCTGCATCTCTGGAACTGTTCGGAGGTCTATAAAAGACTCCCAACAGGGTAACCTCACCTCTCCTGTTTCTAACCTCAGCCCATACTACCTCAGTAGACGAGTCCTCAAACGTCCTTTCTGTCGCTGTAATACTCTCCTTGATTAACAATGCCACACCCCCCCCTCTTTTACCATCTTCTCTGTTCTTACTGAAACATCTAAATCCCGGAATCTGCAACATCCATTCCTGCCCCTGCTCTACCCATGTCTCCGAAATGGCCACTACATCGAGATCCCAGGTACCAACCCATGCTGCAAGCTCACCCACCTTATTCCGGAAGCTCCTGGCGTTGAAATAGACACACTTTAAACCAGGTTCTTGCTTGCCAGTGCCCTCTTGCTTCCTTGTAACCATATCCCTGACCTCACTACTCTCAACATCCTGTACACTGGCACTACAATTTGGGTTCCCATTCCCCTGCTGAATTAGTTTAAACCCCCCCGAAGAGCACTAGCAAACCTCCCCCCCAGGATATTGGTACCCCTCTGGTTCAGGTGAAGACCATCCTGTTTGTAGAGGTCCCACCTACCCCAGAAAGAGCCCCAATTATCCAGGAAACCAAATCCCTCCCTCCTGCACCATCCCTGCATGAATAGGATGGGAATAGAGGGATATGGACCCCGGAAGTGCAGAAGGTGTTAGATTAGGCAGGCATCAAGATCGGCGCAGGCTTGGAGGGCCGAATGGCCTGTTCCTGTGCTGTACTGTTCTTTGTTCTTTGTTATTTGTTCTTAGTACTAGAGAAGGGAGTGGTTCCATGTTAAATAGGAGTGGACTGAGAAGGACTACGAAGAATGCAAAGACAGGATTACAATGCACGTGTGTAAACACACTAAGTGTGATGAATAAGGTTGGTGAGCTGCAAACACAAATAGCAGTATGGAAATATGATGTAATGGCAATCATGGAAGCGTGGCTTAAAAATGGTGAGGACTGGACGCGAAATGCACAAGAATGTAAATTGTTCAGAAACGTTAGAGAAGGTTAAAAGGGTGGTGGGGAAGACATCGTAGTTTTAGAAAGAGGGAAAGAGAAACATTCAGGGTATGATGAGAAGGAAAAGAGAGGCTTTTAGCAAATACAAGGAGAGCAAATCAATGGAAGCATTAGTGGAGTACAGAAAGTGTAGGATGGAGCTTAAGAAAGCAATTAGGAGAACAAAGAGGGGTTATGAGAAAGCTCTGGCTGGTAAAAGTAGGGAAAATCCCAAGATATTCTGTAAGTATATCAATGGGAAGAGGATAAGCAGGTAAAGAGTAGGACCCATTAGGGACCAAGGGGGAAATCTGTGGGTGGAGCCAGAGGACATTGGTAGGGTGTTAAATGAATACTTCACATCTGTCTTCACCCAAGAGAATGAGGATGTAGATATGGAACTTAGAGAGAGAGACTGTGAGGTTCTTGAGCAAATTGTCATAGGGAGTGACAAGGTATTGGAGCTTTTGGAAGGCTTAAAAGTGGACAAATCTCCAGGTCTGGACGATTTGTGTCCCAGGATGCTGTGGGAGGTGAGGGTGGTGATTGCAGGGGCTCTGACCCTAATTTTTAATTCCTCTCTGGCCACGGGGGAGGTGCCAGAGGACTGGAGAACAGCTAATGTGGTCCCACTATTTAAGAAAGGTTGTAGAGATAAGCCAGGGAACTACAGACCAGTGAGTGTCACGTCAGTGGTAGGGAAACTATTGGAGAAAATTCTGAAGGAGAGAATCTATCTCCACTTGGAGAGGCAAAATTTGATTAGGAATAGTCAGCATGGCTTTGTCAGAGGAAGGTGATGCCTAACAAATTTGATTGAATTTTTTGAGCATGTGACCAGGTGTGTAGATGAGGGTAGTGCAGTTGATGTAGTTTACATGGATTTCAGCAAAGCCTTTGACAAGGTCCCACATGGGAGACTTATCAAGAAAGCAAATGTACATGGGATACAGGGTAACTTGATAAGGTGGATTCAAAATTGGCTTAGCTGTAGGAGACAGAGAGTGATGACAGACGGCTGTTTTAGTGACTGGAAGCCAGTGTCCAGTGGCGTACCACAGGGATCTGTGCTGGGTCCCCTAATGTTTGTCATTTATATAAACGACATAGCTGACTATGTGGGGGGTAGGATCAGTAAGTTTGCGGATGACACAAAGATTGGCCGAGTGGTTAATAGTGAGGTTGAGTGTCTTGGGTTACAGGAAGATATAGACGGGATGGTCAAATGGGCAGAAAAGTGGCAGATGGAATTTAACCCTGAAAAGTGTGAGGTGATACACTTTGGAAGGAGTAATGTGACACAGAAGTATTCAATGAATGGCCTGACACTGGGAAGTTCCGAGGAACAAAGGGACCTTGGCTTGTTTGTCCATAGATCTCTGAAGGCAGAAGGGCAGGTTAATAGGGTGGTGAAAAAGGCATATGGGACACTTGCCTTTATCAATCGAGGCAAAGATTTCAAAAGCAGCGAGGTCATGTCGGAGATGTACAGAACTTTGGTAAGGCCACAGCTGGAGTACTGTGTGCAATTCTGGTCGCCACATTAGAGGAAGGATGTGATTGCGTTGGAGGGGGTGCAGAGGTGATTCACCGGGATGGTGCCTGGGATGGGACATTTAAGCTATGAAGAGAAGTTGGATAGGCTTGGGTTGTTTTCACTGGAGCAGAGAAGACTGAGGGGTGACCTGATTGAGGTGTACAAGATAATGAGGGGCATGGACAGGGTGGATAGGGAGCGGCATTCCCCTTAGTTGAAGGGTCAGTTACGAGGGGTCACAAGTTTAAGGTGAGGGGCGGGAGGTTTAAGGGGACTTGAGGAAGAACTTTTTTACCCAGAGGGTGGTGACGGTCTGGAATGCACTGCCTGGGAGGGTGGTAGATGCAGGTTGCCTCACATCCTTTAAAAAGTACCTGGATGAACACTTGGCACGTCATAACATTCAAGGCTATGGGCCAAGTGCTGGCAAATGGGATTAGGTGGACAGGTCAGGTGTTTTAATGCATCGGGTGCAGACTCGATGGGCCGAAGGGCCTCTTCTGCATTGTATTATTCTGTGATTCTGTGATTCTGTGATGTCTTTGAGGGGGGAAGGACAGAATCCATTTGGTTAGAGATGGCAAGCAAAAAGAATATTATCACACTACTAGGGGTATTCTGTAGGCCTCCAAATAGTGAGAGAGATAGGGGAGGAAATCAGAGATGTGCAAGAACTGTAGAGTTTTTTTTATTATTCCTTCATGGGATGTGAGTGTCATTGGCTCGGCCAGGATTTATTGCCGATCCCTAATTGCCCTTGAAAAGGTGGTGGTGAGCTGCCTCTTGAACCATGCAGTCCTTGGGGTGTAGGTATCTCCACAGTGCTGTTCGGAAGGGAGTTCCAGGATTTTGACCAAGTGACAGTGAAGGAACGGCGATATAGTTCTCAGTCAGGATGATATGCGTGTGATGGAATATAGGTATAATAGGCTCAATTCAGTAGAATTTGGAAATAGTTAGTATATTATGCCTTTGAGAAGTAATGATTGAATAAATGGTCAGTTTTTAGAACTTACTGACGTTCCCCTTTAAGGAGGTAGGGTTAAATATTTCAAGGTCCCTGTTAGAATAGAATTTCTGTTGCCAGGGAATTAGAAGATAAACACACACATTGAAATATCCTGTGTGGGATCAGTAAGAGGTAGCAACAAACTTAATTAGTTTTTGGGGTTGTTGATGCAGACAAATCGGCTCCAGAGGTTACTTTCAGGCACCATAAAAAAGGCAATTATAGAAAATGGACTCAACAGGAATAAGAGGTGAAGTAAACACAATTATAAACATTTTGACCAGATAAAGGCTTACAACTTCAGAAAACAGGGGGTTTCCAGTAAAACATTAAGTGGAGAGTTAGTTCATGATATTATCAAATATGGATTTTAAAAGGAACACAGGAAGGTCACATCAATGCTGGAAGTCAGATGACACCTTAGAAATAGTATTAAAAGGAGAGGTTTTGAAAGCAAAGTTTAGGGGTGTTGTATCCTCAAACAATACTTCTCATCCCATGCCTTGTTTGGGGGATTTAAAGTAAAAGTTTACTTTAAATTTTGATGGATATTCTGGATATTCCAGGATAATGTTGGTGTAACATTAGCAAGGTTAAACGTTTGGATTCTATGTTAGAAATAAGAATGTGTGTTACATCTCTCAGTAATGCTTGATATTGTGATATACTCATCCACTTAAGAGGTTTATTACATGTTAAATTCTTTAATAGATCTATAAAAGTTAATAGCCTCATGTAGTATTCTGTATACAACTACAAGAACCTCTTTAAGTGGAGAGATACATATTGAAGAGAGCTTCCCAGACTCTTATAATATCTGGGATATTTATGACTTCGCCATAAATAATAAAAATAGGCTATCCGAAAGATGGAAATATTCTCTGTTGGTTTTCTTTCTTTGAGGGAAAGTTAATACAGTTCTTTGGACCCAGATAAGTGTCTGAGAATTTGTCTGGTTTGATCTTGATTAGAGGAGATTTATCGGGATGTACTCCTGATTTGGTTTAGTCCCTATAAAGAGTTAAAGCCATAAATCACTTCATGCGGCTTGGAGGGGAGCTTGCTGATGGTGCTGTTCCCATGTATTTGCTGCCCTTGTCCTTCTAGTGGGTAGAGGTCGCTGGATTGGAAGGAGCTGTTGAAGGAGCCTTGGTGCGTTGCTGCAGTGCATCTTGTAGATGGTACACACTGCTGCCACTGTGCGTCAGTGGTGAATATTTGTGGATGGGGTGCCAATCAAGCAGGTTGCTTTGTCCTGGATGGTGTTGAGCTTCTTCGGTGTTGTTGGAGCTGCACCCATCCAGGCAAGTGGAGAGTATTCCATCACACTTCTGACTTGTGCCTTGTAGATGGTGGACAGGCTTTGGGGAGTCAGGAGTTGAGTTACCCACTGCAGAATTCCTAGCCTCTGACCTGCTTTTGTAGCCACAGTATTTATGTGGCTGGTCCAATTTAGTTTCTGGTCGATGGTGACCTCCAGGATGTTGATAGTGGGGAATTCAGCGATCGTAATGCCATTGAACATTAAGGGGAGATGGTTAGATTTTCTCTTGTTTGAGATGGTCATTGCCAGGTACTTGTGTGTACTTTTGGGGGAGATGGTGGCATAGTGGTAATGTCACTGCTAGTAGTAATCCGGAAGCTGGGGCTAATGCCCTGGGGACAGTGGTTCAAATCCCACCTCGGCAGCTGGTGGAATTTAAATTCAATTAATTCAAATCTGGAATTGAAAGCGACTCTCAGTAATGGTCCCATGAAGCTATGGGTTGTAAAAACCCATCTGGTTCACTGATGTCATTTAGGGAAAGAAATCTGCTGTCCTTACCTGGCCTGGCCTACATGTGACTCCAGACCCACAGCAATGTGGTTGACTCTAAATGCCCTCTGAAATGGCCTAGCAAGCCACTCGGTTCAAGGGCAATTAGGGATGGGCGACACATGCTGGCATGTCAGTGACACCCACACCCTCAGAACAAATAAAAAAATATGTTACTTGTCACTTATCAGCCCAAGCCTGGATGTTGTCCAGGTCTTGCTGCATCTGGACACGGACTGCTTCAGTATCTGAGGAGTCACGAATGGTGCTGATCATTGTGCAATCATCAGCGAACATCCCCACTTCTGACCTTATAATGGAGGGAAGGTCATTGATGAAGCAGCTGACGATGGTTGGGCCTAGGACATTACCCTGAGGAACAACTGCAGTGATGTCCTGGGACTGAGATGATTGACCTCCAAGAACCACAACCATCTTCCTTTGTGCTCAGTATGACTCCAACCAGTGGAGAGACCCCCCCCCCTGCTGATTCCCATTGATTCTAGTTTTGCTTGGACTCCTTGATGCCATATTTGGTCAAATGCTGCCTTGATGTCAAGGGCAGTCACTCTCACCTCACCTAGAATCATAGAACGTTTACGACACAGAAAGAAGCCACTTGGCCCATTGTGTCTGTGCCAGCCAAAAAATGTTCCATTCATTCTAATCCCACCATCCAGCATTTGGTTCGTAGCCCTGCATATCCAGACTTCTTTTGAATGAGTTGAGGGTTTCTGCCTCAACTACCCTTTCAGGCAGTGAGTTCCAAACTCCCACCACCCTCTGGGTGAAAAATCTTTTCCTCATCTCCCCTCAAATCTTTCTACCAATCACTTTAAATCTATGCCCCTTTGTCACTGACCTCTCTGTTAAGGCCCTTCCCCTCCCCTCAGTTTTCTCTATTCCAAGGAGAACAACCCAGCCTATCCAATCTTTCCTCATAGCTACATTTTTCCAGTCCCAGCAACATCCTTGTAAATCTCCTCTATACCCTCTCCAGTGTAATTTCTGTAACGAGGTGACCAGAACTGCACACAGTACTCAAGTTGTGGCCTAACCAATGAGTTATACAGTTCCAGCATAACCTCCCTGCTCTTGTATTCTATACCTTGGCTAATAAAAGAAAGGATTCCATATGCCTTCTTAACCACATTATCAACCTGTCCTGCTACCTTCCGGGATCTGTGGACATTCACTCCAAGGTCCCTCACTTCCTCTACACTTCTCAGTATTTTCCCATTTATCGTGTTTTCCTTTACCTTGTCCGACCTCCCCAAATGCATCACCTCACACTTCTCCATGTTGAATTCCATTTGCCACTTCCCACCTGACTAGTCCATCAATATCTTCCTGCAGCCTACAGCTATCCTCCTTGCTATCTACCACACGGCCAATCTTTGTGTCGTCTGCAGACTTCTTGATCATGCCCCCTACATTTTTAGATTAGATTAGAGATACAGCACTGAAACAGGCCCTTCGGCCTATATACCACAAAAAGCAGGGGACCCAGTACTGAGCCCTGCGGAACATCACTGGAAACAGCCCTCCAGTCGCTAAAACACTCGTCAAAAATTACCCTTTGTTTCCTGCCACTGAGCCAGTTTTATATCCACTTTGCTGCATTTCCCTGGATCCCATGGGATTTTATTTTTTAACCAGTCTGCCATGTGGGACCATGTCAAAAGCCTTACTAAAATCCATGTAGACCACATCAACTGCACTACCCTCATCTATCTTCCTTGTTACGTCTTCAAAAAATTCAATCAAGTTGGTCAGTCAAAATCTTCCCTTATCAAATCCCTGCTGACTATCCTTGATTAACCTGTGCCTTTCTAAATGACAGTTTATCCTGAGTCTCAGGATAGATTCCAATAATTTCCCCACTACTGAGCTTAGACTGACTGACCTGTAATTATTTGGTCTATCCCTCACTGCCTTTTTAAACAGAGGTACAATGTTAGCAGTTCTCCAATCCTTCGTCACCACACCTGTATCCAGTGAAGACTGGAAAATGATGGTCAGACCTTCCACTATTTCCTCTCTTGCTTCTTTTAACAGCCTGGGGTACATTTCGTCTGGCCCTGGTGATTTATCAACTTTCAAGGATGCTAATCCCATTAATATGTCCTCTCTCCCTATGTTGATCACATCCAATACTTCACCCACTTCTTCCTTAACTACAATATCTGCATCATCCCTCTTTTGTGAAGACAGACACAAAGTATTCATTTAGACTAATGCCAACATCTTCCGCCCCTACAAATAGGTCACCTCTTGGAGTTCAGCTCTTTTGTCCATGTTTGAACCAAGGCTGTAATGAGGTCAGGAGCTGAGTGGCCCTGGCGGAACCGAAACTGAGTGTCACTGAGCAGGTTATTGCTAAGCAAGTGCTGCTTGATGGCACTGTTGATGACACTTTCCATCACTTTACTGATGATAGAGAGTAGGCTGATGGGGCGGTAATTGGCCAGGTTGGATTTGTCCTGCTTTTTGTGTACAGGACATACCTGGGCAATTTTCCACATTGCCGGGTTGATGCCAGTGTTGTAGCTGTACTGGAACAGCTTGGCGAGGGGTGTGGCAAGTTCTGGAGCACAGGTCTTCAGTCCTGTTGCTGGAATACTGTCAGGGCCCAAAGCTTTTGCAATATCCCGTGCCTTCAGTCATTTCTTGATATCATGTGGAGTGAAACGAATTGGCTGAAGACTGGCATCTGTGATGCTGGGGACTTCAGGAGGAGGCCAAGATGGATCATGCACTCGGCACTTCTGGCTGAAGATTGTTGCAAATGCTTCAACCTTGATTTTTTTCAATGATGTGCTGAGCAGCCAGGTATGCCTGGTGTTGCTCCTGGCATGCCCTCCTGCACTCTTCATTGAACCAGGTTGGTCCCTTGGCTTGATGGTAATTGTAGAGTGGGGGATATGCCGGGCCACGAGGATACAGATTGTGTTTGAGTACAATTCTGCTGTTGCTGATGGCCTACAGCACCCCTCATGGATGCCCAGTTTGGAGTTGCTAGATCTGTTCGACATCTATCCCATTTAGCATGGTGGTAGTGTCACACAACACGATGGAGGGTATCCTCAATGTGAAGATGGGCCTTTGTCTCCACAACGACTGTGCGGTGATCACTCCTACCATTACTCTCATGGTCAGATGCATTTGCACCAAGCAGATGGGTGAGGATGAGGACACATATGTTTTTCCCCTTTTTGTTGGTGCCTTCACCATCCTACAATCCACCATCCCAGAGCCAGTCAGCAGCTATGTCCTTTAGGACTCGGCCAGCTCGGTCGGTAGTGGTACTACCCAGCCATCTTGGTGATGGACATTGAAGTCCCCCACCCAGAGTACAATCTGTGCCTTGCTACCCTAAGTGCTTATTCCAGTTGGTGTTCAACATGGAGAAGCACTGATTCATCAGCCGAGGTGGGGGGGGGGTTTGCGTGGGGCAGTAGGTGGTAATCAGCACATGTTTGACCTGATGCCATGAGACGTCATGGGGTCCAAGGTCGATGTTGAGGACGCCCAGGGCAACTCCCTCCCTACTGTATACCACTGTGCTGCCACCTCTGCTAGCTCTGTCCTGCCGGTGGGACAGGACATACCCGGGGATGGTGATGGCAGTGTCTGGGACATTGTCTGTAGGGTATAATTCCAAGAGTATGACTATGTCAGGCTGTTGCTTGACTAGTCTGTGGGACAGCTCTCCCAACTTTGGCACAAGCCCCCAGATGTTAGTAAGGATAACTTTGCAGGGTCGACAGGGCTGGGTTTGCCACTTTGTTTCTGGTGCCTAGGTCGATGTCAGGTGATCCATCCGGTTTCATTCCTTGTCAACTTTGTAGCGGTTAGGTATAACTGAGTGGCTTGCTAGGCCATTTCAGAGGGCAGTTAAGAGTCAACCACATTGCTGTGGGTCTGGAGTCACATGTAGGCCAGATCAGGTAAGGACAGCAGATTTCCTTCCCTGAAGGACATTAGTGAAACAGATGGGTTGCCAGAATGTGTCTACTTTGTCACCTCTTTGAAGGCCTCCAATTGCTCGTTTACTGTTTTGCCTACCAATCTTTGATTCAAACCCAACTGGGCCTTTTCAACTCATTAATAAAAGCTCTCCTAAAGTTGAATATTTTTACATTTGATTTCTGCTTATTCTTGTCCTTGTTTAGAGGGGATTTGAGGAAAAACTTTTTCACTCAGAGGGTGGTTGGAATCTGGAACACACTTCCTGAAGAGGTGGTAGAGGCAGGAACCCTCACAACATTTAAGAAGTATTTGGATGAGCACTTGAACCGCCATAGCATACGAGGCTACGGGCCAAGTGCAGGAATATGGGATTAGAATTGTTAGGTGCTTGATGGCCGGCACAGACACAATGGGTCGAAGGGCCTGTTTCTGTGCTGTATAACTCTTTGACTCTGTGACTCTATAATAGAAACATAGAAAAATAGGAGCAGGAGTAGGCCATTTGGCCCTTTGAGCCTGCTTCGCCATTCAATACGATCATGGCTGATCATCCAAACTCAGTACCCTGTTCCTGCTTTCTCCCCATATCCCTTGATTCCTTTAGCCCTAAGAGCTATATCTAACTCTTTCTTGAATATATTTAATGATTTGACCTCAACTGTTTTCCGTGGTAGAGAAATCCACAGGTTCACCACTCTCTGGGTGAAGAAATCTCTCCTCATCTCAGTCCTAAATGGCTTACACCTTATGCTTAGACTGTGACCCCTGGTCCTGGACTCCCCCGCTCTAAACCTAATGAAGGTTCGTTCGACTCCTTCCTCGGATGAGGGTATTGTCCTATTAGGAGAGATTAAGTAAACTAGAGCTGAGAAGATTTAGAGATGAAACATAAAATTCTTTAGGGTGTTGACAGGATAGCTGCTGGGCGGATGTTTGCTCTAGCTCGGGAATCTAGAGCACGGGATCAAAGCCTAAGCATGAGGTTGGCTATTTCGGACTATGATGAGGAGAAATTTCTTCAGTCAGATTTGTGAACCTTTGGAATTCCCCACTCCAGAGAGCTGTGGATGCTCAATTGTTGAGTATAGTCAAGTCAGAGATGGAAAGATTTTTGGGCACTGAGGGATTCGAGGGATATGGCGATAGTGTGGGAAAGTGTAGCTGAGATAGAAGATCAACCTTGATCTTAATGAATGGTGGATCAGGCACGAAGGATGAATGACCTACTCCTGCTTCGATTTCTTAAGTTCTGATATTCTGATCACTGTTTCCTAAATGCTCTCCCACTGAACCATGATCCACTGGGCCAATTTCATTCCTCAGCATTGTTTCCTTCCTCATTGGGCTGGAAAGACTCTGATCAAGAAAGTTCTTTGGTATACATTGCAGGAATTTCTGCCACTCTCTGCCCATTATCCCATTATTTTCTCAGTCGACACTATGTCATGCAGGCCCCCACCTGCCAAGAATGAGGCACATTAATTTCACCACATGGACACTAAACTTCAAATTTTTGCTGGGAAGAAAAGAGGGCCTATTACAAGGAATTGCCAGTCCCCTAGCCGGAAAGAATTTTTTGCATAATAGCAGACATTGTCGGAACAAAGGAACCAATCCCTGCTCCCAATGCACAGAACGGACGTGGTCAGACCAGATTAGTCACATGAATAACTGGCTGTTGCAGAGTTTTGAACTGAGAGTTTTAATTTGTAGAGAAAGAATTTGAACTCAGAAAGCTGTTTGCTCCTGGACTGAAATGACCTCTCCTGGCTGGCTTGCTGCAGCCTCTCCTGCTTGCTTCCATCTCTCTTTCATCAGCTTTGGAATCCGTTGAAGACAGATGAACCCCAAGAGAGAAAAGTCTCCTACAGTGAACAAGGTTTAAGAAGAATAGCGGGCCCCACCAAAAAGCAAGAATTATCTACAAGCAAGGACTACCTACAAAAGAACTCTACAGTGAGCTTGAAGCACGGTAACAAGAAATTGTTCAGATATTGCCTCAAACTTTATTTTTCTTCTCTTTTCTGTCTCTATTTGCATGTGTTTATCGCGTATATGCATGCTAGCTGGGGGCACGGCGTGTATCCGTAAGCGTTAACCGAATTAGAGTTTGTTTTAATAAGTTTCAACTTTTCTTCTTTAACTCTAAGAAAGCCTGTTTGTGTTGATTTCTTTGCCTTATAATTGGAAAGCAGTGAACAAGGATTCAACAAGGGGGAGCTAAAAACACAATGTGTTTAGAATTAAACCCTGTTGCAGTAAGACCAGGTGAAGGCTCAAAAGGACCCCTGGACACCTTTCTCACCTGGTCATAACAATTAGGATATTAGAAGACTCCATTACCGCCACTCCAAAGTGACTTACGAACTTTCAGTAATGCTAATCTTGGTTGAAAAGGTTGAAAATGCTCTTTAGGTATAGATAAAATAACTTGCTGTTTTACAAGAGCAAAGTGCTGTGGATGCAGATGTTTTTATTGCTCTTTTACAATGTGTTCTTATTTATTGCCCATCTCTAGCTGCCCTGAGGGCATTTAATGTCAACCATTTAGTGCGGGCTGGAGTCACGTGTAGGTCAGACCAAGTAGGGGTTGAGGTTTCGACTCCCTGAAGGACAGTTATGAACCAGTAGGCTTTATAACCTGTTTGCTTATTGATGGAATAGAGAGATAACGATCTAGCTATATACCCTTGGATTGAATATATTGCAGTTAACTAGACCATTTTGCCTGGACTTTGGCTGGAGCTGCTGTGGTAGATCTGGGGTGGTCATGAGCAGAAGTGTGCTTAGTAACACACTTTGCCAATCTCCTGCCTACTGATGCGTGCACCCATTACCTAGTGGTCGGCGTGTGTTTGTGTTTGCTCATTACACAAATGTCAAAGAGGGAAATATGCCCTTTTCATTTGCATCATGGTTGCATCCTGGATTCCAAGGATATCTGTTGGGCCAAGGCACCTGGTATTGGATGGTCAGCAGGGATTGGGGAATCTATCTGCCAATGCCTATACAAGTGCTGACAGAGGATGGGCTTGTACTCAGGCAGGTTGAGATAGGCAATAAAGACTAATCAGCCAGTGTTATTCACTGGAGAGGTTTTGGTTTTGCATGTAGCCCCCAAAATGAGGCAGGCCACAGGGAATCATTGTGGTGGGAAGGTCGGCTGGGTTAGGGGTTTCATCGGGATGGAATTCCTGCTTTCCTCCAAGATGCATCCCAGTCTGTGGAAAAACAATTGTGGGGTTGGGGGTAGGGGAAAGGGAGCTGAGACTCCAGAATAAAATAAATTGGAGTTTATAGATAGAAGAGAACTGGAGTTAAAATACTTAGAAATTGGATTACACCTGAATTGGTGCTGGGAAGGGATGGTCATTGATGTTGACTTCAGGTAGGCATTAGGCTGCTGTTTAAATGACCATTTAACTCCTGGGCCTCATGTTGACTTACCCTTCGCCTCAGTTGTAAAAGGGGCTATCATCTCCGACGCTGTGGCATATCCTTGGCCTTCTCTTCCTCCGACAGTCAACAGGCGTTTAATTCTTGCCCTGGTGCCAGCAGATCACTAGTCTCAGTTTCTCCATTAAAAGAAACATATTGGATAACAATTCTCCCACTTGCATTTCTCTGTCATTTAGGAAGATTCGATCGAGCTTTCAATCAGATATCGATATGCGGATAGGGATCCACTCCGGCTCTGTCCTGTGCGGAGTACTAGGCCTGCGGAAGTGGCAATTTGATGTGTGGTCATTGGATGTGCACATTGCTGACAAGCTAGAAACTTCCGGTGAACCTGGGTAAGAGTGAACCAGGGTTGGAGAGACAAAGAGTTAAAGTGAGCGTGCATGACCGAGAAACAGAGAGTGTGACTGAGGCATAGATGATGTAACTGAAGGACAGAGTAAGAGTCAAAAAGAATGATTTGCATTTATATTGTTCTTTTTCTGACTTCAGGCCATCCCAAAGCATTTCACAACCCATGAAGTACTTTTGAAGGACAGTCACTGTAGGAAAGTTGGCAGCCAAACTCCATCAAGTAGCAATGTGATAGAGACCTCTCCCTGATAATCTGTTTTGAGAACTCCCCTGCTCTTCTTGGATCATTTACATTCCCCTGAGAGGCCAGATCAGGCCTTGGTTTAATATCTCATCTGAAAATGACATCTCTGACAATTAAGTGCTCCCTCAGGATTGCATTGGAATGTAGCATAGAACATAGAACCTAGAACATAGAACAGTACAGCACAGTACAGGCCCTTCGGCCCACGATGTTGTGCCGAACCTTTAACCTACTCCAAGATCTAAGTAACTACCTACCCTTCATTCTACTATCATCCATGTACCTATCCAAGAGTCGCTTAAATGTCCCTAATGCATCTGCTTCTACCACCGCTGGCAGTGCATTCCACGCACCCACCACACTCTCTGTAAAGAACCTACCTCTGACATCTCCCCGAAACCTTCCTCCAGTCACCCTAAAATTATGCCCCCTGGTGATGGCCCTTTCCACCCTGGGAAAAAGTCTGTGGCGATCCACTCTATCTATGCCTCTCATCATCTTGTACCCCTCTATCAAGTCACCTCTCATCCTTCTTCGCTCCAATGAGAAAAGCCCTAGCTCCCTCAATCTTTCTTCGTAGGACATGCCCTCCAGTCCAGGCAGCATCCTGGTAAATCTCCTCTGCACCCTCTCTAAAGCTTCCACATCCTTCCAATAATGAGGCGACCAGAACTGAACACAATATTCCAAGTGTGGTCGAACCAGGGCCTTATCGAGCTGCAGCATAACCTCGCAGCTCCTAAACTCAATCCCCCTGTTAATGAAAGCCAACACACCATACGCCTTCTTAACAACCCTATCAACTTGGGTGGCAACTTTGAGCGATCTATGGACATGGACCCCAAGATCCCTCTGTTCCTCCACACTACCAAGAATCCTGTCTTTAAGCCTGTATCCTGCATTCAAATTCGAACTTCCAAAATGAATCACTTCACACTTTTCCAGGTTGAACTCCATCTGCCACTTCTCAGCCCAGCTCTGCATCCTGTCAATGTCCCGTTGCAACCTACAACAGCCTTCCACACTATCCACAACTCCAGCAACCTTCGTGTCATCGGCAAACTTGCTAACCCAGCCTTCCACTTCCTCATCCAAGTCATTTATAAAAATCACAAAGAGCAGAGATCCCAGAACAGATCCTTGTGGAACACCACTGGTCACCGAGCTCCAGGCTGAATACTTTCCATCTACTACCACCCTCTGTCTTCTATGGGCCAGCCAATTTTGTATCCAGACAGCCAACTTCCCCTGTATCCCATGCCTCCTCACTTTCTGAATGAGCCTACCATGGGGAAACTTATCAAACGCCTTGCTAAAATCCATATACACCACATCCACTGCTCTTCCTTCATCAATGTGTTTTGTCACATCTTCAAAGAATTCAATAAGGCTTGTGAGGCATGACCTGCCCCTCACAAAGCCATGCTGACTGTCTCTAATCAAACCATACTTTTCCAAATAATCATAAATCCTGTCTCTCAGAATCCTCTCCAATAATTTGCCCACTACTGAAGTAAGACTGACTGGTCTATAATTCCCAGGGTTATCCCTATTCCCTTTCTTGAACAAGGGAACAACATTTGCCATCCTCCAATCATCCGGTACTACTCCAGTGGACAGTGAGGACGCCAAAGGCGCAGCAATCTCTTCCCTCGCTTCCCGTAATATCCTTGGGTATATCCCGTCTGGCCCCGGGGGCTTATCTGTCCTCATATCATTCAAAATTTCCAGCACATCCTCCTCCTTAACATCAACCTGTTCGAGCATATCAGCCTGTTCCACGCTGTCCTCACAAAAGACCAGGTCCCTCTCACTAGTGAATACTGAAGCAAAGTATTCATTTAGGACCTCCCCTACCTCCTCCGACTCCAGGCACAAGTTCCCTCCACTATCCCTGATCGGCCCTACCCTCATTCTGGCCATCCTCTTGTTCCTCATATAAGTGTAGAAAGCCTTGGGATTTTCCTTAATCCTTGGCCTATCTACATATTGAGTCAGGAAACCTTCCTGGACACACCTGACTAAAACTGCTCCATCCAAACTATTTGCACTAAGGAGGTTCCAATCAATATTAGGGAAGTTGAAGTCACCCATGACAACAACCCTGTTACTTCTGCACCTTTCCAAAATCTGCCTCCCAATCTGTTCCTCCATTTCTCTGTTGCTATTGGGGGGTCTATAGAAAACTCCCAATAAAGTGACTGCTCCTTTCCTGTTTCTGACTTCCACCCATAATGACTCAGTAGACAAACCCTCCTCGATCACCTCCCTTTCTGCAGCTGTGATACTATCCCTGATTAGCAATGCCACTCCCCCACCTCTTTTACCTCCCTCCCTATTCCTTTTGAAACATCTAAACCCTGGAACATCCAACATCCATTCCTGCCGCTGTGATGTCCACGTCTCCGTAACGGCCACAACATCGTAGCTCCAAGTACTGATCCATGCTCGAAGTTCATCACCCTTATTCCTGACACTTCTTGCGTTAAAATAGACACACTTCAACCCATCATACTGGCTGCAACTTTGTCGTGTCAATTGTCTAACCTTCCTCACAGACTCTCTGCACTCGGTATCTGCCTGTTCAACAGCTACCCCATCCACTGATCCGTAGCTCCGGTTCCCATCCCCCTGCCAAACTAGTTTAAACCCTCCCGAAGAGCTCTAGCAAACCTCCCGCCCAGGATATTGGTGCCCCTCCAGTTCAGATGCAACCCGTCCTTCTTGTACAGGTCCCACCTTCCCCAGAAGGTATCCCAATGTTCCACATATCTGAATCCCTCCCTCCTACACCAGCTCTGTAGCCACGTGTTCAGCTGCACTCGCTCCCTGTTTCTAGCCTCACTAGCACGTGGCACCGGTAACAATCCTGAGATTACTACTCTGCTCGTCCTGCCTTTCAACTTCCAACCTAACTCCCTATATTCACTTTTCAGGTCCTCATCCCTTTTCCTAGCTATGTCATTGGTCCCGATATGTACCACGACCTCTGGCTGCTCCCCCTTAAGAATCCTATAGACTTGATCCGAGACATCCCTGACCCTGGCACCCGGGAGGCAACATACCATCCGGGAGTCTCGTTCGCGACCACAGAATCTCCTGTCTGTTCCTCTAACCATTGAATCTCCTATCACTATCGCTCTCCTATTCTCCCCCCTTCCCTTCTGAGCCACTGAGCCAGGCTCAGTGCCAGAGACCTGGCCACTGTGGCTTTCCTCTGGTAGGTCCCCCCCCCCCCAACCGTATCCAAAACGGTATACGTATTATTGAGGGGAACGGCCACAGGGGATCCCTGCACTGTGCGCCGATTCCCTTTCCCTCCCCTGACGGTCACCCAGCTACCTTTATCCTGTAACTTAGGTGTCACTACTTCCCTATAACTGCTCGCTATCACCCCCTCAGCCTCCCGAATGATCCGAAGTTCATCCAGCTCCAGCTCCAGTTCCCTAACGCGATCTGCGAGGAGCTGGAGTTGGGTGCACTTCTCACAGGTGAAGTCAGCAGGGACACTAGTGGTGACCCTTACCTCCCACATCCTGCAAGAGGAGCATGCAACTGCCCTAGCTTCCATCCCCTCTGCTCTAAATTGACAACAGAGATTTTAAAAAAAGGAATTCCTTACCTCACCAAACCCTCCACGCAAGAGTCCTTTTTTTTGGTTAGAGGAGGAGGATTGGTGGGAGACACTACACGTGTAGTGTTTCGGGTTTAGCCACTGCCCAAATATATAGGTTTACTTACCCAGCATTCCCCTGGTCCGCCGAAACAAAAGGTAATTTACTTTAAGCTGAAACTCACCTTCCCAGCTGATACCTCGCTCGCACTATCGCTGCTTCAGAAAAAGCTGCCTAAATCTTTGTGGTCAAGTGGAGTGGGACTTGAACCCAGAACCTTCTGATTTATAGGTGAGAGTGCTGCTCACTAAGCCACAGCTGACACTGAAAATAGGTGATGGCGGGACGGAGAGCATGGGGTTGGGGGTCTGTGAGAGAGAGACTGAGAAAAGGAGGGCAGCCGAAGGACAGTGTGTCTGAAATTCAATGGAAAGTCAATGGGCTGAATTTTATGGGCCGCCTCAGGACAGGAAATGGAGGCGGGGCCCCCATAAAATTGTGTCGGAAGATTGGGGGAGGAGGTGGTGGTGGGTCGCAGTGTTTGTCGCCTTCCCAATGTCTTCCAATTTAGTCCAGGGCAGGGAAGGCCGAGGGCGGCCTACCTTCCCCAGGCCAATTAATGGCCACTTACGTGCCACTTCCCACCTCCGTCTCAATTTAATGCAATGCAGTAAATACTGGCGGCCTCCTAGCGGGGTCATGGGGTCCCTCCTTTGGGGACAATCCAGACACCCAGATGGTCACTACCCCGGCAGCAATTGCCACCACCCCAGCTAGAGCCCCTACCCACCCTGTCACCAGGGCCTGTCTGAATGGCCCCGGCGAACCTGACCCCACTCATCTCTCCCGGGGTGTCCTCCTCTCTTGTGGCCAATGCTCCCAGTGGCGCTGCTGACACTGCAGAGCTGCCAGCCTTCCGATTGGCCCTTAGCTTTTGGAAGCAGGAGCAAGTCCCTTAAAGGGACAGTGGGCAGCTCACTATGGAATTGCAAAGGCAGTTCCATTGAGGGGCAAGGCAAGGTTTCCCGCCACCTTCCGGCCCACTGCCGGACCCCTGTCTTCAGAACAAAACTCAGCCCAATGTAACTAATGAACAGAGAAAATCTGAATGATGGAGAGCAGCTGCTGTACAGGAAGGAGAGATGGTGGTGTAGTGGTAATGTTACTGGGCTAGTGCCTAAAAGGCCAGGCTAATTCCCTGGGGACATGGGTTCAAATTCCAGCACAGCAAGTGGGATTTAAATACAATTCATTCATAAAAATCTGTAATTGAAAGCTAGTCCTGGTAATGGTGCTATGCAGTTATTATTGTTTGTCATGAAAACCCATCTGGTTCACTAATGTCCTTTAGGGAAGGAAATCTGCCGTCCTTACCTGGTCTGGCCTACATGTGACTCCAGACCCACAGCAATGTGGTTGACTCTAAATTGCCCCCTGAAATGGCTTAGCAGGTCACTCAGTTCGAAAGCAATTTGGGATAGGCAGTAAATGCTGGTCTTGCCAGTGATGCACACATCCCATGAAAGAATTTTTTTTTTTAAATGCGTGACTGAGGGATAGAGTGTAACAGTCAGACAGAGAGAGAATAGATCAGAAGACAGAAAGTCATAGCGTCATAGAGAGATACAGCACTATCAAGAGAGCAGTCAGAGGTGCAGAGAGAGAGACTGAAACAGAGACCTGGGACATTGAGTGACTGGAGACCGAGAGGGACAAAGAGAGGACAAACAAAGGGTCTAGAGTCAACAAACAAAAACAAAGAACAGTACAGAACAGGAACAGGCCATTCGGCCCTCCAAGCCTGCGCCGATCTTGATGCCTGCCTAAACTAAAACCTTCTGCACTTCCAGGGACCGTATCCCTCTATTCCCTTCCTATTCATGTATTTGTCAAGATGTCTCTTAAACGTCGCTATCGTATCTGCTTCCACCACCTACCCTGGCAGCAAGTTCCAGGCACTCACCACCCTCTGTGTAAAGAACTTGCCTTGCACATCCCCTCTAAACTTTGACCCTCGCACCTTGAACCTATGTCCCCTAGTAACTGACTCTTCCACCCTGGGAAAAAGCTTCTGACTATCCACTCTGTCCATGCCGCTCATAACTTTGTAAACCTCTATCATGTCGCCCCTCCACCTCCGTCGTTCCATTGAAAACAATCCGAGTTTATCCAACCTCTCCTCATAGCTAATGCCCTCCAGACCAGGCAACATCCTGGTAAACCTCTTCTGTACCCTCTCCAAAGCCTCCACGTCCTTCTGGTAGTGTGGCGACCAGAATTGCACGCAATATTCTAAGTGTGGCCTAACTAAACTTACGTACAGTTGCAGCATGACTTGCCACTTTTTATACTCTATGCCCCGACCGATGAAGGCAAGCATGCCGTATGCCTTCTTGACTATCTTATCCACCTGCGTTGCCACTTTCAGTGGCCTGTGGACCTGTACGCCCAGATCTCTCTGCCTGTCAATACTCCTCAGGGTTCTGCCATTTACTGTATACAAAGGAACAACATTGGCTACAGGTGAGGTCCCAGAGGACTGGAGAATAGCCAATGTTGTTCCTTTGTTTAAGAAGGGTAGCAAGGAGAATCCAGGAAATTATAGGCCGGTGAGCCTTATGTCAGTGGTAGGGAAATTATTAAGAGAGGATTCTTCGGGACAGGATTCACTCCCATTTGGAAACAAACGAACTTATTAGCGAGAGGCAGCATGGTTTTGTGAAGGGGAGGTTGTGCCTCACTAATTTGATTGAGTTTTTTGAGGAAGTGACGAAGATGATTAATGAAGGAAGGGCAGTGGGTGTTATCTATACGGATTTCAGTAAAGCCTTTGACAAGGTCCCTCATGGCAGACTGGTACAAAAGGTGAAGTCACACGGGATCAGCGGTGAGCTGGCAAGATGGATACAGAACTGGCTCGGTCATAGAAGACAGAGGGTAGCAGTGGAAGGGTGTTTTTCTGAATGGAGGGATGTGACTAGTGGTGTTCCGCAGGGATCAGTGCTGGGACCTTTGCTTTTTGTAGTATATATAAATGATTTGGAGGAAAATGGAGCTGGTCTGATTAGTAAGTTTGCGGACGACACAAAGGTTGGTGGAGTTGCGGATAATGATGAGGATTGTCAGAGGATACAGCAGGATATAGATCGGTTGGAGACTTGGGCGGAGAAATGGCAGATGGAGTTCAATCCGGACAAATGTGAGGTAATGCATTTTGGAAGGTCTAATGCAGGTGGGAAGTATACAATAAATGGCAGAACCCTTAGGAGTATTGACAGGCAGAGAGATCTGGGCGTACAGGTCCACAGGTCACTGAAAGTGGCAACGCAGGTGGGTAAGGTAGTCAAGAAGGCATACGGCATGCTTGCCTTCATCGGTCGGGGCATAGAGTATAAAAATTGGCAAGTCATGCTGCAACTGTACAGAACCTTAGTTAGGCCACACTTAGAATATTGCGTGCAATTCTGTTCACCACACTACCAGAAGGACGTGGAGGCTTTGGAGAGGGTACAGAGGAGGTTTACCAGGATGTTGCCTGGTCTGGAGGGCATTAGCTATGAGGAGAGGTTGGATAAACTCGGATTGTTTTCACTGGAACAACGGAGATGGAGGGGCGACATGATAGAGGTTTACAAAGTTATGAGCGGCATGGACAGAGTGGATAGTCAGAAGCTTTTTCCCAGAGTGGAAGAGTCAGTTACTAGGGGACATAGGTTTAGGTGAGAGGGGCAAAGTTTAGAGGGGATGTGCGAGGCAAGTTCTTTACACAGAGGGTGGTGAGTGCCTGGAACTTGCTGCCAGGGGAGGTGGTGGAAGCAGGTACAATAGTGATGTTTAAGAGGCATCTTGACAAATACATGAATAGGAAGGAAATAGAGGGATATGGGCCCCGGAAGTGCAGAAGGTTTTAGTTTAGACAGGCATCAAGATCGGCGCAGGCTTGGAGGGCCGAGTGGCCTGTTCCCGTGCTGTACTGTTCTTTGTTCTATTCTCCAGTCCTCTGGGACCTCACCTGTAGCCAATGAGGATACAAAGATTTCTGTCAAGGCCCCAGCAATTTCTTCCCTTGCCTCCCTCAATATTCTGGGGTAGAGCAACTAAGGGGCAACTACAATGGATAGCGAGTAACTGAAAAACAGTTACCAATTGTTAGAGAGAGACAGTGAATGGGAGGCAGAAAGAGATCATGAAAGAGATGGGGAAGCAATCAGATAGATAGGGAGAAAAGATGTAGCTGAGAGATGGGCAGAGAGAAAGAAGCAGTTGTGATAAATTTGTAAAATAAGGTTTTAAAAAAATGTTGTCTCTTGTGTCTCAGGCGCATCCACATCTCTGAAGCAACCTTGAACTGCTTGGGTGGTTACTATGAAACTGTAGCAGGTCATGGCCAAGAACGCAATGCTTTCTTGGAGCAGTATAATATTAAAACTTTCTTCATCGAGCAGAACGATGATATCTATGGGGAACTGCCCCGATTACGAGTCAGCATTGCGAAATCAGATACTGCGCCTCCAAGAACACTCTTTGAGCGTAGGAGAACAGAGACCATATTCAGCAGCACTTTTCACATTGATGCCAGTCTGATGCACCTCATGGAGACTGAGACCCCATGGAGGCTTGACCATCCCTTCAACAGAATAATTGGCTTGACTAACGTGAGTAAAATCAGATAGCCTCCAGGATTATTTTTGCCCTCCAGCTGTCCTTTGGCAGCTGCACAGCACCGTGTCACTGTGATTCCCTTTTAGTCCTTGGGATGTGATTGGGAAAGAGTAATCAACAATATACCTTTAAACTAAACAGTGTGGATTGGACAAGACAAACTATTGAAAAGACTGAGATTGTGAACTGTGCAGTATGCTGACCACCTGGCCAAACTGGGAGGGGTAAGATGGGGACACCGGTTTTGACTGGTAGTGAGTCATGGGGAGGTTGTGGGGAATGGACCAATGGAAGGTGAGGCCTGAATCCAAGCACATCCATGTCATTTGCAACAGGGCTCACTTGATCAGAGACTGGACCTTTGACTGATTTTTCCTCTTCCCTACTCCATGGCACAGTGAGGCCAATTGTAAAGAAAGCAACATCAGGATTCCCAAAGCACTTCACACCCAATGAAGCACCTTCTGAAGTGTAGTCACTGTTGTAAGGTAGCAGCAGGTTTGAGCACAACAAGATCCTACAAACAGCAATGAGATAAATGATCAGATAATCTGTTTTCTGGCGATGTTGATTGAGAGGATAAATATTGACTGGGGCACAGAGAGAACACACCTGCTTTTTTTCAAAATAGTGCCATGTAATGTTTTATATCCACCTGAGAGAGCAGAAGGTGCCTCAATTTGATGTCACATCCAAAAGCCACCATCTCTGACACTCCAGTACTGAGGAAGTGCTGCACTGGGAGTGTCAGCCTGGATTTTGCTCAAGTCTCCTGAGTGGGGCTTTGAATCTATGACCTTCTGATGGAGAGGTGTGAGCTCTGCCAGCTGAGTCACAGCCAGTGCTAGTGGTACCTCAACCTGAGGTCGGTGAACTAAGCACAGAAAGGGGGGATTGAAGCTGACACCCTCCTGATGTGTATGACCTCATAACTCTCAGTCCACACTAATTAAGCCACTAGTTCTATAACTGGCTCTCCCTCTGCTCCACGATGGTACATAGTTAAGAACTTTCAGGTGCTTCTTTTCCTTTTTGTTACTCCTCCAGATCATGGCAGGTCTGCTGAGAAAACAATCTCATAAATCCGACAAGAACTTGGCCAAGGTTCCCACATCCCCCAGGTTTGAGGAAATCAACAAGAGAGTCGAGCATGCCATTGAGGTGCGCAGCAGTGACAAGCTGCGGGCTGCCTACATTAATGAGTTCACACTGGCTTTTAAAGACTCTGATATTGAAAGGAAGGTAATACGACTGCATCTTGTTGGGTGCCTGTTTGAAGGTGTGAATTATAGTTTGACTCAAATATAGTCCAATGATTGCAAGACCAGTATATGTGGGCAAAGGGGTTGGAAATTCCTTGTGGCGTGTTTTTGGGCTTGAAATGAGTTACACGCACAAAGTGCACTCTGACTGGGAGACCTGGGGCCAGCCAGAAATAAACATTATTTCTGTGAGCTTTTTTCATCCTTATCCAATTTACCAGCGGGGTTTAAAACAAACATTCAAGCTGCTCATTTATCTATGTAATGCCTGTTTGAGGTGACTGCCAAATGAGGTCTGCAAAATGGCTCAACCTAATATTTTTGGTCCCCAGATTTTGTCCCCTTGTTGCACCTATTTGGCTTTTTCAATTAATTTTTTTCTAATTTCCATCCCTGTGAATGTCTATCAGAGCAATAAGCCTTTCAAGGCAGGGGAGACCTGCTTCTCCACCCATCTGCATCCGTTGTGTGAACTACACGATTGGCTGCTTTTTCTTCCATTCTCTAAGCAAATCCAACTGAGGTGGGAAAAATCCTTGCTTATGAAATGGCTTCAGTAAAGCTAAGATGGAAATGTAATACTCTGCGTTCAGAGATTTATGCTCTGTGCTGGAATTTGTATCTTTTCAATCAATCCTCAAGGGCTCTGCTTGTTTTAAATAGCCACCAGAGAATTTCTAACAAATACATGACGAACAGGAGAATTTTTGGGAACAGGAAAAAGATGACTGACACATCAAATCCATCTGATTCTCAGTAATAGGAACAGGAGTATAATCATCGAATCATAGAAAGTTTACGAGAGGCCACTTGGCCCATCGTGCCTGCACCAGTCAAAAAAATGAGCTACCCAGTCCAATCCAACCTTCCAACATTTGGTCTGTAGCCCTGCAGGTTACAACATTTGAGGTGCATATCCCGACACTTTTTAAATGAGTTGAGGGTTTCTGCCTCTACTACCCTTTCAGGCAGTGAGTTCCTGACCCCCCACTACCCTCTGGGTGGAAAAGAAATGTTCACATCTCCTCTCTAATCTAGAGTAGGCTATGTCTTGAGCCTGTTGCACTTGAGACTGATTTGTGACCTAATTCCATATATTGGACCCTTTTCTCCAAATCTGTTGATAACTTTGATTAATAAAATCTATTAATCTCTGACTTAAATTTAATAATTGATCTAGGATCAATGGCCATTTGCAGAAGAAAGTTCAAAACTTCTACAACCTTTTGCATGTAGAAGTGTTTCTTAATTTCATTCCTGAAAGGTCTGGCTCTAGATTTTCGACTATATCCTCTAGTCCTAGACTTTGCAACCAGCAGAAATAGTTAATAAAAACAGAAAATGCTGGAAATACTCAGCAGGTCAGCCTCCAAGAGCTACTGGCCATCGGAAGGCTGGCAGTGCCATCCTCGGCCTTCCCAGTCCTGGACTAAATTGGAAGGTGTCGGGAAGGCAATGGGCACTCCATTCCCTGCCTTCCAATACATTAATATGGACCTATCTCCCTTTTCTTCCCAAGCCTCCGCTCCCATCCCGAGGGGGCCCATAAAATTCAGCCCAGTGTTTCAGCTCGATGACACTTCGTCCCATGTAGGCCAGACTGGGTAAGGCTGGCAGATTTTCTTGGCTAAAGGATATTAGTGAACTAGATGGGTTTTTAATGACAACCTGGTAGTTTCATGGTCACCACTACTGAGACGAGCTTATTTTGTTAATTCCAGATTTATTTAATTTAAAATAATTGAAAACTTGCATTTATGTAGCACCTTTTCATGACCTCAGGACGTCCCAAAGTGCTTTACAATGAAGTTCTTTTTGAAGTGAAGTCACTTTGCACACAGCAAGCTCCCACAAACAGTAGTATGGTAATGACCAGATAATTTGTTTTTGTGATGTTGATTGTGGGATATATATTTGCCAGGACATCAGGGCTAACTTCACTGCTCCTTTAAAGCGGTATCATGGGAATCTTTTACGTCCACTTGGGAAGGCAGACAGGACCTCGGTTTAAGGTCTCATCCAAAAGACGGTCTCCAGCTTCTGTGGTGAGATTTGAAGTCACGTCTGCCAGATCATTAGTCAAAGCTTCTGGATTACTAGTCTAGTAACACAAATTCTATGCTACTGAACCCCCATCTGTAAATGAATGTGATGCTGAGTGCTCTAGTTTGCTCTCAGGCATGCACTAAGCTGCTCCACACAGTTTTCCTTTCCTGTATATTTTAACCTCTTCATCACTGATCAGCTCTCTCTATTCATTCTCCCAACTGCTTCTCAGTTTCCCAATCGCTCTGTCCTCTGTCTCCATTGCTTTCACCCATCTGTCTCCCAGTCTCTCACTGCCAGTCTGAGCAGGGCTGGAAGAAATAGTGTACATTAACACTCTGAGGAACTGTATTGAGTGATGAGAGCATTTTCTGGGGTTTGTCGGGGTGCATGGAGTTTTCAGCTTTCTGGTTTGAGAGCAGAAGGCTGACGGGTAATGCCTTATGTCTCAGTACGTAGAGAGCCTGTGTTCTTTTTCTAAATGGCATAGCCAGTGTTATGATGTGGCTCTGATCACTAAATGAAGTCAGTATTCTGGGCACTCACTGTATGTTCTTTTTGATATTCAGTATCGCAAGGTACGAGATGAGGTTTTTGCGTCTAACTTGGTCTGCTCCTTCATCGTGGTGCTGTTTATTGTCGGTACGCAGACCATGTTCTCAGTGCCTGAGTGAGTATTAACTGTCATTGACTCATTCTGTATACGCAGCCCAGACTAAGGCCCACTCCAGTGTAAGTACAGTCAACACTAGAGTGTAAAGTACATTGGTGAGTGACATCTATGAAACAGGAAACCTCAATGGGTTTCAAGAAGGAGCGTGACAGATTCTGGTCAAAATAGGATTCTGGATTATTATCTGGATGGACTGAAGGTGATCTTCTGCCTGAAAAGGTACTATATTACTATGTTGCTATGTCACAATCTCACTACAACTTCTGGTCTTTGAGAGGCTGCAGAGTAGTTTAGAGATACAGCACTGAAACAGGCCCTTCGGCCCACTGAGTCTGTGCGAACCATCAACCACCCATTTTTACTAATCCTACACTAATTCCATATCCCTACCACATCCCCACCTGTCCCTATATTCCCCTACCACCTACCTATACTAGGGGCAATTTATAATGGCCAATTAACCTACCAACCTGCAAGTCTTTGGCATGTGGGAGGAAACCGGAGCACCCAGAGGAAACCCACGCAGACACAGGGAGAACTTGCAAACTCCACACAGGCAGTACCCAGAATTGAACCCGGGTCGCTGGAGCCATGAGGCTGCGGTGCTAACCACTGCGCCACTGTGCCGTCCTGGGAGAGCAGTTTAAGACTAAATGGAATTTGCAGTGTAGCTTTTCTATGCCAGACTATAATCAAGAATGTTTTGATCACATGAAATCATACTCTGATAGGAGCCAGTTGGGTTCTGTGCTAATTTTGCTTTTTTGGGGAAAAATATGATCTGTGCCCATGTCATTGGCAAATTTAATAGGGAGGAAGTGGGATTTTCACAATATTGTGACAGAATCAAACCCATTTCTCTGGAGATCCTTCCAGATTGATAGAAATACTTGGATATGCATTTGGAGTGCCATAACCTACAGGGCAATGGACTGAGAACTGGAAAGTGCGATTAGGCTGGATATTACAGTTAGGATGGGCCAGATGATGTCCTTCCATGACATAAATTTCTATTATTAATATTTTATAATTATTATCATTATATATGATGGATTTACAAAAGGGAAATCATGCTTGACAAATCTACTGGAATTTTTTGAGGATGTAACTAGTATAATAGATAAGGGAGAACCAGAGGATGTGGTGTCTTTGGACTTTCAGAAGGCTTTCGATAAGGTCCCACATAAGAGATTAGTGTGAAAAATTAAAGCACATGGGATTGTGGGTAAGGTACTGACATGGATAGAGAACTGATTAGCAGACAGGAAACAAACAGTAGGAATAAACAGGTCTTTTTCCGAGTGGCAGGCAGTGACTAGTGGGGTACTGCAGGGATCAGTGCTAGGACCCCAGCTATTACAATATATATTAATGATATAGATGAGGGAATTAAATGTAATATATCAAAGTTTGCAGATGTCACAAAGCTCGGTGGGAGTGTGAGCTGTGAGGAGGATGCAGAGAAGCTCCAGTGTGATTTGATCAGGTTGAGTAAGTGGGCAAATACATGACAGATGCAGTATAATGTGGATAAATGTGAAGTTAACCACTTTGGTGGCAAAAACAGAAAGGCAGATTATTATCTGAACGGCGATAGATTGGGAAAGGGGGAGGTGCAGCGAGACCTGGGTGTCCTTGTGCACCAGTCGCTGAAAGTAAGCATGCAGGTGCAGCAGGCAGTTAAGAAAGCAAATGGTATGTTGGCCTTCATAGCGAGAGGATTCGAGTACAGGAGCAAGGATGTCTTGCTGCAATTATACAAGGCCTGGGTGAGACCACATCTGGAGTATTGTGTGCAGTTTTGGTCTCCTTATCTGAGGAAGGATGTTCTTGCATTGGAGGGAGTGCAGCGAAGGTTCACCAGACTGATTCCTGGGATGGCAGGACTGACGTATGAAGAGAGATTGGGTCGATTAGGCTTGTATTCACTAGAGTTTAGAAGAATGAGAGGGGATCTCACAGAAACCTACAAAATTCTAACAGGACTGGACAGACTAGATGCAGGAAGGATGTTCCCGATGGCGGGTCCAGGATAAGGGGTCACAGTCTAAGGATAAGGGGTAAGCCATTTAGGACTGAGATGAGGAGGGATTTCTTCACCCAGAGAGTGGTGAACCTGTGGAATTCTCTACCACAGAAAGCAGTTGAGGCCAATTCATTAAATATATTCAAGAAAGAGTTAGATATAGTTCTTAGGGCTAGAGGGATCAAGGGATACAGAGAGAAAGCGGGAACAGGTTACTGAGCTTGGGCGATCAGCCATGATCGTATTGAATGGCAGTGCAGGCTCGAAGGGCTGAATGGCCTACTCCTGCTCCTATTTTCTATGTTTCTATGATTGATTATCTCTCCTCCCAATCCCCACTCCTCATTCCTGTCCAGTTCTGGACTAGGTAGTAAGTGGCAGCATTATTTAGCACAGTCCTTTAACCATTGTGAGCTGGAGTTGAAATCCACCCACAGTCATTGATGAAAGTCTCCTCGACTCTAATGAATAATCACACATCAGCACTGATCATTAATTCGAAGAAAGACAGGCATGTGTTGGTGTCTAGTGCTTCTGGGCAAGATGCGCGCGATGTTTCAATTACATTCCTTTCGATAAGGGGTGAGGCCATGGAGGGATTTGAACAAGATGAGAATTCTAAAATCAAAGCATTGCTGCACTGGGAGCCAATGTAGTTTAGCAAGCACAGGGGTAATGGGTGAATGGGGATTGGTACGAGTTAGGACACGGTCAGTAGAGTTTTGGATGAATTGAGGATTATGGAGGGTAGAACATGGAAGGCCATCCAGGAGCGTATTTGAATAGTTGAATCTGGAGGTGACAAAAGCACAGAGAAGGATTTCAGCAGCAGATGAGCTGAGGCAGGGTCAGGGATGGGCAATGGTATGGAGCTAAGATGTTTCCCCTGGCTGGGGAGTCTAAAACCAGGGGACACAATTTTAAAATAAGGAGGAAGCCATTTAAGACAGTGTTATGACCGACTGCTCCAGTCAAAGCCCCCAATCAAAATATACGATTTTGATCGTGGTTAGAGAAGTGCACTGTTAATTCAATCCCATCCCTCCACAGATCACCTAACATATCATTTTAAACTTTCCAAATAAAAGAATGACCCAGCCAAATTGTACCATCCATTAATCCCCGAATGAGGCTAACCAAACCAGGTGTCTTTAAATCAACAACTTAACTGTTTAATTAGAAAAACTAATTTCTTAAACACTATGAAGATATAAACAACATTAAAATAGAAAAAATTAAGAGTCCTTGCAAATTTATGGTCCAGTGTTACTTGAAGTCCTCACAGCCGTCCGATGGGGAGAAAAAGGTTCTTCCACAGTAGAACAGTCCGTAGTCTAATTCCAGCAGTAAGTGATGCTTTCCTTCTCCGGTGACACAAAACACATGAATGTGCAGAAACTGAAGCAGGAATAATTGACAGGTCTTGCCTGCAGATGCCCACTCATCCATGGTACCTGGGGAGCCCTGCCATGCCACAGACTCCACCCGGAGCTCAGAGAGTGGGCCTATGAGATGGATACACAGATGTTGTTCAGTGCCTTGCATCCTCTCCTCCAACCAGTAGTTTATAACACTATTCCAGCAAACATTGACTTAGGAGTCATCGCAGAGCAAAGCCCTGGGCTGCCAGTCGGTCCTTCACCCTGACAGAGGCGCCAGTTGCATTGCTCCTGTTTGTTAATCGCTTCAGCGAAATCCCTGTTTTGTAGAATGCAGAGGAGGGATTTGGTCTTTTCCAGCCTGTACCCCACTTGCAGCCCAAGGGGCTGAACATAACACACAAGAAATAGGAACAGCAGAAGGCCATTCAGCCCCTCATTAACAACTTGCAAACACTTTCAGTAGAATCAATCTGACTTTAAAGTTTTTGAGGGGTAAAAGATTGTCACAGTCTAACTTCCCTTTCTTCAATTTAAATTATCAGAGATCTCTGTTTTGGCTTATCTTTTTTAGATTTTTGAGAGATAATAAATAAACAGACTAAATTCTCTTACTTCAGTTTAGTGGTCTGTTTCTCCTTTCAGGTGCTAACACACAGCTGTCTCTCTGTTTCTCCTGTTAGAACAGGCTGTTTGCGCTAAAAGCCAGTTCAAAATTAAATTGTAACAAATGTATCTCTCGATGCTCAGTCCGAGTGGCTGTATCCAAGGCAACGAGAATACACCTTCTTGGTAACTCCTGAGGCCTGATTATTCTTAAAGCAGTACTGATCCTTTGCTGTCTTAAAGACACACCACATTTCCCGAAAAAAAAACTACAGGATCATAACAACTGAGATGAGGAGAAATTTTCTGCCTTGAAGGGATGTATAGTTCCTGTAAACTATGTAAAATTTCTTTAAAGACTATCCATTGCCTATGTACTGTCATATCTTTTAATGTATTTTCCCAATCCACCTCAGCCAATTTGCTCCTCATATCTTCATAATTTCCTTTGTTCAAATTTAACACCTTGGCTTCAGATTGAACTACTTCACTTTCAAACATAATGTAAAATTCTATCATATCATCCCTAAAGGTTCTTTTACAAGATTATTAATTAGCCCTTTCTCATTACATAATAGATCTAAAATAGCATACTGCTCTAGAAAACCATCCCTAACACACTCCATAAACTCGTCCTCCAAAGCATTCGTGCTCATTAGGTTTACCCAGTCTATATGCAGATTTAAGTCACCCATGATTACTGTATTACCCATGCCACATGCTTCTCTAATGTCTTGATTAATGTCATGCCCCACACACTACCACTACTGTTTGGTGGCCTATAACTCATTCCAACCAATGTTTGCTGCCCCTTGCTGTTTCTTAGCTCAACCCAAACAGATTCCACATTTTGTTCTTCCGATCTGAGATCCTCCTTTACTAATGTACTGATCCCTTCCCATATCAGTGCAACATGGCCTCCTTTTCCTTTTTGCCTGTCCTTCCTAAATGTCGAATATTCAGTTCCCGGTCTTGGTCACCCTGTAGCCACGTTTTTGTTATGGCAATTAGATCATACCCATTTACCTGTATTTGGGCCTTCGAGTCATCTACCTTGTTGCGAATGCTGTGTGCACTCAGGTCGAGTGCCCTTAAACTTGTCTTCTTGACATTTTGCATTCTAAGCCTTTGTTTCACCTGCCTTCTAATGTCACTTTCTACTTTTCTACCTCCTGTTACCAGTTTCACTTCCTTCCAATTTGAGTTACCCCTCACGTTCCCATCCCCCGGACAAGCAGGTTTAAACCCTCCCTAACAAATCTCCCTGTTAGTTAGTTCCAGTCCTGTTAAGGTGTAGCCCATCTATCTTGTACAGGTCCCACCTGCCCCACAACCGGTCCCAATGCCTCAGATGTCTGATGCACTCCCTCCTACACCAATTCTCCAGCCATGTGTTCAATCGATCAATCCTCCTATTCCTATGCTCACTAGCACTTGGCACTGGGCACTGCTTTGGAGGTCCTGCTTTTTAATTTCCTTCCTAACTCCCTAAAATCTGCTTTCAAGACCTCATCCCTCTTCCACCCTATGTCATTGCTGCCAATGTGGACCATGACCTCTGGCTATTCACCCGCCCCCAGAAGGATGTCCTGCAGCTGCTCCGTGATATCCTTTGCCCTGGCACCAGGGAGGCAACACATCATCCTGGAGTCATATTTACTGCCACAGAAACGCCTGTCTGATCCCCTGACTATCGAATTCCCTATCATTACTGCTCTTCCACTCTTCTTCCAGGGGTGGGGTTTGGCAGGGGTGTTGGAACCAGGGGTTAATACAAGAGAGGAACACCAAGATGCACAGAGAATTGGAAGAGATAGGTTGCACTGGAGTAGGAAATAATAAAGTATTAAATGGGGTGAGAGTGTGGGACAGTATTAGAGAAGGGAGTAGTTTCGTATTAGCTGGAAGTGGACTGAGAAGGACTACGAGAAATGCAAAGACAAGATTACATGCATCTGTGTAAACATGCAAAGTGTGATGAATAAGGTTGTTGACAACGGAAACGTGGCTTAAAAATGGTGAGGACTGGGTGCTTAATATACAAGGATATAAAGTGTTCAGAAAGGATAGAGAAGGAAAAAATGGAGGTGGGTGGCAGTCCTGATTATGGAGGACATTGTAGCGTTGAAAAGAAGGGATGTCCTTGAAACGGCAAGGACAGAATCCATCTGGTTAGAGTTGTGGCGTAAAACGGGTATGATCACTTTACTAGGGGTTTTCTACAGGCTTCCAAATAGAGAGAGAGAAGAGCAAATTTGCAAGGAAATCAGAGATGTGCAAGAACTATAGAGTGGTGATATTGGGGGACTTTAATTACCCAAATATCGATTGGGATAATGTTAGTGTAAAGAGAAAGGAGGGGGAGGAATTTTTGAAATGTATTCAGGAGAACTTCCTTGATCAGTATGTTCTCAGTCCAACTAGAAAGGAGGCATTGCTGGATCTGGTGCTGGGAAGTGAGGTGGGCCGAGTGGACCGAGTGTCTGTGGGGGAGCACTTGGGCAAGAGTGATCATATTATATGGTTTAGACTAGTAATGCAGAAACGCAAGGAACTAAATACAGTAGAATATCTAGATTGGAAGAGGGCTAATTTCAACGCGATGAGAAGGGATCTAGCCAGGGTAATATGGAACAACAGACTGGTGGGAAGAGCTGTATTGGAACAATAGGTTATCTTTAAGGAAGAGATGTTTCAGGTACTGGCTAGGAACATTCCAATAAGGGTGAAAGGTAGGGGAACCAAGAATACAGCTCCTAGGATGATGAGGGAGATAGAGATTATGATGAAACTAAAAAGGCGGGTGTGCGATACATGTCAGGTGAACTCATCAGGTGAGAATCAGGCTAAATACAATAAGTTGTGAGGGGAGACAAAGAGGAAAATAAGACTGGCAAAGAAAGAGCATGAGAATAGAATGGCAGTCAACGTAAAAGGGAATCTTCTACCGGCGTATAAATAGTAAGCGAGTAAATGGTGGAATGGGGCCTATTAGGGACAAAGAGAGTAATATATGCTTAGAAGCGCAGGGCAAGGCGAGAATACTTAATGAATACTTTGTATCAGTGTTCTCTAAGGAAATGGAATCTGAAAAAATATCAGTAAAAGTGGAGAGAGGAGAGTCAACAGGATAAAAATTGCAAAGTGGGAGGTACTAAAAAGGCTGGCTGTGTTTAGGGTAGATAAGTCACCTGGTCCAGTTGGCTTGCATTCCAGGTTGTTAAAGAGGTGGGGATGGAGATAGTGGAAGGGCTTGCCATAATCTTCCAATCTTCCCTGAATATGGGGAAGATGCCAGAGGATTGGAGAATGGAAAATGTGACCCCGTTTTCAGGAAAGGGTGTGAGGACAATCCCAGCATCGACAGGCTAGTTAGTTTAACATCAGTTGTGGTATGGTTTTAGAAACAATTATCAAGGGAAAGCATCAACAGGCAGTTGGAGAGATCTGGCTGACATGTGACTCCAGACCCACAGGCCTAGCAAGCCAATCAGTTGTATCAAACTGCTACAAAGTCAATAAGGAATGAAACCGGACCGAACACCCGACCTAGGCATCGGAAACGAGAATGGCAAACCCAGTCCTGTGGACCCTGCAAAGTCCTCCTTAATAACATCTGGGGGCTTGTGCCAAAGTTGGGAGAGCTGTCCCACAGACTGGTCAGTCAACAGCCTGACATAGTCATACTCACGGAATCATACCTTACAGACAATGGGCTGAATTTTTCCCACTCGGCGGCGAGCTTCAAAAATGGCGGGGCGCATACGCAACATTTACTGCACGGAGCTGCCACAATATTTAGCGCGTCGGCACATTTACATGGCCGGGGCTGACTGCCGCCGCTGATGACGTGGGAGAGGGCGGGGGTTCCGTCCTCGGCAACGGAGTCCGCTCCACCGTGCAGGTGCGGCGCCATTTTTAAAGGGCTTCAAGCCCTTCCAATTCATTTAAATCTTTTAAATTATAGGGAATGTGGTTATAAAATGGGAAATTTAATAAATGTTTCGATACCCTCTCCCACCATCCCCCAACGACAAAACAAATCATTATTTGCCCTCCCTGCAAAAAAAACTTACCTTTCGGTCCTGACCTCCCCCCGACCCCCACCAAAGTTGATAAACTTTGAACCTCACCCCTTTCCACAACTCCCGAGACCAATAGGAAATGTTTCACTCTGTTCCCCCTGCCTGCCCTGAAAACTTACCTCCTCTGCCTTCCCCACCAGTGTCCCACATCTGATCTCCAGTTGGAGATCTGAAGGCGCAGGAGTCCTGGCAACCTGAATATGGCAGCGGTATGGCCGATGGGAGCAGGATCTTTAATTCATTAATGACCTATCTTTAAATCCTGCTCCCGTCGCCGAGCGGCAGGGGACCACCATGAGGCCTCACTGCCACCAGTAATATGGGGCGGGGCCTTCTTGGCATAAAACCCCTTGGCAGGCCTCTCCTGGAGGCATTTTCTGGGCCATGGCCCCAATGTCCCGGACACCGCCATCACAATCCCCGGCTATATCCTGTCCCACTGGCAGGACAGACCCAGCAGAGGTGGCAGCACAGTAGTAGACAATCGGAAGGGAGTTGCCCTGGGAGCCCTCAACATTGACTCCGGACCTCATGAAGTCTCATGGCATCAGGTTAAACATGGGCAAGGAGATCTCCTGCTGATTACCACCTACCGCCCTCCCTCAGCTGATAAATCAGTACTCCTCCATGTTGAACACCACTTGGAGGAAGCACTGAGGGTAGCAAGGGCACAGAATGTACTCTGGGTGCAGGACTTTAATGTCCATCATCAAGAGTGTCTTGGTAGCACCACTACTGACCGAGCTGGCTGAGTCCTAAAGGACATAGCTGCTAGACTGGGTCTGTGGCAGGTGGTGAAGGAACAAACAAGAGGGAAAAACATACTTGACCTCATCCTCACCAGTCTGCCTGGTGCAGATGCATGTGTCCATGATAGTACTCGTATGAGTGACCACCGCACAGTCCTTGTGGAGACAAAGTCCCATCTTCACATTGAGGATACTCTCCATCTTGTTGTGTACATTACCACCGTGCTAAATGGGATAGATATCGAACAGATCTAGCAATGAAAATCTGGGCATCCATGAGGCGCTTTGGACCATCAGCAGCAGCAGAATTGTACTCAACCACAATCTGTAACCTTGTGGCGTATTCCCCACTCTACCATTACCATCAAGTCAGGGGATGAACCCTGGTTCAATGAAGAGCGCAGGAGGGCATGCCAGGAGCAGCACCAGTCATACCTCAAAATGAGTTATCAACCTGGTGAAGCTGCAACACAGGACTATCTGCGTGCCAAACTGCGTAAGCAGCATGCAATAGACAGAGCTAAGCGATCGCACAACCAACGGATCAGATCTAAACTCTGCAGTCCTGCCACATCCAGCCGTGAATGATGGTGGACAATTAAACAACTAACAGGAGGAGGTGGCTCCACAAATATCCCCATCCTCACAGATGCCAGTCTTCAGCAAATCCGATTCACTCAGTGCGATATCAAGAAAGGACTGAAGGCACTGGATACAACAAAGGCTATGGGCCCTGACAATATTCCAGCAATAGTACTGAAGACCTGTGCTCCAGAACTTGCCGCACCCCTAGCCAAGCTGTTCCAGTATAGCAACAACACTGGCATCTACCCTGCAAGGTGGAAAATTGCCCAGATATGTCCTGTACACAAAAAGCAGGTCAAGTCCAACCCGGCCAATTACCGCCTGATCAGTCTACTCTCAATCATCAGTAAAATGATGGAAGGTGTCGTCAACAGTGCTGAGCAATAACCTGCTCAGTGACGCTCAGTTCGGGTTCCGCCAGGCCCACCCAGCTCCTGAGCTCATTACAGCCTTGGTTCAAACATGGACAAAAGAGCTGAACTCAAGAGGTGAGAGTGACTGCCCTTGACATCAAGGCAGCATTTGACCGGGTTTGGCATCAAGGAACCCTAGTGAAACTAGGAACTAGGGGGAAAACTCTCCGCTGGTTGGAGTCGTACCTAGCGCAAAGGAAGATGGTTGTGGTTTTTGGAGGTCAATCATCTGAGCTCCAGGATATCACTGCATGAGTTCCTCAGGGTAGTGTTCTGGGCCCAACCATCTTCAGCTGCTTCATCAATGACTGTCCTTCAATCATAAGGTCAGAAGTGGGGATGTTTGCTGATGATTGCACAATGTTCAGCACCATTCATGACTCCTCAGATACTGAAGCATTCCGTGTGGAAGTGCAGCAAGACCTGGACAATATCCAGGCTTGGGCTGATAAGTGGCAAGTAACATTCTCTCCAAACAAGTGCCAGCCAATGACTATCTCAAACAAGAGAGAATCTAACCATCTCCACTTGACATTCAATGGCATTACCATCACTGAATCCCAACCTATCAACATCCTGGGGGTTACCATTGACCAGAAACTGACCAGGAGTAGCCATATAAATACCATGGCTACAAGAGCAGGTTAGAGGCGAGGAATCCTGCGGCAAGTAACTCACCTCCTGACTCCCCAAAGGCTGTGACCATCTACAAGGCACAAGTCAGGAATGTGATGGAATACTCTCTACTTGCCTGGATGGGTGCAGCTCCAACAACACTCAAGAAGCTCAACACCATCCAGAACAAATCAGCTGTTTGATTGGCACCTCATCCACAAACATTTACTCTCTCCACCACTGACGCACAGTGGCAGCAATGTGTACCATTTACAAGGTGCACTGCAGCAATGCACCAAGGCTCCTTAGACAGCACCTTCTAAACCTGCGAGCTCTACCAACTAGAAGGACAAGGGCAGCGGATGCATGGGAACACCACCACCTGCAAGTTCCCCTCCAAGTGGGACCCAAAGTAGTAGTCTCTCAGATGAGATAGTTGAGGCAAATGTAGAGGTTAAAGCAAGCAAGTCCAGTAGGCAGGCCGGGCAGGGGCAGGACAGGGAGTGTGGAAAGTCTGGTAGGCTAAACTGCATTTACTTTAATGCAAGAAGCCTTACAGGTAAGGCAGATGAACTCAGAGCATGGATCGGTACATGGGATTGTGATATTATAGCTATTACGGAAATGTGGTTGGGGGATGGGCAGGACTGGCAGCTCAATGTTCCGTGGTACCGATCTTTCCGGCATGACAGAGGTGGAGGTATGTTCCTGTTAGATGGAAGGGCAAGGCTGGCAAGTTTAGGGAACCTTGGTTGACGAGGGATATTGAGGGTCTGGTCAGGACAAAGAAGGAGGCATATGTCAGGTATAGGCAGCTGGGATCAAGCGAGTCCCTCGAGGAATATAGGGGATGTAGGACTACATTTAAGAAGGAAATTAGGAGGGCGAAAAGGGGCCATGAGATTTCCCTGGCAGATAAGATAAAGGAGAATCCTAAAACATTCTGTAAGTATATTAAGAGTAAAAGGGTAGCTAAGGAGAGAGTAGGTCCCCTTAAGGATCAGTGTGGTAATCTATGTGTGGAGCCACGGGAAATGGGCGAGGTCTTAAATGAATATTTCTCGTCCGTATTTACCGTGGAGAAGGTCATGGAAGCTAGTGAGTTCAAGGGAGGGAACAGCGATATCCTGGAGCATATCAACATTACAAAGGAGGTTTTGAAGCGCATTAAGGTGGATAAATCCCCAGGGCCTGACCAGGTGTATCCCAGGATGCTATGGGAAGCAAGGGAGGAGATTGCTGGGGCCCTGGCAGAGATTTTTGTATCATCGTTAGCCACGGGTGAGGTACCGGAAGACTGGAGGATAGCTAATGTTGTACCTTTATTTAAGAAGAGCAGCAGGGATGAGCCAGGGAACTACAGGCCAGTGAGCCTTCCATCAGTGGTGGGAAAGTTATTGGAAGGGATTCTGAGAGACAGGATTTATATGCATTTGGAAAGGCATGGTCTGATTAGGGATAGTCAGCATGGCTTTGTGCGTGGGAAATCCTGTCTCACGAATTTGATTGAGTTTTTTGAGGAGGTGACCAAGAGGATTGACGAGGGCAGGGTGATGGACGTTGTCTACATGGACTTTAGCAAGGCCTTTAACAAGGTCCCGCATAGTAGGCTGGTCCAGAAGGTTCGAACACATGGGATCCAGGGTGAGCTCACAAATTGGATACAAAATTGGCTTGGTGATAGGAGGCAGTGGGTGGTAGTGGAGGGTTGTTTTTCCGATTGGAGGCAGGTGACCAGTGGTGTGCCGCAGGGATCGGTGCTGGGCCCTCTGTTGTTTGTCATATATATTAATGACTTGGATGTGAATGGAGGGGGCTTGATTAGTAAGTTTGCAGATGACACCAAAATTGGTGGTATAGTGGACAGTGAAGAAGGTTGTCTAAGGTTACAACAGGATATAGATTAACTGGGAAAGTGGGCAAGGGATTGGCAAATGGAATTTAACGCAGACAAGTGTGAAGTGATGCATTTTGGGAAGTTAAACCAGGGCAGGACATATAGTGAATGGCAGGGCCCTGGGGAGTGCTGTTGAGTGGAGAGACCTTGGGGTGCAAGTACATAGTTCCCTGAAATTGGCAACACAGGTAGACAGGGTGGTGAAGGCGGTGTATGGCATGCTTGCCTTCATCGGCCGAGGCATTGAGTACAAGAATTGGGACGTCATGTTACAGTTGTACATAACGTTGGTTCGGCCGCATTTGGAGTACTGTGTGCAGTTCTGGTCGCTGCACTGCAGGAAAGATGTGATTAAGCTAGAAAGGGTGCAGAAAAGATTCACAAGGATGTTGCCTGGTTTGGAAGGCTTGAGTAATAAAGAGAGATTTGATAGGCTGGGTCTGTTTTCCCTGGAGCGAAGGGGGCTGAGAGGGGACATGATAGAGGTATATAAAATTATGAGAGGCATAGATAGGTAGATAGCCAGAGTCTGTTTCCCATGGTAGGGGTGACTAAAACAAGAGGGCATAGATTTAAGGTGAGAGGGAGGAGGTTTAAAGGGGATCAAAGGGGTAAATTTTTCACACAAAGAATACTGGATATCTGGAATGAGCTGCCTGAGGAGGTGGTGGAGGCAGGAACAGTAGTAACATTTAAGAGGCAACTGGACAGGTACTTGAATGAGCAAAGCATAGAGGGATATGGAATTAATGCAGGCAGGTGGGATTCGTATCGATAGGCATTATGGTTGGCATGGACGCGGTGGGCCGAAGGGCCTGTTTCTATGCTGTACGACTCTATGACTCTAAGTCACACACCATCCTGACTTGGAACCATATCGCCATTCCTTCACTTAAACTGGATCACAGTCCTGGAACTCCCTTCCTAACAGCACTGTGCGTGTACCTACCCCACATGGACTGCAGCGGTTCAAGAAGGCAGCTCACCACCACCTTCTCAAGGGCAATTAGGGATGGGCAATAAACGCTGTCAGAGCCAACGATGACCACATCCCATGAACCAATAAAAAAAAAGCTTTGTGTTGATTAAGGATAGCCAGTATGGATTGGTAAAAGGCAGACAATGCTTGACTAATCTAATTGAATTTTGTGAATAAATAACAAAGAAGGTTGATGAACGGAATGCGGTGCATGTTGTTTGCACGGATTTTGAGAAAGCATTTGATAAGCTACTATATAAAAGGCTGGCTAACAAAATAGAGGTTCATGGTGTTACGACCGACCGCTCCAGTCAAAGCCCCCAATCAAAATATACGATTCTGATTGTGGTGGGAGAAACACACTGTAAAATCAACCCCGTCCCTCCACATATCACCTAACATATCATTTAATACTTTTCAAATTAAAGAAAGACCCAGCCAAATTGTACCATGTATTCATCCCCAAATGAGGCTAACCAAACCAGGTGTCTTTAAATCAACAAATTAACTCTTTAATTAGAAGAACTAAATTCTTATTCTTCACTATGAAGATACAAATGACATTTAAATTAGAAAAAATTAGAGTCATTGCAAATTTACAGTCCAATGTTGCTTGAAGTGCTCACAGTCGTCCGATGCGGGAACAAAGGTTCTTCCACAGTAGAACAGTCCATAGTTTAATTCCAGTAGTAGGTGATGCTTTCCTTCTCCAGCGAATTTCAACAATTAATGACTTGCAAACACTTTTAATAGAATCAATCTGACTTTAGAGTTTTTGAGGGATAAAAGATTGTGACAGTATAACTTCCCTTTCTTCAATTTAAATTACCAGAGATTTTTTTTTTGGCTTGACTTTCTTAGAATTTTGAGAGATAATAATTAAACAGACTAAAATCCTATTCCTTCAATTTAAATGGCTGAGAGCTCTTTTTCAGGTGCTAAACATCACAGCTGTCTGTGACGTGTGTCCTCTGTGTCTGTGTTCTGTTAGAACAAACTGTCTTCAACTAAAAAGCCAGTTCAAAATTGAATTGTAACAAATGTATCTCGATACTCACTCCCAGTGGCTGTATCTATGGTTACGAGAATGCACCATTTGAATCGCAGTCTCCAAATGGCTGTTTCTAAGGCAATGGAAATTTTATTTCATCAATTCACTTATGTCCTTTAGAGAAGGAAATCTACTCTCCTAACTAAACTAAACTAAACACCTTCCTATAACTCCTGAGGCTTGCTGGTTCTTAAAGCAATACTAATCCTTTGCAAGCCTTAAAGGCAAGCTGCATCTTCCCGGAAAAAAACTACAGGTGGTGACAATGGAATAGGAGGGTCAGTGTCAGCTTGGATAAAACATTAGCCTAAGGATAGAAAACAGTGAGTCATAGTAAATAGTTGCTTTTCATACTGTAGGATGGTAGACAGTGATGTTCTCCAAGGGTCAGTGCTGGGACCTGTGCTTTTTTGCCATGTATAAATGACTTGGATCTTGGAATACACAGTAGAATCTTAAAATATGCCGATGACAACAAACTTGGAGGTGCAGCAAACAAGGAGGATGATATGAACCGCCTGAAACAGGACATAGGCTAGCAGAGTTGGCTGAGATGTGGCAGATGGAAGCTAACACTGGCAAATGTGAGGTGATGCATTTTGACAGAAGGAATAGGGAGAAGCAATATAGTTTTAATGGCACAGTTCTTAAGAGTAAAAGACAGAGGGACCTGGGGGGTGCATGTGCATCGATCTTTTAAGGTGGCAGGACATATTGAGAGAGTGGTTAGTCAAGCATATGGGATCTTAGACTTCATGGAGGCATTGAGTACAAAAGCAGGGAACTTATGCTGAAAGTTTATAAAGCTCTGGTTAGGCCACGACTGGTGTATTGCATCCAGTTCTGGTGAACACGCTTCAAGAAGGATGTGAGGATCCTTGAGAGGGTGCAGAGGAGTTTTACCAGATTGGTTCCAGGGATGGAGGATTTTAGTTACAAGGTTAGATTGGGAAAGCTGGGTTTGTTCTCCTTAGAACAAGGAGGTTGAGGGGAGATTTAATGGAAGTGTACAAGATTATGAAAGATTTAGTTAAGTTAAACAAGGAACAACTGTTCCCATTAACTAATGGTACAAGGATGAAGGCACACAGATTAAAAATTTTAGGCAAGAGATGCAGGGGGAATATGAGGAAGCACTTTTTTACGCAGTGGCTGGTAATGACCTGAAACTCACTGCCCACAAGGGTGCTGGGAGCGGAGACAGTCAGTGCATTCGAGAGGAAGCTGGATGGCCTCTTGGGGGAAATAGACTTGCAGAACCACAGGGATTGGGACTGACTGGATAGCTTCATGGAGAGCTGGCATGGAATCTATGGGCTGAATTACCACCTCCTGTGCCATAAATGAATCTATGCCTCTTGTGGGATTATGCCATGTGCAGGATGGCTGTCTTATTCAGCCATGTGTCAACAGGCACTGGATCATGTTGTATGTGGAGGTTTTGGAGAGATGTCTTGCACACAAATCCACCCATGTATCTTCTACCTACAGGCATCAAATGAGGATCGGCCATTTCATCTCCATCATGTTTATTTACTGCTGGCTACAGTTCTGTAGTTTGGCTGAAGCGTTCAGCTGTCTCCCGAAGGCCTTGCACGAACTATGCGGCTGGATTCAGGAGACGTACAATGTCAGAATGACCCTCATGCTTCTCTCCATCGTGGTCAACTTTATCTCATCTATATATGACATGGTGAGTGTGTAGTAGATTATAATCCCAGTTGAATCAGGCAGATCTCAGATGATCACTCTCAATTTAAGATTGAGAAAGACAGATTCCAAAGATACTTGAATTGGTCTGAAGGATTGATCCGATGCTCCCTATAGGAAAGGAACCAGCTGACAATTTTACTGTCCTCCATATAGCCTTTTTATCAAGTTTCAGCCAGATTATAATAACCCAGATATTATGAGGGTCCGGGAATCTGTCCTCAGCAATGTACCTCCCCATTAAAGAGTGTATGGTGGTGGGTTCACATGTTAGAAGACTGTGAGACAATATAAGTTCTGCTTTATATAAAAGTTTATTAAAAAAACAAGCATGCAATGCACAGTCAGTGAGACAGTCAATTGCAATTCTAATAATTCTAGGAAAAAATAGAATGTACAATCTGGTTTCTAGTAGAGAATCCAATTTTTAAATATGGATATTTTAAAAGTAGGATATCCATCAATTATTAAAGTAACATTTACCTTAAATCTTTGACTGTAGAGTTAGCGAGATACCTCTTTCCCTGTTAAGGGGAGAACTATCATCACTTTCCTCCAGTAGTCATACCATTACCTTGAGAAACGTTGGCGCAAGTCCAACAGATCCAAAACTCCACTGTGTGCTTCCAATATTTAGACTGTTTCAAGTTGCATAAATAATTTCTTACGTATGGGGGTGTTACCTCAACTGCAAGTAAGTTTGTCCCCCTTTATTTCCCAAATAAGGCTGTATAACTCTTAATTTCTAGGTAAGGTTCATCCTATTTAATTCCAAAGAAAGGTTGTATAACTATTAATTACTAGGTAAGGTCGGCCCTCTTTGATTTCTAAGAAAGACAAGCTGCGAGCCTTGTGATGGTCTATTTTTCATTAGTCATCTAACTTTATTTCAAAATTTTTGGGTTTGGTTAGCTTTTTCAGAAATTCAGTTGGTTGTGGTTTAAGGCTATCAACTATTACACTGTGGTAGTTTTGCAAACTATCACAAAAGCTATGTTGTTAATGTTTTATTGTGTAGTGAGCTTTGTGACATTAGGAACAGATCCCTCTTCTCAGAAGCTGCCTTTATGGTTTAAAGATGAGGCAAGCTTTTTAACCCAGAGGCATGTCCATGAATTTTTTTAACCTTTTAGGAAGATTAACGCTTTTTAAATTTTTAATCCCTCATTCATAGGAAAATAATTCCTTTAACGTTATAACCCCTCAATATGGACGGATTCCTTCACAAGTGGCAGAGCTCATGGGATCCTCTCCACTGGGGTTTGGCAGGGGCTCAGCTCTTTGCATTCTGGCACATCACATATAATATTGCCAGCTGAGTACACGACACAGAGCCAAGGATTTTATTTTATTCTTTCTCAGGATGTTGGCATCAGTGGCAAGACTAATATTTATTGCCCATCCTCAGTTGCTTTTGAGAAGGTAATCCATCCAAAACTACAGGTTGATACAGGGCTATGGAGAGAGAGTAGGGCCGTGGTGGTATATTCCAGAAAGTCTGGTGATGAAGGATAGAATAGGAGCTAATCTTTACACACCTTTTTGTAGGTTTTTATTTACAGAGATACACATTGCAAACATGCACCTCCGAACTCAACTAGCGCAGTTTCAGTCTGTTCCTATTTACAGGAGCACAAGGTAATGCCCATCACCTGCATATAATTAAACATGATTATTTTATATTAAACAGATTTCTTTCTCTCTCTTCAAATAAAAATTAAACTACCAACATTTCAAAACCAATTAAATCAAATGTTCTATGCAAAGAATTATGTTGTGAGATGCCCCTCCTGTAGGACCCCTAACAGTTTCTTTGTACATGCATTTCTTTTTGCAAAACATTCAGATAATTCATGAGCGTAATCCATCTATTTAATTTTAAGATTTCCTTTCTCTCCAGCATTTGTTTCAAGCCATCCCACGAGGAATGATTATCTACATAATATTCGATGGGTATACTATCTTCAGTATGGTCGTTGTACAGAATCTCACTTTAATGTTTGACAAAAAGAATCCCATATCCTTATGAGCAAGTATTTCAGCAGCCAAAGTACTTTTAACAACCCTTTTTATTTTCTTAGCTTCCTAAGCTAAAGGACAACATTTCCCATTCTCACTTAACAGAAGTATTATGAAATAAAATTGCTGCAGATGCTGGAAATCTGAAACAAAACAAAAATACTCAGATGCTGGAAATACTCAGCAGGTCTGGCAGCATCTATGAAGAGAGAAAAAAAGTTAATGTCACATAGGCCCCCACCTGCCAAGAATGAGGAATATTAATTTCGCCACAGGAACATTAATTTTGAACTGTTACTGGAGTGAAGAAAGACAGGTTTAAAAAACCAACAATGGATTCTTGGCCGGAGAGACATTTTTGCATATTAAAAGAGAGTACTTGGAAAGAACAAAGGGGCTACTCACCGCTCCAATTTAATCCACAATGGACTTTTGATTACCAGGCATTGAGGGTGGGGGAGGTTGCATTCCAGGTTAACTGTTAAGATGGCTGAATATACAAACGGACATGGTCACACCAGCTAGCCACGTGACTAACCTGCTGGGTCACCTCAGTTTTTTTTAAATTTGAACTGCTCTCATCCCTTTCTCGCCCACTTTGGAATCCATTGAAGACACAGGAACCCCAAAAGAGAGAAAAGTCTCCTACAGTGAACAAGGTTTAAGAAGGATACTGGGCCCCAATGAAAATCAAGATCAACCTACAAAAGGACCCGACAATGAGCTCGAAGCACAGTAACAAAAGCCCCTCCTCAGAGATTGCCTCAAACTGTTCCACTTTATCTTTTCTTCTGCTCTTTTCTGTCTCTATATGCATGTGCATATCGTGTATGCATGCTAACGTGGGGTGCGGCGTGTATCTGTAGGCGTTAACTGAATTAGAGTTTAAGTTTTAATAAATTTCACTTTCCGTCTTTACACCTAAGAAAGCCTGTTTGTGTTCATTTCTTTGCCTGAAAATTGGAAAGCGGTGAACAAGGATTCACCAAGGGGGAGCTCAGAACACAGTGTGTTTAAAATTAAACCCTGTTAGAGTAAGACCAGGTGAAGGCTGAAAGGGACCCCCAGCCACCTTTCTCACCTGGTCGTAACAGAAATTTGGGGGCTAGCGTTCAGAATTTTACCCACAGACAAATGAGAGAAATTGGAAGTGGGAAGCCAAATTGTTCCCAATCAAAAAAGGGCAAGATTTCAATACAGGTTTTCTTGTGGTTGTGTGTGATTGAATACTAACATGTCTGCAACTAAAGCGAGTAGCTCTCCAAGCCAGGGTGTAATAACTTGGGAGAAGTTAAAAGCACTGTCTATGGAGGAGTTGAGGAAAATGGCTGAACAGTGTGGGATTACTGTATGTGGCAAGGCTAGGAAGTCCGAACTCCTAAGGCTAGTGGCCAACCATTTTTCCTTTGAATCTGAAGAAGCAGAAACAGGGTTAGAAACAGACTCTGATAGAGTATTGTTAGCAAAGATACAATTGGAGCAGAGGAAACTTGAATTAGAGGAGAGGGAGAAAGAGAGAGCCTTACAGAAGGAACGTGAGGAAACAGAAAGACAGGAGAAATAACAAGAGAGGAGAGAGAGAGAGAGAGAAAGAATATTTCAGAAAGAATTCGAAGTAAGAGCTGAAGCGCCTTGAGTTAACTAGAGGGTGACAGAGTAACCCCAGTGAAAGCATGGCCAATATGGAGGAGCGTAATTCAGGGCTGGGTACAAAATTGCTAAAACTTGCTCAGCTAATTCCAAAGTTCAATGAGGAAGATGTGGAAGAATTTTTTGTGTCTTTTGAGAAACTGGCAAGGCAGCTAAAATGGCCAGCTGAGACCTGGCCTCTTTAACTACAAAGCAAGCTAACTGGAAAAGTCCATGATGTTTATTCCTTGTTGCCAGATGACAGTTCATCAAATTATGAACTGACCAAAAATGCTATCCTCGGGACATATTGTTACGACCGACCGCTCCTGTCAAAGCCCCCAATCAAAATATACAATTCTGATTGTGGTGGGACCAACGTACTGTTAATTCAATCCCGTCGTTCCACAGATCAGCTAACATATCATTTAAAACCTTACAACTTAAAGAGAGACCCAGCCAAATTGTGCCATCTACTCCGCCAATGCCATTAACTAAAACTTTAGTGTTCAAGGTGCTCTCTGGTGGAAACCTCATATCTTTCCCCAGCAAGAGAGTTTGGGTTGCTCCTGTACCCTGAGTATAATGATAGATTTTCCTGTCTCACTTACAGGATACGGAGTTATTCTCCCCTTTGACCAAAATTCATCATAACTGTCAGGTATTTTATTCTTAACCACTACACTCCTCTTAGTTTTAGTATCTGGTTTCACATTCACAGCTGTCGTTAAAGCTATAGCCTGGTCTGCTGTACTGTCAGTCAGTGTCTTTTCCTCTGCACTAACTTTGCATACCCTAACAAGTCCTGTGGGTTTACCTCGCAATTTCCAGCATTCTGAATGAAAATGACCCGTTCTGTTGCAATGATAACACTTTGTCTTGCGAACCTCACTTCTATCCTCAGCACCTTCCTTTCTGACCTGAGGAGGTGATCCTGGGGCATTCCCAGCTGTTCCTTCTTGTCCCCGGCTACTTGCCTTCCTTTCACATTCCCACTTTCTATCCTTCTTGGGTTTATGGGGTGATGGACAAAGTAGGTTGACTTAGTCACAAGCACAAAATTATCAGCAATTTCTGCTGCTTGCCTAGCTTTCAAAACTTTCAGGTTATCTATATGAGTCCTCACTACTGAAAGAATGGAGTTTTTAAACTCTTCTAAAAGAATCAGTTCTCGAAGGTTCTCATATGTGGTTTCTATCTTTAAAACCCGTATCCAATGGTCAAAATTCAATTGCTTCACCTTCTCAAATTCTAAATATGTCTGCCCAGCCAATCTCTAAGTTCTGAAACTTCTGACGGTAAGCTTCAGGGACTAACTCATACACAGCGAGAATAGCCTTTTTTGCCATCTCATAATCTTCAGAAGCCTGGTATGGCGGCACAGTGGCGCAGTGGTTAGCACCGCAGCCTCACAGCTCCAGCGACCCGGGTTCAATTCTGGGTACTGCCTGTGTGGAGTTTGCAAGTTCTCCCTGTGTCTGCGTGGGTTTTCGCCGGGTGCTCCGGTTTCCTCCCACATGCCAAAGACTTGCTGGTTGATAGGTAAATTGGCCATTGTAAATTGCCCCTAGTATAGGTAGGTGGTAGGGAAATATAGGGACAGGGTGGGGATGTGGTAGGAATATGGAATTAGTGTAGGATTAGTATAAATGGGAGGTTGATGGTCAGCACAGACTCGGTGGGCCGAAGGGCCTGATTCAGTGCTGTATCTCTAAACTAAACTTCATGAGCTCTGCATGAGCAATATCCAGCTTTCTTTCGGCCATTGCATCTGTTTGGCTATTTTTTCAAAAGATATGATAAATACCTCTACGTCCCTTTCCTCGGACTTAGGAAGAGCTGTATAAATTTAAACAGCTTATCGCTGGGTCCTGATCTAAATTCAGATTCTTCCTGACCCGAATTTTCCCTGGATTCAAGACTACCCTTTTGTCTTAATTCCATCTCTTTTAACTTAAATTCCCTCTCTTTTTCACTTTTTCTCCAAAATGCTCCTTCTTTCTCTCTTTCCTCCTTTTCCAATTCAAGTTTTCAGAATTCTTTTTCTGCCTCAAGTTTTTTTGTTTCTTTTTCCTGCTGAAGCTCCAGTTTTTTCATTTCTAACTGAATCCTAGCCAATTCCACTGCATCACTCTCGAACCTATTACCTTCATGTCTTTTGTATTCACTTTCTTGTTTCTCGTATTGCTCTTCATCTGTATTACCCTCATCATCATCATCTTCTACTAATTCCAGATGTTCAGCTATTAATCCAATTATCTTTGCTTTTTTGGCACCTGATTTCAATTCCAACCCCAATTTCGCTGCCAATTCTTTTAATTTGTTCTTAGTTAAAGTTATCAAGTCACTCAGGGAAACATTCTGCTTTCCCAAAAACTCTGCTACAACTACTAATGCCATAACAATGGTATAGACTGTACCTTATTATACAGGAGACCTGGTTCTTTTAATTTCTTTGTAATTGGTGTCAAATTTAGATCCCAACAATCAAGTTTCCAATTGATAAGATCCCAGACTCGAGAGCAATTAATCTGATGCCAAACGCAAGACTTCAATTTAAATATGTTATCCCAGAGATGAGTAATTACTATGATTCCAAATGTGAGCCCTCCAAATTAGTCTGATTCTGATCCCAGGTGCGAGCTACCGAATTAAATATGATTCAACTGCGAGCGAGCACCCAATTGCGATATGATTCAAATCCAGAAACCCAATTAATATGTGATTCAAATCTTGTATAATCCCCCAATTAATATGTTATTCAAGTCGCGGACGAGCCCCCAATCAATATGTTATGACCGACCACTTCTGTCAAAAGACCCCAATCAAAATATATAATTCTGATTATGGTGGGACCAACGCACTGTTAATTCAATCCCGTTGTTTCACCGATCGGCTAACCTATCATTTAAAACCTTCCAAATTAAAGAGAGACCCAGCCAAATTGTGCCATCTATTAACCTCCGAATGAGGCTAACCAAACCAGATGTCTTTAAATCAACAAATTAACTCTTTAGTTAGAACAATTATATTCTTAAATACTATAAAGATATAAAAAACATTTAAAATAGAAAAAATTAGAGTCCTTGCAAATTTACAGTCCAGTGTTGCTTAAACTCCCCACAAGATGTTTCTCGAAGTCCTCACAGAATGTTGCTTTCCTTCTCCAGCGAATTTCAACAATTAACAACTTGCAAACACTTTCAACAGAATCAATCTGACTTTAGAGTTTTTGAGGGATAAAACATTGTCACAGTATAACTTCCCTTTCTTCAATTTAAATTACCAGAGATTTTTTTTTTGGCTTGACTTTCTTAGAATTTTGAGAGATAATAATTAAACAGACTAAAATCCTATTCCTTCAATTTAAATGGCTGAGAGCTCTTTTTCAGGTGCTAAACATCACAGCTGTCTGTGTCTGTGTGTCCTCTGTGTCTGTGTTCTGTTAGAACAAATTGTCTTCAACTAAAAAGCCAGTTCAAAATTGAATTATAACAAATGTATCGCTTGATTCTCACTCCCAGTGGCTGTATCTATGGTAACGAGAATGCACCAGTTGAATCGCAGTCTCCAAATGGCTGTTCCTAAGGTAACAAAAAGGCACGTGCCCTCCCTATAACTCCTAAGGCTTGCCGGCTCTTAAAGCAATACTGATCCCTTGCAAGCCTTAAAGACAAAGCGCATATTCTGAAAAAAAAACTACAGGCCAGTGACAATATGAATTAGTACCCGAAGTCTATCGCCAAAAGTTTAGAACCCTCAAAAAGCAAACTAATCAAACATATCTGGAGTTTGAAGGAAGTAAGCAGCTGGCTTTTGAGCAGTGGCTGAGCAATCCTAAAATATAGCTCAGCTATGAGAATCTCAGGGAAGTAGTTCTGTTAGAGGAATTTAAAAATTCTCTCCCACTCTCAATAAAGACCCATGTAGAGGAGCAGAGGGTTCAGAGAGCCCAGCAAGTGGCTGTTCTGGCTGATGAGTTACCTTTAATTTATAAGTCGGTTTCACGGGGCGAACCTTTCCAAATAACCCCCACAAATCCGAAAAGGATAAAGGGTGGGAAGGTGATCTCCGCCCAGGCAGTCCTGGGAGAGAAAGGAAAGCAGGAGACACAGGGGGCCCTCCTCCAGCCAAAAAGGAAGGTGCTTTGAGCAAGAGTGAGACCCAGAGACCTGTGTGCTTCCATTGTAATAAAGCAGGGCATTTAAGAGCTAACTGCTGGAAACTAAAGGGAAAATGATGGGGTTAATCAGGGCACACCCACTCAGTGCCGACGGGACCCTTATGGAAAGCACAGCAAAACAAGCTGTGGCTTTAACTACAGTAAGAGTGAGACCCAGGAAGCTTACTATGGCCCGTGCAGGAAAAGGAAGGCTATCAGAGTTTTGTGTTTGAAGGGAAAGTAACCCCATACCCCTCGAGTGGAGCCAGCAAGTCCATAGTGATTCTTAGGCACACAGGGGCCACAAGATCCCTTTTACTGGGAAAAGGCCTGACCTTTCCCCCAGAGAGTGCATTGAACACCAGAATGGTGCTGAATGGTATTGGAGGGCAGTGTATGCCTGTCCCTGTACACCTGGTGCACCTGGAGTGCAACCTAGTTTCGGGATCAGTGACCATAGGGATTTTCCCTAGTTTGCCTGTGGACGGGTTTGACCTGCTCTTGGGTAATGATCTGGCGGGGGTAAAGGTGGTAGTACCACACACCCACCCCCCCCCCCCCCCCCCCGCCCCCAGTAGTGAAAGAGAGATCGCAGGAAGTCAGAGAGACAGGGCAGTGGCAGGAGATGGTCCCCTGCAGTTTCCCTGAATGTGTAGTGGATCAGGCCATGATCAAACCAACTCCCCCAGAGGAGACTGCATTGGCACTGCAGGCAAATGACCATGAGGTCTGCCTGGCTGAGACTTTCTTTGGAAAGTTAGAAGACCCAGGGAATGAATTAAATGGATTTTCCCTAGCTGAGGCTCAGGGAGCCAATCCAGTATTGCAAGAGTTAGCACAGGCTGCCCATTCTGAAAGTGAAGCAGAGGGAGTCCCTGATTGCTACTATTTAAAGAAAGAGATACTGATGAGGAAATGGAGTTCTCCTCAGAGACCTGAGAACAAGGAGTGGGCAGTCGTTCACCAGTTAGTGGTGCCACAGAGGTACCGGAGAGAAATATTAAGAAGGGCCCATGAGACTACAGTGGCTGTACATGCCGGTATTAGAAAGACCAAAGCCCGCATAAGACAGCAGTTCGACTGGCCAAAACTCCACAAAGAGGTGGTGGAGTACTGCAGGAGTTGCCACATCTGCCAGATTGAGGGGAAACACCAACCTACAGTGAAACCTGCACCCCTAAGTCATGTACTGGTGTTAGGAGGATCCTCCAGCAGAGGCTGGTGAACTGTAAGGGACCCCTGCCGAGAACAAAAGGGGACAGGCAGGCACAAGGCTGGCAAAAGTTTAGAAAGAGAAAGGGAAAAAATGACCAAGAGGGCAGGTTAAAGGAAGTCCGGAAGGAATCCCGGATGAAAACTCCTACTGTCCGATCAGCCAACTGCGAAAAATTTGAAAAGTTATACCCCACTTCCTGTAAAGTAAATACAGACTCTAGAAACACCCCACCAGAGCTGATAACAGCATATACAAGAACCTGCAGAGAAAAAGAAAGACCTCTAGGGGGCAGAGAAACTGTGAGGGTGATACCTCACTGAGTGGAAGTGCCACAGGGGAGTGCTGTAGGGTCTGCACAGATACCTGCAGGCAGGAATGTCCCAGAGAACAAAAGGGAGATTAACAAAGAATCCTCCCCCACAGTCAGAGAAAAAGAGAACCACCAATCCCCTGAAGTCAAAAGCCTTTGCATGACTCAGCAAAGCACTGAATGAGAGTTCAGGATAGACTCGCCCACTACTAACTCTCCAGGAAAAAAATTACCTTAGCAGGAACCAAGACCCGAGGCAGTCATGGCGCTGGGCAAAGTGAAAAAAAGCTTCCCCAAAGAACCACATGGTTACTGGGATGCCAAAAGGGGAAATTAAAGCAGCACTGGCACCCAAAAATGACAATTTTAATAGGCTTTAAGATTTATGAATGAATGGAAATGAATGAGAGAAATGCACGGTTTTTCTTTCTGTATCTTATAATTTCTTTCAAACCTTTTAATAAAATGCACCTTTTTTTTCAAATCACATTTCGTTCCCCTGCATGTGGAGGGGGCCAAGAATGAGGAATATTAATTTCGCCACATGAATATTAATTTTGAACTGTTACTGGAGTGAAGAAAGAACTGGTGAAAAAAATGCACAATGGATCCTTGGCTGGAGAGACGTTTTTGCATATGAACAGGCAGTACTTGGAAAGGACAAAGGAGCTACTCCCTGCCCCAATTTAATCCACAATGGACTTTTGATTACCAGACATTGAGGATGGAGGAGGTCGCATTCCAGGATAGCTGCTAAGCTGGCTGAATACACAAATGGACATGGTCACACCAGCTAGTCACATGACTAACCTGCTGGGCCACCTGAATTTTTTTTGAATTTGAACTTGCCACAGAGTTTTGAACTCAGAAAGCTCCTGGCTCCTGTTTGCTCTCATCTCTTTCTCACCTGCTTTGGAATCCATTGAAGACACAGGAACCCCAAAAGAGAGAAAAGTCTCCGACAATGAACAAGGTTTAAGAAGAATACTGGGCCCCAATGAAAAGCAAGATCAACCTACAAAAGGACTCTACAGTGAGCTCGAAGCAGAGTACCAAAAGCCCCTCTTCAGAGATTGCCTCAAACTGTTCCACTTTATCTTTTCTTCTGCTCTTTTCTTTCTCTATTTGCATGTGTATATCGCATATGCATGCTCGCATGGGGTGTGGCATGTTAGCCGAATTAGAGTTTAAGTTTTAATAAATTTCACTTTTCTTCTTTGCCTTATAATTGGAAAGCGGTGAACAAGAATTCACCAAGGGGGGGGGGCTCAGAAAACAGTGTGTTTAAAATTAAACCCTGTTAGAGTAAGACCAGGTGAAGGCTGAAAGGGAACCCTAGACCCCTTTCTCACCTGGTTGTAACATTAACGTTTAAGGTCTGTGACCTTTCATCAGAACAATTCTGGTCACAGACCTGAAACTTTAACTTTGTTTTTCTCTCCACAGATGCTGCCAGACCTGCTGAGTATCTCCAGAAGTATTATGAAACTAGCTGCGTTAGAATACCCAGTTCAACTTACCAATCAGGCTTCACAATTGCTCTATTTCTTCTTTAGATATAATATCATCTTTCTATGATGACTTAGTATGATTAACTGGAATGGGCGTACAACTCTTTAAATAGGATTGTTGATTTAAAGTTATTCCAGACCTACTTTACTTTATATCTAAACTAATATATTTTGAACCCCACAAGCCTGACTCCCATTTTAAATTCTACTCCAATCTTATTAATAACACATTTCTCGAATTCTGCAGTGCCGCCCCATAAGAAATCACCAACTCGCATCCTGAAGATACCTGAAAGTTTTTCTTTATGATACCAATAAAACATTGTGCGTTCTGCTTTTAGTTACATAATTTCTTTTCATCAAAACAGATCTCACTGAAAAATGCCATACCCTGGAAGCATCATTCAGGCTATAGTTGCATTTGTTTAGTTCCTATAGTGTTCCTTCTGTATCTCCAGTTTCTTTGGGTGATTTCAGTAACACTTAACTCTTTGTAAAGGATTACCCTGCAGAAATGTGGCTTTTATGTTGATTGATCTATCCTCCCATGAAGATGTGGCCAAAAGAGATTTTTAATATTACTTTTCCAGGTGTGGGAGAATCTACTCTAACATCTGCATCACCCAGTAACTCTTCAAACCCTTAGCAACTAGCTTCACTTCAGCCTTATAAATCCCATCTGCAACGACCTTTTCAGTACAGATCCACCTATGTGACAACGTTGGTTGCCCCTTATCTGGTACCTTAGAATAAACTCCAAACTCTCTCCAACTCTCTCTCATTCCCTTTGTTTTGCCTCATATTAGTTTATCCTCAACTTTATTGCCATCTACCAAAACTTCAAGATCATGAGGATTTCTGCTTCAAGTTCTGTTCAGAGACTGTTCTCTGGCCTTTATTTCATTGTCTAATCTATTCTAGCTTCACCCTCTATTTCCACTTTTGTGTCTATCAGGACTACTACTGTGAGATCGTCATCTTTCTTTTAATACTTGCACTTCACTTTCTAACTCTCCACTCTTTCACTCCATTCTGCCACTCCATGGATTCGCTTCTTGGCCATCATCCTGAATATTCAACCAATATTTAAACTTGCCAGTAGCTTTTCCTGCATGTTCCACAATGGTCACATCCCTCCATTCACTCGACCCCTCTGGAATATATATATCCCCCAAGAACCCATTCTTGGCAATTGGCCTTTGGAAATGATAGCTCTGTCCTCTGTGTCATGATGACTCATATTTATCACTATCTAGCAATTGATCCACCATATTCTGTTTCTTGGGACCTTCATCACAAAACACATGAGCATTTGAGATTTATTTCTATCAGCTGCTCAGAGTCTGAAATGTTGTAATTCCGATTAATCGTGAGGAATGAACTTTAACTGTTTGCCATTTTTGATAACTACTGTCTTACCATCACAACCAGTTACCTTACCAGGGCATTTCCATCGCCTATAATTGTCCCTTTTATAATATACTCAATCTCCTGAATTGAAGTCTGTCTCAGATGGTCTTGCATGATGTCTTAGGGCCCTTCAAATTTTCTCCAACCTCAGCCCCGATGAAAGCCTGTCTCCATGCATGCAAAACATTCAAATGTGCATAAAAATGGAACTTATAGTCCTTCTGTTTTAGCAGGTATTACAATCACACAAAACAGAAGGCAATTTGAGATTTCGTCCATAGACTAATTGATAGCAGTGTACCACTCATGCCAGATTATTAGCTTGCAGTTTGGTTGATTGCGAACATACGAATTAGGAGCAGAAGTAGACCATTCGGCCCCTCGCACCTGCTCCACCATTCAATAAGATAATGGCTGATCTGTTTGTGTCTCGAATTCCACACTCCTATCTACCCCCGATAACCTTTGATTCCCTTGCCTAACAAGAATCTATCTACCCCTGCCTTAAAAATATTCAATGACCCCGCCTCCACCACCTTCTGAGGCAGAGAATTCCAAAGTCACACAACCCTCTGAGAGAAAAAATTTCTCCCCATCTCTGTCCTCAAAGGGCAACCCTTAATTTTAAAACAGTGACCCCTAGTTCTGGACTCACCCACAAGAGGAAACATCCTTTCCACATCCACCTTGTCGAGACTATTCAGGATCTTATAAACTTCAATCAAGTCTCCCCTCACTCTTCTAAACTCCAGTGAAAACAAGCCCAGTCTGTTGAACCTTTCCCCATAAGACAACCCGCTCATTCCAGGTATCAATCGAGTAAACCTCCTCTGAACTGCCTCCAATGCATTTACATCCTTCCTTAAATAAGGAGGCCAAAACTGCGCACAGTATTTGAGATGTGGCTTTACCAATGCCCTGTATAATTGAAGCATAACATCCTTACTTTTATTTTCAATTCCTCTTGTAATAAAGGATAGGATTCTATTAGCCTTCTTTATTACCTGCTGTACCTGCATAGTAACTTTTTGTGACTCCTGCACTAGAACACCTAGATCCCTCTGCACCTTGGAGATCTGCAGTCATTCTCCATTGAAGTAATACTCTGCTTTTTTATTCTTCCTGCCAAAGTGAACAACTTCACATTTTCCCACATTATACTCCATCTGCCAGATTTTTACCCACTCACTCAACCTATCTATATCGGTCTGAAAACTCCTTATGTCCTCTTCATAACATACTTTTTTACTTATCTTTGTGTCATCTACAAATTTAGCTACCCTGCCATCGCTCCCCTCATCGAAGTCATTGATATAAATTGTAAAAAGTTGAGGCCCCAGCACAGAACCCCTGTGGGACTCCACTCATCACATCCTGCCAATCAGAAAAATACCCATTTCTGCATACTGTCTGTTTTCTGACAGCCAGCCAATCTTCTATCCATGCTAATATATTACCCACTACGTCATGAGTTCCTACTTTGTGCAATAACCTTTTATGTGGTACCTTGTCAAATGCCTTCTGGAAATCCAAGTACACTACGTCAACAGGCTTCCCTTTATCCACAGCACATGTCACTCCTTCAAAGAACTCTAACAAATTGGTTAAACATGAGTGCCCAGCTACAAACTCCTTTATGATTGATTCTAACACTTTCCCCATGACAGAAGTCAAGCTAACTGGCCTATCGTTACCTTTTTTAGTCTAAATGTTCATAAACATTAAGATTCACTTCCTGATGTTTTTCTTGTTGCTGTGAATTCCTCTCTGTTTTATTCTCTTTAATTGTTGGACTAACATTTTTGTTTCATGTACTTTTAGTTAATCTGCGCAATTTGATTCTAAATGATAATTAGAAGTAATGGGTCATTAAAATGTATCTTCTGTTTTTCATCCACAAAGATCTTGATAGCAGATATATTTTATTTGGGTGGGGGTTTCTTTATAAATTTGTTTTGGCCAACACACGTGGGAATCCATCTCCATATTTGAGTCTTTACACCAAACTATTAAGGAATCCACACAAAAAGAATTTATATTTGCCTGATAAGAGAGCGCACTCATTGTGTAGGGAAACAGTCCACTCACTTAAATCACCCGTTCAGCTAAGATTTTATGCAGCATTTCATCAATTGCCTCATGATTCCTTTCACAGAGTCCGTTGCTTGAAAGGACTTTTAGCTGCGGTATTCATGACCACAAAGTTCATCTTTTACACATGCCTTCGATAAACTCATCATTGGCAAATGCCCCTCCACCATCAGTCAGAAGCTCAGCTGGTGCTCCAAGTCTGGTCCCTATCCATTTCTCCATGATTTTATTTATAATCACCCCTTTGTCCTTGCCATATATTATTGTAGAAAGATTAAATCTAGTCGCCAGGTCTACAAAATGTAGACTGAGAATATTTATGTCTTTGTTCCACACATTTAGATCTATGGCAGCTACCTCATTAAAGTCCCATGCCAATGGAAGACTTACAATAGGACATGGTGGCATCCTCTGATACTTTCTACAGTTTGCACACTTCTCATTAATCTCTTCTATTCGCCTTGCATAATCTTCATCAATCACACCTTCATCCTTTATCAGGATTTTTAAATCTTTGACAAGTCGGGTGAGCAAGTTCAGATTGAAACAGGGCTATAGGGAGAGAGTGGGGCAGTGGGATTAGTTTGGGATCAATAGGGGCTATTGGGAGAGATTGGGACTTGTTTAGGATTGATATAGGACTGTGGGGAGAGTACGGGGTATTGGGATTAGTTTTGGATTATACAGGGCTATGGGAAAAAATGGGGCTGTGGGATTGTTTGAGTTGCTTCATGAAAGAACCAGCACAGCATGATAGGTAAATGACCTTCTCTGATACTGTAATCATGCACGGTTGTAAATTTGAAAATTCATCCTCCAGGGCTCTGGTGATTCTGACTTGTGTTATCTCTCCTTAGATTTGGTGCACCAATTTGAACCCATTTGCAGATATTCATTATAACATCACCAACTGGAATGAGCTTGGTGTGTGGTCAACGAGCATCTGTAATCAGACTGAGGTATGTTGCGCATTGGTTTACACAACTCTGTCTCATCACTGATTTCCTTTTATTGAGGGAGGTTGATTGAGGGCCCATGCCATATTACTGTGAACAGCAGAGATAAGGAACATCACGTGTTTAAATAACTCTCCTTGCTCTGTCTCAGGTAGTAGAACTGAGATGAGAGAAGGGGAAGTGTCTGTTTTTGCCGAAGTCAAACTGACAATAGGAAAAGATAAGGGTCTTTAGGAGGAAGAAAGAGAGTAGAGTTAAGTGGTTTATGGACGGAATTTGAGGACACGGGCATTGCGACTGGTTGCAGTGGCAAGGAAGGAATACCTGCTGTAGAAAGAGTGGAGATCACTCAGATATTGTGGAGTGAGACCTGGGATTGGATATTCAAAACAGGGTCAGGAACCCAACGCCCAGATAATTTCCAGGCCCCGACCCTGCGCCTCACCTTTGTCACTCATGCGATGCTATCTTGAAATGTAAATGCCCTAATTGGGCAGGAGGAGAACTTGAAGCCCAATTAGTGGCACCGAGCACCTCCAGGAGGCGAGAGCTGTCTCCAAAGCCTGAGTGGCAAAGGCATGATGGGGCCTGCTGCTGCCTTGCCAAAGAGAGCAGGCATCTTGCTAGAGAGCCGGCAACATAAAACAAGACAGTGTGCAAACATCCATATCTAAGGTCATGCACATGATCCTGTGGAAGATCTCTGAGGGTTCCGACTGTTGTGCACTGGAATGTTGGTGTTTGTTGGAATCCATATTGAGAATTCCAGTGCCGACCTCCCCTGTCCCTTAACGAGTTCCTCGAGGAGCTTTTACTGGGCTGTTAATTGAAGGCGAGCGAGTTCCTCATTCCCTCCCTGCTGCCCTCACTTTAAACACTGGAGTCTGTCCCAAATGTGTTGGGATCCAGAGACACCCTCGGGGACCAAGATTTGTTTTAATCACGTCTGTACTTGCTCACAATCCTGCTGCATTTGAAAATGCTGCCCCTGCATGATTTGGAAAACAAAGCTGACGATCCTGTGATCTAACTTAGTGAGACACAGAGAGACAGACATGCTGGGAGAGGGCAACAGTGAGAGGTGCATAGGACTTTGTTGGGGATAGGAGCTGCTTTAAAGACTTGACTGCACTGGAGATTGAGGGCTGGACAATGGTTGTGAAGAGTTCAATACTCAAGGCAATGAAAGCGTGGGTTAGGGTTTCTGCACCATTGAGGGAGAGGGGTAAGGAACCAACTGGACAATGTTCTTGAGGCAATAGATCATATAGAAGCTCAAAAGTTCAGCTTGGAGATTAAGCAGGCCACTTAGCTTGTGTTACTGTAGATTTAACTTGAGGGAGTAATGAAGAGTGTGAATTTTTTTTATATTTGTTCATGCAATATGGCATCACTGGCCAGGCCAACATTTATTGCCCATCCCTAATTGCCCCAGAGAAGGTGGTGGTGAGCTGCCTTCTTGAACAGCTGCAGTCCATTTGGGATAGGTATACCCACAGTGCTTTTAGGAAGGGAGTTCACGGATTTTGACCCAGCGACAGTGAAGGAACGGTGATATAGTTCCAAGTCAGGATGGTGTGTGACTTGGAGGAGAACTTGTAAGTGATGGTGTTCCCATACATTTGCTGCCCTTGTCCTTCTAGTTGGTAGAGGTCGCGTGTTTGGAAGGTGCTGTCTAAGGAGCCTTGGTGAGTTGCTGCCGTGCATCTTGTAGATGGTACACACTGCTGCCACTGTGCGTCAGTGGTGGAGGGAGTGAATGTTTGTTGATGGGGTGCCAATCAAGCAGGTTGCTTCATCCTGGGTGGTGTCGAGCTTCTTGACTGTTGTTGGAGCTGCACCCATCCGGGCAAGTGGAGAGTATTCCATCACACTCCTGACTTGTGCCTTGTAGATGTTGGACAGGGATTGGGGATAAAGCCTGGCTACCCGACCCGAACCCGACCAAACCTGACTACATGTATCGGGTTCGGGTCGGGTTGGGTCTCTATTCTGTGTCCAGCATTTTGGCTCGTGCTGGGTCGGGCTCGGGTTGGCTGTGGTTGGGTTTTATTTTGTATTGTTTCTTTTTAATCTACGTTTTGACACAATTTTTTTTCTGTACTAATAACCTGTTTGATATTTTCAGATCGGGTCGGGCATGAAAAAAAAATTGAAGGACTCGGGCCTAGCTTGGGTTCGGCTTGGCTGTGGTCGGGTCAAGCCGGGGTCGGGTTTTAATTTTATACCCGAGCCAGACTTTAATTGGGGAGGCAGGAAGTGAGTTATTTGCCACAGACTTCCCAGCCTCTCCTGCTCTTGCAGTCACAGTACTCATATGTCTGGCTTAGTTCAGTTTCTGGTCCATGGTAAGCCCCAGGATGTGTATAGTGGGAGGTTCAGCGATGGTAATGCCATTGAAAGTCAAGGGGAGATGGTTAGATTCTCTTGTGTTGGAGATAGTTATTGCTTGGCATTTGTGTGGCGCAAATGTTTCTTGCCACTTATCAGCCAAAGCCTGGTTGTTGTCCGGGTCTTGCTGCATATGGACTCGGACTGCTTCAGTATCTGGGAGTCACAAAATGGTGCTGAACATTGTGCAATCATCAGCAAGCATCCCCATTTCTGTCCTGATAATGGAAAGAAGATCATTGATGAAGCAGCTGAAGATGGTTGGGCCTAGGACACTACCCTGAGGAACTCCTGCAGTGATGTCCTGGGACTGCGATGATTGACCTCCAACAACCACAACCATCTTCCTTTGTGCTGGGTATGACTCCAACCAGCGGAGAGTTTTCCCCCGATTCCCATGAACTTCAATTTTGTTAAGGTTCCTTGATGCCACACTCGGTCAAATCATAGAATCATAGAGTTATACAGCACAGAAACAGGCCCTTTGGCCCATCGTGTCCGTGTCGGCCATCAAGCACCTATCTATTCTAATCCCATTTTCCAGCACTTGACCTATAGCCTTGTATGCTCATCTAAATATTTTAAGTGCTCATCTAAATACTTCTTAAATGTTGTGAGGGTTCCTGCCTCTACCACCCCTTCAGGCAGTGTGTTCCAGATTCCAACCACCCTCTGAGTAAAAAAGTTTTCCTCAAATCCCCTCTAAACCTCCTGCCCCTTACCTTAAATCTATGCCCCCTGGTTATTGACCCCTCCGCTAAAGAAAAAAGTTTCTTCCTGTCTATCCTATCTATGCTCCTCATAATTTTGTATACCTCTATCAGGTCTCTCCTCAGACTTCTCTGCTCTAAGGAAAACGACCCTAGCCTATCCAGTCTCTCTTCATAGCTGAAATGCTCCAGCCCAGGCAACATTCTGGTGAATCTCCTCTGCACCCTCTCCAGTGCAAGTACATTCTTCCTATAGTGTGGTGCTCAGAACTGTACACAATACTCCAGCTGTGGCCTAACTAGCATTTTATACAGCTCCATCATAACCTCCCTGCTCTTATATTCTATGCCTCGGCTAATAAAGGCAAGTATCCCATATGCTTTCCTAACCACCTTATCTACCTGTGCTGCTGCCTTCAGTGATCGATGGACAAGTACACCAAGGTCCCTCTGTACTTCCTTGGGTCCTATCATCCATTGTATATTCCCTTGCCTTGTTAGTCCTCCCAAAATGCATTACCTCACACTTCTCAGGATTACATTCCATTTGCCACTGCTCCGCCCATCTTACCAGCCCTTAATGCCAAGGGTAGTCACTCTCACCTCACCTCTGGAATTCAGTTCTCTTGTCCATATTTGGACAAAGATTGGAATGAGGAATGAGTGGCTCTGGTGGAACCCAAACTGAGCATCAAGGAGCAGGTTACTGATAGTACTGTCAGTGACACCTTCCATCACTTTGTTGATGAATGAGAATAGGCTGATGGGGTGCTAATTGGCCTGATTAGATTTGCACTGCTTTTTGTGGACAGGACATACCTTGGCACTTTTCCACATTGTCGCATAGATGCCAGTGTTGTAGCAGTATTGGAGCAGCTTGGTTTGGGCCGCTTCTGGTTCTGGAGCACAAGTCTTCATGACAACTGGGATGCTGTCAGGGCCCATTGCCTTAGCTGTGTTCACCCGTTCCTTGATATCATATAGTGAATCAAATTAGCCGAAGGCTGGCAACTGTGGTCGAGGGGACCTCAGAAGGAGGCAGAGATGGATCATCCACTTGGCACTTCTGTCTTAATTTGGCTGCAGATGCTCGAGCCTTGTCTTTTGCACTGATGTGTTGGGCTCCTCTATCATTGAGGATGGGGATATTTGAGGAGCCTCATCTTCCTCTGGTTAGTTGGTTAATTGACCACCACCATTCATGACTGGATGTGGCAGGACTGCTGAGCTTTGATCTGATCCGTTGTTATGGGATCGCTTTGCTCTGTCTATTGCATGCTGCTTCTGCAGTTTGGCATGCAAGTAATTCCTGTGTTATATTTTCACCAGGTTGACACCTCATTTTGAGGTTTGCCTGGTGCTGCTCCTGGCATGCCCTCCTGCACTCTTCATTGAACCAGGGTTGATCCCCCAGCTTGATGGTAATGGTAGAGTAATGGGGGATATGCCGGGCCATGAGATTACAGATTGTGGTTGAGTACAATTCTGCTGCTGCTGATGACCCACGGTGCCTCATGGATGCTCAGTTTTGAGCTGCTATATCTGTTCTGAATATGTCCCATTTAGCACGGTGATAGTGCCACATGACACAATGGAGAGTACGCTCAGTGTGAAGATGAGACTTTGTCTCCACAAGGACTGTGTGGTGCCCACTCCTACCAATACTGTCATAGACAGATGCATCTGTGACCGGTAGGTTGGTGAGGACGAGGTCAAGTATGTTTTTCCTTCTTGTTGGTTCTCTCACCATCTGCCACAGACCCAATCTAGCAGCTGTGTCCTTCAGGCCTCGGCCAGCTTAGTCAGTAGTGATGCTACCAAGCCACTCTTGATGATGAACGTTGAAGTCTCCCACCCAGAGTACATTCTGTGCCCTTGCTACCCTCAGTGTTTCCGCCAAGTACTGCTCAACATCATCTGAGGGAGGACGTTAGGTGGTAATCAGCAGGAGGTTTCCTTGCCCATGTTTGTCCTGATGCCATGAGACTTCAGGAGGACTCCCAGGGCCACTGCCTCCTGACTCTATGCCACTGTGCTGCCATCTCTGGGGGCCGTGGGGGGGGGGGTGGTGTGCTTCTGTCCTGCCGGTGGAACAGTACATATCCAGGAATGGTAGTGGAAGAGTGTGGGACGTTAGTTGTACGGTATGATTCAGGGAGTATGACTGTGTCAGGCTGTTGCTTGAGTAGTCATAAGACAGCTCTCCCAATTCTAGCACAGGTCCCCAGATATTGGTGAGGAGGACTTTGCAGTACTATCTGGGTAGGGTGTGCCTTTGTTGTGTCCGGCGGCTGAGCCAATGCCGGGTGGTCTGTCTGCTTTTAATCTTATTTTTTTTACACAGAGGGTGGTGAGTGCCTGGAACTTGCTGCCGGGGGAGGTGGTGGAAGCAGATACGATAGCGACGTTTAAGAGACATCTTGACAAATATATGAATAGGATGGGAATAGAGGGATATGGGCCCCAGAAGTGCAGAAGGTGTTAGTTTAAGCAGGCATCAAGATCGGCGCAGGCTTGGAGGGCCGAATGTCCTCTTCCTGTGCTGTACTGTTCTTTGTTCTTATTTGACTTTTATGTAGCAGTTTGATGCAACTGAGGGCTTGCTAGGCCATTTCAATCAAATTGCTATTGGTCTGGAGTCACATGTCGGCCAGACTGGGTATGGATGGCAGATTTCCTTTCCTGAAGAACAGTAATGAGCCAGGTAGGTTTTTAGGACAGTCCGGTGGTTTCATTGTCACCGGGAGTAGTTTTTTATTCCAGATTTATTAATTAATTGAATTTAAATTCCCGCAGCTGCCATGGTGGGATTTGAACCCATGTCTCTGGAACATTAGTCCTGGCTTCTGGATTACTAGTCTAGTAACATAATGATGTTGAAACTAGAGGCATGTAGGTGCTTGTGGGAATGGTTGTTTTGCTTTTACTGACAGGCTTATGAATGGGCACCAGTTGGTCACAGATGACAATGAATATTCTTTGCCGTAGTGCGATGTATGGCTTACTTTTATGAGAAGTGACTCGCCTTGGATTTTTAAAAAATCTGCTCTTGGGATGTGGGTAAAGATGGCAAGAATATACTTATCGCCTGTCCCTTGTTGCACTGAGAAGGGGTGGGGGTCCTTCTCCTTGGATTGTTGCAGTGGTGTTGGTGTTCCCACAGTGGTATTAGGTTGGGAGTTCCAGGATATTTTCTTGGGCACATTGAAGGAAGAGTGATATCTTCACTCTCATTCTATCCTGACACCAAGTCAGGATGCTGTGTGACTTAGAGGGGACACTTTAGCCAACGGTGTCACCGTGACATTGATACTTCTGCGGTTCTCGACGGTAGAGGTCACGGGGGAGGAGAGCTATCGAAGTAACCTTAATGAGTTATATTTTGCAGATTTTGCACACTGAAACTATAGTATGCTGGTGGTGGAGAGTGTAGTGATAAAGATGATAATGCTAGAGATTAACTCCTCTTGCAGGATACCATGTTCCTTGAGTTCTGCTGCAGATGCACGTTCAGGAATGAGCCACTTGTCACAGAGTACTTGCTCCCAGCCTCTAGAGATCTTATTGTTTTAGCCACAATGTTGCTCTGACTGGTCCAGTTAATGTTTTGCTGTTGTCAATGATAATCCAAGGCTATGGTGGGGCACTTGGCACTAATGGAGCTATTGAAGGTGATGGGGAGATGGTTGAACTTTCTCTCATTTCAGATCGTCATTGCCTTGCATCTGTGTGGCATGACCTGCCATTGGTCGACTTAATTCTGGATGTTATTTTCTTGTTGGTGGCATAACCTGGGGAGGATTAATAAAATTAATAAAATGTCCCTGTGATCTGATCTGGATATCCATGCCTTTTGGCCTGTGTGCTTCTTCAATCACTATGAAGGCGGATGTTATCATTACACATTTGGTGAAATTTGGTTTGAATTGTAAGCTGCTTTATTCCACGGGAAGGAGAACATACAGTTTGATAGGTATGATCAGAGTCACTTGTTTCAATCAATTCAACATGGCTTTGCGTAATGGTATAAAAATAATGAATATGCAATGCTGTTCCACTTTGGTGATTTGCCTTAAAGTAAATTAACCCTCGATATTCCCTGCTGCCACAGTCCCAGGTGGAAAAACTCTTTGCAGTCTCTCACCTTTTTCAGCCTTTTGCTGCGGGACTGTCAGGGCAGTCCTAGTTCTGAAAGACATAATGTCTGACTGACTGCAGTGGCAGCTTTTAGGTAAGGCTGAATTTACTGCCCACCCAAAGTCTAGCAGCATCATTTGAATTCAAATGAGCAACATTATCGCAGCAGCAATGAATATGGCCGATCACTTGAGCAGTAGTTCTCAGATTTTTCGTCCACAGACCACATTGGCGGGGCAAATGATCCCACGGACCTCCAACTGGTCCTACCCCACTCCTACTGGTCCTACCCCACACCCACTGGTCCTACCCATCTCCGACTGGTCCTACCCCACTCCCATTGGTCCTACCCCACTCCTACTGGTCCTACCCCACTCCCACTGGTCCTACCCATCTCCTACTGGTCCTACCCCACACCCACTGGTCCTACCCATCTCCGACTGGTCCTACCCCACTCCCATTGGTCCTACCCCACTCCTACTGGTCCTACCCCACTCCCACTGGTCCTACCCCACTCCTACTGGTCCTACCCCACACCCACTGGTCCCACCCATCTCCTACTGGTCCTACCCCACTCCCATTGGTCCTACCCCACTCCCATTGGTCCTACCCCACTCCTACTGGTCCTACCCCACTCCCACTGGTCCTACCCCACTCCTACTGGTCCTACCCCACTCCCACTGGTCCTACCCCACTCCTACTGGTCCTACCCCACTCCCACTGGTCCTACCCCACTCCTACTGGTCCTACTCCACTCCCACTGGTCCTACCCCACTCCTACTGGTCCTACCCCACTCCCACTGGTCCTACCCCACTCCTACTGGTCCTACCCCACCCCCACTGGTCCTACCCCACTCCTACTGGTCCTACCCCACTCCTACTGGTCCTACCCCACTCCTACTGGTCCTACCCCACTCCCACTGGTCCTACCCCACTCCTACTGGTCCTACCCCACTCCCACTGGTCCTACCCCACTCCTACTGGTCCTACCCCACTCCCACTGGTCCTACCCCACTCCTACTGGTCCTACCCCACTCCCACTGGTCCTACCCCACTCCTACTGGTCCTACCCCACTCCCACTGGTCCTACCCCACTCCTACTGGTCCTACCCCACTCCCACTGGTCCTACCCCACTCCTACTACTCCTACCCCACTCCCACTGGTCCTACCCCACTCCCACTGGTCCTACCCCACTCCCACTGGTCCTATCCCACTCCCACTGGTCCTACCCCACTCCTACTGGTCCTACCCCACTCCCACTGGTCCTACCCCACTCCTACTGGTCCTAACCCACTCCCACTGGTCCTACCCCACTCCTACTACTCCTACCCCACTCCCACTGGTCCTACCCCACTCCTACTGGTCCTACCCCACTCCCACTGGTCCTACCCCACTCCTACTAGTCCTACCCCACTCCCACTGGTCCTACCCCACTCCTACTGGTCCTACCCCACTCCTACTGGTCCTACCCCACTCCCACTGGTCCTACCCCACTCCTACTACTCCTACCCCACTCCCACTGGTCCTACCCCACTCCTACTGGTCCTACCCCACTCCTACTAGTCCTACCCCACTCCCACTGGTACTACCCCACTCCTACTACTCCTACCCCACTCCCACTGGTCCTACCCCACTCCTACTGGTCCTACCCCACTCCCACTGGTTCTACCCCACTCCTACTACTCCTACCCCACTCCCACTGGTCCTACCCCACTCCTACTGGTCCTACCCCGCTCCCACTGGTCCTACCCCACTCCCACTGGTCCTACCCCACTCCTACTAGTCCTACCCCACTCCCCCTGGTCCTACCCCACTCCCACTGGTCCTACCCCACTCCCACTGGTCCTACCCCACTCCCCCTGGTCCTACCCCACTCACTTTTGCCACAAAAAAATTCATCATAATTAATGGGAAGAATGGTGCTATTTTTGATGAGATACCAATGAGGTGATATAAAAACAGAAGGTGCTGAAATACTCAGCAGGTCAGGCAGCATCTGTGGAGAGAGAAGCAGAGTTAACGGTTCAGGTCAGTGGCTTTTCATCAATGAGGTGATGTCAGGTTCCAAGCTGGAAAGCTTCAGTCTCACGTCGGGCTCCACATTCAGCCAGTTCCTTCTCAGTAACGTAAATCTTGCTTATAAAATGATGCTGTTGTTACTGACGCTTATAACAACTTGTGCCGCAAGCATGGGAGCCGGTCTGGTTGTGTGACGTTGTGTGAGTGAGGGTTCTGGCCTGGTTCCCGCGAGGCCTCAAACTACCTCTCATTGTCTCCAGGCTGCTGCTCTCAAGTGCCCTGTCTGAAATCCAGTACACGTTAGTGTAAACCCTGTGAAACAAATCTTCAAATAATTCATACCTCAATCGTTTCCATAGAAAAATGGTCCAAAATCCACAATAGCGTCAGTCTCACAAATGCGCAACAAATGGTGTCAACTTCAGGGACAGCTTTCCCACAATTGGGAATGATTGACCTGGCAAGTGGGTGAAGATTAGTCCCTAGAATTACAACAATAATAGCTGGTAAAGGACAGTCTATACAATGGCCATTGCTGAACTAGAAGGTGACAATGGAGCATGGTCCAGCACCTTGAGGGGAGCACACAAAACCTGGACTGAATAATGAAGCAGATGCAGACAAGTGGAATGTGTGAAGTTGCTCTAATCCTGACATTGTGTCTTTTCTCAGTATTTTGAGCTGAGTGGGGTGTCATCAATGATCAGCTGTGCTGTCTTTCTTCATCTACACTCGATTGTGAAGCTTGTGTCTCTCATAGTAATCGTTGCCATCAACTCCTACATCACCCACATCAGTTTCATACACTTGAAGGCGGACCTGCTTGATTTGCCCAGGTAATCAATCTCACAGGGATCAGCTGATCGGATAGTGTTCAGAAATCACAAACATCCTTCCAATAGTGTGGGTCACAAAATTGCACATTGTGCTCCAACTGTGGTCTGAGTAAGATTTTGCATAGATTCACCATTACATCTCAACCTTTATATTATGTCATTAGAAGGTTACTGAAGAAATAAATAGTTCATTGAAAATGGAGGCAAAGTATCTTCTCAGTATCCCTGCTATTTCAGAATCATCTGTAATTTTAACTTACTCATCCCTCAATGGCCTTGTCCCCATTATCAAAGAATGGTTGCAGCCCAGAAGGAGGCCATTCAGCCCGTCGTGTCCGTGCTGTCTGTCTGCAAGAGCAATTCACCTAGTCCCGCCCCCTCCCCACTATTTTCCCATAGCCCTGCAAATTATTTCTCTTCAGATAATTGTCCAATTCTCTTTTGAAGGTCAAGATGGAATCTGTTTCCACCACACACTCAGGCAGAGCATTCCAGATCCTAACCACTCGCTGCATAAGAAAGTTTTTCCTCATGTCACCTCTGGTTCTTTTGCCAATCACCTCAAATAGGTGACTTCTGGTTCTCAATTCTTCTGCCAATAGGAACAGTTTCTCCCTATCTACCCTGTCTAGACCCTTCATGATGTTGAACACCTCTATCAAATCTCCTCTTAATCTTCTCCAACGAGAACAGGCCCAGCTTCTCCAAACTATCCACGTAACTGAAGTCCCTCATCCCTGGAACCATTCTCCTAAATCTTTTCTGCACCCTCTCTAATGCCTTCACATTCTTCCTAATATGTGGCTCCCAGAACTGAACACAATACTCCAGTTGTGGCCGAACCAGTGTTTTATACAGGTCATATAATAACTTCCTTGCTTTTGTCCTCTGTGCCCCTACTTATCGAGTCTGTATTTTGTGTGCTTTATTAACCGCCTTCTCAACCTGCCTACAACCTGCAATGATTTGTGCACATATACCCCCAGGTCTCCCTGTTCCTGCATCCCCTTTAGAACTGTACCCTTTATTTTACCTCTCCTCATTCTTCCTACCAAAATGAATCATTTCACACTTCTCCACTAAATTTCATCTGCCACTTGTCCACCCATTCCACCAGCCTGTTTATGTCCTTTTGAAGCTTATCACTGTCCTCCTCACAGTTCACAATACTTCCAAGGTTTGGGCCATCCACAAATTTTGAAATTGTGTCCTGTACACCCAAGTCTAGGTCATTCATATAGATCAGGAAAAGCAGTGATCCTAACACTGACCCTTGGGAAACCCCACGATATACCTGCCTCCAGTTTGAAAAACAAACGTTTTACTATGTGAAAGGTGCTATATAAGTGCAAGTTTTTGTTGTGTTGAAAATAATAATCTATTTGGTTAGAGATAAGAAATGATAGAGGGACCATTAATTACATTGCTGGGTATGTTCTACAGGCCACCATTTACACACACAGTCTCGGGCAGATGCCTGAAGATGACTGGGCTCCTGGGGCAACACTGACCTCCAGGGCCTAACTCTGGGCTCCTGGGGAACTGGTCACCTCCTAGGCCATGTCCTAACCAGAGCTCCCTGGGAAACACTTGTCTCCTAGGCCTGGGCTGCTGTGGAAAAGTCACCTCCAAGGCCTAGGCCTGGGCCGCCAGGGAAACCGACCTCCTGGGCCTGGGCAATGAGAATTTGTGACATTTTTGCAGATGTGTCTAATTATGTTTTTGTTTCTTTCTCTCTCTACTTTCAGCGCCTCCAACAAATGGCATCGGGGGATCACTTTTATACTGATGTTCATGTTTATCGTGGCAGTCTTTTACCAAGGACGGCAGGTAAGCTAACCTCCTTTCTCAGCCTGTCCACTTGTGTGACTCTCTGTTGACTGCAACTGTAGAACTGTGTTCAGGAATGTATCAGCCTTGTCCTATGCCTGTTCCAACACCTCCCTGCTTGCTTTCCTGCTGTTCTGCTGAAGGGGGTTATTTCTCTCAGGTGAGGTTGGGTAATTCTAACAGATGGTGACTGCTCCCCCCACCCCTCCCCCCAGTATAGGAAGCTTGTAACTGATCCACTGAGATCAGAAAGTGGGAGGTTCACATGCTACATTCAATTCCCTGGTCAGTGCTGAGTTAGCTCATCTCAACCGCATTGCTCCAACCAGCCTGTCCCGAGGGAGAGAGGGTGTGCCGGTCCCAGTGGGGGCAGGTGGGGGTGGTAGGGGGGAGCTCATCCCGGAGGGAGAAGCATTCCTAGGGAAGGTTGGGTGGGGGGTGGTGCTCAGGGGGTGTGCCAGTCTTGCGGGGAGTGCCGGTCCCAGTGGGAGAATGCAGGTCCTGCAGGGCCCATATAAACACAGACATGCCACAATGCTGCCAGTGTTCAGACTGACCAAACCTCTTTCTCCTCTGTGGCCAACAGATTGAAGCGACAGCCCGACTGGATTTCCTGTGGAGGCTGCTGGCCAGACAGGAAATGGACGAGATGGCGGAGCTGCGGAAACACAACGAGAGTCTCCTTAACAACATGCTACCCAGTCACATTGCAAGGCATTTCCTCGACAGAGACCCAGGCGATGATGTATGACAATATCCCCATTGTAAATTTAGCAGCAAGTATCAGCCGAGCTCTTAATCCCTTAGATTAAGCTCACACCTGCAGAGCAAATTTATCACGTAATACCCCCAAACACTCCAGTTGACAGCATGGGGTTAGATACAGAGTAAAGCCCTTTAGAAGAGCTGTCCAGTTTGATCCAATGCCCACTCATTCCCCATGGTTCTGCTAATGTTTCCTTGAAAGTATTTATCCAATTCCCTTTTGAAAGCCACTATTGAATCTGCTTCCACCATCCTTTCAGGCAGTGTATTCCAGATCATCATAACTCACTGCATCCAAAATATTTCTTCATTTTGTCTCTGGCTATTTTGCCAAATACTCCTGGTTACTGACCCTTTTGCCACTGGAAACAGTTTCTCCTTGTTAACGGTATAATAACTGTTCATAGTTTCGAACATCTACAAACATACGAATTAGGAGCAGGGGGAGGCCACTCAGCCCCTCTAGTCTGCTCTGCCATTAAAAAGACCATGGCTGATCTGATTGTAACCTCAACTCCACATTTCCACCTATCCCCAATAACCTTTCAACCCCTTGCTTACCAAGAATCTATCTACCTCTGCCTTAAAACTATTTGAAGACTCTGCTTCCACCACCTTTTGAGGAAGAGAGTTCCAAAGTCTCATCTCTGTCTTAAATGGGCGACCCCTTATTTTTAAACAGTGACCCCTAGTCCTAGATTCTCCCACAGTGGGAAACATCCTTTCCACATCCACCCTGTCAAGACCCCTCAGAATCTAATGTTTCAATCAAGTTGCCTCTTACTCTTCTAAACTCCAGTGATACAAGTCTAGTCTGTCCAATCTTTCCTCATAAGACAGCCCGCCCATTCCAGGTATTAGTCTAGTAAACCTTCTCTGTACTGCCTCCAACGCATTTACATCCTTCATTAAATAAGGAGACCAACACTGTACACAGTACTCCAGATGTGGTCTCACCAATGCCCTGTATAACTGAAGCATAACCTCCCTACTTTTGTATTCAATTTCCCTCGCATTAAATTAATTAAATGAACCTGTGTACTAACCTTTTGTGATTCATGCACTAGGCCACCCAGATCCCTCTGCATCTTAAAGCTCTGCAATCTCTCACCATTTTGATTATCTGCTTCTTTTTTTATTCTTGCTGCCAAAATGGACAGTTTCACATTTTCTCACATCATACTCCATTTGCCAGATCATTGCCCATGCAATATCCCTTTGTAGGCTCCTTATGTCCTCTCCACAAGTTACTTTCCTACCTATCTTTGTGTCATCAGCAAATTTAGCAACCATACCTTCGGTCCCTTCATCCAAATCATTTAGATAAATTGTAAAAAGTTGAGGTCCCAGCACTGATCCCTGTGGCACACCACTCTTTACATCTTGCCAACCAGAAAATGACCCATTTATGCCTACTTTCTGTTTCCTGTTAGCTAGCCAATCTTCTATCCATGCCAATATGTTACCCCCGACACCATGAGCTTTTATTTTCCGCAATAACCTTTGATATAGCAGTTTATCAAATACCTTCTGGAAATCTAAGTACAGTACATCCACCGGTTCTCCTTTATCCACAGCACATGTAACTCCCTCAAAGAAGAACAAAAAAAAGAACAAAGAAAATTACAGCACAGGAACAGGCCCTTCGGCCCTCCAAGCCTGCGCCGATCAAGATCCTCTATCTAAACCTGTCGCCTATTTTCTAAGGGTCTGTATCTCTTTGCTTCCTGCCCATTCAAGAATTCCAATAAATTGCTGCAACATGATTTCCCTTTCACAAAACCATGTTGACTCTGCCTGATTACCTTGAATTTTTCTAAATGCCCTGCTATAACAGATGTTAAGCTAACTGGCCTGTAGTTTCCTGCTTTCTGTCTCCCTCCCTTTTTGAATAAAGGAGTTACATTGGCTATTTTCCAATCTAATAGAACCTTCCCTGAATCTAGGGAATTTTGGGAAATTAAAACTAACGCATCAACTATCTCACTAGCCAGTTCTTTTAAGACCCTAGGATGAAGTCCATCAAGACCTGTCAGCCCGCAGCTCCAACAATTTGCTCAGTCCCACTTCTCTGTTTTACAAAGGTTTAGTCTAACATCCTGCTTTTGAACTCTGTTGTGTTCGTCCTTCGAGACAAGGATGACCATGTCCATCGTCTGGGTGTTTGGTAGGGTTCCAGCGGTTATGTAGGTGACTGCTAAGGCTGATCTGCATCTGTTAGGTTTTGTTGCAAATAGGACAGGATACCACAGATGACTGAGTTTTGAATGAGCTGCTGGCTGAGGATTTCCTCTTCTTGCGTTTTCTCTCTGCCTCTGATATACGCTTGCTTTCGAAGGAGGCTGCACCTTTTTCCTATTTGGTTGCGCCAGGTGCAGCCATCCTGGACAAGCTTCTCTCAGGACTTGGGGACGATATCAAAATTCCTAAGCAAAGCCTTCAGAGTGTCCTTGTAACTCTTCCTTTGACCGCCATGAGAGTGTACCCCAGACTCAAGCTCACCCTAGACGATTGGCTTTGGTAAGCGAGTGTCAGGCATTCTGGCTACATGAGCAGCCCAACTCAATTGTGACTGTGAAAATATGGTGTGGATGCTTGGCATGGCTAGCTCAGGTGAGCACCTCAGTGTCTGGTATTTTGTCCTGCCATCTGATCTTCAGAAGCTTTCAAAGGCAGCTCAAGTGAAAGTGGTTGAGCTTCTTCACATGACATTGGTACACAGTCCAAGTCTTATGTGTAGAGCAGACTGGGCAGGACTATTGCTCTGTAGACCTGCAGTTTGGTCGGCAGAATTACTCCTCTTCATTTCCAGACTGATGTTCAAAGTCTGCCAAAGGCTACACTTGCTTTGGCAATTCTTGCATATGTCTCGTCATGGGTCTGGACAGCTCAGGAGACTGCTGTCAAGATAAGTGAACTTATCCACTGCTGACAGGTTCTCATCATGGACTGAAACCTTAGGCAGAAGATAGGGCTTTTCTGCAGCAGGCTGCTACAATATTTCTGTTTTCTCTGCACTGATCGTAAGGCCAAAGTTGTTCCATGCAATGCAGAATAAGTCCACGCTGCATTGCATGTCCAGCTCTGAACCGATAACTAGTGCACAGTCACGGCAAACAGGAAATCGCAAAGTATGTCTTTGGAGACCTTGGACATTGCTCAGCATTGTCTCAGATTGAGCAGCTTCTGGTCCATGCAATATCTGATTTCAATGCCAGGATTACCATCATGGCATGCATTGGAGAGCATGGCAATGAAAAACATGCTGAAGAGGGTTGGTACTAGCACACAGCCCTGCTTAACTCCTTGAGTAACTGCGAATGGGTCAGAGACTCACTATCATCCAGGAAACATGTGAGCATGCGTCATGGAACTATTGAACCATTGTGATGAATTTCTCAGAGCAGCCAAATTTCTCCATTCCCTTCTAAAGGCACTCATGACTGACTGTGTCGAAGGCTTCGGTCAGGCCAACAAACGTAGTGTATAGGTCCGTGCTCTGTTCTTGGCATTTCTCCTGGAGTTGTCTAACTGAAAACACCATATTAGTGGCTCCTCGACCTGTTCTGAAATGACCCTCACTCTCTAGCATCAGATCCTGGTCCACATGTCCAGAACGATTCTGGTGAAGATTTTGCAGGTGATGGAAATGAGTGAGATTCCTTTGTGATTGTTGCAAGATTGGCAAGTTTCTTTCTGCTTGTACAGGTGGACAATGGAGGCATCTTTGTATTCTTGCGGAATGGTTCCTTGCTCCCACATCGACTGAAGGAGGTCAGTGAGATTCTTGACCAGGCATTGGCCTCCAGCCTTGTAGACCTCAGCTGGGATATCATCAGCACCTGGAGCTTTACCGTTTGACAGGAGTTCCATAGCTTCAAAAAAAAGTTTGGCACAGTGGCTTGGTGGGTTAAGCACCTATCTTGTAAATGGGGCATCCAAATGTTGGTCTCCACATTTCATGGCTTTGTACTTCTATGATTCATTTATCTTTGTACTCTATTTCTAAAGACTAGGATCTCGTATTTTTGAACAGCTTTATCAAGATGTCCTCCCAGAAAATTTGTGTATGTACACTCCCAGGTCTCCCCGTTCCTGCACTCCCTTTAATATTGTGCCATTAGTTCATGTTGCCTCTCCCCATTCTATACCTCGGCTAATAAAGGAAAGGATTCCATATGCCTTCTTAACCACCTTATCGACCTGTCCTGCTACTTTCTGGGATCTGTGGATATTTACTCCAAGGTCCCTCAGTTCCTCTACACTTCTCAATATTTTCCCATTTATCGTGTATTCCTTTACCTTGATTGACCTCCCCAAATGCATCACCTCACACTTCTCCAGGTTGAATTCCATTTTCCACTTTTCTGTCCATCTGACCAGACGATCAATATCTTCCTGCAGCCTACAGCTATCCTCCTCGCTATCTACCACACGGCCAATCTTTGTGTCGTCTGCAGACTTCTTGGTCATGCCCCCTACATTCACGTCCTTGATTAACCTGTGCCTTTCTAAGTGACAGTTTATCCTGTCTCTCAGAATAGATTCCAATAATTTGCCCACTACTGAGGTTAGACTGACTGGCCTGTAATTATTCGGTCTATCCTTCGCTCGCTTTTTAAACAGAGGTACAATGTTGGCAATTCTCCAATCCTCTGGCACCACACCTGTATCCAGTGAGGACTGGAAAATGATGGTCAGACCCTCTGCTAGTTCCTCTCTTGCTTCTTTTAACAGCCTAGGATACATTTCATCTGGCCCTGATGATTTATCAACTTTCGAAGATGCTGATCACATTAATACTTCCTCTCTCCCTATGTTTATCACATCCAATACTTCATACTCTTCCTCCTTAACTGCAATATCTGCATCGCCCTCCCCCTTTCTGTGAAGACAGACGCAAAGTATTCATTAAGAACCATACCAATATCTTCCGCCCCAACACGTAGGTTACCTTTTTGGTCTTTTATGGGCGCTACTCTCTCCTTAGTTATCCTCTTACTCTTAATGTATTGAAAAAATATCTCTGGGTTCACCTTGATTTTGTTTGCCAATATTCTTACATGCCCTCTCTTTGCTTTCCTAATTTCCTTTTTGATTTCACCCCTTCTACACTCCTCTTGGCTTTCTGTAGTATTGAGTTCTCGGTGTCGGACATAAGCTTTCCTTTTCTGCCTTATATTACTCTGTAAGCTCCTTGACATCCATGGGGCTCTAGATTTGGCCGTCTCACCCTTTTTCTTTGTGGGAACATGTTTTCTCTGAACCCCTTGAATCTCCCATTTGAATGCCTCCCACTGTTCTGACACTGATTTACCTTCAAGTAGCTGTTTCCAGTCCACTTTCACTAAATCACTCCTCTGTTTAGTAAAATTGGCCTTGCCCCTATAGATTCTTGATAAGCAAAGGGGTGGAAGGTGGAATAATCAGTTCAGACATGAACTTAGGCTCAAGGGGCTTACTCCTGCACCGAATTTGTATGTTCATATTCCCCTCCTTTTTGAACAGGGGTGTAACATTTGTACTTTGTCAGTCCTCTGACACCTCTCCCATGTCTAAGGACGATTGAACACTTCTGGCCAGAGCCTCCACAACATCTGCCGTTGCTTCGCTCAGTAACCAAGCAACCCATGTTTTACTACTTTGAGTACTGTTAATCTTTTAAGTACCTCCTCTTGATTTTTATCCTATGCAGTTTTTTTTATTATTTGTTCATGGGATGTGGGCATCACTGACTAGGCTAGCATTTATTGCCCATCCCTAATTGCCCTTGAACTGAGTGGCTTGTTAGGCCATTTCAGAGGGCAGTTAGAGTCAACCACATTGCTGTGGGTCTGGAGTCACATGTAGGCCAGACCAGGTAAGGATGGCAGATTTCCTTCCCAAAAGGACATTAGTGAACCAGATGGGTTTCTACAACATTGGCAGTGGTTTCATGGTCACCATTAGACTAGCTTATTTTTAAATTCCAGATTCATTAAGTGAATTTAAATTTCACCATCTGCCATGGTGAGATTCGAACCCATGTCCCCAGAGTATTAGACTAGGCCTCTGAATAACTAGTCCAGCAACATTACTACTACACCACCACCTCTCCTCCTTTACTGTGATATTGGCAGCATCCTCTTCTTTAGTGAAGACAGATGCAAAGTATTCAGTCTGTACCTCAGCCATGCCCTCTGCCTCCATAAGAAGTTCCCCTTTTTGGTCTCTAATTGGCCCCAGGCTTCCTTTAACTATCCTTTTATTCTTTATGCTTGCAAAATTGACTGGCTTGTAATGACATTGTGGAGGCATGGTGCTGTTCTACCTGTCTGTTCCACTGCTGGCTGATGCATGGCATTGCTGCATAAGAAGGGCGCATGAAGATGTGTCCTCTGTGTGCACTGGAAGACCTTGAATGAATGCTGTCCTGACGTCACATAGCCCAACCAGCTGATAAGATACCAGGATTCCAAATTTGGACAACGAATGTGCAGGCAGCCTCTTGGCTGTTTACTCTGCAAGCAAGAAAAGTGAAGCTGCAGGATGGGCCCTGTGCTAGCATTATTTAAAGGGCCAGGTTGCCCAACTTGCAGGTAAAGTAACAAAAGAACAAAGAACAGTACAGCACAGGAACAGGCCATTCGGCCCTCCAAGCCTGCGCCGATCTTGATGCCTGCCTAAACTAAAACCTTCTGCACTTCCGGGGACCGTATCCCTCTATTCCCTTCCTATTCATATATTTGTCAAGATGTCTCTTAAACGTCGCTATTGTACCTGCTTCCACCACCTCCCCCGGCAGCAAGTTCCAGGCACTCACCACCCTCTGTGTAAAGAACTTGCCTCGCACATCCCCTCTAAACTTTGCCCCTCGCACCTTAAACCTATGTCCCCTAGTAACTGACTCTTCCACCCTGGGAAAAAGCTTCTGACTATCCACTCTGTCCATGCCGCTCATAACTTTGTAAACCTCTATCATGTCGCCCCTCCACCTCCGTCGTTCCAGTGAAAACAATCCGAGTTTATCCAACCTCTCCTCATAGCTAATGCCCTCCAGACCAGGCAACATCCTGGTAAACCTCTTTTGTACCCTCTCCAAAGCCTCCACATCCTTCTGGTAGTGTGGCGACCAGAATTGCATGCAATATTCTAAGTGTGGCCTGACTAACGTTCTGTACAGCTGCAGCATGACTTGCCAATTTTTATACTCTATGCCCCGACCAATTAGGGCAAGCATGCCGTATGCCTTCTTGACTACCTTATCCACCTGAATTGCCACTTTCAGTGACCTGTGGACCTCTCTGCCTGTCAATACTCCTAAGGGTTCTGCCATTTACTGTATACTTCCCACCTGCATTAGATCTTCCAAAATGCATTACCTCACATTTGTCCGGATTAAACTCCATCTGCCATTTCTCCGCCCAAGTCTCCAACCGATCTATATCCTGCTGTATCCTCTGACAATCCTCATCACTATCCGCAACTCCACCAACCTTCGTGTCGTCCGCAAACTTACTAATCAGACCAGCTACATTTTCCTCCAAATCATTTATATATACTACAAAGAGCAAAGATCCCAGCACTGATCCCTGCGGAACACCACTAGTCACATCCCTCCATTCAGAAAAGCACCCTTCCACTGCTACCCTCTGTCTTCTATGACCGGGCCAGTTCTGTATCCATCTTGCCAGCTCACCTCTGATCCCATGTGACCTCACCTATTGTACCAGTCTGCCATGAGGGACCTTGTCAAAGGCTTTACTGAAGTCCATATAGATAACATCCACTGCCCTTCCTTCATCAATCATCTTTGTCACTTCCTCAAAAAGCTCAGTCAAATTAGTGGGACACGACCTCCCCTTCACAAAACCATGCTGCCTCTCGCTAATAAGTTTGTATGTTTCCAAATGGGAGTAAATCCTGTCCCGAAGAATCCGCTCTAATAATTTCCCTACCACTGACGTAAGGCTCACCGGCCTATAATTTCCTGGATTATCCTTGCTACCCTTCTCAAACAAAGGAACAACATTGGCTATTCTCCAGTCCTCTGGGACCTCACCTGTAGCCAATGAGGATGCAAAGATTTCTGTCAAGGCCCCAGCAATTTCTTCCCTTGCCTCCCTCAGTATTCTGGGGTAGATCCCATCAGGCCCTGGGGACTTATCTACCTTAATGCTTTGCAAGACACCCAACACTTCCTCCTTTGTGATAATGAGATGACTGAGAGTATCTACACTCCCTTCCCTAGGCTCATCATCCACCAAGTCCTTCTCTTTGGTGAATACTGATGCAAAGTACTGATTTAGTACCTCGCCCATTTCCTCTGGCTCCGCGCATAGATTCCCATCTCTGTCCTTGAGTGGGCCAACCCTTTCCCTAGTTACCCTCTTGCTCTTTATATACGTATAAAAAGCCTTGAGATATTCCTTAATCCTGTTTGCCAATGACTTTTCATGACCTCTTTTAGCCCTCCTAACTCCTTGCTTAAGTTCCTTCCTACTGTCTTTATATTCCTCAAGTGCTTCATCTGTTCCTAACCTTCCAGCCCTTACAAATGCTTCCTTTTTCTTTTTGACTAGGCTCACAATATCCTGCATTATCCAAGGTTCCCGAAACTTGCCAAACTTATCCTTCTTCCCCACAGGAACATGCTGGTCCTGGATTCTAATCAACTGACATTTGAAAGACTCTCACATGTCAGATGTTGATTTACCCTCAAACAGCCGCCCCCAATCTAAATTCTTCAGTTTCTGCCTAATATTGTTATAATTAGCCTTCCCCCAATTTAGCACCTTCACCCGAGGACTACTCTTATCCTTATCCACAAGTACCTTAAAACTTATGGAATTGTGGTCACTGCTGCCGAAATGCTCCCCTACTGAAACTTCGACCACCTGGCCGGGCTCATTCCCCAATACCAGGTCCAGTACGGCCCCATCCCTATTTGGACTATCGACATATTGTTTCAAGAAGCCCCCCTGGATGCTCCTTACAAATTCTGCCCCATCCAAGCCTCTCGCACTAAGTGAGGACCAGTCAATATAGGGGAAGTTAAAATCACCCACCACTACAACCCTGTTACCTTTACATCTTTCCAAAATCTGTCTACATATCTGCTCCTCTACCTCCCGCTGGCTGTTGGGAGGCCTGTAGTAAACCCCCAACATCGTGACTGCACCCTTCCTATTCCTGAGCTCCACCCATATTGCCTCGCTGCATGACCTCTCTGAGGTGTCCTCCCGCAGTACAGCTGTGATATTCTCCTTAACCAGTAATGCAACTCCCCCACCCCTTTTGCATCCCCCTCTATCCTGCCTGAAGCTTCTAAATCCTGGAACATTTAGCTGCCAATCCTGTCCTTCCCTCAACCAAGTCTCTGTAATAGCAACAACATCATATTTCCAAGTACTAATCCAAGCTCTAAGTTCATCTGCCTTACCTGTTATACTTCTCGCATTGAAACAAATGCACTTCAGACCACCAGTCCCGCTGTGCTCAGCAACATCTCCTTGCCTGCTCTTCCTCTTAGTCTTACTGGCCTTATTTACTAGTTCCCCTCATTTATTTTACTTGCTGACCTACTGCTCTGGTTCCCACCCCCCTGCCACACTAGTTTAAACCCTCCCGAGTGACGCTAGCAAACCTTGCAGCCAGGATATTAGTGCCCCTCCAGTTTAGATGCAACCCGTCCTTCTTGTACAGATCCCATCTGTCCCTGAAGAGATCCCAATGGTCCAGATATCTGAAACCCTCCCTTCTACACCAGCTGCTCTGCCACGTGTTTAGCTGCACTATCTTCCTATTTCTAGCCTCACTGGCATGTGGCACAGAGAGTAATCCTGAGATTACAACCCTTGAGGTCCTGTCCTTTAACTTTCTACCTAACTCCCTACACTCCCCCTGCAGAACCTCGTCACTCTTCCTGCCTATGTCATTGGTACCGATGTGTACCACAACGTCTGTGTTCACCCTCCCCCTTCAGAATGCCCCCTGTCCGTTCAGAGACATCCTTGACCCTGGCACCAGGGAGGCAACATACCATCCTGGAGTCTCTTTCACGTCCACAGAAGCGCCTATTGTGCCCCTGACTATAGAGTCCCCTGACTTTAGAGTCGCCGGCGGAAAGGGCTATCACCAGGGGGCATAATTTTAAGGTGATTGGAGGAAGGTTTCGGGGAGATGTCAGAGGTACGTTCTTGACACAGAGAGTGGTGGGTGCGTGGAATGCACTGCCAGCGGTGGTAGTGGAAGCAGATACATTAGGGACATTTCAGCGACTCTTGGATAGGTACAGGGATGATAGTAGAATGAAGGGTATGTAGGTAGTTTGATCCTAGAGTAGGTTAAAGGTTCGGCACAACATCGTGGGCCGAAGGGCCTGTACTGTGCTGTACTGTTCTATGTTCTATAACTATTGCTCTTCTGCGCTTTGTCCCTCCCTCAGTGCCAGCCATGGTGCCACTGCTCTGGCTGCTGCTGCTGTTTTCCTGATAGGCCATCCCCCCCAACAGTATCCAAAACGGTATACTTGTTAGAGAGGGGGATAGCCACAGGGGATTCCTGCACTGACTGCCTGCCCCATCTATCGGTCACCTTGGATGTAACCACTTCTCTAAAACTCCTGTCTATGACGCTCTCCGCCACTTGCATGCTCCTAAGTGTATCCAGTTGCCGCTCCAACTGATCCATGTGGTCTGTGAGGAGCTGCAACTGGGTACACTTCCTGCAGATGTAGTCGTCCGGAACGCTGGAAGCGTCACGGACCTCCCACATCTCACAGGTGAAGCACTTCACCCCTCTAACTGACATTTCTAGCACTAATTAATAAATTAATTTAAGATAAATAAATACTTATTAAATCCTTACTAAATTGTTATAACTATATGGTCCCTAGTGCTAGATTCATACTATAAATGTTAAATGCTAACTAAATACAGTAATGTCCTCCCTCTGGTTTAGTTACTCTACTTATTAATTAGTTAATTAGGGTTTTAATCAATTTTTATCAGTGTTTTATTTTCAAATTCAGTTAAAAAAAATTCCCTACCAGCCAATCAGGTCACAGCTTTCCTGTGAAGTCACTCAGTTTTTTTTTACCAGAGGTAAGTTTTTTATACTTACTGGTCCGGAACTCTGCCCTCCGTGTCTTCTTCCAGTCAGCTGTGTTCTTTGGAAGCTCTGGGCTCCCCTCACTGAGGACAGGTAGGAAATGAAAGGATCTCCTCACTCCCTCCTTACCGAACTTCCTCACTTCCCAAACTTCCACTGCAGCACTCTACTGCAACCCACTGTAACTTTTTTACTTTTTCTATTGCAAACAGTACTCAGGATTGTTTTTGAAGATGTTGTGGTGCGTTTTTGGATTTGCCAGAGAATGTTTCTGCATTCTCACAGTGGTGTGGCCAGAGGAATGGGTAGCCTGACCAAGCAAAGGCTGCAAAAGAAATGGGGACAGCAGTGGAATTGCTTCTGGGTCTGGTCATTAAGGCCTAGGTCATTAATATATATATCAGGAAAAGCAAGGGTCCCAACACTGATCCCTGGGGAACTCCACTACAAACCTTCCTCCAGCCCGAAAAACATCCATTAACCACTACTCTTTGTTTCCTGTCACTCAGCTAATTTTGTTTCCATGTTGTTACCGTCACTTTTATTCCATGAGCTACAAGTTTGCTCACAAGTCTGTTGTATGATACTGTATCAAACGTCTTTTGAAAGTCCATGTACACCACATCAACAGCATTGCCCTCATCAACCCTCTCTGTTATTTCCTCAAAAAACTCCAGCAAGTTAGTTAAACATGATTTTCCCTTAAGAAATCCATGCTGGCTTTCCTTAATTAACTCGCATTTGCCCATGTGACTATTGATTTTGTCCCGAATTATTTTTTCTCGAAGTTTTCCCACCATGAAGTTAAACTGACTGGCCTGTAGTTCCTGGGCTTATCTTTACACCCTTTTTTGAACAATGGTGTAATATTTGCAATTCTCCAGTCCTCTGGCACCACCCCCGAGTCTAAGGAAGACTGAAGGGGCCTCTGCGATTTCCACCCTCACTTTCCTCAGTATCCTTGGATGCATTTCATCCGGCCCTGGTGTTTTATCCACTTTAAGTACAGACAGCCTATCTAATACTTCCTCTTTATCAATTTTAAACCCCTTTCGTGTCTGAATTACCTCCTCTTTCAACATAGCCTGGGTTGAATCTGCTTCCTTGGTAAAGACAGATGCAAAGTATTCATTTAAAACCTCAGCTATGCCCTCTGCCCTTTCTGGTCCCTAATCGGCTCCACTCCTCCTTTCACCACCCTTTTACTATTTATATGCCTATAGAAAACTTTGGGATTTCCTTTAATGCTAGCTACCAGTCTCTTTTCATGCTCTCTCTTTGCTTCTCTTATTTGCTTTTTCACTTCCCCTCTGGACCTTCTATATTCAGCCTGGTTCTCAATAGCATTTTCTACCTGGCATCTGTCATAAGCACACTTTTTCTTCTTTATCTTAATCTCTACCTCTTTTGTCATCCAGGGAGCTCTGGATTTGTTTGCCCTACTTTTCCCCTTCGAGGAAATATTTTGACTGTGCCCGAACTATCTCTTCTTTGAAGGTAGCCCATTGTTCATCTACTGGTTTTCCTGCCAGCTTTTGACTCCAATTTATTCACCCCAGCTCCATTCTGATCCCATTGAAGTTGGCCTTCCCCCAATTAATTATTCTTACCCTGGATTGCTCTTTGTCCTTTTCCATAGTTAGCCTAAACTTTATGATACAATGATCACTATCCCCTAAATTCTCTCCTACTGATACTTGATCCACTTGGCCCACCTCATTCCCAAGAACCAGGTCTAGCAGTGCCTCCTTTCTCATTGGACTAGCAGCATACTGTTGTAGAAAATGTTCCTGAACACACTCTAGGAACTCTTGCCCCTCACTGCCCTTTACACTACTATTATCCCAGTCAATGTTTGGATAATTGAAATAACTACTCTGTAATTTTTGCACTTCTCTGTAATTTGCTTGCACATTTGTTCCTCCATGTCCCTCCCACTAACCGGTGGCCTGTAGACAACACCGAGCAATGTGACTGCACCTTTTCTGTTCCTTAGCTCTAGTCAATTAGATTCTGTCCTCGACCCTTCTGTGACATCCTTTTTCTCCAGCACTGCAATGCTCTCCTTAATCAATAATGCCACCCCTCCTCCTTCGTTCTCTTTCCTATGTTTCCTGAATACCTTGATCCAGGAGTATTTAACACCCAGTCCTGCCTTTCTTTGAGCCAGGTCTCTGTTATAGCCACAACATCATATTTCCACATGGCAATCTCTGCCTGTACCTCACCAGTCTTATTAACCACACTCATTCACAAACATGCACATTAACCCTGATTTAGACTTTATTACTTTGTCCCTTACTCTGACTCCACCTATTCCCTACTCCAGTGCTATCTATCTTCCCCAGTATTCTGTGCACCTTGGTATTCCTCTCTGATACTTGCTCCTGGTTCCCACACCCCTGACAAGTTACCAGTTTAGCTTCCCTCCAATCTGAGCTCCCTCTCAGGTTCCCATCCCCTGAGAATTTAATTTAAACCCTCCTCAACAGAACTAGCAAATCTCCCTGGAAGGATATTCATCCCAGTCCTGTTAAGCTGCAACCCGTCCATCTTGTACAGGTCTCACCTGCTCCAGAACCGGTCCCAATGTCTCAGAAATCTGATGCCCTCCCTCCTACACCAGTTCTCCAGCCACGTGTTCAATCGCTCAATTCTCCTATTCCTATGATCACTAGCACGTGGGATTGGGAGTAATCCTGAGATTACTGCTTTTGAGCTCTTGCTTTTTAATTTCCTTCCTAGCTCCCTAAAATCTGCTTTCAGGACTTCAATCCCCTTCTTACCTGTGTCATTGGTACCAATGTGGACCACGACCTCTGGCTGTTCACCCTCCCCCAGAAGAATGTCCTGTAGCCGCTCCGTGACATCCTTGACCCTGGCACCAGGGAGGCAACACACCATCCTGGAATCATGTTTACTGCCGCAGAAACGCCTGTCTGTTCCTCTAACTAACGAATCCCTTATCACTACTGCTCTTCCACTCTTCTTCCTCCCCTCCTGTAAAGCTGATTCACCTGTGGTGTTACAAACTTGGCTCTGATTCCACTCCTCTGCGGAACCATCACTTTCAGCAGTATCCAAAGTGAAAAAATGATTAGCGAGTGAGATCATATTAGGACTCCTGCGCTACCTGCCTCGTTCTTTTAGACTGACTGGTGGTCACCCATTCCCTATCTGCCTACATTGCTCCTAACCTGTGGTGTAACCACCTCCCTAAACGTGCTATCCACGTAGTCCTCTGCCTTGCAATGACTCCAGCCACCACTCGAGTTCCGAAACCCAGAGCTCAAGCTTCTGCAGCCGGTGACACTTCCTGTCGATGTGTTTGTCTAGGACACATGGTGTGTCCATAACATCCCACATACCACAGGCTGTACATTCCACTCAGCAGAGCTGCCCTGCCATACCTTAACTTTACAGACTATTTATTATAAGTAGAATAGCTTACCAGGTACTCACCAAACAGCTCCTTCCACTGCACTGAAGCAAGAACCAAATACTGGAGGGTTAAAAAGTAGAAAATGGAGCACCTCCTGCCTCTTGAAAGAACTCACCACTCACCAAACTCCAATCTCCACACTCAGCTTGCAATCTGCACTCCGTTTGCACCCAGACCTCTGTATTTATGCCTTTTGAAGCTGAAACTGCAGCAAGCAGATTTGACCGGTCAACTACTTAACTAATCAGCTACTCTGCAGTAGAGCCTGTTAATCCCTACTTAAGACTGCAAGAAACTTCCTTTACTTTCATAACCCTAGTTTATGCAGAGAGAAAATCCCACTGAAATGCTAACTGCAGACCAGACTTTTCTCAAGAGAACAACACTTTAAATCCCCAGTCACTAAACTCCCATCTCCACTCTCAGCTTGCAATCTGCACTCCGTTTACAGTGTTCCCAATATATAGTTGAAATAAATTTCTACTAATCAATATTTAAGCTCCTTCTCAAAATTCACAGCAAACCTAATGTGTCAGTTATTCAACGAACTGTGCATTGATACTCACCCCCCTCTGTGCGTTGATACTCATCCCCCCCCGTGCGTCGATACTCATGCCCCGCCCCCGTGCATTGATACTCACCCCCCTCTGTGCGTTGATACATCTCCCTCCGTGCGTTGATACTCACCCCCCTCTGTGCGTTGATACTCATCCCCCCCCGTGCGTCGATACTCATGCCCCGCCCCCGTGCATTGATACTCACCCCCCTCTGTGCGTTGATACATCTCCCCCCGTGCGTCGATACTCACGCCCACTCCATGCGTTGATACTCAACCCCCTCCGTGTGTTGATACTCACCCCCCTCAGTGCGTTGATACTCACGCCCCCTCCGTGCGTTGATACTCACGCCCCTTCCGTGCTTTGATACTCACCCCCTCAGTGCGTTGATACTCACGCCCCCTCCGTGCATTGATACTCACCCCCCTCTGTGCGTTGATACTCACCCCCTTCCGTGCGTTGATACTCACCCCCCTCTGTGCGTTGATACTCACCCCACTCCGTGTGTTGATACTCACGCTCCCTCCGTGTGTTGATACTCACGCCCCCTCCGTGTGTTGATACTCACGCCCCCTCCGTGTGTTGATACTCACGCCCCCTCCGTGCATTGATACTCACGCCCCCTCCGTGTGTTGATACTCACGCCCCCTCCGTGTGTTGATACTCACCCCTTCCGTGCGTTGATACTCACCCCCTTCCGTGCATTGATACTCACGCCCCCTCCGTGTGTTGATACTCACCCCTTCTGTGCGTTGATACTCACGCCCCCTCCGTGCGTTGATACTCACGCCCCCTCCGTGCACTGATACTCACCCCCCTCAGTGCGTTGATACTCACCCCCTTCCGTGCGTTGATACTCACGCCCCCTCCGTGCGTTGATACTCACGCCCCCTCCGTGCACTGATACTCACCCCCCTCTGTGCGTTGATACTCACCCCCCTCAGTGCGTTGATACTCACGCCCCCTCCGTGCACTGATACTCACCCCCCTCTGTGCGTTGATACTCACCCCCTTCCGTGCGTTGATACTCACGCCCCCTCTGTGCGTTGATACTCACCCCCTTCCGTGCGTTGATACTCACGCCCCCTCTGTGCGTTGATACTCACCCCCTTCCGTGCGTTGATACTCACGCTCCCTCCGTGCGTTGATTCTCACCCCCTTCCGTGTGTTGATACTCACCTCTTCCGTGCGTTGATACTCACGCCCCCTCCGTGCGTTGATACTCACGCCCCCTCCGTGCATTGATACTCACCCCCCTCAGTGCGTTGATACTCACGCCCCCTCCGTGCACTGATACTCACCCCCTTCCGTGCGTTGATACTCACGCCCCCTCTGTGCGTTGATACTCACCCCCTTCCGTGCGTTGATACTCACGCCCCCTCTGTGCGTTGATACTCACCCCCCTCTGTGCGTTGATACTCACGCCCCCTCTGTGCGTTGATACTCACCCCCTTCCGTGCGTTGATACTCACGCCCCCTCTGTGCGTTGATACTCACCCCCTTCCGTGCGTTGATACTCACGCCCCCTCTGTGCGTTGATACTCACCCCCTTCCGTGCGTTGATACTCACGCCCCCTCTGTGCGTTGATACTCACCCCCTTCCGTGCGTTGATACTCACGCCCCCTCTGTGCGTTGATACTCACGCCACCTCCGTGCATTGATACTCACCCCCCTCTGTGCGTTGATACTCACGCCCCCTCCGTGCGTTGATACTCACGCCCCCTCTGTGCGTTGATACTCACGCCCCCTCCGTGCATTGATACTCACCCCCCTCTGTGCGTTGATACTCACCCCCTTCCGTGCGTTGATACTCACCCCCCTCTGTGCGTTGATACTCACCCCCCTCCGTGTGTTGATACTCACCCCCTTCCGTGCATTGATACTCACCCCCCTCTGTGCGTTGATACTCACCCCCCTCCGTGTGTTGATACTCACCCCCTTCCGTGCGTTGATACTCACCCCACTCTGTGCGTTGATACTCACCCCCTTCCGTGCGTTGATACTCACCCCCCTCTGTGCGTTGATACTCACCCCCCTCTGTGCGTTGATACTCACCCCCTTCCGTGCGTTGATACTCACCCCCCTCTGTGCGTTGATACTCACGCCACCTCCGTGCATTGATACTCACCCCCCTCTGTGCGTTGATACTCACGCCCCCTCCGTGCATTGATACTCACCCCCCTCAGTGCGTTGATACTCACGCCCCCTCCGTGCATTGATACTCACCCCCCTCTGTGCGTTGATACTCACGCCCCCTCCGTGCGTTGATACTCACGCCCCCTCCGTGCGTTGATACTCACCCCCTTCCGTGCGATGATACTCACGCCCCCTCCGTGCATTGATACTCACCCCCCTCAGTGCGTTGATACTCACGCCCCCTCCGTGCATTGATACTCACCCCCCTCCGTGTGTTGATACTCAGCCCCTTCCGTGCATTGATACTCACCCCCCTCTGTGCGTTGATACTCACCCCCCTCCGTGTGTTGATACTCACCCCCTTCCGTGCGTTGATACTCACCCCCCTCTGTGCGTTGATACTCACCCCCCTCCGTGTGTTGATACTCACCCCTTCCGTGCATTGATACTCACCCCCCTCTGTGCGTTGATACTCACCCCCCTCCGTGTGTTGATACTCACCCCCTTCCGTGCGTTGATACTCACCCCCCTCTGTGCGTTGATACTCACCCCCCTGCGTGCATTGATACTCACCCCCCTCTGTGCGTTGATACTCACGCCCCCTCCGTGCATTGATACTCACCCCCCTCTGTGCGTTGATACTCACCCCCCTCCGTGCGTTGATACTCACCCCCTTCCGTGCATTGATACTCACCCCCCTCCGTGTGTTGATACTCACCCCCTTCCGTGCATTGATACTCACGCCCCCTCTGTGCGTTGATACTCACCCCCTTCCGTGCGTTGATACTCACGCCCCCTCTGTGCGTTGATACTCACGCCCCCTCCGTGCATTGATACTCACCCCCTTCCGTGCGTTGATACTCACGCCCCCTCTGTGCGTTGATACTCACCCCACTCCGTGCGTTGTTAGTTGTTACTCACCCCCCTCCGTGCGTTGATACTCACCCCACTCCGTGCGTTGTTAGTTGTTACTCACCCCACTCCGTGCGTTGTTAGTTGTTACTCACCCCCCTCCGTGCGTTGATACTCACGCCCCCACCGTGCGTTGATACTCACCACCCTCCGTGCGTTGATACTCAACCCCCTCCGTGCGTTGTTAGTTGTTACTCACCCCCCTCCGTGCGTTGATACTCACGCCCCCACCGTGCGTTGATACTCACCACCCTCTGTGTGTTGATACTCACCCCCCACCGTGAGTTGATACTCACCACCCTCCGTGCGTTGATACTCACCCCCTTCCATGTGTTGATACTCACGCCCCCTCCGTGCATTGATACTCACCCCCCTCTGTGCGTTGATACTCACGCCCCCTCCGTGCGTTGATACTCACGCCCCATCTGTGCGTTGTTACTCACCCCCTTCCGTGTGTTGATACTCACCCCCTTCCGTGCGTTGATACTCACGCCCCCTCCGTGCATTGATACTCACCCCCCTCAGTGCGTTGATACTCACGCCCCCTCCGTGCATTGATACTCACCCCCCTCTGTGCGTTGATACTCACCCCCTTCCGTGCGTTGATACTCACCCCCCTCTGTGCGTTGATACTCACCCCCCTCCGTGTGTTGATACTCACCCCCTTCCGTGCATTGATACTCACCCCCTTCCGTGCGTTGATACTCAGCCCCCTCTGTGCGTTGATACTCACCCCCCTCCGTGTGTTGATACTCACCCCCTTCCGTGCGTTGATACTCACCCCCCTCTGTGCATTGATACTCACGCCCCCTCCGTGCATTGATACTCACCCCCCTCAGTGCGTTGATACTCACGCCCCCTCCGTGCATTGATACTCACCCCCCTCTGTGCGTTGATACTCACCCCCTTCCGTGCGTTGATACTCACCCCCCTCTGTGCGTTGATACTCACCCCCCTCCGTGTGTTGATACTCACCCCCTTCCGTGCATTGATACTCACCCCCCTCCGTGTGTTGATACTCACCCCCTTCCGTGCATTGATACTCACGCCCCCTCTGTGCGTTGATACTCACGCCCCCTCCGTGCATTGATACTCACCCCCTTCCGTGCGTTGATACTCACGCCCCCTCTGTGCGTTGATACTCACCACACTCCGTGCGTTGTTAGTTGTTACTCACCCCCCTCCGTGCGTTGATACTCAACCCTCTCCGTGCGTTGTTAGTTGTTACTCACCCCCCTCCGTGCGTTGATACTCACGCCCCCACCGTGCGTTGATACCACCCTCCGTGTGTTGATACTCACCCCCCACCGTGAGTTGATACTCACCCCACTCTGTGCGTTGCTACTCACGCCCCCTCCGTGTGTTGATACTCACGCCCCCTCCGTGAGTTGATACTCACCCCACTCTGTGCGTTGATACTCACGCCCCTTCCGTGCGTTGATACTCACGCCCCCTCTGTGCGTTGATACTCACCCCCTTCCGTGCGTTGATACTCACCCCCTTCCGTGCGTTGATACTCACGCCCCCTCCGTGCATTGATACTCACCCCCCTCAGTGCGTTGATACTCACGCCCCCTCCGTGCATTGATACTCACCCCCCTCTGTGCGTTGATACTCACCCCCTTCCGTGCGTTGATACTCACCCCCCTCTGTGCGTTGATACTCACCCCCCTCCGTGTGTTGATACTCACCCCCTTCCGTGCATTCATACTCACCCCCCTCTGTGCGTTGATACTCACCCCCCTCCGTGTGTTGATACTCACCCCCTTCCGTGCGTTGATACTCACCCCCCTCTGTGCATTGATACTCACGCCCCCTCCGTGCATTGATACTCACCCCCCTCTGTGCGTTGATACTCACGCCCCCTCCGTGCATTGATACTCACCCCCCTCTGTGCGTTGATACTCACCCCCCTCCGTGCGTTGATACTCACCCCCTTCCGTGCATTGATACTCACCCCCCTCCGTGTGTTGATACTCACCCCCTTCCGTGCATTGATACTCACGCTCCCTCTGTGCGTTGATACTCACCCCCTTCCGTGCGTTGATACTCACGCCCCCTCTGTGCGTTGATACTCACGCCCCCTCCGTGCATTGATACTCACCCCCTTCCGTGCGTTGATACTCACGCCCCCTCTGTGCGTTGATACTCACCCCACTCCGTGCGTTGTTAGTTGTTACTCACCCCCCTCCGTGCGTTGATACTCACCCCACTCCGTGCGTTGTTAGTTGTTACTCACCCCACTCCGTGCGTTGTTAGTTGTTACTCACCCCCCTCCGTGCGTTGATACTCACGCCCCCACCGTGCGTTGATACTCACCACCCTCCGTGCGTTGATACTCAACCCCCTCCGTGCGTTGTTAGTTGTTACTCACCCCCCTCCGTGCGTTGATACTCACGCCCCCACCGTGCGTTGATACTCACCACCCTCCGTGTGTTGATACTCACCCCCCACCGTGAGTTGATACTCACCACCCTCCGTGCGTTGATACTCACCCCCTTCCGTGTGTTGATACTCACGCCCCCTCCGTGCATTGATACTCACCCCCCTCTGTGCGTTGATACTCACGCCCCCTCCGTGCGTTGATACTCACGCCCCCTCTGTGCGTTGATACTCACCCCCTTCCGTGTGTTGATACTCACCCCCTTCCGTGCGTTGATACTCACGCCCCCTCCGTGCATTGATACTCACCCCCCTCAGTGCGTTGATACTCACGCCCCCTCCGTGCATTGATACTCACCCCCCTCTGTGCGTTGATACTCACCCCCCTCCGTGTGTTGATACTCACCCCCTTCCGTGCATTGATACTCACCCCCTTCCGTGCGTTGATACTCACCCCCCTCTGTGCGTTGATACTCACCCCCCTCCGTGTGTTGATACTCACCCCCTTCCGTGCGTTGATACTCACCCCCCTCTGTGCATTGATACTCACGCCCCCTCCGTGCATTGATACTCACCCCCCTCAGTGCGTTGATACTCACGCCCCCTCCGTGCATTGATACTCACCCCCCTCCGTGTGTTGATACTCACCCCCTTCCGTGCATTGATACTCACCCCCCTCCGTGTGTTGATACTCACCCCCTTCCGTGCATTGATACTCACGCCCCCTCTGTGCGTTGATACTCACGCCCCCTCCGTGCATTGATACTCACCCCCTTCCGTGCGTTGATACTCACGCCCCCTCTGTGCGTTGATACTCACCCCACTCCGTGCATTGTTAGTTGTTACTCACCCCCCTCCGTGCGTTGATACTCAACCCTCTCCGTGCGTTGTTAGTTGTTACTCACCCCCCTCCGTGCTTTGATACTCACGCCCCCACCGTGCGTTGATACCACCCTCCGTGTGTTGATACTCACCCCCCACCGTGAGTTGATACTCACCCCACTCTGTGCGTTGATACTCACGCCCCCTCCGTGTGTTGATACTCACGCCCCCTCCGTGAGTTGATACTCACCCCACTCTGTGCGTTGATACTCACGCCCCTTCCGTGCGTTGATACTCACGCCCCCTCTCTGCGTTGATACTCACCCCCTTCCGTGCGTTGATACTCACGCCCTCTCTGTGCATTGATACTCACGCCCTCTCTGTGCGTTGATACTCACCCCCTTCCGTGCGTTGATACTCACGCCACCTCCGTGCATTGATACTCACACCCCTCTGTGCGTTGATACTCACGCCCCCTCCGTGCGTTGATACTCACGCCCCCTCTGTGCGTTGATACTCACGTCCCCTCCGTGCGTTGATACTCACGCCCCCTCCGTGCATTGATACTCACCCCCCTCAGTGCGTTGATACTCACGCCCCCTCCGTGCATTGATACTCACCCCCCTCTGTGCGTTGATACTCACGCCCCCTCTGTGCGTTGATACTCACGCCCCCTCTGTGCATTGATACTCACGCCCCCTCCGTGCATTGATACTCACCCCCCTCAGTGCGTTGATACTCACGCCCCCTCCGTGCATTGATACTCACCCCCCTCTGTGCGTTGATACTCACCCCCTTCTGTGCGTTGATACTCACGCCCCCTCCGTGCATTGATACTCACCCCCCTCTGTGCGTTGATACTCACCCCCTTCCGTGCGTTGATACTCACCCCCCTCTGTGCGTTGATACTCACGCCCCCTCCGTGCGTTGATACTCACCCCCCTCTGTGCGTTGATACTCACCCCCTTCCGTGCATTGATACTCACCCCCCTCTGTGCGTTGATACTCACCCCCCTCCGTGCATTGATACTCATGCCCCCTCCGTGCATTGATACTCACCCCCCTCCGTGCATTGATACTCACCCCCCTCTGTGCGTTGATACTCACCCCCTTCCGTGCGTTGATACTCACCCCCCTCTGTGCGTTGATACTCACCCCCTTCCGTGCGTTGATACTCACGCCCCCTCCGTGCATTGATACTCACCCCCCTCTGTGCGTTGATACTCACCCCCTTCCGTGCGTTGATACTCACGCCCCCTCCGTGCATTGATACTCACCCACTTCCGTGCGTTGATACTCACCCCCCTCTGTGCGTTGATACTCACGCCCCCTCCGTGCGTTGATACTCACCCCCCTCTGTGCGTTGATACTCACCCCCCTCCGTGCATTGATACTCACCCCCCTCTGTGCGTTGATACTCACGCCCCCTCCGTGCATTGATACTCACCCCCCTCTGTGCGTTGATACTCACGCCCCCTCCGTGCATTGATACTCACCCCCCTCCGTGCGTTGATACTCACCCCCTTCCGTGCATTGATACTCACCCCCCTCCGTGTGTTGATACTCACCCCCTTCCGTGCATTGATACTCACGCCCCCTCTGTGCGTTGATACTCACCCCCTTCCGTGCGTTGATACTCACGCCCCCTCTGTGCGTTGATACTCACGCCCCCTCCGTGCATTGATACTCACCCCCTTCCGTGCGTTGATACTCACGCCCCCTCTGTGCGTTGATACTCACCCCACTCCGTGCGTTGTTAGTTGTTACTCACCCCCCTCCGTGCGTTGATACTCACCCCACTCCGTGCGTTGTTAGTTGTTACTCACCCCACTCCGTGCGTTGTTAGTTGTTACTCACCCCCCTCCGTGCGTTGATACTCACGCCCCCACCGTGCGTTGATACTCACCACCCTCCGTGCGTTGATACTCAACCCCCTCCGTGCGTTGTTAGTTGTTACTCACCCCACTCCGTGCATTGATACTCACGCCCCCACCGTGCGTTGATACTCACCACCCTCCGTGTGTTGATACTCACCCCCCACCGTGAGTTGATACTCACCACCCTCCGTGCGTTGATACTCACCCCCTTCCGTGTGTTGATACTCACGCCCCCTCCGTGCATTGATACTCACCCCCCTCTGTGCGTTGATACTCACGCCCCCTCCGTGCGTTGATACTCACGCCCCATCTGTGCGTTGTTACTCACCCCCTTCCGTGTGTTGATACTCACCCCCTTCCGTGCGTTGATACTCACGCCCCCTCCGTGCATTGATACTCACCCCCCTCAGTGCGTTGATACTCACGCCCCCTCCGTGCATTGATACTCACCCCCCTCTGTGCGTTGATACTCACCCCCTTCCGTGCGTTGATACTCACCCCCCTCTGTGCGTTGATACTCAACCCCCTCCGTGTGTTGATACTCACCCCCTTCCGTGCATTGATACTCACCCCCTTCCGTGCGTTGATACTCACCCCCCTCTGTGCGTTGATACTCACCCCCCTCCGTGTGTTGATACTCACCCCCTTCCGTGCGTTGATACTCACCCCCCTCTGTGCATTGATACTCACGCCCCCTCCGTGCATTGATACTCACCCCCCTCAGTGCGTTGATACTCACGCCCCCTCCGTGCATTGATACTCACCCCCCTCTGTGCGTTGATACTCACCCCCTTCCGTGCGTTGATACTCACCCCCCTCTGTGCGTTGATACTCACCCCCCTCCGTGTGTTGATACTCACCCCCTTCCGTGCATTGATACTCACCCCCCTCCGTGTGTTGATACTCACCCCCTTCCGTGCATTGATACTCACGCCCCCTCTGTGCGTTGATACTCACGCCCCCTCCGTGCATTGATACTCACCCCCTTCCGTGCGTTGATACTCACGCCCCCTCTGTGCGTTGATACTCACCACACTCCGTGCGTTGTTAGTTGTTACTCACCCCCCTCCGTGCGTTGATACTCAACCCTCTCCGTGCGTTGTTAGTTGTTACTCACCCCCCTCCGTGCGTTGATACTCACGCCCCCACCGTGCGTTGATACCACCCTCCGTGTGTTGATACTCACCCCCCACCGTGAGTTGATACTCACCCCACTCTGTGCGTTGCTACTCACGCCCCCTCCGTGTGTTGATACTCACGCCCCCTCCGTGAGTTGATACTCACCCCACTCTGTGCGTTGATACTCACGCCCCTTCCGTGCGTTGATACTCACGCCCCCTCTGTGCGTTGATACTCACCCCCTTCCGTGCGTTGATACTCACCCCCTTCCGTGCGTTGATACTCACGCCCCCTCCGTGCATTGATACTCACCCCCCTCAGTGCGTTGATACTCACGCCCCCTCCGTGCATTGATACTCACCCCCCTCTGTGCGTTGATACTCACCCCCTTCCGTGCGTTGATACTCACCCCCCTCTGTGCGTTGATACTCACCCCCCTCCGTGTGTTGATACTCACCCCCTTCCGTGCATTCATACTCACCCCCCTCTGTGCGTTGATACTCACCCCCCTCCGTGTGTTGATACTCACCCCCTTCCGTGCGTTGATACTCACCCCCCTCTGTGCATTGATACTCACGCCCCCTCCGTGCATTGATACTCACCCCCCTCTGTGCGTTGATACTCACGCCCCCTCCGTGCATTGATACTCACCCCCCTCTGTGCGTTGATACTCACCCCCCTCCGTGCGTTGATACTCACCCCCTTCCGTGCATTGATACTCACCCCCCTCCGTGTGTTGATACTCACCCCCTTCCGTGCATTGATACTCACGCTCCCTCTGTGCGTTGATACTCACCCCCTTCCGTGCGTTGATACTCACGCCCCCTCTGTGCGTTGATACTCACGCCCCCTCCGTGCATTGATACTCACCCCCTTCCGTGCGTTGATACTCACGCCCCCTCTGTGCGTTGATACTCACCCCACTCCGTGCGTTGTTAGTTGTTACTCACCCCCCTCCGTGCGTTGATACTCACCCCACTCCGTGCGTTGTTAGTTGTTACTCACCCCACTCCGTGCGTTGTTAGTTGTTACTCACCCCCCTCCGTGCGTTGATACTCACGCCCCCACCGTGCGTTGATACTCACCACCCTCCGTGCGTTGATACTCAACCCCCTCCGTGCGTTGTTAGTTGTTACTCACCCCCCTCCGTGCGTTGATACTCACGCCCCCACCGTGCGTTGATACTCACCACCCTCCGTGTGTTGATACTCACCCCCCACCGTGAGTTGATACTCACCACCCTCCGTGCGTTGATACTCACCCCCTTCCGTGTGTTGATACTCACGCCCCCTCCGTGCATTGATACTCACCCCCCTCTGTGCGTTGATACTCACGCCCCCTCCGTGCGTTGATACTCACGCCCCCTCTGTGCGTTGATACTCACCCCCTTCCGTGTGTTGATACTCACCCCCTTCCGTGCGTTGATACTCACGCCCCCTCCGTGCATTGATACTCACCCCCCTCAGTGCGTTGATACTCACGCCCCCTCCGTGCATTGATACTCACCCCCCTCTGTGCGTTGATACTCACCCCCCTCCGTGTGTTGATACTCACCCCCTTCCGTGCATTGATACTCACCCCCTTCCGTGCGTTGATACTCACCCCCCTCTGTGCGTTGATACTCACCCCCCTCCGTGTGTTGATACTCACCCCCTTCCGTGCGTTGATACTCACCCCCCTCTGTGCATTGATACTCACGCCCCCTCCGTGCATTGATACTCACCCCCCTCAGTGCGTTGATACTCACGCCCCCTCCGTGCATTGATACTCACCCCCCTCCGTGTGTTGATACTCACCCCCTTCCGTGCATTGATACTCACCCCCCTCCGTGTGTTGATACTCACCCCCTTCCGTGCATTGATACTCACGCCCCCTCTGTGCGTTGATACTCACGCCCCCTCCGTGCATTGATACTCACCCCCTTCCGTGCGTTGATACTCACGCCCCCTCTGTGCGTTGATACTCACCCCACTCCGTGCATTGTTAGTTGTTACTCACCCCCCTCCGTGCGTTGATACTCAACCCTCTCCGTGCGTTGTTAGTTGTTACTCACCCCCCTCCGTGCTTTGATACTCACGCCCCCACCGTGCGTTGATACCACCCTCCGTGTGTTGATACTCACCCCCCACCGTGAGTTGATACTCACCCCACTCTGTGCGTTGATACTCACGCCCCCTCCGTGTGTTGATACTCACGCCCCCTCCGTGAGTTGATACTCACCCCACTCTGTGCGTTGATACTCACGCCCCTTCCGTGCGTTGATACTCACGCCCCCTCTCTGCGTTGATACTCACCCCCTTCCGTGCGTTGATACTCACGCCCTCTCTGTGCATTGATACTCACGCCCTCTCTGTGCGTTGATACTCACCCCCTTCCGTGCGTTGATACTCACGCCACCTCCGTGCATTGATACTCACACCCCTCTGTGCGTTGATACTCACGCCCCCTCCGTGCGTTGATACTCACGCCCCCTCTGTGCGTTGATACTCACGTCCCCTCCGTGCGTTGATACTCACGCCCCCTCCGTGCATTGATACTCACCCCCCTCAGTGCGTTGATACTCACGCCCCCTCCGTGCATTGATACTCACCCCCCTCTGTGCGTTGATACTCACGCCCCCTCTGTGCGTTGATACTCACGCCCCCTCTGTGCATTGATACTCACGCCCCCTCCGTGCATTGATACTCACCCCCCTCAGTGCGTTGATACTCACGCCCCCTCCGTGCATTGATACTCACCCCCCTCTGTGCGTTGATACTCACCCCCTTCTGTGCGTTGATACTCACGCCCCCTCCGTGCATTGATACTCACCCCCCTCTGTGCGTTGATACTCACCCCCTTCCGTGCGTTGATACTCACCCCCCTCTGTGCGTTGATACTCACGCCCCCTCCGTGCGTTGATACTCACCCCCCTCTGTGCGTTGATACTCACCCCCTTCCGTGCATTGATACTCACCCCCCTCTGTGCGTTGATACTCACCCCCCTCCGTGCATTGATACTCATGCCCCCTCCGTGCATTGATACTCACCCCCCTCCGTGCATTGATACTCACCCCCCTCTGTGCGTTGATACTCACCCCCTTCCGTGCGTTGATACTCACCCCCCTCTGTGCGTTGATACTCACCCCCTTCCGTGCGTTGATACTCACGCCCCCTCCGTGCATTGATACTCACCCCCCTCTGTGCGTTGATACTCACCCCCTTCCGTGCGTTGATACTCACGCCCCCTCCGTGCATTGATACTCACCCACTTCCGTGCGTTGATACTCACCCCCCTCTGTGCGTTGATACTCACGCCCCCTCCGTGCGTTGATACTCACCCCCCTCTGTGCGTTGATACTCACCCCCCTCTGTGCATTGATACTCACGCCCCCTCCGTGCATTGATACTCACCCCCCTCTGTGCGTTGATACTCACGCCCCCTCCGTGCATTGATACTCACCCCCCTCTGTGCGTTGATACTCACCCCCCTCCGTGCGTTGATACTCACCCCCTTCCGTGCATTGATACTCACCCCCCTCCGTGTGTTGATACTCACCCCCTTCCGTGCATTGATACTCACGCTCCCTCTGTGCGTTGATACTCACCCCCTTCCGTGCGTTGATACTCACGCCCCCTCTGTGCGTTGATACTCACGCCCCCTCCGTGCATTGATACTCACCCCCTTCCGTGCGTTGATACTCACGCCCCCTCTGTGCGTTGATACTCACCCCACTCCGTGCGTTGTTAGTTGTTACTCACCCCCCTCCGTGCGTTGATACTCACCCCACTCCGTGCGTTGTTAGTTGTTACTCACCCCACTCCGTGCGTTGTTAGTTGTTACTCACCCCCCTCCGTGCGTTGATACTCACGCCCCCACCGTGCGTTGATACTCACCACCCTCCGTGCGTTGATACTCAACCCCCTCCGTGCGTTGTTAGTTGTTACTCACCCCCCTCCGTGCGTTGATACTCACGCCCCCACCGTGCGTTGATACTCACCACCCTCCGTGTGTTGATACTCACCCCCCACCGTGAGTTGATACTCACCACCCTCCGTGCGTTGATACTCACCCCCTTCCGTGTGTTGATACTCACGCCCCCTCCGTGCATTGATACTCACCCCCCTCTGTGCGTTGATACTCACGCCCCCTCCGTGCGTTGATACTCACGCCCCCTCTGTGCGTTGATACTCACCCCCTTCCGTGTGTTGATACTCACCCCCTTCCGTGCGTTGATACTCACGCCCCCTCCGTGCATTGATACTCACCCCCCTCAGTGCGTTGATACTCACGCCCCCTCCGTGCATTGATACTCACCCCCCTCTGTGCGTTGATACTCACCCCCCTCTGTGCGTTGATACTCACCCCCCTCCGTGTGTTGATACTCACCCCCTTCCGTGCGTTGATACTCACCCCCCTCTGTGCATTGATACTCACGCCCCCTCCGTGCATTGATACTCACCCCCCTCAGTGCGTTGATACTCACGCCCCCTCCGTGCATTGATACTCACCCCCCTCCGTGTGTTGATACTCACCCCCTTCCGTGCATTGATACTCACCCCCCTCCGTGTGTTGATACTCACCCCCTTCCGTGCATTGATACTCACGCCCCCTCTGTGCGTTGATACTCACGCCCCCTCCGTGCATTGATACTCACCCCCTTCCGTGCGTTGATACTCACGCCCCCTCTGTGCGTTGATACTCACCCCACTCCGTGCATTGTTAGTTGTTACTCACCCCCCTCCGTGCGTTGATACTCAACCCTCTCCGTGCGTTGTTAGTTGTTACTCACCCCCCTCCGTGCTTTGATACTCACGCCCCCACCGTGCGTTGATACCACCCTCCGTGTGTTGATACTCACCCCCCACCGTGAGTTGATACTCACCCCACTCTGTGCGTTGATACTCACGCCCCCTCCGTGTGTTGATACTCACGCCCCCTCCGTGAGTTGATACTCACCCCACTCTGTGCGTTGATACTCACGCCCCTTCCGTGCGTTGATACTCACGCCCCCTCTCTGCGTTGATACTCACCCCCTTCCGTGCGTTGATACTCACGCCCTCTCTGTGCATTGATACTCACGCCCTCTCTGTGCGTTGATACTCACCCCCTTCCGTGCGTTGATACTCACGCCACCTCCGTGCATTGATACTCACACCCCTCTGTGCGTTGATACTCACGCCCCCTCCGTGCGTTGATACTCACGCCCCCTCTGTGCGTTGATACTCACGTCCCCTCCGTGCGTTGATACTCACGCCCCCTCCGTGCATTGATACTCACCCCCCTCAGTGCGTTGATACTCACGCCCCCTCCGTGCATTGATACTCACCCCCCTCTGTGCGTTGATACTCACGCCCCCTCTGTGCGTTGATACTCACGCCCCCTCTGTGCATTGATACTCACGCCCCCTCCGTGCATTGATACTCACCCCCCTCAGTGCGTTGATACTCACGCCCCCTCCGTGCATTGATACTCACCCCCCTCTGTGCGTTGATACTCACCCCCTTCTGTGCGTTGATACTCACGCCCCCTCCGTGCATTGATACTCACCCCCCTCTGTGCGTTGATACTCACCCCCTTCCGTGCGTTGATACTCACCCCCCTCTGTGCGTTGATACTCACGCCCCCTCCGTGCGTTGATACTCACCCCCCTCTGTGCGTTGATACTCACCCCCTTCCGTGCATTGATACTCACCCCCCTCTGTGCGTTGATACTCACCCCCCTCCGTGCATTGATACTCATGCCCCCTCCGTGCATTGATACTCACCCCCCTCCGTGCATTGATACTCACCCCCCTCTGTGCGTTGATACTCACCCCCTTCCGTGCGTTGATACTCACCCCCCTCTGTGCGTTGATACTCACCCCCTTCCGTGCGTTGATACTCACGCCCCCTCCGTGCATTGATACTCACCCCCCTCTGTGCGTTGATACTCACCCCCTTCCGTGCGTTGATACTCACGCCCCCTCCGTGCATTGATACTCACCCACTTCCGTGCGTTGATACTCACCCCCCTCTGTGCGTTGATACTCACGCCCCCTCCGTGCGTTGATACTCACCCCCCTCTGTGCGTTGATACTCACCCCCCTCTGTGCATTGATACTCACGCCCCCTCCGTGCATTGATACTCACCCCCCTCTGTGCGTTGATACTCACGCCCCCTCCGTGCATTGATACTCACCCCCCTCTGTGCGTTGATACTCACCCCCCTCCGTGCGTTGATACTCACCCCCTTCCGTGCATTGATACTCACCCCCCTCCGTGTGTTGATACTCACCCCCTTCCGTGCATTGATACTCACGCCCCCTCTGTGCGTTGATACTCACCCCCTTCCGTGCGTTGATACTCACGCCCCCTCTGTGCGTTGATACTCACGCCCCCTCCGTGCATTGATACTCACCCCCTTCCGTGCGTTGATACTCACGCCCCCTCTGTGCGTTGATACTCACCCCACTCCGTGCGTTGTTAGTTGTTACTCACCCCCCTCCGTGCGTTGATACTCACCCCACTCCGTGCGTTGTTAGTTGTTACTCACCCCACTCCGTGCGTTGTTAGTTGTTACTCACCCCCCTCCGTGCGTTGATACTCACGCCCCCACCGTGCGTTGATACTCACCACCCTCCGTGCGTTGATACTCAACCCCCTCCGTGCGTTGTTAGTTGTTACTCACCCCCCTCCGTGCGTTGATACTCACGCCCCCACCGTGCGTTGATACTCACCACCCTCCGTGTGTTGATACTCACCCCCCACCGTGAGTTGATACTCACCACCCTCCGTGCGTTGATACTCACCCCCTTCCGTGTGTTGATACTCACGCCCCCTCCGTGCATTGATACTCACCCCCCTCTGTGCGTTGATACTCACGCCCCCTCCGTGCGTTGATACTCACGCCCCATCTGTGCGTTGTTACTCACCCCCTTCCGTGTGTTGATACTCACCCCCTTCCGTGCGTTGATACTCACGCCCCCTCCGTGCATTGATACTCACCCCCCTCAGTGCGTTGATACTCACGCCCCCTCCGTGCATTGATACTCACCCCCCTCTGTGCGTTGATACTCACCCCCTTCCGTGCGTTGATACTCACCCCCCTCTGTGCGTTGATACTCAACCCCCTCCGTGTGTTGATACTCACCCCCTTCCGTGCATTGATACTCACCCCCTTCCGTGCGTTGATACTCACCCCCCTCTGTGCGTTGATACTCACCCCCCTCCGTGTGTTGATACTCACCCCCTTCCGTGCGTTGATACTCACCCCCCTCTGTGCATTGATACTCACGCCCCCTCCGTGCATTGATACTCACCCCCCTCAGTGCGTTGATACTCACGCCCCCTCCGTGCATTGATACTCACCCCCCTCTGTGCGTTGATACTCACCCCCTTCCGTGCGTTGATACTCACCCCCCTCTGTGCGTTGATACTCACCCCCCTCCGTGTGTTGATACTCACCCCCTTCCGTGCATTGATACTCACCCCCCTCCGTGTGTTGATACTCACCCCCTTCCGTGCATTGATACTCACGCCCCCTCTGTGCGTTGATACTCACGCCCCCTCCGTGCATTGATACTCACCCCCTTCCGTGCGTTGATACTCACGCCCCCTCTGTGCGTTGATACTCACCACACTCCGTGCGTTGTTAGTTGTTACTCACCCCCCTCCGTGCGTTGATACTCAACCCTCTCCGTGCGTTGTTAGTTGTTACTCACCCCCCTCCGTGCGTTGATACTCACGCCCCCACCGTGCGTTGATACCACCCTCCGTGTGTTGATACTCACCCCCCACCGTGAGTTGATACTCACCCCACTCTGTGCGTTGCTACTCACGCCCCCTCCGTGTGTTGATACTCACGCCCCTTCCGTGCGTTGATACTCACGCCCCCTCTGTGCGTTGATACTCACCCCCTTCCGTGCGTTGATACTCACCCCCTTCCGTGCGTTGATACTCACGCCCCCTCCGTGCATTGATACTCACCCCCCTCAGTGCGTTGATACTCACGCCCCCTCCGTGCATTGATACTCACCCCCCTCTGTGCGTTGATACTCACCCCCTTCCGTGCGTTGATACTCACCCCCCTCTGTGCGTTGATACTCACCCCCCTCCGTGTGTTGATACTCACCCCCTTCCGTGCATTCATACTCACCCCCCTCTGTGCGTTGATACTCACCCCCCTCCGTGTGTTGATACTCACCCCCTTCCGTGCGTTGATACTCACCCCCCTCTGTGCATTGATACTCACGCCCCCTCCGTGCATTGATACTCACCCCCCTCTGTGCGTTGATACTCACGCCCCCTCCGTGCATTGATACTCACCCCCCTCTGTGCGTTGATACTCACCCCCCTCCGTGCGTTGATACTCACCCCCTTCCGTGCATTGATACTCACCCCCCTCCGTGTGTTGATACTCACCCCCTTCCGTGCATTGATACTCACGCTCCCTCTGTGCGTTGATACTCACCCCCTTCCGTGCGTTGATACTCACGCCCCCTCTGTGCGTTGATACTCACGCCCCCTCCGTGCATTGATACTCACCCCCTTCCGTGCGTTGATACTCACGCCCCCTCTGTGCGTTGATACTCACCCCACTCCGTGCGTTGTTAGTTGTTACTCACCCCCCTCCGTGCGTTGATACTCACCCCACTCCGTGCGTTGTTAGTTGTTACTCACCCCACTCCGTGCGTTGTTAGTTGTTACTCACCCCCCTCCGTGCGTTGATACTCACGCCCCCACCGTGCGTTGATACTCACCACCCTCCGTGCGTTGATACTCAACCCCCTCCGTGCGTTGATACTCAACCCCCTCCGTGCGTTGATACTCACGCCCCCACCGTGCGTTGATACTCACCACCCTCCGTGTGTTGATACTCACCCCCCACCGTGAGTTGATACTCACCACCCTCCGTGCGTTGATACTCACCCCCTTCCGTGTGTTGATACTCACGCCCCCTCCGTGCATTGATACTCACCCCCCTCTGTGCGTTGATACTCACGCCCCCTCCGTGCGTTGATACTCACGCCCCCTCTGTGCGTTGATACTCACCCCCTTCCGTGTGTTGATACTCACCCCCTTCCGTGCGTTGATACTCACGCCCCCTCCGTGCATTGATACTCACCCCCCTCAGTGCGTTGATACTCACGCCCCCTCCGTGCATTGATACTCACCCCCCTCTGTGCGTTGATACTCACCCCCCTCCGTGTGTTGATACTCACCCCCTTCCGTGCATTGATACTCACCCCCTTCCGTGCGTTGATACTCACCCCCCTCTGTGCGTTGATACTCACCCCCCTCCGTGTGTTGATACTCACCCCCTTCCGTGCGTTGATACTCACCCCCCTCTGTGCATTGATACTCACGCCCCCTCCGTGCATTGATACTCACCCCCCTCAGTGCGTTGATACTCACGCCCCCTCCGTGCATTGATACTCACCCCCCTCCGTGTGTTGATACTCACCCCCTTCCGTGCATTGATACTCACCCCCCTCCGTGTGTTGATACTCACCCCCTTCCGTGCATTGATACTCACGCCCCCTCTGTGCGTTGATACTCACGCCCCCTCCGTGCATTGATACTCACCCCCTTCCGTGCGTTGATACTCACGCCCCCTCTGTGCGTTGATACTCACCCCACTCCGTGCATTGTTAGTTGTTACTCACCCCCCTCCGTGCGTTGATACTCAACCCTCTCCGTGCGTTGTTAGTTGTTACTCACCCCCCTCCGTGCTTTGATACTCACGCCCCCACCGTGCGTTGATACCACCCTCCGTGTGTTGATACTCACCCCCCACCGTGAGTTGATACTCACCCCACTCTGTGCGTTGATACTCACGCCCCCTCCGTGTGTTGATACTCACGCCCCCTCCGTGAGTTGATACTCACCCCACTCTGTGCGTTGATACTCACGCCCCTTCCGTGCGTTGATACTCACGCCCCCTCTCTGCGTTGATACTCACCCCCTTCCGTGCGTTGATACTCACGCCCTCTCTGTGCATTGATACTCACGCCCTCTCTGTGCGTTGATACTCACCCCCTTCCGTGCGTTGATACTCACGCCACCTCCGTGCATTGATACTCACACCCCTCTGTGCGTTGATACTCACGCCCCCTCCGTGCGTTGATACTCACGCCCCCTCTGTGCGTTGATACTCACGTCCCCTCCGTGCGTTGATACTCACGCCCCCTCCGTGCATTGATACTCACCCCCCTCAGTGCGTTGATACTCACGCCCCCTCCGTGCATTGATACTCACCCCCCTCTGTGCGTTGATACTCACGCCCCCTCTGTGCGTTGATACTCACGCCCCCTCTGTGCATTGATACTCACGCCCCCTCCGTGCATTGATACTCACCCCCCTCAGTGCGTTGATACTCACGCCCCCTCCGTGCATTGATACTCACCCCCCTCTGTGCGTTGATACTCACCCCCTTCTGTGCGTTGATACTCACGCCCCCTCCGTGCATTGATACTCACCCCCCTCTGTGCGTTGATACTCACCCCCTTCCGTGCGTTGATACTCACCCCCCTCTGTGCGTTGATACTCACGCCCCCTCCGTGCGTTGATACTCACCCCCCTCTGTGCGTTGATACTCACCCCCTTCCGTGCATTGATACTCACCCCCCTCTGTGCGTTGATACTCACCCCCCTCCGTGCATTGATACTCATGCCCCCTCCGTGCATTGATACTCACCCCCCTCCGTGCATTGATACTCACCCCCCTCTGTGCGTTGATACTCACCCCCTTCCGTGCGTTGATACTCACCCCCCTCTGTGCGTTGATACTCACCCCCTTCCGTGCGTTGATACTCACGCCCCCTCCGTGCGTTGATACTCACCCCCTTCCGTGCGTTGATACTCACGCCCCCTCCGTGCATTGATACTCACCCACTTCCGTGCGTTGATACTCACCCCCCTCTGTGCGTTGATACTCACGCCCCCTCCGTGCGTTGATACTCACCCCCCTCTGTGCGTTGATACTCACCCCCCTCTGTGCATTGATACTCACGCCCCCTCCGTGCATTGATACTCACCCCCCTCTGTGCGTTGATACTCACGCCCCCTCCGTGCATTGATACTCACCCCCCTCTGTGCGTTGATACTCACCCCCCTCCGTGCGTTGATACTCACCCCCTTCCGTGCATTGATACTCACCCCCCTCCGTGTGTTGATACTCACCCCCTTCCGTGCATTGATACTCACGCTCCCTCTGTGCGTTGATACTCACCCCCTTCCGTGCGTTGATACTCACGCCCCCTCTGTGCGTTGATACTCACGCCCCCTCCGTGCATTGATACTCACCCCCTTCCGTGCGTTGATACTCACGCCCCCTCTGTGCGTTGATACTCACCCCACTCCGTGCGTTGTTAGTTGTTACTCACCCCCCTCCGTGCGTTGATACTCACCCCACTCCGTGCGTTGTTAGTTGTTACTCACCCCACTCCGTGCGTTGTTAGTTGTTACTCACCCCCCTCCGTGCGTTGATACTCACGCCCCCACCGTGCGTTGATACTCACCACCCTCCGTGCGTTGATACTCAACCCCCTCCGTGCGTTGTTAGTTGTTACTCACCCCCCTCCGTGCGTTGATACTCACGCCCCCACCGTGCGTTGATACTCACCACCCTCCGTGTGTTGATACTCACCCCCCACCGTGAGTTGATACTCACCACCCTCCGTGCGTTGATACTCACCCCCTTCCGTGTGTTGATACTCACGCCCCCTCCGTGCATTGATACTCACCCCCCTCTGTGCGTTGATACTCACGCCCCCTCCGTGCGTTGATACTCACGCCCCCTCTGTGCGTTGATACTCACCCCCTTCCGTGTGTTGATACTCACCCCCTTCCGTGCGTTGATACTCACGCCCCCTCCGTGCATTGATACTCACCCCCCTCAGTGCGTTGATACTCACGCCCCCTCCGTGCATTGATACTCACCCCCCTCTGTGCGTTGATACTCACCCCCCTCTGTGCGTTGATACTCACCCCCCTCCGTGTGTTGATACTCACCCCCTTCCGTGCGTTGATACTCACCCCCCTCTGTGCATTGATACTCACGCCCCCTCCGTGCATTGATACTCACCCCCCTCAGTGCGTTGATACTCACGCCCCCTCCGTGCATTGATACTCACCCCCCTCCGTGTGTTGATACTCACCCCCTTCCGTGCATTGATACTCACCCCCCTCCGTGTGTTGATACTCACCCCCTTCCGTGCATTGATACTCACGCCCCCTCTGTGCGTTGATACTCACGCCCCCTCCGTGCATTGATACTCACCCCCTTCCGTGCGTTGATACTCACGCCCCCTCTGTGCGTTGATACTCACCCCACTCCGTGCATTGTTAGTTGTTACTCACCCCCCTCCGTGCGTTGATACTCAACCCTCTCCGTGCGTTGTTAGTTGTTACTCACCCCCCTCCGTGCTTTGATACTCACGCCCCCACCGTGCGTTGATACCACCCTCCGTGTGTTGATACTCACCCCCCACCGTGAGTTGATACTCACCCCACTCTGTGCGTTGATACTCACGCCCCCTCCGTGTGTTGATACTCACGCCCCCTCCGTGAGTTGATACTCACCCCACTCTGTGCGTTGATACTCACGCCCCTTCCGTGCGTTGATACTCACGCCCCCTCTCTGCGTTGATACTCACCCCCTTCCGTGCGTTGATACTCACGCCCTCTCTGTGCATTGATACTCACGCCCTCTCTGTGCGTTGATACTCACCCCCTTCCGTGCGTTGATACTCACGCCACCTCCGTGCATTGATACTCACACCCCTCTGTGCGTTGATACTCACGCCCCCTCCGTGCGTTGATACTCACGCCCCCTCTGTGCGTTGATACTCACGTCCCCTCCGTGCGTTGATACTCACGCCCCCTCCGTGCATTGATACTCACCCCCCTCAGTGCGTTGATACTCACGCCCCCTCCGTGCATTGATACTCACCCCCCTCTGTGCGTTGATACTCACGCCCCCTCTGTGCGTTGATACTCACGCCCCCTCTGTGCATTGATACTCACGCCCCCTCCGTGCATTGATACTCACCCCCCTCAGTGCGTTGATACTCACGCCCCCTCCGTGCATTGATACTCACCCCCCTCTGTGCGTTGATACTCACCCCCTTCTGTGCGTTGATACTCACGCCCCCTCCGTGCATTGATACTCACCCCCCTCTGTGCGTTGATACTCACCCCCTTCCGTGCGTTGATACTCACCCCCCTCTGTGCGTTGATACTCACGCCCCCTCCGTGCGTTGATACTCACCCCCCTCTGTGCGTTGATACTCACCCCCTTCCGTGCATTGATACTCACCCCCCTCTGTGCGTTGATACTCACCCCCCTCCGTGCATTGATACTCATGCCCCCTCCGTGCATTGATACTCACCCCCCTCCGTGCATTGATACTCACCCCCCTCTGTGCGTTGATACTCACCCCCTTCCGTGCGTTGATACTCACCCCCCTCTGTGCGTTGATACTCACCCCCTTCCGTGCGTTGATACTCACGCCCCCTCCGTGCATTGATACTCACCCCCCTCTGTGCGTTGATACTCACCCCCTTCCGTGCGTTGATACTCACGCCCCCTCCGTGCATTGATACTCACCCACTTCCGTGCGTTGATACTCACCCCCCTCTGTGCGTTGATACTCACGCCCCCTCCGTGCGTTGATACTCACCCCCCTCTGTGCGTTGATACTCACCCCCTTCCGTGCATTGATACTCACCCCACTCTGTGCGTTGATACTCACCCCCCTCCGTGCATTGATACTCACCCCCCTCCGTGCATTGATACTCACCCCCTTCCGTGCGTTGATACTCACCCCTCTCTGTGCGTTGATACTCACGCCCCCTCCGTGCATTGATACTCACCCCCCTCTGTGCATTGATACTCACCCCCTTCCGTGCGTTGATACTCACCCCCCACCGTGTGTTGATACTCACGCCCCCTCCGTGTGTTGTTACTCTCCCCCCTCCGTGCGTTGTTACTCACCCCACTCCGTGCGTTGATACTCACGCCCCCTCCGTGCATTGATACTCACCCCCCTCAGTGCGTTGATACTCACGCCCCCTCCGTGCATTGATACTCACCCCCCTCCGTGTGTTGATACTCAGCCCCTTCCGTGCATTGATACTCACCCCCCTCTGTGCGTTGATACTCACCCCCCTCCGTGTGTTGATACTCAGCCCCTTCCGTGCATTGATACTCACCCCCCTCTGTGCGTTGATACTCACCCCCCTCCGTGTGTTGATACTCACCCCCTTCCGTGCATTGATACTCACCCCCCTCTGTGCGTTGATACTCACCCCCCTCCGTGTGTTGATACTCACCCCCTTCCGTGCATTGATACTCACCCCCCTCTGTGCGTTGATACTCACCCCCCTCCGTGTGTTGATACTCACCCCCTTCCGTGCGTTGATACTCACCCCCCTCTGTGCGTTGATACTCACCCCCCTCCGTGCATTGATACTCACCCCCCTCTGTGCGTTGATACTCACGCCCCCTCCGTGCATTGATACTCACCCCCCTCTGTGCGTTGATACTCACCCCCCTCCGTGCGTTGATACTCACCCCCTTCCGTGCATTGATACTCACCCCCCTCCGTGTGTTGATACTCACCCCCTTCCGTGCATTGATACTCACGCCCCCTCTGTGCGTTGATACTCACCCCCTTCCGTGCGTTGATACTCACGCCCCCTCTGTGCGTTGATACTCACGCCCCCTCCGTGCATTGATACTCACCCCCTTCCGTGCGTTGATACTCACGCCCCCTCTGTGCGTTGATACTCACCCCACTCCGTGCGTTGTTAGTTGTTACTCACCCCCCTCCGTGCGTTGATACTCACCCCACTCCGTGCGTTGTTAGTTGTTACTCACCCCCCTCCGTGCGTTGATACTCACGCCCCCACCGTGCGTTGATACTCACCACCCTCCGTGCGTTGATACTCAACCCCCTCCGTGCGTTGTTAGTTGTTACTCACCCCCCTCCGTGCGTTGATACTCACGCCCCCACCGTGCGTTGATACTCACCACCCTCCGTGTGTTGATACTCACCCCCCACCGTGAGTTGATACTCACCACCCTCCGTGCGTTGATACTCACACCCTTCCGTGTGTTGATACTCACGCCCCCTCCGTGCATTGATACTCACCCCCCTCTGTGCGTTGATACTCACGCCCCCTCCGTGCGTTGATACTCACGCCCCCTCTGTGCGTTGCTACTCACCCCCTTCCGTGTGTTGATACTCACCCCCTTCCGTGCGTTGATACTCACGCCCCCTCCGTGCATTGATACTCACCCCCCTCAGTGCGTTGATACTCACGCCCCCTCCGTGCATTGATACTCACCCCCCTCTGTGCGTTGATACACACCCCCTTCCGTGCGTTGATACTCACCCCCCTCTGTGCGTTGATACTCACCCCCCTCCGTGTGTTGATACTCACCCCCTTCCGTGCATTGATACTCACCCCCTTCCGTGCGTTGATACTCACCCCCCTCTGTGCGTTGATACTCACCCCCCTCCGTGTGTTGATACTCACCCCCTTCCGTGCGTTGATACTCACCCCCCTCTGTGCATTGATACTCACGCCCCCTCCGTGCATTGATACTCACCCCCCTCAGTGCGTTGATACTCACGCCCCCTCCGTGCATTGATACTCACCCCCCTCTGTGCGTTGATACTCACCCCCTTCCGTGCGTTGATACTCACCCCCCTCTGTGCGTTGATACTCACCCCCCTCCGTGTGTTGATACTCACCCCCTTCCGTGCATTGATACTCACCCCCCTCCGTGTGTTGATACTCACCCCCTTCCGTGCATTGATACTCACGCCCCCTCTGTGCGTTGATACTCACGCCCCCTCCGTGCATTGATACTCACCCCCTTCCGTGCGTTGATACTCACGCCCCCTCTGTGCGTTGATACTCACCCCACTCCGTGCGTTGTTAGTTGTTACTCACCCCCCTCCGTGCGTTGATACTCAACCCTCTCCGTGCGTTGTTAGTTGTTACTCACCCCCCTCCGTGCGTTGATACTCACGCCCCCACCGTGCGTTGATACCACCCTCCGTGTGTTGATACTCACCCCCCACCGTGAGTTGATACTCACCCCACTCTGTGCGTTGATACTCACGCCCCCTCCGTGTGTTGATACTCACGCCCCCTCCGTGAGTTGATACTCACCCCACTCTGTGCGTTGATACTCACGCCCCTTCCGTGCGTTGATACTCACGCCCCCTCTGTGCGTTGATACTCACCCCCTTCCGTGCGTTGATACTCACCCCCTTCCGTGCGTTGATACTCACGCCCCCTCCGTGCATTGATACTCACCCCCCTCAGTGCGTTGATACTCACGCCCCCTCCGTGCATTGATACTCACCCCACTCTGTGCGTTGATACTCACCCCCTTCCGTGCGTTGATACTCACCCCCCTCTGTGCGTTGATACTCACCCCCCTCCGTGTGTTGATACTCACCCCCTTCCGTGCATTCATACTCACCCCCCTCTGTGCGTTGATACTCACCCCCCTCCGTGTGTTGATACTCACCCCGTTCCGTGCGTTGATACTCACCCCCCTCTGTGCATTGATACTCACGCCCCCTCCGTGCATTGATACTCACAACCCTCTGTGCGTTGATACTCACGCCCCCTCCGTGCATTGATACTCACCCCCCTCTGTGCGTTGATACTCACCCCCCTCCGTGCGTTGATACTCACCCCCTTCCGTGCATTGATACTCACCCCCCTCCGTGTGTTGATACTCACCCCCTTCCGTGCATTGATACTCACGCTCCCTCTGTGCGTTGATACTCACCCCCTTCCGTGCGTTGATACTCACGCCCCCTCTGTGCGTTGATACTCACGCCCCCTCCGTGCATTGATACTCACCCCCTTCCGTGCGTTGATACTCACGCCCCCTCTGTGCGTTGATACTCACCCCACTCCGTGCGTTGTTAGTTGTTACTCACCCCCCTCCGTGCGTTGATACTCACCCCACTCCGTGCGTTGTTAGTTGTTACTCACCCCACTCCGTGCGTTGTTAGTTGTTACTCACCCCCCTCCGTGCGTTGATACTCACGCCCCCACCGTGCGTTGATACTCACCACCCTCCGTGCGTTGATACTCAACCCCCTCCGTGCGTTGTTAGTTGTTACTCACCCCCCTCCGTGCGTTGATACTCACGCCCCCACCGTGCGTTGATACTCACCACCCTCCGTGTGTTGATACTCACCCCCCACCGTGAGTTGATACTCACCACCCTCCGTGCGTTGATACTCACCCCCTTCCGTGTGTTGATACTCACGCCCCCTCCGTGCATTGATACTCACCCCCCTCTGTGCGTTGATACTCACGCCCCCTCCGTGCGTTGATACTCACGCCCCCTCTGTGCGTTGATACTCACCCCCTTCCGTGTGTTGATACTCACCCCCTTCCGTGCGTTGATACTCACGCCCCCTCCGTGCATTGATACTCACCCCCCTCAGTGCGTTGATACTCACGCCCCCTCCGTGCATTGATACTCACCCCCCTCTGTGCGTTGATACTCACCCCCTTCCGTGCGTTGATACTCACCCCCCTCTGTGCGTTGATACTCACCCCCCTCCGTGTGTTGATACTCACCCCCTTCCGTGCATTGATACTCACCCCCTTCCGTGCGTTGATACTCACCCCCCTCTGTGCGTTGATACTCACCCCCCTCCGTGTGTTGATACTCACCCCCTTCCGTGCGTTGATACTCACCCCCCTCTGTGCATTGATACTCACGCCCCCTCCGTGCATTGATACTCACCCCCCTCAGTGCGTTGATACTCACGCCCCCTCCGTGCATTGATACTCACCCCCCTCCGTGTGTTGATACTCACCCCCTTCCGTGCATTGATACTCACCCCCCTCCGTGTGTTGATACTCACCCCCTTCCGTGCATTGATACTCACGCCCCCTCTGTGCGTTGATACTCACGCCCCCTCCGTGCATTGATACTCACCCCCTTCCGTGCGTTGATACTCACGCCCCCTCTGTGCGTTGATACTCACCCCACTCCGTGCGTTGTTAGTTGTTACTCACCCCCCTCCGTGCGTTGATACTCAACCCTCTCCGTGCGTTGTTAGTTGTTACTCACCCCCCTCCGTGCGTTGATACTCACGCCCCCACCGTGCGTTGATACCACCCTCCGTGTGTTGATACTCACCCCCCACCGTGAGTTGATACTCACCCCACTCTGTGCGTTGATACTCACGCCCCCTCCGTGTGTTGATACTCACGCCCCCTCCGTGAGTTGATACTCACCCCACTCTGTGCGTTGATACTCACGCCCCTTCCGTGCGTTGATACTCACGCCCCCTCTCTGCGTTGATACTCACCCCCTTCCGTGCGTTGATACTCACGCCCTCTCTGTGCATTGATACTCACGCCCTCTCTGTGCGTTGATACTCACCCCCTTCCGTGCGTTGATACTCACGCCACCTCCGTGCATTGATACTCACCCCCCTCTGTGCGTTGATACTCACGCCCCCTCCGTGCGTTGATACTCACGCCCCCTCTGTGCGTTGATACTCACGCCCCCTCCGTGCGTTGATACTCACGCCCCCTCCGTGCATTGATACTCACCCCCCTCAGTGCGTTGATACTCACGCCCCCTCCGTGCATTGATACTCACCCCCCTCTGTGCGTTGATACTCACGCCCCCTCTGTGCGTTGATACTCACGCCCCCTCTGTGCATTGATACTCACGCCCCCTCCGTGCATTGATACTCACCCCCCTCAGTGCGTTGATACTCACGCCCCCTCCGTGCATTGATACTCACCCCCCTCTGTGCGTTGATACTCATCCCCTTCTGTGCGTTGATACTCACGCCCCCTCCGTGCATTGATACTCACCCCCCTCTGTGCGTTGATACTCACCCCCTTCCGTGCGTTGATACTCACCCCCCTCTGTGCGTTGATACTCACGCACCCTCCGTGCGTTGATACTCACCCCCCTCTGTGCGTTGATACTCACCCCCTTCCGTGCATTGATACTCACCCCCCTCTGTGCGTTGATACTCACCCCCCTCCGTGCATTGATACTCATGCCCCCTCCGTGCATTGATACTCACCCCCTCCGTGCATTGATACTCACCCCCCACTGTGCGTTGATACTCACCCCCTTCCGTGCGTTGATACTCACCCCCCTCTGTGCGTTGATACTCACCCCCTTCCGTGCGTTGATACTCACGCCCCCTCCGTGCATTGATACTCACCCCCCTCTGTGCGTTGATACTCACCCCCTTCCGTGCGTTGATACTCACGCCCCCTCCGTGCATTGATACTCACCCACTTCCGTGCGTTGATACTCACCCCCCTCTGTGCGTTGATACTCATGCCCCCTCAGTGCGTTGATACTCACCCCCCCCTGTGTCCGTTGATACTCACCCCCTTCCGTGCATTGATACTCACCCCACTCTGTGCGTTGATACTCACCCCCCTCCGTGCATTGATACTCACCCCCCTCCGTGCATTGATACTCACCCCCTTCCGTGCGTTGATACTCACCCCTCTCTGTGCGTTGATACTCACGCCCCCTCCGTGCATTGATACTCACCCCCCTCTGTGCATTGATACTCACCCCCTTCCGTGCGTTGATACTCACCCCCCACCGTGTGTTGATACTCACCCCACTCCGTGCGTTGATACTCACCCCACTCTGTGCGTTGATACTCACCCCACTCCGTGCGTTGATACTGACGCCCCCTCCGTGCGTTGATACTCACCCCCCTCTGTGCATTGATACTCACCCCCTTCCGTGCGTTGATACTCACCCCCCACCGTGTGTTGATACTCACGCCCCCTCCGTGTGTTGTTACTCTCCCCCCTCCGTGCGTTGTTACTCACCCCACTCCGTGCGTTGATACTCACCCCACTCCGTGCGTTGATACTCACGCCCCCTCCGTGTGTTGTTACTCTCCCCCCTCCGTGCGTTGTTACTCTCCCCGCTCCGTGCGTTGTTACTCTCCCCCCTCCGTGCGTTGTTACTCACCCCCCTCCGTGTGTTGTTACTCTCCCCCCTCCATGCGTTGATACTCACCCCACTCCGTGCGTTGATACTGAAGCCCCCTCCGTGCGTTGTTACTCACCCCCCTCCGTGCGTTGTTACTCTCCCCCCTCCGTGCGTTGTTACTCTCCCCCCTCCGTGCGTTGTTACTCTCCCCCCTCCGTGCGTTGTTACTCACCCCCCTCCGTGCGTTGATACTGACGCCCCCTCTGTGCGTTGATACTCACCCCACTCCGTGCGTTGATACTGACGCCCCCTCTGTGCGTTGTTACTCTCCCCCATCCATGCGTTGTTACTCTCCCCCCTCCGTGCGTTGATACTCACCCCACTCCGTGCGTTGATACTGACGCCCCCTCTGTGCGTTGTTACTCTCCCCCCTCCGTGCGTTGTTACTCACCCCCCTCCGTGCGTTGTTACTCTCCCCCCTCCGTGCGTTGATACTCACCCCACTCCGTGCGTTGATACTGACGCCCCCTCCGTGCGTTGTTACTCACCCCCCTCCGTGCGTTGATACTCACCCCACTCCGTGCGTTGATACTGACGCCCCCTCTGTGCGTTGTTACTCTCCCCCCTCCGTGCGTTGTTACTCTCCCCCCTCCATGCGTTGATACTCACCCCACTCCGTGCGTTGATACTGACGCCCCCTCCGTGCGTTGTTACTCTCCCCCCTCCGTGCGTTGTTACTCACCCCCCTCCGTGCGTTGTTACTCTCCCCCCTCCGTGCATTGTTACTCTCCCCCCTCGGTGCGTTGTTACTCACCCATTCCGTGCGTTGTTACTCTCCCCCCTCCATGCGTTGATACTCACCCCACTCCGTGCGTTGATATTGACGCTCCCTCTGTGCGTTGTTACTCTCCCCCCTCCGTGCGTTGATCCTCACCCCACTCCGTGCGTTGATACTGACGCCCCCTCTGTGCGTTGTTACTCTCCCCCCTCCGTGCGTTGATACTGACGCCCCCCCCGTGCGTTGTTACTCTCCCCCCTCCGTGCGTTGTTACTCACCCCCCTCCGTGCGTTGTTACTCTCCCCCCTCCGTGCGTTGATACTCACCCCACTCCGTGCGTTGATACTGACGCCCCCTCTGTGCGTTGTTACTCTCCCCCCTCCGTGCGTTGTTACTCTCCCCCCTCCGTGCGTTGTTACTCACCCCCCTCCGTGCGTTGTTACTCACCCCCCTCCGTGCATTGTTACTCTCCCCCCTCCATGCGTTGATACTCACCCCACTCCGTGCGTTGATATTGACGCCCCCTCCGTGCGTTGTTACTCACCCCACTCCGTGCGTTGATACTCATCCCACTCCGTGCGTTGATACTGACGCCCCCTCTGTGCGTTGTTACTCTCCCCCCTCCATGCGTTGATACTCACCCCACTCCGTGCGTTGATATTGACGCCCCCTCTGTGCGTTGTTACTCTCCCCCCTCCGTGCGTTGATACTGACGCCCCCTCTGTGCGTTGTTACTCTCCCCCCTCCGTGCGTTGTTACTCACCCCCCTCCGTGCGTTGTTACTCTCCCCCCTCCGTGCGTTGATACTCACCCCACTCCGTGCGTTGATACTGACGCCCCCTCTGTGCGTTGTTACTCTCCCCCCTCCGTGCGTTGATACTCACCCCACTCCGTGCGTTGATACTGACGCCCCCTCTGTGCGTTGTTACTCTCCCCCCTCCGTGCGTTGATACTGACGCCCCCTCCGTGCGTTGTTACTCTCCCCCCTCCGTGCGTTGATACTCACCCCACTCCGTGCGTTGATACTGACGCCCCCTCTGTGCGTTGTTACTCTCCCCCCTCCGTGCGTTGATACTGACGCCCCCTCCGTGCGTTGTTACTCTCCCCCCTCCGTGCGTTGTTACTCACCCCTCTCCGTGCGTTGTTACTCTCCCCACTCCGTGCGTTGTTACTCTCCCCCCTCCGTGCATTGTTACTCACCCCCCTCCGTGCGTTGTTACTCTCCCCCCTCCGTGCATTGATACTCACCCCACTCCGTGCGTTGATACTGACGCCCCCTCTGTGCGTTGTTACTCTCCCCCCTCCGTGCGTTGTTACTCACCCCCCTCCGTGCGTTGTTACTCTCCCCCCTCCGTGCATTGATACTCACCCCACTCCGTGCGTTGATACTGACGCCCCCTCTGTGCGTTGTTACTCTCCCCTCTCCATGCGTTGTTACTCACCCCCCTCCGTGCGTTGTTACTCACCCACCTCCGTGCGTTGATACTGACGCCCCCTCTGTGCGTTGTTACTCTCCCCCCTCCGTGTGTTGATACTCACCCCACTCCGTGCGTTGATACTCACCCCAATCCGTGCGTTGATACTGACGCCCCCTCTGTGCGTTGTTACTCTCCCCACTCCGTGCGTTGTTACTCACCCCCCTCCGTGCGTTGTTACTCTCCCCCCTCCGTGCGTTGTTACTCTCCCCCCTCCGTGCATTGTTACTCTCCCCCCTCCATGCGTTGATACTCACCCCACTCCGTGCGTTGATATTGACGCCCCCTCTGTGCGTTGTTACTCTCCCCCCTCCGTGCGTTGATACTGACGCCCCCTCTGTGCGTTGTTACTCTCCCCCCTCCATGCATTGTTACTCTCCCCCCTCCATGCGTTGTTACTCACCCCCCTCCGTGCGTTGATACTCACCCCACTCCGTGCGTTGATACTGACACCCCCTCTGTGCGTTGTTACTCTCCCCCCTCCGTGCGTTGTTACTCACCCCCCTCCGTGCGTTGTTACTCTCCCCCCTCCGTGCGTTGTTACTCACACCCCTCCGTGCGTTGTTACTCTCCCCCCTCCGTGCGTTGATACTCACCCCACTCCGTGCGTTGATACTGACGCCCCCTCTGTGCGTTGTTACTCTCCCCCCTCCGTGCGTTGATACTCACCCCACTCCGTGCGTTGATACTGACGCCCCCTCTGTGCGTTGTTACTCTCCCCCCTCCATGCGTTGATACTGACGCCCCCTCCGTGCGTTGTTACTCTCCCCCCTCCGTGCGTTGTTACTCACCCCCCTCCGTGCGTTGATACTCACCCCACTCCGTGCGTTGATACTGACGCCCCCTCTGTGCATTGTTACTCACCCCCCTCCGTGCGTTGATACTCACCCCACTCCGTGCGTTGATTACTGACGCCCCCTCTGTGCGTTGTTACTCTCCCCCCTCCGTGCGTTGTTACTCTCCCCCCTCCGTGCGTTGTTACTCACCCCCCTCCGTGCGTTGTTACTCTCCCCCCTCCATGCGTTGATACTCACCCCACTCCGTGCGTTGATACTCACCCCACTCCGTGCGTTGATACTGACGCCCCCTCCGTGCGTTGTTACTCTCCCCCCTCCGTGCGTTGTTACTCACCCCCCTCCGTCCGTTGTTACTCTCCCCCCTCTGTGCGTTGATACTCACCCCACTCCGTGCGTTGATACTGACGCCCCCTCTGTGCGTTGTTACTCTCCCCCCTCCGTGCGTTGTTACTCACCCCCCTCCGTGCGTTGTTACTCTCCCCCCTCCGTGCGTTGTTACTCTCCCCCCTCCGTGCATTGTTACTCACCCCCCTCCGTGCGTTGTTACTCTCCCCACTCCGTGCATTGATACTCACCCCACTCCGTGCGTTGATACTGACGCCCCCTCCGTGCGTTGTTACTCACCCCCCTCCGTGCGTTGTTACTCTCCCCCCTCCGTGCATTGATACTCACCCCACTCCGTGCGTTGATACTGACGCCCCCTCCGTGTGTTGTTACTCTCCCCCCTCCGTGCGTTGATACTCACCCCACTCCGTGCGTTGATACTGACGCCCCCTCTGTGCGTTGTTACTCTCCCCCCTCCGTGCGTTGTTACTCACCCCCCTCCGTGCGTTGTTACTCTCCCCCCTCCGTGCATTGATACTCACCCCACTCCGTGCGTTGATACTGACGCCCCCTCTGTGCGTTGTTACTCTCCCCCCTCCGTGCGTTGATACTCACCCCACTCCGTGCGTTGATACTGACGCCCCCTCTGTGCGTTGTTACTCTCCCCCCTCTGTGCGTTGTTACTCTTCCCCCTCCGTGCGTTGATACTCATCCCACTCCGTGCGTTGTTACTCAACCCCCTCCGTGCGTTGATACTCACCCCACTCCGTGCGTTGATACTGACGCCCCATTTGTGCGTTGTTACTCTCCCCCCTCCGTGCGTTGATACTCACCCCACTCCGTGCGTTGATACTGACGCCCCCTCTGTGCTTTGTTACTCTTCCCCCTCCGTGCGTTGTTACTCACCCCCCTCCGTGCGTTGATACTCACCCCACTCCGTGTGTTGATACTGACGCCCCCTCTGTGCGTTGTTACTCTCCCCCCTCCGTGCGTTGTTACTCACCCCCCTCCGTGCGTTGTTACTCTCCCCCCTCCGTGCGTTGATACTGACGCCCCCTCTGTGCGTTCTTACTCTCCCCCCTCCATGCGTTGTTACTCACCCCCCTCCGTGCGTTGATACTCACCCCACTCCGTGCGTTGATACTGACGCCCCCTCTGTGCGTTGTTACTCTCCCCCCTCCGTGCGTTGTTACTCACCCCCCTCCGTGCGTTGTTACTCTCCCCCCTCCGTGCGTTGTTACTCACCCCCCTCCGTGCGTTGTTACTCTCCCCCCTCCGTGCGTTGATACTCACCCCACTCCGTGCGTTGATACTGACGCCCCCTCTGTGCGTTGTTACTCTCCCCCCTCCGTGCGTTGTTACTCACCCCACTCCGTGCGTTGTTACTCTCCCCCCTCCGTGCGTTGTTACTCACCCCCCTCCATGCGTTGATACTGACGCCCCCTCCGTGCGTTGTTACTCTCCCCCCTCCGTGCGTTGTTACTCACCCCCCTCCGTGCGTTGATACTCTCCCCACTCCGTGCGTTGATACTGACGCCCCCTCTGTGCGTTGTTACTCTCCCCCCTCCGTGCGTTGTTACTCACCCCACTCCGTGCGTTGTTACTCTCCCCCCTCCGTGCGTTGTTACTCACCCCCCTCCGTGCGTTGTTACTCTCCCCCCTCCGTGCGTTGATACTCACCCCACTACGTGCGTTGATACTGACGCCCCCTCTGTGCGTTGTTACTCTCCCCCCTCCGTGCATTGATACTCACCCCCCTCCGTGCGTTGATACTCACCCCACTCCGTGCGTTGATACTGACGCCCCCTCTGTGCGTTGTTACTCTCCCCCCTCCGTGCGTTGATACTCACCCCACTCCGTGCGTTGATACTGACGCCCCCTCTGTGCGCTGTTACTCTCCCCCCTCCGTGCGTTGATACTCACCCCACTCCGTGCGTTGATACTCACCCCCCTCCGTGCGTTGTTACTCAACCCGCTCCGTGCGTTGTTACTCTCCCCGCTCCGTGCGTTGATACTGACGCCCCCTCTGTGCGTTGTTACTCTCCCCCCTCCGTGCCTTGATACTCACCCCACTCCGTGCGTTGTTACTGACGCCCCCTCTGTGCGTTGTTACTCTCCCCCCTCCGTGCGTTGATACTCACCCCACTCCGTGCGTTGATACTGACCCCCCCTCTGTGCGTTGTTACTCTCCCCCCTCCGTGCATTGTTACTCACCCCCCTCCGTGCGTTGATACTCACCCCACTCCGTGCGTTGATACTGACGCCCCCTCTGTGCGTTGTTACTCTTCCCCCTCCGTGCGTTGTTACTCACCCCCCTCCGTGCGTTGATACTCACCCCACTCCGTGCGTTGATACTGACGCCCCCTCTGTGCGTTGTTACTCTCCCCCCTCCGTGCGTTGTTACTCTCCCCCCTCCGTGCGTTGTTACTCACCCCCCTCCGTGCGTTGTTACTCTCCCCCCTCCGTGCGTTGTTACTCTCCCCCCTCCGTGCGTTGTTACTCTCCCCCCTCCGTGCGTTGATACTCTCCCCCCTCCGTGCGTTGTTACTCTCCCCCCTCCGTGCGTTGTTACTCTCCCCCCTCCGTGCGTTGTTACTCACCCCCCTCCGTGCGTTGTTACTCACCCCCCTCCGTGCGTTGTTACTCACCCCCCTCCGTGTGTTGATACTCACCCCACTCCGTGCGTTGATACTGACGCCCCCTCTGTGCATTGTTTCTCTCTCCGCTCCGTGCGTTGATACTCACCCCCCTCTGCATTGTTACTCTCCCCCCTCCGTGCGTTGATACTCACCCCCCTCCGTGTGTTGATACTCACCCCACTCCGTGCGTTGATACTGACGCCCCCTCTGTGCGTTGTTACTCTCCCCCCTCCGTGCGTTGTTACTCACCCCCCTCCGTGCATTGTTACTCACCCCCCTCCGTGCGTTGTTACTCACCCCCCTCCGTGCGTTGTTACTTTCCCCCCTCCGTGCGTTGATACTCACCCCACTCCGTGCGTTGTTACTTTCCCCCCTCCGTGCGTTGATACTGACGCCCCCTCTGTGCATTGTTTCTCTCCCCCCTCCGTGCGTTGTTACTCACCCCACTCCGTGCGTTGATACTGATGCCCCCTCTGTGCGTTGTTACTCTCCCCCCTCCGTGCGTTGTTACTCACCCCCCTCCGTGTGTTGATACTCACCCCACTCCGTGCGTTGATACTGACGCCCCCTCTGTGCGTTGTTACTCTCCCCCCTCCGTGCGTTGTTACTCACCCCCCACCGTGTGTTGATACTCACCCCCCTCTGCATTGTTACTCTCCCCCCTCCGTGCGTTGATACTCACCCCCCTCCGTGTGTTGATACTCACCCCACTCCGTGCGTTGATACTGACGCCCCCTCTGTGCATTGTTTCTCTCCCCCCTCCGTGCGTTGATACTCACCCCACTCCGTGCATTAATGAATACATGACTGTTGTGATGATGTCGATGATTATTTTGATCTGATTAGAAATTTAGTGTGATTTTCCTGCTCTTTTTGCTCTGTTTCCAGGAACTCTGTTGTGAATCGCATGAGCATGTTGGAGTGCTGTTTGCATCAATCCCGGAATTTTCTTCTTTTTACTCAGACGCTGAGGGCAATCAACAAGGAATTGGGTGCTTGCTGCTGCTTAATGAGATCATTGCTGACTTTGATGATGTAGGTATCCTAGCTAGAATCAGATGTGATGGTGACTCGTGTGGCTCATCCATGGCAGGTTGTCTTTACTCAGGTGTCCCCACGTACCTGCTTCTGTTCAGGGTGTTGAACCACAGAATCACGGTATTGTAACAGTGCAGAAAGAGGCCATTTGGTCCATCATGTCCGTGCCAGCTCTCTGAAAGAGCTATTCAGCTAGTGCCATTTCGCCACCTTCTCCCCGTAACCCTGCACATTCTTCCTTTTCATATAACTGTCCAATTCCCTTTTGAATGCTTCAATTGAACCTGCCTCCACCACTTTCTCAGCAGCACATTCCAGACCTTAACCACTCGCTGCGTTAAAAAGTTTTTCCTCATGTCACTTTTGCTTCTCTTACCAAATACTTTAAATCTGTGCCCTCTCGTTCTCGGTCCTTTCATGGGTGGGAACAGTTTCTCTCTATCTACTCTGTCCAGACCCCTCATGATTTTGAATACCTCTATCAAATCACCTCTCAGCCTTCTCCTGTCCAAGGAAAACAGTCCTAACTTCTCCAATCTATCTTCATAACTGAAATTCCTCATTTTTGGAACCATTCACGTGAATCTTTTCTGTACTCTCTCCAATGCCCTCATGTCTTTCCTCAAGTGCGGCACCCAGAACTGGACACAATATTCCAGCTGAGGATGAACTAGAGTCTTATACAAGTTCAAAATAACTTCCTTGCTCTTGTGCTCTATTCCCCATATTAATAAAGCCCAGGATACTGTATGCTTTATTAACCACTCTCTCAACCTGTCCTGCCGCCTTCAAAGAGTTCTACACTATCCTCCTCACAGTTCACAATGCTTGCACGTCTCGTATCATCTGTAAACTTTGCAATTGTGCCCTGTACACCAAGGTCTAGGTCATTAATATATATAAGGAAAAGCAAGGGTCCCAACACTGATTCCTGGAGAACTCCACTACAAACCTTCCTCCAGCCTGAAAAACATCCATTAACCTCTACTCTTTGTTTCCTGTCACTCAGCCAATTTCGTATCCATGTTGCTACCGTCCCTTTTATTCCATGAGCTACAAGTTTGCTCACAAGTCTGTTGTGTGATACTGTATCAAACGTCTTTTGAAAGTCCATGTACACCACATCAACAGCATTGCCCTCATCAACCCTCTCTGTTACCTCCTCAAAAAACTCCAGCAAGTTAGTTAAACATGATTTTCCCTAAAGAAATTGATACTGGCCTTCCTTAATTAACTCGCATTTGTCCATGTGACTATTGATTTTGTCCGAATTATTTTTCCTAGAGTTTTTCCCACCACCAAAGCTAAACTGACTGGCCTGTAGTTGCTGGGTTTATCTTCACACCCTTTTGAACAAGGGTGTAATATTTGCAATTCTCCAGTCCTCTGGCACCACCCCCGAGTCTAAGGAAGACTGAAGGGGCCTCTGCGATTTCCACCCTTACTTCCTTCAGTATCCATGGATGCATTTCATCCGGCCCTGGTGCTTTATCCACCTTAAGTACAGACAGCCTATCTAATACTTCCTCATTATCAATTTTAAACCCCTCTAGTGTCTGAATTATCTCCTCTTTCACCATTGCCTGGGTTGCATCTTCTTCCTTGGTAAAGACAGATGCAAAGTATTCATTTAGTACCTCAGCTATGCCCTCTGCCTCCGTGCGTAAATCACCTTTGTGGTCCCTAATCAGCCCCACTCGTCCTTTTACTAATTATATGTCTATAGAAAACTTTGGAATTTCCTTTAATGCTAGTTGCCAGTCTCTTTTCATGCTCTCTCTTTGCTTCTCTTATTTGCTTTTTCACTTCCCCTCTGGACCATCTATATTCAGCCTGGTTCTCAATAGTATTTTCTACCTGGCATCTGTCATAAACACATTTTTTCTTCTTTATCTTAATCTTTACCAGTTTGTCATCCAGGGAGCTCTGGATTTGTTTATTCTACCTTTTCCCTTCGAGGGAACATGCCTTGACTGTGCCCGAACTATCTCTTTGAAGGTAGCCCATTGTTCCGCAACCGTTTTCTCTGCCACTTTTGACTCCAATTTATTTGTCCCAGCTCCCTTTTATCCATTGAAGTTGGCTTTCCCCCAGTTAATTATTCTTACTCTGGATTGTTCTTTGTCCTTTCCCATAGTTAGCCTAAGCCTTATGATACAAATGATCACTATCCCCTAAATGATCTACTGATACTTGATCCACTTGGCCCACCTCATTCCCAAGAACCAGTTCTAGCAGTGCCTCCTTTCTCATTGGACTAGATACTGTTCTAGAAAGTATTCCTGAACACACTCTAGGAACTCTTGCCCCTTACTGCCCTTTGTACTGCTAGTATCCCAGTCTATGTTTGGATCATTAAAGTAGCTACCCTATAATTTTTGCACCTCTCTGTAATTTCCTAGCAACTTTGTTCCTCCACGTCCTTCCCACTAGCTGGTGGCCTGTAGACAACACCGAGCAATGTAACTGCACCATTTCTGTTCCTTAGCTCCAGCCAAATTGATTCTGTCTTGACCCCTCTGGGACATCCTTTTTCTCCAGCACTGCAATGCTCTCCTTAATCAATACCAACACCCCTCCTCCTTTTATCCTGAACACCAGTATCCTGCAATGTTCAACACCCAGTCTAGTCCTTCTTTGACACAAAAACAAAAAGTGCTGGACATACTCAGCAGGTCTGTTAGCATCAGTGGAGAGAGTAGCAAAGTTAACGTTTCAGGTCTGTGACCTTTCATCAGGGACTCCTCACAGGGAATCAAGGGATATGGGGAGCGGGCAGGAAAATAAAATTGAAGCAGCCATAATCGTATTGAATGGCGGAGCAGGCTCAATGGGCCGAATGGTCTACTTCCGTTCCTATTACTTGTGTTCTTGTGCCCCCACATAATAACTTACTATTCTCTACTCTAGTGTTAGAAGGGGATGGCTATAGAGATAGTGGATGCATCTTTCAAAATTCGATAGATTCTGGAATGGTTCCTGCAGATTGGAAAGTAGCAAATGTAACCCCACTATTTAAGAAGGGAGTGAGAGAGAAAATGGGGAATTCCAGAACTGTTAGTTTGATGTCAGTAGTAGGGAAAGTTAGAATCTATCATAAAGTATGTGATAACTAGACGCTTGGAAAATAATGATATGATTGGGCAGAGTCAACATGGATTTATGAAAGGGAAATCATGTTTGTCAAACCTATTGGAGTTTTTTGAGGATGTTACTTGTAGCATAGATAAAGGAGAACCAGTGGTTGTGCTGTATTTGGATTTTCAGAAGGCTTTCGATAAAGTCTCACACAGGAGGTTAGTAAACAAATTCGAGCACATGGGATTGGGGTAATATACAGGTATGGATTGAGAATTGGTTAATAGACAGAAAGCAGTGAGTAGGAATAAACAGGTCATTCTCAGGATGGCAGTCTGTGACTAGTGGGGTACCGCAAGGATCAGTGCTTGGGCCACAGCTGTTTACAATCTACATAAATAATTTGGATGTGGTGACCAATTGAAATATTTCCAAATTTGCTGATCACGCAAAACTAGGTGGGAATGTAAATTGTGAGGAGGATGCAAGGAAGCTTCAAGGGGATTTGGACAGGTTAAGTAATTGTGCAAGAACATTGCAGATGGAATAAAATGTGAATAAATGTAAAATGATCCACTTTGATAGAAAAATAGAAAAGTATTTCTTAACTGGTGAGAGGTTGGGAAGTGTTCATGTCCAAAGAGACCTGGGTGTCCTTGTTCATGAGTCACTAAAAGCTAGTAAGCAGGTGCAGCAAGCAATTAGGAAGGTAAATGGTATGTTGGCCTTCATTGCAAAGGGGTTTGACGACAGGAGTAAAGATGTCTTCTGCAATTGCATAAATCCTTGGTGAGACTGCACCTGGAGTTTTGGTCTCCTTATCTCAGGAAGGATATATTTGCCATAGAGGGAATGTAACAGAGATTCACCTGACTAATCCCTGGGAAGGCAGGATTGTCTTATGAGGAGAGATTGAGGAGACTGGGCCTGTATTCTATAGAGTTTCAAAGAATGAGAGGTGATCTCATTGAAATGTACAAAATTCTTACAGGGTGTAACAGGGTAGATGTGTATAGGATGTTTCCTCTGGCTGGTGAGTCTAGAACCAGGGGACACAGTCTCAGAATGAGGGGGAGGACATTTAAGACTGAGGTGAGGAGGAATTTCTTAACTCAGAGTGTGGTGAATCTGTGGAATTCTCTACCTCAGCGGGCTGTGGAAGCTCAATCATTGAGTATGTTCAAGACAGGAATCAACAGATATCTGGATACTAATGACATCAAGGGATATGGGGATAGTGCAGGTAAGTGCATTGAGATAGATGATCAGCTGTGATCAAATTGAATGTCGGAGCAGGCTCGACAGGCTGAATGGCCTACTCCTGCTCCTATGTTCAATCTCAGCATTTACACAGGTGTCTCGAATATCCCCATTAGCACTTACTGTTCCCTCTGCACTGTGGAGTCGGGAATGGCTCGACACTGCCTCACACTCCTTGTGCTAACATTCTCAGGCATTCGAATTATTACTACTTATTGTCAGTTGACTCTGCTGCTTCCATGCCCTATCCCTGAACCCACATCTCTATCTAATTTCTCTCCTATCTCCCCTCATGTCCTCATGTTTAGCTTGTCCATGACATTTACCTCTTGCTCCATCGACCTTATTCCCACTAAACTACTGACCACTCCACTTCCTTTCCTGACCCCCATGCTAACTGACATTGGAAATGGTTCCTTTGCGTCAGGCCAACATCCTGAATCTTTGGAATTCTCTACCTCAGAGGGCTGTGGAAGCTCAATCATTAAGCATGTTCAAGACAGAATGGGGTTTACCATTGACCAGAAGATAAACTGGACCAGCCACATAAATGCCGGGGCTACAAGAGCAGGTCAGAGGCTGGGAATTCTGTGGCGAGTAACTCACCTCCTGACTCCCCAAAGCCTGTCCATCATCTACAAGGCACAAGTCAGGAGTGTAATGGAATACTCTCCACTTGCCTGGATGGGTGCAGCTCCAACAACACACAGGAAGCTTGACACCATCCAGGACAAAGCAGCCCGCTTGATTGGCACCCCATCCACCACCTTCAACATTCACTCCCTTCACCACTGACGCACAGTGGCAGCAGTGTGTACCATCTACAAGATGCACTGCAGCAACTCACCAAGGCTCCATCGACAGCACCTTCCAAACCCATAACCTCTACCAACTAGAAGGACAAGGGCAGCAGATGCACGGGGATGTCACCACCTGCAAGTTCCCCTCCAAGTCACACACCATCCTGACTTGGAAATATATCGACATTCCTTCACTGTCGCTGGGTAAAATCCTGGAACTCTCTAAAAGCATCCGACACCCCTATGACTGCAGTGGTTCAAGAAGGCAGCTCACCACCACGTTTGCAAGAACAGTAGGGCCGGGGATTTTAATTACCCCAATGTTAACTGGGATTGTTCTAGTGTGAAAGGAATTGAGGGAGCAGAATTCATGAGGTGCATTCAGGAGAACTTATTTTGCCCAGTATGTAGCAAGTCCAACAAGAGAGGGCACAGTTTTAGACTTAGTTTTCGGAAATGAAGCTGAGCAGGTGGAAGGAGTGGCAGTGGGAGAGCATTTTGGTGGTAGTGATCATGATTCAGTCAGTTTTAACATAATTATGGAAAAGGACAGAGATAGAACAGGAGTTAGAGATCTCAATTGGGGCAAGGCCAATTTTACTAAACTGAAGAGTGATTTAGCGAAAGTGGACTGGAAACAGCTACTTGAAGGTAAATCAGTGTCAGAACAGTGGGAGGCATTCAAAGGGGAGATTCAAGGGGTTCAGAGAAAACATGTAAACAAAGAAAAAGGGTGAAACAGTCAAGTCTAGAACCCCATGGATGTCAAGGAGCTTACAGGGTAAGATAAGGCAGAAAAGGAAAGCTTATGTCCGACACCGAGAACTCAATACTACAGAAAGCTGAGAGGAGTATAGAAAGTGGAGAGGTGAAATCAAAAGGAAATCAGGAAAGATAAAAGAGGGCATGAAAGAATATTAGCAAGCAAAATCAAGGTGAACCCAAAGATGTTCTAACAATATATCACCAGTAAGGGGATAACTAAGGAAAGAGTAGGGCCCATAAAATACCAAAAAGGTAACCTATGTATATGGGCAGAAGATGTGGATATGGTTCTTAATAAATACTTTGCACATGTCTTCACAAAAGAGGGGGACAATGCAGATATTGTAGTTGAGGAGGAGTGTGAAATATTGGATGTGATAAACATAGAAAGATAAAGGAAGTATTAATGGTATTAGCATCCTTGAAAGTGGATAAATCACCAGGGCCGGACCACTGCTGTTTGTCATTTTTATAAATGACCTGGAAGAGGGTGTAGAAGGGTGGGTTAGTAAATTTGCGGATGACACGAAGGTCGGTGGAGTTGTGGATAGTGCCGAAGGATGTTGTAGGGTACAGAGGGACATAGATAGGCTGCAGAGCTGGGCTGAGAGATGGCAAATGGAGTTTAATGCGGAAAAGTGTGAGGTGATTCACTTTGGAAGGAGTAACAGGAATGGAGAGTACTGGGCTAATGGGAAGATTCTTGGTAGTGTAGATGAACAGAGAGATCTTGGTAATAAAAGCAAAATACTGCGGATGCTGGAAATCTGAAACAAAAACAAGAAATGCTGGAATCACTCAGCAGGTCTGGCAGCATCTGTGGAAAGAGAAGCAGAGTTAACGTTTCGGGTCAGTGACCCTTCTTCAGAACTGACAAATATTAGAAAAGTCACAGATTATAAGCAAGTGAGGTGGGGGTGGGGCAAGAGATAACAAAGGAGAAGGTGCAGATTGGACCAGGCCACATAGTTGACCAAAAGGTCACGGAGCAAAGGCAAACAATATGTTAATGGTGTGTTGAAAGACAAAGTATTAGTACAGATTAGGTGTGAATACACTGAATATTGAACAGCTGGCCAATTTACCTTTCAACCTGCAAGTCTTTGGCTGTGGGAGAAAACCAGAGCACCCGGCGGAAACCCACGTGTCACAGAGAGAACTTGCAAACTCCGTACAGATAGTACCCAGAACTGAACCCAGGTCACTGGAGCTGTGAGGCTGCATTGCTAACCACTGTGCCACTCTCATGTTAATGTCCTACAAGCTGAATATAGGGAGTTCGGATGAACATTAAAAAGTAGGACCTCAAACATAGTAATCTCAGGATTAGTGAGAGCAGAAATAGCAGGATATATCAGATGAATACGTGGCTGGAGAAATGGTGCAGTGGGGAGGGATTCAGATTCCTGGAACATTGGGACCAGTTCTGGGGAAGGTGGGACCAGTACAAGCTGGACGGGTTGCATTTGGGCAGGACTGGGACCAATTTCCTCGGGGCGGGGGGTTTAAACTACAATGGCAGGGGGTTGGGAATCTGAGTGGGGAGACAGAGGAGAGGGAAACAAGAATAGAAATGAAAGACAGGAAGGTAAGAAGCAAAAGAGGAAGGCAGAGAAAACAAGGGCGAGAAACAAATGGGGCCACAGTGCAAAATAAAGCTAAGATGACTAACAATGTTAAAAAGACAAGTCTAATGGCATTGTGTCTTCATGCGCGGAGCATTCGTAATAAGGTAGATGAATTAACAGCGCAAATAGATATGAACGGTTATGATTTAGTAGCGATTATGGAGACATGGCTGCAAGATGACCAAGAATGGGAACTGAACATCCAGGGGTATTCAATATTTAGGAAATATTCAATATTTAGGAAGGACAGGCAAAAAGGGAAAGGAGGTGGAGTAGCATTGTTAGTAAAGGAGGAAATCAATGCAATATTGAGGAAGGATATTGGCTCGGAAGATCATGATGTGGAATCTGTATGGCTGGAGCTAAGAAACACCAAGGGGCAGAAGACGTTGGTGGGGGTTGTCTATAAGCCCTAAACAGTAGTGGAGATGTAAAGGATGGCATTAAACAGGAAATTAGAGACGCGTGCAATAAGGGTACAACTGTAATCATGGGGACTTTGATCTACATATAGATTGGTCAAACCAGGGGTGACAGTCTCAGGATACGGAGTATGCCATTTAGAACCGAGATGAGGAGAAATTTCTTCACTCAGAGGGTGGTGAACCTGTGGAATTCTCTACCACAGAAGGCAATGGAGGCAAAATCATGAAATATATTCAAGAAGGAAATAGATATGTTTCTTAATGCCAAAGGGATCAAGGGATATGGGGAGAAAGCGGGAACAGGGTACTGAATTAGACGATCAGCCATGATCTTTTTTGAATGGCGGAGCAGGCCCGAAGGGCCAATGGCCTACTCCTGCTCCTATTTTCTATGTTTCCATGTTCTAAGAGGTTGGAAGACGACACAAAGATTGGCCGTGTGGTAGATAGCGAGGAGGATAGCTGTCGGCTGCAGGAAGATATTGATGGTCTGGTCAAATGGGCATAAAAGTGGCAAATTGAATTCAACCTGGAGAAGTGTGAGGTGATGCATTTGGGGAAGTCAAACAAGGCAAAGGAGTACACGATTAATGGGAAAATACTGAGAAGTGTAGAGGAAGTGAGGAAACTTGGAGTGAATGCCCACAGATCCCTGAAGGTAGCAGGACAGGTTGATAGGGTGGTTAAGAAGGCATATGGAATCATTTCCTTTATTAGCCGAGGTGTAGAATACAAGATCAGGGAGGTTATGCTGGAACTGTATAACTCATTGGTTAGGCCACAACTTGAGTACAGTGTGCAGTTCTGGTCACCTCATTACAGAAAGGATGTAATTGCATTAGAGAGGGTACAGAGGAGATTTACGAGGATATTACCAGGACTGGAAAAATGCAGCTATGAGGAAAGATTGAATAGGCTGGGGTTGTTCTCCTTGGAACAGAGAAGGCTGAGGGGAGATCTGATTGAAATGTACAAAATTGTGAAGGGCCAATTTACCTTAGCAGAGAGGTCAGTGACTAGAGGGCATAGAATGCTAGAATTTCAAATTCAGTTTGAGGGCATGAAACTGGAGTTCCACACTAGTGTTCTGGAGTTAAACAAAGGTAATTACATAGGCATGAGGACAGATTTGGCCCCAGTGGACTGGGCAGGAAGACTAAAAGGTAAGACAGTTGATGAGCAGTGGCAGATGTTTAAGGAGATATTCAATTCCTCCCAACTAAAATATTTTCCAGAGAGGAAGAAAGATTGTAAGAGGGGAAAAAACATCTATGGCTAAGCAAGGAAGTTAAGGATAACATAAAGACAAAAACTAAGGCACACCATATTGCAAAGGCCAGTGGCAGGCTGGAAGATTGGGAAACTTTTAAAGATCAACAAAGGTTTACTAAAAAAGTAATAAAAAGAGCAAAGGTAAATTATGAAAGAAAACGAGCGCAAAATATAAAAACAGATAGCAAAAGCTCCTATATGTATATAAAAGGGAAGAGAGTAGCTAAAGTGAATGTTGGTCCCTTGGAGGATTTGACTGGGGAGTTAATAGAAGGGACACAGAAATGGCGTAGACACTAAATCAGTATTTTGCCTCAGTTTTCACAGTGGAGGACACTAGTACCATCCCAATAGTAACAGGTAATGCAGAGGTTATAGAAAGAGAGGAACTTAGAACAATCCTCATCACTGGGGAAAAAGTACTGAGCAAACTATTGGGATTGAAGGCAGACAAGTCCCCAGGGCCTGATGGCCCACATCCTAGGGTCTTAAAGGAAGTGGCTGCGGAGATAGTGGATCCATTGGTTATAATATTCAAAAATTCTCTGGATACGGGAAAGGTTCCAGCAGATTGGACAAAAGCTAATATAACGCCCTTATTCAAAAAGGGAGGGAGGCAGAAAGTAGGAAACTATAGATCAGTTAGTTTAATATCTGTTGTTGGGAAATTATTACAATCCATTATTAAGGAAGCAATAACAGGACATTTAGAAAGTCAAAATCCAATCCATCAGAGTCAGCATGGTTTTATAAAGGGTAAATCATGTTTGACTAATTTAGTCATAGAGAGATACAGCACTGACACAGGCCTTTTGGCCCACTGAGTCTGTGCCAACCATCCATTTATACATATCCTACATGAATCCCATATTCCCTACCACATCCCCACAATTCTCCTACCTATGCTAGGGGCAATTTACAATGGTCAGTTTACCTATCAACCTGCAAGTCTTTGTCTGTGGGAGGAAACCGGAGCACCTAGCAGAAACCCACACAGTCACAGGGAGAACTTACAAACTCCGCACAGATAGTACCAAGAACTGAATCTGGGTCGCTGGAGCTATGAGGCTGCAGTGCTAACCACTGTGCCACCCATTAATTTACTCGTGTTTTTCGAAGATGTAACAAGTAAAGTGGATAATGGGGATCCTGTAGATGTAGTATATCTGGACTTCCAGAATGCATTTGATAAGGTGCCGCACAAAAAGTTAATACCCAAGATAAGATCACATGGGGTTAGGGGCAATTTATTAGCTTTGATAGAGGATTGGCTAACCAACAGAAAACAGAGTCGAGATAAATGGGTCTTTTTCTGGTTGGCAAGATGTAACTAGTGGGGTGCCACAGGGTTCGGTCCTCGGGCCCCAACTATTTACAATCTATATTAATGACTTGGATGCAGGGATAGAAGGTACTATAGCCAAATTTGCAGATGACACTAAAATAAGTGAGATAGTAAGTTGCAATAAAGAAATAAGAAATTTACAAATGGATATGGATAGGTTAGGTGAATGGGCCAAAATTTGGCAGATGGAGTTTAATGTGGATAAGTGTGAGGTTATTCATTTTGGTTGGAAGATTAGAAAAGCAAATTATTATCTAAATGGAGAGAAACTTCAGAGTGCTTTGGTGCAGAGGGATCTGGGTGTCCTCGTGCATGAATCGCAGAAAACTAGTTTGCAGGTGCAGCAGGTAATAAGGAAGGCAAATGGAATTTTGGCATTTATTGCTAAAGAAATAAGAGTATAAAAGTAGGGAAGTGTTGCTGCAACTGTACAAGGCATTAGTGAGACCGCACCTGGAGTATTGCGTACAGTTTTGGTCCCCTTACTTGAGGAGGGATGTAGTTGAATTGGAGGCAGTTCAGAGGAGGTTCACTAGATTGATTCCAGAGATGAGGGGTTTGTCTTATGAAGAGAGATTGAGCAGTTTAGGCCTTTACTCCCTAGAGTTTAGAAGAATGAGAGGAGATCTAATTGAGGCATAGAAGATGATTAAGGGGATTGACAAAGTAGTCAAAGAGAGGATGTTTCCTCTGCTGGGGCAATCTAGAACAAGAAGTCATAGTTTTAGGATAAGGGGTAGCAGATTTAAAATAAAGATGAGGAGAAATTACTTCTCTCAAAGAGTCATGAGTCTGTGGAATTCACTACCCCAGAGTGCAGTGGTTGCCGGAACATTGGGTAAATTTAAGGAGGAGATAGACAGATTTTTAATTAGTAATGGGTTGAAGGGTTATGGAGAACAGGCAGGAAAGTGGAGTTGAGGCCGAGATGAGATCAGCCATGATCGTATTGAATGGCAGAGCAGGTTTGAGGGGCTGAATTGCCTACTCCTGCTCCTAGTTCTTATGTTCTTATAGATTTAAAGTGATTGGTAGAAAGATTCAAGGGGAGATTAGGAAATTCTTTTTCACTCAGAGGGTAATGGAGGTCTGGAACTCACTGTGTGAAAGGGTAGTTGAGGCAGAAACCCTCAACTCATTCAAAAGGAGTCTGGATATGCATCTCAAGTGTTGTAATCTGCAGGGCTACGGACCAAATGCTGGAAGTTGGGATTAGAATGGGTGGATGGTTTTTCGGCCGGCACAGACACGATGGGCCAAGTGGTCTCTTTCTGTGCTGTAAACGTTCTGTGATTCTAAGCCTTTATTGCCTCTAGACTATTCCAATGGTTTCCTGGCCAGTCATCCATCTTCCGTCCTCTGTAAACTTCAGCCCATCTAAAACACTGTTGCCCATACCAGACTCTCACTAAGCCCCATTCACCCATTACCCTTGTGTTTGCTGCCCTACAATGGTTCCTGGTCCAGCAACACCTCAGTTAAGAATTAAAATATAATATTTTAAAATTATTTTTCCTCCTTGACCTTGCTTCTCCCTATCTCTATAACCTCCTCCAGCCCTATAACCCTCTGAGAGCTGTGTGCTGCTTCGACCCTGACCTCTCACATATTGATCTTCCCTTTCCCCACCATTGATGGCTATGCCTTCTGTTGTCGATGCCCAGACTAGAATTTCCTTTCTCAACCACTGTACTTCTTTCTCTTTCAAAACCCACATCTTTGACCAAACTATTGGTGACCTATCCCAATATCTCCTTTTGATTATGTCTCTTTGAAGATGCATGGGGATGTTGCTTTATGTGAAAGTCGCTATTGAAACACAAGTTATTGCTTTTTTTGAGTGGTAATGTTGATCTGAATTGATTCTGTTTCCCATGGTTTATTTCTGTAGCTGCTGGGTGATGAACGTTTTGAGAATATTGAAAAGATCAAGACCATTGGGAGTACGTACATGGCAGTGTCCGGCCTACACACAGAACAGCAGGTATTCCTGCACCTACACGTTAGACCCTTTGTAGCACTCGGCTGGTTAAATGCATGTTTCTTTTTCTTTTGGGCCTCCTTATCTCGAGAGACAATGGATACGCGCCTGGAGGTGGTCAGTGGTTTGTGAAGCAGCGCCTGGAGTGGCTATAAAGGCCAATTCTAGAGTGACAGGCTCTTCCACAGGTGCTGCAGGGAAATTTGTTTGTCGGGGCTGTTACACAGTTGGCTCTCCCCTTGCGCCTCTGTCTTTTTTCCTGCCAACTACTAAGTCTCTTCGACTCGCCACATTTTAGCCCTGTCTTTACGGCTGCCCGCCAGCTCTGGCGAACGCTGGCAACTGACTCCCACGACTTGTGATCAATGTCACAGGATTTCATGTCGCGTTTGCAGACGTCTTTAAAGCGGAGACATGGACGGCCGGTGGGTCTGATACCAGTGGCAAGCTCGCTGTACAATGTGTCTTTGGGGATCCTGCCATCTTCCATGCGGCTCACATGGCCAAGCCATCTCAAGTGCCGCTGACTCAGTAGTGTGTTTAAGCTGGGGATATTGGCCGCCTCGAGGACTTCTGTGTTGGAGATACGGTCCTGCCACCCGATGCCAAGTATTCTCCGGAGGCAGCAAAGATGGAATGAACTGAGACGTCGCTCTTGGCTGGCATACGTTGTCCAGGCCTCGCTGCCATAGAGCAAGGTACTGAGGACACAGGCCTGATACACTCGGACTTTTGTGTTCCGTGTCAGTGCGCCATTTTCCCACACTCTCTTGGCCAGTCTGGACATAGCAGTGGAAGCCTTACCCATGCGCTTGTTGATTTCTGCATCTAGAGACAGGTTACTGGTGATAGTTGAGCCTAGGTAGGTGAACTCTTGAACCACTTCCAGAGCGTGGTCGCCAATATTGATGGATGGAGCATTTCTGACATCCTGCCCCATGATGTTCGTTTTCTTGAGGCTGATGGTTATGCCAAATTCATTGCAGGCAGCTGCAAACCTGTCGATGAGACTCTGCAGGCACTCTTCAGTGTGAGATGTTAAAGCAGCATCGTCAGCAAAGAGGAGTTCCCTGATGAGGACTTTCCGTACTTTGGACTTCGCTCTTAGACGGGCAAGGTTGAACAACCTGTCCCCTGATCTTGTGTGGAGGAAAGTTCCTTCTTCAGAGGACTTGAACATGTATGCTAACACATATGTGATAACACACTCCTTGTAACAATTGTTTTGTAGCATATTAGCCCAGAATTTGCTGAAAAGTTATGCCAAGGTTGTGGCATTTATTAAATTTTAAATTGATTTAAAATCATTTAAAAATTTAACCATTTAAAGTATTCCTCAATTCAGTTGAAGAACTCTGGTGCTGGAGACACAGCATTGACTTGATTTCTGGCCCGTGGGTGGTTTTATTTCCCAGGGTTTGGGAGTCTGCGCAGAGAATGAGTCAGCCCACACATGCTCTCATCTGTTAACCCAGATTTGCATGTGATGAACATTATTGGGAAGCGATCTAAGCAGTTGGTGAGATATATTCACGTCTGCTGACTCTGCATCGAAGAGAAATGTCATCACAGATGGTGACTTTTATGCTGCCCTTCAAGGGAAGGCAGCGATTGGTTGCATGATCCAAGGCAGACAGTAGAGATACCTGAAATTAAAAGACTCACAAATTAATAATTGCTTTCATTTATCAGGACCTAGTCCAGCCAGGATTCTTTGAAAATAGAAACCGTATTAGAAATATTATTGTAATAGTTTCCAGATGTAGGGAGTGGCCTGGTGCACAATTAGCTTGAACAATAATACATCATTGACCACGCCTTTTCTGATTCACTGATATTTTAATCAATTCTCTCGCAAATTTTGGTGTAATTTCGCCATTTTAGGATCATGGTCCAACTTATGGTGTTCAGCACCAATATCACTATTACAGTGAATTCCAGGTCAATATCACTATTACAGTGAATTCCAGGTCAATATCACCATTACAGTGAATTCCAGGTCAATATCACCATGACAGTGAATTCCAGGTCAATATCATCAATACAGTGAATTCCAGGTCAATATCACCATTACAGTGAATTCCAGGTCAATATCACTATTACAGTGAATTCCAGGTCAATATCACCATTACAGTGAATTCCAGGTCAATATCACCATTACAGTGAATTCCAGGTCAATATCACCATTACAGTGAATTCCAGGTCAATATCACCATTACAGTGAATTCCAGGTCAATATCACCATTACAGTGAATCTGTACAGCTATTGATTAGAATATTGTTTCCAGTTTGAGGTGCCTTATTTCATGAAGGATGTCAAAGCTGTGTCTGCCGTGGCTCAATGGGTAACGCTACTGCTTCTTGAGTCAGAGGCTGGGGGTTCAAGCACCTACTCCAGAAATATAGGCACCTCTAGGCTGACACGCTTAGTGCCAATGCTGAGGGAGCGCTTCAGTGTCAGAGGTGTCTTTCATATGTGATGTTAAACTAAGGCCCTGTCTGCCCTCTCAGGTGAACAGAAAAGATCCCATGGCCACTATTTGAAGAAGATCAACAGAGTTGTCCCTGGCGTTGTGGTCAATAGTCATCCCTCAATTAACATCTTTAAAATGTAATAAAAGGAAATAGGAGCTGGAGTCGGTCATCTGGCCGCTCGAGCCTGCTCTGTCACTCAATAAGATCTTGGCTGATCTGATTGTGGCCTTTACTCCACTTTCGTGCCAACCCACCCCACCACCCCACCCCCATCAGCCTTGACTCCCTTGTCAATCAAAAATATGTCTAAAATAAAAGCAAAATACTGCGGATGCTGGAAATCTGAAATAAAAACAAGAAATGCTGGAAATACTCAGCAGGTCTGGCAGCATCTGTGGAGAGAGAAGCAGAGTTAACGTTTCAGGTCAGTGACCCTTCATCAGAACTAGCAAATATGAGAAATGTGAAAGATTATAAGCAAGTAAAGCAGGGGTGGGACAAGAGATAACAAAGGAGAAGATGTAGATCGGACAAGGTCACAGAATAGCTGACCAGAAGGTAGTGGAGCAAAGGCAAACAATATGTTAATGGTGTGTTGAAAGACAAAGCTATCGTGCCCGCATCTACCACCTCCGCTGGCAATGCGTTCCAGGCACCCACCACCCTCTGCCTAAAGAACTTTCCACACATATCCCCCCTAAACTTTTCCCCTTTCACTTTGAACTCGTGTCCCCTTGTAATTGAATCCCCCACTCTGGGAAAAAGCTTCTTGCTATCCACCCTGTCTATCCCTCTCATGATTTTGTACACCTCAATCAGGTCCCCCCTCAACCTCCGTCTTTCTAATGAAAATAATCCTAATCTACTCAACCTCTCTTCATAGCTAGCACCCTCCATACCAGGCAACATCCTGGTGAACCTCCTCTGCACCCTCTCCAAAGCATCCACATCCTTTTGATAATGTGGCGACCAGAACTGCACGCAGTATTCCAAATGTGGCCAAACCAAAGTCTTATACAACTGTAACATGACCTGCCAACTCTTGTACTCAATACCCCGTCCGATGAAGGAAAGCATGCCGTATGCCTTCTTGACCACTCTATTGACCTGCGTTGCCACCTTCAGGGAACAATGGACCTGAACACCCAAATCTCTCTGTACATCAATTTTCCCCAGGACTTTTCCATTTACTGTATAGTTCACTCTTGAATTGGATCTTCCAAAATGCATCACCTCGCATTTGCCCTGATTGAACTCCATCTGCCATTTCTCTGCCCAACTCTCTAATCTATCTATATTCTGCTGTATTCTCTGACAGTCCCCTTCACTATCTGCTACTCCACCAGTCTTAGTGTCGTCTGCAAACTTGCTAATCAGACCACCTATACTTTCCTCCTGACCTGACCTGACCTGACCTGAAACGTTAACTCTGCTTCTCTCACTGCAGATGCTGCCAGACCTGCTGAGTATTTCCAGCATTTCTTCTTGTTATTTCAAAAATCTGTCTAACTCAGTCTTGAATATATTCAATGACTCAGCCTTCACTGCTTTCCAAAGGTTCCAAAGATTCACAACCCTCAGAGAAGAAATTTCTCCTGATCTCCATCTTAAATGGGAGACCTCTTATTTTTGAAACTGTGCCCCCGAAGGGGAAACATACTTTCAGCATCTACCCTGTCAAGCCCCCTCAGAATCTTACACATTTCAATAAGATCAGAGCAGAGTAGATCAAACAGATTATCTGATCGTTACCACATTGTCATTTGAGGAATCTTGCTGTGCACAAATTGAATGAAAGAATGATTACAGCAGAGAAGGGGGCCATTTGGCCTGTCATGTCTGTCCCGGCTCTCTGAAAGGGCAGTGTACTGAGTCCCACACCCCATCCTTTTCCCTGTAGCCATGTAAATTCTTTCTCTTCAGATAATTATCCAATTCTCTTTTGAAGGCCCTGATTTGAATCTGCCTCCACCATACTCTCAGGCAGTGTATTCCAGACCCTAACCACTCGCTGTGTAAAAATGTTTTTCCTCCTGTCGCTGTTGCTTCTTTTGCCAATCACCTTAAATCAGTGTCCTCTGATTCTCAACTCTTCCAATGACAGAAACAGTTTCTCTCTATCTACTCTGTCCAGACCCCTCATGATTTTGAACATTTCTTTCAAATCACCTCTTAATCTTCTTTTCCCCAAGGTAGACAGCCCCAGCAGCTTCTCTAATCTGTCCACATAACTGAAGTTCCTCATTCCTGGAACTATTCTCATGAATCTTTTCTACCCCCTCTCTAATGCCTTCACATCCATCCTGATGTGTAGTGCCCAGAACTGGACACAATACTCCTTTTGAGGCTGAACCAGTTTTTTATACAGGTTTATTATAACTTCCTTGTTTTTGTACTCTATGCCTCTACTTATAAATTCCAGGACCCCATATGCTCTAGTAACCATTTTCTCAACCTGCCCTGCCACCTTCAATGATTTGTGTACATATACTCCCAGGTCCCTCCACTCCTGCACCCACTTTACAGTTGTATCCGTTATTTTATATTGCCTCTCCTCATTCTTCCTACCAAAATAAATCACTTCCACCTTTTCTGCATTAAATTTCATCTGCCACTTGTCTGCCCATTCCACCCTTCTGTCTGTTTTCTCTTGAAGTTTATCACTTTTCTCCTCACAGTTCACAATACTTCCAAGTTTTGTGTCATCTGCAGATTTTGAAATTGTGCCCTGTACACCCAAGTCTAGGTCATTAATATAGATCAGGAAAAACAGGCGTCCAACATCAGCCCCTGGGGAGCCCCACTCTATACCTTCCTGCAGTCCGAAAACCAATTGTTCAGCACTACTCTGTTTCCTTTCACTCAGTCAGTTTCATATCTATGCTGCTACTGTCCTTTTTATTCCATGGGCTCTAACTTTGCTGACAAGCCTGTTATGTGGCACTTTATTAAAAGCCTTTTAGAAATCCATGTACACCACATCAACCACATTACCCTCATCAGCCCTCTCTGTTACCTCATCAAAAAACTCAAGTAAGTTGGTTAAACACCATTTTCCCTTAACAAATCTGTGCTGACTTCCCTTAGTTAATCCACATTTGTCCTCGTGACTGTTAATTTTGTCCCGAATTATCGTTTCTAAAATCTTTCCCACCAACGAGGTTGAACTGACTTGGCTTTATCCTTACATCCTTGTTCAAGAAAGGATATAACATCTGCAATTCTCTAGTCCTCTGGCACCACCTCTGTATCTAAGATTTGGGAGATTATGGCCAGTGGCTCTGCAACTTCCACCCTTACTTCCCTCGGTATCCTTAGATGCATCTCATTAACTTTAAGTACAGACAGCCTATCTAATACCTCCTCTTTATTAATTTTTAGCTCATCCATTGTCTCAACTACCTCCTCTATCACTATGACTTTGGAAGCATCTTCTTCCTTGGTAAAGACAGATGCAAAGTACTCATTTAGTACTGCAGCTATGCCCCCTGTCTCCATGCACAAATCTCCTTTTTGGTCTCTAATTCACCCCACTCCTCCATTTACCATCCTTTTACTATTTTTATGCCGATAGAAGAGTTTTGGATTCCCTTTTATGTTAGCCGACAGTCTTTTCTCATACTCTCTCTTTGCTTCTCTTTTTCACTTCTCCGCTGAACCTTCTATATTCATCCTGGTTCTTACTTGTATTTATCTGTCTGACATCTGTCATATGCACCCTTTTTCTGTTTCATCTTACTCTCTAACTCTTTTGCCATCCAGGGAGCTCTGGATTTGTTCGTCCTATCTTCCCACCTTGTGGGAATGTACATTGACTATACCTGAACTGCCTCCTCTTCAAAGGCAGCCCATTGTTCCATGACAGTTTTGTCTTCCAGTCTTTGATTCCCGTTGACATCGGATGAGAGCGGAGCTGGTTCATTGAAGTTAACTCTTCCCCAATGAATTATTTTTACTCTGCGTTGGTCCTTGTTTTTTCCATAGCCAACCTAAACCGATGGTACGATGATCACTTTCCCTAAATGTTCCCCCACTGACACTTGATCCACTGACCCATCTTATTCCCCAGTACCAAATCCAGCAATGCCTCCTTGCTTGTTGGACTGGAAACATAATGATGTAGAAAATTCTCATGAACACACTCTAGATACTCTTGTCCCCCTCTGCCCTTTACACTATTACTATCCCAGTCTATATGAGGATGATTAAAGTCCCTCCATTATAACTACTCTTATAATTCTTGTATCTCTCTAATTTCCTTGCAAATTTGTTCCTCTATATTTTTGCTGCTAGTTGGTGGCCTATAGAATACACCCAGCAGTGTAATGGGACCTCTATTTTTTCTTAGCTCTAACCAAATAGATTCTGTCTTCGACCCCTCCAGGACATCCTCTCTCTCCAGCACTGTAATGTTCTCCTTAATCAATACTGCCACCCCTCCTCCTATCTTTCCTTCTGTATCTTTCCTGAGCACCTTGTAACCAGGAATATTTAGTAACTAGTTATATCCTTTTTTTGAATCAGGTCTCCATTATTGCCATGACAAATTGGCTGCTGCATTTCCTACATTACAACAGTGACTACACTTCGAAACATTTAATTGATAGTATAGCGCTTCGGGATATCCTGAGGTCATGAAAGGTGCTATATAAATGTCAGTCTTTCTTTCCTTTCATGGAGAGAGTGCACAAGAGTTTCATGAAGACTCCAGAGATGAAAGGCCTTAATTTTAAGCTTCATTCGAATAGAGAAGATTGAGATTTGATAGATGTGTGAAAAGTCCTGAGGAGCTATAAAAGTATAAACAGGGTGAAGGCTTTCCCACTCGGAAGCAAGGCAGTAACAAGCTAGTATAAATTTCAGACTATCTCCAGCAAATAAAAGAAGAATTAGGAGAATGCTTTTGAAATTTTTACTTAGGCAGAGGGCTGTTAGGACATAGAATTTCTTACCAGAAATAATTTGGGGTGTAGAATTAATAAAAGCTTTTAAAAGGGAAAGGAATCAATACATCCAAAGGAAAATATATTAAAAGGATATGAGGAAATGGCACAGATTGAGACTGAGGGGAGAGCTCTCAAAGAGAGGGCACGGGGGCGATGAGGGAATGGGAAGGGGACTGAGGGGAGAGCTGTCAGAGAGAATGTTTAGGAAGTATCTCCAGCTGCTTCAGCTCGAGCTCAGGATTTTTGAGCATGAGTGGCAGTGTGGAGTCACTGCGGAGCATCAGGGAGCAGGAGAGTTTCCTGGATTATACTTTCCCGAAGGTGGTCACCCCACAGGCAGTAAGAGTTCAGGATACTAGGTGGGTGGCCATCCATAAGACGAGGAAGAGGCAGGAGGTGTAGGAGTCTTTGGGGTTTGTGCCACTCTCAAACAGGTACTCAGCATTGGTGACTGCTGGGAATGACGATACCCTGAAGGAGTGCAGTCAAGTTCATGACACCAATGGGCAAGGGACTGAACAGGCGGGAACAGCAAAATGTAGAAATGATGTTGTCGTTGGAGATTCCATAGTCAGGGGAACAGATTGGCATTTCTGTAATCGTTATCGTGAGTCTTGCATGGTGTGTTGCTCCCTGGTGCCGAGTAATGGATATTTTGCAGGGGGAAGGGAGTGAGCCAGAAACAAAAACAAGAAATGCTGGAAGCCAGAAGTTGTGGTACACGTTTTTCAAGATTTTCAGATTTTTCAGGAGCTAAGGAGGAGGTTAAAGAGTAGCACCTCAAAGGTTTTTCTTTAATTTGTTTCATGGGATGTGGGCGTCGCTGGCTCGGCCAGCATTTGTTGCCCATCCCTAATTGCCTTGAGAATGTGGTGGTGAGTTGCCTTCTTGAATCGTTGCAGTCCATCTGGTGCGGGTGCACCCACAGTGCTGTTAGGGAGGGACTTCCAGGATTTTGACCCAGTGACAGTGAAGGAACGGCGATATAGTTCCAAGTCAGGATGGTGTGTGACTTGGAGGGGAACTTGCAGGTGGTGATGTTCCCATGCATCTGCTGCCCTTGTCCTTCTAAGTGGAAGAGGTTGTGCGTTTTGAAGATGCTGTCAAAGGAGCCTTGGTGAGTTGCTGCAGTGCAACTTGTAGATGGTACACACTGCTGCCACTGTGCGTCATTGGTGGAGGGAGTGAATGTTTAAGGTGGTGGGTGGGGTGCCAATCAAGTGGGCTGCTTTGTCGTAGATGGTGTTGAAATTCCTGCGTGTTGTTGGAGCCACACCCATCCAGGCAAGTGGAGAGTATTCCATCACACTCCTGATTTGTGCCTTGTAGATGGTGGACAGGCGCTTGGGAGTCAGGAGGTGAGTTACTCGCTGCAGGATTCCCAGCGTCTGACCTGCTTTTGTATCCATAATATGTGGCTGGTCTAGTTACGTTTCTGGTCAAGGGTGACCTCCAGGATGTTGATAGTGGGAGATTCAGCGATAGTAATGCCATTGAATGTCAAGGGGAGATGGTTAGATTCTCTCTTGTTGGAGATGGTCATTGCCTAGCACTTGTGTGGTGTTGCGTATGGACCCGGACTGCTTCAGTATCTGAGGAATCACGAATGGTGCTGAACGTTGTGCAATCATTAGCAAACATCTCCACTTCTGACCTCATGATTGAAGGAAGGTCATTGATGAAGCAACTGAAGATGGTTGGGCCAAGGACACTACCCTGAGGAACTCCTACAGTGATGTCCTGGAGCTCAGATGATTGACCTCCAACCACCACAACCATCTTCCTCTGCGCTAGGAATGACTCCAACCAGCAGAGGGTTTTCCCTCTGATTCCCATTGACCTCAGTTTTGCTGATGCCATTCTCGGTCAGATGTTGACTTGATGTCAAGGGCAGTCACTCTCACCTCACCTCTTGAGTTCAGCTCTTTTGTCTATGTTTGAACCAAGGCTGTAATGAGGTCAGGAGCTGGGTGGCCCTGGCGGAACCCAAACTGAGCAGGTTATTGCTAAGCAAGTGCTGCTTGATAGCGCTGTTGATGACACCTTCCATCACTTTACTGATGATTGAGAGTAGGCTGATGGGGCGGTAATTGGCCGGGTTGGACTTGTCCTGCTTTTTGTGTACAGGACATACCTGGGCAATTTTCCACATTGTCAGGTAGATGCCAGTGCTGTAGCTGTACTGGAACAGCTTGGCTAGGGGCGTGGCAAGTTCGGGAGCACAGGTCTTCAGTACTATTGCCGGAATATTGTCAGGGCCCATACTCTTTGCAGTATCCAGTGCCTTCAGTCATTTCTTGTTATCACGCGGAGTGAATCGAATTGGCTGAAGATTGGCATCTGTGATGCTGGGGACTTCAGGAGGAAGCCGAGATGGATGATCAACTTGGCACTTCTGGCTGAAGATTGTTGCAAATGCTTCAGCCTTATCTTTTGCACTGATGTGCTGGGCTCCCCCATCATTGAGGATGGGGATATTTGTGGAGCCACCTCCTCCAGTTAGTTGTTTAATTGTCCACCACCATTCACGGCTGGATGTGGCAGGACTGCAGAGCTTAGATCTGATCCGTTGGTTATGGGATTGCTTAGCTCTATCTGTCGCATGCTGCTTACGCAGTTTGGCATGCAAGTAGTCCTGTGTTGTAGCTTCACCAGGTTGACATCTCATTTTGAGGTATGCCTGGTGCTGCTCCTGGCATGCCCTCCTACACTCTTCATTGAACCAGGGTTGGTACCCCGGCTTGATGGTAATGGTAGAATGGGGAATATGCCGGGCCATGAGGTTACAGATTGTGGTTGAGTACAATTCTGCTGCTGCTGATGGCCCACAGCACCTCATGGATGCCCAGTTTTACATTGCTGTTTGAAATCTATCCCATTTAGCACGGTGATAGTGCCACACAACACGAAGGAGGGCATCCTCAATGTGAAGGCAGGACTTTGTCTCCACAAGGACTGTGCGATGGTCACTCCTACCAATACTGTCATGGACAGATACATCTGTGGCAGGTAGATTGGTGAGGACGAGGTCAAGTATAGGTTGGAGAAGCTGGGGCTGTTCTCCCTGGAGCAAAGAGGATTGAGGGGAGATTTGATAGAGATGTACAAGATTATGACAGGTTTAGATAAGTTAGACAAATAAAAGCTGTTCCCATTAGCTGATGGTACAAGGACTAGGGGACACAGATTGAAGGTTTTGGGCAAGAGATGCAGGGGGAAAAGAACTTTTTTAACACAGAGTGATAATGACCTGGAACTTGCTGCCCATGAGGGGGAAATGGAGACAATCAATGATTTCAAAAGGAAATTGGATAGGCACTTGAGAGAAGTAAACTTGAAGGGTTATGGGGATCCAGCAGGAGACTGCAGCTGACTGGATTGTTTCATGGAGAGCTGGCAAGGACTCAGTGGGCTGAATGGCCTCCTCCTATGCCGTAAATGACTCTATGACTCTCTGGCAGGGGATCGATGGGGGATGGGACTGAGAGGAGAGCTCTCAGAGAGTGGGCATGGTGGCGTTGGGGGAATGATGAAAGGGAATGGGTTTTTTTATTCATTCATGGGATATGGGTGTCGTTGGCAAGGCCAGCATTTGTTGCCCATCCCTAAATGCTCTTGGCAACTGAGTGGCTTGCTAGGCCATTTCAGGGGTCATTTAAGATACAACCATGTTGCTGTGGGTCTGGAGTCACATGTAGGCCAGACCAGGTAAGGATTCAGATTTCCTTCCCTAAAGAACATTAGTGAACCAAATGGGTTTTTACAACAATCAATGAAAGTTTCTTGGCACGATTCCTGAAACTAGGGCCGGGATTTTACCCTAGGCGGATGGGAGCCGGCCGCCGACTGAAAAGTCAGTGGTGAACCCGCTTCTGCCTCGCCTGGGGATCTGACCCATATTGTGCGGGCCCCTGGCTTCAATTGGTGTGAGGCGGGACTTCCAACCGCTTGAGGTAGGATGTCCCGCCTAATAGAGCTGCTGGCCAATCAGCGGGCCGGCAGCTTTTAGTCCCAGCAGCGCCACCGGGAGTGGTGGCCACTGCTGGGACTACAGCCCAGTGTGAAAAGATGTCGGGGAGCCTGGAGCAAAGTTAAGTTTTGGTTGCCTTGCCGGGAGTAATCGGTTGGGTGGAGCACCCGCCCGAAGCCTGAAGCCGCAGAGTGGTCAATTGGGGAGAAGGGGGGGGGTATTGGGTGTTGGGGGTGGTTGGGTTAGTGGGGGCGGCCCTCCATCGGGCACAGGGTGCCCGATCATGAGGGCACCCCCCCCCAAATGTTTGTTGGTTTTATCAGGCAGCTTCTGTCAGTCCTCGGCCGTCCAACCAGCCACGGGTAAAATCCCTTGATTGGCCTGGGGCGGGCGGGCCATTTTTCACTGCCGCCACCAAACGTAAAGTGGCAGCAGAAGCAAGAGCGGCAGGAGGGCCCCCGGAGCCTCCCACTCCATGTTACGGCAGCCCCCACGCCACCATCCCACTCTTTGGGGTGGCATAAAATTCCGGCCAAGCATTCAATTCCAGATTTTTATGAATTAATTGAATTGAAATTCCAGTGGCTGCCGTGGTTGGATTTGAACCCATGACCCCTGGGACTTAGCCTGGGCCTTTGGATTACCAGTTCAGTGACATTTCCACTACGCTACCATCTCCTCTGAGGGCTGAGCTCTCACAAAGATGGCACAGGGGCAATGGGGGAATGGGACTGAGGGGAGACCTCTCCCAGGGGGAGGGCACAGGGGTGATGGGGGAATGGGACTGAGGGGAGACCTCTCCCAGGGGGAGGGCATAGGGGTGATGGGGAATAGGGAAAAGGGAATGGGACTGAGGGGCAAGCTCTCCCAGAGAGCAGGTACAGGGGAATTGGCCTCCTTCTGTGCTTTGTAATTCTCTGATTGTAATTGTGATAACTGTTGATTTTACTAATAAGACCCAACCATTCACATTTTGCTTATGACTCCACTCTACATTCATCAAGTTCTTTCAGATCTTATGGTCTCAGTGCTCACAACCCCTAGTCCTCTGAGTGCAATGGGTGAATCACAGCCACTTGCTTTATAAACCCTTGAATTGAATCCATTCCAGGCTAAAGCAGGAGGCGTATGTCAGCAAAGCTCCAAAAGAGCAAACCACCAGTCAACACAAAAAGTTGTAATTGTGCAGCATGGGTTGACTGCCCCTTTGAATTGCTCCTTGTTCCCATGAGGGTGTGGCTGGGTCTACACTCAGTGCTTCCCACAACAACACAACAGAGCTCAGTAACTCTCCATGCTGGGAATTATGCCCCAGCATTCCAGATAATGGCACATTGCTGCTCTGAGATGTGGCATCATCACTGTTGCCCAGTGTAAGAAAAGAATAATGCTGATATTTTGTTTCAGGATGATGATGATGATGATGATGAGTGGGCACACCTCTGTACCCTGGCAGACTTTGCACTTGCTCTGGAGAATACCATGCTAGAGATTCACAGACATTCCCACATCAACTTTAATCTCCGCGTTGGTAAGTCTCTGCACAAGATAAGTCGATGCAGATAGAGAAAAAAAGGAAAGATGCAGTATGGATAGAACACAGAATGGAGGGATTTAAGGATCGGTACAGATAAAGAACAGGATGCAGAGATACTGTAATAGTAACAACTTGTATTTATATAGCACCTTGGTGCTTCACAGGAATGTTATCAAACAAACATTGAGACCAGGCCACAGAATTACATAATTGGACAGATGACCAAATACTTGGTCAAAGAGGTAGGTTTTAAGGAGTGTCTTCAAGGATGCGAGAAAGTTACAGACGTTTAGGGAGGGATTAGAATAGGGAATCCATAGAGGGCAGAATTGGGGGAACGCAGTGATCTTGGAGGTTTGTGGGACTCGAGGAAACAGGATGAGAATTTTAAATTCAGGATGTTGTTGGACCAGGAGCAGGTCAATGAGCACAGATATGTGTGAATGGGACTTGGTGTGAGTTAGGATACAGGCAGCAGAGTTTTCAATGAACTCAAATTGACGGAGCACACAAAGTGGTAAGGCCAGCGAGGAGAACATTGGAATAGTCGAACCTAGAGACAACTAAGACATGGATAAGAGTTTCAGCAGCAGATGGGCTGAGGCAGGGTCGGAGACAGACGATGATATGAAGATGGAAGTAGGCGGTCTTGGAGGTGGGGAGGATATGGAGTCAGAAGATATGGGGTGCATATAGAGAATGGGATGCAAGGATATAAGGATCAGCATAGACACATCTACTTCCTCCCCCTCAACCAAGAAGGGATGGTCACCAGTTAGATGATAGAGAGCTGGTGTGAACTGGTTTGAACCTTTGCTAGTGTTTAGCAGATACTGTCAAACAGCAGCAATAGCACTATAACTCAGCATAAGATGTGTGTGTGTGTGTGTCACCATCCTTGTCACTGCAACAGGAACGTATAATTGACAAGAGGTCCCAGCAGTTTCAGTTTCACTGCCCTCTGCCATATAAGCACCATAGGTAACATTGCAGCAGTTTGTTCCAAGTCCAAGGGGGAATTTGATGTGCTCCTCCGCGGTGGGTTTGGAGGCAGGGTTTGGATGGGATGGTGGCGGGGGTGGACCCCACCAGCTTCCCACCTCTGCCAAAATTAAGTCTGGGGTGGGAAGGTTTCTGAACGGCCTTCCTGTCCCACTGCCAATTGAGGCACATCAGTGGGCAATTAACCCCAATTGAGGGCCTCATCCCACCACTGCCACAACTAGCCGAGCGGTGGCTGTGCCTGTTGCTGCAGGGGAAGCACGGCAAGAAAAACCATGTGGGTTGCTTGCTGGCTGCGGTGGGGGTGTGTGCCATGTTAAAAGGTGAGTGCCTGAACGAGGGACCCGGAATTGGGAAGGGGGTCCTATTGAAAGCCACCCCATGCCCTTACTGTCAACCCCCCTACACACCCCATCTCGTGCGACCCCTCCTGCCCTGACTTACCTGTGACCTGGGCCTGGCGCCACTCTGCGGCTTCAGGCTTCGGGTGGGTGCTCCACCAGCAGCAGCCAATACCTCGGCAGTGGCACTGCTCAGTTACAGAGCTGTTGGCCTGTAAGATTTAGGTATGGGGGTCACAGATACACAACGAAGGGTTTGAAAACCTCTGAGTCATTTAAAGAATTTTATTAAGTTTATTAAGAAGCAACAGTTCAAATACAATGAATATTAAGAAGTAGCAGTTTAAATATGATGATGCATTAGCTAAATAGACAGAATAAGTATACGACCTGTGACAAATGATTTTGCAGCTGACCTCTGCAGCTGGAAGGGCAGTCTTCTCTCTCCATGCTCTCTCTCTCTCTCTCTCTCTCTCTCTCTCGCTTTCTCTCACATTCTCTCTCTCGGCTGGTAGTTCACCCTATGTCAATCACTTGTTCGAACCCTTCTAACCAATGACTACAGCACAGATAATTGAGGTGTTGGGTGGTCACCTCCCCCTTGTCCATTACTTCAGCTCAAGGTCATGGTTCAGTTTACTTCACACTGGAGGTCAAATGTTAGCTTTCGTACACAAGGCTCCCTTGTATCAGCTTAGGAATGTTTCTGGTGTCTAGAGGCTTCTATATGACCCCCCTTGGGAATGTCATGCTCTTCTCCCCCTATCTTATTTACACCAGTGATGACCCTGGTGTGAGGAACTGCTTCACTGTCTCTTCTGAGAGAGGAAGGAAAACAGTCTCTCTGTGGGTAATAAAAACAAGAAATGCTGGAAATACTCAGCAGGTCAGGCAGCATCTGTGGAGAGAGAAACAGAGTCAACGTTTCAGGTCAGTGACCCTTCATCATAGAAACATAGACAATAGGAGCAGGAGTAGGCCATTCGGCCCTTCGAGCCTGCTCCGTCATTCAATACGATCATGGCTGATCATCCAACTCAGTAACCTGTTCCCGCTTTCGTCACATACCCTTTGATCCCTTTCGACCCAAGAGCGAGATCTAACTCCTTCTTGAAAACATACAATGTTTTGGCCTCAGCTGCTTTCTCTGGTAGCGAATTCCACAGGCTCACCACTCTCTGGGTGAAGAAATCTCCTAATCTCAGTCCTGAAAGGTTTACCCCGTATCCTTAGACTATGACCCCACCATCGGGAACATCCTTCCTGCATCTACCCTGTCAAGTCCTGTTAGAATTTTATATGTTTCTATGAGATCCCCCCTCACTCTTCTGAACTCCAGCGAATATAATCCTAACCGACTCAATCACTCCTCATACGTCAGTCCCGCCATCCCAGGAATCAGTCTGGTAAACCTTCGCTGCACTCCCTCTATAGCAAGAACATCCTTCCTCAGATAAGGAGACCAAAACTACACACAATATTCCAGGTGTGGCCTCACCAAGGCCCTGTATAATTGCAGCAAGACATCCCAGCCCCTGTACTCGAATCCTCTCGCTATGAAGGCCAACATACCATTTGCCTTTTTTACCGCCTGTTGCACCTGCATGTTTACCTTCAGCGACTGGTGTACGAGAACACCCAGGTCTCGCTGCATATTCCCCTCTCTCAGTTTATAGCCTAATAGATAATAATCTGCCTTCCTGTTTTTGCTACCAAAGTGGATAACCTCACATTTATCCACATTATACTGTATCTTCCATGCATTTACCCACTCACTCAACTTGTCCAAATCACCCTGAAGCCTCTCTGCATCCTCCTCACAACTCACCCTCCCACCCAGTTTTGTGTCATCTGCAAATTTGGAGATATTACATTTAGTTCCCTCATCTAAATCATTAATATATATTGTGAATAGCTGGGGTCCGAGCACCGATCCCTGCGGTACCCCACTAGTCACTGCCTGCCACTCGGAAAACGACTCATTTATTCCTCTTCTTTGTTTCCTGTCAGCCAACCAATTTTCTGTCCATCACAATACACTGCCCCCAATCCCATGCGCTTTAATTTTACATGCTAATCTCTTATGTGGGACTTTGTCGAAAGCCTTCTGAAAGTCCAAATAAACCACATCCACTGGCTCCCCCTCATCAACTCTACTCGTTACATCCTCGAAGAATTCTAGTAGATTTGTGAAGCATGATTTCCTTTTCGTAAATCCATGCTGACTCTGCCCAATTCAACCACTTCTCCAAGTGCTCTGCTATAAAAACTTTGGTAATGGACTCTAGAATTTTCCCCACTGCCGATGTCAGGCTGACTGGTCTATAATTCCCTGCTTTCTCTCTACCTCCCTTTTTAAATAGTGGGGTTACATTAGCTACCCTCCAATCTGTAGGAACTGTTCCAGAGTCTATAGAATCTTGGAAGATGACCACCAATGCATCCACTATTTCTGGGGCCACTTCCTTAAGTATTCTGGGATGTAGATTATCAGGACCTGGGGATTTATCAACTTTCAGTCTCATCAATTTCCCCAGCACCATTTCTCTACTAATACTGATTTCTTTCAGTTCTTCTCTCTCACTAAACCCTGTGTTCCCCAACATTTCTGGTATGTTATTTGTGTCCTCCTTTGTGAAGACAGAACCAAAGTATGCATTTAGTTGGTCAGCCATTTCTTTGGTCCCCAAAATAAATTCCCCTGTTTCTGACTGTAAGGGACCTACATTTGTCTTCACCAATCTTTTTCTCTTCACATACCTATAGAAACTTTTCCAGTCAGTTTTTCTGTTCCCCACAAGCTTACTCTTGTACTCTATTTTCCCCTTCTTAATCAATCCTTTGGCCCTCCTTTGCTGAATTCTAAACTGCTCCCAATCCTCAGGTCTGTTGTTTTTTCTGGTGAATTTGTATGCCTCTTCCTTGGATCTAATGCTATCTCTAATTTCCCTTGTAAGCCATTGTTTGGCTACCTTTCCCGTTTTACTTTTGCGCCAGACAGGAATAAACAACTGTTGCAGTTCATCCATGCACTCTTTAAATGTTTGCCATTGCCTATCCACTGTCATCCATTTGAGTAACATTTTCCAAACCGTCATTGCCAACTCACGCCTCATACCTTCGTAGTTTCCTTTTCTAAGATTCAGGACCCTTGTCTCAGAATCAACTACGTCACTCTCCATCTTGACAAAGAATTCTAACATATTCTGGTTGCTCGTCAGAACTGGCAAAACTGACATTAGAAATGTAAAAGGTTTTAAGCAAATAAAGCAGGGGTGGGGCAAGAGATAACAAAAGAGGTGTTGATAGGACAAGGTCACAGAGAATAACTGACCAGAAGGTCATGGAACAAAGGCAAACGGTATGTTAATGATGTGCTGAAAGACAAAGCGTTTGTACAGAGAGGGTGTTAATGGACAGAAAAATGAACAGCCCTGGTCCCAAGCACAAACATGAAAAAAAACAGTGGGTAGGCACAGTAGAACCAAACTAAACAGACCAAAATAAAATAAACCAATAGAAAAGAAAAATGAAAAAAGTAACTAAAAATAAAAAGGGGGGCCGGTCATGCTCTGAAATGATTGAACTCAGTGTTCAGTCCGGCAGGCTGTCGTGTGCTTAATTGGTAAATGAGATGCTGTTCCTCGAGCTTGCATTGATGTTCACTGGAACTCCGCAAATTCTAGCGGAGTTTGCAAGTTCTCCCTGTGTCTGTGTGGGTTTTCGCCGGGTGCTCCGGTTTCCTCCCACATCCAAAGACTTGCAGGTGGTAGGTAAATTGGCTGTTATAAATTGCCCCTAGTGTAGGGTGGTGATAGGGAATATGGGATTACTGTAGGGTTAGTATAAATGGGTGGTTGCTGGTCGGCACAGACTTGGTGGGCCGAAGGGCCTGTTTCAGTGCTGTATCTGTAAAAAAAAATTTAAAAAAGATAAAAGCCCAGGACAGAGATGTGGGCATGAGAGCAGGGGGGAGTGTTGAAATGGCAAGCAACCGGAAGCTCAGGGTCATGCTTTCGGACTGAGCAGAGGTATTCCGCAAAGCGGTCACCCAGTCTGCATTTGGTCTCCCCAATGTCGAGGAGACCACATTGTGAGCAGCGAATACAGTATACTACATTGAAAGAAGTACAAGTAAATTGCTGCTTCACCTGAAAGGAGTTTTTGGGGCCTTAGATAGTGAGGAGAGAAGAGGTAAATGGGCAGGTATTATACCTCCTGCGATTGCAGGGGAAGGTACTGTGGGAAGGGAATGAGGTGGTGGGGGTAATGGAGGAGTGAACCAGGGTGTCGTGGAGGGAATAAACCCTTTGGAACACTGACAGGGGAAGGGAGGGGAAGATGCGTTTGTTAGTGGCATCACGCTGGAAGTGGCGGAAATGGCGGAGGATGATCCTTTGGATATGGAGGCTGATGGGGTGGAAAGTGAGGACAAGGGGAACCCTGTCACGGTTCTGGGAGGGAGGGGAAGGGGTGAGGGTAGAGGTGTGGGAAATGGGCCGGACACGGTTGAAGGCCCTGTCAACCACAGTCGGGGGGAATCCTCGGTTGAGGAAAAAGGGGAAGATGTATCAGAAGTGCCATTGTGGAAGGTTGCATCATCAGAGCAGATGCGTCGGAGACGGAGAAACTGGGAGAATGGAATGGAGTCCTTACAGGAGGCAGGGTGTGAAGAAGTGTAGTCGAGGTAGCTGTGAGAGTCGGTGGGTTTATAATGGATATTAGTTGACAGCCCATCACCAGAGATGGAGACAGAGAAGTCGAGGAAGGGAAGGGAAGTGTCGGAGATGGACCATGTAAAGGTGAGAGAAGGGTGGAAATTAGAAGCAAAGTTATAAAGTTTTCCAGTTCGGGGCGGGAGCAGAAAACGGCTCCGATACAGTCATCAATGTACTGGAAAAAGAGTTGGCGGAGGGGGCCTGAGTAGGACTGGAACATGGAATGTTCGACATATCCCACAAAAAGACAGGCATAACTAGGACCCATGCGGGTACCCATGGCAACACCTTTTACTTGAAGGAAGTGCGTGGAGTTGAAGGAGAAGTTGTTCAATGTGAGAACAAGTTCAGCCAGGCAGAGGAGGGTGGTGGTGGATGGGGACTGGTTGGGCCTCTGTTCCAGGAAGAAGCGGAGAGCCCTCAAACCATCCTGGTGGGGGATGGAGGTGTAGAGCGATTGGACGTCCATAGTGAAGAGGAGGCGGTTATGGCCAGGAAACTGGAAATTGTCAAAATGATGTAGGGCGTCAGAAGAGTCACGGATGTAGGTGGGAAAAGACTGGACCAGCAGAGAAAAGATAGAGTCAAGATATGAAGAAATAAGTTCAGTGGGGCAGGAGCAGGCTGACACAATGGGTCTGCCGGGACAGTCCCGTTTGTGGATTTTGGGAAGGAGGTAGAAGCGGGCTGTCCAGGGTTGTGGGACTATGAGGTTGGAAGCTGTAGAGGGAAGATCTCCAGAGGAGATGAGGTCAGTGACAGTCCTGTGGACAGAAGCTTGATGTTCGATGGTGGGGTCATGGTCCAGGGGCAAGTAGGAAGAAGAGTCTGTGAGTTGGCGCTGAGCCTCTGCAAGGTAGAGGTCGGTACGCCAGACAACAACAGCACCACCCTTGTCTCAGGTTTGATGACCATGTCGGGGTTAGACCTGAGAGAATGGAGTGCGGGAAGTTCAGAGGGAGACAGGTTAGAGTGAGTGAGGGGGGCAGAGAAATTGAGATGACCAATGTCTCGCCGACAGTTTTCAATGAAGAGATCAAGAGCGGGTAAGTGGCCAGGGGGAGGGGTCCAGGTAGAGGGAGAATGCTGGAGGCGGGTGAATGGGTCTGCTGGTCGGGGGGAGGACTCCTGGTCAAAGAAGTGAGCCCGGAGGCGGAGGTGACGGAAGAAGAGCTCAACGTCATGCCGAGCGCGAAATTCATTGAGGTGGGGGCGTAAGGGGATAAAACTGAGACCTTTGCTGAGTACAGAACATTCATCATCAGATGGGGAAGGTCAGAGGGTATAGTGAATACACGGCAAGGGGTCAGATCAGAAGGGGTGGGGTGAGAGGGAGGTGAAGGGGAAGAAGGATCTGGAGGGGTATTCGTCTCCATCAGCTTCTTTGTGGGTTTATTTCATACTATGCCTACTGTTTTTATAAGAAGTTTCTATCACTCTGAGACGTATCATTTATTAAAGGGTCCCATTTCTTACAGGCCTCTAATTGGCTGACAGCTCTGAGGGCGGGACTTCTATCTCCGGGGTCCTTGATCCCATGGAAGGCCCTCCACTGTCCAGTTAAGTGCCTAATTGACAATTAATTTGGCAGGCCTACCACAGAAGAGGCTACACGGGGTTCTTGACGGAGGTCGAGGACGGGAGCAGATGGAATGTAATGTGAATAAGTGTGAAGTGATCCACTTCGGTAGAAAAACAGCAAAACAGAGTATTTCTTAAATGGTGAGAGATTGGGAAGTGTTGATGTCCAAAGGGACCTGGGTGTCCTTGTTCATGAGTCACTAAAAGCTAGCATGCAGGTACAGCAAGCAATTAGAAAGGTAAAAGGTATGTTGGCCTTTATTGCAAGGGGTTTTGAGTACAGGAGTAAGGAAGTCTTGCTGCATTTGTATGGAGCCTTGGTGAGACTACACTTTGAGTATTGTGTACAGTTTTGGTCTCCTCATCTAAGGAAAGGTAGATTTGCCATCGAGGGAGTGCAACGGAGGTTCACCAGACTAATCCTTGGGATGACGGGATTGTCTTATGAGGAGAGATTGGGGAAACTGGGCCTGTATTCTTTAGAGTTTAGAAGAATGAGAGGTGATCTCATTGAAACTTACAAAATTCTTACAGGGTGTAACAGGGTGGATGTAGATAGAAGGTTTCCTCTGGCTGCTGAGTCTAGAACCGGGGACACAGTCTCAGAATGAGGGGTAGACATTTAAGACTGAGATGAGGAGGAATTTCTTCACTCAGAGGGTGGTGAATCTGTGGAATTGTCTACCCCAGAGGGCTGTAGAAGCTCAATCATTGAGCATGTTTAAGACAGAAATCAATAGATATCTGAATGCTAATGACATCATAGTCTATGGGGATAGCGTGGGAAAGTGGCATTGAGGTAGATGATCATCCATGATCGTATTGAATGGCAGAGCAAGCTTGACAGGCTGAATGGCCTACTCCTGCTTCTATGTTCCTATCCATGATGCCAGGAAAAAAATCCCGGCCCAAGGGTTTCTTTGGTTTGACCATGGATATTGGCTTCAGCCTGGTGGAAGGGCCTGAGCACGACAGTTTTTGGCATTTCAGCCATCTTGGTTCCCTAAACATCCAAATCATTAAAAGATGAATTCAGGTCGATGGGACTCCCCTCTCCTTCCATTTCCTCCCTCCCTCCCCTCCCCCTCTCTGTCCCCCTTTCTGTCCCCCTTCCCCATCCCCTCTGCCTGCCCCAAACCACTCCCCCTCCCCTCCTTCCACCCCTCCCAGAAAAGTGTAGGCCCATGGTTGACTGTAGGTGAGTAGCTGAGTGAGGTTGGTTGAGAATGTTTCTAATTGCTGCCCTTTTCCCCTTTGCCAGGGATCACACAGGGACCTGCAGTTTCTGGAGTTATTGGAGCCAATAAGCCACAATTTGACATCTGGGGTGCAACAGTGAACCTTGCCAGTCGCATGGACAGTACTGGCATCAGTGGCAAGATCCAGGTGCCAAAGGAAACCTACACCATTCTCCAGACCCGTGGCTTTACCTTCCAGTACAGGGGTGCAATCTATATCAAGGGTGTGTCTGAAAGGTGGGGGGAAGTCGACACATATTTCCTGGACGGGAGAGTCACAGAGGTGATAAAGCATAAGTGGATGAGGAGGCAAAGCGCCCAGCACTCCTTCTCTGTGATCCTCTCTGGCTTATCACAGAAAAAGAAGCCAAAGAGGTTCGCTCTATGAGCAGATAAAGTGATGCACATACTAATTGAACAAATGGTCCAAGCGCCTTGGACTAGTTGGGCATTTCACGTTGAAGGAAGCTGCCACCAAATTTAATTAATTTCGAAATCTCATGGACACAATAATGTTAACAAATTTATAGAGGAAAGCCAATGTAAATGATTATATATTGCTGGACTTGTCTGTGATTAGATGGTATGGTGCGAGACCAGGCTGTGAAAGGACAATACAGTCTTGGGATTCGGGTGTGAATCAAAAATTCTCTCATAGTACAAGTACAATCAGTGGCTCAGTGGGTAAAGGCTGAGAATAACAGCCCCTGAGAAGGTGTCAGGTTCCCCTGGGCTATGCTTAATTAGCTGACTCTAGCTGGGTTGTGAGTTGAGCTGTTACATTTGGCTGGATGAGCTGGGTCTGAGCAGCCTGGGTTGCAGCAATCAATATCTGGAGACCCCTGATGGTGCATACATGTGGAAACACTGTCTGAGAACAGGAATGTCCAAGAGCAGTGATAGCCACTGTTTCACACCATGAATACAGACAGCTGGGTGAGATGCTAGAGGAGTTGGCATCCACCAAAACACACCCTAGTACAGACTGGCAGCTGCACTACAGCAGCAAATGGAAATGGGAGATTGAAGGGAGAAAATCAGAAGACAAATCTGAGGAGAGAAAAAAAGAGCATAGGCTAACATGCCTGTATACAATGGAATAACAGTTGAGACGGTGAGTATTTTATTGAGATAAGCATTGGGTTGAGGATTGTTACGTAGGGAACGATAGCTGAAGATACATTTACACTGGAAAGAATCGATAAAGGACTCATGGACATTAAACCTGGCTTCAAAAGAATTGGATAACCTTGTGGTCGAATCATTTCACTGCGACATTCCCATTCCCTTCATTGAAAAGAATTGGTTATTCCATTCCCATAGCCCAGAATTCCTACATCATAGGGCACAGGCACAGCTGCCCATGGTGGAGTCCATTAAAATCTGAGAGGTGCAAGAAGTCAGAATTGGAGAAGAGTGCACACATCTCAAAGATTTGTAGGGCTGGAGGAGGTTAATTGAGGCATTGCTGCACTTGGAGCCAATATATGTCAGGGAACACAGGTGTATGTGAATGGGATGGAGTAGAGGGAGGGAAAAGCAGGGAGGAAAGAAGGATAGGGCAAGGGAAGGCAGAGAGGATGAGGGGGGCAAGGGAGTAGGAGGTGGTGAAGTGTGGTGGAGGAAAGCAGTGATCAGGGTAGACCTGTTGGGAGGGAGATTGTGGGCCAGAAGATTTCCACTGGGTATTTAAATTTAATTTTAAGCTTCCTTGTGAGCCAGCAAGAGCAGGAACCTCCCTTGCCCTGGCCCCTGAACCACTTATCAACCCCCCCAATCGCCTCCAATTCATGTACCAACTTCTCCCCTCCCCCTTCCTTGCCCCCTTCCCGCACTATTCCCTGCACTGATGGCAGGGGACCATTCCTGCAGGTCCCTGGCTGTGGCCTCCTGAAACCTGGCCCACGGATAGATTAGGCCAAGTTCATAACTGTGGGGGCATTGTTTCAAACGAGAACTGGCTATTAAGATGGTCAGGTCCTTCACCAGGCAGCACCCCTCAGAGTTTGCATCAGGACTTGGCATCATATTGATGCCCCTTAAAAATTGGGATCAATCGGAAAAAGGGGATCCTCAAATCCAGATCTTTGGGCAATGGGAATTGGCAGATATCCACAGTGATTCCATAGCATGGTGGAGTCAGACATACAGCAGTAAAGACCCAGGAGGCCAAAAGATCTGCTGGAGGAGGGAATGCAAGTGAATCTTCAGGCAGCTTCAATGTCAGAGAGCCTCAGAAATCTGGAGGCCTTTGCATTCTTATATATGCCATAGACTCATAATACCACAGCAGGAGGCCATTCAGCCCACTGAGACCATGCCAGCTCCCTGTTGAGCAATCCAATCAATCCCATTCCCCCACTTTATCCCTGTAGCCCTGCAAGTTTATTTCCTTCAAGTGCCCATCCAATTTCCTTTTGAAATCATTGATTGTCTCTGCTTCCACCGCCCTAGTAGGCAGCGAGCTCCAGCTCATTACCACCCTCTGCATAAAAAAAAGTCATTTCCCATGTTCCTCCTGCATCTCTTGCCCAAAACCTTCAATCTGTGTCCCCTAGACCTTGTACCATCAGCTAATGGGAACAGCTTTTTTTTGTCTACCTTATCTAGACATGTCAGAATCTTGTACACCTCTATCAAATCTCCCCTCAATATCCTTTGCTACAAGGAGAACAGCCCTAGTTTCTCAAACCTAACTTTGTAGCTAAAATTCCTCATCCCTGGAACCATTCTAGTAAATCTCCTCTACATCCTCTCAAAGACCCTCACACCCTTCCTAAACTGTGGTGACCAAAACTGGACACAAAACTCGAGCTGTGGCCGAACCAGAGCTTTATAAAGGTTCAGCACAACTTCTCTGCTTTTGTACTCAATACCTCTATTTATGAAGCCCAAGATTTGCTAACTACTCTCTCAATATGTCCTGCCAACTTTAAAGACCTATGCACATGAATCCCCAGGTCCCTCTGTTCCTGCACACATATAACTGTGCCATTGAGTCCATATTGTCTCTCCCTATCCCTTCTGCCAAAATGCATCCTCTCACATTTCTTTGTATTAAATTCCATCTCCTACCTGTCTGCCCATTCTGCTAGCCTATCTATGTCCTGTTGCAGGTTATTAGTATTTTCCTCACTGTTTGCCACACTTCCTAGTTTGGTATCATTGTTAAATTTTGAAATTTTATTCTGTATTCAATATCTAAGTCATTTATTTATATCAAAATAATGCAGTGGTCCCAAATTTATCCTTGGGGAATACCACTGTCTACCATCCTGCAGTCTGGAAAAAAATTTTATCACGACTCACTGTTTTCTGTCCTTAAGCCAATGTTTTTTTTATCCAAGGTGACACTGACCCTCCTGTTCCAAGAGCCTCAATTTTGTTAACTAGCCTTTTATGCACTACTTTGTCAAAGTCGTTCTTAGTCCATGTAGACAAGAGCCATTGCTTTCCCTTCATCAACCTTCTCTGTTACTTCATCAAAAAAAAGATTAGATTCGTCAAGCATGATCTGCCTTTTACAAATCTGTGCTGGCTCTCTTTAATAAACTCAAAGCTCTCCAAGTGTGTGTTAACTTTTTTCACTGATTATTGTTTCTAAAATCTTACCCACTTTCTCCGCCATCAATCATTGGCAAAATTCAGGGAAAATGGGGAAAGAGGCTTAAGTGTTACGGTCCAGGCACAGTGAAGGCCCCTGGAAATGCCAGGAGAGAGACTTGATGAGATAGGTCTCTAGCCACAACTCTTCTTCAATCCAAAGTCCTCTATGTCCAGACTGTGGGCCGTGTCCAGACTGTGGGCCGTGTCCAGACTGTGGGCCGTGTCGAGACTGTGGGCCGTGTCCAGACTGTGGGCCATGTCCAGACTGTGGGCCGTGTCCAGACTGTGGGCCATGTCCAGACTGTGGGCCATTCCCAGACTGTGGGCCATGTCCAGACTGTGGGCCGTGTCCAGACTGTGGGCCGTGTCCAGACTGTGGGCCATGTCCAGACTGTGGGCCATTCCCAGACTGTGGGCCATGTCCAGACTGTGGGCCGTGTCCAGACTGTGGGCCGTGTCCAGACTGTGGGCCGTGTCGAGACTGTGGGCCGTGTCCAGACTGTGGGCCGTGTCCAGACTGTGGGCCGTGTCGAGACTGTGGGCCATGTCCAGACTGTGGGCCGTGTCCAGACTGTGGGCCGTGTCCAGACTGTGGGCCGTGTCCAGCCTGTGGGCCATGTCCAGACTGTGGGCCGTGTCGAGACTGTGGGCCGTGTCCAGACTGTGGGCCGTGTCCAGACTGTGGGCCGTGTCCAGACTGTGGGCCGTGTCCAGCCTGTGGGCCGTTCCCAGACTGTGGGCCATTCCCAGACTGTGGGCCATGTCCAGACTGTGGGCCGTGTCCAGCCTGTGGGCCGTTCCCAGACTGTGGGCCGTGTCCAGACTGTGGGCCATGTCCAGACTGTGGGTCATTCCCAGACTGTGGGCCATGTCAAGACTGTGGGCCATGTCCAGCCTGTGGGCCGTTCCCAGACTGTGGGCCATGTCCAGCCTGTGGGCCATTCCCAGACTGTGGGCCATGTCCAGACTGTGGGCCATGTCCAGCCTGTGGGCCGTTCCCAGACTGTGGGCCATGTCCAACCTGTGGGCCGTTCCCAGCCTGTGGGCCGTGTCCAGACTGTGGGCCGTGTCCAGACTGTGGGCCGTCCAGAATGTGGGCCATGTCCAGCCTGTGGGCTGTTCCCAGACTGTGGGCCGTGTCCAGACTGTGGGCCATGTCCAGCCTGTGGGCCGTTCCCAGACCTTGGGCCATGTCCAGCCTGTGGGCCGTTCCCAGACTGTGGGCCATGTCCAGCCTGTGGGCAGTTCCCAGACTGTGGGCCATGTCCAGACTGTGGGCCATGTCCAGACTGTGGGCCGTGTCCAGACTGTGGGCTGTGTCCAGACTGTGGGCCGTGTCCAGACTGTGGGCCGTGTCGAGACTGTGGGCCGTGTCCAGACTGTGGGCCGTGTCCAGACTGTGGGCCATGTCCAGACTGTGGGCCGTGTCGAGACTGTGGGCCATGTCCAGACTGTGGGCCGTGTCCAGACTGTGGGCCGTGTCCAGACTGTGGGCCGTGTCCAGCCTGTGGGCCGTTCCCAGACTGTGGGCCATTCCCAGACTGTGGGCCATGTCCAGACTGTGGGCCGTATCCAGACTGTGGGCCGTGTCCAGCCTGTGGGCCGTTCCCAGACTGTGGGCCGTGTCCAGACTGTGGGCCATGTCCAGACTGTGGGCCGTATCCAGACTGTGGGCCGTGTCCAGCCTGTGGGCCGTTCCCAGACTGTGGGCCGTATCCAGACTGTGGGCCGTGTCCAGCCTGTGGGCCGTTCCCAGACTGTGGGCCATTCCCAGACTGTGGGCCATGTCCAGACTGTGGGCCGTATCCAGACTGTGGGCCGTGTCCAGCCTGTGGGCCGTTCCCAGACTGTGGGCCATGTCCAGCCTGTGGGCCATTCCCAGACTGTGGGCCGTTCCCAGACTGTGGGCCATGTCCAGCCTGTGGGCCATGTCCAGACTGTGGGCCGTGTCCAGACTGTGGGCCGTCCAGAATGTGGGCCATGTCCAGCCTGTGGGCTGTTCCCAGACTGTGGGCCGTGTCCAGACTGTGGGCCGTGTCCAGACTGTGGGCCATGTCCAGCCTGTGGGCCGTTCCCAGACCTTGGGCCATGTCCAGCCTGTGGGCCGTTCCCAGACTGTGGGCCATGTCCAGCCTGTGGGCCATTCCCAGACTGTGGGCCATGTCCAGCCTGTGGGCCATGTCCAGACTGTGGGCCGTGTCCAGACTGTGGGCCATGTCCAGACTGTGGGCCATGTCCAGCCTGTGGGCCATGTCCAGCCTGTGGGCCATGTCCAGACTGTGGGCCATGTCCAGCCTCTGGGCCGTTCCCAGACTGTGGGCCATGTCCAGACTGTGGGCCGTTCCCAGACTGTGGGCCGTGTCCAGCCTGTGGGCCGTTCCCAGACTGTGGGCCATGTCCAGCCTGTGGGCCGTTCCCAGACTGTGGGCCGTGTCCAGACTGTGGGCCGTGTCCAGACTGTGGGCCGTGTCCAGACTGTGGGCCGTGTCCAGACTGTGGGCCGTTCCCAGACTGTGGGCCGTGTCCAGACTGTGGGCCATGTCCAGACTGTGGGCCATTCCCAGACTGTGGGCCGTGTCCAGCCTGTGGACCATGTCCAGACTGTGGGCCGTGTCCAGCCTGTGGGCCGTTCCCAGACTGTGGGCCATGTCCAGACTGTGGGCCATGTCCAGACTGTGGGCCATGTCCAGACTGTGGGCCATGTCCAGACTGTGGGCCATTCCCAGACTGTGGGCCGTGTCCAGCCTGTGGACCATGTCCAGACTGTGGGCCGTGTCCAGCCTGTGGGCCGTTCCCAGACTGTGGGCCATGTCCAGACTGTGGGCCATGTCCAGACTGTGGGCCATGTCCAGACTGTGGGCCATTCCCAGACTGTGGGCCGTGTCCAGCCTGTGGACCATGTCCAGCCTGTGGGCCGTTCCCAGACTGTGGGCCATGTCCAGACTGTGGGCCATGTCCAGACTGTGGGCCATGTCCAGACTGTGGGCCATGTCCAGCCTGTGGGCCGTGTCCAGACTGTGGGCCGTGTCCAAACTGTGGGCCATGTCCAGCCTGTGGGCCGTTCCCAGACTGTGGGCCGTGCCCAGACTGTGGGCCGTGTCCAGACTGTGGGCCGTGTCCAGACTGTGGGCCGTGTCCAGACTGTGGGCCATGTCCAGCCTGTGGGCCATGTCCAGACTGTGGGCCGTCCAACTGTGGGCCGTGTCCAGACTGTGGGCCGTTCCCAGACTGTGGGCCGTGTCGAGACCGTGGGCCATGTCCAGCCTGTGGGCCGTTCCCAGACTGTGGGCCGTGTCCAGACTGTGGGCCATGTCCTGCCTGTGGGCCGTGTCCAGACCGTGGGCCATGTCCAGCCTGTGGGCCGTTCCCAGACTGTGGGCCGTGTCCAGACTGTGGGCCATGTCCTGCCTGTGGGCCGTGTCCAGACTGTGGGCCGTGTCCAGACTGTGGGCCATGTCCAGACTGTGGGCCATGTCCTGCCTGTGGGCCGTGTCCAGATTGTGGGCCATGTTCAGCCTGTGGGCCATGTCCAGACTGTGGGCCGTTCCCAGACTGTGGGCCATGTCCAGACTGTGGGCCGTGTCGAGACTGTGGGCCATGTCCAGACTGTGGGCCGTGTCCAGACTGTGGGCCGTGTCCAGCCTGTGGGCCGTGTCCAGACTGTGGGCCATGTCCAGCCTGTGGGCCGTTCCCAGACTGTGGGCCGTGTCCAGACTGTGGGCCATGTCCAGCCTGTGGGCCGTTCCCAGACTGTGGGCCGTGTCCAGACTGTGGGCCATGTCCAGACTGTGGGCCGTTCCCAGACTGTGGGCCATGTCCAGCCTGTGGGCCGTTCCCAGACTGTGGGCCGTGTCCAGACTGTGGGCCGTGTCCAGTCTGTGGGCCGTGTCCAGTCTGTGGGCCATGTCCAGACTGTGGGCTGTGTCCAGTCTGTGGGCCGTTCCCAGACTGTGGGCCGTGTCCAGTCTGTGGGCCGTGTCCAGTCTGTGGGCCGTGTCCAAACTGTGGGCCGTGTCCAGACTGTGGGCCATGTCCAGACTGTGGGCTGTGTCCAGTCTGTGGGCCGTTCCCAGACTGTGGGCCGTGTCCAGACTGTGGGTCGTTCCCAGACTGTGGGCCGTGTCCAGACTGTGGGCCATGTCCAGTCTGTGGGCCGTGTCCAGACTGTGGGCCATGTCCAGTCTGTGGGCCGTGTCCAGACTGTGGGCCATGTCCAGCCTGTGGGCCGTTCCCAGACTGTGGGCCGTGTCCAGACTGTGGGCCGTTCCCAGACTGTGGGCCGTCCAGACTGTGGGCCATGTCCAGACTGTGGGCCGTGTCCAGTCTGTGGGCCGTGTCCAAACTGTGGGCCGTGTCCAGTCTGTGGGCCCTGTCCAGACTGTGGGCCGTGTCCAGTCTGTGGGCCGTTCCCAGACTGTGGGCCGTGTCCAGACTGTGGGCCGTTCCCAGACTGTGGGCCGTGTCCAGTCTGTGGGCCATGTCCAGTCTGTGGGCCGTGTCCAAACTGTGGGCCATGTCCAGACTGTGGGCCGTGTCCAGTCTGTGGGCCGTTCCCAGACTGTGGGCCGTGTCCAGTCTGTGGGCCGTGTCCAAACTGTGGGCCGTTCCCAGACTGTGGGCCGTGTCCAGTCTGTGGGCCATGTCCAGTCTGTGGGCCGTGTCCAGACTGTGGGCCGTGTCCAAACTGTGGGCCATGTCCAACTGTGGGCCGTGTCCAGTCTGTGGGCCGTTCCCAGACTGTGGGCCGTGTCCAGACTGTGGGCCATGTCCAACTGTGGGCCGTGTCCAGTCTGTGGGCCCTGTCCAGACTGTGGGCCGTGTCCAGTCTGTGGGCCGTTCCCAGACTGTGGGCCGTGTCCAGACTGTGGGCCGTGTCCAGTCTGTGGGCCGTGTCCAAACTGTGGGCCATGTCCAACTGTGGGCCGTGTCCAGTCTGTGGGCCGTTCCCAGACTGTGGGCCGTGTCCAGACTGTGGGCCATGTCCAACTGTGGGCCGTGTCCAGTCTGTGGGCCCTGTCCAGACTGTGGGCCGTGTCCAGTCTGTGGGCCGTTCCCAGACTGTGGGCCGTGTCCAGACTGTGGGCCGTGTCCAGTCTGTGGGCCGTTCCCAGCCTGTGGGCCGTGTCCAGACTGTGGGCCATGTCCAACTGTGGGCCGTGTCCAGTCTGTGGGCCCTGTCCAGACTGTGGGCCGTGTCCAGTCTGTGGGCCGTTCCCAGACTGTGGGCCGTGTCCAGTCTGTGGGCCGTGTCCAAACTGTGGGCCATGTCCAGACTGTGGGCCGTGTCCAGACTGTAGGCCATGTCCAGACTGTGGGCCATGTCCAGACTGTGGGCCGTGTCCAGACTGTAGGCCATGTCCAACTGTGGGCCGTGTCCAGTCTGTGTGCCGTGTCCAGCCTGTGGGCTGTTCCCAGACTGTGGGCCGTGTGCAGACTGTGGGCCGTGTCCAGACTGTGGGCCGTGTGCAGACTGTGGGCCGTGTGCAGACTGTGGGCCGTGTCCAGACTGTGGGCCGTGTCCAGACTGTGGGCCGTGTCCAACTGTGGGCCGTGTCCAGTCTGTGGGCCGTGTCCAGACTGTGGGCCGTGTGCAGACTGTGGGCCGTGTCCAGACTGTGGGCCGTGTCCAGACTGTGGGCCGTGTGCAGACTGTGGGCCGTGTCCAGACTGTGGGCCGTGTCCAGACTGTGGGCCGTGTCCAGACTGACCCTTTGAAAATAAACCTGCTGCCACCTGAAACAACTGAAGGACTGAAAAGGAGACAATTTTATAATAAACTTTTATTAATTTCAGCTTGGAGAAACTGTAAAAGAGATCAGCAGAGTGGGATAACTAGCACATTGCATATAATACCAACTTCACAAAGCAACTTCACTGTGCAGCCCTGCCCCTGTTAGACAGTTAGATAATGTTAGCCAGTATTACATCATTGATTATTAATAGAATATAGGCAATGGAAGTGATTAACTACAGCTTTTGGGGTAATGGAACTGAGGGTGGGTAAGTGGCCAGAATTGAAGGAGCCAATTGCAGAGATCCCAGGAGATTGTACAGCTGGAAGAGATTCGAGAGATAGGGAGGGGCGAGGTCATTTCGTGTTCCACAGGATATGGGTGGGGGGAGAAATCGGGAACTACTATGGTGGGGGAACAAGAAAACCTGGGGAGACGAAATACCCAGGGGAGGGATCAGGAAATAGCTGGGGGTGTGGTGGTGGGGGGACAGGAAATACCCAAATAATGATCCTTTCCCTGATTTATTTGCCTTTTCTGGTCCCCATTGTGTGACCGGAATTTTACATTGCTGTGGTAGTCCCGCCCACTGGCTAAAAGGTCAGTGGTGAGCCTGCCTCCACCGGGCCTGGAAACCATGCAACAGTTTTGCGTGGTCTAGGCACTTAATTGGCCTTGGTTGGTACTTCCGTCCCTCCTCCAAGAGCTGCCAGCCAACAACAAGAGCACAAACATTAGTAGGCCATTTGGCCCCTGGAATTTGCTTCGCCATTCAATAACATCATGGCTGATCTGATTCTGGCTGAAACTCCACTTTCCCGTCTCTCCCCTGTCAGAGTGCTGGCAGCTCTTCAGTCCTAGCAGTGTCACCGGAAGTGGTGGCCATTGCTGGGACTGCAGTCAGCCAGGACAGCAACAATGGAGGGGGTCTCGGAAAAGGTAGGTGAGAATCTGGCCTCGCTGGGGATAATTGGCTGGGCCTGGCGAGGTGGTGGGGTGGGGTGTTCCAGTGTGGGTAGCTTGTGTCGCTGGCAGTGTCCTCTGTGGGGCACAGGGTGCCTGATCAAGAGTGCTCTCCACAGCTCGCAAAGAGGCAATAGTAACAATTAAAAAACCTCAATTGGGCTGTTTGCCACCTCCCCTGCCGCTGGTAAAATAGTAATGGGGGCGGATAGTCAACGGGAATGGCACCCCCCCATCTCGTGTTTGATTTTACATCCCCCCCGCCGCCACCTCCCAGCCTGCTCCCTGGGCTGGGGGGTGGGGGGGTGCAGAGAGGGAGGTGTAAAATTCCGGCCTGTATTTCTCTATATGTTCTGAATGTTTTTAAACATTGAGGTTTTCTCATCCAGCTCATTGAGCTTACTGAGAACGCGGGAATCACACAGCAGCTCCTGATTAAAGCTCTCCTTTTGGATGAGGGTGAAGATTTTCAGCAGAAGGTCTTTGATTACTGTCATCCCATAAAAGGTCTCGTCACTGCACTGACTGTACAACACCTGCAGTTTACCCTGCAGATTACTGAGGTAACTCAGATTATCAAACACCTTTCCCTTTGCGTCAAATAGCTCAGTGACCTCTGCCTTCTGGATCACCAATTCCTTTTCCTCCTTCCGCAGACTCTCACTTTCCACTCTCTTTTGCTTCAGTTCTGTTATCTTGTTGTAGCACTTATCCAGGTTGCTTTCCTCACTTTCAAGACTCACATGAAGACTTCCAATTCTTTCTTCAGTGGACTTGGATAATCCTAGAGCTCGCTGTATTTCTTTCAAAGTACCAATCAACATTGGGATTCCTACAGAAGAGAGTGAATGGGGAAGCTTAGTGAAGGGGAGAGAGTGAATGAATCACAGAATCTCAGAATTATTAGAGCACAGAAGGAGGCCATTTGGCCTGTCTTCTCTGTGCTGGCCCTCCAAAGGAGCAATTTATCTAGTGGCACTCCTTGACCGTCTCCCTGCAACCCTGCGCATTCTTCCTTTTCAGATAATTATCCAATTCCCTTTTGAAGGCCCTGATTGAATCTGCCTCCACCACACTCTCAGGCAGAGCATTCCACACCTTAACCACTCACTGTGTAAAAAGTTTTTCCTCATGTCACTTTTGCTTCTTTAGCCAATTACTTTAAATCTGTACCCTCTCGTTCTCGATCCTTTCACAAGTGGGAACAGTTTCTCTCCATCTACTCTGTCCAGACCCCTCATGATTTTGAATACCTCGATCAAATCTTCTCTCAACCATCTCTTCAAAGAAAACAGTCCCAGCATCTCCAATCTATTTTCATAACTGAAGTTCCTCATCCTTGGAACCATTCTCGTGAATCTTTTCTGCATTCTCTCCAATGCTTTCACATCTTTCCTAAAGTGTGGCGTCCAGAACTGGGCACAATACTCCAGTTGAAGCCAAACGTGTGTTTAACATAACTTCCTCGTTTTTGTACTCTATTCCCCTATTAATAAAGCCCAGGATACTGTATGCTTTATTAACCGCTCTCTCAACCTGACCTGCCACCTTCAATGACTTATGCACTCTTCAGAATTGCACCCTTTATTTTATATCGTTTCTCTGCATTCTTCCTACTAAAATGAATCACTTCACAGTTCTCTGCATTACATTTCATCTGCCACTTGTCCACCCATTCCACCCACCTGTCTATGTCCTTTTGAAGTTCTGTACTATTCTTTTCACTGTTCACGATGCCTCCAAGTTTCATATCATCCACAATTTTTGAAATTATGCCCTGGACACCAAGGTGTCGTGGTAATGTCACTGGACTAGTAATATAGAGGCCCAAGCTAATACTCTGGGGACATGAGTTTGAATCTCTAGGTAAGGACAGCAGATTTCCTTCCCTAAAGGACATTAGTGAACCAGATGGGTTTTTATGACAATCGACAATAGTTTCATGGTCACCATTAGACTAGCTTTTAATTCCAGATTAATTGAATTCAAATTTCACCATCTACTGTGGTGAGATTCGAACCCATGTCACCAGTGGTTGGCTGTTAAATGCCCTGGTCTGGTCTACATGTGACACCAGACCTACAGCAATGTGGTCAACTGTTAAATGCCCTCCGAAATGGCCCAGCAAACCACTCAGTTGTCGAGGGAAATTAGGGATGGCAATAAATGCTTGCAATACCCACAGTCCATGAATGACTAAAACAAAAAAGTCATTAATATATATCAGGAAAAGCAAGGGACCAACACTGATTCCTGGGGAACTCCACTACAAATCTTCCTCCAGCCCAGAAAACATCCATTAACCACTACTCTTTGTTTCCTGTCACTCAGCCAATTTCGTATCCATGTTGCTACCGTCCTTTTTATTCCATGAGCTATAACTTTTCGCACAGGTCTGTTGTGTGGCATTGTATCAAATGCCTTTTGGAAGTCCCTTCACAATTCTGTGCTGCCTTTCCCTAATTAACCCACATTTGCCCATGTGACTATTTGTTTTGTCCTGCATTATCATTTCATGAAGCTTCCCCACCACTGAAGTTAAACTGACTGGCCTGCAGTTGCTGGGCTTATCCTTACATCCTTTTTTGAACAAGGGACTGATTAATAAGAGGGGGAGAGTGAATGAGACTAGGGAGAGAGAGGGGAGAGTGAATGGGACTGGGGAGAGTGAGGGGAGAGTGAATGAGACTGGGGAGAGTGAGGGGAGAGTGAATGGGACTGGGGAGAGAGAGGGGAGAGTGAATGGGACTGGGGAGAGTGAGGGGAGAGTGAATGGGATTGGGGAGAGTGAATGGGATTGGGGAGAGTGAGGGGAGAGTGAATGAGACTGGGGAGAGTGAGGGGAGAGTGAATGGAATTGGGGAGAGTGAATGGGACTGGGGAGAGTGAGGGGAGAGTGAATGGGATTGGGGAGAGTGAATGGGACTGGGGAGAGTGAGGGGAGAGTGAATGGGACTGGGGAGAGAGAGGGGAGAGTGAATGGGATTGGGGAGAGTGAATGGAATTGGGGAGAGTGTGGAGAGAGTGAATGGGATTGGGGAGAGAACATAGAACATAGAACAGTACAGCACAGTACAGGCCCTTCGGCCCACGATGTTGTGCCGAACCTTTAACCTACTCTAGGATCAAACTACCTACATACCCTTCATACTACTATCATCCATGTACCTATCCAAGAGTCGCTTAAATGTCCCTAATGTATCTGCTTCTACTACCACCGCTGGCAGTGCATTCCACGCACCCACCACTCTCTGTGTAAAGAACCTACCTCTGACATCTCCCCGAAACCTTCCTCCAATCACCTTAAAATTATGCCCCCTGGTGATAGCCCTTTCCACCCTGGGAAAAAGTCTCTGACTATCCACTCTATCTATGCCTCTCATCATCTTGTATCCCTCTATCAAGTCACCTCTCATCCTTCTTCGTTCCAATGAGAAAAGCCCTAGCTCCCTCAATCTTTCTTCGTAGGACATGCCCTCCAGTCCAGGCAGCATCCTGGTAAATCTCCTCTGCACCCTCTCTAAAGCTTCCACATCCTTCCTATAATGAGGCGACCAGAACTGAACACAATATTCCAAGTGTGGTCGAACCAGGGCTTTATAGAGCTGCAGCATAACCTCGCGGCTCTTAAAATCAATCCCCCTGTTAATGAAAGCCAACACACCATACGCCTTCTTAACAACCCCATCAACTTGGGTGGTAACTTTGAGCGATCTATGGACATGGACCCCAAGATCCCTCTGTTCCTCCACACTACCACACTCCTGTCTTTAAGCCTGTATTCCGCATTCAAATTCGACCTTCCAAAATGAATCACTTCACACTTTTCCAGGTTGAACTCCATCTGCCACTTCTCAGCCCAGCTCTGCATCCTGTCAATGTCCCATTGCAACCTACAACAGCCCTCCACACTATCCAGAACTCCAGCAACCTTCGTGTCATCGGCAAACTTGCTAACCCAGCCTTCCACTTCCTCATCCAATTTTGTATCCAGACGGCCAACTTTCCCTGAATCCCATGCCTCCTTACTTTCTGAATGAGGCTACCATGGGGAACCTTATCAAACGCCTTGCTAAAATCCATATACACCACATCCACTGCTCTTCCTTCATCAATGTGTTTTGTCACATCTTCAAAGAATTCAATAAGGCTTGTGAGGCATGACCTGCCCATCACAAAGCCATGCTGACTGTCTCTAATCAAACTATGCTTTTCCAAATAATCATAAATCCTGTCTCTCAGAATCCTCTCCAATAATTTGCCCACTACCGACGTAAGACTGACTGGTCTATAATTCCCAGTGTTATCCCTATTCCCTTTCTTGAACAACGGAATAACATTTGCCACCTTCCAATCATCCGGTACTACTCCAGTGGACAGTGAGGACGCAAAGATCATCGCCAAAGGCGTGGCAAGGGGGGAGAGAGGGGGAGAGTGAATGGGATGGTGGAGAGTGAGGGGAGAGTGAATGGGACTGGGGAGAGAGAGGGGGAGAGTGAATGGGACTGGGGAGAGTGATTGGGACTGGGGAGAGTGAGGGGAGAGTGAATGGGACTGGGGAGAAAGAGGGGGAGAGTGAATGGGACTGGGGAGAGTGATTGGGACTGGGGAGAGTGAATGGGACTGGGGAGAGTGAGGGGAGAGTGAATAGGACTGGGGAGAGAGGGCCGAGAGTGAATGGGATTGGGGAGAGTGAATGGGACTGGGGAGAGTGAATGGAATTGGGAAGAGTGAGGAGAGAGTGAATGGGATTGGGAAGAGAGAGGGGGAGAGTGAGAGGGAGAGTGAATGGGACTGGGGAGAGACAGGGGGAGAGTGAATGGGATTGGGGAGAGTGAGGGGAGACTGAATGGAATTGCGGAGAGTGAATGGACTGGTGAGAGTGAATGGGACTAGGGAGAGCGAGGGGGAGAGTGAATGGAATTGGGGAGAGTGAGGAGATTGTGAATGGGATTGGGGAGCGAGAGAAGGAGAGTGAGGGGGAGAGGGAATGGGATTGGGAAGAACTAGGGGAGAGTGAATGGGACTGGGGAGAGAGAGGGGAGAGTGAATGGGACTGGGGAGAGTGAGGAGGAGAGTGAATGGGACTGGGGAGAGTGAGGAGGAGAGTGAATTGGATTGGGGAGAGTGAGGGAGAGAGTGAATGGGACTGGGGAGAGTGAGGGGGAGAGTGAATGGGACTGGGGAGAGATAGGAGAGTGAATGGGATAGGGGAGAGAGAGGAGAGAGTGAATGGGATTGGGGAGAGAGAGGGGGAGTGAGGGGGAGAGTGAATGGGACTAGGGAAAAATAGGAGAGTGAATGGGATTGGGGAGAGAGAGGAGAGAGTGAAAGGGATTGGGGTGAGAGAGGGGGAGAGTGAATGGGATTGGGGAGAGACAGGAGAGTGAATGAGATTGGGGAGAGAGAGGAGAGAGTGAATGGGATTGGGGAGAGAGAGGAGCGAGTGAATGGGATTGGGGAGAGAGAGGAGCAGAGTGAGGGGAAGAGTGAATGGGAGAGTGAATTAGACTGGAGAGAGTGTGGGAGAGTGAGGGGGGGAGTGAATTGGATTGTGAAGAGCGAGGGAGAGTGAGGGGGAGAGTGAATTGGATTGTGGAGAGCGAGGGAGAGTGAGGGGGAGAGTGAATGGGACTGGGGAGAGAGAGGGGGAGAGAGAGGGGGAGAGTGAATGGGATTGGGGAGAGATAGGAGAGAGTGAATGGGATTGAGGAGAGAGAGGAGAGAGTGAATGGGATTGGGGAGAGAGAGTAGCAGAGTGAGGGGGCGAGTGAATGGGAGAGTAAATTACACTGGAGAGAGTGAGTGAGAGTGAGGGGGAGAGTGAATTGGATTGTGGAGAGCGAGGGAGAGTGAGGGGGAGAGTGAATTGGATTGTGGAGAGCGAGGGAGAGTGAGGGGGAGAGTGAATGGGACTGGGGAGAGATAGGAGAGTGAATGGGATTTGGGAGAGAGGAGAGAGTGAATGAGATTGGGGTGAGAGAGGAGGAGAGTGAGGGGGAGAGTGAATGGGACTGGGGAGAGAGGAGAGAGTGAATGGGATTGGGGAGAGAGGAGAGAGTGAATGGGATTGGGGTGAGAGACGGGGAGAGTGAGGGGGAGAGTGAATGGGATTGGGTAGAGAGAGGAGGAGAGTGAGGGGGAGAGTGAATGGGACTGGGGAGAGATAGGAGAGTGAATGGGATTGGAGAGAGAGGAGAGAGTGAATGGGATTGGGGAGAGAGAGAAGGAGAGTGAAGGGGAGAGTGAATGGGACTGGGGAGAGATAGGAGAGTGAATGGGATTGGAGAGAGAGGAGAGAGTGAATGGGATTGGGGAGAGAGAGAAGGAGAGTGAAGGGGAGAGTGAATGGGAGAGAGAATTGGATTGGGGAGAGCGAGGGAGAGTGGGGGGGAGAGTGAATGGGACTGGGGAAAGATAGGAGAGTGAATGGGATTGGGGAGAGAGGAGAGAGTGAATGGGATTGGGGAGAGAGAGGGGGAGAGTGAGCGGGAGAGTGAATGGGATTGGGGAGAGTTAGGAGAGTGAATGGGATTGGGGAGACAGAGGAGAGAGTGAATGGGATTGGGGAGAGAGAGGAGAGAGTGAATGGGATTGGGAAGAGAGAGGAGCAGAGTGAGGGGGCGAGTGAATGGGAGAGTAAATTACACTGGAGAGAGTGAGTGTGAGTGAGGGGGAGAGTGAATGGTACTGGGGAGAGATAGGTAAGTGAATGGGACTGGGGAGAGAGGAGCAGAGTGAGGGAGAGTGAGGGGGAGAGTGAATTGGATTGTGGAGAGTGAGGGGGAGAGTGAATTGGATAGTGGAGAGTGAGGGAGAGTGAGGGGGAGAGTGAATTGGATTGTGGAGAGTGAGGGGGAGAGTGAATTGGATTGTGGAGAGTGAGGGGGAGAGTGAATTGGATTGTGGAGAGTGAGGGAGAGTGAGGCGGAGAGTAAATTGGATTGTGAAGAGTGACGGGGAGAGTGAATTGGATTGTGGAGAGTGAGGGGGAGAGTGAATTGGATTGTGGAGAGTGAGGGAGAGTGAGGGAGAGTGACGGGTAGAGTGAATTGGATTGTGGAGAGTGAGGGAGAGTGAGGGGGAGAGTGAATTGGATTGTGGAGAGTGAGGGAGAGTGAGGGGGAGAGTGAATTGGATTGTGGAGAGTGACGGGGAGAGTGAATTGGATTGTGGAGAGTGAGGGAGAGTGAGGGGGAGAGTGAATTGGATTGTGGAGAGTGAGGGAGAGTGAGGGGGAGAGTTGAATTGGACTGTGGAGAGTGAGGGGGAGAGTGAGTTGGATTGTGGAGAGTGAGGGAGAGTGAGGGGGAGAGTGAATTGGATTGTGGAGAGTGAGGGAGAGTGAGGGGGAGAGTGAATTGGATTGTGGAGAGTGTGGGAGAGTGAGGGAGAGAGTGAATTGGATTGTGGAGAGTGAGGGAGAGTGAGGGGGAGAGTGAATTGGATTGCGGAGAGTGAGGGAGAGTGAGGGGGAGAGTGAATTGGATTGTGGAGTGTGACGGGGAGAGTGAATTGGATTGTGGAGAGTGAGGGAGAGTGAGGGGGAGAGTGAATTGGATTGTGGAGAGTGAGGGAGAGTGAGGGGGAGAGTGAATTGGATTGCGGAGAGTGAGGGAGAGTGAGGGGGAGAGTGAATTGGATTGTGGAGTGTGACGGGGAGAGTGAATTGGATTGTGGAGAGTGAGGGAGAGTGAGGGGGAGAGGGAATTGGATTGTGGAGAGTGAGGGAGAGTGAGGGGGAGAGTGAATTGGATTGTGGAGAGTGAGGGAGAGTGAGGGGGAGATTGAATTGGATTGTGGAGAGTGAGGGAGAGTGAGGGTGAGAGTGAATTGGATTGTGGAGTGTGAGGGAGAGTGAGGGGGAGAGTGAATTGGATTGTGGAGAGTGAGGGAGAGTGAGGGGGAGAGTGAAATGGATTGTGGAGAGTGAGGGAGAGTGAGGGAGAGAGAGAATTGGATTGTGGAGTGTGAGGGGGAGAGTGAATTGGATTGTGGAGAGTGAGGGAGTGTGAGGGGGAGAGTGAATTGGATTGTGGAGAGTGAGGGGGAGAGTGAATTGGATTGTGGAGAGTGACGGGGAGAGTGAATTGGATTGTGGAGAGCGAGGGAGAGTAAGGGGGAGAGTGAATTGGATTGTGGAGTGTGAGGGAGAGTGAGGGGGAGAGTGAATTGGATTGTGGAGAGTGAGGGAGAGTGAGGGGGAGAGTGAATTGGATTGTGGAGAGTGAGGGGGAGAGTGAATTGGATTGTGGAGAGTGAGGGAAGGTGAGGGGGAGAGTGAATTGGATTGTGGAGAGTGAGGGAGTGTGAGGGGGAGAATGAATTGGATTGTGGAGAGTGAGGGAGAGTGAGGGGGAGAGTGAATTGGATTGTGGAGAGTGAGGGAGAGTGAGGGAGAGTGAGAGGGAGAGTGAATTGGATTGTGGAGAGTGAGGGAGGGAGTGAATTGGATTGTGGAGAGTGAGGGAGAATGAAGGGGAGATTGAATTGGATTGTGGAGAGTGAGGGAGAGTAAGGGGGAGAGTGAATTGGATTGTGGAGTGTGAGGGGAAGAGTGAATTGGATTGTGGAGAGTGAGGGAGAGTGAGGGGGAGAGTGAATTGGATTGTGGAGAGTGAGGGAGAGTGAGGGGGAGAGTGAATTGGATTGTGGAGAGTGAGGGAGAGTGAGGGGGAGAGTGAATTGGATTGTGGAGAGTGAGGGAAGGTGAGGGGGAGAGTGAATTGGATTGTGGAGAGTGAGGGAGTGTGAGGGGGAGAATGAATTGGATTGTGGAGAGTGAGGGAGTGCGAGGGGGAGAGTTGAATTGGATTGTGGAGAGTGAGGGAGAGTGAGGGGGAGAGGGAATTGGATTGTGGAGAGTGAGGGAGAGTGAGGGGGAGAGTGAAATGGATTGTGGAGAGTGAGGGAGAGTGAGGGAGAGAGAGAATTGGATTGTGGAGTGTGAGGGGGAGAGTGAATTGGATTGTGGAGAGTGAGGGAGTGTGAGGGGGAGAGTGAATTGGATTGTGGAGAGTGAGGGAGAGTGAGGGGGAGAGTGAATTGGATTGTGGAGAGTGAGGGAGAGTGAGGGGGAGATTGAATTGGATTGTGGAGAGTGAGGGAGAGTGAGGGTGAGAGTGAATTGGATTGTGGAGTGTGAGGGAGAGTGAGGGGGAGAGTGAATTGGATTGTGGAGAGTGAGGGAGAGTGAGGGGGAGAGGGAATTGGATTGTGGAGAGTGAGGGAGAGTGAGGGGGAGAGGGAATTGGATTGTGGAGAGTGAGGGAGAGTGAGGGGGAGAGTGAAATGGATTGTGGAGAGTGAGGGAGAGTGAGGGAGAGAGAGAATTGGATTGTGGAGTGTGAGGGGGAGAGTGAATTGGATTGTGGAGAGTGAGGGAGTGTGAGGGGGAGAGTGAATTGGATTGTGGAGAGTGAGGGAGAGTGAGGGGGAGAGTGAATTGGATTGTGGAGTGTGAGGGAGAGTGAGGGGGAGATTGAATTGGATTGTGGAGAGTGAGGGAGAGTGAGGGTGAGAGTGAATTGGATTGTGGAGTGTGAGGGAGAGTGAGGGGGAGAGTGAATTGGATTGTGGAGAGTGAGGGAGAGTGAGGGGGAGAGTGAAATGGATTGTGGAGAGTGAGGGAGAGTGAGGGAGAGAGAGAATTGGATTGTGGAGTGTGAGGGGGAGAGTGAATTGGATTGTGGAGAGTGAGGGAGTGTGAGGGGGAGAGTGAATTGGATTGTGGAGAGTGAGGGGGAGAGTGAATTGGATTGTGGAGAGTGACGGGGAGAGTGAATTGGATTGTGGAGAGCGAGGGAGAGTAAGGGGGAGAGTGAATTGGATTGTGGAGTGTGAGGGAGAGTGAGGGGGAGAGTGAATTGGATTGTGGAGAGTGAGGGAGAGTGAGGGGGAGAGTGAATTGGATTGTGGAGAGTGAGGGGGAGAGTGAATTGGATTGTGGAGAGTGAGGGAAGGTGAGGGGGAGAGTGAATTGGATTGTGGAGAGTGAGGGAGTGTGAGGGGGAGAATGAATTGGATTGTGGAGTGAGGGAGAGTGAGGGGGAGAGTGAATTGGATTGTGGAGAGTGAGGGAGAGTGAGGGAGAGTGAGAGGGAGAGTGAATTGGATTGTGGAGAGTGAGGGAGGGAGTGAATTGGATTGTGGAGAGTGAGGGAGAATGAAGGGGAGATTGAATTGGATTGTGGAGAGTGAGGGAGAGTAAGGGGGAGAGTGAATTGGATTGTGGAGTGTGAGGGGAAGAGTGAATTGGATTGTGGAGAGTGAGGGAGAGTGAGGGGGAGAGTGAATTGGATTGTGGAGAGTGAGGGAGAGTGAGGGGGAGAGTGAATTGGATAGTGGAGAGTGAGGGAGAGTGAGGGGGAGAGTGAATTGGATTGTGGAGAGTGAGGGAAGGTGAGGGGGAGAGTGAATTGGATTGTGGAGAGTGAGGGAGTGTGAGGGGGAGAATGAATTGGATTGTGGAGAGTGAGGGAGTGCGAGGGGGAGAGTTGAATTGGATTGTGGAGAGTGAGGGGGAGAGTGAATTGGATTGCGGAGAGTTAGGGGGAGAGTGAATTGGATTGTGGAGAGTGAGGGAGAGTGAGGGGGAGAGTGAATTGGATTGTGGAGAGTGAGGGAGAGTGAGGGGGAGAGTGAATTGGATTGTGGAGAGTGAGGGAGAGTGAGGGGGAGTGTGAATTGGATTGTGGAGAGTGAGGGAGAGTGAGGGGGAGAGGGAATTGGATTGTGGAGAGTGAGGGCGAGAGTGAATTGGATTGTGGAGAGTGAGGGAGAGTGAGGGGGAGAGTGAATTGGATTGTGGAGTGTGAGGGAGAGTGAGGGGGAGAGTGAATTGGATTGTGGAGAGTGAGGGAGAGTGAGGGGGAGAGTGAATTGGATTGTGGAGAGTGAGGGGGAGAGTGAATTGGATTGTGGAGAGTGAGGGAGAGTGAGGGGGAGAGTGAATTGGATTGTGGAGAGTGAGGGGGAGAGTGAATTGGATTGTGGAGAGTGTGGGAGAGTGAGGGGGAGAATGAAATGGATTGTGGAGAGTGAGGGAGAGTGAGGGGGAGAGTGAATTGGATTGTGGAGAGTGAGGGGGAGATTGAATTGGATTGTGGAGAGTGAGGGGGAGAGTGAATTGGATTGTGGAGAGTGAGGGAGAGTGAATTGGATTGTGGAGAGTGAGGGAGAGTGAGGGGGAGATTGAATTGGATTGTGGAGAGTGAGGGAGAGTGAGGGGGAGAGTGAATTGGATTGTGGAGTGTGAGGGAGAGTGAGGGGGAGAGTGAATTGGATTGTGGAGAGTGAGGGAGAGTGAGGGAGAGTGAGGGGGAGAGTGAATTGGATTGTGGAGAGTGAGGGAGAGAGTGAATTGGATTGTGGAGAGTGAGGGAGAATGAGGGGGAGATTGAATTGGATTGTGGAGAGTGAGGGAGAGTAAGGGGGAGAGTGAATTGGATTGTGGAGTGTGAGGGGAAGAGTGAATTGGATTGTGGAGAGTGAGGGAGAGTGAGGGGGAGAGTGAATTGGATTGTGGAGTGTGAGGGGGAGAGTGAATTGGATTGTGGAGAGTGAGGGTGAGGGGGAGAGAGAATTGCATTGTGGAGAGTGAGGGGGAGAGTGAATTGGATTGTGGAGAGTGAGGGAGAGTGAATTGGATTGTGGAGAGTGAGGGTGAGGGGGAGAGTGAATTGCATTGTGGAGTGTGAGGGGGAGAGTGAATTGGATTGTGGAGTGTGAGGGGGAGAGTGAATTGCATTGTGGAGAGTGAGGGAGTGTGAGGGGGAGAGTGAATTGGATTGTGGAGAGTGAGGGGGAGAGTGAATTGGATTGTGGAGTGTGAGGGGGAGAGTGAATTGGATTGTGGAGAGTGAGGGAGTGTGAGGGGGAGAGTGAATTGGATTGTGGAGAGTGAGGGAGAGTGAGGGGGAGAGTGAATTGGATTGTGGAGAGTGAGGGAGTGTGAGGGGGAGAATGAATTGGATTGTGGAGAGTGAGGGAGTGTGAGGGGGAGAGTGAATTGGATTGTGGAGAGTGAGGGAGAGTGAGGGGGAGAGTGAATTGGATTGTGGAGAGTGAGGGGGAGAGTGAATTGGATTGCGGAGAGTTAGGGGGAGAGTGAATTGTATTGTGGAGAGTGAGGGAGAGTGAGGGGGAGAGTGAATTGGATTGTGGGGAGTGAGGGAGAGTGAGGGGGAGTGTGAATTGGATTGTGGAGAGTGAGGGAGAGTGAGGGGGAGAGTGAATTGGATTGTGGAGAGTGAGGGGGAGAGTGAATTGGATTGTGGAGAGTGAGGGAGAGTGAGGGGGAGAGTGAATTGGATAGTGGAGAGTGAGGGGGAGAGTGAATTGGATTGAGGAGAGTGAGGGAGAGTGAGGGGGAGAGTGAATTGGATTGTGGAGAGTGAGGGGGAGAGTGAATTGGATTGAGGAGAGTGAGGGAGAGTGAGGGGGAGAGTGAATTGGATTGTGGAGAGTGAGGGGGAGAGTGAATTGGATTGTGGAGAGTGAGGGAGAGTGAGGGGGAGAATGAAATGGATTGTGGAGAGTGAGGGAGAGTGAGGGGGAGAGTGAATTGGATTGTGGAGAGTGAGGGGGAGATTGAATTGGATTGTGGAGAGTGAGGGAGAGTGAGGGGGAGAGTGAATTGGATTGTGGAGAGTGAGGGAGAGTGAGGGGGAGAGTGAATTGGATTGTGGAGAGTGAGGGAGAGTGAGGGGGAGAGTGAATTGGATTGTGGAGAGTGAGGGGGAGAGTGAATTGGATTGTGGAGCGTGAGGGAGAGTGAGGGGGAGAGTGAATTGGATTGTGGAGAGTGAGGGGGAGAGTGAATGGGTAGTAAACTTGTGAATGCTGCTGCTGTGGGTTTACGACTGCTTTGAGTGTGGGTCATTTTGTGATTTGTGTTTAAAGCTGCTGACTATAGGGGGCTGTGTTTATTTGACAGGGAGCAGCTGAAGAATATGAGAAATGAATAGCTTTGTGGGCTGTGCCGCAGGAATTGTTCCTGGGTTTACTGATGCTCCAATCATTCTAGCAATAATAATGTGCAGTTGAGATGTTCTCCTGTTCAGAAACCCCATGGAGGGTAGCCCAGGCTGACTGAGGGATGAGGTTAGTGACAGTGAGACTGGCGCTCACCATCCTGTGTAGAAAGAGGGTAGAGAGGGTTGTGCACAAATTGGCTGACACATTTCCTACATTACAGCAGTGACTATTATTCAAAAATAATTCATTGTCTGTAAAGTGCTTTGGGAAATCTGGTGGTCATGAAAGGCGCTAAATAAATGGAAATCTTCTTTTAGAAGCTTGACTCGCCTCTGTACCAGTCACATCATCTCGGTGTTGAATGACAGGAAAACTGAGCCATTCCCAGACAAAACAATATTCCAACACTTTAACTGGACATTAAAATTTGGGCCACAGTGGGGTTTGTAGTCTTTAAGGAGAAGTGTTTAAAGTGAGGTGCACTTGCCTGTCTGATAACGATATGCATGAAGATATATGGGTGAAAAAGAGTGTCGCAAGTTGAGGAGGCAACCAAGCAGGAGAGTCTGGAGGAGATGAGAAAGAAGAATCATGGTTGTAAAGTGAGGTCAAGGGGGAAAATAAGAAGTTTGCAGCTTCATCTGGTTTGTCAAAATACAACAGAGGCCATTGACGTGCCCTCTCTTTCTTTAAGAAGTCAGTTAAACATGCTTACGAATTTATGAAATCCCACGGAATGGCTTGGAGGAAGAGGCCAGCTCCCTTGGGAGCAAATAGTGAACCAAATGGTTGTCATTGAGCAGTAGTAAGTGTGAGGGCTTGAGAGATGGGGGTGAGTGCCGTTTCCTGCATGATGGGGGAGAAACAACCTCCTTTGGTTGAGACGGAGTCGGATATTCAAAAGAATCATGATTAAGGAGCACCAATTTTATGTGAAACTGGTGGAGAGATTTCTGTGAATATGGTTGAGATGATAGACAATAGGGTGTGGGTGATTGGATCTTGTACCTACATCTGCAACACATTGCAAGGTTTCTCAACAGAACACCAAGGATGATGTGCCACAGCAGGAGGTGGTTCCAAGGGCATTGCTGGATTTCAGAGTAGCAGTTCACAGTGCTGCCATCAATACTTTGCAAGTTAGCTTGAACACACTTTTCAGCCACTGCTTCAGAATCATCATGGAATACAGAGATAAGACCTGGCTTCTTTTCTCCGCTACCAACCAACTTCTTAACCCACTCTCCACTGTCCCTTTCACACTCAACAAGAGTGGGGAGCTCATGAATTCTTTGTCACTCGGAGTCAGAGCATCCCTCGGAACATAGGAAGATAGGAACAGGAGTAGGCCATTCAGCCCCTCGAGCCTGTCCCGCCATTTAATGAGATCATGGCTGCTTCCTGCTCCAACATTCCTCCCCCCTTCCACGAACACATCAAGCCAAGGATTCCCTTGCCCTAACCCTGAACTCGTCTTTCTCCAGTTTCTCTCCTATCTTCCTCATGCTCTCTCTGGGCTCATCTTGTCCATGAAATTGACCTCCTGCTCCCTCTTTCCTGCTGACCATCCAACCACCCTTCCTGACCCCCATGCTAACTTTCATTATAAATTATTAATTCTCCTCAGGTACTGTTCTCTCCCTTTCAAATTTTCCTATCTCCCATCGTCCGTCCCTCCTCAAAAATCTCACCTTGAACCCTCTACCTTTGCAAACATTGTCCCATCTTGACCCTCCCTTTCCTCTCCAAAGTACTTGAATGTGTTGTCACCTCCCAAATCCATGCCTCTCTTTCCTGCACCTGCAATTGGACACTGACCCTCCTATTCCATGAGCCTCAATTTTGTTAACCAGCCTTTTATGTGGTACTTTCTCAAACTGCACTCTCTCCGTGATGTCCTTTACCCTGACACCAGGGAGAGGACACACCATTCAGGACTCCTGATGAACACCTACTTCTCAAGTTCTAAGATTTGGAGCTGGAGATATGTGAGTTGGAAACTCTTCCCACAGACATGTTCTCCAAACTCAACACCAGGTACTTGAAACTTCCACATCATGCAGGGATGACATATCACTGTGTCATCCTGTTGTATTGGGTCATTGCCCGACAAGTGGACTGGAACACCGCACCAAACAGCACGACAAAAAAAGGAAAGAAGGCACCAGCCCTTCGTTTTGCAAGCTGGAACGGCAGAACTATGTGTCCTGGCCTGTCGGAAGATCTTACACAAATCAACGATTCTCGGAAGACTGCCGTCATTAACAACGAGCTCAGTAGATTCAATGTGGACATTGCAGCACTTCAGGAGACACGCCTCCCTGCGAGCGGATCTCTAAGAGAGCAAGAATACACCTTCTTCTGGCAGGGTAGGGATCCTGAAGAACCAAGACAGCATGGAGTGGGCTTCGCCATCAGAAACTCTTTGCTCAGCATGATAGAGCCTCCCTCAAATCGCTCGGAACGCATACTGTCCATCCGACTGCTCACCGCCTCTGGTCCAGTACACCTACTCAGCATCTATCCTCCAACACTCTGCTCCCCACCTGAAGTTAAAGACCAGTTCTACGAGGAACTCCATAATATCATTAGTAGCATCCCCAATACCGAACACCTGTTCCTGCTGGGGGACTTTAATGCCAGGGTTGGGGCTGACCATGACTCATGGCCTTCCTGCCTTGGGTGCTATGGCATTGGAAGGATGAATGAGAATGGACAGAGACTGCTTGAGTTGTGTACCTATCATAATCTCTGCATCACCAACTTATTCTTTCACACTAAACCCTGTCACCAGGTTTCTTGGAGGCACCCAAGATCACGTCGTTGGCACCAGTTGGACCTCATCGTCACAAGGCGAGCCTCTTTAAACAGCGTTCAAATCACATGCAGCTTCCACAGTGCGGACTGCGACACCGACCACTCCCTGGTGTGCAGCAAGGTTAGACTCAAACCAAAGAAGCTGCATCACTCCAAGCAGAAGGGCCGCCCGCGCATCAACACCAGCAGAATTTCTCACCCACAGCTGTTACATAAGTTTCTAAATTCGCTTGAAAAAGCCCTTCAAAACACTCCTACAGGGGATGCAGAGACCAAGTGGGCCCACATCAGAGACGCCATCTATGACTCAGCAATGACCACCTTTGGCAAACATGTGAAGCAGAATGCAGACTGGTTTCAATCTCACTTTGAAGAGCTGGAACCTGTCATAGCCGCTAAGCGCATTGCACTGTTGAACTACAAGAAGGCCCCCAGTGAGTTAACATCCATAGCACTTAAAGCAGCCAGAGGTGCTGCACAAAGAACAGCCAGGTGCTGTGCAAATGACTACTGACAACACCTATTCAGTCATATTCAGCTGGCCTCAGACACCGGAAACATCAGAGGAATGTATGATGGCATTAAGAGAGCTTTTGGGCCTACCATCAAGAAGATCGCCCCCCCCCCCTCAAGTCTAATTCAGGGGAAACGATCACTGACCAATGCAAGCAAATGGACCGCTGGGTGGAGCACTACCTAGAACTGTACTCCAGGGAAAATGTTGTCACTGAGACTGCCCTCAATGCAGCCCAGTCTCTGCCAGTCATGGATGAGCTGGACGAACAGCCAACAAAATCGGAACTCAGTGATGCCAAAGATTCTCTAGCCAGTGGAAAAGCCCCTGGGAAGGACGGCATTACCCCTGAAATAATCAAGAGTACCAAGCCTGCTATACTCTCAGCACTACATGAACTGCTTTGCCTGTGCTGGGACGAGGGAGCAGTACCTCAGGACATGCGCGATGCCAATATCATCACCCTCCATAAAAACAAAGGTGACCGCGGTGACTGCAACAACTGCTGTGGAATCTCCCTGCTCAGCATAGTGGGGAAAGTCTTCGCTCGTGTCATTTAAACGGGCTCCAGAAGTTGGACGAGCACGTCTACCCTGAGGCACAGTGTGGCTTTCGAGCAGAGAGATCGACCGTTGACATGCTGTTCTCCCTTCGTCAGATACAGGAGAAATGCCGTGAACAACAGATGCCCCTCTACATTGCTTTCATTGATCTCACCAAAGCCTTTGACCTCGTCAGCAGACGTGGTCTCTTCAGACTACTAGAAAAGATCGGATGTCCACCAAAGCTACTAAGTATCATCACCTCATTCCATGACAATATGAAAGGCACAATTCAGCATAGCGGCACCTCATCAGACCCCTTTCCTATCCTGAGTGGCGTGAAACAGGGCTGTGTTCTCACACCGACACTGTTTGGGATCTTCTTCTCCCTGCTGCTCTCACATGCGTTCAAGTCTTCCGAAGAAGGAATTTTCCTCCACACTAGATCAGATGGCAGGTTGTTCAACCTTGCCCGTCTAAGAGTGAAGACCAAAGTACGGAAAGTCCTCATCAGGGAACTCCTCTTTGCTGACGATGCTGCATTAACATCTCACACTGAAGAGTGCCTGCAGAGTCTCATTGACAGGTTTGTGGCTGCCTGCAATGAATTTGGACTAACCATCAGCCTCAAGAAAACGAACATCATGGGACAGGAGGTCAGAAATGCTCCATCCATCAATATCGGTGACCACGTTCTGGAAGTGGTTCAAGAGTTCACCAACTAGGCTCATCTATCACCAGTAACCTGTATCCCGATGCAGAAATCAACAAGCACATGGGAAAGGCATCTGCTGCTATGTCCAGACTGGCCAAGAGAGTGTGGGAAAATGGCACACTGACACGGAACACAAAAGTCCGAGTGTATCAGGCCTGTGTCCTCAGTACCTTGCTCTACGGCAGCGAGGCCTGGACAACGTATGTCAGCCAAGAGCGACGTCTCAATTCATTCCATCTTCGCTGCCTCCGGAGAATCCTTGGCATCAGGTGGCAGGACCGTATCTCCAACACAGAAGTCCTCGAGGCAGCCAACATCCCCAGCTTGTACACACTACTGAGTCAGCGGCACTTGAGATGACTTGGCCATATGAGCCGCATGGAAGATGGCAGGATCCCCAAGGACACATTGTACAGCGAGCTCGCCACTGGTATCAGACCCACCGGCCGTCCATGTCTCCGCTTTAAAGACGTCTGCAAACGCAACATGAAGTCCTGTGACATTGATCACAAGTCGTGGGAGTCAGTTGCCAGCGTTCGCCAGAGCTGGCGGGCAGCCATAAAGGTGGGGCTAAAGTGTGGCGCGTCGAAGAGACTTAGCAGTTGGCAAGAAAAAAGACAGAAGTGCAAGGGGAGAGCCAACTGTGTAACAGCCCCGACAACTAGTTTTCTCTGCAGCACCTGTGGAAGAGCCTGTCACTCTAGAATTGGCCTTTATAGCCACTCCAGGCGCTGCTTCACAAACCACTGACCACCTGCAGGTGCTTACCCATTGTCTCTCGAGACAAGGAAGCCAAAGAAGAAGAAAGTTGATATAGAACATAGAACATTACAGCGCAGTACAGGCCCTTCAGCCCTCGATGTTGCGCCGACCTGTGAAACCATCTGACCTACACTATTCCATTTTCATCCATATGTCTATCCAATGACCACTTAAATGCCTTTAAAGTTGGCGAGTCTACTACTGTTGCAGGCAGGGCGTTCTACGCCCCTACTACTCTCTGTGTAAAGAAACTACCTCTGACATCTGTCCGATATCTATCACCCCTCAACTTAAAGCTATGTCCCCTCGTGTTTGCCATCACCATCCGAGGAAAAGGCTCTCACTATCCACCCTATCTAACCCTCTGATTATCTTATATGTCTCTATTAAGTCACCTCTTCTCCTCCTTCTCTCTAACGAAAACAACCTCAAGTCCCTCAGCCTTTCCTCGTAGGACCTTCCCTCCATACCAGGCAACATCCTAGTAAATCTCCTCTGCACCTTTTCCAAAGCTTCCACATCCTTCCGATAATGCGGTGACCAGAACTGCACGCAATACTCCAGGTGTGGCCGCACCAGAGTTCTGTACAGCTGCAGCATGACCTCGTGGCTCCTAAACTCGATCCCCCTACTAATAAAAGCGAACACACCATATGCCTTCTTAACAGCTCTATTAATCTGGGTGGCAACTTTCAGGGATTTATGTACCTGGACACCAAGATCTCTCTGCTCATCTACACTACCAAGAATCTTCCCATTAGCCCAGTATTCTGCATTCCTGTTACTCCTTCCGAAGTGAATCACCACACACTTTTCCGCATTAAACTCCATTTGCCATCTCTCAGCCCAGCTCTGCAGCCTATCTATGTCCCTCTGTAACCTACAACATCCTTCGGCACTATCCACAACTCCACCGACCTTCGTGTCATCCGCAAATTTACTAACCCACCCTTCTACACCCTCATCCAGGTCATTTATAAAAATGACAAACAGCAGTGGCCCCAAAACAGATCCTTGCGGTACACCACTAGTAACTAAACTCCAGGATGAACATTTGCCATCAACCACCACCCTCTGTCTTCTTTCAGCTAGCCAATTTCTGATCCAAAGCTCTAAATCACCTTCAACCCCATACTTCCGTATTTTCTGCAATAGCCTACCGTGGGGAACCTTATCAAACGCCTTACTGAAATCCATATACACCACATCCACGGCTTTACCCTCATCCACCTGTTTGGTCACCTTGTCAAAAAACTCAATAAGGTTTGTGAGGCACGACCTACACTTCACAAAACCGTGCTGACTATCTCTAATGAACTTATTCTTTTCAAGATGATTATAAATCCTATCTCTTATAACCTTTTCCAACATTTTACTCACAACCGAAGTAAGGCTCACAGGTCTATAATTACCAGGGCTGTCTCTACTCCCCTTCTTGAACAAGGGGACAACATTTGCTATCCTCCAGTCTTCCGGCACTATTCCTGTCGACAATGACGACATAAAAATCAAGGACAAAGGCTCTGCAATCTCCTCCCTGGCTTCCCAGAGAATCCTGGGATAAATCCCAGGGGACTTATCTATTTTCACACTTTCCTAAATTGCTAACACCTCCTCCTTGTGAACCTCAATCCCATCTAGCCTAGTAGTCTGTATCTCAGTAATCTCCTCGACAACATTTTCTTTCTCCACTGTAAATACTGACGAAAAATATTCATTTAACACTTCCCCTATCTCCTGCGATTCCACACACAACTTCCCACTACTATCCTTGATTGGCCCTAATCTAACTCTGGTCATTCTTTTATTCCTGATATACCTATAGAAAGCCTTAGGGTTTTCTTTTTAGATTAGAGATTCAGCACTGAAACAGGCCCTTCGGCCCACCGAGTCTGTGCCGAACATCAACCACCCATTTATACTAATCCTACACAAATCCCATATTCCTACCAAACATCCCCACCTGTCCCTACATTCCCTACCACCTACCTATACTGGTGACAATTTACAATGGCCAATTTACCTATCAACCTGCAAGTCTTTTGGCTTGTGGGAGGAAACCGGAGCACCCGGAGAAAACCCACGCAGACACAGGGAGAACTTGCAAACTCCACACAGGCAGTACCCGGAATCGAACCAGGGTCCCTGGAGCTGTGAGGCTGCGGTGCTAACCACTGCGCCACTGTGCCGCCCTATCTTCTTTGATCCTATCCACCAATGACTTCTCGTGTCCTCTCCTTGCTCTTCTTATCTCTCCCTTTAGATCCTTCCTGGCTCGCTTGTAACTCTCAAGCGCCCTAACTGAGCCTTCACGTCTCATCCTAACATAAGCCTTCTTCTTCCTCTTGACAAGCTCTTCAACTTCTTTAGTAAACCACGGCTCCCTCGCTCGACAACTTCCTCCGTGCCTGACAGGTACATACTTATCAAGGACACGCAGTAGCTGCTCCTTGAATAAGCTCCACATTTCGATTGTGCCCATCCCTGCAGTTTCCTTCCCCATCCTACGCATCCTAAATCTTGCCTAATCGCATCATAATGTCCTTTCCCCCAGCTATAATTCTTGCCCTGTGGTATATACCTGTCCCTGCCCATCGCTAAGGTAAACCTAACCGAATTGTGATCACTATCACCAAAGTGCTCACCAACTTCTAAATCTAACACCTGGCCGGGTTCATTACCCAGTGCCAAATCCAATGTGGCATCGCCCCTGGTTGGCCTGTCCACATACTGTGTCAGAAAATCCTCCTGCACACACTGGACAAAAACCGACCCATCTAAAGTACTCGAACTATAGTATTTCCAGTCGATATTTGGAAAGTTAAAGTCCCCCATAACAACTACCCTGTTACTCTCGCTCCTGTCGAGAATCATCTTTGCTATCCTTTCCTCTACATCTCTGGAACTATTTGGAGGTCGATAGAAAACTCCTAACAGGGTGACCTCTCCTCTCCTGTTTCTAACCTCGGCCCATACTACCTCAGTAGACGAGTCCTCAAACGTCCTTTCTGCCGCTGTAATACTCTCCTTGATTAACAATGCCACACCCCCCCCATCTTTTACCATCTTCTCTGTTCTTAGTGAAACATCTAAATCCCGGAACCTGCAACATCCATTCCTGCCCCTGCTCTACCCATGTCTCTGAAATGGCCACTACATCGAGATTCCAGGTACCAACCCATGCTGCAAGCTCACCCACCTTATTCCGGATGCTCCTGGCGTTGAAGTAGACACATTTTAAACCAAGCTCTTGCTTGCCAGTGCCCTCTTGTGTCCTTATAACCTTATCCCTGATCTCACTACTCTCAACATCCTGCACACTGGAACTACAATTTAAGTTCCCATTCCCCTGCTGATTTAGTTTAAACCCCCCCGAAGAGCACTAGCAAATCTCCCCCCCAGGATATTGGTACCCCTCTGGTTCAGGTGAAGACCATCCTGTTTGTAGAGGTCCCATCTACCCCAGAAAGAGCCCCAATTATCCAGGAAACCAAAACCCTCCCTCCTACACCATCCCTGCAGCCACGTGTTCAACTCCTCTCTCTCCCTATTCCTCGCTTCGCTATCACGTGGCACGGGCAACAACCCAGAGATAACAACTCTGTTTGTTCTCGCTCTAAGCTTCCACCCTAGCTCCCTGAATTTCTGCCTTAAATCCCCATCTGTCTTCCTACCTATGTCGTTGGTGCCTATGTGGACCACGACTTGGGGCTGCTCCCCCTCCCCCTTGAGGATCCCAAACAATATATATGACTTATATATTCCATCAGATAGTCTACTCAGTATTGCTTCTGCCTCTGTACCTATTTTCCACTCTCGCCAAATTCTACTTTTACACATTGTTACTCTCAACCGCTTGAAGCTCACTTTGTCAGCAACTCATTCTGATGACATCTTTGTTTCAAGCTCTTACCAATAAAGGGGATGAGAATAAGGCCGATACCCACGTTGCGAATAGTTTCTTTCTCTGCTTTCCGAGCATTAGTTGTGTTCTGAGTTTCTGTTGCATGTAATAGCTCAGCGTGGACATTCCGAAGCTTATCTCTGATCTTCTCTTTTTGAATTTCCTGTGATATTAATTCCTTTTCCACATCCTGCAGCTCCTTTCTCATATTGTCTATCTTGTCCTGAAGAACCTTGCGCTCCATCGAAGTATCAGTGGCCTCATCGTCCACATCAGATTGGATCTCCTTTCCTTCATTCACCGCCTCTTGAATTTCCTCGTAAGCTAATTTCACCTCAGCTTTTAACTTCGTCTCCTCTGTTTCACTGAGGTTTTGGTCACAAGCATAAATGGCGATATCAGCGAGAGACACTATTGATGTTATCACATTTAGATAACGTGGTAGGATTTTGTGCCTGAAATTCTTCTGGTGTTCCATCTTGGTGCTTTAGTGTGGTACCAACTGTGAGTGATTAATAGGGATGAATCTCACTGTCCACTGCTGACACCTCCAGCCAAGTCCTGAGCAGCTGTGACCTGGTGCGAGAGGACTGCGATTTCTCTCTCTTGTTCTGTAACCCACAGCCCGAGCAGTGAGTGTGACAGCAGGATGTGGTGTAGCTGCGACTATATTAGGCTGAGTAATGGTAGGAGACTCTGTAGAGCGTGTGGATGGCGGAGATGATTATATATCTACAGGAAGGGTTTCTTCACATCTAGAGCTGTCAACATTAGGCTTTGTTGTTTGGTCCAACCAGCTTCCCTGCTCCTGACATCCATTTTCTGGTAAAACCAAGTCCCCTTGCACAAATTCATTCATTCCCACTCTTCACATTCCTCAGCCTCCTGTCTTCCTGCAGTTTCTGTAGGTTTAAAACTAGCCTTGTGGTTCCTGAATAACAGTCTCCCGACCTTTCCTGCCCAGAGGTCATCATTCTGAGCCTTGAATCTTCACCCAGGTTTCTCAACATGAAAATCAATTAATACTCAACACACACCAAAATAATCATTTCTTTTCAATGGGATGTTTAAGATTCCCAATTAATCACCTTTCCCAATAGAATGTGTTCATCGTTGGAAAATCGCTTAGTCTTTCTATCAGGAAAGATTTTTCCTTTCTGCTGAGTGTAAAGTTTATTATAATACCTGATGCTCACACACACACATGCTCACAGTCTCTCCGACACACATTCTATTAAACAGGGGAATTTATTATGGGGAACAAAGAAATGGCTGACCAACTAAATGCATACTTTGGTTCTGTCTTCACAAAGGAGGACAAAAATATCATACCAGAAATGTTGAGGAACACAGGGCTTAGTGAGAGAGAGGAACTGAAAGAAATCAGTATTAGTGGAGAAATGGTGTTGGGGAAATTGATGGGATTGAGGGCCGTTAAATCTCCAGGGCCTGATGGTCTGTATCCCAGGGTACTTAAGGAAGTGGCCCTAGAAATAGTGGATGCATTGGTGGTCATCTTCCAAGATTCTATGGACTCTGGAACAGTTCCGACAGATTGGAGGGTAGTTAATGTAACCCCACTATTTAAAAAGGGAGGTAGAGAGAAAGCAGGGAATTATAGACCAGTCAGCCTGACGTCGGTAGTGGGGAAAATTCTTGAGTCCATTATCAAAGATTTTACAGCAGAGCACTTAGAGAACAGTGGTAGAATCGGACAGAGTCAGCATGGATTTACAAAAGGGAAATCATGCTTGATAAATCTACTAGAATTCTTCGAGGATGTAACTAGTAGAGTTGATGAGGGGGAGCCAGTAGATGTGGTTTATTTGGACTTTCAGAAGGCTTTCGACAAAGTCCCACATAAGAGATTAGCATGTAAAATTAAAGCGCATGGGATTGGGGGTAGTGTATTGCAATGGATAGAAAATTGGTTGGCGGACAGGAAACAAAGAGTAGGGATAAATGGGTCTTTTTCCGAATGGCAGGCAGTGACTCGTGGGGTAGAGCAGGGATCGGTGCTAGGATCCCAGCTATTCATAATATATGTTAATGATTTAGATGAGGGAACTAAATGTAATATCTCCAAATTTGCAGATGACACAAAACTGGGTGGGAGGGTGAGTTATGAGGAGGATGCAGAGAGGCTTCAGGGTGATTTGGACAAGTTGAGTGAGTGGGCAAATGCATGGCAGATGCAGTATAATGTGGATAAATGTGAGGTTATCCACTTTGGTAGCAAAAACAGGAAGGCAGATTATTATCTGTTTGACTATAAACTGAGAGAGGGGAATATGCAGCGAGACCTGGGTGTTCTCATACACCAGTCACTGAAGGTAAGCATGCAGGTGCAATGGGCGGCAAAAAAGGCAAATGGTATGTTGGCCTTCATAGCGAGAGGATTCGAGTACAGAAGCAGGAATGTCTTGCTGCAGTTATACAGGGCCTTGGTGAGGCCACACCTGGAATATTGAGTGTAGTTTTGGTCTCCTTATCTGAGGAAGGATGTTCCTGCTATAGAGGGAGTGCAGCGAAGGTTTACCAGACTGATTCCTGGGATGGCGGGACTGACGTATAAGGAGAGATTGAGTCGGTTAGGATTATATTCGCTGGAGTTCAGAAGAGTGAGGGGGGATTCTGATAGAAACCTATAAAATTCTAACAGGACTTGACAGGGTAGATGCAGGAAGGATGTTCCCGATGGTGGGGTCATAGTCTAAGGATACGGGGTGAACCTTTCAGGACTGAGATGAGGAGAAATTTCTTCACCCAGAGAATGGTGAGCCTGTGGAATTCACTACCACAGAAAGCAGTTGAGGCAAAAACATTGTATGTTTTCAAGAAGGAGTTAGATATAGCTCTTGGGTCTAAAGGGATCAAAGGATATGGGGCGAAAGCGGGAATAGGTTACTGATTTGGATGATCAGCCATGATCATAATGAATAGCGGAGCAGGCTCAAAGGGCTGAATGGCCTACTCCTGCTCCTATTTTCTATGGTTCTATTCAATAGCTTTCCCTCCATCAAAACTCTTTCTAATTCTAAAAATCTCTATTAAATTCTTCTTAACCTTCTCTCCTCCAATGGAAAGATACCTAGTATCTTGACTTTCTCCTCAGAGCTCTAATTCTTCAATTGTGGCTCAGTGGGCAGCCCTTTCTCATTTGAGTTATGAGGTCCTGGGTTCAAGACCCACACCAGAGATTTGGCCATGAAATCCAGACTGACAATACCAAAGCAGTACTGAGGGACTACGACACTGTCAGAGGGTTAGTACTTAGAGAGAAAATAAATATGACCAGAAGTAGCCCTTTTGCCCCCTCAAGCCTGCTCTGCCATTAAAACAGATCATGGCTGATTTGATTGTGGCCTTGACTCTACTTTACTGTCTGCACCACCTCCCCCCCCACCATAATCTTGTAGACTGCCTTGTAGATCAAGAATCTGTCCAATTCAGCCTGAATATATTTAATGACCCAGCCTCCATTGCTGTCTGGAGTAGAGGATTCCAAAGATCAATGGCCCTCTGAGAGAAGAAATTCTTCCTCATCTTAGTCTTAAATGGGAGATCCCTTGCTTTGAAACTGTACCCCCTTGTTCTAGATTCCCCATGAGGGGAAATGTCTTCTTAGCATCTACCCTATCAAATGCCCTCAGAATTTTATATGTTTCGATAAGATCATCGCTCATTCTTCTAAACTCCAATGAGTAAAGGCCCAACCTGCTCAACCTTTCTTCATAAGACAACCCCTTCTTCCCAGGAATCAGCTCAGTGAACCTTTTCTGAACTGCTTCCAATGTAAGTATGTCCCTCCTTAAGTAAGGAGACAAAAACTGTACACAGTACTCTAGATGCAGTCTCAGCAATGCCCCGTACAGTTGGAGCAAGACTTCCCTACTTTTATACTCCACTCCCCCTTGCAATAAATACCCACATTCCATTTGCCTTCCTAATTACTTGCTGTACCTGCATGCTGACTTTTTGTGATTCGTGTACAAGGACACCCAGATCCCTCTGTACTGCAGCATTCTGCAGTCTGTCTCTATTTAAATAATATTTTGCTTTTCTGTTCTTCCTACCAAAGTGAACAACCTCACACTTTACCACATTATACTCCATCTGCCTAATTTTTACCCACTCAACTAACCTATCTATATCTCTTTGCAAACTTCTTGGGCTGAATTTAATGGGGCCCCCGCAATGAGCTAGGAGGTGGGGAAGCCCATAGAATTGTGATGGAAGGTGAGGGGGCGGAGGGCCTGTTGACTTCCTGTTGCACCAAGATTAAGTCAGGGACGGGAAAGGCCGAAGTTGGCCTTAAGTGACCAATCAGTAGCCACTTAAGGGCCTCTTCTCACCGCCACTGGAATTAAACCAGTGGCGGGAGAGGAATCTGCCACATGGGAAGGTCACCCAGTAAAGCGAGGTGACCTTCCTGTGGGCTTGGGGGAAGGGCACCTCCTCCATTGGCAATCTGTGGCCACAGAGGTCCCCTGGTAACAACGCCCCCCCCACCACCATCGCTCTCATCACCCCTCCCAACCCACCACCGTTGCCGGGGTCTGCCAGTTTGGCCCCAGTGACCCTGCCACACTTAGCTGGGGACCAGGCACCCAGCGCTGGGCCTGGGTCCAAGGCTGCCGGTAATACCGGCAGCCGCACCCAGTGGCACTGCCAATACTACTGTGCTGCCGGCCCTCTGATTGGCTTCGAGATGGGATCCCCATCTTTAAATGGACGAGGGTTCCGGGACTGGGCACTTGTGCCTGAGCACCATTGAATTGTGCCGGAGGTCTCCAAATGGCTGAGGCGAGGTTCCCCTCACCTTTTTGGCATGTTGCAGGAGCCCCTCTGGCATGACTAAATTCATCCCTTTATGTTCTCCTCACAACTTCCTTTCCTACCTATCTTTGTATTGTCTGCAATTTTGGCTACAATACACTCGGTCTCTGCATCCAAGTCATGAATATAGATTGTAAATAGTTGAGGCCCACCGAGTCTGTACCGACCAACAACCACCCATTTTATACTAATCCCAGTAGCACTCCACTAATTACAGTTGGCCAACCTGAAAATGACCCATTTATCTCGACCCTCTGTTTCTTGTTAGTTAGCCAATCCTCTATCCGTATTAATATATTACCCTTCACACCATGAGTTCTTATCTTGTGTAGTAACATTTTATGTGGCACCTTATTCAATGTCTTTTGGAAATCAAATACATGGCATCTCCTGCTTCCCCTTTATCCAGCATCCTTGTAACATCCTCGAATAAATTTGTCAAACATTATTTCCCTTTCATAAAACCATGCCTGATTGCATTCGGATTCTACTTCCTCAATAATGGATTCCAGCATTTTCCCAATGACAGATGTTAATCTAACTGGCCGAGAGTTTCCTGCTTTCTGTCTCCCTCCTTTCTTGATTAGAGGTTTTACATTTGCAGTTTTCCAATCTGCTGGGACCATTGCAGAATCTAGGGAATTTGGGAAGATTACAATCTCTGCAGTCACTTCCTTTAAGACTCTTACCTTCCGGAAGTGGAGCGGAGTGGACCTGTGGGGAGAACACCAAGAGCGGAGCCTATAAATCGAGCCCCAGTCACTTACCTTCCAGGACTGGAGTGGAGCAGACCTGTGGGGAGAATGCCGAGAGCAGAGTCATAGAGAGATACAGCAGTGAAACAGGCCCTTCGGCCCACCGAATCTGTACCGACCAACAACCACCCATTTTATACTAATCCTACATTAATCCCACATTCCCTACCACATCCCCACCATTCTCCTACCACCTACCTACACTTGGGGCAATTTACAATGGCCAATTTGTCTATCAACCTGCAAGTCTTTGGCTGTGGGAGGAAACCGGAGTCCCGGCAGAAGCCCACGTGGTCACAGGCAGTACCCAGAACTGAACCCGGGTCGCTGGAGCTGTGAGGCTGCAGTGCTAACCACTGCGCCACTGGGCCGCCCTGGAGCCTATAAATCGAACCCAAGGATCGAGGCCCAATCACTTACCTTCCAGGAGCGGAGAGGAGCGCTTCCAGCGTGCCGGAGTTTTGAAAAAAAAAGCCAACAGTGATGTCACAAGAGAGCTGCAAGGTGATTGGTTGGTGAGTCACTGCTGTTAGGAAATAGCTCTAAATAGCTGGGTAAATATCTAAGGTAAGAAAAGTTTAAAGTTGATTTCAAATATAGTAAGTAGAGTTATTTTTTAGGGAGTTCTGTAGTAACAAGGACCAGGGAAGAAGGGCCCTAGAGTAACTGATATTATTGGACATTAAGATCTTCCAGAAGGTTTAATTTAATTTAAAGGGTTAAGTCATGGCAGGAGAGCTCAAAGCCATGGTGTGCTCCTCGTGCTCTATGTCGGAAGCCGGGAACAATTCCAGTGCCCGGGACCAGCATGTGTGCAGGAAGTGTCTCCAGCTGCAGCTCCTGGAAGACCGGGTTTCGGAGCTGGAGCGGCAGCTGGGGACACGATGGAGCATCCATGAGACGGAGAGTATCGTGGATAGCACGTATAGAGAGGTGGTCACACCACAGGCTCAGACCCCACAGGCAGGAAGGGAATGGGTGACCACCAGGCAGAACAAGAGGACTAGGCAGGCAGTGCAGGAATCTCCTGTGGCTATTCCCCTGCAAAACAGATATACTACTTTGGATACTGTTGGGGGGAATGGCCTCTCAGGGGAAAGCAGCATCAACCCAATTCGTTGCACCACAGTTGGCTCTGCTGCACAGGGGAGGAGTAAAAAGTGTGGGAATGCAATAGTTATAGGGGATTTAATTGTAAGGGGAATAGACAGGCTTTTCTGTGGCTGCAAATAACACTCCAGGATGGTATGTTGCCTCCCTGGTGCTAGGATCAAGGATGTCTCAGAGGACATTCTGAAGGGGGAGGGTGAACAGCCAGTGGTCGTGGTACACATTGGTACAAACGACATGAGAAAAAAAAAGATGAGGTCCTAAAAGCAGAATATAGGGAGTTAGGAAGTAAGTTGAAAAGCAGGACCTCAAAGGTAGTGATCTCAGGTTTACTACCAGTGCCATGTGCTAGTCAGAGTAGAAATAGCAGGATATATCGGATGAACACGTGGCTGAAGAGATGGTGTGAGGGGGAGGGTTTTAGATTCCTGGGGCATTGGGACCGTTACTGGGGGAGGTGGGACCAGTACAAACTGGACGGGTTACACCTAGACAGGACCGGGATTAATGTCCTAGGGGGAGTATTTGCGAGAGTGGTTGGGGAGGGTTTAAACTAAAATGGCAGAGGGATGGGAACCTTTGCAAAGAGTCAGAGAAGGGAGGATCAAAGACAAGAACAAAAGACAGTAAGGGGAATAAGAAAAGTGAGCGGCAGAGAAATCAAGGGCTCGAATCAAACAGGGACACGGTGCAAAATAGTGGGAAGAGGACAAGTAATGTTAAAAAGACAAACCTTAAGGCTTTGTGCCTTAACGCGCGGAGCATTCGCAATAAAGTGGATGAATTAATCGCGCAAATAGATATAAACGGGTATGATATAGTCGGGATTACGGAGACATGGCTGCAGGGTGACCAGGGATGGGAAATGAACATCCAAGGGTATTCAGTATTTAGGAAGGACAGACAAAAAGCAAAAGGCGGTGGAGTTGCATTGCTGGTTAAAGAAGAAATTAACAGAATAGTGAGGAAGGATATTAGCTCTGATGATGTGGAATCTGTATGGATAGAGCTGAGAAACACTAAGGGGCAAATGACGTTAGTGGGGTTGTATATAGACCCCCAAACTGTAGTGGTGATGTTGGGAATGGCATTAAACAGGAAATTAGAGATGCATGCAATAAAGGAACATCTGTAATTATGGGTGACGTTAATCTTCATATAGATTGGGCAAATCAAATTAATCACAATACAGTAGAGGAGGAATTCTTGGACTGTATATGGGATGGTTTTCTGGACCAATACGTTGAGGAACCAACTAGAGAACAGACCATCCTAGACTGGGTATTGTGTAATGAGAGAGGAATAATTGACAATCTAGTGGTGCGAGACCCCTTGGGGACGAGCGACCATAATATGATAGAATTCTTCTTCAAGATGGAGAGTAACGTAGTTAATTCTGAGACTAGAGTCCTAAATCTTAGTAAAGGAAATTACCAAGGTATGAGGTGCGAGTTGGCCATGACGGATTGGGAAACGTTACTCAAAGGGATGACGGTGGATAGGCAATGGCAAACATTTAAAGAGCGCATGGATGAACTGCAACAATTGATTATCCCTGTCTGGCGCAAAAGTAAAACGGGAAAGGTAGCCAAACAATGGCTTACAAGGGAAATTAGAGATAGCATTAGATCCAAAGAAGAGGCATATAAATTTGCCAGGAAAATCAAGAGACCTGAGGATTGGGAGCAGTTTAGAATTTAGCAAAGGAGGACCGAGGGATTGATTAAGAAGGGGAAAATAGAGTACGAGAGCAAGCTTGTGGGGAACAGAAAAACTGACTGGAAAAGTTTCTATAGGTATGTGAAGAGAAAAAGATTGGTGAAGAGAAATGTAGGTCCCTTACAGTCAGAAACAGGGGAATTTATTATGGGGAATAAAGAAATGGCTGACCAACTAAATGCATACTTTGGTTCTGTCTTCACAAAGGAGGACAAAAATAACATACCATAAATGTTGGGGAACACAGGGTTAGTGAGAGAGAGGAACTGAAGGAAATCAGTATTAGTAGAGAAATGGTGTTGGGGAAATTGATGGGATTGAAGGCCGATAAATCCCCAGGGCCTGATGGTATGCATCCTAGAGTACTTAACGAAGTGGCCCTAGAAATAGTGGATGCATTGGTGGTCATCCTCCAAGATTCTATAGACTATGGAACAGTTCCTACAGAGTGGAGGGTAGCGAATGTAACCCCACTATAGGGCGGCACAGTGGCGCAGTGGTTAGCACCGCAGCCTCACAGCTCCAGCGACCCGGGTTCAATTCTGGGTACTGCCTGTGTGGAGTTTGCAAGTTCTCCCTGTGACGACATGGGTTTCCTCCGGGTGCTCCGGTTTCCTCCCACATGCCAAAGACTTGCAGGTTGGTAGGTTAGTTGGCCATTATAAATTGCCCCTAGTATAGGTAGGTGGTAGGGAAATATAGGGACAGGTGGGGATGTGGTAGGAATATGGGATTAGTGTAGGATTAGTATAAATGGGTGGTTGATGGTCGGCACAGACTCGGTGGGCCGAAGGGCCTGTTTCAGTGCTGTATCTCTAAACAAAACTAAACTAAAAAGGGAGGGAGAGAGAAAGCAGGGAATTATAGACCAGTCAGCCTGACGTCGGTAGTGGGAAAATTCTCGAGTCCATTATCAAAGATTTTATAGCAGAGCCCTTGGAGAACAGTGGAAGAATCTGACAGAGTCAGCATGGATTTACGAAAGGAAAATCATGCTTGACAAATCTACTAGAATTCTTCGAGGATGTAATTAGTAGAGTTGATGAGGGGGAGCCAATGGATGTGGTTTATTTGGACTTTCAGAAGGCTTTCAATAAAGTCCCACATAAGAGATTAGCATGTAAAATTAAAGCGCATGGGATTGGGGGTAGTGTATTGCAATGGATAGAAAATTGGTTGGCGGACAGGAAACAAAGAATAGGGATAAATGGGTCTTTTTCCGAATGGCAGGCAGTGACTAGTGGGGTACAGCAGGGATCGGTGCTAGGACCCCAGCTATTCACAATATATATTAATGATTTAGATGAAGGAACTAAATGTAACATCTCCAAATTTGCAGATGACACAAAACTGGGTGGGAGGGTGAGTTGTGAGGAGGATGCAGAGAGGCTTCAGGGTGATTTGGACAAGTTGAGTGAGTGGGCTAATGCATGGCAGATGCAGTATAATGTGGATAAATGTGAGGTTATCCACTTTGGTAGCAAAAACAGGAAGGCAGATTATTATCTATTAGGCTATAAACTGAGAGAGGGGAACATGCAGCGAGACCTGGGTGTTCTCGTACACCAGTCGCTGAAGGTAAGCATGCAGGTGCAACGGGTGGTAAAAAAGGCAAATGGTATGTTGGCTTTCATAGCGAGAGGATTTGACTACAGGAGCAGGGATGTCTTGCTGCAATTATACAGGGCCTTGGTGAGGCCACACCTGGAATATTGTGTGCAGTTTTGGTCTCCTTATCTGAGGAAGGATGTTCTTGCTATAGAGGGAGTGCAGCGAAGGTTTACCAGACTGAATCCTGGGATGGTGTGACTGACGTATGAGGAGAGAGTGAGTTGGTTAGGATTATATTCGCTGGAGTTCAGAAGAGTGAGGGGGGATCTCATAGAAACCTATAAAATTCTAACAGGACTTGACAGGGTAGATGCAGGAAGGATGTTCCCGATGGTGGGGGAGTCCAGAACCAGGGGTCATAGTCTAAGGATACGGGATAAACCTTTCAGGACTGAGATGAGGAGACATTTCTTCACCCAGAGAGTGGTGAGCCTGTGGAATTCACTCCCACAGAAAGCAGTTGAGGCCAAAACATTGTATGTTTTCAAGAAGGAGTTAGATATAGCTCTTGGGGTGAAAGGGATCAAAGGGTATGGGGGGAAAGCCGGAACAGGTTATTGAGTTGGATGATCAGCCATGATCATAATGAATAGCGGAGCGGGCTCGAAGGGCCGAATGGTCTACTCCTGCTCCTATTTTCTATGTTTCTATGACCCTCAGATGCAGGCCATCAGGTCCAGGGGATTTATTAGCCTTTAATCCCAGTAGCTTTCCTAGTACTTATTCTCTAGTGATTGTGATTGTTTAAAGGAACATAGGGAACAGGAGCAGGAGTAGTCTATTTGTCCCCTTGAGCCTACTTCGCCATTCAACTAGATCAATGCTGATCTTCTACCTCAACACCATTTTCCCGCATTATCTCCTTTGCCCTTGATATCATTAATGTCTAGAAATCTATTGATCTCAGTCTTGAACATACTCAATGACTGAAACTCCACAGCCCTCTGGGGCAGAGAATTCCAAAGATTCACAACCCTCTCAGTGAAGAAATTCCTCCTCAACTCAATCCCAAATGGTGTACCCATTATTCTGAGACTGTGTCCCCTGGTTCTCATCCCCCAGAAAGGGGAAACATCCTCCTGCATCTACCCTGTTGAGCCCTGTAAGAATTTTGTAAGTTTCAATTCGACCACCTCTGATCTCTGGAGAACATAGGCTCAGTCTCCTCAATCTCTCCTCACAGGACTTTCCCGCTATCCCAGAGATCAGTCTGGTGAACCTTCATTGCATTCCTTCTATAATATGTATATCTATCCTTCTTTAGGTAAGGAGGCCAAAACTGTACACAATACTCCAGGTGCGGTCTCACAAAGGCTCTATACAATTGCAGCAAGACTTCTTTACTCCTGTACTCAAATCCCCTTGCAATGGCCAACATACCATTTGTCTTCCTAATTGCTTGCTGAACCTGAAGGTTACCTTTCAGTGACTTATGAACAAGGACCCCAGGTCACTTTGGACATCGACACTTTCCAATCTCCACTCCTCTTGCTTTTATACTATCCTTAGGATACTTTTTGTGTCTTCTATTCTGAAGACAGATATAAAATACTTGTTCAAAGTGTTATGAAAACCCGATATGCCAAATGGGAAATATTAATTTCATAGGTTGGAACCTTATATTAGACTTGAAATGGAAAAATCCTGCAAGTTAACTTTAAACAAAAAACTGGAAGCCAAGATGGCAACTGCAATTTATATTTGAAACTCCAGAAGATTAAACTGGAGATGAAAAGTATCACCAAGCCCAGCCAGAACAATGGTTTGCTCTCAGTGACTGAATTACCCAGAATGGCTTTATCAACACAGTCATCAAGGCCATCTACACCCATTGACTTTGAAAGAGCCAATCCCCTCCATGTGTGACTGGACATCTTGAGGCATGTAGCACCTTGAATCTCAGAGAAGATTCCAGAAAAAACCTCATTAAAAACAAAAGGGTTTGATCGAGCTGTGTGACTGCCTGCACAGCTCTGAAGAAACTGTAAGCTTTGTCACACAAACAGCCATCAAACAAACAAACTAACGGAAAAGCCTTCAACGAAGCAGGCTCGCACTCTGTCCCCAGAAAATATCGAGACACATTCCGGCTGTGACTGAAACCCACCCCCTCCCCTTCCCTAAGCCTACAGACCGCCACAGCCAGCAACCAGGGGATGAGAATCAACCCCCTCTTCAGCCTTCAGGAGCCCTGAGCAAAGCAAGCCCAACACCATGCACGTGGCCCAGCGAGGACTTCTGGAATATAATTTCAGCTGAGGACTATTGAACTTACAAACTGTATTTAAATTTCATTTATTCTGGACTTTAATCCAACCAACAAATCTGTTTCCCTCTGTAATCTATTTGTGTGTGTGTGACTGTCATGTGAATCTTCCGCTTTGGCCTCCTTGTGTCGAGAGACAATGGGTAAGCGCCTGGAGGTGGTCAGTGGTTTGTGAAGCAGCGCCTGGAGTGGCGATAAAGGCCAATTCTAGAGTGACAGACTCTTCCACAGGTGCTGCAGATAAAATTAGTTGTTGGGGGTTACACAGTTGGCTCTCTCCTTGCGTCCGTGTTGTTTTGGTTGCTGTGAGGCGACTATGGAGTGACCTCTCCATGGCGCATGCCTGGGCGGATATATGGAGGTTGTGAGTTGCCCAAGTGTCAAAACCCCCCTCTCGGCTTTCCTGGTGGGGTCCAAAGGAGCGCAGAGCACGACGTTTGGCACCGGTATGGCTGCAGGAACTGCTGGAAACATGCCAAAGGTGACACACGATCGCCTTCGGGGTTCCGCTCCGCATTTTCTGTTCAGGTTTACTGCCTTAGCCTTGGTCTCTCCCGAGACTCCCACAAGGCAGTGGGGTTATTAGGGCCCCTACACAGGGGTAGGTGGATGCCGGTGGGGGGGAGGGGGTGTGGTGGGGGAGGGGGTGCGAGGAAGAGGAGTGCGATGGGAAGGGGTGGAGGGAAGGGGGTGCGAGGGGGAGCTGGGAAGGGGGCTTCAGGGGGTAGGGGAGAGGGGTGCAGGGGAAGGGGGTGCGAGGGGAAGATGGTGCGAGGGTGCAGCTGGGAAGGGGGTGCGAGGGGGGTGAGCTGGGATCGGGGTGGGGGGGGGGGGGAGGGGGTGCAGGTAATAAAACATTGCATCAGCTCCCACCATTGTCCCTTTTATAATGGTGTACTACTTCTGGGATCCGGATCCAGATCCGGGAGCCGAGCTGGAGTTGAGGGAAAGTTTGTGTGGAAGCAGCGCGGAGTCGCAGAGTGAGCGGGAGCCGCTGCCGGGACCATGTGGCCGCTCTTCCTCCTGTTCGTCGCCGTGGACGGGCTCCCCGAACATAGCCAAATGGCCTTCCAAGCTTGGCCACAACTGGCAGGGTCTTCATCAGCAGTCCTTTCCCGGATTGCCAGCCGTTCACCCTCTCTCTGCGGTGAATTCCTCTCCCAGCCTTACGTGACCACCATCCTGGACACCGCCATCAGTCATACTGTGACTGTGTAGAGGTATGGTACAGTCTCATGTGAATATGTGCGTGAATATGTGGCATATTTTTAGTATTTTAACTTGTTTAGAGTGTTAAGGTGAATAAACTTACATCTTTTTTGTTTAAACTCAAGAAAACCTGTCTGATTGGTTCATTTGCAATTACATTGGAGGAATAGGAGCAAGTGCTCACTGAGGTGATAAGCTCAATCAGTGTGGTAAAAAAGGATAAACCCTGTTGCGATCAAACCAGAGACAGGGTGAAAGGGGAACCCGAGACCCCCTCCTCACCTGGTCATAACAAAAGTCTCTGCCATTTCCTTGTTTCCCATTATTAATTCAGCAGTCTCATCCTCCAAGGACCAATGCTTACTTTAGCTAGTCTTTTCCTTTTTTTATATACTAGTAGAAGCTTTTCTTGTCTGTTTTTACATTTCTTGTCGGTTTACTCTCATACTCCCTCCTTTTTTTAAAGACATCTTTTGCTGGTTTCTAAAATGTTCCCAATATTATGGCCTACCACTAATCTTTGCAGCATTGTATGCTTTTTCTTTCAATTTGATACAATCCTCAACTTCCTTAGTTTGCCACAGATCCTTCTCATAAGATTTTTCTTCCTGAATGGAATATATCTTTGTTGGATGTTATGAAATAGCTCCTTAAATGTCTGCCATTGCTTCTCTTCGAGAATTTGAACCTATTTTCTCAGTCCACTTCAGCCAACTCTGTATTTGTACCTTTGTTTTTGCTTTTAAAGTTTAAGACACTAGTTTCAGACCCATATTTCTCACTCTCATACTGAATGTGAAATTCATCATTATGATCACTCTTGCCTAGAGGATCCTTTACTATGAGGCCATTAATTAATCCTGTCACATTAGACATTAGCAGGTCTACAATAGCCTGCTCCCTGGTTGGTTCCAGAATGTATTGTTCTAAGAAGCTGTCCTGAATACACTCTATGAACTCATCCTCCAGGCCACCTTTGCCAATTTGATTCATCCAATCAATATGAAGATTAAATCACCCACTGTTATTACAGTACCTTTCTTATGAGTGCCTAGTATTTCTTGATTTATATTCTGTCCTACAGATACTCTTACTACTCCCACCAGTGACTTCTTTCCTTTGCTATTTTTTTTATCTTCGCTCATATTGCTTCTACATCTTGATCTTCCAAGCCAAGATCATTTCACACCACTGTACTGATCTCATCCTTTATTAACAGAGCAACCCCACCTCCTTTTCCTTTCTTCCGATCCTTCCAGAATGTTAAATACCCTTGAATATTCAGTTCCCAGCCTTGGTCACCTTGTAACCATGTCTCAGTAATGGCTACCAGATCATACCCATTTATTTCTATTTGTGCCATTGATTCATCTATCTTGTTTGCAATGCTGCGTGTATTCAGATAAGTAGCCTTTAATTCTGTCTTTTTACCATTTTGCATAACTCTGATTTCATTTGCTGGTGCACTCTTATGTTTGGATGCTCTGTTGCTTCCTGTCACATTCTGGTTATCATTACTTATATCGCGACTCTGCACTATAGCCTTGTCCTTTCTCAGTAACATTCCACATCTCCCCTCACATGAACCCTCCCCAACTATTTAGTTTAAAGCCCTCTCCACTGCCATAGTTATACGATTACCAGGACACTGGTCCCAGCACAGGTCAGGTGAAGGCCATCCCACCAGTACAGCTCCCTATTTCCCCAGTACTGGTCTCAGTGCCCCATGAATCAAAATCCATTTCTCCCACACCAATCTTTGAGCCACACATTCAACTCTCTGATCTTATTGACCTTGTTCTAATTTGCTTGTGGCTCGGGTAGTAATCCAGAGATTATTGCCTTTCTGTTTCTGCTTTTTAAATTTAGCCCCTAGCTGCTCACACTCCCTCAGCAGAACCGCTTTCTTAGTCTTACCTATGTCATTAGGACTGACATGGACCACAACAACTGGATCCTTCCTCTCCTCCCAAGTTCTTCTCTAGCCCCGAGGAAATGTCTTTAACCCTGGCACCAGCCAGGTTCACGGCCTTTGGGACTCTCACACTCAGCTGCAGAGAACAGTATCTATCCCCCTAACGACACCGTCCACTACGACTAATAATATTCCTTTTTACTTTCCACACATGAATGGCTCGGTGCTGTGATCAGTTTGCCCATCCTTCCTGCAGCCCCTGCTCTCGTCTACAAAGGCTGCAAGAACATTGAACCTGTTGGACAAGTCCAAGGGTCTGCGGCTCCTCCATTGCTAACTTCTGAATCCCCAGACCTGTCTCACTCAGAGTCACACTATCTCTCTCCCTGAAGGACCTAGCATAAGGAGTGTGACTGCTTCGTGGAACAAAGTGCACAACTTACTTACCCCTCTTTGATGAATCAGTGTCTGACCTGCAAACTCCAGCTCACCAACTCTGAACTGAAAGGCTGCACCAAAGGGTCAGTACTGAGGGAGTGACGGACTGTCGGAGGGTCAGTACTGAAAGAGTGACGCACTGTCGGAGGGTCAGTACTGAGGGAGTGCTGCAATGTCGGAGGGTCAGTGCTGAGGGAGTGCTGCACTGTCGCAGGGTCAGTACTGAGGGAGTGCTGCACTGTCGGAGGGTCAGTACAGAGGGAATGCTGCACTGTCGGGGGGTCAGTACTGAAGGAGTGCTGCACTGTTGGAGGGTCAGTACAGAGGGGATGCTGCACTGTCAGAGGGTCAGTACAGAGGGAGTGCTGCACTGTCAGAGGTTCAGTGCTGAGGAAGTGCTGCACTGTCGCAGGGTCAGTACTGAGGGAGTGCTGCACTGTTGGAGGGTCAGTACAGAGGGGATGCTGCACTGTCAGAGGGTCAGTACAGAGGGAGTGCTGCACTGTCAGAGGTTCAGTGCTGAGGAAGTGCTGCACTGTCGGGGGGTCAGTACTGAAGGAGTGCTGCACTGTTGGAGGGTCAGTACAGAGGGGATGCTGCACTGTCAGAGGGTCAGTACAGAGGGAGTGCTGCACTGTCAGAGGTTCAGTGCTGAGGAAGTGCTGCACTGTCGGAGGGTCAGGACTGAGAGAGTGACGCACTGTCGGAGGGTCAGTACTGAGGGAGTGCTGCACTGTCGGAGGGTCAGTACTGAGGGACTGACGCACTGTCAGAGGGTCAGTACTGAGAGAGTGACACACTGTCGGAGGGTCAGTACTGAGGGAGTGCTGCACTGTCGGAGGGTCAGTACTGAGGGAGCGCTGCACTGTCGGGGGGTCAGTACTGAGGGACTGACGCACTGTCAGAGGGTCAGTACTGAGAGAGTGACACACTGTCGGAGGGTCAGTACTGAGGGAGTGCTGCACTGTCGGGGAGTCAGTACTGAGGGAGTGCTGCACTGTCGGAGGTTCAGTACTGATGGAGTGCTGCATTGTCGGAGGGTCAGTACTGAGGGAGTGACACACTGTCGGAGGGTCAGTACTGAGGGAGCGCTGCACTGTCGGGGGGTCAGTACTGAGGGACTGACGCACTGTCAGAGGGTCAGTACTGAGAGAGTGACACACTGTCGGAGGGTCAGTACTGAGGGAGTGCTGCACTGTCGGGGAGTCAGTACTGAGGGAGTGCTGCACTGTCGGAGGTTCAGTACTGATGGAGTGCTGCATTGTCGGAGGGTCAGTACTGAGGGAGTGACGCACTGTCGGAGGGTCAGAACTGAGGGAGTGACGCACTGTCCGAGGGTCAGTACTGTGGGAGTGCTGCACTATTGGGGGGTCAGTACTGGGGGACTGACGCACTGTCAGAGGGTCCGTCCTGAGGGAGTGCTGTACTTTCGGGGGGTCAGTACTGAGGGAGTGCTGCACTGTCGTGGGGTCAGTACTGAGAGAGTGACGCACTGTCGGAGGGTCAGAACTGAGGGAGTGCTGCACTGTCAGAGGTTGAGTAATGAGGGAATGCTGCACTGTCGGGGGGTCAGTACTGAGGGAGTGCTGCACTGTCGGGGCATCAGTACTGAGAGAGTGACGCACTGTCGGAGGGTCAGTACTGAGGGAGTGCTGCACTGTCGGAGGGTCAGTACTGACGGAGTGCTGCACTGTCGGGGCATCAGTACTGAGAGAGTGACGCACTGTCGGAGGGTCAGTACTGAGGGAGTGCTGCACTGTCGGAGGGTCAGTACTGACGGAGTGCTGCACTGTCGGGGGGTCAGTACTGAGGGAGTGCTGCACTGTGGGGGGGTCAGTACTGAGGGAGTGCTGCACTGTCGGGGCATCAGTACTGAGAGAGTGACGCACTGTCGGAGGGTCAGTACTGAGGGAGTGCTGCACTGTCGGAGGGTCAGAACTGAGGGAGTGCTGCACTGTCAGAGGTTGAGTAATGAGGGAATGCTGCACTGTCGGGGGGTCTGTACCGAGGGACTGACGCACTGTCATAGGTTCAGTCCAGAGGGAGTGCTGCACTGTCGGGGGGTCAGTACTGAGGGAGTGCTGCACTGTCGGGGCATCAGTACTGAGAGAGTGACGCACTGTCGGAGGGTCAGTACTGAGGGAGTGCTGCACTGTCGGAGGGTCAGTACTGACGGAGTGCTGCACTGTGGGGGGGTCAGTACTGAGGGAGTGCTGCACTGTCGGAGGGTCAATACTGAGGGAGTGCTGCACTGTCAGAGGTTCAGCACTGAGGGAGTGCTGCACTGTCGGAGGGTCAGTACTGAGGGAGTGCTGCACTGTCGGGGGGTCAGTACTGAGGGATTGACGCACTGTCGCGGGTCAGTACTGAGAGAGTGATGCACTGTCAGAGGGTCAGTACTGAGGGAGTGACGCACTGTCGGGGGGTCAGTACTGAGGGAGTGCTGCACTGCCAGAGGGTCAGGACTGAGGGAGTGACACACTGTCGGGGGGTCAGTACTGAGAGAGTGATGCACTGTCAGAGGGTCAGTACTGAGGGAGTGACGCACTGTCGGGGGGTCAGTACTGAGGGAGTGCTGCACTGTCAGAGGGTCAGTACTGAGGGAGTGCTGCACTGTCAGAGGGTCAGTACTGAGGGAGTGACGCACTGTCGGAGGGTCAGTACTGAGGGAGTGCTGCAATGTCAGAGGGTCAGGACTGAGGGAATGTTGCACTGTCAGAGGGTCAGTACTGAGGGAGTGCTGCACTGTCAGAGGGTCAGTACTGAGGGAGTGACGCACTGCCAGAGGGTCAGGACTGAGGGAATGCTGCACTGTCAGAGGGTCAGTACTGAGAGAGTGATGCACTGTCAGAGGGTCAGTACTGAGGGAGTGACGCACTGTCGGAGGGTCAGTACTGAGGGAGTGCTGCATTGTCGGAGTCAGTACTGAGGGCTTGCTGCACTGTCAGGGGGTCAGAACTGAGGGAGTGACGCACTGTCCGAGGGTCAGTGCTGAGGGAGTGCTGCACTGTCGGACGGTCAGTACTGAGGGAATGACGCACTGTCGGAGGGTCAGTACTGAGGGAGTGCTGCACTGTCGGAGGGTCAGTACTGAAGGAGTGCTGCATTGTCGGACGGTCAGTAATGAGGGAGTGACGCACTGTTGGAGGGTCAGTAGTGAGGCATTGCTGCACTGTCAGAGGGTCAGTACTGAGGGAGTGTTGCACTGTTGGAGGGTCAGTAGTGAGGGAGTTCTGCACTGTCGGAGAGTCTGTACTGAGGGAGTGCTGCACTGTTGTGGGGTCAGTACTGAGGGAGTGCTGCACTGTCAGAGGGTCTGTACTGAGGGAGTGCTGCACTGTCGGAGGGTCAGTACTGAGGGAGTGCTGCACTGTCAGAGGGTCTGTACTGAGGGAGTGCTGCACTGTCGGAGGGTCAGTAATGAGGGAGTGACGCACTGTCGGAGTGTCAGTACTGAGGGAGTGCTGCACTGTCGGAGGGTCAGTAGTGAGGGAGTGCTGCACTGTCAGAGGGTCAGTACTGAGGGAGTGACGCACTGTCGGATGGTGAGTACTGAGGGCGTGTCGCACTGTTGGAGGGTGTGTAGTGAGGGAGTGCTGCACTGTTGGGGGTCAGTACTGAGGGAGTGCTGCACTGTCGGAGGGTCAGTACTGAGGGAGTGCTGCACTGTCGGAGGGTCAGTACTGAGGGAGTGCTGCACTGTCGGAGGGTCAGTACTGAGGGAGTGCTGCACTGTCAGAGGGTCAGTACTGAGGGAGTGCTGCACAGTCACAGGGTCTGTACTGAGGGCGTGTCGAACTGTCGGAGGGTCAGTACTGAGGGAGCGATGATCTGTCGGAGGGTGTGTGGTGAGGGAGTGCTGTATTGTCAGTGGTGCCATCTTTTGGGACCTGACTTTAAATGAAGTCTCTGACACCATCTCTTTTTGGATGTAAAATATCCCACAGCCGATATTTCAATGAAGAGCTTCTGAGTTCTCCGTGCTGTCATGACCAATAGGAACTATTTAATTGGTTGTAAGGAACTTTGGGAAATCCTGTGATGGTTAAAGGCGCTATATAAATGCAAGCTTTTTCTTTTTCAAAGAAATATCGGATTGATTTGAATGTCTCTACTTCTCTTGTTCAAAACTCTGTTAATTTGATGATAAAAACTTTGAAAAGTGAATCAGGAAAAGAATGGGTGACACACTGTCGGCTGTTAAGTGGAAATAATGTCACTTCCTTTATTTACTTTCAGATTTCAAAATCAGTTTAAAAGCGGATACAGAGTAAGCAAGAACTAATCAAATCTTATTGCATATTGCAGAATCATTTAACAGTTTGCATTAATTCAAAGAATTCTCCAAACTCGTCGCTGGATTAAATATCGGCATCCAAATTTCCCCATTTAGAGGCTTCATTCAAACCTGAAATGGGAGGTCACCTGTGTGGAGAGACAGTCGATGATTGGATTAGAGATTCCAGGGGTTTGGAGAGACAGTCGATGATTGGATTAGAGATTCCAGGGGTTTGGAGAGGCGGTCGATGATTGGAATAGAGATTCCAGGTGTTTGGAGAGACAGTCGATGATTGGATTAGAGATTCCAGGGGTTTGGAGAGACAGTCGATGATTGGATTAGAGATTCCAGGGGTTTGGAGAGGCGGTCGATGATTGGATTAGAGATTCAAGGGGTTTGGAGACACGGTCGATGATTGGATTAGATATTCCAGGGGTTTGGAGAGGCGGTCGATGATTGGATTAGAGATTCCAGGGGTTTGGAGAGGTGGTCGATGATTGGATTAGAGATTCCAGGGGTTTGGAGAGGCGGTCGATGATTGGATTAGAGATTCCAGGTGTTTGGAGAGGCGGTCGATGATCGGATTAGATATTCCATGGGTTTGGAGAGGCGGTCGATGATTGGATTAGAGATTCAAGGGGTTTGGAGACACGGTCGATGATTGGATTAGATATTCCAGGGGTTTGGAGAGGCGGTCGATGATTGGATTAGATATTCCAGGTGTTTGGAGAGGCGGTCGATGATTGGATTAGAGATTCCAGGGGTTTGGAGAGGCGGTCGAGGATTGGATTAGATATTCCAGGTGTTTGGAGAGGCGGTCGATGATTAGATTAGATATTCCAGGGGTTTGGAGAGGCGGTCGATGATTGGATTAGATATTCCAGGGGTTTGGAGAGACAGTCGATGATTGGATTAGAGATTCCAGGGGTTTGGAGAGGCGGTCGATGATTGGATTAGAGATTCAAGGGGTTTGGAGACACGGTCGATGATTGGATTAGATATTCCAGGGGTTTGGAGAGGCGGTCGATGATTGGATTAGAGATTCCAGGGGTTTGGAGAGGTGGTCGATGATTGGATTAGAGATTCCAGGGGTTTGGAGAGGCGGTCGATGATTGGATTAGAGATTCCAGGTGTTTGGAGAGGCGGTCGATGATCGGATTAGATATTCCAGGGGTTTGGAGAGGCGGTCGATGATTGGATTAGAGATTCAAGGGGTTTGGAGACACGGTCGATGATTGGATTAGATATTCCAGGGGTTTGGAGAGGCGGTCGATGATTGGATTAGATATTCCAGGTGTTTGGAGAGGCGGTCGATGATTGGATTAGAGATTCCAGGGGTTTGGAGAGGCGGTCGAGGATTGGATTAGATATTCCAGGTGTTTGGAGAGGCGGTCGATGATTAGATTAGATATTCCAGGGGTTTGGAGAGGCGGTCGATGATTGGATTAGAGATTCCAGGGGTTTGGAGACACAGTCGATGATTGGATTAGATATTCCAGGGGTTTGGAGAGGCGGTCGATGATTGGATTAGATATTCCAGGTGTTTGGAGAGGCGGTCGATGATTGGATTAGAGATTCCAGGGGTTTGGAGACACGGTCGATGATTGGATTAGATATTCCAGGGGTTTGGAGAGGCGGTCGATGATTGGATTAGGGATTCCAGGGGTTTGGAGAGGCGGTCGATGATTGGATTAGAGATTCCAGGGGTTTGGAGACACAGTCGATGATTGGATTAGATATTCCAGGGGTTTGGAGAGGCGGTCGATGATTGGATTAGATATTCCAGGTGTTTGGAGAGGCGGTCGATGATTGGATTAGAGATTCCAAGGGTTTGGAGACACGGTCGATGATTGGATTAGATATTCCAGGGGTTTGGAGAGGCGGTCGATGATTGGATTAGAGATTCCAGGGGTTTGGAGAGGCGGTCGATGATCGGATTAGATATTCCAGGGGTTTCGAGAGGTGGTCGATGATCGGATTAGAGATTCCAGGGGTTTCGAGAGGCGGTCGATGATCGGATTAGATATTCCAGGGGTTTCGAGAGGTGGTCGATGATCGGATTAGAGATTCCAGGGGTTTGGAGAGGCGGTGGATGATCGGATTAGATATTCCAGGGGTTTGGAGAGGCGGTCGATGATCGGATTAGAGATTCCAGGGGTTTGGAGAGGCGGTCGATGACTGGATTTGATATTCCAGGGGTTTGTAGAGGCGGTCGATGATCGGATTAGAGATTCCAGGGGTTTGGAGAGGCGGTCGATGACTGGATTTGATATTCCAGGGGTTTGGAGAGGCGGTCGATGATTGGATTAGATATTCCAGGGGTATGGAGAGGTGGTCGATGATTGGATTAGATATTCCAGGGGTTTGGAGAGGCGGTCGATGATTGGATTAGATATTCCAGGGGTATGGAGAGGTGGTCGATGATTGGATTAGATATTCCAGGGGTTTGGAGAGGCGGTTGATGATTGGATTAAATATTCCAGGGGTTTGGAGAGGTGGTCGATGATTGGATTAGAGATTCCAGGGGTTTGGAGAGGTAGTCGATGAGTGGATTAGATATTCCAGGGGTTTGGAGAGGTGGTCGATGATTGGATTAGAGATTCCAGGGGTTTGGAGAGGTGGTCGATGATTGGATTAGATATTCCAGGGGTTTCGAGAGGCGGTCGCTGATCGGATTAGATATTCCAGGGGTTTCGAGAGGTGGTCGATGATCGGATTAGAGATTCCAGGGGTTTGGAGAGGTGGTTGATGATCGGATTAGATATTCCAGGGGTTTGGAGAGGCGGTCGATGATTGGATTAGATATTCCAGGGGTTTCGAGAGGCGGTCGATGATTGGATTTGATATTCCAGGGGTTTGGAGAGGCGGTCGATGATTGGATTTGATATTCCAGGGGTTTGGAGAGGCGGTCGATGATTGGATTTGATATTCCAGGGGTTTGTAGAGGCGGTTGATGATCGGATTAGATATTCCAGGGGTTTGGAGAGGCGGTCGATGATTGGATTAGAGATTCCAGGGGTTTGGAGAGGCGGTCGATGATTGGATTAGATATTCCAGGGGTTTGGAGAGGCGGTCGATGATAGGATTAGATATTCCAGGGGTTTGGAGAGGCTGTCGATGATCGGATTAGAGATTCCAGGTGTTTCAAGAGGCGGCCGATGATCGGATTAGAGATTCCAGGGGTTTGGAGAGGCGGTTGATGATCGGATTAGATATTCCAGGGGTTTGGAGAGGCGGTCGATGATCGGATTAGATATTCCAGGGGTTTCGAGAGGTGGTCGATGATCGGATTAGAGTTTCCAGGGGTTTGGAGAGGCGGTTGATGATCGGATTAGATATTCCAGGGGTTTGGAGAGGCGGTCGATGATTGGATTAGAGATTCCAGGGGTTTCGAGAGGTAGTCGATGATTGGGTTAGATATTCCAGGAGTTTGGAGAGGCGGTTGATGATCGGATTAGATATTCCAGGGGTTTCGAGAGGCGGTCGATGATCGGATTAGAGATTCCAGGGGTTTGGAGAGGCGGTTGATGATCGGATTAGATATTCCAGGGGTTTGGAGAGGCGGTCGATGATCGGATTAGATATTCCAGGGGTTTCGAGAGGCGGTCGATGATCGGATTAGAGATTCCAGGGGTTTGGAGAGGCGGTTGATGATCGGATTAGATATTCCAGGGGTTTCGAGAGGTGGTCGATGATCGGATTAGAGTTTCCAGGGGTTTGGAGAGGCGGTTGATGATCGGATTAGAGATTCCAGGGGTTTGGAGAGGCGGTCGATGATCGGATTAGAGATTCCAGGGGTTTGGAGAGGCGGTTGATGATGGGATTAGAGATTCCAGGGGTTTGGAGAGGCGGTCGATGATTGGATTAGAGATTCCAGGGGTTTGGAGAGGCGGTCGATGATTGGATTAGAGATTCCAGGGGTTTGGAGAGGTGGTCGATGATGGGATTAGAGATTCCAGGGGTTTGGAGAGGCGGTCGATGATTGGATTAGAGATTCCAGGGGTTTGGAGTCATGGTCGATGATTGGATTAGATATTCCAGGGGTTTGGAGAGGCGGTCGATGATTGGATTAGATATCCCAGGTGTTTGGAGAGGCGGTCGATGATTGGATTAGAGATTCCAGGGGTTTGGAGAGGTGGTCGATGATTGGATTAGATATTCCAGGTGTTTGGAGAGGCGGTCGATGATTGGATTAGAGCTTCCAGGGGTTTGGAGACACGGTCGATGATTGGATTAGAGATTCCAGGGGTTTGGAGAGGCGGTCGATGATTGGATTAGAGATTCCAGGGGTTTGGAGACACGGTCGATGATTGGATTAGAGATTCCAGGGGTTTGGAGAGGCGGTTGATGATCGGATTAGATATTCCAGGGGTTTGGAGAGGCGGTCGATGATCGGATTAGAGTTTCCAGGGGTTTGGAGAGGCGGTTGATGATCGGATTAGATATTCCAGGGGTTTGGAGAGGCGGTCGATGATTGGATTAGAGATTCCAGGGGTTTCGAGAGGTAGTCGATGATTGGGTTAGATATTCCAGGAGTTAGGAGAGGCGGTTGATGATCGGATTAGATATTCCAGGGGTTTCGAGAGGCGGTCGATGATCGGATTAGAGATTCCAGGGGTTTGGAGAGGCGGTTGATGATCGGATTAGATATTCCAGGGGTTTGGAGAGGCGGTCGATGATCGGATTAGATATTCCAGGGGTTTCGAGAGGCGGTCGATGATCGGATTAGAGATTCCAGGGGTTTGGAGAGGCGGTTGATGATCGGATTAGATATTCCAGGGGTTTCGAGAGGTGGTCGATGATCGGATTAGAGTTTCCAGGGGTTTGGAGAGGCGGTTGATGATCGGATTAGAGATTCCAGGGGTTTGGAGAGGCGGTCGATGATCGGATTAGAGATTCCAGGGGTTTGGAGAGGCGGTTGATGATGGGATTAGAGATTCCAGGGGTTTGGAGAGGCGGTCGATGATTGGATTAGAGATTCCAGGGGTTTGGAGAGGCGGTCGATGATTGGATTAGAGATTCCAGGGGTTTGGAGAGGCGGTCGATGATTGGATTAGAGATTCCAGGGGTTTGGAGACACGGTCGATGATTGGATTAGATATTCCAGGGGTTTGGAGAGGCGGTCGATGATTGGATTAGATATCCCAGGTGTTTGGAGAGGCGGTCGATGATTGGATTAGAGATTCCAGGGGTTTGGAGAGGCGGTCGATGATTGGATTAGAGATTCCAGGGGTTTGGAGACACGGTCGATGATTGGTTTAGAGATTCCAGGGGTTTGGAGAGGCGGTCGATGATTGGATTAGAGATTCCAGGGGTTTGGAGACACGGTCGATGATTGGATTAGAGATTCCAGGGGTTTGGAGAGGCGGTCGATGATTGGATTAGATATTCCAGGTGTTTGGAGAGGCGGTCGATGATTGGATTAGAGATTCCAGGGGTTTGGAGAGGCGATGATTGGATTAGATATTCCAAGTGTTTGGAGAGGCGGTCGATGATTGGATTAGATATTCCAGGTGTTTGGAGAGGCGGTCGATGATTGGATTAGAGATTCCAGGGGTTTGGAGAGGCGGTCGATGATTGGATTAGAGATTCCAGGGGTTTGGAGAGGTGGTCGATGATTGGATTAGATATTCCAGGTGTTTGGAGAGGCGGTCGATGATTGGATTAGAGATTCCAGGGGTTTGGAGACACGGTCGATGATTGGATTAGAGATTCCAGGGGTTTGGAGAGGTGGTTGATGATCGGATTAGATATTCCAGGGGTTTCGAGAGGTGGTCGATGATCGGATTAGAGATTCCAGGGGTTTGGAGAGGCGGTCGATGATTGGATTAGATATTCCAGGGGTTTGTAGAGGCGGTTGATGATCGGATTAGAGATTCCAGGGGTTTGGAGAGGCGGTCGATGATTGGATTAGATATTCCAGGGGTTTGGAGAGGCGGTCGATGATGGGATTAGATATTCCAGGGGTTTGGAGAGGCTGTCGATGATCGGATTAGAGATTCCAGGTGTTTCGAGAGGCGGCCGATGATCGGATTAGAGATTCCAGGGGTTTGGAGAGGCGGTCGATGATTGGATTTGAGATTCCAGGGGTTTGGAGAGGCGGTGGATGATCGGATTAGATATTCCAGGGGTTTGGAGAGGCGGTCGATGATCGGATTAGAGATTCCAGGGGTTTGGAGAGGCGGACGATGACTGGATTTGATATTCCAGGGGTTTGGAGAGGCGGTCGATGATCGGATTAGAGATTCCAGGGGTTTGGAGAGGCGGTCGATGACTGGATTTGATATTCCAGGGGTTTGGAGAGGTGGTCGATGATTGGATTAGATATTCCAGGGGTTTGGAGAGGCGGTCGATGATTGGATTAGATATTCCAGGGGTTTGGAGAGGTGGTCGATGATTGGATTAGATATTCCAGGGGTTTGGAGAGGCGGTCGATGATTGGATTAGATATTCCAGGGGTTTGGAGAGGCGGTCGATGATTGGATTAGAGATTCCAGGGGTTTGGAGAGGCGGTCGATGATTGGATTAGATATTCCAGGGGTTTGGAGAGGCGGTCGATGATAGGATTAGATATTCCAGGGGTTTGGAGAGGCGGTCGATGATCGGATTAGATATTCCAGGGGTTTCGAGAGGCGGTCGATGATCGGATTAGATATTCCAGGGGTTTCGAGAGGCGGTCGATGATTGGATTAGAGATTCCAGGGGTTTCGAGAGGTAGTCGATGATTGGATTAGATATTCCAGGGGTTTGGAGAGGCGGTCGATGATTGGGTTAGATGTTCGAGGGGTTTGGAGAGGCGGTCGATGATCGGATTAGATATTCCAGGGGTTTCGAGAGGCGGTCGATGATCGGATTAGAGATTCCAGGGGTTTGGAGAGGCGGTGGATGATCGGATTAGAGATTCCAGGGGTTTCGAGAGGTAGTCGATGATTGGGTTAGATATTCCAGGAGTTTGGAGAGGCGGTCGATGATCGGATTAGATATTCCAGGGGTTTCGAGAGGCGGTCGATGATCGGATTAGAGATTCCAGGGGTTTGGAGAGGCGGTTGATGATCGGATTAGATATTCCAGGGGTTTGGAGAGGCGGTTGATGATTTGATTAGAGATTCCAGGGGTTTGGAGAGGCGGTTGATGATTGGATTAGAGATTCCAGGGGTTTGGAGAGGCGGTCGATGATTGGATTAGAGATTCCAGGGGTTTGGAGAGGCGTTTGATGATTGGATTAGATATTCCAGGGGTTTGGAGAGGTGGTCGATGATTGGATTAGAGATTCCAGGGGTTTGGAGACACGGTCGATGATTGGATTAGATATTCCAGGGGTTTGGAGAGGCGGTCGATGATTGGATTAGATATTCCAGGTGTTTGGAGAGGCGGTCGATGATTGGATTAGAGATTCCAGGGGTTTGGAGAGGCGGTTGATGATCGGATTAGATATTCCAGGGGTTTCGAGAGGTGGTCGATGATCGGATTAGAGATTCCAGGGGTTTGGAGAGGCGGTCGATGATTGGATTAGATATTCCAGGGGTTTGTAGAGGCGGTTGATGATCGGATTAGAGATTCCAGGGGTTTGGAGAGGCGGTCGATGATTGAATTAGATATTCCAGGGGTTTGGAGAGGCGGTCGATGATGGGATTAGATATTCCAGGGGTTTGGAGAGGCTGTCGATGATCGGATTAGAGATTCCAGGTGTATCGAGAGGCGGCCGATGATCGGATTAGAGATTCCAGGGGTTTGGAGAGGCGGTGGATGATCGGATTAGATATTCCAGGGGTTTGGAGAGGCGGTCGATGATCGGATTAGAGATTCCAGGGGTTTGGAGAGGCGGACGATGACTGGATTTGATATTCCAGGGGTTTGGAGAGGTGGTCGATGATTGGATTAGATATTCCAGGGGTTTGGAGAGGCGGTCGATGATTGGATTAGATATTCCAGGGGTTTGGAGAGGCGGTCGATGAACGGATTAGAGATTCCAGGGGTTTGGAGAGGCGGTCGATGACTGGATTTGATATTCCAGGGGTTTGGAGAGGTGGTCGATGATTGGATTAGATATTCCAGGGGTTTGGAGAGGCGGTCGATGATTGGATTAGATATTCCAGGGGTTTGGAGAGGCGGTCGATGATTGGATTAGATATTCCTGGGGTTTGGAGAGGCGGTCGATGATTGGATTAGAGATTCCAGGGGTTTGGAAGGCGGTCGATGATTGGATTAGAGATTCCAGGGGTTTGGAGAGGCGGTTGATGATTGGATTGGCTCCTGGAACAGAGGCCCAACCAGTCCCCATCCACCAACACCCTCCTCCGCCTGGCTGAACTTGTTCTCACATTGAACAACTTCTCCTTCAACTCCATGCATTTCCTTCAAGTAAAAGGTGTCGCTATGGGTACCCGCATGGGTCCTAGTTATGCCTGTCTTTTTGTGGGATATGTCGAGCATTCTTTGTTCCAGTCCTACTCAGGCCCCCTCCCCCAACTCTTTTTCCGGTACATTGATGACTGTATCGGTGCCGTTTCCTGCTCCCGCCCCGAACTAGAAAACTTTATCAACTTTGCTTCCAATTTCCACCCTTCTCTCATCTTTACATGGTCCATCTCTGACACTTCCCTCCCCTTCCTCGACTTCTATGTCTCCATCTCTGGGGATAGGTTGTCTACCAATATCCATTATAAGCCCACTGACTCCCACAGCTACCTCGACTACACTTCTTCACACCCTACCTCCTGTAAGGACTCCATTCCATTCTCCCAGTTTCTCCGTCTCCGACGCATCTGCTCTGATGATGCTACCTTCCATGACGGTGCTTCTGATATGACCTCCTTTTTCCTCAACCGAGGATTTCCCCCCACTGTGGTTGACAGGGCCCTCAACCGTGTCCGACCCATTCCCCGCACCTCTACCCTCACCCCTTCCCCTCCCTCCCAGAACCGTGACAGGGTTCCCCTTGTCCTCACTTTTCATCCCACCAGCCTCCATATCCAAAGGATCATCCTCCGCCATTTTCGCCACCTCCAGCGTGATGCCACTACCAGTCGCATCTTCCCCTCCCTTCCCCTGTCAGCATTCCGAAGGGATCGTTCCCTCCGCGACACCCTGGTCCACTCCTCCATTACCCCCACCACCTCGTCCCCGTCCCAGGGCACCTTCCCTTGCAATCGCAGGAGGTGTAATACCTGCCCATTTACCTCCTCTCTCCTCACTATCCCAGGCCCCAAACACTCCTTTCAGGTGAAGCAGCGATTTACGTACTTCTTTCAATGTAGTATACTGTATTCGCTGCTCACAGTGTGGTCTCCTCTACATTGGGGAGACCAAGCGCAGACTGGGTGACCGCTTTGCGGAACATCTCCGCTCAGTCCGCAAGCAGGACCCTGAGCTTCCGGTTGCTTGCCATTTCAACACTCCCCCCTGCTCTCATGCTCACATCTCTGTCCTGGGATTGCTGCAGTGTTCCAGTGAACATCAACGCAAGCTTGAGGAACAGCATCTCATCTACCGATTAGGCACACTACAGCCTGCCGGACTGAACATTGAGTTCAATAATTTCAGAGCATGATAGCCCCCCACTTTACTTTCATTTTTAGTCATTTTTAGTTATTTTTTCTTCCTTTTTTTTTTTTTGAATTCCTTTTTACATTTTTTACAATCTTTTTTTGCATTTATTTCATTTCATCTTAGTTTGTTCAGTTTGCTTACCCACTGTTTTTTTCAGGTTGTTTTTCTTCAGGTTTGCACTTGCTGATGTTCATTATTCAGTATATTCACACCTAATCTGTACTAATGCTTTGTCTTTCAACACACCATTAACATATTGTTTGCCTTTGCTCCGTGACCTTTTGGTCAGCCATGTGGCCTGGTCCAATCTGCACCTTCTCCTTTGTTATCTCTTGCCCAACCCCCACCTCACTAGTTTATAATCTGTGACTTTTCTAATATTTGTCAGTTCCGAAGAAGGGTCACTGACCCGAAACGTTAACTCTGCTTCTCTTTCCACAGATGCTGCCAGACCTGCTGAGTGAATCCAGCATTTCTTGTTTTTGTTTCAGATTTCCAGCATCCGCAGTATTTTGCTTTTATTTTAGATATTCCAGGGGTTTGGAGAGGCGGTCGATGATTGGATTAGATATTCCAGGGGTTTGGAGAGGTGGTCGATGATCGGATTAGATATTCCAGGGGTTTCGAGAGGCGGTCGATGATTGGATTAGAGATTCCAGGGGTTTCGAGAGGTAGTCGATGATTGGGTTAGATGTTCCAGGGGTTTGGAGAGGCGGTCGATGATCGGATTAGATATTCCAGGGGTTTCGAGAGGCGGTCGATGATCGGATTAGAGATTCCAGGGGTTTGGAGAGGCGGTGGATGATCGGATTAGAGATTCCAGGGGTTTCGAGAGGTAGTCGATGATTGGGTTAGATATTCCAGGAGTTTGGAGAGGCGGTCGATGATCGGATTAGATATTCCAGGGGTTTGGAGAGGCTGTCGATGATCGGATTAGAGATTCCAGGTGTTTCGAGAGGCGGCCGATGATCGGATTAGAGATTCCAGGGGTTTGGAGAGGCGGTCGATGACTGGATTTGATATTCCAGGGGTTTGGAGAGGTGGTCAATGATTGGATTAGATATTCCAGGGGTTTGGAGAGGCGGTCGATGATTGGATTAGATATTCCAGGGGTTTGGAGAGGTGGTCGATGATTGGATTAGATATTCCAGGGGTTTGGAGAGGCGGTCGATGATTGGATTAGATATTCCAGGGGTTTGGAGAGGCGGTCGATGATTGGATTAGAGATTCCAGGGGTTTGGAGAGGCGGTCGATGATTGGATTAGAGATTCCAGGGGTTTGGAGAGGCGGTCGATGATTGGATTAGATATTCCAGGGGTTTGGAGAGGCGGTCGATGATTGGATTAGATATTCCAGGGGTTTGGAGAGGCGGTCGATGATCGGATTAGATATTCCAGGGGTTTCGAGAGGCGGTCGATGATCGGATTAGAGATTCCAGGGGTTTCGAGAGGCGGTCGATGATTGGATTAGAGATTCCAGGGGTTTCGAGAGGTAGTCGATGATTGGGTTAGATGTTCCAGGGGTTTGGAGAGGCGGTCGATGATCGGATTAGATATTCCAGGGGTTTCGAGAGGCGGTCGATGATCGGATTAGAGATTCCAGGGGTTTGGAGAGGCGGTGGATGATCGGATTAGAGATTCCAGGGGTTTCGAGAGGTAGTCGATGATTGGGTTAGATATTCCAGGAGTTTGGAGAGGCGGTCGATGATCGGATTAGATATTCCAGGGGTTTCGAGAGGCGGTCGATGATCGGATTAGAGATTCCAGGGGTTTGGAGAGGCGGTTGATGATCGGATTAGATATTCCAGGGGTTTGGAGAGGCGGTTGATGATTTGATTAGAGATTCCAGGGGTTTGGAGAGGCGGTTGATGATTGGATTAGAGATTCCAGGGGTTTGGAGAGGCGGTCGATGATTGGATTAGAGATTCCAGGGGTTTGGAGAGGCGGTTGATGATTGGATTAGAGATTCCAGGGGTTTGGAGAGGCGGTCGATGATTGGATTAGAGATTCCAGGGGTTTGGAGAGGCGGTCGATGATTGGATTAGAGATTCCAGGGGTTTGGAGAGGTGGTCGATGATTGGATTAGAGATTCCAGGGGTTTGGAGAGGCGGTCGATGATTGGATTAGAGATTCCAGGTGTTTGGAGAGGCGGTCGATGATCGGATTATATATTCCAGGGGTTTGGAGAGGCGGTCGATGATTGGATTAGAGATTCCAGGGGTTTGGAGACACGGTCGATGATTGGATTAGATATTCCAGGGGTTTGGAGAGGCGGTCGATGATTGGATTAGATATTCCAGGTGTTTGGAGAGGCGGTCGATGATTGGATTAGAGATTCCAGGGGTTTGGAGAGGCGGTCGATGATTGGATTAGATATTCCAGGTGTTTGGAGAGGTGGTCGATGATTGGATTAGATATTCCAGGGGTTTGGAGAGGCGGTCGATGATTGGATTAGAGATTCCAGGGGTTTGGAGAGGCGGTCGATGATTGGATTAGATATTCCAGGTGTTTGGAGAGGCGGTCGATGATTGGATTAGAGATTCCAGGGGTTTGGAGACACGGTCGATGATTGGATTAGATATTCCAGGGGTTTGGAGAGGCGGTCGATGATTGGATTAGAGATTCCAGGGGTTTGGAGAGGTGGTCGATGATTGGATTAGATATTCCAGGGGTTTCGCGAGGCGGTCGCTGATCGGATTAGATATTCCAGGGGTTTCGAGAGGTGGTCGATGATCGGATTAGAGATTCCAGGGGTTTGGAGAAGTGGTTGATGATCGGATTAGATATTCCAGGGGTTTGGAGAGGCGGTCGATGATTGGATTAGATATTCCAGGGGTTTCGAGAGGCGGTCGATGATTGGATTTGATATTCCAGGGGTTTGGAGAGGCGGTCGATGATTGGATTTGATATTCCAGGGGTTTGGAGAGGCGGTCGACGATTGGATTTGATATTCCAGGGGTTTGTAGAGGCGGTTGATGATCGGATTAGATATTCCAGGGGTTTGGAGAGGCGGTCGATGATTGGATTAGAGATTCCAGGGGTTTGGAGAGGCGGTCGATGATTGGATTAGATATTCCAGGGGTTTGGAGAGGCGGTCGATGATTGGATTAGAGATTCCAGGGGTTTGGAGAGGCGGTCGATGATTGGATTAGATATTCCAGGGGTTTGGAGAGGCGGTCGATGATCGGATTAGATATTCCAGGGGTTTGGAGAGGCGGTCGATGATTGGATTAGAGATTCCAGGGGTTTGGAGAGGCTGTCGATGATCGGATTAGAGATTCCAGGTGTTTCAAGAGGCGGCCGATGATCGGATTAGAGATTCCAGGGGTTTGGAGAGGCGGTCGATGATCGGATTAGAGATTCCAGGGGTTTGGAGAGGCGGTGGATGATCGGATTAGATATTCCAGGGGTTTGGAGAGGCGGTTGATGATCGGATTAGATATTCCAGGGGTTTGGAGAGGTGGTTGATGATCGGATTAGATATTCCAGGGGTTTCGACAGGTGGTCGATGATCGGATTAGAGATTCCAGGGGTTTGGAGAGGCGGTCGATGATTGGATTAGATATTCCAGGGGTTTGTAGAGGCGGTTGATGATCGGATTAGAGATTCCAGGGGTTTGGAGAGGCGGTCGATGATTGGATTAGATATTCCAGGGGTTTGGAGAGGCGGTCGATGATGGGATTAGATATTCCAGGGGTTTGGAGAGGCTGTCGATGATCGGATTAGAGATTCCACTTGTTTCGAGAGGCGGCCGATGATCGGATTAGAGATTCCAGGGGTTTGGAGAGGCGGTTGATGATCGGATTAGATATTCCAGGGGTTTGGAGAGGCGGTCGATGATTGGATTAGAGATTCCAGGGGTTTGGAGAGGCGGTGGATGATCGGATTAGATATTCCAGGGGTTTGGAGAGGCGGTCGATGATCGGATTAGAGATTCCAGGGGTTTGGAGAGGCGGACGACGACTGGATTTGATATTCCAGGGGTTTGGAGAGGCGGTCGATGATCGGATTAGAGATTCCAGGGGTTTGGAGATGCGGTCGATGACTGGATTTGATATTCCAGGGGTTTGGAGAGGTGGTCGATGATTGGATTAGATATTCCAGGGGTTTGGAGAGGCGGTCGATGATTGGATTAGATATTCCAGGGGTTTGGAGAGGTGGTCGATGATTGGATTAGATATTCCAGGGGTTTGGAGAGGCGGTCGATGATTGGATTAGATATTCCAGGGGTTTGGAGAGGCAGTCGATGATTGGATTAGAGATTCCAGGGGTTTGGAGAGGCGGTCGATGATTGGATTAGAGATTCCAGGGGTTTGGAGAGGCGGTTGATGATTGGATTAGATATTCCAGGGGTTTGGAGAGGCGGTCGATGATTGGATTAGATATTCCAGGGGTTTGGAGAGGCGGTCGATGATCGGATTAGATATTCCAGGGGTTTCGAGAGGCGGTCGATGATCGGATTAGAGATTCCAGGGGTTTCGAGAGGCGGTCGATGATTGGATTAGAGATTCCAGGGGTTTCGAGAGGTAGTCGATGATTGGGTTAGATGTTCCAGGGGTTTGGAGAGGCGGTCGATGATCGGATTAGATATTCCAGGGGTTTCGAGAGGCGGTCGATGATCGGATTAGAGATTCCAGGGGTTTGGAGAGGCGGTGGATGATCGGATTAGAGATTCCAGGGGTTTCGAGAGGTAGTCGATGATTGGGTTAGATATTCCAGGAGTTTGGAGAGGCGGTCGATGATCGGATTAGATATTCCAGGGGTTTCGAGAGGCGGTCGATGATCGGATTAGAGATTCCAGGGGTTTGGAAAGGCGGTTGATGATCGGATTAGATATTCCAGGGGTTTGGAGAGGCAGTTGATGATTTGATTAGAGATTCCAGGGGTTTGGAGAGGCGGTTGATGATTGGATTAGAGATTCCAGGGGTTTGGAGAGGCGGTCGATGATTGGATTAGAGATTCCAGGGGTTTGGAGAGGCGGTCGATGATTGGATTAGAGATTCCAGGGGTTTGGAGAGGTGGTTGATGATTGGATTAGAGATTCCAGGGGTTTGGAGAGGCGGTCAATGATTGGATTAGAGATTCCAGGTGTTTGGAGAGGCGGTCGATGATCGGATTATATATTCCAGGGGTTTGGAGAGGCGGTCGATGATTGGATTAGAGATTCCAGGGGTTTGGAGACACGGTCGATGATTGGATTAGATATTCCAGGGGTTTGGAGAGGCGGTCGATGATTGGATTAGATATTCCAGGTGTTTGGAGAGGCGGTCGATGATTGGATTAGAGATTCCAGGGGTTTGGAGAGGCGGTCGATGATTGGATTAGATATTCCAGGTGTTTGGAGAGGTGGTCGATGATTGGATTAGATATTCCAGGGGTTTGGAGAGGCGGTCGATGATTGGATTAGAGATTCCAGGGGTTTGGAGACACAGTCGATGATTGGATTAGATATTCCAGGAGTTTGGAGAGGCGGTCGATGATTGGATTAGATATTCCAGGTGTTTGGAGAGGCGGTCGATGATTGGATTAGAGATTCCAGGGGTTTGGAGACACGGTCGATGATTGGATTAGAGATTCCAGGGGTTTGGAGAGGCGGTCGATGATTGGATTAGAGATTCCAGGGGTTTGGAGAGGTGGTCGATGATTGGATTAGATATTCCAGGGGTTTCGAGAGGCGGTCGCTGATCGGATTAGATATTCCAGGGGTTTCGAGAGGCGGTCGATGATCGGATTAGAGATTCCAGGGGTTTGGAGGGGTGGTTGATGATCGGATTAGATATTCCAGGGGTTTGGAGAGGCGGTCGATGATTGGATTAGATATTCCAGGGGTTTCGAGAGGCGGTCGATGATTGGATTTGATATTCCAGGGGTTTGGAGAGGCGGTCGATGATTGGATTTGATATTCCAGGGGTTTGGAGAGGCGGTCGATGATCGGATTTGATATTCCAGGGGTTTGTAGAGGCGGTTGATGATCGGATTAGATATTCCAGGGGTTTGGAGAGGCGGTCGATGATAGGATTAGATATTCCAGGGGTTTGGAGAGGCTGTCGATGATCGGATTAGAGATTCCAGGTGTTTCAAGAGGCGGCCGATGATCGGATTAGAGATTCCAGGGGTTTGGAGAGGCGGTTGATGATCGGATTAGATATTCCAGGGGTTTGGAGAGGCGGTCGATGATCGGATTAGAGAGTCCAGGGGTTTGGAGAGGCGGTGGATGATCGGATTAGATATTCCAGGGGTTTGGAGAGGCGGTCGATGATCGGATTAGAGATTCCAGGGGTTTGGAGAGGCGGTCGATGATCGGATTAGAGATTCCAGGGGTTTGGAGAGGCGGTCGATGACTGGATTTGATATTCCAGGGGTTGGAGAGGTGGTCGATGATTGGATTAGAGATTCCAGGGGTTTGGAGAGGCGGTCGATGATTGGATTAGATATTCCAGGGGTTTGGAGAGGTGGTCGATGATTGGATTAGATATTCCAGGGGTTTGGAGAGGTGGTCGATGATTGGATTAGATATTCCAGGGGTTTGGAGAGGTGGTCGATGATTGGATTAGATATTCCAGGGGTTTGGAGAGGCGGTCGATGATTGGATTAGAGATTCCAGGGGTTTGGAGAGGCGGTCGATGATCAGATTAGATATTCCGGGGGTTTGGAGAGGCGGTCGATGATTGGATTAGAGATTCCAGGGGTTTGGAGAGGCGGTCGATGATTGGATTAGATATTCCAGGGATTTGGAGAGGCGGTCAATGATTGGATTAGATATTCCAGGGGTTTGGAGAGGCGGTCGATGATCGGATTAGATATTCCAGGGGTTTGGAGAGGTGGTCGATGATTGGATTAGGGATTCCAGGGGTTTGGAGAGGAGGTCGATGATTGGATTAGAGATTCCAGGGGTTTGGAGAGGTGGTCAATGATTGGATTAGATATTCCAGGGGTTTGGAGAGGAGGTCGATGATTGGATTAGGGATTCCAGGGGTTTGGAGAGGAGGTCGATGATTGGATTAGAGATTCCAGGGGTTTGGAGAGGAGGTCGATGATTGGATTAGAGATTCCAGGGGTTTGGGGAGGTGGTCGATGATTGGATTAGATATTCCAGGGGTTTGGAGAGGCGGTCGATGATTGGATTAGATATTCCAGGGGTTTGGAGAGGCGGTCGATGATTGGATTAGATATTCCAGGGGTTTGGAGAGGCGGTCGATGATTGGATTAGATATTCCAGGGGTTTGGAGAGGTGGTCGATGATTGGATTAGATATTCCAGGGGTTTGGAGAGGCGGTCGATGATTGGATTAGATATTCCAGGGGTTTGGAGAGGCGGTCGATGATTGGATTAGATATTCCAGGGGTTTGGAGAGGTGGTCGATGATCGGATTAAATATTCCAGGGGTTTGGAGAGGCGGTCGATGATTGGATTAGATATTCCAGGGGTTTGGAGTGGTGGTCGATGATTGGATTAAATATTCCAGGGGTTGGAGAGGCGGTCGATGATTGGATTAGATATTCCAGGGGTTTGGAGTGGTGGTCGATGATTGGATTAAATATTCCAGGGGTTGGAGAGGTGGTCGATGATTGGATTAGATATTCCAGGGGTTTGGAGAGGCGGTCGATGATTGGATTAGATATTCCAGGGGTTTGGAGTGGTGGTCGATGATTGGATTAAATATTCCAGGGGTTGGAGAGGCGGTCGATGATTGGATTAAATATTCCAGGGGTTTGGAGAGGCGGTCGATGATCGGATTAGATATTCCAGGGGTTTGGAGAGGTGGTCGATGATCGGATTTGAGATTCCACTGGTTTGGAGAGGTGGTCGATGATTGGATTAAATATTCCAGGGGTTTGGAGAGGCGGTCGATGATTGGATTAGATATTCCAGGGGTTTGGAGAGGCGGTCGATGATCGGATTAGAGATTCCAGGCATTTGGAGAGGCGGTCGATGATTGGATTAGATATTCCAGGGGTTTGGAGAGGCGGTCAATGATTGGATTAGATATTCCAGGGGTTTGGAGAGGCGGTCGATGATCGGATTAGAGATTCCAGGCATTTGGAGAGGCGGTCGATGATTGGATTAGATATTCCAGGGGTTTGGAGAGGCGGTCAATGATTGGATTAGATATTCCAGGGGTTTGGAGAGGCGGTCGATGATCGGATTAGAGATTCCAGGCATTTGGAGAGGCGGTCGATGATTGGATTAGATATTCCAGGGGTTTGGAGAGGCGGTCGATGATCGGATTAGAGATTCCAGGCATTTGGAGAGGCGGTCGATGATTGGATTAGATATTCCAGGGGTTTGGAGAGGCGGTCGATGATTGGATTAGAGATTCCAGGGGTTTGGAGAGGCGGTCGATGATCGGATTAGAGATTCCAGGGGTTTGGAGAGGCGGTCGATGATTGGATTAGAGATTCCAGGGGTTTGGAGAGGCGGTCGATGATCGGATTAGAGATTCCAGGGGTTTGGAGAGGCGGTCGATGATCGGATTAGATATTCCAGGGGTTTGGAGAGGCGGTCGATGATTGGATTAGAGATTCCAGGGGTTTGGAGAGGCGGTTGATTATTGGATTAGAGATTCCAGGGGTTTGGAGAGGCGGTCGATGATTGTAGCTGATTCAATGTGTTGTGTGTAGTTTGTATAATTTTTCTCTGTCTCAGTCGCTCCCTGAGAATATGTTTCATTCTGGGATATTCATTCACTTCCTGGGGTCCATCAGATTTGTGAGTTTCCCAATGACTTCACTTCCATTCTTGTTAAACACTTCCTGATTCTCAGTGATCCTGCGTTGTATTTCAGCTCTTGCTTTAAGACATTTCTTCTGGATCTGTTTAAACTTGCGTTCAGTCCCCTGCTCACTCAGCAGTCGGCCCATGTCTCTCAGTGGATCTTTAAGGTAATTGTCATAAATCTCCACATAGGTTTTTATCATATCACCAATCAGGCTCATGATTCTGACTGCCTGGGATACTTGGAACTGACCATTGGACAACATACCTGGAATTCCCTGTGTGGCTCCATCATTCCCAGCACCAAGCCTCTCAAATATCTTCTGGCAATCTTCAGTTATCCTGGGTATCATTAGAATGAAGTTAAGCATCTGTGACCAGTTGGACTTGATGCTCCCAAGTGCCCCCAGTCCTTTCACCATCAGCTCCATACTTGTACTGATGTCCTTCTCCTGTGCCTGATTGTCCGTCATCTCTCTCAATAACTTCTCACTCTCATCACCCAAACATTTCATCTTTTGCAGACATTCATTGTAGTTATTTTGCGACTCCTGCAACTTGTCTTGGACTTCCTTGATCTTCAGTTCTGCTTGTTCTCTCACCGTCTTGAGGAGGTTGCTGACTTCAGCGTTAGATTCAGAGGATTCTTTGCTGCTGAGTTCAGACACCAGGCGGACGAGAAACATTAACCCTTTCCCCAGCTCCACTGCGAGATTCACTGGATTGGTCACATTGCTGAAAAGATCAACAATCTTTGGGAGCAGATTCTTCAACTGCTTAAGTCCCTCCACACAGAACTGGTCAATGAGGGCACTCGAACTCACATCAGCACATTCATTGTTCAGTGCCTCACGTTTCTGGGAAACCTCAATCCATTCATTCTCTAAATCCCTCTTCTCTTCCTCTATTGACTCATTCCTTTGTTGAGTTTCCTCCAGGATTTTCCTTACTTCTCCCAGTTTATCCTGACTGGCAATCTGGGAAGCTTCACAGTTCTCCAGCAGCTCACTGAATAGTTCACTGAGAGAGGAGAGCTCCTTTACCACAGTTTCAGCCTTATTCGTGCAGTCAGCTGCACATTTCTGAATGTTCTCCTGCAGCTTGGGAAAGTCTTTGTTCTGAACTGACCCTTCACCCACATTCTTCACTTGTTTAGTAAGGAGCTCACAATACATCTGGATTTGGTCCAGATTATTGCGGGTCTCTTGAAACGAGTTTACAGTTCCAGTGCAAACCTCCATCAGGCAACTCCAGAATGACTCTGGATTTCTAAACTGGGATTTCTTGCTTGCATTGCTCTGGTTTAGTTTGATGTCTTTCACCCTGGCAGTCTGATGCACCAGTTCACCTAAAATAGCGACAGATGTAGTTGTCGGCAGCAGAAACATCTCCCAGTTAACCTGGGACAGAACCATCACATCAAAGCATTTCGAAACATGCTGCTGGCTGGTGAGCTGGGGCTCGAGCTGTGTAGCCTGGAACCGCTTCACCGACATGCTGCTATTTCCTGTAACGAGAATGAACACAGCTGGAAGAACTCAAACATCCTTTGCTTCAGGGAGAACAATCCCAGCTTTTCCAATCTAACCTTGTAACTAAAATCCCCCATCCCTGGAACCATTTGGTAAATCTCCTCTGCAACCTCTCAAGGACCCTCTCTGCTTCTGAAAGTTTGGTGACTAGAACTGGATTCAATACTTTAGCTGTGACATTACCAGTTTTATAAAGGCTGAGCATAACTTCCCTGATTTTGTACTCAATACCTCTTCTCATGAAACAGAAGATCCCATAGGCATTGCTAACTACTCCTTCAATATGTCCTGCCACCTTCAAAGATGGAGGTAGTGAAAAGGAATATAGCTGAGGTAGGGACAGTTATAGTTAGGAGGAGAGATACTGACTTGAATTTTACATCCCCCCAAGGGAGTGGGCTGGAGGTGGGGTGGGGGGGGGGTGAGGGGTGTAAGATTGAGTGGGGGGGGGGCGGGAGAGGGTATAAGATTGTGTAGGAGGTGAGGAGGAGGTGTAAGATTGGGGGGTGGGGGAGGGGGTGTTAGATTGGGAGAGGTGATTGTGTAGGAGAGGGAAGGGGGTATAAGATTGTGTTGGTGGGGGGAGATTGAGGAGGGAGGGTGGGCCAGGTGCCGTTCCTGTCGCCTTCCTGCCCAGGCTGCAATTTTATGATCGGGGAGGAGGGGCCAAACGGCCCACCCACCCCAGGCCAATTGAGGGCCTTAATTAATTTCTACTTGAGTGCCTCCTCCTATATTACCAGTGGTTGATGGGCACTTCATCAGCTGTGGAGGCCTCCCAGTAATACCAGGCAGCCCCCTTGCTGGCCCGAGGTGGGGGGGCCCTCCTGATCGGGCACCCTGTTGCCCATGGAGGGCGCCCCAGCAACGCCTGCTGACCCCACTGATACACGTCGCCCTGCCCTCCTGATCAACCCCCACCGCCTAGCTGATTATCCCCAGCGAGGCCCGAAACCGCACTTACCGGCGTCCACAATCGTCCTGAAGCTGGGTGCAGTCCCAGCAGAAGTCACTGCTCCTGGTGGCACTGCTGGGACTGAGAAGCTGCCAGACTGTTGATTGGCCAGCAGCTCCTGGTGGCAGGACTTCCTGCCTCAGAGGAAGGGAGTCCTGCCCGAGGCCAATTAAGGGCCTGGGCCACGTAAAAATCTCTGAGTGGCTTAGAGGCCTGGCGGATGCAGGCTCACCCTTGACTTGGAAGCCAGTTGGCGAGGCTTCCGCCTCAACGTAAAATTTCGGCCACTGTTCTTTGCAGTCGAGAGTGGGCATCCTGAAAGTTGTGTTGTCTGCCCAATGCCAGTGTTAGGGACCTTTCCTTGGGGCTGGAGAGGAACTTGGAGTGTGAGGGGGAAGGATCCAGTTGTTGTGGTCCATGTAGGTATCAATGGCATAGGTAAAATTAAGAGTTCTGTTGAGGGAGGATGAACAACTTGGAGCGACATTAAAAAGCAGAAGCACAAAGGCAATAAACTCTGGATTACTACCCGAGCTGCAAGAAAATTGACACAAGGTGAATAAGATCAGAAAGTTGAATGTGTGGCTCAAAGATTGGTGTGGGAGAAATGGATTTTGATTCATGGGGCACTGACACCAGTACTGGGGAAAGAGTGAGCTGGACTGGTGGGACAGTTTTGTCCTGAACCATGCTGGAACCAGTGTCCTGGCAAATCGTATAACTTGGGCTTTAAACTAAATAGTGGGGGGTGGGGGGGAAGAATTGAAGTAAGCGGGAATTTAGAAAGTTAACGAGAATGGACAAGGCAATAGTGCAGGGTACTGATATGGGTAATGGATGACCAGCATGTTACAGAGCGTACAAACATCAGAGTGCACCAGCAAATAAGGCCAGAGTTGGGAAAAATGGTAAAAAGACAGAATTAAAGGCTATTTATCTGAATGCACGCAACATTCTAACAAGATGGATGAATTAATGGCACAAATAGAAATAAATGGGTATGATCTGATAGCCATTCCAGAGACGTGGTTGCAAGGTGACCAAGGCTTGGAACTAAATATTCAAGGATATTTGAAATTTCAGAAGAAATTTTGGAAGAAAGGAAAAGGAGGTGGGATAGCTCTGTTAATAAAGGATGAGATCAGTACAGAAATAATCTTGGCTCGGAAGATCAAGATGTAGAATTAGTTTTTGTGGAGACAAGAAATAGCAAAGGAAAGAAATCACTGGTGAGAGTAGTTTATAGAGCCCCTAACAGTAGCTACACTGTAGAACAGAGTATAAATCAAGAAATAATGGTAGCTTGTAAGAAAGCTACTGCAATAATTGTGGGCGATTTTAATCTTCATATACATTGGACCAGTCAAATTAGCAAAGGTAGCCTGGAGGATGAGTTGATAGATTGTATTAAGGACAGTTTCTTAGAACAATGCATTGTGAAACCAACCTGTGAGCAGGCTATTTTAGACCTGGTAATGTTTAATGACTAGGGCCCTACCAAATTCATGGTCACATTTTACAAATTTCATGGTCACAGCATTTTAAGAATCGTGAATTTCACAATTTCACATACTGAAATCATAAATTTTAGGGTATCGCAAAAAAACATGAAAATGATCTATTTAAAACAAAAAAAAGACAAGGGAGGTTTCTGGTTTCGAATGGCATTTATTGGATTCTCAAACTATTTTAAAAAGCTGACTATAAACAGGTCACATTCTTCACTCACTGGGTGAATGTGTGCACGGAATAACCTGCAACTCTCTCGTTCTTCATTCCCTGTCTCTGTACTGTGAAGACCTGTCCACGTTTAGACACAGCTCTCTCCACAGCTGCAGAGTTTGTTGGAATTGTCAGACAGTGCCGTAGTAGCCTTACCATATGGGGATTCTGCATTCCACGGAGTTCCAAAACTGCAGCACAGGCAAAGTACACTCTGCTTCTTTTGCAATGCTTTCATAAGCAGGAATCTCCAGCCTACAGTTCTTGCGAAAGCCAGGAATCTCATCAAATGGTTTAAATCCACCATCAACAGGTGCATTTGTGCAGGGTCAAAGTGGCACAGTGGTTAGCACCGCAGCCTCACAGCTCCAGTGACCCGGGTTCAGTTCTGGGTACTGCCTGTGCAGAGTTTGCAAGTTCTCCCTGTGACCGCGTGGGTTTCTGCTGGGTGCTCCGGTTCCTTCCCACAGCCAAAGACTTACAGGTTGATAGGTAAATTGGCCATTGTAAATTGTTCCTAGTGTAGGTAGGTGGTAGGAGAATGGTGGGGATGTGGTAGGGAATATGGGATTAATGGAGGATTAGTATAAATGGGTGGTTGTTGGTTGGCACAGATTCGGTGGGCCGAAAGGCCTGTTTTAGTGCTGTATCTCTCTATGACTCTATACACACAGATTCAGCCCAGAACAGTAGATCCATTGCTTTGTGGAATGTGACGTGCTGAGATTCAAACCAAGTGATTAAATCCATCAGTCGTGTAGCATTCTTGGCAACAAACTGAACCTTCTCATTAAGCTGAGCATTGTTTAGAAAGGTCACAATGTCGTTAAAACCTATGTTTAAGGTGTCAGTGTGAGCTCTTCTGAGATGAAGTCTGAGAAGTATTTCAGGTGAGCCGCATGATACTATACTACCTGAAGCCAAGAATTCCAATGTGTTATTTCTGGCTCTGGAGGAAGGGCGATGTTTTGTTCCCCAATTTCAGCTGCATTTGCAATGTGTTACCTGAATCAAAACTTGCAGCTAGGGCAGTGTTTGAAGATCTCTTTAATGTAGCAGACCAGACTCTACCAAAACTCGCTTTTCCACAGCTCACTAACAGGAGAAATTATGGGTTGAATTTTATGGGTCCCCCTAAGATGGGTCAGAAGCAGGGGGGACCCATAGAATTGCCACAGGACTTGGGGTGGGGGAATGCCGGAGGGGCCACACCCCCCCATTACATCAGATGAACTGATAACGAAATAGAAATAAATAAGTATGATCTGATAGTCATTACAGAGACATGGCTGCAGGATGACATAGATTGGGAACTGAATAATGATGGGTACATGATATTTAGGAAGGACAGGAAACTAGGAAAAGGTGGCTCTGTTAATTAATAATGGTATTAGCGCAATGGAGAGGGATGACCTAAGTTCAGGACACCAGGGTGTAAAAGCAGTTTGGGTTGAGATGAGAAATGATAAAGGCAAGAAGTAATTTGTGGGAGTGGTGTACAGGCCCCTTAACAGTAACCACACGGTAGGACGTGGTATAAAAGGAAGAAATAATGGGTGCTTGTCAGAAAGGTATGGCGATAATCAAGGGGGATTTTAATCTACATATAGACTGGAAAAACCAGATGGGCAAAGCTAGCCGAGATGAGGAGTTCATAGAGTGTTTCTGGAATTGTTTCTTAGAACAGCACATTCTGGAGCCAACCAGAGAGCAGGCTATACTCGACCTGGTGTTGTGCAATGAGATAGGATTAATTAATTAATGACCTCACGGTGAAGGCACCCCTAGGCAGCAGTGATCATAATATGATTGAATTTTACATTCAGCTTGAGGGAAAAAAAAGTGGGTCTAAGACAAGTATTTTAAACTTAGATAAGGGTAATTATGAGGGCATGAAAGCAGAGCTAGCAAAAGTGAACTGGAAAAGTAGGTTAAGGGACTCAATAGAAATACAGTGGCATTCATTTAAGAGGATATTTCAGAATACACATAACAGATAACATTCCAACAAGAAAGAAAAATTCCAAGGAGAGGACCCAGCATCCGTGATTAACTAAAAAGTTAAAGATAGTATCAAACTTAAAGAAAAAAGCATATGATTGTGCAAAAATGGGAGGCAGGTCAGATGACTGGACAGAATCAAAAGAACAGCAAAGAATGACTAAAAGGTTCATAAAGAGGGAAAAATTAGAGTACGAGAGAACGCTGTCTAGAAATATAAAAACAGATAGTCAGAGTTTCTATAGATATTTAAAAAAGAAAAAAAAGAGTTAACAAAGAGAGCATTGGTCCTACAGATAGTGAGTTAATAAGGGAAAATAAGGAGATGGCTGATGAATTGAAAAAGTATATTGCATCGGTCTTCACCATAAAGGATACAAGTAACATCCTAGAAATAGCGGTAAATCAGGAAATGGAAGGGAGGGAGGAACGCAAGAAAAGTACAATCACCAGAATATAGATAGACTGGAGAGTTGGGCAGAGAAATGGCAGATGGAGTTCAATCAGGGCAAATGCGAGGTGATGTATTTTGGAAGATCCAATTCAAGAATGAACTATACAGTAAATGGAAAAGTCCTGGGGAAAATTGATGTACAGAGAGATTTGGGTGTTCAGGTCCATTGTTCCCTGAAGGTGGCAACGCAGGTCAATAGAGTGGTCAAGAAGGCATACGGCATGCTTTCCTTCATCGGACGGGGTATTGAGTACAAGAGTTGGCAGGTCATGTTACAGTTGTATAGGACTTTGGTTCGGCCACATTTGGAATACTGCGTGCAGTTCTGGTCGCCACATTACCAAAAGGATGTGGATGCTTTGGAGAGGGTGCAGAGGAGGTTCACCAGGATGTTGCCTGGTATGGAGGGCGCTAGCTATGAAGAGAGGTTGAGTAGATTAGGATTATTTTCATTAGAAAGACGGAAGTTGAGGGGGGACCTGATTGAGGTGTACAAAATCATGAGAGGTATAGACAGAGTGGATAGCAAGAAGCTTTTTCCCAGAGTGGGGGATTCAATTACAAGGGGACACGAGTTCAAAGTGAAAGGGGAAAAGTTTAGGGGGGATATGCGTGGAAAGTTCTTTACGCAGAGGGTGGTGGGTGCATGGAACGCATTGCCAGCGGAGGTGGTAGACGCGGGCACGATAGCGTCTTTTAAGATGTATCTAGACAGATACATGAATGGGCAGGAAGTAAAGAGATACAGACCCTTAGAAAATAGGCGACATGTTTAGATAGAGGATTTGGATCGGCGTAGGCTTGGAGGGCCGAAGGGCCTGTTCCTGTGCTGTAATTTTCTTTGTTCTTTGTTCACCAGGGAAGTGGTACCGAGCAAATTGTTGGAGCTGCGGGCTGACAAGTCCCCGGGTCCTGATGGACTTCATCCTTGGGTGTGAAAAGAAGTGACTAGTGAGATAGTTGGTTTTCCAAAATTCCCTAGATTTGGGGAAGGTTGCATCAGATTGAAAAATAGTGAATGTAACTCCTTTATTAAAAAGGGAGGGAGACAGAAAGCAGGAAACTACAGGCCAGTTAACTTGACATTGTCTTAGGGAAATGTTCGAAGCTATTATTAACGTTTTAATAGCAGGGCATAAAGGAGGGGTTAAAGAGTGGCGAGTTGAAGAGATTTAGCAGTTGGCAGGAAAAAAGACAGAAGCGCAAGGGGAGAGCCAACTGTGTAACAGCCCCGACAACCAATTTTATCTGCAGCACCTGTGGAGGAGTCTATCACTCTAGAATTGGCCTTTATAGCCACTCCAGGCGCTGCTTCACAAACCACTGACCACCTCCAGGCGCTTACCCATTGTCTCTCGAGACAAGGAGGCCAAAGAAGTATAGCAGGGCATTTAGAAAAATTCAAGGTCATCAGGCAGAGTCAACATGGTTTTGTGAAATGGAAATCATGATTAACCAATTTATTGGAGTTCTTTGAAGAAATAACATGTGCTGTGGATAAAGGGGAAATCGGTGGATGTACTGTATGTAGATTTCCAGAAGGCATTTGATAAGGTGCCACATCAAAGGTTATTGCAGAAAATAAAAGCTCATGGTGTAGGGGGTAACATTTTGGCATGGATAGAAGATTGGCTAGCTAACAGGAAACAGAGTAGACGTAAATGGGCTATTTTCTGGTTGGCAAGATGTAACGAGTGATGTGCCACAGGGATCAGTGCTGGGGCCTCAACCTTTTACAATTTATATAAATGACTTGGATGAAGGGACTGAAGGTATGGTTGCTAAATTTGCTGATGTTGCAAAGATAGGTAAGAAAGTAAGTTGTAAAGAGGACATCACAGTGGCACAATAGGGCAGCACAGTGGTTAGCACCGCAGCCTCACAACTCCAGCGACCCGAGTTCGATTCCGGGTACTGCCTGTGTGGAGTTTGCAAGTTCTCCCTGTGACCGCGTGGGTGTCCTCCGGATGCTCCAGTTTCCTCCCACAGCCAAAGACTTGCAGGTTGATAGATAAATTGACCATTGTAAATTGCTCCTAGTGTCGGTAGGTGGTAGGAGAATGGTGGGGACGTGGTCGGGATTATGGGATTAATGTAGGATTAGATTTAATGGGTGGTTGTTGGTCGGCACAGATCCGAAGGGCCTGTTTCAGTGCTGTATGACTATGACATGAGGGGGCTACAAAGGGATATAGATAGGTTAAGTGAATGGGCAAAAACCTGGCAAATGGAGTATAATGTGGGAAAGTGTGAAATTGTCCACTTTGGCAGGAAGAATAAAAAAAGCATATTATCTAAATGGTGAGAGATTGCAGAGCTCTGAGATGCAGAGGGATCTGGGTGTCCTAGTGCATGAATCGCAAAAGGTTAGTTTGCAGGTACAGCAAATAATAAAGGCTCATAGAATGTTATCATTTATTGTGAGGGGAATTGAATACAAAAGTAGGTAGTTATGCTCCAGTTATACAGGGCATTGGTGAGACCACATCTGTAGTACTCTGTACAGTACTGGATCCTTATTTAAGGAAGGATGTAAATGCGTTGGAGGCAGTACAGAGAAGGTTTACTAGACAAATACCTGGAATGGGTGGGTTGTCTTATGAGGAAAGATTGGACAGTCTAGGCTTGTATCCGCTGGAATTTAGAAGAGTAAGAGGCGACTTGATTGAAACATATAAAATTCTGAGGGGTCTTGACAGGGTGGATGTGGAAAGTATGTTTCCCCTTGTGGGAGAATCTAGAACTGAGGGTCACTATTGAAAAATAAGGGGTCGTCCATTTAAGACAGAGGTCAGCAGAATGTTTTTCTCTCAGAGGGTTGAGAGTCTTTGGAATTCTGTTCCTCAAAAGACAGTGGAAGCAGAGTCTTTAAATATTTTTAAGGCAGAGGTAGATAGATTCTTGATAAGCAAGGGGGTGGAAGGTTATTGGGGATAGGCGGGAATGTGTAGTTGAGGTTACAATCAGATCAGCCATGATCTTTTTAATAGCAGAGCAGGCTCGAGGGGCCGAGTGGCCTCCTCCTGCTCCTAATTCCTGCTGCCGCTGGGATTTAACCAGTAGTCGGGGAGGTGGGGAGGTGGGGGGTGCCTCCGCCACCCGGGGAGGTCGCTCAGTAAAGATCTCCTTGCAGACTTGGGAAGGAGGGCTCTCCTCTGTGGGCAATCTGTGGCCCACCGTGGGCCCCTGGCAGGAGAAAATCCCCTACACTACATGCCCACCCTCCTCCCACTCACCGGGGCCTGCCATCTGGCCTTGGCGACCCATCTCACTTACCCGAGGTCCAGGATTCCAGCGCTGGCCCGGTGGCGCGGCCAATGCTGCTGAGCTGCTGGTCCTGTGATTGGCCGGCAACCTTTGGAGGTGGGATGCCAGTCTTTAAAGGGACAGAGATCCTGGCACCGGGCACTTAAGTGCCTGCACACCATTGGATTGCACTGTGAGGGTCTCTGAAAGGCTGAGGCAGGGATTCCCCTCACCTTTACAGGCTGGTGCTGGGAACCCTGCTGGTGCGACAAAATACAACCCTATATGTGCATTATGTGTAATATTGACCACATTAAACCTTGGAGCACGGATTTAAAAGATTTTGTCATGTCAGTTACATTGTCACTAACAAAAGCCATCACTTGGTTGAAATCTGCACCGTATTTTGAAACAATTTTGATTATCGCTTTGGAAACTATGGTGTAATTAACAGCTTTGAAGAGAATGCAGTCTGGGAGCACTGTTGTTAGCTTTCCTTACCATCCAGACACAAAATCAAACAAAACATGCAGCACATGGTTGTCCTGCTCATCAATGGACTCATCATAAATAATTGGAAAAGACTCACATGCACTAATCTGAGACTTCATCTCCTCACAATATGTAGCAAAACCCTTCAGCTGGTCATCCTGTCATAGTTTATTTGCACTTGACTAGCAACCACCATTTTACACATTACGTTGAATGAATCCCTGCAGCTTTGGGTGATCAAAAGTTTTTCCATTGTAACCAACTGACAATTTTCAGAAAAGTCTCAGTCGACTTCTTAAAAAGAGGTCCAATTCGTCCTTGTTTTTTTGGCGTGTCCATTTTCCAGCAGTGCGTTGCGATAGTTTTTGGGCTCTAAGTGGCGCTGAACAGTTGCCCACCGTGTGTGATCCGACGAAACATTGCAGCTTGTACAAACTGTGTTCCACCACTGACATGAATAATTTGGTTTCCAAATTCTTTCATTTGATGTACTGCAGTAATGGTTGTGGCTGTTTTTGATTTGCTCATTCTGGCCGTCTCACTTGTCTGTTAGTACTTGAGAGACTGCTTCTCTCAAAAATGCACCGGAAGCCCTCCCTCATCTACCAATCAGCAGATTGAGCCTTGTGTCAATCACTGAAACACATGATGCTCACAACATGCTCAGCAATCAGCGAGGTGAGTCTCATGTCGATGAATAAGATGCCTGAGGTTCACAAAATGGACGATTTCACAGAGGACCCAAAAACTCGTGGAGGACCCAAGAGTTCATTGTCCATGACACATTTTTCACAGCTGTGAATTCGATAGGGCACTAGTAATGAGACAGCATTAATAAATGGCTGTGTACTAAAGGATCCTCTAGTCAAGAGTGATCATAACAGAATTTCACATTTAGTTTGGGGTGAGAAGTTTGCATCTGAAACTAGTGTCTTAACCTTAAATAAAGGCGATTACAAGGGTATGAAGACAGAGTTGGCTAAAGTGGTCTGGATAAAAAAGTTAAAAGGTAAGACAGTAGAGAAACAGTGGCAGACATTTAAAGAGATATTTTATAACTCTCAACAAAGATACATTCCATTGAGAAAGAAAGATTCTCTGACAAGGATGTACCATCCGTGGCTAACTAAGGAAGTTAAGAATGATACCAAATTGAAAGTAAAGGTGTACAATGCTGCAAAACTTAGGCCAGAAGATTGGAAAATTTTAGAAACCAGCAAAGGGTGACTCAAATAAAAGAAAAAAATTAGAGCATGAGGATAAACTAGAAAGAAATATAAAAACAGACAGTAAAAGCTTCTACAAATATATAAAAAGGAAGAGAGTAGCTAAAATAAGTGCTGGCCCCTTAGAGGATGAAATGTAGGAATTAATAATGGGAAACAAGTAAATGGCAGACACTTTGCACAAATATTTTGTATCTGTCTCCATGGCAGAAGATGCAAAAAGCATCCCAATCATCGTAGAAAATCAGGGAGCAAAGGGAGGGAGGAACCTAAAATCAGGAAGAACAGAAGGTCAGAGGGACCTTGGTGTACTTGTCCATAGATCACTGAAGGCATCAGCACAGGTAGATAAGGTGGTTAGGAAGGCATATGGGATACTTGCCTTTATTAGCCGAGGCATAGAATATAAGAGCAGGGAGGTTATGATGGAGCTGTATAAAATGCTAGTTAGGCCACAGCTGGAGTACTGTGTACAGTTCTGGTCGCCACACTATAGGAAGGATGTGATTGCACTGGAGAGGGTGCAGAGGAGATTCACCAGGATGTTGCCTGGGCTGGAGCATTTCAGCTATGAAGAGAGACTGAAAAGGCTGCGGTTGTTTTCCTTAGAGCAGAGAAGGCTGAGGGGGATATGACTGAGGTATACAAAATTATGAGGGGCATTGATAGGTTAGATAGGAAGAAACTGTTTCCCTTAGCGGAGGGATCAATAACCAGGGGACATAGATTTAAAATAAGGGGCAGGAAGTTTAGAGGGGATTTGAGGAAACATTTTTTCACCCAAAGGGTGGTTGGAATCTGGAATACCCTGCCTGAAGAGATGGTAGAGGCAGGAACCCTCACAACATTTAAGAAGTATTTAGACGAACACTTAAAATGCCATAGCATACAAGGCTAAGGGCCAAGTGCTGGAAAATGGGATTAGAATAGTTAGGTGCTTGATGGTCGGCACAGACACGATGGGCCGAAGGGCCTGTTTCTGTCCTGTATAACTCTATGACTCTAAAACACATGGGACTAAAGGCTGACAAGTCCCCTGGACCTGATGGCCTGCATCCTAGGATCTTAAAAGAAGTGGCTGCAGAGATAGTAGATGCATTGGTTGTAATCTTTCAAAATTCCCTAGATTCTGGAAAGGTCCCAGTGGATTGGGAAACTGCAAATGTAACAACTCTATTCAAGAAAGGAGGGAAACAGAAAGCAGGAAACTATAGGACAGTTAGCCAAACATCTGTCATTGAGAAAATGCTCGAATCCATTATTAAGTAGTAGCAGGACATTTAGAAAATCAGAATGTAATCAGACAGAGTCAACATGATTTTATGAAACGGAAATCATGTTTGACAAATTGATTAGAATTCTTGGTGGATGTAACAAGCAGGATGGATAAAGGAGAACCAATAGATGTAGTGTATTTGAATTTCCAAAAGGCATTTGATAAAGTGCCACATAAGAGGTTACTGGACATGATAGAGCTGGTGGTGTTGGGGGTAATATATTAGCATGGATAGAGGATGGACTAACTAACAGGATAAATGGGGCATTTTCAGGTTGACAAGCTGTGGATTGCCGCAGGATCAGTGTTGGGGCCTTAGCTATTTACAATCTATATTAATGACTTGGAATTCGCGGTGCGGGAAGCCAGTAAACTTTGCGGGGAGAAGCCCACATTGACCCGCGACGTCAAGAAGGGCCTGCCACATATTACCGTCGGCGGGGGGGACCTCGGTGAAGCCCCCCCACTGCCTGGCGACGGGACCTTCATCTACATAATGGAATTAAACTAAATATGGAGAAGCTGGGATTGAGGGATATGGAGAGAAACTGAGATTGAGGGATACGGAGAAACTGGGATTGAGGGATACGGAGAAACTGAGATTGAGGGATACGGAGAAACTGGGATTGAGGGATACGGAGAGAAACTGAGATTGAGGGATATGGAGAAACTGGGATTGAGGGATACGGAGAGAAACTGAGATTGAGGGATATGGAGAAACTGGGATTGAGGGATACGGAGAGAAACTGAGATTGAGGGATATGGAGAAACTGGGATTGAGGAATATTGAGAGAAGGTTGAACTGAGGGATATGGTAAGAAACTGGGATAGAGAGAGACAGTGATAAGGCGGGGGTAATCTATGAAAAATGGAGTGTCTTGTATCCAAGAGTTTCCAAATTTGAAGCTTTCTGTAACCATAGAAAATGGTGACCATGATTCTTGAAGACCGTTTGCAGCCTCATTCTCAGTATCTGAATAAGGGACAAAAAGCTGAAGAGTTTAGGAAAACACTGTGTAATTCTTCTCATCCTTTAACCAAAGGCAAATTGCAGGGTCACATCTCTTGAGATGAGTGAACAGAGCCCAGAGTGGCAGTCAAGCCTGGGGCCTTCTGGTCTATATGGCTTTGTACTCCTGATGTGGGCAAACGAGAACTTTGTACAGCTGTAGCATAACCTCATTATATTCTAGCCCACTAGTTAGAAAGGCTACCATTCCATTCGACTGTCATTATTTTTTGTACCCGACTGCTACATTTTATTGATCTGTGCAATTGCATTCAAAATCTCTTTGGAACCCCACTGCTCCTAGATTTTCACCATTTTAATAAATATTGAATCATAAAAATGGTTAGAGCACAGAATGAGGCCATTTGGACCATCATTTCCGTCCTGGCTTTCTGCAAGAGCAACTCACCTTGTCCCACTCCACCGCATCTTCCCCACAGACCTGCAATTTTTTCTATTAAGATAATTATCCAATTCCGTTATGAAAACCTTGATTGAATCTGACTCCACCACACTCTCAGACAGTGCATTGCAGATCCTAAACACTCACTGAACCTGCCTCCACCACACTCTCAGACAGTGCATTCCAGATCCTAAACACTCACTGAACCTGCCTCCACCACACTCTCAGACAGTGCATTCCAGATCCTAAACACTCACTGAACCTGCCTCCACCACACTCTCAGACAGTGCATTCCAGATCCTAAACACTCACTGAACCTGCCTCCACCACACTCTCAGACAGTGCATTCCAGATCCTAAACACTCACTGAACCTGCCTCCACCACACTCTCAGACAGTGCATTCCAGATCCTAAACACTCACTGAACCTGCCTCCACCACACTCTCAGACAGTGCATTCCAGATCCTAAACACTCACTGAACCTGCCTCCACCACACTCTCAGACAGTGCATTGCAGATCCTAAACACTCGCTGAACCTGCCTCCACCACACTCTCAGACAGTGCATTCCAGATCCTAAACACTCACTGAACCTGCCTCCACCACACTCTCAGACAGTGCATTCCAGATCCTAAACACTCACTGAACCTGCCTCCACCACACTCTCAGACAGTGCATTCCAGATCCTAAACACTCACTGAACCTACCTCCACCACACTCTCAGGCAGAGCATTCCAGATCCTAAACACGCACTGAACCTGCCTCCACCACACTCTCAGACAGTGCATTCCAGATCCTAAACACTCACTGAACCTGCCTCCACCACACTCTCAGACAGTGCATTCCAGATCCTAAACACACACTGAACCTGCCTCCACCACACTCTCAGACAGTGCATTCCAGATCCTAAACACTCACTGAACCTACCTCCACCACACTCTCAGGCAGAGCATTCCAGATCCTAAACACGCACTGAACCTGCCTCCACCACACTCTCAGACAGTGCATTCCAGATCCTAAACACTCACTGAACCTGCCTCCACCACACTCTCAGGCAGAGCATTCCAGATCCTAAACACGCACTGAACCTGCCTCCACCACACTCTCAGACAGTGCATTCCAGATCCTAAACACTCACTGAACCTGCCTCCACCACACTCTCAGACATTGCATTCCAGATCCTAAACACTCACTGAACCTGCTTCCACCACACTCTCAGACAGTGCATTCCAGATCCTAAACACTCACTGAACCTGCCTCCACCACACTCTCAGACAGTGTATTCCAGATCCTAAACACTCACTGAACCTGCCTCCACCACACTCTCAGACAGTGTATTCCAGATCCTAAACACTCACTGAACCTGCCTCCACCACACTCTCAGACAGTGCATTCCAGATCCTAAACGCTCACTGAACCTGCCTCCACCACACTCTCAGACAGTGCATTCCAGATCCTAAACGCTCACTGAACCTGCCTCCACCACACTCTCGGACAGTGTATTCCAGATCCTAAACGCTCACTGAACCTGCCTCCACCACACTCTCAGACAGTGTATTCCAGATCCTAAACACTCACTGAACCTGCCTCCACCACACTCTCAGACAGTGCATTCCAGATCCTAAACGCTCACTGAACCTGCCTCCACCACACTCTCAGACAGTGCATTCCAGATCCTAAACGCTCACTGAACCTGCCTCCACCACACTCTCGGACAGTGTATTCCAGATCCTAAACACTCACTGAACCTGCCTCCACCACACTCTCAGACAGTGTATTCCAGATCCTAAACACTCACTGAACCTGCCTCCACCACACTCTCAGACAGTGCATTCCAGATCCTAAACGCTCACTGAACCTGCCTCCACCACACTCTCAGACAGTGCATTCCAGATCCTAAACGCTCACTGAACCTGCCTCCACCACACTCTCGGACAGTGTATTCCAGATCCTAAACACTCACTGAACCTGCCTCCACCACACTCTCAGACAGTGTATTCCAGATCCTAAACACTCACTGAACCTGCTTCCACCACACTCTCAGACAGTGCATTCCAGATCCTAAACACTCACTGAACCTGCCTCCACCACACTCTCAGGCAGAGCATTCCAGATCCTAAACACTCACTGAACCTCCCTCCACCACACTCTCAGACAGTGCATTCCTGATCCTAAACACTCACTGAACCTGCCTCCACCACACTCTCAGACAGTGTATTCCAGATCCTAAACACTCACTGAACCTGCCTCCACCACACTCTCAGACAGTGTATTCCAGATCCTAAACACTCACTGAACCTGCCTCCACCACACTCTCAGACAGTGCATTCCAGATCCTAAACACACACTGAACCTGCCTCCACCACACTCTCAGACAGTGCATTCCAGATCCTAAACACTCACTGAACCTGCCTCCACCACACTCTCAGGCAGAGCATTCCAGATGCTAACCACTCACTGAACCTGCCTCCACCACACTCTCAGACAGTGCATTCCAGATCCTAAACACACACTGAACCTGCCTCCACCACACTCTCAGACAGTGTATTCCAGATGCTAACCACTCACTGAACCTGCCTCCACCACACTCTCAGACAGTGCATTCCAGATCCAAAACATATAATATTCCGAGGGGGCTTGACAGGGTAGATGCTGAGAGGATATTTCCCCTCATGGGGGAATCTCGGACTACAGGGCACAGTTTCAAAATAAGAGGTCCGCCTTTTAAGAAGCAGATGAGGAGTTTTTTCTCTCAGAGGGTTGTTAATCTTTGGAATTCTCATCCCCAGAGAGCAGTGGAGGCTGGGTCATTGAATATATTCAAGGCGGAGTTAGAGTTTTGATCCACAAGGGAGTCAAAGGTTATGTGGGGTGGGGGGGGGGGTGCGGTTAGGGTGTGCTGGTGGGGGGCAGACAGGAAAGTAGAGTTAAAGCCACAATCAGATCAGCCATGATCTTATAGAATGGCAGAGCAGGCTCGAGGGGCCAAATGGCCTACTCCTGCTCCTAATTCATATGCTGTTATATTCTTAAGATCTATGCACATGAAACCTCAGAAAACTCTCTTCCTGCATTCTCTTTAGAACTGTACCATTGAGTATATATTGCCTCTCCCTATCCCTTCTGCCAAAATGCATCACCTCACACTTCTCTATATTAAATTCCCTCGCCACTTTTCTGCCCATTCTGCTAGCCTATCGATGTCCTGCTGCAGTCGATTGGTATCATCCTCACTGTCTGACACATCTCTAAGTTTGGTATCCTCGTCAAATTTTGAAATTTTACTCTGTATTCCAATATCGAAGTCATTCCTATATATATCAAAAAAAAGAGTGGTCCCAGTACTGACCCTTGGGCAACACCACTGTCTACCATCCTCCAGTCTGAAAAACAACCATTTACCACGGCTCACTGTTTTCTGTTCTTAAGCCAATTGGACACTGACCCTCCTATTCCATGAGCCTCAATTTTGTTAACCAGCCTTTTATGTGGTTTGTCAAACGCTTTTTAAAATCCATATAGACAACATCCACCATTCCTTTCATCAACCTTCTCTGTTCCCTCATCAAACTGTTCAATTAAATTGACCAAACATGATCTGCCTTTTTACAAATCCATTCTGACGCTCCTTAATTAACTCAAACCTCTCCAAGTGCCTGTTGATTTTTTCCCAGATTATTGCTCCTCAAAACCTTACCCACCGCTGATGTTAAACTACTTTAGTTTAACCGGCCTGTAGTTACTAGGACTGTCCTTACACCCTTTCTTGAATAAGAGGGTCACATTTGCCACTCTCCAATCCTCTGGCACCTCCCTTGTATCTAGCGAAGATTGGAAGATTATGGAAAGCCCTTCGGCTATCTCCACTCCCACTTCCTTTAGAAAGCAGGGATGCAGGTCATCCGGACCAGGGGACTTATCCACTCTAAGCAGAGCCAGTTTTTCCAGTATATCCTGCCTGTCATTTTTTACCCCATCCATTACCTCCACAATCTCAACTCTACCAATATTTTTGTCACCATCCTCTTCCTTACGAAACACCGATACAAAGTACTCATTAAATATTCTTGCCTTGTCCTGTGCCTCTAAGCACATATCATCCGCTTTGTCCCTAATAGGCCACACCCACATCTTACCACCTGCTTACTATTTACATACTGGTAGAAGATTTTTGGGTTAATTTTTATCTTAACAGCCATTCTATTCTCATATTCTCTCTTTACCAACCTTATTTTCCTCTTTACTTCCCTTCTTCTTGTATTTCGTCTGGTTCTCACTTGAACTATTCCCCCTGACATGCAACATATACCCTCTTTTTCTCAATCTCCCTCATCATCCAAGGAGCTCTGTCTTTGGTTTACCCACTTTTCATCCTTGTTGGAATGTACCTAACCTGTACCTGAAGCATCTTCTCCTTAAAGATCACCCATTGTTATGCTACCATTTTTCCAGTCAGTCTTTGGTTCTATTTAACCCTGGCTAGATCCCCTCTCATCCCATTGGAATTAACCCTCTTCCAATTTCAAAGTTCTACTTTCAATTGTTCATTGCTCTTCTCCATTTCTAATCTAAACCTTATGATACAATAATCACTCTTGCCCAAGTGCTCTCCCACAGACACTTGGTCCACCTCATTTCCCAGCACCAGATCCAGCAATGCTTCCTTTCTAGTTGGACCGAGAACATGACGTTCTCCTGAACACATTTCAGAAATTCTTTCCCCTCCTTACCCTTTACTCTGACATTGCCCAAATTGATATTTGATGAATTAACGTCCCTCAATAGCACCATGCTAAACCTGTCTTTGTATTCCTCATAGTCCTTCTTAATGTGCTCCTATTTAATGTGGTACTACATTCTCCTCTAGTACTCTCCAACACTCACACTTTATGCACCTTATTCCTCTTTACTACTTCTATATGTTGGTGCCCATCTCCCTGCCAATTTAGTTTAAACCCACCCCAACCACACTCGTGAACCTCCCATTGGTCCCAGTCCTGTTGAGGTGCAACCCGTCCATGTTGAATAGTTGCTTCTGCCCCAGAACTGGTTCCAATGCCCCAAGAATCTGAAGCCCTCCCTCCTGTACCGTGCTTCAAGCTATACATTGATCCTCCCTAGCTTCCTATTTCTACTCTCGCTAGCACGTGGCACTGGGAGTAATCCAGCGATTACTACCTCCGAGGTCCTACTTTTTAACTTCTTCCCTAGCTCCAGGAAATCTGACTGTCGGACCTCAATACCTGCTCTCTCTATGTCGTTGGCACCAATGTGTACCACAACTTCTGGCTCACTCCCTTCCCCTGCAGAATATTCTGCTCCTTCTCCATGATGTCCTTTACCCTGACACCAGGGAGGCTACACACCAATGTGGACTCACAATGACGGTTACAGAAATCCCTATCTTACCCTGTTACTATGGAATCTCCTATAACGACTGCATTTCTACTCTTTGCTGTTCCCTCCTGTACAGTCCCTTGCCCAGTGGTGCCCTGGTCTGGACTGCACTCCTTCAAGGTGTCGCTACTCCCAGCAATCTCTAAAGCTCGGTACCAGATTGAGAGTGGCATATACCCCAAAGACTCCTGCACTTCCTGCCTCTTCCTACTCTTCCGGATGGCCACCCACCTACTATCCTGAACTCCTACTGCCTGTGGGGTGACCACCTGCTGGAATATACAATCCAGGAAACTCTCCTGCTCCCTGATGCTCCGCAGTGACTTGAATTGCTACTCAAGCTCGGAAATCCTGAGCTCAATCTGGAGCAGATGGAAATGCTTCCAACACACCTGGTCCCCCAAGACATAGGAAGTGTCCTGAAGTTCCCACATGGTACAGGAATTGCAGCAATGGTCTCAGCTTTCCATCCATGATCTGAAAAAAAAACCCTATTTCCTCTTTTAAAATCTGTTTAGTAGCTTGCTTAACTATTAATTTTGATTACAGTCTCCAGACCTGCTCTGTGCGAATACTCTTACTACTAACTCACTTGCTGTTATACTTACCCCACTGGTATTGATAATACTTTAATTTTTTTTTACCTTGCTCCCGATGCTCAGACTCACTCTGCTCTGTCACTGAATCATAGAAAGTTTAACACAGAAAGAGGCCACTTGGCCCATCGTGTCTGTGTCGGCCGAAAAACGATCCACCTATTCTAATCCCACCTTCCAGCATTTGGTCCGTAGCCCTGCAGATTACAGCACTTGAGGTGTATATCCAGACTCCTTTTGAATGAGTTGAGGGTCTGTACCTTACCTACCCTTTCAGGCAGTGTTTTTCCTTATCTCCCCTCTAATTTTTCTACCAATCACTTTCAATCTATGCCCCCTCATCACTGACCTCTCTGCTAAGGTGAATAGACCCTTCACCTCCACTCTATCCAGGCCCTTCACAATTTTGTACATTTCAATCAGATCTCCCCTCAGCCTTCTCTGTTCCAAGGAGAACAACCCCAGCCTATCCAATCTTTCCTCATAGCTGCATTTTTCCAGTCCTGAAAACATCCTCACAAATCTCCGCTGTACCCTCTCTAGTGCAATTACATCCTTTCTGTAACGAGGTGACCAGAACTGCACACAGTACTCAAGTTGTGGCCTAACTAATGAGTTATACAGTTCCAGCATAACCTCCCTGCTCTTATATTCTACACCTCGACTAATAAAGGAAAGGATTCCATATGCCTTTTTAACCACCTTATCAACCTCTCCTGCTACCTTCAGGGATCTGTGGACATTCACTCCAAGGTCCCTCACTTCCTCTACACTTCTCAGTATTTTCCCATTAATCGTGTATTCCTTTGCCTCGTTTGACCTCCCAAATGCATCACCTCACACTTCTCCAAGTTGAATTCCATTTGCCACATTTCTGCCCATCTGACCAGACCATCAATATCTTCCTGCAGCTACAGCTATCCTCCTCGCTATCTACCACATGGCCAATCTCAGTGTCATCCGCAAACTTATTACTCATGCCCCCTACATTTACATCCAAATTCTAATATGGACCACGAAAAGCAGGGGACTCAGTACTGAGCCCTGTGGAACGCCACTGGAAACAGCCCTCCAGTTAAAGGTCTGTAAAGGAAACCCGACCGAGCCCGTATGCTGGACCCAGAGGTGCGACCCGATCCGAACCAGACGCATGTCGTCGGGTCCTGTCAGGGTCGGGTCAGGTAGCAGGCCTGTGCATCAGTACAGGCCTGCTACCTGACCCGACCCCAACAGGACCCATGTGTTGGGTACGGGTTGGGACGGGTTGCACTTCCGGGTCTAGCATTCGGTCTCTGTCGGGTTTCTTTTGCAAACTTTTACCTCACATATAACGCTATGCAACAGGGCATTGCAGTGCCTTACTTCCAGTCACTAAAACACCCGTCAACAATTATCTTTTGTTTCCTGCCACTGAGCCAATTTTGTATCCACCTTGCTGCATTTCCCTGGATCCCATGGGATTTTAATCTTTTAACCAGTCTGCCATGTGGAAACTTGTCAAAAGCCTTGCTAAAATCCATGTAGACCACTTCAACTGCACTACCCTCATCTATCTTCCTTGTTACCTCCCCAAAAATTCAATTAAGTTGGTCAAACAAGATCTTCCCTGAACAAATCCATGCTGACTATCCTTGATTAACCTGTGCCTTTCCAAGTGACAGTTTATCTTGTCTCTCAGAATAGATTCCAATAATCTTCCCACTACTGACTATTTGTCAGTTCCGAAGAAGGGTCACTGACCCGAAACGTTAACTCTGCTTCTCTTTCCACAGATGCTGCCAGACCTGCTGAGTGAATCCAGCATTTCTTGTTTTTGTTCCCACTACTGAAGTTAGACTTACTGGCCTGTAATTAGTCAGTCCACTCTTCGCTCCTTTTTAAACCGAGGTACAATGTTAGCAGTTCTCCAATCCTCCGGCACCACACCTGTATCCAGTGAGGACGGAAAAATGATGATACTCCCACAGTCTCACTCTCTCTGTCTCCTACTGACTCCCTGCCACTGCTTGTATCTATATTCAGATGGAGAATCAACGTGTTTACGTACCCACCTTCTCCACGCCCTCCCCACTACCCCAATATTCCAATATAACACACCCCCTCCCCTTTAGCCACTGTGCATGTCCCAGATCTCTGAAAGTGTTATTAAATTTGATCTCATACCCTACTAATTTTTTCTTTTCTTATATCTTTTGGACTGAAGTGGAATTTCACTGTAAAGAAGATATCAGGGAGAAAGAGTACAACACAGCCTGTATAGCACAGGATGCAGCTGGATACCAGGTTACAATGGGATTACAGATCTATCAGAACCAGGGCCAGGGTCAGGGCCAGGGAAGCTTTGCGAAGAGGTGCAGAATATCTGGCAGTTTTCCTCCTTCCCCATTACGCAGCTTTCATCCAACTACTCCAGAGAGTGACAATCTAACCCCACAGCCCACTCGTCCCAGTCCCAAGACCCCATTAGATCAAAACTACTAATTGTCTTGTTTCTGGAAGTGAGTTTGTAAAACGTGTTGGGAACCCACAGCCATGTGAACAGAACTTACAAGCAAATCAGATGTGTAAATCTACACGATTAGACATACAAATCAATATTACCTCCTGGAACCCAGTGGTGCTGGTTAGAGACAGGTCTGCAGGGGTTTCGTGTTCCTTCCCAGCACTTCTCTTCAATTGCTCTCCATTCAGCTACAAAAGCTCATGGAATTCCTGTTAAATTCCCCTCTTATTCTTACAGACAGCTGGCTCAGGCTCCCACTCGACTCTGTACTGTGTAAAAGAAAAAGACTTGCAGTTACATGACCAACAGACATTTACAGCTAATGAAGTATTTTTCAAAGTGTAGTTAATCTAATGAGACCAGTCTTGAGAATGGGACATTATCAGCTAACACACATCTCCCAGCATGCCCATCAGTGGAATTTGCTACTCTCTCCCAGTCTGGCCCGTGATCTCACTGTGGGAGCCTTGCCAAAAGGAACAGGAGGGATTCAAATTGTGGTGTGGATTTTTCTCAGCAGAGAATGGAACAGTGTGGTTGGATGTTGCTGGTCACTCTGAGACAGCCATCCTGGGTTTGGTTGCCTTGGCCTATGGGTTTTCTTTAGAGATGAATCAGCAGAACACTGAGTCAGGTACATGGTTATTTCCTGTCTCACTGCCCAAATATCCCAGTGATGTGTCAGTATCAGAGAACTTTCAGAATAAGAAACGCAAAAGACATGAGAAGGGAGAAGATATCGCAGCAAACAGAGCAGCCTAGGAAACAAACAAACTAACCAGAAAGTAGCTAACATGAGAGCACAGGGTTTGACATTGAAACTTCATGGAGTTAACATTGCTGCTCCTCCGATTGAGGGAAAAGTACATAAAAAACTGAGGAAATTTAAAAACTGAAAGGACAAAATTGGGAGTGAATTTTAGGAGGTCTCCAGATTGCTGGGATACATTGAATGTTTACATTAAAAATGATGTATTCAGGATCATTCTAAACACATTTATGTCTTACAGTTGATTGTTTTTCCTGGTTTTAGATTTTAAAAAATCTAAGTGACATTTAGGTTTTTGATGGATCACATTTCCACTGGGGAAGATGCTCACTGCTGTGATCAATAATTGAAGGTGGGCCTGACAAGATGCACAGGACCCTCAAATAAAATATTCACCCCTTTAAATAATCCCCAGGTGCACTCCTGGCACCAGTGCATCTGCTGTATCTGATATGGCAGCTGGAAAGAGAGCACAACTCCTGCCCATTATACTGGGACCTTAATAGGTCAACAGCCTCATGTTAGGCTGGGGAAGTCAGATTGAAGGATATTGAGAGAAACTGGGATTGAAGAATATGGAGGGGGCCTTTGACAAGGTCCCTCATGGCAGACTGGTACAAAAGGTGAAGTCACACGGGATCAGAGGTGAGCTGGCAAGATGGATACAGAACTGGCTCAGTCATAAAAGACAGAGGGTAGCAGTGTAAGGTGCTTTTCTGAATGGAGGGCTGTGACTAGTAGTGTTCCGCAGGGATCAGTGCTGGGACCTTTGCTGTTTATAGTATACATAAATGATTTGGAGGAAAATGCAGCTGGTTTGATTAGCAAGTTTGGTGGAGTTGTGGATAATGATGAGGATTGTCAGAGGATACAGCAGGATATAGATCGGTTGGAGACTTGGGCGGAGAAATGACAGATGGAGTTTAATCCGGACAAATGTGAGGTAATACATTTTGGAAGGTCTAATGCAGGTGGGAAGTATACAGTAAATGGCAGAACCCTTAGGAGTATTGACAGGCAGAGAGATCTGGGCGTACAGGTCCACAGGTCACTGAAAGTGGCAATTCAGGTGGATAAGGTAGTCAAGAAGGCATACGGCATGCTTGCCCTAATTGGTCGGGGCATAGAGTATAAAAATTGGCAAGTCATGCTGCAGCTGTACAGAACTTTAGTTAGGCCACACTTAGAATATTGCGTGCAATTCTGGTCGCCACACTACCAAAAGGATGTGGAGGCTTTGGAGAGGGTACAGAAGAGGTTTACCAGGATGTTGCCTGGTCTGGAGGGCATTAGCTATGAGGAGAGGTTGGATAAACTCGGATTGTTTTCACTGGAACGACGGAGGTGGAGGGGCGACATGATAGAGGTTTACAAAGTTATGAATGGCATGGACAGAGTGGATAGTCAGAAGCTTTTTCCCAGGGTGGAAGAGTCAGTTATGAGGGGACATAGGTTTAAGGTGCAAGGGGCAAAGTTTAGAGGGGATGTGCAAGGCAAGTTCTTTACACAGAGGGTGGTGAGTGCCTGGAACTTGCTGCCGGGGGAGGTGGTGGAAGCAGGTACAATAGCGACGTTTAAGAGGCATCTTGACAAATACATGAATAGGAGGGAATAGAGGGATATGGACCCCGGAAGTGCAGAAGGTTTTAGTTTAGGCAGGCAAAACGATTGACGCAGGCTTGGAGGGCCGAGTGGCCTGTTCCTGTGCTGCACTGTTCTTTGTTCTTTGTTCTTTGTTGAGAGAAACTGGGATTGAGGAATATTGAGAGAAGGTTGAACTGAGGGATATGGTAAGAAACTGGGATAGAGAGAGACAGTGATAAGGCGGGGGTAATCTATGAAAAATGGAGTGTCTTGTATCCAAGAGTTTCCAAATTTGAAGCTTTCTGTAACCATAGAAAATGGTGACCATGATTCTTGAAGACCGTTTGCAGCCTCATTCTCAGTATCTGAATAAGGGACAAAAAGCTGAAGAGTTTAGGAAAACACTGTGTAATTCTTCTCATCCTTTAACCAAAGGCAAATTGCAGGGTCACATCTCTTGAGATGAGTGAACAGAGCCCAGAGTGGCAGTCAAGCCTGGGGCCTTCTGGTCTATATGGCTTTGTACTCCTGATGTGGTCGAACGAGAACTTTGTACAGCTGTAGCATAACTTCTCATTATATTCTAGCCCACTAGTTAGAAAGGCTACCATTCCATTCGACTCTCATTATTTTTTGTACCCGACTGCTACATTTTATTGATCTGTGCAATTGCATTCAAAATCTCTTTGGAACCCCACTGCTCCTAGATTTTCACCATTTTAATAAATATTGAATCATAAAAATGGTTAGAGCACAGAATGAGGCCATTTGGACCATCATTTCCGTCCTGGCTTTCTGCAAGAGCAACTCACCTTGTCCCACTCCACCGCGTCTTCCCCACAGACCTGCAATTTTTTCTATTAAGATAATTATCCAATTCCGTTATGAAAACCTTGATTGAACCTGACTCCACCACACTCTCAGACAGTGCATTCCAGATCCTAAACACTCACTGAACCTGCTTCCACCACACTCTCAGACAGTGCATTCCAGATCCTAAACACTCACTGAACCTACCTCCACCACACTCTCAGACAGTGCATTCCAGATCCTAAACACTCACTGAACCTGCCTCCACCACACTCTCAGACAGAGCATTCCAGATCCTAAACACTCACTGAACCTGCCTCCACCACACTCTCAGACAGTGCATTCCAGATCCTAAACACTCACTGAACCTGCCTCCACCACTCTCTCAGACAGTGCATTCCAGATCCTAAACACTCACTGAACCTGCCTCCACCACACTCTCAGACAGTGCATTCCAGATCCTAAACACTCACTGAACCTGCCTCCACCACACTCTCAGACAGTGCATTCCAGATCCTAAACACTCACTGAACCTGCCTCCACCACACTCTCAGACAGTGCATTCCAGATCCTAAACACTCACTGAACCTACCTCCACCACACTCTCAGACAGTGCATTCCAGATCCTAAACACTCACTGAACCTACCTCCACCACACTCTCAGACAGTGCATTCCAGATCCTAAACACTCACTGAACCTGCCTCCACCACACTCTCAGGCAGAGCATTCCAGATCCTCAACACTCACTGAACCTGCCTCCACCACACTCTCAGGCAGAGCATTCCAGATCCTAAACACTCACTGAACCTGCCTCCACCACACTCTCAGACAGTGCATTCCAGATCCTAAACACTCACTGAACCTGCCTCCACCACACTCTCAGACAGTGCATTCCAGATCCTAAACACACACTGAACCTGCCTCCACCACACTCTCAGACATTGCATTCCAGATCCTAAACACTCGCTGAACCTGCCTCCACCACACTCTCAGACAGTGCATTCCAGATCCTAAACACTCACTGAACCTGCCTCCACCACACTCTCAGACAGTGCATTCCCGATCCTAAACACTCACTGAACCTGCCTCCACCACACTCTCAGACAGTGCGTTCCAGATCCTAAACACTCACTGAACCTACCTCCACCACACTCTCAGACAGTGCATTCCAGATCCTAAACACTCACTGAACCTGCCTCCACCACACTCTCAGGCAGTGCACTCCAGATCCTAAACACTCACTGAACCTGCCTCCACCACACTCTCAGACAGTGCGTTCCAGATCCTAAACACTCACTGAACCTGCCTCCACCACACTCTCAGACAGTGCATTCCAGATCCTAAACACTCACTGAACCTGCCTCCACCACACTCTCAGACAGTGCATTCCAGATCCTAAACACTCACTGAACCTGCCTCCACCACACTCTCAGACAGTGTATTCCAGATCCTAAACACTCACTGAACCTACCTCCACCACACTCTCAGACAGTGCATTCCAGATCCTAAACACTCACTGAACCTGCCTCCACCACACTCTCAGGCAGTGCACTCCAGATCCTAAACACTCACTGAACCTGCCTCCACCACACTCTCAGACAGTGCGTTCCAGATCCTAAACACTCACTGAACCTGCCTCCACCACACTCTCAGACAGTGCATTCCAGATCCTAAACACTCACTGAACCTGCCTCCACCACACTCTCAGACAGTGTATTCCAGATCCTAAACACTCACTGAACCTACCTCCACCACACTCTCAGACAGTGCATTCCAGATCCTAAACACTCACTGAACCTGCCTCCACCACACTCTCAGGCAGTGCACTCCAGATCCTAAACACTCACTGAACCTGCCTCCACCACACTCTCAGACAGTGCATTCCAGATCCTAAACACTCACTGAACCTGCCTCCACCACACTCTCAGGCAGAGCATTCCAGATCCTAAACACTCACTGAACCTGCCTCCACCACACTCTCAGACAGTGCATTCCAGATCCTAAACACTCACTGAACCTGCCTCCACCACACTCTCAGACAGTGCATTTCAGATCCTAAACACTCACTGAACCTGCCTCCACCACACTCTCAGACAGTGCATTCCAGATCCTAAACACTCACTGAACCTGCCTCCACCACTCTCTCATACAGTGCATTCCAGATCCTAAACACTCACTGAACCTACCTCCACCACACTCTCAGACAGTGCATTCCAGATCCTAAACACTCACTGAACCTGCCTCCACCACACTCTCAGACAGTGCATTCCAGATCCTAAACACTCACTGAACCTGCCTCCACCACACTCTCAGACAGTGCATTCCAGATCCTAAACACTCACTGAACCTGCCTCCACCACTCTCTCAGACAGTGCATTCCAGATCCTAAACACTCACTGAACCTGCCTCCACCACACTCTCAGGCAGAGCATTCCAGATCCTAAACACTCACTGAACCTGCCTCCACCACACTCTCAGACAGTGCATTCCAGATCCTAAACACTCACTGAACCTGCCTCCACCACACTCTCAGACAGTGCATTCCAGATCCTAAACGCTCACTGAACCTGCCTCCACCACACTCTCAGACAGTGTATTCCAGATCCTAAACACTCACTGAACCTGCCTCCACCACACTCTCAGACAGAGCATTCCAGATCCTAAACCCTCACTGAACCTGCCTCCACCACACTCTCAGGCAGAGCATTCCAGATCCTAAACACTCACTGAACCTGCCTCCACCACACTCTCAGACAGTGCATTCCAGATCCTAAACACTCACTGAACCTGCCTCCACCACACTCTCAGACAGTGCATTCCAGATCCAAAACATATAATATTCCGAGGGGGCTTTACAGGGTAGATGCTGAGAGGATATTTCCCCTCATGGGGGAATCTCGGACTACAGGGCACAGTTTCAAAATAAGAGGTCCGCATTTTAAGAAGCAGATGAGGAGTTTTTTCTCTCAGAGGGTTGTTAATCTTTGGAATTCTCTTCCCCAGAGAGCAGTGGAGGCTGGGTCATTGAATATATTCAAGGCGGAGTTAGAGTTTTGATCCACAAGGGAGTCAAAGGTTATGTGGGGTGGGGGGGGGGGGTGCGGTTAGGGTGTGGTGGTGGGGGGCAGACAGGAAAGTAGAGTTAAAGCCACAATCAGATCAGCCATGATCTTATAGAATGGCAGAGCAGGCTCGAGGGGCCAAATGGCCTACTCCTGCTCCTAATTCATATGCTGTTATATTCTTAAGATCTATGCACATGAAACCTCAGAAAACTCTCTTCCTGCATTCTCTTTAGAACTGTACCATTGAGTATATATTGCCTCTCCCTATCCCTTCTGCCAAAATGTATCACCTCACACTTCTCTATATTAAATTCCCTCGCCACTTTTCTGCCCATTCTGCTAGCCTATCGATGTCCTGCTGCAGTCGATTGGTATCATCCTCACTGTCTGACACATCTCTAAGTTTGGTATCCTCGTCAAATTTTGAAATTTTACTCTGTATTCCAATATCGAAGTCATTCCTATATATATCAAAAAAAAGAGTGGTCCCAGTACTGACCCTTGGGCAACACCACTGTCTACCATCCTCCAGTCAGAAAAACAACCATTTACCACGACTCACTGTTTTCTGTTCTTAAGCCAATTGGACACTGACCCTCCTATTCCATGAGCCTCAATTTTGTTAACCAGCCTTTTATGTGGTTTGTCAAACGCTTTTTAAAATCCATATAGACAACATCCACCCATTCCTTTCATCAACCTTCTCTGTTACTTCATCAAGCTGTTCAATTAAATTGACCAAACATGATCTGCCTTTTTACAAATCCATTCTGACGCTCCTTAATTAACTCAAACCTCTCCAAGTGCCTGTTGATTTTTTCCCAGATTATTGCTCCTCAAAACCTTACCCACCGCTGATGTTAAACTACTTTAGTTTAACCGGCCTGTAGTTACTAGGACTGTCCTTACACCCTTTCTTGAATAAGAGGGTCACATTTGCCACTCTCCAATCTTCTGGCACCTCCCTTGTATCTAGCGAAGATTGGAAGATTATGGAAAGCCCTTCGGCTATCTCCACTCCCACTTCCTTTAGAAAGCAGGGATGCAGGTCATCCGGACCAGGGGACTTATCCACTCTAAGCAGAGCCAGTTTTTCCAGTATATCCTGCCTGTCATTTTTTACCCCATCCATTACCTCCACAATCTTAACTCTACCAATATTTTTGTCACCATCCTCTTCCTTACGAAACACCGATACAAAGTACTCATTAAATATTCTTGCCTTGTCCTGTGCCTCTAAGCACATATCATCCGCTTTGTCCCTAATAGGCCACACCCACATCTTACCACCTGCTTACTATTTACATACTGGTAGAAGATTTTTGGGTTAATTTTTATCTTAACAGCCATTCTATTCTCATATTCTCTCTTTACCAACCTTATTTTCCTCTTTACTTCCCTTCTTCTTGTATTTCGTCTGGTTCTCACTTGAACTATTCCCCCTGACATGCAACATATACCCTCTTTTTCTCAATCTCCCTCATCATCCAAGGAGCTCTGTCTTTGGTTTACCCACTTTTCATCCTTGTTGGAATGTACCTAACCTGTACCTGAAGCATCTTCTCCTTAAAGATCACCCATTGTTCTGCTACCATTTTTCCAGTCAGTCTTTGGTTCTATTTAACCCTGGCTAGATCCCCTCTCATCCCATTGGAATTAACCCTCTTCCAATTTCAAAGTTCTACTTTCAATTGTTCATTGCTCTTCTCCATTTCTAATCTAAACCTTATGATACAATGATCACTCTTGCCCAAGTGCTCTCCCACAGACACTTGGTCCACCTCATTTCCCAGCACCAGATCCAGCAATGCTTCCTTTCTAGTTGGACCGAGAACATGACGTTCTCCTGAACACATTTCAGAAATTCTTTCCCCTCCTTACCCTTTACTCTGACATTGCCCAAATTGATATTTGATGAATTAACGTCCCTCAATAGCACCATGCTAAACCTGTCTTTGTATTCCTCATAGTCCTTCTTAATGTGCTCCTATTTAATGTGGTACTACATTCTCCTCTAGTACTCTCCAACACTCACACTTTATGCACCTTATTCCTCTTTACTACTTCTATATGTTGGTGCCCATCTCCCTGCCAATTTAGTTTAAACCCACCCCAACCACACTCGTGAACCTCCCATTGGTCCCAGTCCTGTTGAGGTGCAACCCGTCCATGTTGAATAGTTGCTTCTGCCCCAGAACTGGTTCCAATGCCCCAAGAATCTGAAGCCCTCCCTCCTGTACCGTGCTTCAAGCTATACATTGATCCTCCCTAGCTTCCTATTTCTACTCTCGCTAGCACGTGGCACTGGGAGTAATCCAGCGATTACTACCTCCGAGGTCCTACTTTTTAACTTCTTCCCTAGCTCCAGGAAATCTGACTGTCGGACCTCAATACCTGCTCTCTCTATGTCGTTGGCACCAATGTGTACCACAACTTCTGGCTCACTCCCTTCCCCTGCAGAATATTCTGCTCCTTCTCCATGATGTCCTTTACCCTGACACCAGGGAGGCTACACACCAATGTGGACTCACAATGACGGTTACAGAAATCCCTATCTTACCCTGTTACTATGGAATCTCCTATAACGACTGCATTTCTACTCTTTGCTGTTCCCTCCTGTACAGTCCCTTGCCCAGTGGTGCCCTGGTCTGGACTGCACTCCTTCAAGGTGTCGCTACTCCCAGCAATCTCTAAAGCTCGGTACCAGATTGAGAGTGGCATATACCCCAAAGACTCCTGCACTTCCTGCCTCTTCCTACTCTTCCGGATGGCCACCCACCTACTATCCTGAACTCCTACTGCCTGTGGGGTGACCACCTGCTGGAATATACAATCCAGGAAACTCTCCTGCTCCCTGATGCTCCGCAGTGACTTGAATTGCTACTCAAGCTCGGAAATCCTGAGCTCAATCTGGAGCAGATGGAAATGCTTCCAACACACCTGGTCCCCCAAGACATAGGAAGTGTCCTGAAGTTCCCACATGGTACAGGAATTGCAGCAATGGTCTCAGCTGTTCATCCATGATCTGAAAAAAAAACCCTATTTCCTCTTTTAAAATCTGTTTAGTAGCTTGCTTAACTATTAATTTTGATTACAGTCTCCAGACCTGCTCTGTGCGAATACTCTTACTACTAACTCACTTGCTGTTATACTTACCCCACTGGTATTGATAATACTTTAATTTTTTTTTACCTTGCTCCCGATGCTCAGACTCACTCTGCTCTGTCACTGAATCATAGAAAGTTTAACACAGAAAGAGGCCACTTGGCCCATCGTGTCTGTGTCGGTCGAAAAACGATCCACCTATTCTAATCCCACCTTCCAGCATTTGGTCCGTAGCCCTGCAGATTACAGTACTTGAGGTGTATATCCAGACTCCTTTTGAATGAGTTGAGGGTCTGTACCTTACCTACCCTTTCAGGCAGTGTTTTTCCTTATCTCCCCTCTAATTTTTCTACCAATCACTTTCAATCTATGCCCCCTCATCACTGACCTCTCTGCTAAGGTGAATAGACCCTTCACCTCCACTCTATCCAGGCCCTTCACAATTTTGTACATTTCAATCAGATCTCCCCTCAGCCTTCTCTGTTCCAAGGAGAACAACCCCAGCCTATCCAATCTTTCCTCATAGCTGCATTTTTCCAGTCCTGAAAACATCCTCACAAATCTCCGCTGTACCCTCTCTAGTGCAATTACATCCTTTCTGTAACGAGGTGACCAGAACTGCACACAGTACTCAAGTTGTGGCCTAACTAATGAGTTATACAGTTCCAGCATAACCTCCCTGCTCTTATATTCTACACCTCGACTAATAAAGGAAAGGATTCCATATGCCTTTTTAACCACCTTATCAACCTCTCCTGCTACCTTCAGGGATCTGTGGACATTCACTCCAAGGTCCCTCACTTCCTCTACACTTCTCAGTATTTTCCCATTAATCTTGTATTCCTTTGCCTCGTTTGACCTCCCAAATGCATCACCTCACACTTCTCCAGGTTGAATTCCATTTGCCACATTTCTGCCCATCTGACCAGACCATCAATATCTTCCTGCAGCTACAGCTATCCTCCTCGCTATCTACCACATGGCCAATCTCAGTGTCATCCGCAAACTTATTACTCATGCCCCCTACATTTACATCCAAATTCTAATATGGACCACGAAAAGCAGGGGACTCAGTACTGAGCCCTGTGGAACGCCACTGGAAACAGCCCTCCAGTTAAAGGTCTGTAAAGGAAACCCGACCGAGCCCGTATGCTGGACCCAGAGGTGCGACCCGATCCGAACCAGACGCATGTCGTCGGGTCCTGTCAGGGTCGGGTCAGGTAGCAGGCCTGTGCATCAGTACAGGCCTGCTACCTGACCCGACCCCAACAGGACCCATGTGTTGGGTACGGGTTGGGACGGGTTGCACTTCCGGGTCTAGCATTCGGTCTCTGTCGGGTTTCTTTTGCAGACCTTTACCTCACATATAACGCTATGCAACAGGGCATTGCAGTGCCTTACTTCCAGTCACTAAAACACCCGTCAACAATTATCTTTTGTTTCCTGCCACTGAGCCAATTTTGTATCCACCTTGCTGCATTTCCCTGGATCCCATGGGATTTTAATCTTTTAACCAGTCTGCCATGTGGAAACTTGTCAAAAGCCTTGCTAAAATCCATGTAGACCACTTCAACTGCACTACCCTCATCTATCTTCCTTGTTACCTCCCCAAAAATTCAATTAAGTTGGTCAAACAAGATCTTCCCTGAACAAATCCATGCTGACTATCCTTGATTAACCTGTGCCTTTCCAAGTGACAGTTTATCTTGTCTCTCAGAATAGATTCCAATAATCTTCCCACTACTGAAGTTAGACTTACTGGCCTGTAATTAGTCAGTCCACTCTTCGCTCCTTTTTAAACCGAGGTACAATGTTAGCAGTTCTCCAATCCTCCGGCACCACACCTGTATCCAGTGAGGACGGAAAAATGATGATACTCCCACAGTCTCACTCTCTCTGTCTCCTACTGACTCCCTGCCACTGCTTGTATCTATATTCAGATGGAGAATCAACGTGTTTACGTACCCACCTTCTCCACGCCCTCCCCACTACCCCAATATTCCAATATAACACACCCCCTCCCCTTTAGCCACTGTGCATGTCCCAGATCTCTGAAAGTGTTATTAAATTTGATCTCATACCCTACTAATTTTTTCTTTTCTTATATCTTTTGGACTGAAGTGGAATTTCACTGTAAAGAAGATATCAGGGAGAAAGAGTACAACACAGCCTGTATAGCACAGGATGCAACTGGATACCAGGTTACAATGGGATTACAGATCTATCAGAACCAGGGTCAGGGCCAGGGCCAGGGTCAGGGCCAGGGAAGCTTTGCGAAGAGGTGCAGAATATCTGGCAGTTTTCCTCCTTCCCCATTACGCAGCTTTCATCCAACTACTCCAGAGAGTGACAATCTAACCCCACAGCCCACTCGTCCCAGTCCCAAGACCCCATTAGATCAAAACTACTAATTGTCTTGTTTCTGGAAGTGAGTTTGTAAAACGTGTTGGGAACCCACAGCCATGTGAACAGAACTTACAAGCAAATCAGATGTGTAAATCTACACGATTAGACATACAAATCAATATTACCTCCTGGAACCCAGTGGTGCTGGTTAGAGACAGGTCTGCAGGGGTTTCGTGTTCCTTCCCAGCACTTCTCTTCAATTGCTCTCCATTCAGCTACAAAAGCTCATGGAATTCCTGTTAAATTCCCCTCTTATTCTTACAGACAGCTGGCTCAGGCTCCCACTCGACTCTGTACTGTGTAAAAGAAAAAGACTTGCAGTTACATGACCAACAGACATTTACAGCTAATGAAGTATTTTTCAAAGTGTAGTTAATCTAATGAGACCAGTCTTGAGAATGGGACATTATCAGCTAACACACATCTCCCAGCATGCCCATCAGTGGAATTTGCTACTCTCTCCCAGTCTGGCCCGTGATCTCACTGTGGGAGCCTTGCCAAAAGGAACAGGAGGGATTCAAATTGTGGTGTGGATTTTTCTCAGCAGAGAATGGAACAGTGTGGTTGGATGTTGCTGGTCACTCTGAGACAGCCATCCTGGGTTTGGTTGCCTTGGCCTATGGGTTTTCTTTGGAGATGAATCAGCAGAACACTGAGTCAGGTACATGGTTATTTCCTGTCTCACTGCCCAAATATCCCAGTGATGTGTCAGTATCAGAGAACTTTCAGAATAAGAAACGCAAAAGACATGAGAAGGGAGAAGATATCGCAGCAAACAGAGCAGCCTAGGAAACAAACAAACTAACCAGAAAGTAGCTAACATGAGAGCACAGGGTTTGACATTGAAACTTCATGGAGTTAACATTGCTGCTCCTCCGATTGAGGGAAAAGTACATAAAAAACTGAGGAAATTTAAAAACTGAAAGGACAAAATTGGGAGTGAATTTTAGGAGGTCTCCAGATTGCTGGGATACATTGAATGTTTACATTAAAAATGATGTATTCAGGATCATTCTAAACACATTTATGTCTTACAGTTGATTGTTTTTCCTGGTTTTAGATTTTAAAAAATCTAAGTGACATTTAGGTTTTTGATGGATCACATTTCCACTGGGGAAGATGCTCACTGCTGTGATCAATAATTGAAGGTGGGCCTGACAAGATGCACAGGACCCTCAAATAAAATATTCACCCCTTTAAATAATCCCCAGGTGCACTCCTGGCACCAGTGCATCTGCTGTATCTGATATGGCAGCTGGAAAGAGAGCACAACTCCTGCCCATTATACTGGGACCTTAATAGGTCAACAGCCTCATGTTAGGCTGGGGAAGTCAGATTGAAGGATATTGAGAGAAACTGGGACTGAAGGATATGGAGGGGGCCTTTGACAAGGTCCCTCATGGCAGACTGGTACAAAAGGTGAAGTCACACGGGATCAGAGGTGAGCTGGCAAGATGGATACAGAACTGGCTCAGTCATAAAAGACAGAGGGTAGCAGTGGAAGGTGCTTTTCTGAATGGAGGGCTGTGACTAGTAGTGTTCCGCAGGGATCAGTGCTGGGACCTTTGCTGTTTATAGTATACATAAATGATTTGGAGGAAAATGCAGCTGGTTTGATTAGCAAGTTTGGTGGAGTTGTGGATAATGATGAGGATTGTCAGAGGATACAGCAGGATATAGATCGGTTGGAGACTTGGGCGGAGAAATGACAGATGGAGTTTAATCCGGACAAATGTGAGGTAATACATTTTGGAAGGTCTAATGCAGGTGGGAAGTATACAGTAAATGGCACAACCCTTCGGAGTATTGACAGGCAGAGAGATCTGGGCGTACAGGTCCACAGGTCACTGAAAGTGGCAACACAGGTGGATAAGGTAGTCAAGAAGGCATACGGCATGCTTGCCTTCATCGGTCGGGGCACAGAGTATAAAAATTGGCAAGTCATGCTACAGCTATACAGAACTTTAGTTAGGCCACACTAAGAATATTGCGTGCAATTCTGGTCGCCACACTACCAGAAGGACGTGGAGGCTTTGGAGAGGGTACAAAAGAGGTTTACCAGGATGTTGCCTGGTCTGGAGGGCATTAGCTATGAGGAGAGGTTGGATAAACTCGGATTGTTTTCACTGGAACGACGGAGGTGGAGGGGCGACATGATAGAGGTTTACAAAGTTATGAGCGGCATAGACAGAGTGGATAGTCAGAAGCTTTTTCCCAGGGTGGAAGAGTCAGTTACTAGGGGGATTAGGTTTAAGGTGCGATGGGCAAAGTTTAGAGGGGATGTGCGAGGCAAGTTCTTTACACAGAGGGTGGTGAGTGTCTGGAACTTGCTGCCAGGGGAGGTGGTGAAAGCAGGTACAATAGCGACGTTTAAGAGGCATCTTGACAAATACATGAATAGGATGGGAATCGAGCGATACGGACCCCGGAAGTGCAGAAGGTTTTAGTTTAGGCAGGCAAAACGATTGACGCAGGCTTGGAGGGCCGAGTGGCCTGTTCCTGTGCTGTACTGTTCTTTGTTCTTTGTTCTTTGTTCTTTGTTGAGAGAAACTGAGATTGAGGGATATGGAGAAACTGGGATTGAGGGATATGGAGAGAAACTGGGATTGAGAGATATGGAGAAACTGGGATTGAGGAATATTGAGAGAAGGTTGAACTGAGGGATATGGTAAAAAACTGGGATAGAGAGAGACAGTGATAAGGCGGGGGTAATTTATGAAAAATGGAGTGTCTTGTATCCAAGAGTTTCCAAATTTGGAGCTTTCTGTAACCATAGAAAATGGTGACCATGATTCTTGAAGACCGTTTGCAGCCTCATTCTCAGTATCTGAATAAGGGACAAAAAGCTGAAGAGTTTAGGAAAACACTGTGTAATTCTTCTCATCCTTTAACCAAAGGCAAACTGCAGGGTCACATCTCTTGAGATGAGTGAACAGAGCCCAGAGTGGCAGTCAAGCCTGGGGCCTTCTGGTCTATATGGCTTTGTACTCCTGATGTGGGCAAATGAGAACATTGTACAGCTGTAGCATAACTTCTCATTATATTCTAGCCCACTAGTTAGAAAGGCTACCATTCCATTCGACTCTCATTATTTTTTGTACCCGACTGCTACATTTTATTGATCTGTGCACTTGCATTCAAAATCTCTTTGGAACCCCACTGCTCCTAGATTTTCACCATTTTAATAAATATTGAATCATAAAAATGGTTAGAGCACAGAATGAGGCCATTTGGACCATCATTTCCGTCCTGGCTTTCTGCAAGAGCAACTCACCTTGTCCCACTCCACCGCATCTTCCCCACAGACCTGCAATTTTTTCTATTAAGATAATTATCCAATTCCGTTATGAAAACCTTGATTGAATCTGACTCCACCACACTCTCAGACAGTGCATTCCAGATCCTAAACACTCACTGAACCTGCCTCCACCACACTCTCAGACAGTGCATTCCAGATCCTAAACACTCACTGAACCTGCCTCCACCACACTCTCAGACAGTGCATTCCAGATCCTAAACACGCACTGAACCTGCTTCCACCACACTCTCAGACAGTGCATTCCAGATCCTAAACACTCACTGAACCTGCCTCCACCACACTCTCAGACAGTGCATTCCAGATCCTAAACAATCACTGAACCTGCCTCCACCACACTCTCAGACAGTGCATTCCAGATCCTAAACACTCACTGAACCTGCCTCCACCACACTCTCAGACAGTGCATTCCAGATCCTAAACACTCACTGAACCTGCCTCCATCACACTCTCAGACAGTGCATTCCAGATCCTGAACACACACTGAACCTGCCTCCACCACACTCTCAGACAGTGCATTCCAGATCCTAAACACACACTGAACCTGCCTCCACCACACTCTCAGACAGTGCATTCCAGATCCTAAACACTCACTGAACCTGCCTCCACCACACTCTCAGACAGTGTATTCCAGATCCTAAACACTCACTGAACCTGCCTCCACCACACTCTCAGACAGTGCATTCCAGATCCTAAACACTCATTGAACCTGCCTCCACCACACTCTCTGACAGTGCATTCCAGATCCTAAGCACTCACTGAACCTGCCTCCACCACACTCTCAGACAGTGCATTCCAGATCCTAAACACTCACTGAACCTGCCTCCACCACACTCTCAGACAGTGCATTCCAGATCCTAAACACTCACTGAACCTGCCTCCACCACGCTCTCAGACAATGCATTCCAGATCCTAAACACGCACTGAACCTGCCTCCACCACACTCTCAGACAGTGCATTCCAGATCCTAAGCACTCACTGAACCTGCCTCCACCACACTCTCAGACAGTGCATTCCAGATCCTAAACACTCACTGAACCTGCCTCCACCACACTCTCTGACAGTGCATTCCAGATCCTAAGCACTCACTGAACATGCCTCCACCACACTCTCAGACAGTGCATTCCAGATCCTAAACACTCATTGAACCTGCCTCCACCACACTCTCTGACAGTGCATTCCAGATCCTAAACACTCACTGAACCTGCCTCCACCACACTCTCAGACAGTGCATTCCAGATCCTAAACACTCACTGAACCTGCCTCCACCACACTCTCAGACAGTGCATTCCAGATCCTAAACACTCACTGAACCTGCCTCCACCACACTCTCAGACAATGCATTCCAGATCCTAAACACGCACTGAACCTGCCTCCACCACACTCTCAGACAGTGCATTCCAGATCCTAAGCACTCACTGAACCTGCCTCCACCACACTCTCAGACAGTGCATTCCAGATCCTAAACACTCACTGAACCTGCCTCCACCACACTCTCTGACAGTGCATTCCAGATCCTAAGCACTCACTGAACATGCCTCCACCACACTCTCAGACAGTGCATTCCAGATCCTAAGCACTCACTGAACCTGCCTCCACCACACTCTCAGACAGTGCATTCCAGATCCTAAACACTCACTGAACCTGCCTCCACCACACTCTCAGACAGTGCATTCCAGATCCTAAACACTCACTGAACCTGCCTCCACCATACTCTCAGACAGTGCATTCCGGATCCTAAACACACACTGAACCTGCCTCCACCACACTCTCAGACAGTGCATTCCAGATCCTAAACACTCACTGAACCTGCCTCCACCACACTCTCAGACAGTGCATTCCAGATCCTAAACACTCATTGAACCTGCCTCCACCACACTCTCTGACAGTGCATTCCAGATCCTAAACACTCACTGAACCTGCCTCCACCACACTCTCAGACAGTGCATTCCAGATCCTAAACACTCACTGAACCTGCCTCCACCACACTCTCAGACAGTGCATTCCAGATCCTAAACGCTCACTGAACCTGCCTCCACCACACTCTCAGACAGTGCATTCCAGATCCTAAACACTCATTGAACCTGCCTCCACCACACTCTCTGACAGTGCATTCCAGATCCTAAACACTCATTGAACCTGCCTCCACCACACTCTCTGACAGTGCATTCCAGATCCTAAACACTCACTGAACCTGCCTCCACCACACTCTCAGACAGTGCATTCCAGATCCTAAACACTCACTGAACCTGCCTCCACCACACTCTCAGACAGTGCATTCCAGATCCTAAACACGCACTGAACCTGCCTCCACCACACTCTCAGACAGTGCATTCCAGATCCTAAGCACTCACTGAACCTGCCTCCACCACACTCTCAGACAGTGCATTCCAGATCCTAAACACTCACTGAACCTGCCTCCACCACACTCTCTGACAGTGCATTCCAGATCCTAAGCACTCACTGAACCTGCCTCCACCACACTCTCAGACAGTGCATTCCAGATCCTAAACACTCACTGAACCTGCCTCCACCACACTCTCAGACAGTGCATTCCAGATCCTAAACACTCACTGAACCTGCCTCCACCACACTCTCAGACAGTGCATTCCAGATCCTAAACACTCACTGAACCTGCCTCCACCATACTCTCAGACAGTGCATTCCGGATCCTAAACACACACTGAACCTGCCTCCACCACACTCTCAGACAGTGCATTCCAGATCCTAAACACTCACTGAACCTGCCTCCACCACACTCTCAGACAGTGCATTCCAGATCCTAAACACTCATTGAACCTGCCTCCACCACACTCTCAGACAGTGCATTCCAGATCCTAAACACTCACTGAACCTGCCTCCACCACACTCTCAGACAGTGCATTCCAGATCCTAAACACTCACTGAACCTGCCTCCACCACACTCTCAGACAGTGCATTCCAGATCCTAAACACTCACTGAACCTGCCTCCGCCACATTCTCAGACAGTGCATTCCGGATCCTAAACACACACTGAACCTGCCTCCACCACACTCTCAGACAGTGCATTCCAGATCCTAAACACTCACTGAACCTGCCTCCACCACACTCTCAGACATTGCATTCCTGATCCTAAACACTCACTGAACCTGCCTCCACCACACTCTCAGACAGTGCATTCCAGATCCTAAACACTCACTGAACCTGCCTCCACCACACTCTCAGACAGTGCATTCCAGATCCTAAACACTCACTGAACCTGCCTCCACCACACTCTCAGACAGTGCATTCCAGATCCTAAACACTCACTGAACCTGCCTCCACCACACTCTCAGACAGTGCATTCCAGATCCTAAACACTCACTGAACCTGCCTCCATCACACTCTCAGACAGTGCATTCCAGATCCTAAACACACACTGAACCTGCCTCCACCACACTCTCAGACAGTGCATTCCAGATCCTAAACACACACTGAACCTGCCTCCACCACACTCTCAGACAGTGCATTCCAGATCCTAAACACTCACTGAACCTGCCTCCACCACACTCTCAGACAGTGCATTCCAGATCCTAAACACTCATTGAACCTGCCTCCACCACACTCTCTGACAGTGCATTCCAGATCCTAAACACTCACTGAACCTGCCTCCACCACACTCTCAGACAGTGCATTCCAGATCCTAAACACTCACTGAACCTGCCTCCACCACACTCTCAGACAGTGCATTCCAGATCCTAAACACTCACTGAACCTGCCTCCACCACACTCTCAGACAGTGCATTCCAGATCCTAAACACTCACTGAACCTGCCTCCACCACACTCTCAGACAGTGCATTCCAGATCCTAAACACTCACTGAACCTGCCTCCACCACACTCTCAGACAGTGCATTCCAGATCCTAAACACTCACTGAACCTGCCTCCACCACTCTCAGACCATCATTCCAGACCCTAAACACTCACTGAAGCTGCCTCCACCACACTCTCTGACAGTGCTTTCCAGATCCTAAACACTCACTGAACCTGCCTCCACCACACTCTCAGACAGTGCATTCCAGATCCTAAGCACTCACTGAACCTGCCTCCACCACACTCTCAGACAGTGCATTCCAGATCCTAAACACTCACTGAACCTGCCTCCACCACACTCTCAGACAGTGCATTCCAGATCCTAAACACTCACTGAACCTGCCTCCACCACACTCTCAGACAGTGCATTCCAGATCCTAAACACTCACTGAACCTGCCTCCACCACACTCTCTGACAGTGCTTTCCAGATCCTAAACACTCACTGAACCTGCCTCCACCACACTCTCAGACAGTGCATTCCAGATCCTAAGCACTCACTGAACCTGCCTCCACCACACTCTCAGACAGTGCATTCCAGATCCTAAACACTCACTGAACCTGCCTCCACCACACTCTCAGACAGTGCATTCCAGATCCTAAACACTCACTGTGGAAAGAGGTTTTTCCTCATGTTGTTGTTGCTTCTTTTCCCAATCACTAAATCAGTGTCCTCTGGTTCTGGATCCTTTCACCAATGGCATCAGGTTTTCTCTATCTACCTTGTCCTGACCCCTGATGATTTTATGACCTCTTATCAAATCTCCTCTTAATCCTCTCCTCCAAGGAGAACAGCCCAGTGTCTCTAATCTATCCATGTAACTAAAGTTCCTCATCCCTGGAACCATTCTCGCAAATCTTTTCTGCGTCTTTTCTAATTACTTAATATCCTTCCTAAAGTACGGTGCCCAGAGCTGGACACAATACTCCACTTGAGGTCAAACCACTGTTTTCTACAGGTTTATCATAACTTCCTTGTTCTTGTACTCTTTGCCGCTATTTATAAGTCCCAGGATCCTGAATGTTTTATTAACCTCTTTTTCAACCAACCATGCAACCTTCAGTAATTTGTGTACATACACCCCCAGATCCTTCTGCTCCTGCACCCCCTTTAGAATTGTATCTTTTATTTTTTATTGCCTCTGCTCATTCTTCCGATCAAAATGAATCATTTCACACTTTTCTGCATTAAATTTCATCTACCGTGTGGCCCCCCATTCCACCGGCCTGTCTATTGCCTCTTGGAGTTTATCAATATCCTCCTCACAGTTCACAATACTTCCAAGTTTTGTGCCATCTGCAAATTGTGCCTTGCACACCCAAGTCTCGGACATTAATATATATTGAAAAAAACAGGGGTCCTAAACCAACCCTTAGTAAATCCCACTATATACCTTTCTCCAGTCCAACAAACAACCGTTCACCACGTCTCTCTGTTTCGTGCTGAACGGGGACTGTCTTTATAGAGGAGATAGTTCAGGTACATTCCCATGAGGGGTAAAGGTATAGCAAACAAAATGAACAAACATTTTGCTTCTGTCTTCACTATAGAGGATACAAAAAACTTTCCAGAAATCGCTGTAAATCAGGAGGTGGAAGGAAGAGAGGAACTTGGTAAAATTACAATCACCAGGGAAGTGGTACCAGAAAACTGATGGAGCAGTGGGCTGACAAGTCCTGATGGACTTCATCCTAGGGTCTTAAAAGAAGTGGCTAGTGAGATAGTTGATGTGTTAAATTTTCCAAAATTCCCTTGATTCGGGGATGGTTCCATTAGATTGGAAAATAGCCAATGTGACTCCTTTATTCAAAAAGGGAGAATCACGGAATCACAGAATAATACAGTTCAGAAGAGGCCCTTCGGCCCATCGAGTCTGCACCGATGAATTAAATCACCTGACCTGTCTACCTAATCCCATTTGCCAGCACTTGGCCCATAGCCTTGAATGTTATGACGTGCCAAGTGCTCATCCAGGTACTTTTTAAAGGATGTGAGGCAACCCACCTCTACCACCCTCCCAGGCAGGGCATTCCAGACCGTCACCCCCTCTGGGTAAAAATGTTCTTCCTCAAATCCCCCTTCAACCTCCCGCCCCTCACCTTAAACCTGTGTCCCCTAGTAACTGACCCTTCAACTAAGGGGAACAGCTGCTCCCTATCCACCCTGTCCATGCCCCTCATTATCTTGTACACCTCGATCAGGTCACCCCTCAGTCTTCTCTGCTCCAGTGAAAACAACCCAAGCCTATCCAACCTCTCTTCAGAGCTTAAATGTTCCATCCCAGGCAACATCCTGGTGAATCACCTCTGCACCCCCTCCAATGCAATCACATCCTTCCTATAATGTGGTGACCAGAATTGCACACAGTACTCCAGCTGTGGCCTTACCAAAGTTCTGTACAACTCCAACATGACCTCGATTGATAAAGGCAAGTGTCCCATATGCCTTTTTCACCACCCTATTAACCTGCCCTTCTGCCTTCAGAGATCTATGGACAAACACGTCAAGGTCCCTTTGTTCCACGGAACTTCCCAGTGTCAGGCCATTCATTGAATACTTCCGTATCATATTACTCCTTCCAAAGAGTATTACCTCACACCTTTCAGGGTTAAATTCCATCTGCCACTTTTCTGCCCATTTGATCATCCCGTCTGTATCTTCCTGTAACCCATGACACTCAACCTCACTGTTAACCACTCGGCCAATCTTTGTGTCATCTGCGAACTTACTGATCCTACCCCCCACATAGTCATCTATGTCATTTATATAAATGACAAACAATAGGGGACCCAGCACAGATCCCTGTGGTACGCCACTGGACACTGGCTTCCAGTCACTAAAACAGCCGTCTGTCATCACTCTCTGTCTCCTACAGCTAAGCCAATTTTGAATCCACCTTATCAAGTTACCTTGTATCCCATGTGCATTTGCTTTCTTGATAAGTCTCCCATGTGGGGCCTTGTCAAAGGCTTTGCTGAAATCCATGTAAACTACATCAACTGCACTACCCTCATCTACACACCTGGTCACATGCTCAAAAAATTCAATTAAATTTGTTCGGCATCACCTCCCTCTGACAAAGCCATGCTGACTATTCCTAATCAAATTTTGCCTCTCCAAGTGGAGATAGATTCTCTCTTTCAGAATTTTCTCCAATAGTTTCCCTACCACTGACATGAGACTCACTGGTCTGTAGTTCCTTGGCTTATCTCTACAACCTTTCTTAAATAGTGGGACCACATTAGCTGTTCTCCAGTCCCCTGGCACCTCCCCCGTGGCCAGAGAGGAATTTAAAATTTGGGTCAGAGCCCCTGCAATCTCCACTCTCGCCTCCCACAGCATCCTGGGACACAAATCGTCCCGACCTGGAGATTTGTCCACTTTTAAGCCTGCCAAAAGCTCCAATACCTTGTCACTCCCTGTGACAATTTGCTCAAGAACCTCACAGTCTCTCTCTCTGAGTTCCAAATCTACATCCTCATTCTCTTGGGTGAAGACAAAAGTGAAATATTCGTTCAACATCCTACTAATGTCCTCTGGCTCCACCCACAGATTTCCCCCTTGGTCCCTGATGGGTCCTACTCTTTACCTGGTTATCCTCTTCCCATTGATATAGAATATCTTGGGATTTTCCCTACTTTTACCAGCCAGAGCTTTCTTATATCCCCACTTTGCTCTCCTAATTGCTTTTTTAAGCTCCATCCTACACTTTCTGTACTCCACTAATGTTTCCATTGATTTCCTCTCCTTGTATTTACTGAAAGCCTCTCTTTTCCTTCTCATCGTTCCCTGAATGTTTCTGTTCATCCATGGTTCTCTGGGCTTGTTGCTCCTACCTATTACCCGAGAGGGAACATGTTGGGCCTGTGCCCTCCCCATTTCCTTTTTGAATGCCCCCCACTGCTCCTCTGTAGATTTCCAGGCAAGTAACTCTTTCCAGTCTACCTTGGCCAGATCCTGCCTTATTTTACTAAAATCCGCTCTCCCCTAATCCTAAACCTTTCTTTGCAACTTGTCTATTTCTTTCTCCATAACGAGCTTAAATTGTACCATGTTGTGGTCGCGATCACCAAAATGCACCCCCACCAACACATCAACCACCTGTCCGGCTTCATTCCCCAGAATTAGGTCCAGCACTGCACCCTCTCTTGTTGGATCCTCTACATATTGAGCTAAAAATTTCTCCTATATACATTTTAAGAACTCCACTCCATCTAAGCCCTTAACACGATGACTACCCCAATTAATGTTGGGAAAGTTGAAATCACCTAATATTATTACCCTATTATTTTTACACACCTCTTCAAATTGCGCACAAATTTGCTCCTCAATTTCCCGCTGACATATCTAGGGGTCTATAATAAACACCTAGCAATGTGGCTGTCGATTTTTTGTTCCTAAACTCTACCCATAAAGCTTCATTTGATGTCCCCTCCAAGATATCATCTCTCCTTACATGCCGTAACTGACTCCTTAACTCATATTGCAATGCCCCCTCCTCTTTTATCCCCTCTGTCTCGCCTGAAGATTCTATATCCCGGGACATTGAGCTGCCAATCCTGCCCCTCCCTCAACCATGTCTCCGTGATGGCTACTATATCACAATTCCACATGTCAATCCTTGCCCTTAACTCATCCGTTTTACCTGTAATACTCCTGGCATTAAAGTAGAGGCCATCCATCCTGGTCTTACTCCCTTGAAACTTACTTCCGCTGTATTCCCTCTGACTTGTTTGCTTTCCTGTGTTTAGCTATGTCCCAATTCTGCAAGGAGTCTGCATCCCCTCCCCCTGCCAAATTAGTTTAAACTCTTCCCAATAGCACTAGCAAACCTGCCAGCAAGGATGTTAGTCCCCCTCTGGTTCAGATGTAGACCGTCCCGCTTGTACAGGTCCCACCTTCCCCAGAAACGGTCCCAGTGGTCCAGGAATCTAAAATCCTCCCTCCTGCACCAACTCTTAAGCCATGCATTCATCTATGCTATTCTCCTATTTCTATACTCACTAGCATGTGGCACTGGGAGTAATCCAGAGATAACAACCTGAGAGTTCCTGCTTTTTAGTATGCTGCCTAACTCCCTGAATTCTTGATGCAAGACCCCATCCCTCTTTCTACCTATGTCATTGGTACCACCTCTGCCTTATCACCCTCCCAGTTTGAGATGCACTGCAGCCGTTCAGTGACATCCCGGACCCTGGCACCAGGGAGGCAACACACCATCCTGGAGTCATGTTGATGGCCACAGTAGCGCCTATCTGTTCCCCTGACTATAGAATCCCCTATTACTATTGCTCTTCCTCTCTTTCCCCCTTCCTGTGCAGACAGGCTGCTTGCAGTGCCAGAAGCTTGGCTCTATCCGCACGCCCTGGAGGAACCAGCCTCATCAGCCTCCAAAATTGAATACCGATTTACAAACGGGACCCCAGGGGACTCCTGAACTACCTGCCTGATTCTCTTGGACTGCCTGGTGGTCACCCATTCCCTTCCTTCCTCAAGTCTCTTCAGCTGCGGTGTGACCACCTCTCTACACATGCTATCCACAATGCTCTCCGACTCACGGATGCTCCACAGTGTTTCCAGCCGCCGTTCCAGCTCTGAATCCCGAGCTTCCAGGAGCTGCAGCTGGACACACTTCCTGCACACATGCAGGTCCCTGGGACTGGAAATGTTCGCGGATTCCCTCATACAGCAAGAGGAGCAAACCACGGCTTCAAGTTCTCCTGCCATGACTAAACTCTTTAAATTTAAAACTTTAGAAGACTATTATAATGAAACAATAAATCAACTAAGTCTTGCTAAAACAATGACTTACAATTCAATGCAGTTTGAAAAATACCCACCAGGACTTACTCACCAGTCAGCTGTGCTCTTTGGAAACTCTCGGCTCCCCTCATGCTCCTTGAGGACAGGTAGGAAATGAAAGGAGCTCCTTGCTCCCTCCTCACCAAACTCCCTCAGTCACCAAACTCCCACTTTAGCACTTTAATGCAGCCCCAAGTCAGCACTCCAGGACAAACGAAGTCAGCACTGTAAGATGGCCCACTTTTATACTGTCTGATTCTAGCCCCTGAAAACTGGTTTAAGCCAGTTATCTAATTAACAAGGTGCAGCTGTAAGCAGAGCCTGAGTGAACTCTGTTTAAAGCTGGTCTAAAACTCACCTTCTCCAACCCAAACAGCAACTGTAAAGTTAATTTGCTAAATAAAAGAAAGATTAGTCTTTAGATAAAACTAACCCTTAATTACCCTCAGTCACAAAACTCCCACTTTAGCACTCTAATGCAGCCCCAAGTCAGTACTCCAGTGCAAGCGAAAACAGGAAACTACAAGTCAGTTAGACCAGCATCTATCATCAGGAAAATGCTAGAATCTATTATTAAGGAGGTTGTAGCAGGGAACCTAGAAACTTTTAATGCAATCAGGTGGAGTCAACATGGTTTTGTGAAAGGGAAATTGTGTTTAACTGATTTATTAGAGTTCTTTGAGCAAGAAACAAGCAAGGTGGATGAAGAGGAACCTGTAGATGTGGAGCACATGGATTTCCAAAAGGCATTTGATAATGTGTCACATCAAAGTTTGATACACAAAATAAGAGCTCATGATGTAGTGGGTATCATATTAGCATGGATAGAGGATTGGTTAGCGAACAGGAAGCAGAGAGTAGAGATAAATGGAGCATTTTCAGGTTGGCAAGTTGTAACTAGTGGGGTGCCACAGGTTTAAATGCTGGGGCCTCAACACTTTACAATCTATATCAATGACTTGGATCATGATTTGCTAAATTTGCTGATGACACAAAGATAGGTAGGAGAGTAAGTTGTGAAGAGGTCATAAAAAGTCTTCAAAGAGATATAGATAGGTTAAGTGAGTGGGCAAAAAATTGGCAGATGGAGTATAATGTTCACTTTGGCAGGAAGAATAGAAAAACAGTATTTATTTAAATGGAGAGAGATTGCAGAACTCTGGGTGTCCCCGTAACCCTGCACATTCTTCCTTTTCATATAACTGTCTAATTCCCTTCTGAATGCTTCAATTGAAAATGCCTCCACCATGCTCTCAGGCAGTGAATTCTGGATCTTAACCACTCGCTGCATGAAAAAGTTTTTCCTCATGTCACTTTTACTTCTCTTACCAAATACTTTAAATCTGTGTCCTCTCGTTCTTGATCCTTTCACGAGTGGGAACAATTTCTCTCTATCTACTCTGTCCAGACCCCTCATGATTTTGAATACCTCTATCAAATCTCCTCTCAGCCTTCTCTTCTCCAAGGAAAACAGTCCTAACTTCTCCAATCTATCTTCATAACTGAAATTCCTCTTCTCTGGAACCATTCTCATGAATCTTTTCTGTACTCTCTCCAATGCTCTCACATCTTTCCTAAAGTGCGGTGCCCAGAACTGGACGCTATACTCCAGCTGAGGACAAACTAGTGTCTTATACAAGTTCAACATAACCTCCTTCCTCTTGTGCACTATGCCCCTATTAATAAAGCTCTCTCAACCTGTCCTGCCACCTTCAAAGAATTATGCACATATACACCCAGGTCCCTCTGCTCCTGCACCCCCTTTAGAATTGTACCCTTTATTTTATATTGTCTCTCCATGTTCTTCCTACCAAAATGGATCATTTCACATTCTCTGCATTGAACTTCATCTGCCACCTGTCTGCCCATTCCACCAACTTGTCTATATCCTTTTGGAGTTCTACACTATCCTCCTCACAGTTCACAATGATTGCAAGTTTCGTATCATCTGTAAACTTTGAAATTGTGCCCTGTACACCAAGATCTAGGTCATTAATATATATAAGGAAGAGCAAGGGTCCCAACACTGATTCCTGGGGAACTCCACTACAAACCTTCCTCCAGCCTGAAAAACATCCATTAACCACTACTCTTTGTTTCCTGTCACTCAGCCAATTTTGTATCCATTTTGTGACTGTCCCTTTTATTCCATGAGCTTTAATCTTGCTCACAAGTCTGTTGTGTGGCACTGTATCAAATGCCTTTTGAAAGTCCATGTACACCACATCAACAGCATTGTCCTCACCAACCCTCTCTGTTACCTCCTCAAAAAACTCCAGCAAGTTAGTTAAACATCATTTTCCCTAAAGAAATCCATGCTGGCTTTCCTTAATTAACTCGTATTTATCCATGTGAGTATTAATTTTGTCCCAAAGTAATCTTTCTAGAAGTTTCCCCACCACCAAAGTTTAGCTGACTGACCTGTAGTTGCTGGATTTATCTTTACACCCTTTTTTGAACAAGGGTGTAACATTTGCAATTTTCCAGTCCTCTGGCACCACCCCTGTGTCTAAGGAAGACTGAAATATTATGGCCAGTGCCTCTTCAATTTCCACTCTCACTTCCCTCTTTATCCTTGGATGCATCTGTTCCAGTCCTGGTGCCTTATCCACTTTAAGTACAAACAGCCTGTCCAACACCTCCTCATCATCAATTTTAAACCCTTCTAGTGTCTGAATTGCCTCCTCTTTCACCAATGCCTGGGTTGCATCTTCTTCCTTGGCAAAGACAGATGCAAAGTATTCATTTAATATCTCAGCTTTGCGCTCTGCTTCCGTGTGCAAATTCCCTGTTGATCCCTAATTGGCCTCACTCCTCCTTTTATCAACTTTTTACTCCGAATATATCTTTAGAAAACCTTGGGATTCCCTTTTATGTTAGCTGCCACTTTCTGTTCATACACTCTCTTTGCTTCTCTTATTTGCTTTTTGACTTCCCTTCTGGACCTTCTATATTCAGCCTGGATCTTAATTGTATTTTCTACCTGGCAATTGTCATAAGCACACTTTTTCTTCTTTTTCTTTATCTGTTTCATTATCCAGGGAGCTCTGGATTTGTTTATCCTAACTTTCCCCTTCGAGTGAACATGCCTTGACTGTGCCCGAACTATCTCTTCTTTGAAGGCGACCATTTTTCCTGCCAACCTTTGACTCCAATTTATTCATCCCTGATCTGTTCTTAGCCCATTGAAGTTGGCCTTCCCCCAGGTAATTATTCTTACTCTAGATTGTTCTTTGTCCTTTTCCATAATCAGTTGAAACCTTATGATGCAGTGATCACTGTCCCCTAAATGATCTTCTACTGATACTTGATCCACTTGGCCCGCCTCATTCCCAAGAACCAGGTCTAGCAGTGCCTCCTTTCTCATTGGACTAGAAACATACTGTTGGAGAAAATTTTCCTGAACAAACTCTAGGAACTCTTGCCCTTCACTGCACTTTACACTACTATCAATGTTTGCAAAATTAAGTTCCTCCATTCTAACCACCCTATAATTTTTGCCCCTCTCTGTAATTTCCTTGCACATTTGTTCCTCCACGTCCTTCCCACTAGTTGGTGGCCTGTAGACAACACCGAGCAATGTAACTTTTTTGTTCCTTAGCTCCAGCCAAATTGATTCTGCCCTCGACCCCTCTGGGACATCCTTTTTCTCCAGCACTGCAATGCTCTCCTTGATCAATGCTGACACTCCTCCCCCTTTTTTCCCTTCCCTATCTTTCCTGAACACCTTGTATCCAGGAATATTTAACATCCAGTCCTGTCCCTCTTTGAGCCAGGTCTCTGTTATTGCCATAACATCATATTTCCACATGTCAATCTGCAGATGTAATTGAGCAATCTTATTAACCACACTGTGCATTCACATACATGCACATTAACCCTGATTTAGACATTATTACTTCCTTCCTTACTGTGACCCCATCTAATAACTTACTATTCTCGACTCTAGTGCTATCTATCTCTCTCAGTATTCTATGCACCTTGGTATTCCTCTCTGATATTTCCTCCTAGTTTCCACACCCCCTGCCAAGTTAGTTTAATCCCTCCCAACAGCACGAGCAAATCGCCCCATAAGGATATTAGTCCTAGGTCTGTTCAGGTGCAATCTGTCCGGCCTGTACAGACCCCACCTTCTCCAGAACTAATCCCAATGTACCAGGAATCTAAAGCCCTACCTCCTGCACCATCTTTCGAGCCATGCATTCATCTGCTCTATCCTCCTATTTCTATACTCAGTTGCACGTAGTACTGGGAGTATTCTGGAGATTACTGCTTTTGAGGTCCTGCTTGCTAATTTCTTCCCTAGCTCTCTAAATGTTTTCTGCAGGACCACATCCCTCTTCCTACCTATGTCATTGGTACCAATGTGGACCACGCTTACTGGCTGTTCACCCTCCCCCCTCAGTGCATCCCCAGATGAACCATCACGTTCCTCCGTTTTCAGTACTGAATACCAGTTGGAGGGTGAGACACAGTCAGGGGTCTCCTGCACTACCCGTTTGTTTTTTTCTTGACTGCCTGGCGATCATCCATTCCCTCTCTCTCTGCAAACTCTTAAGCTGTGGGGTGACCACATCTATAAATGTGCTATTCATGAAGCTATCAATCTCATGGATGTGCTGCAGTGATTCCAGCTGCTGCTCAAGTTCCAGTATCCAGCACTCGAGATATTGCAACGGATGACACTTCCCACGCATATAGTTATCCAGGACACGGGAAGTGGCCAGGAGCTCCCACATAGCACAGGATGTGCACTCCAGAGGTTGGAGAAGTCCTGTCATTCCTCCATCTATTAGATAATAAACTTTGGTACAACAAATTAACCCTGCTACTAATAAACCCTGATACTAATAAAACCTATCAATAGTAATAAACCTTATCAATAGTAATAATAACCTTACTATTGCTGATACTAAACTTTAGCAATACTAATAAACCTTACCATTATTAATACACCTTACAAATACTAAAATGTTAGCAATAGTATTAATAACCTCACCAATAGTAATAAACCTTAATTAAAAATCAAAGATAAGACTCACCAGCTACTCACTAGTTACTTGTGATTAATATTTGATATTTTTAACATTTTGAAACTCCCAGTTGTTTAGACTCAGTCCCTAAGCAGCAATACTCAGCAGCCAATCAACTCACCGCTTTCCTGTGATGTCATGGTGCGTAGAGGTAGCAGGTTCCTTGCAGGGTCTGCCACTGCCACCACTGCTACCAACAAGTTCCAGGTGAGCGGAAGGCCCCGAGCCTGGGTCTGGATTTATTCTCTCCCTGCTAGGTTCCTTGTAGCTCTGCGCTGCCATTGCTACTCCCAGCTCCCTCCAGGTAAGGTGTTAGTTCATGCCTGCAGATCGGCATCATTAACATGTAATGGGTTACTTTCAACTTTAATGGGGTTTTCCCCCAGAACTAATTCAGATGCAGTTAATGAGTTTTGTCTTTGGAGACAGACTTGTTTATTGACACTACAGGAAGGGGTCACCTGACATTTACTCCATATTGCCTGTGATATAAATGTGCCCATTTTCTTGTGGTTCTGTTTAACAATTGACTTTTTAATTGTCATAATTCCTCCAGTTAATTGTTTATTTCATCATGGTTCCTTCCGAGCATGACCACAGATTTTTTTTTAATGAAAAGGGGATGTTTGGATAAATACTTTCGTACACTTTGTCTTGCCCTACACATGTGACCTCTGAGGTCATGGTAGTAGCCCTTTTATATACCACATAGAACAACACAGAAACAGACAGAGAGATGGAGAGACGGAGATGGAGAGACGGAGATGGAGAGACGGAGATGGAGATGGAGGGCTGAATTTGCAGGCCCTGTCGAGGTAGGGAACAGAAGCAGATGGGATCTGAAAATACTGCACTGGCTGGTGTGCTGGTTTCCTGACCACATTCCTGGTGCAGTCCATTTTTGCGAAGGCAGGTTTTGGCCTGGGAGGCCTACCTACCCCCACAAAGCAGATAGCCGATTAGACTCGTTACGAGCCGTGTTATCTGCAATTAAAGGAGGTCAACTGCGAATTTCCAGTTAACCTCCAGTTTCCTGAAACAACAGGGGGCAGTTGAACTGCCTGCAGACAGGTACGCAGTGATAGGTCCGGGTTCCAGTGCTCCAGGCAGGCCCTCCCTCCCTCCCTCCCTGCCTGCCTGACTGGCAGTGTGTTCAGCGAAAGGCTATAGAGGGATTAACGACCCCCCATCCGCACCATCATTGGTGGCCTGTCTGCTGTATCTGTTTTTTAAAAGTTGGTGAGAGGGCACTGCCATGTTGAACTACTTCTCAGTTACTTACCATCCATTGCAGACTGCTTCTTATTGGCCTCTTATTGGCCCTCCTGCTTTGAAAGGCCACTCACCACCCTCAGTTGGACAGGAAAACTGGGGGGAGCGGATTCAGGAACCAGAAACAGTCTCGACTCCTGTTTCCTGCCCCAGAGGTAAAATCCAGCCCAGAGAGAGAGAGAGATAGACAGAGAGAGAGAGACAGATAGAGAGAGAGAGACAGACAGACAAAGAGAGATAGACAGAGAAAGAGAGAAAGACAGAGAGATAGAGACAGAGATTACAGAAGTTAAACTGTTACCGCTGTACCAACCAGATACTTCCAGGTTTAACTGCATCATTTGGAAGCAACATGTCTCCCTGAAATCAAAGGAAGTGAGATTTAAGGCAACTATTACCAACGTGATTGTGGAATTTGCTCCGAAGCAGAGGACCTGAGTGGGCACGTACCACCTCACACACACACATTCCTCTGATGTTTCGGAAAGTGAACACTATCATTCAGAGGAAGGTGAGACACCAGCTGAGCTTTGCCATCCCATAAGGACAAGGTCATTTAAATTCTGGAAGAATCTAGGTCCTGGAATTCAGCCTGTTTTTGGGTGCATGGTGTGGGTTGAGAGTAGGGGGACACATAGAGCACTCCCTGTGTCTGAATGATGAGCAGCTGAGGCTCTCAGGATATTGGGCCTTGTGTTTCAATGGGTTCGGCTCAGCGATGAGATCCCTTGTGAAGTGGAGCACAGGAAGAGCTCATTGTGAGTGTCACAGTTACTCTCAGGTAAGTGGATCTGGGTGTCAGGTCAATGTTCGGGACCACGGGTCAGATCCAGGAATCACAGAACAATGTTAGCTGTTAACACAATGGAATTCCTTATCCTGATGTTTATCAAATTTCCTGGTGATTGCCTCTGGAATCATTTATTTACATGGTATAGAGAGATTTGCATTTATTTACATGGAATAGAGAGATTTGCATTTATTTACATGGTATAGAGAGATTTGCATTTATTTACATGGTATAGAGAGATTTGCATTTATTTACATGGAATAGAGAGATTTGCATTTATTTACATGGTATAGAGAGATTTGCATTTATTTACATGGTATCGAGTGATTTGCATTTATTTACATGGAATAGAGAGATTTGCATTTATTTACATGGTATAGAGAGATTTGCATTTATTTACATGGTATAGAGAGATTTGCATTTATTTACATGGTATAGAGAGATTTGCTCTCTCACTGAAATTGGAGTTTGCCTGTTTGTGCAAGCTGACACTTCAGTAAATATGTTTTGAAGCAATGTGCTCAGACTGGTTAATTTCCAAACACCAAGTGTTGATAACACATTACACACAATCAGTGAGCAAACACCTCACAATGTGACAGGAAGCATGCTTGTGAAAGTTAAACCTGAACTTACATCAAAGCTCAGGCAGATATTTTAATGGCGTTCAGTAACAGTTATCCTCTCTCCACTCTCCTGAAGGTTCAGCTATTGCTGATTCATGATGTGTGATCAGGTGAGACTGCATCAGAGGTGGACTCTCCACATCTGTCATCACTCTCTATGTCTGGCAGGTACAGTTCCCTACTGATTCTCATTGAATCTTACAGCACAAGAGGAGGCCATTTGGCCCATCGAGCATGTGCAGCTCTTTAGTGAAGCTATCCAGTTGATCTTCCTCTCCTGCTCTTTCTCGTAGCCCCGCAATGTTTTTCTTTTCAAGCATTTATCAATTCCTTTTTGAAAGTTACTATTGAATCAAGGGATCAAAGGGATATGGGGAGAAAGCGGGAACGGGGTACTGAATTAGACAATCAGCCATGATCTTTTTTGAATGACGGAGCAGGCCCAAAGGGCCGAATGGCCTACTCCTGCTCCGGTTTTCTGTTTTTCTGTTTCTCTGAACCTTCTTCCACTGCCCTTTCAGACAGCGCGTTCCAGATCACAACAACCTGCTGTGTGAAAATCATTTTCCTCATCTCCCCCTTGGTTCTTTTGTGAATTATCTAAAATCTGTGTCCTCTGGATACTGAGCCTCCTGCAGCCAGAGACAGTTTCTCCTTTGATTATGTACTGAGCTGGCTGCCCAGAGGTCGACTTTCAATCCATGTCAAGATGGTCCAACATCTCCCTCATTATCTGCTGCCATCAAGCTGGGAAAGCAGCCCAGGTACAATGAGGTGTCGGAGGGTAATTACTCTCATCTCTCCTCTGCCATTCAGCTCTTGTAGCCACGTCTGGATCAAGGCTGTGATGAGGTCTGGAGCTGAGTGGTTCTGGCAGAACTTGAACTGAGAATTGGTGTCATTTATTGGTGACTAAGTGTCATTGGAAGACACAATTGATGACATCATCCTCCACTTTACTGATGATTGAATAGAGAATGATAGGTTGTCAGATTAGAATTATTCTTTTGTTGTCGATGGGAGCTGTGTAGCAGAGAGGTCAATAACCAGGGGCAGAGATTTAAAGTAATTGGTAGAAGGATTCGAGGGGAGTTGAGGAGTAATCTTTTCACCCAGAAGGTGCTTGGGATCTGGAGCCCACTGCCTGATAGGGTGGTCGAGGCAGAAACACTCATCACGTTTAAGAAGTACTTGGATGTGCACTTGGGATCTGTAACCTACAGGGCCACTGACCAATAGCTGGAAAGTGCGATTAGGCTAGAAAGCTCTTTTTCAGCCAGCACAGATATGATGGGCGGAATAGCCTCCTTCTGTACTGTTAGTTCTCTATGTTTCAGTATGGGGGGCATGATCAAGAAGTTTGCGGATGACACAAAGATTGGCCGTGTGGTAGATAGCGAGGAGGATAGCTGTAGGCTGCAGGAAGATATTGATGGTCTGGTCAGATGGATGAAAAGTGGCCTGCTGGCAACAGTTTCTGCCTTCATGTAAAATCCAGCCCAACGTTTACTCTCGTGGGGAACCTCGAATTTGGGGGCACAGTTTCAGAATAAGGGATCTCCCATTTAAGACAGAGATGAGGAGGAATTTCTTCTCTCAGAGGGTCATAAATTCCCCCGAGAGCAGTGGAGGCTGGGTCATTGAATATATTCAAGGCTGAGTTAGACACATTTTTGATTGACAGGGGAGTCAAGGGTTATAGAGTTGAGGCCACAATCAGCTCAGCCTTGATCATATTGAAAGGTGGAGTAGGCTTGAGTGAGCCGAATGGCCTACACCTGCTCCAATATCTTATGTTCTTATGTTCTCATGCTTCAACACTGCAAAGCAATTTACAAGAGGATTGTCATGAGCAGACAAAGCACAATGAAAGGTAACTGTGTGTTAATTCTCACTGTGTGAAGGAAAGCACAAAATGCTGCTTCTCATACACCATTTTCTTTCAGCAAGGTAGAATTTTTTTCTTCTCCCTTCTGATTGGTCCTTTTACTGCACAATGCCGTATATAATAATCTCTATCTTAATTCTCAGTATCTTGTTTTATTCAGTGTGGATCCAGCAACCTTTAATCTTCATGTGATCACAGCTGCAGTTACAGTGTCTCTGTGGTAACTGTCACACTCTGGACCATTCTATTGGCAGGACTTTAAATTTCAGCCCCAAGGCCTTGCTTAATAATCTGGTGAGGTTTGAACACAATAACTGTTACAGACTGATCTTTAACTCTTCCTGTCTCACTGTCTCTCTCATGTATCAACACGCCTTATATTCTTCTTTGGCCTCCTTGTCTCGAGAGACAATGGGTAAGCGCCTGGAGGTGGTCAGTGGTTTGTGAAGCAGCGCCTGGAGTGGCTATAAAGGCCAATTCTAGAGTGACAGACTTTTCCACAGGTGCTGCAGATAAAATTGGTTGTTGGGGCTGTTACACAGTTGGCTCTCCCCTTGCACTTCGGTCTTTTTTCCTGCCAACTGCTAAGTCTCCCCGGCTCTTCCCCAGTTCTCAGAGCACTGATTCTGAATACAATAATGTATTCTGATACTCTTTCAGGATACTGCTTCCTTGTTGATTCATGTTTGCCAATGTTCCTTTATATTGCTTCTTCATTACCTCATTGTGTACCTACACATTCTGTATATCCTGTTTCTTCCTGTTAACCTGCCATGGCACCGATTCCGAGACATTCTATCAACCCTCACTTTCTTTGTGTTTTCAAGAGATTTTCCTTATATTTCCCATCTTTCTCAATCTGTAGTTCCTGTTTTTTTATTATTTGCAAACAACCTTTACTAGTTGTCCCAGTATTGTATCAATTAAATGTGAATCACTCACTTCACATAATCCGGTTCTCTGATTCAAGTTCATGTTTAACACAATAAGTACAACGTCAAAACATGCCTCGTTATTTAATATATCACTTGATTCACTTAGTTCTTGTCCATTAACACGTATTTTTTTGTGGGATTGTTGCAGTCCGGAACTGAAAGGACATCAAGTTTCAGCCCCAAACCTTGCTTAATAAATTGGTTAATCTACACATCTTTAACTCATGCTCCCTTACTCATGTATCATCACCATCCCACCAATGGTGCAGCACTCCCTCAGTATTGACCCTCCGACAGTGCAGCACTCCCTCAGTACTGACCCACCGACAGTGCAGCACTTCCTCAGTACTGACCCTCCGACAGTGCAGCACTCCCTCAGTACTGACCCTCCGACAGTGCAGCACTCCCTCAGTACTGACCCACCGACAGTGCAGCACTTCCTCAGTACTGAACCTCCGACAGTGCAGCACTCCCTCAGTACTGACCCACCGACAGTGCAGCACTCCCTCAGTACTGACCCACCGACAGTGCAGCACTTCCTCAGTACTGAACCTCCGACAGTGCAGCACTCCTTCAGTACTGACCCTCTGACAGTGCAGCATTCCTTCAGTACTGACCCTCCGACAGTGCAGCACTCCTTCAGTACTGACCCTCTGACAGTGCAGCATTCCTTCAGTACTGACCCTCCGACAGTGCACCACTCCGTCAGTTCTGACCCTCCGACAGTGCAGCACTCCTTCAGTACTGACCCTCTGACAGTGCAGCACTCCTTCAGTACTGACCCTCCGACAGTGCAGCACTCCCTCAGTACTGACCCTCCAACAGTGCAGCACTCCCTCAGCACTGACCCTCCGACAGTGCAACACTCCTTCAGTACTGTCCCTCTGACACTGCAGCACTCCTTCAGTACTGACCCTCTGACAGTGCAGCACTCCTTCAGTACTGACCCTCCGACAGTGCAGCACTCCCTCAGTACTGACCCTCCGACAGTGCAGCACTCCCTCAGTACTGACCCTCCGACAGTGCAACACTCCTTCAGTACTGTCCCTCTGACAGTGCAGCACTCCCTCTGTGCTGCCCCTCTGACAGTGCGCTATCCCTCAGTTTTGCGTACTATTTGACATAATTCTGCTCTACCTTCCCCTCCTTCCCTGATCCCCTCTATCCCTCCTCTACCATATCCCACAATCTCGAACTGAACTCTATCCTATCCCTTCCATCACACTCCACTCTAGCTTTGATCTGATCTCAATCTTCCCTAAGCCAATGGGCGGCACAGTGGGGCAGTGGTTAGCATCACAGCCTCACAGCTCCAGGGACCCGGGTTTGATTCTGGGTACTGTCTTTGCGGAGTTTGCAAGTTCTCCCTGTGACCGTGTGGGTTTTTGCTGGGTGCTCCGATTTCCTCCCACAGCCAAAGACTTGCAGGTTGATAGGTAAATTGGCCATTGTAATTTGCCCCTCGTGTAGGTAGGTGGTAGGGAATATGGGATAACTGTAGGGTTAGTATAAATGGGTGGTGGTTGGTCGACAGACTCGGTGGGCCGAAGGGCCTGTTTCAGTGCTGTATCTCTAAACAAAATAAATAAATCATCACTCACTTGGTGATGACTAGAATTGGTGTTGGACTCCATGGGCAACGTGATGGTTGATTGGCGAGTGGAGTAACAATGATACAATGGACAGGATTACATAAGAAATAGGAGCAGGAGTAGGCCATTCAGCCCCTCAAGCCTGCCCCGCCATTCAATAAGATCATGGCTGATCTGTCCCAGGCCTCAACTCCTCTTTCGGGCCTACTCTGCCTAACCCTTGGCTCCCCGAGATTTCAAAAATCTATCTACCTTCTCCTTAAATACTTTTAGTGACCTAACCTCCACAACTCTCTGAGGTAGAAATTTTACTGTGGGATTCAGGATCCCAACATCGGGATGAAATGGGATTCTGAGCCTGCCCTGACCGGCAGTGGGAATGGCCCAGCAATTTTCTCAGAGGGGGTTCCTAATTGGCTGCCTCTGGGTTCAGGTGTGATGTAGATACTGTTCGCCTACTGAGGAAATTTAAAAATTGAAAGGACAAAATTGGGAGTGAATTTTAGGAGGTCTCCAGATTGCTGGGATACATTGAATGTTTACATTAAAAATGATGTATTCAGGATCATTCTAAACACATTTATGTCTTACAGTTGATTGTTTTTCCTGGTTTTAGATTTTAAAAAATCTAAGTGACATTTAGGTTTTTGATGGATCACATTTCCACTGGGGAAGATGCTCACTGCTGTGATCAATAATTGAAGGTGGGCCTGACAAGATGCACAGGACCCTCAAATAAAATATTCACCCCTTTAAATAATCCCCAGGTGCACTCCTGGCACCAGTGCATCTGCTGTATCTGATATGGCAGCTGGAAAGAGAGCACAACTCCTGCCCATTATACTGGGACCTTAATAGGTCAACAGCCTCATGTTAGGCTGGGGAAGTCAGATTGAAGGATATTGAGAGAAACTGGGACTGAAGGATATGGAGGGGGCCTTTGACAAGGTCCCTCATGGCAGACTGGTACAAAAGGTGAAGTCACACGGGATCAGAGGTGAGCTGGCAAGATGGATACAGAACTGGCTCAGTCATAAAAGACAGAGGGTAGCAGTGGAAGGTGCTTTTCTGAATGGAGGGCTGTGACTAGTAGTGTTCCGCAGGGATCAGTGCTGGGACCTTTGCTGTTTATAGTATATATAAATGATTTGGAGGAAAATGTAGCTGGTTTGATTAGCAAGTTTGGTGGAGTTGTGGATAGTGATGAGATTGTCAGAGGATACAGCAGGATATAGATCGGTTGGAGACTTGGGCGGAGAAATGGCAGATGGAGTTTAATCCGGACAAATGTGAGGTAATACATTTTGGAAGGTCTAATGCAGGTGGGAAGTATACAGTAAATGGCAGAACCCTTCGGAGTATTGACAGGCAGAGAGATCTGGGCGTACGGGTCCACAGGTCACTGAAAGTGGCAACGCAGGTGGATAAGGTAGTCAAGAAGGCATACGGCATGCATGCCTTCATCGGTCGGGGCACAGAGTATAAAAATTGGCAAGTCATGCTACAGCTATACAGAACTTTAGTTAGGCCACACTTAGAATATTGCGTGCAATTCTGGTCGCCACACTACCAGAAGGACGTGGAGGCTTCGGAGAGGGTACAGAAGAGGTTTACCAGGATGTTGCCTGGTCTGGAGGGCATTAGCTATGAGGAGAGGTTGGATAAACTCGGATTGTTTTCACTGGAACGACGGAGGTGGAGGGGCGACATGATAGAGGTTTACAAAGTTATGAGCGGCATGGACAGAGTGGATAGTCAGAAGCTTTTTCCCAGAGTGGAAGAGTCAGTTACTAGGGGGATTAGGTTTAAGGTGCGAGGGGCAATGTTTAGAGGGGATCTGCGAGTCAAGTTCTTTACACAGAGGGTGGTGAGTGCCTGGAACTTGCTGCCGGGGGAGGTGATGGAAGCAGGTACAATAGCGACGTTTAAGAGGCATCTTGACAAATACATGAATAGGATGGGAATCGAGGGATACGGTCCCCGGAAGTGCAGAAGGTTTTAGTTTAGGCAGGCAACACGATTGGCGCAGGTTTGGAGGGCCGAATGGCCTGTTCCTGTGCTGTACTGTTCTTTGTTCTTTGTTCTTTGTTCTTTGTTGAGAGAAACTGGGATTGAAGGATATGGAGAAACTGGGATTGAGGGATATGGAGAGAAACTGAGATTGAGGGATATGGAGAAACTGGGATTGAGGGATACGGAGAGAAACTGAGATTGAGGGATATGGAGAAACTGGGATTGAGGAATATTGAGAGAAGGTTGAACTGAGGGATATGGTAAAAAACTGGGATAGAGAGAGACAGTGATAAGGCGGGGGTAATCTATGAAAAATGGAGTGTCTTGTATCCAAGAGTTTCCAAATTTGAAGCTTTCTGTAACCATAGAAAATGGTGACCATGATTCTTGAAGACCGTTTGCAGCCTCATTCTCAGTATCTGAATAAGGGACAAAAAGCTGAAGAGTTTAGGAAAACACTGTGTAATTCTTCTCATCCTTTAACCAAAGGCAAACTGCAGGGTCACATCTCTTGAGATGAGTGAACAGAGCCCAGAGTGGCAGTCAAGCCTGGGGCCTTCTGGTCTATATGGCTTTGTACTCCTGATGTGGGCAAACGAGAACTTTGTACAGCTGTAGCATAACCTCATTATATTCTAGCCCACTAGTTAGAAAGGCTACCATTCCATTCGACTGTCATTATTTTTTGTACCCGACTGCTACATTTTATTGATCTGTGCACTTGCATTCAAAATCTCTTTGGAACCCCACTGCTCCTAGATTTTCACCATTTTAATAAATATTGAATCATAAAAATGGTTAGAGCACAGAATGAGGCCATTTGGACCATCATTTCCGTCCTGGCTTTCTGCAAGAGCAACTCACCTTGTCCCACTCCACCGCATCTTCCCCACAGACCTGCAATTTTTTCTATTAAGATAATTATCCAATTCCGTTATGAAAACCTTGATTGAATCTGACTCCACCACACTCTCAGGCAGAGCATTCCAGATCCTAAACACTCACTGAACCTGCTTCCACCACACTCTCAGACAGTGCATTCCAGATCCTAAACACTCACTGAACCTGCCTCCACCACACTCTCAGACAGTGTATTCCTGATCCTAAACACTCACTGAACCTGCCTCCACCACACTCTCAGACAGTGCATTCCAGATCCTAAACACTCACTGAACCTGCCTCCACCACACTCTCAGACAGTGCATTCCAGATCCTAAACACTCACTGAACCTGCCTCCACCACACTCTCAGACAGTGCATTCCAGATCCTAAACACACACTGAACCTGCCTCCACCACACTCTCAGACAGTGCATTTCAGATCCTAAACACACACTGAACCTGCCTCCACCACACTCTCAGACAGTGCATTTCAGATCCTAAACACACACTGAACCTGCCTCCACCACACTCTCAGACAGTGTATTCCAGATCCTAAACACTCACTGAACCTGCCTCCACCACACTCTCAGACAGTGCATTCCAGATCCTAAACACTCACTGAACCTGCCTCCACCACACTCTCAGACAGTGCATTTCAGATCCTAAACACACACTGAACCTGCCTCCACCACACTCTCAGACAGTGCATTCCAGATCCTAAACACACACTGAACCTGCCTCCACCACACTCTCAGACAGTGCATTCCAGATCCTAAACACTCACTGAACCTGCTTCCACCACACTCTCAGACAGTGCATTCCAGATCCTAAACACTCACTGAACCTGCTTCCACCACACTCTCAGACAGTGCATTCCAGATCCTAAACACTCACTGAACCTGCCTCCACCGCACTCTCAGACATTGCATTCCAGATCCTAAACACTCACTGAACCTGCCTCCACCACACTCTCAGACATTGCATTCCAGATCCTAAACACTCACTGAACCTGCCTCCACCACACTCTCAGACATTGCATTCCAGATCCTAAACACTCACTGAACCTGCTTCCACCACACTCTCAGACAGTGCATTCCAGATCCTAAACACTCACTGAACCTGCCTCCACCACACTCTCTGACAGTGCATTCCAGATCCTAAACACTCACTGAACCTGCCTCCACCACACTCTCAGACAGTGCATTCCAGATCCTAAACACTCACTGAACCTGCTTCCACCACACTCTCAGACAGTGCATTCCAGATCCTAAACACTCACTGAACCTGCTTCCACCACACTCTCAGACAGTGCATTCCAGATCCTAAACACTCACTGAACCTGCCTCCACCACACTCTCAGACAGTGCATTCCAGATCCTAAACACTCACTGAACCTGCCTCCACCACACTCTCAGACAGTGCATTCCAGATCCTAAACACTCACTGAACCTGCCTCCACCACACTCTCAGACAGTGCATTCCAGATCCTAAACACTCACTGAACCTGCCTCCACCACACTCTCTGACAGTGCATTCCAGATCCTAAACACTCACTGAACCTGCCTCCACCACACTCTCAGACAGTGCATTCCAGATCCTAAACACTCACTGAACCTGCTTCCACCACACTCTCAGACAGTGCATTCCAGATCCTAAACACTCACTGAACCTGCTTCCACCACACTCTCAGACAGTGCATTCCAGATCCTAAACGCTCACTGAACCTGCCTCCACCACACTCTCAGACAGTGCATTCCAGATCCTAAACACTCACTGAACCTGCCTCCACCACACTCTCAGGCCGTGCATTCCAGATCCTGAACACTCACTGAACCTGCCTCCACCACACTCTCAGACAGTGCATTCCAGATCCTAAACACACACTGAACCTGCCTCCACCACACTCTCAGACATTGCATTCCAGATCCTAAACACTCGCTGAACCTGCCTCCACCACACTCTCAGACAGTGCATTCCAGATCCTAAACACTCGCTGAACCTGCCTCCACCACACTCTCAGACAGTGCATTCCAGATCCTAAACACTCACTGAACCTGCCTCCACCACACTCTCAGACAGTGCATTCCAGATCCTAAACACTCACTGAACCTGCCTCCACCACACTCTCAGACAGTGCATTCCAGATCCTAAATACTCACTGAACCTGCCTCCACCACTCTCAGACCATCATTCCAGACCCGAAACACTCACTGAAGCTGCCTCCACCACACTCTCTGACAGTGCTTTCCAGATCCTAAACACTCACTGAACCTGCCTCCACCACACTCTCAGACAGTGCATTCCAGATCCTAAACACTCACTGAACCTGCCTCCACCACACTCTCAGACAGTGCATTCCAGATCCTAAGCACTCACTGAACCTGCCTCCACCACACTCTCAGACAGTGCATTTCAGATCCTAAACACTCACTGAACCTGCCTCCACCACACTCTCAGACAGTGCATTCCAGATCCTAAACACTCACTGAACCTGCCTCCACCACACTCTCAGACCATCATTCCAGATCCTAAACACTCACTGAACCTGCCTCCACCACACTCTCAGACAGTGCATTCCAGATCCTAAACACTCACTGAACCTGCCTCCACCACACTCTCAGACAGTGCATTCCAGATCCTAAACACTCACTGAACCTGCCTCCACCACACTCTCAGACAGTGCATTCCAGATCCTAAACACTCACTGAACCTGCCTCCACCACACTCTCAGACAGTGCATTCCAGATCCTAAGCACTCACTGAACCTGCCTCCACCACACTCTCAGACAGTGCATTCCAGATCCTAAACACTCACTGAACCTGCCTCCACCACACTCTCAGACAGTGCATTCCAGATCCTAAACACTCACTGTGGAAAGAGGTTTTTCCTCATGTTGTTGTTGCTTCTTTTCCCAATCACTTTAAATCAGTGTCCTCTGGTTCTGGATCCTTTCACCAATGGCATCAGGTTTTCTCTATCTACCTTGTCCTGACCCCTCATGATTTTATGACCTCTTATCAAATCTCCTCTTAATCCTCTCCTCCAAGGAGAACAGCCCAGTGTCTCTAATCTATCCATGTAACTAAAGTTCCTCATCCCTGGAACCATTCTCGCAAATCTTTTCTGCGTCTTTTCTAATTACTTAATATCCTTCCTAAAGTACGGTGCCCAGAGCTGGACACAATACTCCACTTGAGGTCAAACCACTGTTTTCTACAGGTTTATCATAACTTCCTTGTTCTTGTACTCTTTGCCGCTATTTATAAGTCCCAGGATCCTGAATGTTTTATTAACCTCTTTTTCAACCAACCATGCAACCTTCAGTAATTTGTGTACATACACCCCCAGATCCTTCTGCTCCTGCACCCCCTTTAGAATTGTATCTTTTATTTTTTATTGCCTCTGCTCATTCTTCCGATCAAAATGAATCATTTCACACTTTTCTGCATTAAATTTCATCTACCGTGTGGCCCCCCATTCCACCGGCCTGTCTATTGCCTCTTGGAGTTTATCAATATCCTCCTCACAGTTCACAATACTTCCAAGTTTTGTGCCATCTGCAAATTGTGCCTTGCACACCCAAGTCTCGGACATTAATATATATTGAAAAAAACAGGGGTCCTAAACCAACCCTTAGTAAATCCCACTATATACCTTTCTCCAGTCCAACAAACAACCGTTCACCGCTTCTCTCTGTTTCGTGCTGAGCAGGGACTGTCTTTATAGAGGAGATAGTTCAGGTACATTCCCATGAGGGGTAAAGGTATAGCAAACAAAATGAACAAACATTTTGCTTCTGTCTTCACTATAGAGGATACAAAAAACTTTCCAGAAATCGCTGTAAATCAGGAGGTGGAAGGAAGAGAGGAACTTGGTAAAATTACAATCACCAGGGAAGTGGTACCAGAAAACTGATGGAGCAGTGGGCTGACAAGTCCTGATGGACTTCATCCTAGGGTCTTAAAAGAAGTGGCTCGTGAGATAGTTGATGTGTTAAATTTTCCAAAATTCCCTCGATTCGGGGAAGGTTCCATTAGATTGGAAAATAGCCAATGTGACTCCTTTATTCAAAAAGGGAGAATCACGGAATCACAGAATAATACAGTTCAGAAGAGGCCCTTCGGCCCATCGAGTCTGCACCGATGAATTAAATCACCTGACCTGTCTACCTAATCCCATTTGCCAGCACTTGGCCCATAGCCTTGAATGTTATGACGTGCCAAGTGCTCATCCAGGTACTTTTTAAAGGATGTGAGGCAACCTGCCTCTACCACCCTCCCAGGCAGTGCATTCCAGACCGTCACCCCCTCTGGGTAAAAATGTTCTTCCTCAAATCCCCCTTCAACCTCCCGCCCCTCACCTTAAACCTGTGTCCCCTAGTAACTGACCCTTCAACTAAGGGGAACAGCTGCTCCCTATCCACCCTGTCCATGCCCCTCATTATCTTGTACACCTCGATCAGGTCACCCCTCAGTCTTCTCTGCTCCAGCGGAAACAACCCAAGCCTATCCAACCTCTCTTCAGAGCTTAAATGCTCCATCCCAGGCAACATCCTGGTGAATCGCCTCTGCACCCCCTCCAATGCAATCACATCCTTCCTGTAATGTGGTGACCAGAATTGCACACAGTACTCCAGCTGTGGCCTTACCAAAGTTCTGTACAACTCCAACATGACCTCGATTGATAAAGGCAAGTGTCCCATTTGCCTTTTTCACCACCCTATTAACCTGCCCTTCTGCCTTCAGAGATCTATGGACAAACACGTCAAGGTCCCTTTGTTCCACGGAACTTCCCAGTGTCAGGCCATTCATTGAATACTTCCGTATCATATTACTCCTTCCAAAGAGTCACACCTTTCAGGGTTAAATTCCATCTGCCACTTTTCTGCCCATTTGACCATCCCGTCTGTATCTTTCTGTAACCCATGACACTCAACCTCACTGTTAACCACTCGGCCAATCTTTGTGTCATCCGTGAACTTACTGATCCTACCCCCCACATAGTCAGCTATGTCGTTTATATAAATGACAAACATTAGGGGACCCAGCACAGATCCCTGTGGTACGCCACTGGACACTGGCTTCCAGTCACTAAAACAGCCGTCTGTCATCACTCTCTGTCTCCTACAGCTAAGCCAATTTTGAATCCACCTTATCAAGTTACCCTGTATCCCATGTACATTTGCTTTCTTGATAAGTCTCCCATGTGGGACTTTGTCAAAGGCTTTGCTGAAATCCATGTAAACTACATCAACTGCACTACCCTCATCTACACACCTGGTCACATGCTCAAAAAATTCAATCAAATTTGTTAGGCATCACCTCCCTCTGACAAAGCCATGCTGACTATTCCTAATCAAATTTTGCCTCTCCAAGTGGAGATAGATTCTCTCTTTCAGAATTTTCTCCAATAGTTTCCCTACCACTGACGTGAGACTCACTGGTCTGTAGTTCCTTGGCTTATCTCTACAACCTTTCTTAAATAGTGGGACCACATTAGCTGTTCTCCAGTCCCCTGGCACCTCCCCCGTGGCCAGAGAGGAATTTAAAATTTGGGTCAGAGCCCCTGCAATCTCCACTCTCGCCTCCCACAGCATCCTGGGACACAAATCGTCCCGACCTGGAGATTTGTCCACTTTTAAGCCTTCCAAAACCTCCAATACCTTGTCACTCCCTATGACAATTTGCTCAAGAACCTCACAGTCTCTCTCTCTGAGTTCCAAATCTACATCCTCATTCTCTTGGGTGAAGACAAAAGTGAAATATTCGTTCAACATCCTACCAATGTCCTCTGGCTCCACCCACAGATTTCCCCCTTGGTCCCTGATGGGTCCTACTCTTTACCTGGTTATCCTCTTCCCATTGATATAGAATATCTTGGGATTTTCCCTACTTTTACCAGCCAGAGCTTTCTCATATCCCCACTTTGCTCTCCTAATTGCTTTTTTAAGCTCCATCCTACACTTTCTGTACTCCACCAATGCTTCCATTGATTTGCTCTCCTTGTATTTACTGAAAGCCTCTCTTTTCCTTCTCATCGTACCCTGAATGTTTCTGTTCATCCATGGTTCTCTGCGCTTGTTGCTCCTACCTATTACCCGAGAGGGAACATGTTGGGCCTGTGCCCTCCCCATTTCCTTTTTGAATGCCCCCCACTGCTCCTCTGTAGATTTCCAGGCAAGTAACTCTTTCCAGTCTACCTTGGCCAGATCCTGCCTTATTTTACTAAAATCCGCTCTCCCCTAATCCTAAACCTTTCTTTGCAACTTGTCTATTTCCTTCTCCATAACGAGCTTAAATTGTACCATGTTGTGGTCGCGATCACCAAAATGCACCCCCACCAACACATCAACCACCTGTCCGGCTTCATTCCCCAGAATTAGGTCCAGCACTGCACCCTCTCTTGTTGGATCCTCCACATATTGAGCTAAAAATTTCTCCTATATACATTTTAAGAACTCCACTCCATCTAAGCCCTTAACACGATGACTACCCCAATTAATGTTGGGAAAGTTGAAATCACCTAATATTATTACCCTATTATTTTTACACACCTCTGCAAATTGCGCACAAATTTGGTCCTCAATTTCCCGCTGACTATCTGGGGGTCTATAATAAACACCTAGCAATGTGGCTGTCCATTTTTTGTTCCTAAACTCTACCCATAAAGCTTCATTTGATGCCCCCTCCAAGATATCATCTCTCCTTACTGCAGTAACTGACTCCTTAACTCATATTGCAATGCCCCCTCCTCTTTTATCCCCTCTGTCTCGCCTGAAGATTCTATATCCCGGGACATTGAGCTGCCAATCCTGCCCCTCCCTCAACCATGTCTCCGTGATGGCTACTATATCACAATTCCACATGTCAATCCTTGCCCTTAACTCATCCGTTTTACCTGTAATACTCCTGGCATTAAAGTAGAGACCATCCATCCTGGTCTTACTCCCTTGAAACTTACTTCCGCTGTATTCCCTCTGACTTGTTTGCTTTCCTGTGTTTAGCTGTGTCCCAATTCTGCAAGGAGTCTGCATCCCCTCCCCCTGCCAAATTAGTTTAAACTCTTCCCAATAGCACTAGCAAACCTGCCAGCAAGGATGTTAGTCCCCCTCTGGTTCAGATGTAGACCGTCCCACTTGTACCGGTCCCACCTTCCCCAGAAACGGTCCCAGTGGTCCAGGAATCTAAAATCCTCCCTCCTGCACCAACTCTTAAGCCATGCATTCATCTGTGCTATTCTCCTATTTCTATACTCACTAGCATGTGGCACTGGGAGTAATCCAGAGATAACAACCTGAGAGTTCCTGCTTTTTAGTATGCTGCCTAACTCCCTGAATTCTTGATGCAAGACCCCATCCCTCTTTCTACCTATGTCATTGGTACCACCTCTGCCTTATCACCCTCCCAGTTTGAGATGCACTGCAGCCGTTCAGTGACATCCCGGACCCTGGCACCAGGGAGGCAACACACCATCCTGGAGTCATGTTGATGGCCACAGTAGCGCCTATCTGTTCCCCTGACTATAGAATCCCCTATTACTATTGCTCTTCCTCTCTTTCCCCCTTCCTGTGCAGACAGGCTGCTTGTGGTGCCAGAAGCTTGGCTCTATCCGCACGCCCTGGAGGAACCAGCCTCATCAGCCTCCAAAATTGAATACCGATTTACAAACGGGACCCCAGGGGACTCCTGAACTACCTGCCTGATTCTCTTGGACTGCCTGGTGGTCACCCATTCCCTTCCTTCCTCAAGTCTCTTCAGCTGCGGTGTGACCACCTCTCTACACATGCTATCCACAATGCTCTCCGACTCACGGATGCTCCACAGTGTTTCCAGCCGCCGTTCCAGCTCTGAATCCCGAGCTTCCAGGAGCTGCAGCTGGACACACTTCCTGCACACATGCAGGTCCCTGGGACTGGAAATGTTCGCGGATTCCCTCATACAGCAAGAGGAGCAAACCACGGCTTCAAGTTCTCCTGCCATGACTAAACTCTTTAAATTTAAAACTTTAGAAGACTATTATAATGAAACAATAAATCAACTAAGTCTTGCTAAAACAATGACTTACAATTCAATGCAGTTTGAAAAATACCCACCAGGACTTACTCACCAGTCAGCTGTGCTCTTTGGAAACTCTCGGCTCCCCTCATGCTCCTTGAGGACAGGTAGGAAATGAAAGGAGCTCCTTGCTCCCTCCTCACCAAACTCCCTCAGTCACCAAACTCCCACTTTAGCACTTTAATGCAGCCCCAAGTCAGCACTCCAGGACAAACGAAGTCAGCACTGTAAGATGGCCCACTTTTATACTGTCTGATTCTAGCCCCTGAAAACTGGTTTAAGCCAGTTATCTAATTAACAAGGTGCAGCTGTAAGCAGAGCCTGAGTGAACTCTGTTTAAAGCTGGTCTAAAACTCACCTTCTCCAACCCAAACAGCAACTGTAAAGTTAATTTGCTAAATAAAAGAAAGATTAGTCTTTAGATAAAACTAACCCTTAATTACCCTCAGTCACAAAACTCCCACTTTAGCACTCTAATGCAGCCCCAAGTCAGTACTCCAGTGCAAGCGAAAACAGGAAACTACAAGTCAGTTAGACCAGCATCTATCATCAGGAAAATGCTAGAATCTATTATTAAGGAGGTTGTAGCAGGGAACCTAGAAACTTTTAATGCAATCAGGTGGAGTCAACATGGTTTTGTGAAAGGGAAATTGTGTTTAACTGATTTATTAGAGTTCTTTGAGCAAGAAACAAGCAAGGTGGATGAAGAGGAACCTGTAGATGTGGAGCACATGGATTTCCAAAAGGCATTTGATAATGTGTCACATCAAAGTTTGATACACAAAATAAGAGCTCATGATGTAGTGGGTATCATATTAGCATGGATAGAGGATTGGTTAGCGAACAGGAAGCAGAGAGTAGAGATAAATGGAGCATTTTCAGGTTGGCAAGTTGTAACTAGTGGGGTGCCACAGGTTTAAATGCTGGGGCCTCAACACTTTACAATCTATATCAATGACTTGGATCATGATTTGCTAAATTTGCTGATGACACAAAGATAGGTAGGAGAGTAAGTTGTGAAGAGGTCATAAAAAGTCTTCAAAGAGATATAGATAGGTTAAGTGAGTGGGCAAAAAATTGGCAGATGGAGTATAATGTTCACTTTGGCAGGAAGAATAGAAAAACAGTATTTATTTAAATGGAGAGAGATTGCAGAACTCTGGGTGTCCCCGTAACCCTGCACATTCTTCCTTTTCATATAACTGTCTAATTCCCTTCTGAATGCTTCAATTGAAAATGCCTCCACCATGCTCTCAGGCAGTGAATTCTGGATCTTAACCACTCGCTGCATGAAAAAGTTTTTCCTCATGTCATTTTTACTTCTCTTACCAAATACTTTAAATCTGTGTCCTCTCGTTCTTGATCCTTTCACGAGTGGGAACAGTTTCTCTCTATCTACTCTGTCCAGACCCCTCATGATTTTGAATACCTCTATCAAATCTCCTCTCAGCCTTCTCTTCTCCAAGGAAAACAGTCCTAACTTCTCCAATCTATCTTCATAACTGAAATTCCTCATCTCTGGAACCATTCTCATGAATCTTTTCTGTACTCTCTCCAATGCTCTCACATCTTTCCTAAAGTGCGGTGCCCAGAACTGGACGCTATACTCCAGCTGAGGACAAACTAGTGTCTTATACAAGTTCAACATAACCTCCTTCCTCTTGTGCACTATGCCCCTATTAATAAAGCTCTCTCAACCTGTCCTGCCACCTTCAAAGAATTATGCACATATACACCCAGGTCCCTCTGCTCCTGCACCCCCTTTAGAATTGTACCCTTTATTTTATATTGTCTCTCCATGTTCTTCCTACCAAAATGGATCATTTCACATTCTCTGCATTGAACTTCATCTGCCACCTGTCTGCCCATTCCACCAACTTGTCTATATCCTTTTGGAGTTCTACACTATCCTCCTCACAGTTCATAATGATTGCAAGTTTCGTATCATCTGTAAACTTTGAAATTGTGCCCTGTACACCAAGATCTAGGTCATTAATATATATAAGGAAAAGCAAGGGTCCCAACACTGATTCCTGGGGAACTCCACTACAAACCTTCCTCCAGCCTGAAAAACATCCATTAACCACTACTCTTTGTTTCCTGTCACTCAGCCAATTTTGTATCCATTTTGTGACTGTCCCTTTTATTCCATGAGCTTTAATCTTGCTCACAAGTCTGTTGTGTGGCACTGTATCAAATGCCTTTTGAAAGTCCATGTACACCACATCAACAGCATTGTCCTCACCAACCCTCTCTGTTACCTCCTCAAAAAACTCCAGCAAGTTAGTTAAACATCATTTTCCCTAAAGAAATCCATGCTGGCTTTCCTTAATTAACTCGTATTTATCCATGTGAGTATTAATTTTGTCCCAAAGTAATCTTTCTAGAAGTTTCCCCACCACCAAAGTTTAGCTGACTGACCTGTAGTTGCTGGATTTATCTTTACACCCTTTTTTGAACAAGGGTGTAACATTTGCAATTTTCCAGTCCTCTGGCACCACCCCTGTGTCTAAGGAAGACTGAAATATTATGGCCAGTGCCTCTTCAATTTCCACTCTCACTTCCCTCTTTATCCTTGGATGCATCTGTTCCAGTCCTGGTGCCTTATCCACTTTAAGTACAAACAGCCTGTCCAACACCTCCTCATCATCAATTTTAAACCCTTCTAGTGTCTGAATTGCCTCCTCTTTCACCAATGCCTGGGTTGCATCTTCTTCCTTGGCAAAGACAGATGCAAAGTATTCATTTAATATCTCAGCTTTGCGCTCTGCTTCCGTGTGCAAATTCCCTGTTGATCCCTAATTGGCCTCACTCCTCCTTTTATCAACTTTTTACTCCGAATATATCTTTAGAAAACCTTGGGATTCCCTTTTATGTTAGCTGCCACTTTCTGTTCATACACTCTCTTTGCTTCTCTTATTTGCTTTTTGACTTCCCTTCTGGACCTTCTATATTCAGCCTGGATCTTAATTGTATTTTCTACCTGGCAATTGTCATAAGCACACTTTTTCTTCTTTTTCTTTATCTGTTTCATTATCCAGGGAGCTCTGGATTTGTTTATCCTAACTTTCCCCTTCGAGTGAACATGCCTTGACTGTGCCCGAACTATCTCTTCTTTGAAGGCGACCATTTTTCCTGCCAACCTTTGACTCCAATTTATTCATCCCTGATCTGTTCTTAGCCCATTGAAGTTGGCCTTCCCCCAGGTAATTATTCTTACTCTAGATTGTTCTTTGTCCTTTTCCATAATCAGTTGAAACCTTATGATGCAGTGATCACTGTCCCCTAAATGATCTTCTACTGATACTTGATCCACTTGGCCTGCCTCATTCCCAAGAACCAGGTCTAGCAGTGCCTCCTTTCTCATTGGACGAGAAACAGACTGTTGGAGAAAATTTTCCTGAACAAACTCTAGGAACTCTTGCCCTTCACTGCACTTTACACTACTATCAATGTTTGCAAAATTAAGTTCCTCCATTCTAACCACCCTATAATTTTTGCCCCTCTCTGTAATTTCCTTGCACATTTGTTCCTCCATGTCCTTCCCACTAGTTGGTGGCCTGTAGACAACACCGAGCAATGTAACTGCACCTTTTTTGTTCCTTAGCTCCAGCCAAATTGATTCTGCCCTCGACCCCTCTGGGACATCCTTTTTCTCCAGCACTGCAATGCTCTCCTTGATCAATGCTGACACTCCTCCCCCTTTTTTCCCTTCCCTATCTTTCCTGAACACCTTGTATCCAGGAATATTTAACATCCAGTCCTGTCCCTCTTTGAGCCAGGTCTCTGTTATTGCCATAACATCATATTTCCACATGTCAATCTGCAGATGTAATTGAGCAATCTTATTAACCACACTGTGCATTCACATACATGCACATTAACCCTGATTTAGACATTATTACTTCCTTCCTTACTGTGACCCCATCTAATAACTTACTATTCTCGACTCTAGTGCTATCTATCTCTCTCAGTATTCTATGCACCTTGGTATTCCTCTCTGATATTTCCTCCTAGTTTCCACACCCCCTGCCAAGTTAGTTTAATCCCTCCCAACAGCACGAGCAAATCGCCCCATAAGGATATTAGTCCTAGGTCTGTTCAGGTGCAATCTGTCCGGCCTGTACAGACCCCACCTTCTCCAGAACTAATCCCAATGTACCAGGAATCTAAAGCCCTACCTCCTGCACCATCTTTCGAGCCATGCATTCATCTGCTCTATCCTCCTATTTCTATACTCAGTTGCACGTAGTACTGGGAGTATTCTGGAGATTACTGCTTTTGAGGTCCTGCTTGCTAATTTCTTCCCTAGCTCTCTAAATGTTTTCTGCAGGACCACATCCCTCTTCCTACCTATGTCATTGGTACCAATGTGGACCACGCTTACTGGCTGTTCACCCTCCCCCCTCAGTGCATCCCCAGATGAACCATCACGTTCCTCCGTTTTCAGTACTGAATACCAGTTGGAGGGTGAGACACAGTCAGGGGTCTCCTGCACTACCCGTTTGTTTTTTTCTTGACTGTCTGGCGATCATCCATTCCCTCTCTCTCTGCATACTCTTAAGCTGTGGGGTGACCACATCTATAAATGTGCTATTCATGAAGCTGCAGTGATTCCAGCTGCTGCTCAAGTTCCAGTATCCAGCACTCGAGATATTGCAACGGATGACACTTCCCACGCATATAGTTATCCAGGACACGGGAAGTGGCCAGGAGCTCCCACATAGCACAGGATGTGCACTCCAGAGGTTGGAGAAGTCCTGTCATTCCTCCATCTATTAGATAATAAACTTTGGTACAACAAATTAACCCTGCTACTAATAAACCCTGATACTAATAAAACCTATCAATAGTAATAAACCTTATCAATAGTAATAATAACCTTACTATTGCTAATACTAAACTTTAGCAATACTAATAAACCTTACCATTATTAATACACCTTACAAATACTAAAATGTTAGCAATAGTATTAATAACCTCACCAATAGTAATAAACCTTAATTAAAAATCAAAGATAAGACTCACCAGCTACTCACTAGTTACTTGTGATTAATATTTGATATTTTTAACATTTTGAAACTCCCAGTTGTTTAGACTCAGTCCCTAAGCAGCAATACTCAGCAGCCAATCAACTCACCGCTTTCCTGTGATGTCATGGTGCGTAGAGGTAGCAGGTTCCTTGCAGGGTCTGCCACTGCCACCACTGCTACCAACAAGTTCCAGGTGAGCGGAAGGCCCCGAGCCTGGGTCTGGATTTATTCTCTCCCTGCTAGGTTCCTTGTAGCTCTGCGCTGCCATTGCTACTCCCAGCTCCCTCCAGGTAAGGTGTTAGTTCATGCCTGTAGATCGGCATCATTAACATGTAATGGGTTACTTTCAACTTTAATGGGGTTTTCCCCCAGAACTAATTCAGATGCAGTTAATGAGTTTTGTCTTTGGAGACAGACTTGTTTATTGACACTACAGGAAGGGGTCACCTGACATTTACTCCATATTGCCTGTGATATAAATGTGCCCATTTTCTTGTGGTTCTGTTTAACAATTGACTTTTTAATTGTCATAATTCCTCCAGTTAATTGTTTATTTCATCATGGTTCCTTCCGAGCATGACCACAGATTTTTTTTTAATGAAAAGGGGATGTTTGGATAAATACTTTCGTACACTTTGTCTTGCCCTACACATGTGACCTCTGAGGTCATGGTAGTAGCCCTTTTATATACCACATAGAACAACACAGAAACAGACAGAGAGATGGAGAGACGGAGATGGAGAGACGGAGATGGAGAGACGGAGATGGAGAGACGGAGATGGAGATGGAGGGCTGAATTTGCAGGCCCTGTCGAGGTAGGGAACAGAAGCAGATGGGATCTGAAAATACTGCACTGGCTGGTGTGCTGGTTTCCTGACCACATTCCTGGTGCAGTCCATTTTTGCGAAGGCAGGTTTTGGCCTGGGAGGCCTACCTACCCCCACAAAGCAGATAGCCGATTAGACTCGTTACGAGCCGTGTTATCTGCAATTAAAGGAGGTCAACTGCGAATTTCCAGTTAACCTCCAGTTTCCTGAAACAACAGGGGGCAGTTGAACTGCCTGCAGACAGGTACGCAGTGATAGGTCCGGGTTCCAGTGCTCCAGGCAGGCCCTCCCTCCCTCCCTCCCTGCCTGCCTGACTGGCAGTGTGTTCAGCGAAAGGCTATAGAGGGATTAACGACCCCCCATCCGCACCATCATTGGTGGCCTGTCTGCTGTATCTGTTTTTTAAAAGTTGGTGAGAGGGCACTGCCATGTTGAACTACTTCTCAGTTACTTACCATCCATTGCAGACTGCTTCTTATTGGCCTCTTATTGGCCCTCCTGCTTTGAAAGGCCACTCACCACCCTCAGTTGGACAGGAAAACTGGGGGGAGCGGATTCAGGAACCAGAAACAGTCTCGACTCCTGTTTCCTGCCCCAGAGGTAAAATCCAGCCCAGAGAGAGAGAGAGAGAGAGTTAGACAGAGAGAGAGAGACAGATAGAGAGAGAGAGAGAGAGACAGAAGGAGAAAGTGAGAGAGACTGATAGAGAGACAGACAGACAAAGAAAGAGATTGACAAAGATAGAGAGAGACAGATAGAGAGAGAGAGACAGACAGACAAAGAGAGATAGACAGAGAAAGAGAGAAAGACAGAGAGATAGAGACAGAGATTACAGAAGTTAAACTGTTACCGCTGTACCAACCAGATACTTCCAGCTTTAACTGCATCATTTGGAAGCAACATGTCTCCCTGAAATCAAAGGAAGTGAGATTTAAGGCAACTATTACCAACGTGATTGTGGAATTTGCTCCGAAGCAGAGGACCTGAGTGGGCACGTACCACCTCACACACACACATTCCTCTGATGTTTCGGAAAGTGAACACTATCATTCAGAGGAAGGTGAGACACCAGCTGAGCTTTGCCATCCCATAAGGACAAGGTCATTTAAATTCTGGAAGAATCTAGGTCCTGGAATTCAGCCTGTTTTTGGGTGCATGGTGTGGGTTGAGAGTAGAGGGACACATAGAGCACTCCCTGTGTCTGAATGATGAGCAGCTGAGGCTCTCAGGATATTGGGCCTTGTGTTTCAATGGGTTCGGCTCAGCGATGAGATCCCTTGTGAAGTGGAGCACAGGAAGAGCTCATTGTGAGTGTCACAGTTACTCTCAGGTAAGTGGATCTGGGTGTCAGGTCAATGTTCGGGACCACGGGTCAGATCCAGGAATCACAGAACAATGTTAGCTGTTAACACAATGGAATTCCTTATCCTGATGTTTATCAAATTTCCTGGTGATTGCCTCTGGAATCATTTATTTACATGGTATAGAGAGATTTGCATTTATTTACATGGTATAGAGAGATTTGCATTTATTTACATGGAATAGAGAGATTTGCATTTATTTACATGGTATAGAGAGATTTGCATTTATTTACATGGAATAGAGAGATTTGCATTTATTTACATGGTATAGAGAGATTTGCATTTATTTACATGGAATAGAGAGATTTGCATTTATTTACATGGTATAGAGAGATTTGCATTTATTTACATGGAATAGAGAGATTTGCATTTATTTACATGGTATAGAGAGATTTGCATTTATTTACATGGTATAGAGAGATTTGCATTTATTTACATGGAATAGAGAGATTTGCATTTATTTACATGGTATAGAGAGATTTGCTCTCTCACTGAAATTGGAGTTTGCCTGTTTGTGCAAGCTGACATTTCAGTAAATATGTTTTGAAGCAATGTGCTCAGACTGGTTAATTTCCAAACACCAAGTGTTGATAACACATTACACACAATCAGTGAGCAAACACCTCACAATGTGACAGGAAGCATGCTTGTGAAAGTTAAACCTGAACTTACATCAAAGCTCAGGCAGATATTTTAATGGCGTTCAGTAACAGTTATCCTCTCTCCACTCTCCTGAAGGTTCAGCTATTGCTGATTCATGATGTGTGATCAGGTGAGACTGCACCAGAGGTGGACTCTCCACATCTGTCATCACTCTCTATGTCTGGCAGGTACAGTTCCCTACTGATTCTCATTGAATCTTACAGCACAAGAGGAGGCCATTTGGCCCATCGAGCATGTGCAGCTCTTTAGTGAAGCTATCCAGTTGATCTTCCTCTCCTGCTCTTTCTCGTAGCCCCGCAATGTTTTTCTTTTCAAGTATTTATCAATTCCTTTTTGAAAGTTACTATTGAATCAAGGGATCAAAGGGATATGGGGAGAAAGCGGGAACGGGGTACTGAATTAGACAATCAGCCATGATCTTTTTTGAATGACGGAGCAGGCCCAAAGGGCCGAATGGCCTACTCCTGCTCCGGTTTTCTGTTTTTCTGTTTCTCTGAACCTTCTTCCACTGCCCTTTCAGACAGCGCGTTCCAGATCACAACAACCTGCTGTGTGAAAATCATTTTCCTCATCTCCCCCTTGGTTCTTTTGTGAATTATCTAAAATCTGTGTCCTCTGGATACTGAGCCTCCTGCAGCCAGAGACAGTTTCTCCTTTGATTATGTACTGAGCTGGCTGCCCAGAGGTCGACTTTCAATCCATGTCAAGATGGTCCAACATCTCCCTCATTATCTGCTGCCATCAAGCTGGGAAAGCAGCCCAGGTACAATGAGGTGTCGGAGGGTAATTACTCTCATCTCTCCTCTGCCATTCAGCTCTTGTAGCCACGTCTGGATCAAGGCTGTGATGAGGTCTGGAGCTGAGTGGTTCTGGCAGAACTTGAACTGAGAATTGGTGTCATTTATTGGTGACTAAGTGTCATTGGAAGACACAATTGATGACATCATCCTCCACTTTACTGATGATTGAATAGAGAATGATAGGTTGTCAGATTAGAATTATTCTTTTGTTGTCGATGGGAGCTGTGTAGCAGAGAGGTCAATAACCAGGGGCAGAGATTTAAAGTAATTGGTAGAAGGATTCGAGGGGAGTTGAGGAGTAATCTTTTCACCCAGAGGGTGCTTGGGATCTGGAGCCCACTGCCTGATAGGGTGGTCGAGGCAGAAACACTCATCACGTTTAAGAAGTACTTGGATGTGCACTTGGGATCTGTAACCTACAGGGCCACTGACCAATAGCTGGAAAGTGCGATTAGGCTAGAAAGCTCTTTTTCAGCCAGCACAGATATGATGGGCGGAATAGCCTCCTTCTGTACTGTTAGTTCTCTATGTTTCAGTATGGGGGGCATGATCAAGAAGTTTGCGGATGACACAAAGATTGGCCGTGTGGTAGATAGCGAGGAGGATAGCTGTTGGCTGCAGGAAGATATTGATGGTCTGGTCAGATGGATGAAGAGTGGCCTGCTGGCAACAGTTTCTGCCTTCATGTAAAATCCAGCCCAACGTTTACTCTCGTGGGGAACCTCGAATTTGGGGGCACAGTTTCAGAATAAGGGATCTCCCATTTAAGACAGAGATGAGGAGGAATTTCTTCTCTCAGAGGGTCATAAATTCCCCCGAGAGCAGTGGAGGCTGGGTCATTGAATATATTCAAGGCTGAGTTAGACACATTTTTGATTGACAGGGGAGTCAAGGGTTATAGAGTTGAGGCCACAATCAGCTCAGCCTTGATCATATTGAAAGGTGGAGTAGGCTTGAGTGAGCCGAATGGCCTACACCTGCTCCAATATCTTATGTTCTTATGTTCTCATGCTTCAACACTGCAAAGCAATTTACAAGAGGATTGTCATGAGCAGACAAAGCACAATGAAAGGTAACTGTGTGTTAATTCTCACTGTATGAAGGAAAGCACAAAATGCTGCCTCTCATACACCATTTTCTTTCAGCAAGGTAGAATTTTTTTCTTCTCCCTTCTGATTGGTCCTTTTACTGCACAATGCCGTATATAATAATCTCTATCTTAATTCTCAGTATCTTGTTTTATTCAGCGTGGATCCAGCAACCTTTAATCTTCATGTGATCACAGCTGCAGTTACAGTGTCTCTGTGGTAACTGTCACACTCTGGAACATTCTATTGGCAGGACTTTAAATTTCAGCCCCAAGGCCTTGCTTAATAATCTGGTGAGGTTTGAACACAATAACTGTTACAGACTGATCTTTAACTCTTCCTGTCTCACTGTCTCTCTCATGTATCAACACGCCTTATATTCTTCTTTGGCCTCCTTGTCTCGAGAGACAATGGGTAAGCGCCTGGAGGTGGTCAGTGGTTTGTGAAGCAGCGCCTGGAGTGGCTATAAAGGCCAATTCTAGAGTGACAGACTCTTCCACAGGTGCTGCAGATAAAATTGGTTGTTGGGGCTGTTACACAGTTGGCTCTCCCCTTGCACTTCGGTCTTTTTTCCTGCCAACTGCTAAGTCTCCCCGGCTCTTCCCCAGTTCTCAGAGCACTGATTCTGAATACAATAATGTATTCTGATACTCTTTCAGGATACTGCTTCCTTGTTGATTCGTGTTTGCCAATGTTCCTTTATATTGCTTCTTCATTACCTCATTGTGTACCTACACATTCTGTATATCCTGTTTCTTCCTGTTAACCTGCCATGGCACCGATTCCGAGACATTCTATCAACCCTCACTTTCTTTGTGTTTTAAAGAGATTTTCCTTATATTTCCCATCTTTCTCAATCTGTAGTTCCTGTTTTTTTATTATTTGCAAACAACCTTTACTAGTTGTCCCAGTATTGTATCAATTAAATGTGAATCACTCACTTCACATAATCCGGTTCTCTGATTCAAGTTCATGTTTAACACAATAAGTACAACGTCAAAACGTGCCTCGTTATTTAATATATCACTTGATTCACTTAGTTCTTGTCCATTAACACGTATTTTTTTGTGGGATTGTTGCAGTCCGGAACTGAAAGGACATCAAGTTTCAGCCCCAAACCTTGCTTAATAAATTGGTTAATCTACACACACAGATCATAATGTAGGTTCATCTTTAACTCATGCTCCCTTACTCATGTATCATCACCATCCCACCAATGGTGCAGCATTCCCTCAGTATTGACCCTCCGACAGTGCAGCATTCCCTCAGTACTGACCCACCGACAGTGCAGCACTTCCTCAGTACTGACCCTCCGACAGTGCATCACTCCCTCAGTACTGACCCTCCGACAGTGCAGCACTCCCTCAGTACTGACCCTCCGACAGTGCAGCACTTCCTCAGTACTGACCCTCCGACAGTGCAGCACTCCCTCAGTACTGACCCTCCGACAGTGCAGCACTCCCTCAGTACTGACCCACCGACAGTGCAGCACTTCCTCAGTACTGAACCTCCGACAGTGCAGCACTCCTTCAGTACTGACCCTCTGACAGTGCAGCATTCCTTCAGTACTGACCCTCCGACAGTGCACCACTCCGTCAGTTCTGACCCTCCGACAGTGCAGCACTTCCTCAGTACTGACCCTCCGACAGTGCAGCACTCCCTCAGTACTGACCCTCCAACAGTGTAGCACTCCCTCAGTACTGACCCTCCGACAGTGCAGCACTCCCTCAGTACTGACCCTCCGACAGTGCAGCACTCCCTCAGTACTGAACCTCCGACAGTGCAGCACTCCCTCAGTACTGAACCTCCGACAGTGCAACACTCCTTCAGTACTGACCCTCTGACAGTGCAGCACTACTTCAGTACTGACCCTCTGACATTGCAGCACTCCCTCAGTATTGTCCCTCCGACAGTGCAACACTCCCTCAGCATTGACCCACCGACAGTGCATCACTCCTTCAGTACTGACCCTCCGACAGTGCAGCACTCCGTCAGTTCTGACCCTCCGACAGTGCAGCACTCCCTCAGTACTAACCCTCCGACAGTGCAGCGCTCCCTCAGTACTAACCCTCCGAAAGTGCAACACTCATTCAGTCCTGGCCCTCTGACAGTGCAGCACTCCCTCAGTACTGACCCTCCGACAGTGCAGCACTCCCTCAGTACTGACCCTCCGACAGTGCAGCACTCCGTCAGTTCTGACCCTCTGACAGTGCAGCACTCCCTCAATACTGACCCTCCGACAGTGCAGCACTCCTTCAGTACTGACCCTCCAACAGTGCAGAACTCCCTCAGTACTGACCTTCCGACCGTGCAGCACTCCCTCAGTACTGACCCTCCGACAGAGCAGCACTCCCTCAGTACTGACCCTCCGACAGTGCAGCACTCCCTCCGTACTGACCCTCCGACAGTGCAGCACTCCCTCAGTACTGACCTTCCGACCGTGCAGCACTCCCACAGTACTGACCCTCTGACAGTGCAGCAATCACTCAGTATTGACCCTCCGACGGGGCAGCACACCCTCAGTACTAACCTTCGGACAGTGCAGCACTCCCTCAGTACTGACCCTCCAACAGTGCAGCACTGCCTCAGGACTGTCCATCTGACAGTGCAGCACTCCCTCAGTACTTACCCTCTGACAATGCAGCACTCCCGCAGTACTTACCCTCTGACAGTGCAGCACTCACTCAGCATTGACCCTCCGACGGTGCAGCACTCCCTCAGTACTCTGCCTCTGACAGTGCAGCACTCCCTCAGTACTGACCCTCCAACAGTGCAGCACTCCCTCAGTACTGACCCTCCAACCGTGCAGCACTCACACAGTACTGACATACCGACAGTGCAGCACTCCCACAGTACTGACCCTCCAACAGTGTAGCACTCCCTCAGTACTGACCCTCCAACCGTGCAGCACTCACACAGTACTGACATGCCGACAGTGCAGCACTCCCACAGTACTGACCCTCCAACAGTGTAGCACTCCCACGGCACTGTCCCTCTGACAGTACAGCACTCCCTCAGTACTGACCCTCCAACAGTGCAGCACTCCCTCAGTACTGACCCTCTGACATTGCAGCACTCCCTCAGTACTGACCCTCCAACAGTGCAACACTCCCTCAGTACTGTCCATCAGACAGTGCAGCACTCCTTCAGTACTGACCCTCTGACAGTGCAGCACTCCCTCAGTACTGACCCTCCAACAGTGCAGCACTCCCACAGTACTGGCCCTCGAACAGTGCAGCACTCCCTCAGTACTGACCCTCCAACAGTGCAGCACACCCTCAGTACTGAACATCCGACAGTGCAGCAGTCCCTCAGTACTGACCCTCCAACAGTGCAGGACTCGCTCAGTACTGACCTTCCGACAGTGCAGGACTCGCTCAGTACTGACCCTCCAACAGTGCAGCACTCCCTCAGTACTGACCTTCCGACAGTGCAGCACTCCCTCAGTACTGACCTTCGGATAGTGCAGCACTCCCTCAGTACTGACCCTCCGACAGCGCAGCACACCCACAGTACTGACCCTCTGACAGTGCAGCACTCACTCAGTATTGACCCTCCGACGGTGCAGCACTCCCTCAGTACTGACCCTCCGACAGTGCAGCACTCCCTCAGTACTGACCCTCCGACGGTGCAGCACTCCCTCAGTACTGACCCTCCGATGGTGCAGCACTCCCTCAGTACTGACCTTCGGATAGTGCAGCACTCCCTCAGTACTGACCCTCCGACAGTGCAGCACTCCTTTAGTACTTACCCTCTGACAGTGCAGCACTCCCTCAGGACTGTCCATCTGACAGTGCAGCACTCCCTCAGTACTTACACTCTGACAGTGAAGCACTCCTTTAGTACTTACCCTCTGACAGTGCAGCAATCCCTGAGTACTGGCCCTCGAACAGTGCAGCACTCCCACAGTACTGGCCCTCGAACAGTGCAGCACTCCCTCAGTACTGACCCTCCAACAGTGCAGCACTCCCACAGAACCAACCCTCCAACAGTGCAGCAGTCCCTCAGTACTGATCCTCTGACAGTGCAGCACTCCCTCAGTACCGACCCTCCGACAGTGCAGCACTCCCTCAGTACTGACCCTCCAACAGAGCAGCACTCCCTCAGTACTGACCCTCTGACAGTGCAGCACTCCCTCAGTTCCGACCCTCCGACAGAGCAGCACTCCCTCAGTACTGACCCTCTGACAGTGCAGCACTCCCTCAGTACCGACCCTCCGACAGTGCAGCATTCCCTCAGTACTGACCCTCTGACATTACAGCATTCCATCATTACTGACCCTCCAACAGAGCAGCACTCCCTCAGTACTGACCCTCCAACAGAGCAGCACTCCCTCAGTACTGACCCTCCAACAGAGCAGCACTCCCTCAGTACTGACCCTCCGACAGTGCAGCACTCACTCACTGCTGCCCCTCTGACAGTGCGCTGTCCCTCGGTTTTGCGTACTATTTGTCATAATTCTGCTCTCCCTTCCGCTCCTCACCCGATCCTCTCTATCCCTCCTCTACCATATCCGACAATCTCTAACTGAACTCTATCGTCTCCCTTTCATTACACTCCACTCTCGCTTTGATCTGGTCTTAATCATCTCAATCTTCCCTAATGCAATCTCCCCTCACTTGTTGATGACTAGAATTGGTGTTGGACTCCATGGGCAACGTGATGGTTGATTGGCAAGTGGAGTAACAATAATACAATGGACAGGATTACATAAGACCATAAGAAATCGGAGTAGGAGTAGGCCATTCAGCCCCTCAAGCCTGCCCCGCCATTCAATAAGATCATGGCTGATCTGTCCCAGGCCTCAACTCCTCTTTCGGGCCTGCTCTGCCTAACCCTCGGCTCCCCGAGATTTAAAAAATCTATCTACCTCCTCGTTAAATACATTTATTGACCTAAGCTCCACAACTTCTGAGGTAGAGATTTTACTGTGGGATTCGGGATCCCAACATCGGGATGAAATGGGATTCTGAGCCTGCCTTTCCCGGCAGTGGGACTGGCCCAGCAATTTTCCCAGAGGGGGCTCCTAATTGGCTACCTCGTGGTTCAGGCGTGATGTAGATACTGTTGGCCTAACCGGAGGGCTGGCAGCTTTGGAGCCTCAGAAGCTCCATTGGGAGTGGTGGTAGCTGCTGAGGTAGTTCAGAGAAAAACTGGTCGGAGACGTGAGTTTTATCTTCCGGGCGGCCCGCAGGGACTGCAGGGAGACATCGTTCCTGCCCATTGCCTCCTCTTTGGGCCATGGCTGCCTGTACGGCCACAAGGAGGTCATCTCTGTGAAGCTAGTGGTCTCCCCACACAGCAGGGAACTATTTCACCACCAGCTGAATGCTGCTAGGCCCAAGTGGGTTGTTAGATATTTAAGTTGGCTGTCAGCCTACATTCTGGAGCTGTCCCAATGCAGCTTCCTGCTGTGAATGTTCTGCCCAATGGTACAGCAGTAACCAGCTATGGCCACTGGGAGATGCCAGTGTACCAGTTATAAACTATACACTGTGTGAACAACATCCTGAACCCGAGAAAGAATTACAAAAATAACAAACAGGAAAAGTCCCTCTCTCATACCGTCATGGGACAACCTAGCATCCTGACTCCCATCACCTTTCACCCAGCAACAGCAACACAATCTCATGGGAAAGGCAACGAAAGAGACAAGAAAACCAACATTAGGAAGGGTTTTGATACAGTCAATCAGGAGAAATCATGTCCAATGGTTGAAGGAACTGGGGGTGGGGATAGTGGAAGGGCTTGCCATAATCTTCCAATCTTCCTGGATATGGGGAGGTGCCAGAGGATTGGAGAATGGTGAATTCAAGGAAGGGTGTAAGGACAGTCCTAACAACTACAGTCCAGTTAGTTTAACATCAGTGGTGGGTAAGGTTTTAGAAACAATGATCGCGAAAATAAAGCAACAGGCACTTGGAGAGGTTTGAGTCAATTATAAGGAGAGTCAGATCATGTTCGACTAATCTAATTGAATTTTTTGATGAAGTAACAGAGAAGGTTGATGAAGGGAATACAGTGGATGTTGTCTATATGGATTTTAAGAATGCATTTGACAAAGTACCACATAAAAGGCTGGTTCACAAAATTGAGGTTGTTAGAACAGGAGGGTCAGTGTCAGAAATAAAAACAGAAAGTTCTGGAAATTCTCATCAGGTCTGGCAGCATCTGTGGAGAGAGAAGCAGAGTTAACGTTTCATGTCAGTGACCCTTCATCAGAACTGGCAAAGGTTAGAAAAGTAATAGGTTTTAAGCAAGCGAAAAGCGGGGAGGGGAGAAGAACAAAAGGGAAGGTGTGTGATAGGGCAGAGGGCAGGAGAGATTAAATGACAAAGATGTCTTGGAACAATGGCAAAGGGAATATTAAAAGACAAAGTAATAGTACAGAAAAAGTGATAATGGGAGAATAGTGAACAGCCCTGTCCAAGAGCAAAATTCTGAAAAACATGTTTAAAACAGGCACATGGTTAAAAATAAAATAAAATAAAAATGGCAGTCATGCTCTGAAATTATTGAACTCAATGTTGAGTCCAGAAGGCTGTAGAGTGCCTCATTGGAAGAGGAGGTGACGTTCCTCGAGTTTGCTTTGAGTTTCACTGGAACACTGCAGGAGGCCGAGGATGGAAATGTGGACCTGAGAGCAGGGTGGTGAAGTAAAATGGCAAGCAACCGGAAGCTCAGGAGCATGCTTGTGGACTGAGCGGAGGTGTTCCACAAAGTGGTCACTCCATGAGCATTTGGTCAGTGGGGAGGCAGTGGTATAGTGGTAATGTCAGTGGCATAGTGGGGAAAGTCTTTGCTCGAGTCGCTTTGAACAGGCTCCAGAAGCTGGCCGAGCGCATCTACCCTGAGGCACAGTGTGGCTTTCGTGCAGAGAGATCGACCATTGACATGAAATCCTGTGACATTGATCACAAGTCGTGGGAGCCAGTTGCCAGCGTTCACCAGAGCTGGCGGGCAGCCATAAAGACGGGGCTAAAATGTGGCGAGTCGAAGAGACTTAATAGTTGGCAGGAAAAAAGACAGAGGCGCAAGGGGAGAGCCAACTGTGCAACAGCCCCGACAAACAAATTTCTCTGCAGCACCTGTGGAAGAGTCTGTCACTCTAGAATTGGCCTTTATAGCCACTCCAGGCGCTGCTTCACAAACCACTGACCACCTCCAGGCGCTTACCCATTGTCTCTCGAGATAAGGAGGCCCAAAGAAGATAGTGGTAACGTCATTGAACTAGTAACCCAGACACCTAAGCAAATGCTCTGGGCTCATGGATTTGAATCCCACCGCTGCAGATGGCATAACTTGAATTTGATTAATAAATCTGGTGTTTAAAAACGAGTCTAATGGTGACCATGATGCCATTGTCAATTGTTGTAAAAGCCCATCTGGTTCATTAATGCTCCTTAGGGAAACAAATCTGCTGTCCTTACCCGGTTTGGCCTCTATGTGACTCCATATGCATGAGCAAATGAGGTTGATACTGAGCTGTGCTCTGAAACGGCTGAGCAAGCTAACCAGTTCAGGGCAGTTAGGAATCGGCAACAAATGCTGACTGAGCCACAGACACTGACGTCCCATGGAAGAATTAAAAAAAGTAGAGGTGACTGCATTATGAGCAGCCATAAAAAATATAGTATAATAAATTGAAAGAAATACAAGTAAATTGCTGTTTCACCTGGAAGGAGTGTTTTGGGCCTTGGAGGTAAAAGGGCAGGTATTACACCTCCTGCGATTGCATGGGGAGGTGTCAGGGGTAATGGAGGACTGAACCAGGGTGTTGCGGAGGGGATGACCCCTTCAGAATGCTGTCATAGAGTTATACAGCACAGAAACAGGCCCTTCGGCCCATTGTGTCTATGCTGGCCATCAAACACCTATCTATTCTAATCCCATTTTTCAGCACTTGGCCGTAGCCTTGTATGCTGTGGCATTTCAAGTGCTCATCTAAATACTTTTTAAATGTTGTGAGGGTTCCTGCCTCTACCACCCCTTCAGGCAGTGTGTTCCAGATTCCAACCACCCTCTGGGTGAAAAAATTTTGCCTCAAATACTCTCTAAATCTCCTGCCCCTTACCTTAAATCTATGCCCCCTGGTTATTGACCCCTCCGCTAAGGGAAAAGGTTTCTTCCTATCTAACCTACAGGAGAAGGGAAGATGTGTTTGAAGGTGGAGGATGATCCTTTGGATATGGAGGCTGATGGGGTGGAAAGTGAGGACAAGGGGAACCCTGTCACGGTTCTGGGAGGGAGGGGAAGGGGTGAAGATAGAGGTGCGGGAAATGTGCCGGACACGGTTGAAGGCCCTGTCGACCACAGTGGGGGGAAATCCTCAGTTGAGGAAAAAGGAAGACATATCAGAAGTGCTGTCATGGAAGGTAGCATCATCAGAGCAGATGCGTCAGAGATGGAGAAGTGTAGTCGAGGTAGCTGTGCGAGTCAGTGGGTTTATAATGAATATTAGTAGACAGCCTATCACCAGAGATGGATACAGAGAAGTCAAGGAAGGGAAGTGTCGGAGATAGACCATGTAAAGGTGAGAGAAGGGTGGAAATTAGAAGCAAAGTTGATAAAATTTTCCAGTTCGGGGCGGGAGCAGGAAACGGCACTGATACAGTCATCAATGTACCGGAAAAAGAGTTGGGTCAGGGGGCCTGAGTAGGACTGGAACAAAGAATGTTTGACATATCCCACAAAAAGACAGGCATAACTAGGACCCATACGGGTACCCATAGTGACACCTTTTACTTGAAGGAAGTGAGTGGAGTTGAAGGAGAAGTTGTTCAATGTGAGAACAGGTTCAGCCAGGCAGAGGAGGGTGGTGGTAGATGGGGACTGGTTGGGCCTCTGTTCAAGGAAGAAGCAGAGAGTCCTCAAACCATCCCGGTGGGAGATGGAGGTGTAGAGAGATTGGGTGTAGGGCATCAGAAGAGTCACGGATGTAGGTGGGAAGAGGGGAGAAAAACTAGAGTCAAGATATGAAGAAGTAAGTTAAGTGGGGCAGGAGCAGGCTGACACAATGGGTCTGCCTGGACAGTCCTGCTTGTGGATTTTGGGAAGGAGGTAGAAGCGGGCTGTCCGGGGTTGTGGGACTATGAGGTTGGAAGCTGTAGAGGGAAGATCTCCAGAGGAGATGAGGTCAGTGACAGTCCTGTGGACAGCAGCTTGATGTTCGGTGATGGGGTCATGGTCCAGGGGCAAGTAGGAACAAGTGTCTGAGAGTTGGCACTGAGCCTCTGCAGGGTAGAGGTAGGCACGCCGGACAACAACAGCACCACCCTCGTCTGCAGGTTTGATGACCATGTCGGGGTTAGACCTGAGAGAACGGAGTGCGGGACGTTCGGAGGGGGACAGGTTAGAGTGAGTGAGGGGGTCAGAGAAATTGAGATGACCAATGTCTCGCCGACAGTTTTCAATGAAAAGATCAAGAGTGGGTAAGAGAATGCTGTAGGCGGGTGAATGGGTCTGTTGGTCGGGGGGAGGACTCCTGGTCAAAGAAGTGAGCCCAGAGGCGGAGGCAACTGAAGAAGAGCTCAACTTCATGCCGAGCGCGAATTTCATTGAGGTGGGGGTGTAAGGGGATAAAACTGAGTCCTTTGCTGAATACAGAACGTTCAGCGTTTTTAAAATTCATTCATGACATGTGGGTGTCACTGGCTAGGCCAGCATTTATTTCCCATCCCTAATTGTCCTTGAGAAGGTGGTGGTGAGCTGCCTTCTTGAACTGAAGCAGTCCATTTGGGGCAGGTACACCCACAGTGCTGTTAGGAAGGGAGTTCCAGGATTTTGACCAAGTGACAGTGAAGGAACGGCGATATAGTTCCAAGTCAGGATGGTGTGTGACTTGGAGGGGAACTTGCAGGTGGTGGTGTTCCCATGTATTTGCTGCCCTTGTCCTTCTAGTTGGTAGAGGTCATGGGTTCGGAAGGTGCTGTCGAAGGAGCCTTGATGCATTGCTGCAGTGCATCTTGTAGATGGTACACACTGCTGCCACTGTGCGTCGGTGGTGGAGGGAGTGAATGTTTGTAGATGGGGTGCCAATCAAGCGGGCTGCTTTGTCCTGGATGGTGTTGAGCTTCTTGAGTGTTGTTGGAGTTGCACCCATCCAGGCAAGTGGAGAGTATTCCATCACATTCCTGACTTGTGCCTTGTAGATGGTGGACAGGCTTTGGGGAGTCAGGAGGTGAGTTACTCGCCGCAGGATTCTGAGCCTCTGACCTGCTCTTGTAGCCACGGTATTTATATGGCTACTCCAGTTCAGTTTCTGGTCAATGGTGACCCCTAGGATGTTGATAGTGGGGGATTCAGCGATTGTAATGCCATTGATTGTAAAGGGGAGATGGTTAGATTCTCTCTTGTTGGAGATGGTCATTGCCTGGCACTTGTGTGGCATGAATGTTACAAGAGTGAACTATACAGTAAATGGAAAAGTCCTGGGGAAAATTCATGTCCAGAGAGATTTGGGTGTTCAGGTCCATTGTTCCCTGAAGGTGGCAACGCAGGTCAATGGAGTGGTCAAGAAGGCATACGGCATGCTTTCCTTCATCGGACGGGGTATTGAGTACAAGAGTTGGCAGGTCATGTTACAGTTGTATAGGACTTTGGTTCGGCCACATTTGGAATACTGCGTGCAGTTCTGGTCGCCACATTACCAAAAGGATGTGGATGCTTTGGAGAGGGTGCAGAGGAGGTTCACCAGGATGTTGCCTGGTATGGAGGGCGCTAGCTATGAAGAGAGGTTGAGTATATTAGGATTATTTTCATTAGAAAGACGGAGGTTGAGGGGGGACCTGATTGAGGTGTACAAAATCATGAGAGGTATAGACAGGGTGGATAGCAAGAAGCTTTTTCCCAGAGTGGGGGATTCAATTACAAGGGGATACGAGTTCAAAGTGAAAGGGGAAAAGTTTAGGGGGGATATGCGTGGAAAGTTCTTTACGCAGAGGGTGGTGGGTGCATGGAACGCATTACCAGCGGAGGTGGTAGACGCAGGCACGATAGCGTCTTTTAAGATGTATCTAGACAGATACATGAATGGGCAGGAAGTAAAGAGATACAGACCCTTAGAAAATAGGCGACAGGTTTAGATAGAGGATTTGGATCGGCGTAGGCTTGGAGGGCCGAAGGGCCTGTTCCTTTGCTGTAATTTTCTTTGTTCTTTGTTCTTTGTTGTTCTTTGCTACTTATCAGCCCAAGCCTGGATATTGTCCAGGTCTTGCTGCATTTCTACATGGACTGCTTCAGTATCTGAGGAGTCATGAATGGTGCTGAACATTGTGCAATCATCAGCGAACATCCCCACTTCTGACCTTGTGATTCAAGGAAGGTCATTGATGAAGCAGCTGAAGATGGTTGGGCCTAGGACACGATCCTGAGGAACTCCTACAGTGATGTCCTGGGACTGAGATGATTGACCTCCAACAACCACAACCATCTTCCTTTGCGCTAGGTATGACTCCAACCAGCAGAGAGTTTTCCCCCGATTCCCATTGACCTCAGTTTTGCTCGGGCTCCTTGATGCCATATTCGGTCAAATGCTGCCTTGATGTCAAGGGCAGTCACTCTCACCTCACCTCTTGAGTTCAGCTCTTTTGTCCATGTTTGAACCAAGGCTGTAATAAGGTCAGGAGCTGAGTGGCCCTGGCGAAACCGAAACTGGGTATCACTGAGCAGGTTGTTGCTCAGCAAGTGCTGCTTGATGGCACTGTTGATGACGCCTTCCATCACTTTGCTGATGATTGAGAGTAGGCTGATGGGGCGGTAATTGGCCGGGTTGGACTTGTCCTGCTTTTTGTGTACAGGACATACCTGGGCAATTGCCAGGTAAATGCCAGTGTTGTAGCTGTACTGGAACAGCTTGGCTAGGTGTGCAGCAAGTTCTGGAGCACAGGTCTTCAGTACTATTGCCGGAATATTGTTAGGGCCCATAGCCTTTGCAGTATCCAGTGTCTTCAGTCGTTTCTTGTTATCACGCGGAGTGAATCGAATTGGCTGAAGTCTGGCATCTGTGATGCTGGGGACTTCAGGAGGAGGCTGAGATGGATCATCAACTCGGCACTTCTGGCTGAAGATTGTTGCAAATGCTTCAGCCTTATCTTTCACACTGATGTGCTGGGCTCCCCCATCATTGAGGATGGGGATATTTGTGGAGCCACCTCCTCCAGTTAGTTGTTTAATTGTCCACCACCATTCACGGCTGGATGTGGCAGGACCACAGAGCTTAGATCTGATCCATTGTTTATGGGATCGCTTAGCTCTGTCTATCGCATGCCGCTTACGCAGTTTGGCATGCAAGTAGTCCTGGGTTGTAGCTTCACCAGGTTGTTACCTCATTTTGAGGTATGCCTAGTGCTGCTCCTGGCATGCCCTCCTGCACTCTTCATTGAAACAGGGTTGGTCTCCTGGCTTGATGATAATGTTAGAGTGGGGGATATGCCGGGCCATGAGGTTACAGATTGTGGTTGAATACAATTCTGCTGCTGCTGATGACCCACAGTGCCTCATGGATGCCCAGCTTTGCATTGCTAGATCTGTTCAAAATCTATCTCATTTAGCACGGTGATAGTGCCACACAACACGATAGAGGGTATCCTCAATGTGAAGGCAGGACTTTGTCTCCGCAAGGACTGTGCGGTGGTCACTCCTACCAATACTGTCATGGACAGATGCATCTGCGGCAGGCAGATTGGTGAGGATGAGGCCAAGTATGTTTTTCCCTCACCACCTGCCACAGACCCAGTCTAGCAGCTATGTCCTTTAGGACTCAGCCAGTAGTGGTGCTACTGAGCCACTCTTGGTGATGGACATTGAAGTCCCCCACCCAGAGTCCATTTTGTGCCCTTACCACCCTTGGTGCTTCCTCCAAGTGGTGTTCAACATGGAGGAGTACTGATTCATCAGCTGAGGGAGGGCAGTAGGTGGTAATCAACGGGAGGTTTCCTTGCCCATGTTTGGCCTGATGCCACAAGACTTCATAGGGTTTGAAGTTGATGTTGAGAACTCCCAGGGCAACTCCCTCCTGACTGTATATCACTGTGTCATCACCTCTGCTGGGTCTGTCCTGCTGCTGGGACAGGACATACTTGGGGATGGTGATGGCTGGTTCTGGGACATTGTCTGTAAGGTATGATTCTGTGAGTATGACTATGTCAGGCTGTTTGCCATTTCAACACTCCCCCCTGCTCTCATGCTCACATCTCTGGGATTGCTGCAGTGTTCCAGTGAACATCAACGCAAGCTTGAGGAACAGCATCTCATTTACCGATTAGGCACACTACAGCCTACCGGACTGAACATTGAGTTCAATAATTTCAGAGCAGGACAGCCCCCCCACTTTACTTTTATTTTTAGTTATTTTTTCTTTTTTTTTCTTTTTTACATTTTTTACAATTTTTTTTTGTTTATTTCATTTCATCTTAGTTTGTTCAGTTTGCTTATCCACTTTTCTTTTCATGTTTGTACTTGCTGCTGTTCAATATTCAGTCTGTTAACACCCTATCTGTACTAATGCTTTGTCTTTCAATACACCATTAACATATTGTTTGCCTTTGCTCCATGACCTTTTGGTCAGCTATGTGCCCTTGTCCAATCTACACCTTCTCCTTTGTTATCTCTTGTCCCACCCCCGCCTCACTTGCTTCTAACCTTTGACATTTCTAATATTTGCTAGTTCTGAAGAAGGGTCACTGACCCGAAACGTTAACTCTGTTTCTCTTTCCACAGATGCTGCCAGACCTGCTGAGTGGTTCCAGCATTTCTTGTTTTTATTTCAGGCTGTTGCTTGACTGGTCTGTGGGACAGCTCTCCCAACTTTGGCACAAGCCCCCAGATGTTAGTAAGGAGGACTTTGCAGGGGTGACCAGGCTGGGTTTGCCACTATTGTTTCCAGTGTCGGATGGTCTGTCCAGTTTCATGCTTTTTTATTGACTTTGTAGCAGTTCGATACAACTGAGTGGTTTGCTAGGCCATTTCAGAATCAACCACATTGTCGTGGCTCTGGAGTCACATGGAGACTTGACCACATAAGGATAGCAGATTTCCTTCCCTAAAGGGCATCACTGAACCACATGGGTTTTTACTTCAATGGGCAGAAGTTTCACGGCCGTTATTAGAATAGCTTTTAATTCCAGATTAATTAATTTCAAATTCCACTTTTTGCTGTGCTGGGATTCGAGCCTATATTCTCAGAAGAATACCTTGTGTCATCAATCCAGTGACAAAACCACTATGCCACCACCTCCCCTTGTGTTAATGATGGGAAGGTCAGAGCGTATTGTGAATACACAGCAAGGGGTCAGATTAGGAGAAGGGATGGGGTCAGATGGAAGTGAAGGGGAAGAAGGATCTGGAGGGGCATTAGTCCCCATCAGCTGCTGGAGCTTGCGTTGCTTAACACCTGAAAGGAAGAAAAAAAGTTTTTTGTTAATACGTCGTATGAGACGAAGGCTGAAATGAAACTGCGGAGGAGAACAGCTTTGAGATAAAAACAAGAAATGCCGGAAATACTCAGCAGGTCTGGCAGCATCTGTGGAGAGAGAAACAGAGTTAATGTTTCAGGTCAGTGACCCTTCATCAGAACATAGATTTGAGATAAGGTGAGACGGTGCTGCTGGAGAGAGAGGTCCAGTGTGTGCATGTGGCGGTGCACAGCACTGAGTGTGGATCTCAGGATGCGGCGAGAGTAGCAGTCCGAGGAATGTTGTATTTCTCGGAGATACCTGTGATCCTGGGTGGATTCACAACATGATGGGTGAAACTGTAGTTGGAATCCATGTGGAATAAGTCGGAGTCAGAGACAGTCACTGAGGAAGGAGATGTGGCTGTGAAAACGAGTTTTGGTAGAAACTTTATCTAGCACCAGGAGGGAAATAGAAAGCAATGAAGATGAACAAGGTAAAAGAGACAAACGGAAATCCCGTCGGAGAGAAGAGCAGAACTTCTTCAAGGTGGGCATTCCTGGAGGAGAAGTGGCAGTGAAGTAAACACTAAAATAAAAGCAAAATATTGCGGATGCTGGAAATCTGAAATAAAAACAAGAAATAGTCAGCAGGTCTGGCAGCATCTGGTCACAGACCTGAAATGTTAACTCTCTGCCCACATGCTGCCTGACCTGCTGAGTATTTCCAGCACTTTCTGTTTTGGTACCTAAAAATGTGGTGTCAACCCAGTGAAGCTACAACATGGGACTACTTGCATTCCGATCAGTAGAAACAGCAATAGACACAGCTAAGCGATCCCATAGGTTTGGATAAGTTAGACAAATAAAAGCTGTTCTCATTAGCTAATGGTACAAGGACTGGGGGACACAGATTGAAGGTTTTGGGCAAGAGATGCGGGGGGGGTGTGAGTAAGAACTTTTTTACACAGCGAGTGGAACTTGCTTGCCATGAGAGTGGTGGAAGCAGAGACAATCAACGATTTCAAAAGTAAATTGGATGAATACTTGAGGGAAATAAACTTGCAGGGCTTTGGGGATAGAGTGGGGGAATGGGACTGATTGGGTTGCTCTACAGAGAGCTGGCATGTTCTTGATGGGCCAAATGGTTTCCCTCTGTGGTTTAATGTGGCTCAGTTGGTGGCGCGATTGCCTCTGAGACTCAAGGTTCTGGGTTCAATTTTCACCCCAGGGCTTGCACCCAAAAGTCAAGTCTGTCACTCCAGTGAAGTACTGAGGGAGTGCTGCACTGTTGGAGGGTCAGTACTGAGGGAGTGCTGCACTGTCGGAGGGTCAGTACTGAGGGAGTGCTGCACTGTCAGAGGGTCAGTACTGAGGGAGTGCTGCACTGTCGGAGGGTCAGTACTGAGGGAGCGCTGCACTGTCGGAGTGTCAGAACTGACGGAGAGCTGCACTGTCAGAGGGTCAGTACTGAGGGAGTGCTGCACTGTCAAAGGATCAGTACTGAGGGAGTGCTGCACTGTCGGAGGGTCAGTACTGAGGGAGTTCTGCACTGTCGGAGGGTCAGTACTGAGGGAGTGCTGCACCGTTGGAGGGTCAGTACTGAGGGAGTGCTGCACTGTCGGAGGGTCAGTACTGAGGGACAGCTGCACTGTCGGAGGGTCAGTACTGAGGGAGTGCTACACTGTCAAAGGATCAGTACTGAGGGAGTGCTGCACTGTTGGAGATACTGTCGTTTGGATGAGATATTAAACCTGCTTGGGTGGATGTCAAAGATATTGTGGCACTATTTCGAAGAAGAGCAGGGGAGTTATCCCTGGTGTCCTTCGAATTAGAATTAGAATTAGAACATTACAGCGCAGTACAGGCCCTTCGGCCCTCGATGTTGCGCCGACCTGTGAAACCATCTGACCTACACTGTTCCATTTTCATCCATATGTCTATCCAATGACCACTTAAATGCCCTTAAAGTTGGCGAGTCTACTACTGCTGCAGGCAGGGCGTTCCACGCCCCTACTACTCTCTGAGTAAAGAAACTACCTCTGACATCTGTCCTATATCTGTCACCCCTCAACTTAAAGCTATGTCCCCTCGTGTTTGCCATCACCATCCGAGGAAAAAGACTCTCACTATCCACCCTATCTAACCCTCTGATTATCTTATATGTCTCTACTAAGTCACCTCTCCTCCTCCTTCTCTCCAACGAAAACAACCTCAAGTCCCTCAGCCTTTCCTCGTAAGACCTTCCCTCCATACCATGCAACATCCTAGTAAATCTCCTCTGCACCCTTTCCAAAGCTTCCACATCCTTCCTATAATGTGGTGACCAGAACTGCACGCAATACTCCAGATGCGGTCTCACCAGAGTTTTGTACAGCTGCATCATGACCTCGTGGCTCCGAAACTCGATCCCCCTACTAATAAAAGCTAACACACCATATGCCTTCTTAACAGCCCTATTAACCTGGGTGGCAACCTTCAGGGATTTATGTACCTGGACACCAAGATCTCTCTGTTCATCTACACTACCAAGAATCTTCCCATTAGCCCAGTACTCTGCATTCCTGTTCCTCCTTCCAAAGTGAATCACCTCGCACTTTTCCGCATTAAACTCCATTTGCCATCTCTCAGCCCAGCTCTGCAGCCTATCTATGTCCCTCTGTACCCTACAACATCCTTCGGCACTATCCACAACTCCACCGACCTTCGTGTCATCCGCAAATTTACTAACCCACCCTTCTACACCCTCTTCCAGGTCATTTATAAAAATGACAAACAGCAGTGGCCCCAAAACAGATCCTTGCGGTACACCACTAGTAACTAAACTCCAGGATGAACATTTGCCATCAACCACCACCCTCTGTCTTCTTTCAGCTAGCCAATTTCTGATCCAAAGCTCTAAATCACCTTCAACCCCATACTTCCGTAATTTCTGCAATAGCCTACCGTGGGGAACTTTATCAAACGCCTTACTGAAATCCATATACACCACATCCACTGCTTTACCCTCATCCACCTGTTTGGTCACCTTCTCGAAAAACTCAATAAGGTTTGTGAGGCACGACCTACCCTTCACAAAACCGTGCTGACTATCTCTAATGAACTTATTCTTTTCAAGATGATTATAAATCCTGTCTCTTATAACCTTTTCCAACATTTTACCCACAACCGAAGTAAGGCTCACAGGTCTATAATTACCAGAGTTGTCTCTACTCCCCTTCTTGAACAAGGGGACAACATTTGCTATCCTCCAGTCTTCCGGCACTATTCCTGTCGACAATGACGACATAAAGATCAAGGACAAAGGCTCTGCAATCTCCTCCCTAGCTTCCCAGAGAATCCTAGGATAAATCCCATCTGGCCCAGGGGACTTATCTATTTTCACACTTTCCAAAATTGCTAACACCTCCTCCTTGTGAACCTCAATCCCATCTAGCCTAGTAGCCTGAATCTCAGTATTCTCCTCGACAACATTTTCTTTCTCTACTGTAAATACTGACGCAAAATATTCATTTAACGCTTCCCCTATCTCCTCTGATTCCACACACAACTTCCCACTACTATCCTTGATTGGCCCTAATCCTGGCGAATATTTATCCCTCAATCAACATCACAAATATGAATGATCTGGTTATTATCACATTGCTGTTTGTGGGAGCTTGCTGTGCATACTGGCTGCCGTGTTTCCTGTTTCAAAAAGTCCTTCATTGGCTGTAAAGAGCTTTGAGATGTCCGGTGGTCATGAAAGTCTTAAATATAAATGCAAGTCTTTCTTTTTTTCTTTTTATGGGCAGCATTTTCTTGGCAGGCTTCAGGGTCCTGCTATCAGGCTGAAAAGGGTCACAGAAGTGAGTGGGGAACAGTCACACGGCTGCAATTTTTCTGAATTGGCCAATTAGTGGCCAGAGGATGGGCTCAGTGTTCCTGAAGCCAGAGGGCCAATAGGAGGCTCTCCAGCTTGGACGATGGAGCAGGCTGCTTTTTCAGGTAAGTGAGAGAGAGAGAGAGGCATCTCAAGATGGAGGCAACGTCTCTCCAATGTTCTTAACTTTAAACTAAAAATGGCCTCAGCAGCAAGGCCTGTGGTGTTGAGGTGGAACCCTCCTCTCAGACTGCCTGGGGTCCCTGGGGCACTGGCCTGTCACTTTGTTGCTGGGAGGCCCCGCTGACTGCAGGGACCTGGAGACTGACTGGAAAGTTCCAGTCGGCCTCTGACAATTGGCCTTAATAAGCCATTAAATGATGTAATTGGCTGTGGGTGGGTTGTCCTGCTGCCCCCAACCCACTGCCCCACATACCCCCCATTGGCACCACTGGGAATTGGCCCAGGGTGATATGGAGCTGGGAATGGTCCCTGGGGCGAGATGGAACTGGGAATTGACCTGCCAGCCGATGCCGGAAAATTCCATGCCTGTTCCCCCCCCCGCAACCCCGTGCCCGCCCCCATCGGGACCTGAAAATTCAGCCCTATGACCGTATGACTGTAAGTGTTGTGAACCAGAGGACACAGGGTTCCAGTGCTAGGCCTGGGTCTGAGGCCTCTGCAGTACTGACAGTGGCCACCGCCCCTGGTGGCACTGCTGATACCGCTGAGCTGCTGGTCCTCTGATTGGCCAGCAGCTCATGGAGGCTGGATTTCCACCTTTAAAGGGATGAGGATCCCGGCTTGTGAATCTTTAATTGAAAAACATTGGAGGATTGCTCTGGGGGGGTGGGGGGGCCACGAAAATGCAGAAGTGGGGTTCCCTCTGCCTTTTCGGCCCGGTGCTGGGAGCCCCGCCTCCTACACCAAATTCTGCCACTGAAAGTGACAGGACAAATTGCGAAGACTTTTTTGAATGCGTCCATTGGATGTGAGTATCTCTGGCAAAGTCAGCATTTATTACCCATCCCTAATTGCCTTTGAGAAGGTGGTGGTGAACTGCCTTCTTGAACTGCTCCAGTCCTTGGGATGTAGGTACACCCACAGTGCTGTTAGGAAGGAAGTTCCAGGATTTTGACCCAGCGACAGTGAAGGAGCCATTCTTGAGTGTTGTTGGAGCTGCACCCATCCAGGCAAGTGGAGAGTATTCCATCACACTCCTGACTTGTGCCTTGTAGATGGTGGACAGGCTTTGGGGAGTTAGGAGGTGAGTTACTCGCCTCAGGATTCTTAGCCTCTGACCTGCTCTTGTAGCCACAGTATTTATATGGCTACTCCAGTTCAGTTTCTGGTCAATGGTAACCCCTAGGATGTTGATAATGGGGGATTCAGCGATGGTAATGCTGTTGAATGTCAAGGGGAGATGGTTAGATTCTGTCTTGTTGGAGATGGTCATTGCCTGGCAATTGTGTGGCGCAAATGTTACTTGCCACTTATCAGCCCAAGCCTGGATATTGTCCAGGTCTTGCTGCATTTCTACACGGACTGCTTCAGTACCTGAGGAGTGACAAATGATGCTGAATTGCTGCAGCTAGTTAGAAAAGCATAATGGATCCTATCTGAAAGCAGATTCAACAGTAACTTTCAAAAAAAATTGGATAAATACTTGAAAAGAAAAAAAGTACGTATGGGCTGTGGGGAATGGGAATACTTAGAAAGCTCGACCAAAGAGCTGGCCCAGGAATGATGGGCAGAATGGTCTCCATTTGTGCCTTATTATTATAAGATTTCATGAATGGATGGTTGGTCTAATAGCCGTTATGATCTCCTTGCTCTCTCCATTCTGACCCAGATTGCCTCCAGAGTATTGGTTGGTGTTTCCATGGAGGTGAAGGTACTGACCGATCTCTGGCCGATCTTAGCGAGGGAACTGCTGCAGAGCTGGTGTGGGAGAAACTCTCATCTTCCAAGCTGTGAAGTCACCTATTGAACCCTGTGTTAGTGCAGTCACTGAAGCTCGATGTTAGTGAAATAAAAACCTCTCTCTCTCTTTGGAATTGGGAGGATTTCAGTGGGCCTGAGAAACTGGAGTTCCCTCTGCTAGCACAGGAACCCAGTGATTAATGAATATCACAGTGACAAATCAGTTAGTAACTAACATCAGCAAGGAAAATCCTGACCAGTGCAGAGACCCACACCGGCTCAGATTCCAGCAAGGCTGATAATAGTGATGAGCAACAAGAACCCCAACTAATTTTATTCTTCAGATCAGCCAACAGCAGCTTGACAATTCGACAATCCCTTGGGTGTGTGAACTTCCTTTTCTTAGTTCCTTCCTCTTCTTGTGGTGATATTAGGAACTATGAGCATTAGACAATGCTCACTGCCTCTGTTACATGTTTGTTAATATAAATTCATTCTGTATAAAGGACAGAGGCTGGAGTAACAGGATCTTTATTCTGAAATGGTGCAGAAACTGTTCCTGGCTGTGATCCTCTCTCTCTGTGTTGTGGGTGAGTATGTGTCTCAGTTTGGTGAGCGAGCTGTGGTGTGTTTACTTAAATAGGAATAAGAGCAATAAAATGAGGTAACAGAGAGGGCTGATGAGGGGAGGCGGTGGTGTAGTGGTATTGTCACTGGACTAGTAACCTAGGGTATTGCTCTGGGGACATGGGTTCAAATCCCACCACAGCACAATTTGAATTCAATTAATAAATCTGGAATTAAAAGCCAGTCTAATGATGGCCATGAAACCATTGTCGATTGTTGTAAAAACCCATCTGGTTCACTCATGTCCTTTAGGGAAGGAAATCTGCTGTCCTTACCTGGTCTGGCCTACGTGTGACTCCAAACCCACAGCAATGTGGCTAACTCTGACATGCCCTCTGAAATGGCCTAGCAAGCCACTCAGTTTTATCTAACCGCTACGACGTCAATAAAAAGGAATGAAACTGGACGGACCGCCCGGCATTGACCAAGGCACCGGAAACGACAACGGCAAACCCAGCCCTGTCGACCCTGCAAAATCCTCCGTACTAACAGCTGGGGGCTTCTGCCAAAATTAGGAGAGCTGTCCCACAGACTAGTCAAGCAACAGCCTGACATAGTCATACTCACGGAATAATACCTGACAGACAATGTCCCAGACACTGCCATCACCATCCCCGGGTATGTCCTGTCCCACTGGCAGGACAGACCCAGCAGAGGTGGTGACAGAGTGGTATACAGTAGGGAGGGAGTTGCCCTGGGAATCCTCAACATTGACTCTAGACCCCATGAAGTCTCATGGCAGCAGGCCAAACATGGACAAGGTAACCTCCTGCTGATTACTACCTAACGCCCTCCCTCAGCTGATGAATCAGTACTCCTCTTGAATTGAATTGAACACCACTTGGAGGAAGCACTGAGGGTGGCAAGGGCATAGAATATACTCTGGGTTGGGGACTTCAATGTCCATCACCAAGAGTGGCTTGGTAGCATCACTACTAACCGAGCTGGCCGAGTCCTAAAGGACATATCTGCTAGACTGGGTATACGGCTGGTGGTGAGGAGAAAACATACTTGACCTCGTCCTCACCAATTTGCCTGCCGCAGATGCATCTGTCCATGACAGTATTGGTAGGAATGACCACCGCACAGTCCTTGTGGAGACGATGTCCTGCCTTCACGTTGAGGATACCCTCCATCGTGTTGTGTGGCACTACCACCATGCTAAATGGGATAGATTTCGATCAGAGCTAGCAATGCAAAACTGGCCATCCATGAGGTGCTGTGGGTCATCAGCAGCAGCAGAATGGTACTCAACCACAATCTGTAACCTCATGGCCCGGCATATCCCCCACTCTACCATTACCATCAAGCCAGGAGACCAACCCTGGTTCAATGAAGAGTGCAGGAGGGCATGCCAGGAGCAGCACCAGGTATACCTCAAAATGAGGAGTCAACCTGGTGAAGCTACAACACAGGACTATCTGCGTGCCAAATGCGTAAGCAGCATGCGATAGACAGAGCTAAGCGATCCCATAACCAACGGATCAGATCTAAGCTCTGCAGTCCTGCCACATCCAGCCGTGAATGGTGGTGGACAATTAAACAACTAACTGGAGGAGGTGGCTCCACTATTATCCCCATCCCCAATGATGGGGAGCCCAGCACATCAGTGCGAAAGATAAGGCTGAAGCACTTGCAACAATCTTCAGCCAGAAGTGCTGAGTTGATGATCCATCTCGGCCTCCTCCTGAAGTTCCCAGCATCACAGATGCCAGACTTCAGCCAATTCGATTTACTCCGCGTGATATCAAAAAACGACTGAAGGCACTGGATACTGCAAATGCTATGGGCCCTGACAATATTCCGGCAGTAGTACTGAAGACCTGTGCCCCTAGCCAAGCTGTTCCAGTACAGCTACAACACTGGCATCTACCCGGCAATGTGGAAAATTGCCCAGGTATGTCCTGTACACGAAAAGCTGGGCAAGTCCAACCCGGCCAATTACCACCCCATCTGCCTACTCTCAATCATCAGTAAAGTGATGGAAGGTGTCATCAACAGTGCTATCAAGCAGCACTTGCTTAGCAATAACCTGCTCAGTGATGCTCAGTTTGGGTTCCGCCAGGGCCACTCAGCTACTGATCTCATGTCCAGGCTTGGGCTGATAAGTGGTAAGTAACATTCGCGCCACACAAGTGCCAGGCAAAGACCATCTCCAACAAGAGAGAATCTAACCATCTCCCCTTGACATTCAATGGCATTACCATTGCTGAATCCACCACTATCAATATCCTAGGGGCTACTATTGACCAGAAACTGAACTGGAGTAGCCATATAAATACCATGGCTACAAGAGCAGGTTAGAAGCTAGGAATCCTGCATCGAGTAACTCACCTCCTGACTCCCCAAAGCCTGTCCACCATCTCCAAGGCACAAGTCAGGAGTGTGATGGAATACTGTCCACTTGCCTGGATGGGTGCAGCTCCAACAACACTCAAGAAGCTCGACACCATCCAGGACAAAGCAGCCCGCTTGATTGGCACACCATCCATAAACATTCAGTCCCTCCACCACCAACGCACAGTGGCAGCAGTGTGTACCATCTACAAGATGCACTGCAGCAACACACCAAGGCTCCTTCGACAGCACCTTCCAAACCCGCGACCTCTACCAACTAGAAGGACAAGGGCAGCAAATACATGGGAACACAACCACCTGCAAGTTCCCCTCCAAGTCACACACCATCCTGACTTGGAACTATATCGCCGTTCTTTCACTGTCGCTGGGTCAAAATCCTGGAACTCCCTTCCTAACAGCACTGTGCGTGTGCCTACCCCACATGGACTGCAGCGGTTCAAGAAGGCAGCTCACCACCACCTTCTCAAGGGCAATTAGGGATGGGCAATAAATGTTGGCCTAGCCAGCGACGCCCACATCCCATGAATGAATTTTTAAAAAACAATGCTGTTGATGTGGTGTATATGGACTTACAAATGGCGTTTGATACAATGCCACACAACAGACCTGTGAGCAAGGTTGTAGTTCATGGAATAAAAGGGACGGTAGCAACATGGATACAAAACTGGCTGAGTGACAGGAAACAAAGAGTAGTGGTTAATGGATGTTTTTTGGGCTGGAGGAAGGTTTGTAGTGGAGTTCCCCAGGGATCAGTGTTGGGACCCTTGTTCTTCTGATATATATTAATGACCTGGACCTTGGTATACAGGGCACAATTTCAAAGTTTACAGATGATACAAAACTTAGAAGCATTGTGAACTGTAAGGAGGATAGTTTTGAGCTTCAAAAGGATATAGACAAGTCGGTGGAATGGGCAGACAGGTGGCAGATGAAGTTCAATGCAAAGAAATGTGAGGTGATTCATTTTGGTAGGAAGAACATGGAGAGACAATATAGAATAAAAGGTAGAATGCTAAAGGGGGTGCAGGAGCAGAGGGACCTAGGTGTATATGTGTATAAGTCACTGAAGGTGGCAGGACAGGTTGAGAGAGCGGTTAATAAAGCATACAGTATCCTGGGCTTTATTAATAATTTGAAAAAGTAATGTGCTGTGGATAAAGGGGAACTGCTGGATATACTGTACTTACATTTCCAGAAAGCATTTGATAAGGTGCCACATCAAAGGTTGATGCAGAAAATAAATGCTCATGGTGTCGGGGGTAACATATTGGCATGGATAGAAGATTGGTTAGCTAACAGGAAACAGAGAGTAGGTATAAATGGGTCATTTTCTGGTTGGCAAGATGTAACCAGTGATGTGCCACAGGCATCTGTGCTGGGACCTCAACTTTTTACAATTTATATAAATGATTTGGATGAAGGGACCGAAGGTATGGTTGCTAAATTTTCTGATGTCACAAAGATAGGCAGGAAAGTAAATTGTGAAGAGGACATAAGGAGGCTACAAAGGGATATAGATAGGTTAAGTGAGTGGGCAAAGACCTGGCAAATGGAGTATAATGTGGGAAAGTGTGAAATTCTCCACTTTGGCGGGAAGAATAAAAAAGAAGCATTTTATCTAAATGGTGAGAGATTGCAGAGCTCTGAGATGCAGAGGGATCTGGGTGTCCTAGTGCATGAATCGCAAAAGGTTAGTATGCAGGTACAGCATGTAATTAGGAAAGCTAATAGAACATTATCGTTTATTGTGAGGGGAATTGAATACAAAAGTAGGGAGGTGATGCTTCAGCTACACATGGCATTGGTGAGACCACATCTGGAGTACTGTGTACAGTTTTGGTCTCCTTATTTAATGAAGGATGTAAATGTGTTGGAGGCAGTACAGAGAAGGTTTACTAGACTAATACCTGGAATGGGCGGGCTGTCTTACGAGGAAAGATTGGACAGGCTAGGCTTGTATCCACTGGAATTTAGAAGAGTAAGAGGCGACTTGATTGAAACATTAGATTCTGAGGGGTCTTGACAGGGTGGATGTGGAAAGGATGTTTCCTCATGTGGGAGAATCTCGAACTAGGGGTCACTGTTTAAAAAGAAGGGGTCGCCCATTTAAGACTGAAATTAGGAGAATTTTTTTCTCTGAGGGTTGTGAGTCTTTGGAATTCTCTTCCACAAAAGGCAGTGGAAGCAGAGTCTTTGATATTTTTAAGGCAGAGGCAGATAGATTCTTGATAAGCAAGGGGGTGGAAGGTTATCGGGGGTAGGTGGAAATATGGAGAAATCAGTTCAGCAATGAACTTATTGAATGGAGGAGCAGGCTCGAAGGGCCGAGTGGCCTACTCCTCCTAATTTGTATGTTTGTATATCCGTACGTACGGCATAGAGTACAAGAGCAAGGAGGTTATGTTGAACTTGTATAAGACACTAGTTCGGCCTCAGCTGGAGTATTGCGTCCAGTTCTGGGCACCGCACTTTAGGAAAGACGTGAGGGCATTGGAGAGAGTGCACAAGAGATTCACAAGAATGGTTCCAGGGATGAGGAATTTTAGTTATGAAGGTAGATGAGAGAAGTTGGGACTATTTTCCTTGGAGAAGAGAAGGTTGAGAGGTGATTTGATAAAGGTATTCAAAATCATGAGGGGTCTGGACAGAGTCGATAGAGAGAAACTGTTCCCAGTTGTGAAAGGATTGAGAACGAGAGGGCACAGATTTAAAGTAATGGGTAAGAGAAGCAAAAGTGACATGAGGAAAAACTTTTTCACAGAATCATGGAATTGTTCCAGTGCAGTAGAAAACCATTCGGCCCATCGTGTCTGCACCAGCTCTCCAAATGTTCATATAGCGAGTGGTTAAGGTCTGGAATGCGCTGCCTGAGACTGGGTGGAGGCAGGTTCAACTGAAGCATTCAAAAAGGAATTTGATTATTATATGAAAAGGAAGAATGTGCAGGATTACGGGGAGAAGGTGGGGGAATGGCACTAAGTGAATTGCTTTTTCGGAGTGCCAGTCCAGACACGATGGGCTGAATGGCCTCCTTCTGTGCATGGTTGTGATGCAGGAAACAGCAGGTAGTTTGCACACAGCAAGATCCCACAAACAGCAATGTATTAATAAAAATCTGTTTTTTTGTGATGTTGATTGAGGGATAAATATTGGCCAAGACACCAGGGATAACTCCCCTGCCCTTCTTTGAAATAGTGCCATGAGATCTTTTACATCCACCCAAGCAGGCAGTTGGGTCCTCAGTTTAATGTCACATCTGTATAACAGCACTTCCAACTTTGCAGCACTCCCTCAGTACTGCACTGGAGTGCCAACCTCGACTTTTGTGCTCAAGCTCTGGAGTGGGATTTGAACCTAGAACCTTGTAATTCAGAAACAAAAACAAGAAATGCTGGAAATACTCAGCCTGGTTCTAGTGGGGGGGAGGGGGGTCACTGGCCTGAAACATTAACTCTGCTTCTCTCTCCACAGGTGCTGCCAGGCCTGCTGAGTATTTCCAGCGTTTCTTGTTTTTATTTCAGATTTCCAGCATCTGCAGTATTTTGCTTTTATCTTGTAATTCAGCGATAGGAATGCTACCAACTGAACCACAGCATTCGCAATTATGCTGGTTCATCACTTTAAAGGAGTAGACAAACTGTTGCAGGATGTTTCCTTGACCTTGTTTGACCTAGTGCTGTCAGACTTTATGGGATGCAATTCCCTGGACCGCTACTACCTGACTGTACACCCTGTGTCCACTGGTGGCTCTACACAATCAGGCTGTTTTAGACTCCATCAATAGTCAACTATTTAATGCAACCGGAATTTCTTGTGGGCCAGACAGTGAAGTGGTAATGGGTTCCCCTCCCTGAAAGGCACTGATAAAACAGTTGGGGTTTGATAATAGTCTTGGAATCTTTGATGACCATTTTCCCTGGTGTGGGCAGGCAGTGCCACATTTCCCCACCTCTCCTTCCCAAACTGAATCAGCCCTTGTTTGGGTGCCTGTCCCTGATCTTCTGATGATAAAATCTTCCCTTCTTCCTGTACCTTTGTCTGGTGCAGGAGGAGTGGATCCTGGCGAGTGTTTATCAACCTCACTGAATTTTGAAATACAGAAGATTTCATTAACCCGTCCTCTTAAGCTGCTGTCAGATGATCAGTTGTTTTCCATGGTTTATTTTATTTTTTAAATGTTTCAGGCATAACGGAGGCCTCAGCAATCATTCAGACTCCAGAACTGATCGACGTGAGAGAGGGAAGTTCAGTGCATTTACAATGTGCGATGGAGAATGGCAATGTGGGAAACACTGATGTAGAGTGGAAACTACTGCATGAAAATTCCATAAATGACAAGGTTATCGGGGACCAAGGCAGCATTGGCCAATTCCAACCTTCCAGGGATTCCAAATACAACAGCTTCATTCTCACCATCAGAAACATACAGCAAAGTGACACTGGAACTTACTATTGTGAAATTATAGGAAAAAATAGATTCATCAAAGGAAAGGGAACCAAGATAGAAGTTAGAGGTAAATAGCTTTTAAATATAATTTGCCACATTCTCATCGACAAAGCTGGGAATCTGTTACATACACTGGAATATTCACACTGACTGCACTGGGAATCTGTTAGATAGCAATGGAATATTCACTGTGAAAGTCAGTATTGAGGGAGCGCTGGGATGTCAGAGACGCAGTACTGAGGGAGTGCTGCACTATCGGAGGGTCAGTACTGAGGGAGTGCTGCACTGTCACAGGATCAGTACTGAGGGAGTGCTGCACTGTCGGAGGGTCAGTACTGAGGGAGTGCTGCACTGTCGGAGGGTCAGTACTGAGGAAGCGCTGATCTGTCAGAGGGTCAGTACTGAGGGAGCGCTGCATTGTCAGAGGGTCAGTACTGAAGGAGTGCTGCACTGTCAGAGGGTCAGTACTGAGGGAACCCTGCACTGTTGGAGGGTCAGTACTGAGGGAGTGCTGCACTGTCGGAGGGTCAGTATTGAGGGAGTGCTGCACTGTTGGAGGGTCAGTATTGAGGGAGTGCTGCACAGTCGGAGGGTCAGTACTGATGGAGTGCTGCACTGTCGGAGGGTCAGTACTGAGGGAGTGCTGCACTGTCGGAGGGTCAGTATTGAGGGAGTGCTGCACTGTCGGAGGGTCAGTACTGAGGAAGCGCTGATCTGTCAGAGGGTCAGTACTGAGGGAGTGCTGCACTGTCGGAGGGTAAGTACTGAGGGAGCGCTGCACTGTCAGAGGGTCAGTACTGAAGGAGTGCTGCACTGTCAGAGGGTCAGTACTGATCAAGTCGGCATAAGGAGGGAGGAAGTGTTGGGTATTCTAAAGGGCATTACGGTGGACAAGTCCCCAGGTCCGGATGGGATCTATCCCAGGTTACTGAGGGAAGTGAGAGGGGAAATAGCTGGGGCCTTAACAGATATCTTTGCAGCATCCTTAAACACGGGTGAGGTCCCGGAGGACTGGAGAATTGCTAATGTTGTCCCCTTGTTTAAGAAGGGTAGCAGGGATAATCCAGGTAATTATAGACCGGTGAGCCTGATGTCAGTGGTAGGGAAGCTGCTGGAGAAGATACTGAGGGATGGGATCTATTCCCATTTGGAAGAAAATGGGCTTATCAGTGATAGGCAACATGGTTTTGTGCAGGGAAGGTCATGTCTTACCAACTTAATAGAATTCTTTGAGGAAGTGACAAAGTTGATTGATGAGGGAAGGGCTGTAGATGTCATATACATGGACTTCAGTAAGGCGTTTGATAAGGTTCCCCATGGTAGGCTGATGGAGAAAGTGAAGTCGCATGGGGTCCAGGGTGTACTAGCTAGATGGATAAAGAACTGGCTGGGCAACAGGAGACAGAGAGTAGCAGTGGAAGGGAGTTTCTCAAAATGGAGCCGTGTGACCAGTGGTGTTCCACGTGGATCCGTGCTGGGACCACTGTTGTTTGTGATATACATAAATGATTTGGAGGAAAGTATAGGTGGTCTGATTAGCAAGTTTGCAGACGACACTAAGATTGGTGGAGTAGCAGATAGTGAAGGGGACTGTCAGAGAATACAGCAGAATATAGATAGATTGGAGAGTTGGGCAGAGAAATGGCAGATGGAGTTCAATCAGGGTAAATGCGAGGTGATGCATTTTGGAAGATCCAATTCAAGAGTGAACTATACAGTAAATGGAAAAGTCTTGGGGAAAATTGATGTACAGAGAGATTTGGGTGTTCAGGTCCATTGTTCCCTGAAGGTGGCAACACAGGTCAATAGAGTGGTCAAGAAGGCATACGGCATGCTTTTCTTCATTGGACGGGGTATTGAGTACAAGAGTTGGCAGGTCATGTTACAGTTGTATAGGACTTTACTGAGTTGGATGATCAGCCAAATCATAATGAATGGCAGAGCCGCTCGAAGGGCTGAATGGCCTACTCCTGCTCCTATTTTCTATGTTTCTATGTTTCGATAAAGTTGTTGTTTTCCCTTACATTGGTTATTCTTGCGGATTGTCCTGATGAGTGCAAGGTGAAAAGCTTCGACAACATGTCTCTATTTTCAGCAATACTCAGACAAAAAGTACTAAAAAACACAATGGGACTAAAGATTGACAAGTCCCTCAGACCTGTTAACCTGCATCCTAGGGTCAGAAGAAGTGGCTGCAGAGATAATGGATGCATTGGTTGTAATCTTCAAAAATTCCCTAAATTCTGGAAAGGTCCCAGCAGGTTAGAAAACTGCAAATATAATATTGAAGAAAGCAGGGAGACAGAAAGCAGAAAACTACAGACCAGTTAGCCTAACATCTGTCATTGGGAAAATGCTAGAATCCATTATTAAGGAAGTAGTAGCAGGAAATTTGGAAAATCAGAATGAAATCAGGTAGAGTCCATCTCTGACACTTCCCTTCCCTTCCTCGACTTCTCTGTCTCCATCTCTGGGGATAGGTTGTCTACTAATATCTATTATAAGTCCTCTGACTCCCACAGCTACCTCGACTACACTTCTTCACACCCTACCTCCTGTAAGGACTCCATTCCATTCTCCCAGTTTCTTCGTCTCCGACGCATCTGCTCTGATGATGCTACCTTCCATGACAGCGCTTCTGATATGTCTTCCTTTTTCCTCAACCGAGGATTCACCCCCACTGTGGTTGACAGGGCCCTCAAACGTGTCCGGCCCATTTCCCACACCTCTACCCTCACCCCTTCCCCTCCCTCCTAGAACCGTGACAGGATTCCCCTTGTCCTCACTTTCCACCCCATCAGCCTCCATATCCAAAGGATCATCCTCTGCCATTTCCGCCTCCTCCAGCATGATGCCACTACCAAATGCATCTTCTCCTCCCTTCCCCTGTCAGCATTCCGAAGGGATCATTCCCTCCGTGACACCCTGGTCCGCTCCTCCATTACCCCTACCACCTCGTCCCCTTCCCATGGCATCTTCCCCTGCAATCGCAGGAGGTGTAATACCTGCCCATTTACCTCCTCTCTCCTCACTATCCCAGGCCCCAAACACTCCTTTCAGGTGAAGCAGCGATTTACTTGTACTTCTTTCAATGTAGTATACTGTATTCGCTGCTCACAGTGTGGTCTCCTCTCCATTGGGGAGACCAAATGCAGACTGGGTGACCGCTTTGCGGAACACCTCCACTCAGTCCGCAAGCAGGACCCTGAGCTTCCAGTCGCTTGCCATTTCAACACTCCCCCCTGCTCTCATGCTCACATCTCTGTCCTGGGATTGCTGCAGTGTTCCAGTGAACATCAACGCAAGCTCGAGGAACAGCATCTCATTTACCGATTTGGCACACTGCAGCCTGCCGGACTGAACATTGAGTTCAATAATTTCAGAGCATGACAGGCCCCCCATTTTATTTCTATTTTTAGTTATTTTTTTCTTTTTCCTTTTTTTATATATTTTTTGTGTTTATTTTATTTTATTTCATCTTGTTCAGTTTGCTTGCCCACTTTTTTTTTCATGTTTGTACTTGTGGCTGTTCAGTTTACAGTCCATTAACACCCTCTCTGTACTAATGCTTTGTCTTTCAACACACCATTAACATATTGTTTACCTTTGCTCCATGACCTTCTGGTCAGCTATTCTGTGACCTTGTCCTATCTACACCTTCTCCTTTGTTTTCTCTTGCCCCACTCCCGCCTTACTTGCTTATAACCTTTTACATTTCTAATATTTGCCAGCTCTGATGAAGGGTCACTGACCTGAAATATTAACTCTGTTTCTCTCTTCACAGATGCTGCCAGACCTGCTGGGTATTTCCAGCATTTCTTGTTTTTATTTCAGGTAGAGTCAACATGGTTTTATGAAAGGGAAATCATGTTTAACAAATTTATTAGAGTTATTTGAGGATGTAACAAGCAGGGTGGATAAAGGGGGAGACCACAATGTCGTGTATTTGGATTTCCAAAAGGCATTCGATAAGGTGCCACATAGAAGGTTACTGCTCAAGTGTTTCCAAAGACACTCCAGAGGTTAAGTGAGTGGGCAAAAATTTGGTTGATAGAGTATAATGTGGGAAAATGTGAGGTTATTCACTTTGGTAGAAAGAATAGAAGAGCAGAATATTATTTAATTAGGCAAAGTCTGCTGAATGCTGAGGTACAGAGGGACCTTGTACACAAAGAACAAAGAACAGTACAGCACAGGAACAGGCCATTCGGCCCTCCAAGCCTGCGCCGATCTTGGCCTGTTGGCCGAATCACAAAAAATCAGCATGCAGGTACAGTGAGTAATTCGGAAGGCAAATGGAATGTTGGCCTTTATTGCAAGGGGGAATGGAATATAAAAACAGGGAAGTCTTGCGACAACTGTCCAGGGCGTTGGTGAGACCGGACCTAGAGTATTGTGTACAGTTTTGATCTCCTTACTTAAGGAGGGATATACTTGCATTGGAGGCAATTCAGAGAAGGTTGACTAGATTGATTCCTGGGATGAAGGGGTTGTCTTATGAGGAAAGGTTGATCAGGTTGTGCCTATATTCATTAGAGTTTAGAAGAATGAGAGGTGATCTTATTGAAACATATACAATTCTGAGGCGGCTTGACAGGGTAGATGCTGAGATGATGTTTCCCCTCGTGGGGGAATCTAGGACTATGAGGCACAGTTTCAGAATAAGGGGTCTTCATTTACGACAGAAATGAGGAGGAATTTCTTCTCTGAGGGTGGTTAATCTTTGGAATTCTCTTCCCCAGTGAGCAGTGGAGGCTGGGTCATTGAGTACATTCAAGGCTGAGTTAGACAGAGTTTTCATCTGCAAGGGAGTCAAGAGTTATGTGGGGTCAGGCAGGAAAGTGGTGTTGAGGCTGCAATCAGATCAGCTGTGATCTTATTAAATGGCTCAATGGGCCGAATGTCCTATTCCTGCTCCTAATTCTTATGTTTTATGTTTTCAAAATACAATAAATTGATTTTTTCACAGAGTCATATGAAGATGATGATTGATGTTCTGTTCCCCTGTTCCACTCTATCTCTCCCTTTCTCTCTGTCCACTTATTGAACACAAAAAACAATAAGTTTCTGATCAGGCTATTCTGCTTGTTCTGTCTCACACTCACACACTGGCCAGACATTTATGGTCCCCCCTGAAGCCGGGTGAGAGGCGGGGGGCACAGAGAATCGTGACGGGTAGCAGGGGACAGACAGCCTGTTGCCAAGCCATCTTCCCGAGGACGGGATAGGCTGACAATGGCCTTCCTGCCCTGAGGCCAATTGAGGCCCTTAGGTGGCCTATTAACAGCCAATTTAAGGCCTCTTCCCGCCACCGCTAGATCTTGCCAGAGAGGATCTCTTGTAACATGAGGCACACTCCTTGCGGGCTTGGGGGTGGTGGTGGTGTCTCTCCTGCATGGGCAATCTGGAGCACCCCCGCTGGGAACCACTTCAACCCCCAGGATCCCCTCCCCCCGGACTGCACAACTGCCTCTTCGCCCCCTCACTAGGGCCTTCCAGACTGGTCCTGGTGATCCCACCTCATTTACCTGAGGTCCGGGTTCCACCACTGGGCCTGGGTCCGAGGCCTCTGCAGTCCCATCAATGGCCACTGCTCCCGATGGCGTTGCTGACACGACTAAACTGCTGGCCCTCTGATTGGCTGGCAGCTCGGAGCAGAATGGACAGGATTCCCGGCTTGTGAAACTTTTATTTAAAAAGACTGGAGGATCGCTCCAAGGATGGGGGTTGTGGGGGGGCGGGGGGGGGGGGCGCGAAAAGGCAGAAGCGGGGTTACCCCTGCCTTTTCAGCTCGGCACCGGGATCCCCACCTCCAGCACACAATCCAGCAGGTTCACAGTCAGCCTCTCGGAAACATCCCAGTATCTGTTTCCACTAAATAAAGGTTTTGAAATTGGACAGTTTGATATTTTTCAAACTGTTTCAAACATCAACCACACAGGAAGTGTAAAAAGCTGAACTGACATATTTCAACATCTGGATTGGATGTTGCCTCTTTACTTTCTGACTTAGTTTCGGGGCCTTCTTGCTTTGCTGCCTGGCCCTCTCAGCACCGTCCATTGGTGGCTCTACATCAGGTGCAGACTCAGGCCCAGCTTTTAACGGAAGCCTGAATATCCTGGGGCAATATCAAAGAGCAGGGGCTCTGTAGCACCAGGAGCATTCTTCATAGGGCAAGTATAAGATTGGAACTGAGCTAGCTAGGGGCAGTCCCAGCCGCTGTACCCCCTACCCCCACCCCTTACCATTACCGCCACCAACCCCCCCCCACCCCCCACCCCCAGAAAGGATATTTTGGATTTAGAGGGGGCACAGTGCAGATTCACCAGAACGATAGCAGGTTTGTATTCCCTTGCATTTAGAAGGTTGAGGGGGATCTAGTAGAGGTGTTTACAATGGTGAAAGGATTCAATGGAATAGATACAGAGAACCTATTTCCTCTGGTGGGAGGTTCCAGAACAATGGGGCACAATGTTAAAATAGAGCCCGGCTGCTCAGGGTTTAAATTAGGAAGCACCTCTTCACACAAAGGAAAAGGCAAGTGTGAAATTCTCCTCTCCCTGAAATCTCTGAATGATTGGGGTCAATTGAAATTTTCAAGTCTCTCGCCATTTAGAAAATATTCTGATTTTATTGGCTGCATTGCACCACATTCTGTGGGCTCTGTTGCCCCACATTCTGCGGGCTCTGTTGCTCCACATTCTGCGGGCTCTGTTGCTCCATATTCTTTGGGTTCTGTTGCTCCACATTCTGCGGGTTCTGTTGCTCCACATTCTGTGGGTTCTGTTGCACCACATTCTGCGGGTTCTGTTGCTCCACATTCTGTGGGTTCTGTTGCACCACATTCTGTGGGTTCTGTTGCTCCACATTCTGTGTGTTCTGTTGCTCCACATTCTGTGTGTTCTGTTGCCCCACATTCAGCGGGCTCTGTTGCCCCACATTCAGTGGGCTCTGTTGCCCCACATTCTGTGGGTTCTGTTGCCCCACATTCAGTGGGCTCTGTTGCCCCACATTCTGCGGGTTCTGTTGCCCCACATTCAGCGGGCTCTGTTGCCCCACATTCAGTGGGCTCTGTTGCCCCACATTCTGTGGGTTCTGTTGCCCCACATTCAGTGGGCTCTGTTGCCCCACATTCTGCGGGTTCTGTTGCCCCACATTCTGCGGGCTCTGTAGCCCCACATTCAGTGGGCTCTGTTGCCCCACATTCTGCGGGCTCTGTTGCCCCATATTCTGTGGGTTCTGTTGCCCCACATTCTGCGGGCTCTGTTGCCCCACATTCTGCAGGCTCTGTTGCCCCACATTCTGCGGGCTCTGTTGCTCCACATTCTGTGTGTTCTGTTGCTCCACATTCTGTGGGTTCTGTTGCTCCACATTCTGTGTGTTCTGTTGCTCCACATTCTGTGGGTTCTGTTGCTCCACATTCTGTGTGTTCTGTTGCTCCACATTCTGCGGGCTCTGTTGCTCCACATTCTGCGGGTTCTGTTGCCCCACATTCTGCGGGCTCTGTTGCTCCACATTCTGCGGGTTCTGTTGCTCCACATTCTGTGGGTTCTGTTGCCCCACATTCAGTGTGTTCTGTTGCCCCACATTCTGTGGGTTCTGTTGCCCCACATTCAGTGGGCTCTGTTGCCCCACATTCTGCGGGCTCTGTTGCCCCACATTCAGTGGGCTCTGTTGCCCCACATTCTGCGGGCTCTGTTGCCCCACATTCTGCGGGTTCTGTTGCCCCACATTCTGCGGGCTCTGTTGCCCCACATTCTGCAGGCTCTGTTGCCCCACATTCAGTGGGCTCTGTTGCCCCACATTCTGCGGGTTCTGTTGCCCCACATTCAGTGGGCTCTGTTGCCCCACATTCTGCGGGTTCTGTTGCCCCACATTCAGTGGGCTCTGTTGCCCCACATTCTGCGGGCTCTGTTGCCCCTCATTCAGTGGGCTCTGTTGCCCCACATTCTGCGGGTTCTGTTGCCCCACATTAAGTGGGCTCTGTTGCCCCACATTCAGTGGGCTCTGTTGCCCCACATTCTGCGGGCTCTGTTGCCCCACATTCAGTGGGCTCTGTTGCCCCACATTCTGCGGGCTCTGTTGCCCCACATTCAGTGGGCTCTGTTGCCCCACATTCTGCGGGCTCTGTTGCCCCACATTCAGTGGGCTCTGTTGCCCCACATTCTGCGGGCTCTGTTGCCCCACATTCAGTGGGCTCTGTTGCCCCACATTCTGCGGGCTCTGTTGATTGCAGGCCTGCAGTTATTTGCAATAAATTTCATCTGCAATTGTTTTGCCCACTTAAATATTTCGTCAATCTCTTTCTGTTGTTTCTGGGCTGTCTTCTCCAATTCCACTCTCACTCCTCATTTACTGTAATCTGGTGTAATGACTTTTCACTGGGTTTCTGATTAACATGAATTGGAAGCAATGGGTTGTCCAAGCACTAATTCCTGGAGCGCCCCACTCAGTCTTCACTCCCATCCCCACCGCACAACATTTTCCTAATAAGGAACTAATACAAAATAAAAATACTGCAGATGCTGGAAATCTGAAATTAAAACAGAAAATGCTGGAAATACTCAGCAGGTCTGGCAGCATCTGTGGAGAGAGAAGCAGAGTTAATTTCATATTGATATCCAAGTTGACCTTTGAACCCCAACAGTGTAACTAGTAGCATTTTGTGTGAAACGTTGTCTGATGCCTTTTGGAAATGTAATTACCCTCCATCATGGGCTTATTACAGTCCACTTAGGATAACACTTCCTCAAAGAAATCGAGGAGGTTGATCACACAAGACCATCCCCTTCTGAACCCGTGTTGTTTGTGTTTCCTGTAATTACTGTGTAACCAATATTCTAGTTGAAATCCTGAGCATCAATTCTTTTATTTTAGGCAGTAGTGTGGTGAGCTGAACCAATGCACTGGGTCAGCATTCCAGACTATTCTCTTAATTCAATACAAACCCATGTTGCCCTGATCATCTCTTTAAACACTCAGGATATGCTGAAACTGATACTGAATTCTTGATTTTTTTCCCTTAAAGGTGACAGTTTTCCCATTCTGTCTCAGCCGGAAGTGCAGAATATCAGTGAGGGCCACACTGCCCAGTTGCAATGCTCTGTCAATAATATCGATTTGAAAAATACCGACTTACACTGGTACCGACGCAGTCTGAGAGGATTTCAGCGGTTTATAACACACCGCGCTAAGGATATTGTGGAAATGGATGAAAATTTAAGAAACCATTTTCAATCTACCAGAGATGTCTCCAAGAATGAAGTCATTCTAACAATCTCAAACATTCTGCTCGAAGATGCAACTGTCTATTACTGTACGGTATGGTCAGACGTGTATGGGAGTGGAACCCAGCTGAATGTAATCAGTAAGTACATTTTCAAAGTTTGTTCTCAGGATTTGCTGACATGGCCTCATTTATTACCCATCCCTTGTTGTCTTGAGCAGCCGTTGTTGGGCTTTCTCCTTGAAACAGTGCAGTCCTTGTGCTGAGGATGCCTGCACAATGGACTTGGGTAGGGATTTCAAAATCTCTGCCTCAGTGATGAGAAGGTTCCACACAGGAGATTAGTAAACAAAATTAGAGCACATGGGATTGGGGGTAATATACAGGTATGGATTGAGAATTGGTTAATAGACAGAAAGCAGAGAGTAGGAATAAACAGGTCATTCTCAGGATGGCAGTCTGTGACTAGTGGGGTACCGCAAGGATCAGTGCCGGGTCACAATCTATATCAATGATTTGGATGTGGTGACCAATTGTAATATTTCCAACTTTGCTGATGACACAAAACTAGGTGGGAATGTAAGTTGTGAGGAGGATGCAAGGAAGCTTCAAGGGGATTTAGACAGGCTAAGTGAATAGGCAAAAACATGGCAGCTGGAATATAATTTGAATGAGTGTGAAGTGATCCACTTTGGTAGAAAAAAACAGAAAGGCAGAGTATTTCTTAAATGGTGAGAGATTGGGAAGTGTTGATGTCCAAAAGTGTCCTTGTTCATGAGTCACTAAAAGCTGGTATGCAGGTGCAACAAGCAATTAGGAAGGCAAATGGGATGTTGGCCTTCATTTCAAGGGGATTTGAGTACAGATTTGAAGTCTTGCTGCAATTGTATAGAGCCTTGGTGAGACCGCACCTGGAGTATTGTGTACAGTTTTGATCTCCTTATCTCAGGAAGGGTATACTTGCCATAGAGAGAGTGCAACAGAGGTTCACCAGACTAATCCCTGGAATGGTGGGATTGTTTTATGAGGAGAGATTGAGGAAACTGGGCCTGTATCCTCTAGAGTTTCGAAGAATGAAAGGTGATCTCATTGAAACTTACAAAATTCTTACAGGGTGTAACAGGGTAGATGTTGTTTCAGATGTGTATAGGATGTTTCCTCTGGCTGGTGAGTCTAGAACCAGGGGACACAGCCTCAGAATGAGGGGGAGGACATTTAAGAGTGAGATGAGGAGGAATTTCTTCACTCAGAGGGTGGTGAATCTGTGGAATTCTCTACCTCAGAGGGCTGTGGAAGCTCAATCATTGAGTATGTTCAAGACAGGAATCAATAGATATCTGGATACTAATGACATCAAGGGATATGGGGATAGTGGGGGAAAATGGCTTCGAGTAGATGATCAACCATGATCTGTTTGAATGTCAGAGCAGGCTCGATGGGCTGAATGGCCTACTCCTGCTCCGATGTTCCTATATCCTAAAGGATCTATGATATATGTCCAAGTCAGCATGATGTGCAACCTGGAGAAAACCTTGGAGTTGATAGTATTCCTGTTATAATTCTGGTCGGAATGGTAAAGTCTGCAGAGTTAGAGGTGTTATAGTGCTTCCTATAGATGGTACTTACTGCAGTCACCTTGTGACAGTGTTGGAGGGGACTGGTATTGACTGCAATGGCTGGGGTACTGATAAAGAAGATGGCTCTGTGTCCACTCTCTCTTTCTCTATCATATGTATTCCTCTCTAAATTCCTCAGATGTCACACTGACATTTTTAAACAGTCCATGTAATGCAGGTGATAATTAGAGCTTGTTTGCTTCAGAATTGACTTTAAAACGTAAGAATTAGGAGCAGGAATTGGCCATTCAGCCCCTCAAGCCTCCTCCACCATTCAATAAGGTCATGGCTGATCTGATTGTGGCCTCAACTCCACTTTTCTGCCTGTTCTCCATAACCCTTGACTCCCTTGTAGCTCAAACCTCTGTCTAAATCAACCTTGAATATATTCAATGACCCAGCCTCCACTGCTCTCGGGGGAATTTATGACCCTCTGAGAGAAGAAATTCCTCCTCATCTCCGTCTTAAATGGGAGATCCCTTATTCTAAAACTGTTCTAGATTCCCCCACGATGGGAAGCATCCTTTCAACATCTACTCTGGAAAGGCCCCTTAGAATCTTATATGCTTCAATAAGATCACCTCTCATTCTTCTAAATTCCAATGAATATCAGCCCAACCTGCTCAACCTTTCCTCATTAGAAAACCCATTCATCCCAGGAATCAACCTAGTGAACTTTCTCCAAACTGCTTCCAATGCAAGTATATCTCTCCTTAAGTAAGGAGACCAAAACTGTACACAGTACTCAAAATATGTTCTCATCAATGCCCTGTACAGTTATAGCAAGACTTCCCTACTTTTATACTCCCACTCCTTGCAATAAAGGCCAACATTCCATTTGCCGTCCTAATTACTCACAGTACCTGCATGTTGATTTTTTTGTGATTCATGTACAAGGTCACCCAGATCCCTCAGGACCACAGCATTTGTTGTCTGCCTCCATTTAAATAATAACTTGTTTTCTATTCTTCCTACCAAAGTGGACAACCTCACATTTTGCAACATGATATTCCATCTGCCAAATTTTTTCCCATTTACTGAAGCCTTTGCAGACTCTCTTTGTGTCCTCCTCACAACTTGCTTATCTTTGGAACTCAGAGAGAGAGAGACACTGTGAGGTTCTTGAGCAAATTGTCACAGGGAGTAACAAGGTATTGGAGGTTTTGGAAGGCTTAAGAGTAGACAAATCTCCAGGTCCGGATGATGTGTGTCCCAGGATGCTGTGGGAGGCGAGGGTGGAGATTGCAGGGGCTCTGACCCTAATTTTTAATTCCTCTCTGGCCACGGGGGAGGTGCCAGAGGACTGGAGAACAGCTAATGTGGTCCCACTATTTAAGAAAGGTTGTAGAGATAAGCCAGGGAACTACAGACCAGTGAGTCTCACGTCAGTGGTAGGGAAACTATTGGAGAAAATTCTGAAGGAGAGAATCTATCTCCACTTGGAGAGGCAAAATTTGATTAGGAATAGTCAGCATGGCTTTTTCAGAGGGAGGTCATGCTTAACAAATTTAATTGAATTTTTTGAGCATGTGACCAGGTGTGTAGATGAGGGTAGTGCAGTTGATGTAGTTTACATGGATTTCAGCAAAGCCTTTGACAAGGCCCCACATGGGAGACTTATCAAGAAAGCAAGTGCACATGGGATACAAGGTAACTTGATAAGGTGGATTCAAAATTGGCTTAGCTGTAGGAGACAGAGAGTGATGACAGACGGCTGTTTTTTTGAATGGAAGCCAGTGTCCAGTGGCGTACCACCGGGATCTGTGCTGGGTCCCCTATTGGTAGTCATTTATATAAATGACATAGATGACTATGTGGGGGGTAGGATCAGTAAGTTCACGGATGACATAAAGATTGGCCGAGTGGTTAACAGTGAGGTTGAGTGTCTTGGGTTACAGGAAGATATAGACGGGATGGTCAAATGGGCAGAAAAGTGGCAGATGGAATTTAACCCTGAAAAGTGTGAGGTGATACACTTTGGAAGGAGTAATGTGACACGGAAGTATTCAATGAATGGCCTGACACTGGGAAGTTCCGAGGAACAAAGGGACCTTGGCGTGTTTGTCTATCGATCTCTGAAGGCAGAAGGGCAGGTTAATAGGGTGGTGAAAAAGGCATATGGGACACTTGCCTTTATCAATCGAGGCATAGATCACAAAACAGGGAGGTCATGTTGGAGTTGTATAGAACTTTGGTAAGGCCACAGCTGGAGTACTGTGTGCAATTCTGGTCGCCACATTATGGGAAGGATGTGATTGCACTGGAGGGGGTGCAGAGGTAATTCACCAGGATGTTGCCTGGGATGGGACATTTAAGCTATGAGGAGAGGTTGGATAGGCTTGGGTTGTTTTCACTGGAGCAGAGAAGACTAAGGGGTGACCTGATCGAGGTGTTCAAGATAATGAGGGGCATGGACAGGGTGGATAGGGAGCAGCTGTTCCCCTTAGTTGAAGGGTCAGTTACGAGGGGTCACAAGTTTAAGGTGAGGGGCAGTAGGTTTAAGGGGGATTTGAGGAAGAACTTTTTTACCCAGAGGGTGGTGACTGTCTGGAATGCCCTGCCTGGGAGGGTGGTAGAGGCAGGTTGCCTCACATCCTTTAATAAGTACCTGGATGAGCACTTGGCACGTCATAACATTCAAGGCTATGGGCCAAGTGCTGGCAAATGGGATTAGGTAGACAGGTCAGGTGTCTTTAATGCATTGGTGCAGACTCGATGGGCCGGATGGCCTCTTCTGCACTGTATTATTCTGTGATTCTGTGATTTGTATCGTCCACAAATTTGGCTACAATACACATGGTCCCATCTTCCAAGTCATTAATAATATAAACAACATGTACTGTACAGATTGATGGCTCTATTTCTGGCCATTTTGGAGTAAAGAAAGGAGTGAAACAGGGTTGTGTCCAACCGCCCCCACCTCCCCCCCCCCACTCTGTTTGGCATCTTCTTCTCCATGCTCCTGACCTTCCCTGCAGATATGAAGGGAGTCTCCTTGCACACTAGGTCAGACGGCAAGCTCTATAATCTATCAAGGCGGGAAGCAAACAAAAAAACACATCACATCCTGATCAGAGAACTCCTCGACACTGATGATGCTGCACTAGTTGCTCACACAGGAACTCAGCTGCAAAGACTCATGGACTTTTTTTCATTCATGGGATGTGGGCGTTGCTGGCTAGGCCAGCATTTATTGCCCATCCCTAATTGCCCTTGAGCAAGTAGTGGTGAGCTGCCTTCTTGAACCGCTGCAGTCCATGTGAGGTAGGTAGACCCACAGTGCTGTTAGGAAGGGAGTTCCAGGATTTTGACCCAGCGACAGTGAAGGAACGGTTATAAAGTTCCAAGTCAGGATGGTGTGTGACTGGAGGGGAACTTGTAGGTGATGGTGTTCCCATCCATTTGCTGCCCTTGTCCTTCTTGTTGGTAGAGGTCATGGGTTTGGAAGGTGCTGTCTAAGGAGCCTTGGTGCATTGTTGCAGTGCACCTTGTAGATGGTACACACTGCTGCCACTGTGCGTCGATGGTGGAGGGAGTGAATGTTTGTAGATGGGGTGCCAATCAAGTGGGTTGCTTTGTCCTGGATGATGTCGAGCTTCTTGAGTGTTGTTGGAGCTGCACCCATCCAGGCAAGTGGAGGGTATTCCATCACACTCCTGACTTGTGCTTTGTAGATGGTGGACAGGCTTTGGAGAGTCCGGAGGTGAGTTACCCGCCGCAGGATTCCGAGCCTCTGACCTGCTCTTGTAGCCACGGTATTTATATGGCTACTCCAGTTCAGTTTCTGGTCAATGGTAGCCCCTGGGATGTTGATAGTGGGGGATTCAGCGATGGTAATGCTGTTGAATGTCAAGGGGAGACGGTTGAATTCTCTCTTGTTGGAGATGGTCATTGCCTGGCACTTGTGTGGCGCGAATGTTACTAGCCCAAGCCTGGATACTGTCCAAGTCTTTTTGTGTTTCTACACGGACTGCTTCAGTATCTGAGGAGTCATGAATGGTGCTGAACATTGTGCAATCATCAGCGAACATCCCCACTTCTGACCTTATGATTGAAGGAAGGTCATTGATGAAGCAGCTGAAGATGGTTGGGCCTAGGACACTACCCTGAGGAACTCCTACAGTGATGTCCTGGAGCTCAGATGATTGTCCTCCAACAACCACAACCATCTTCCTTTGCGCTAGGTATGACTGCAGCCAGCGGAGGGTTTTCCCTCTGATTCCAATCGATTTCAGTTTTGCTGGGGCTCCTTGATGCCATGTCGGTCAAATGCTGCCTTGATGTCAAGGGCAGTCACTCTCACCTCACCTATTGAGTTCAGCTCTTTTGTCCATGTTTGAACCAAGGCTGTAATAAGGTCAGGAGCTGAGTGGCCCTGGTGGAACCCAAACTGAGCGTCACTGAGCATGTTATTGCTAAGCAAGTGCCGCTTGATGGCACTGTTGATGACACATTCTATCACTTTACCGATGATTGAGAGTAGGCTGATGGGGCGGTAATTGGCCGGGTTGGACTTGTCCTGCTTTTTGTGTACAGGACATACCTGGGCAATTTTTCACATTGCAGGGTAGATGCCAGTTTTGTAGCTGTACTGGAACAGCTTGGATAGGGGCGCGGCAATTTCTGGAGCACAAGTCTTCAGTACTATTGCCGGAATATTGTCAGGGCCCATAGCTTTTGCAGTATCCAGTGCCTTCAGTCATTTCTTGATATCACGTGGAGTGAATTGAATTGGCTGAAGTCTGGTATCTGTGATGCTGGGGACTTCAGGAGGAGGCCGAGATGGATCATCAACTTGGCACTTCTGGCTGCAGATTGTTGCAAATGCTTCTGCCTTATTTTTCGCACTGATGTGCTGGGCTCCCCTATCATTGAGGATGGGGATATTTGTGGAGCCACCTCCTCCAGTTAGTTGTTTAATTGTCCACCACCATTCACGGCTGGATGTGGCAGGACTGCAGAGCTTAGATCTGATCCGTTGGCTATGGGATCGCTTAGCTCTGTCTATTGCATGCTGCTTATGCAGTTTGGCATTCAGATAGTCCTGTGTTGTAGCTTCACCAGGTTGACACCTCATTTTGAGGTATGCCTGGTGCTGCTCCTGGCATGCCCTCCTGCACTCTTCATTGAACCAGGGTTGGTCTCCTGGCTTGATGGTAATGGTAGAGTGGGGGATATGCCGGGCCCCCCCCCCCCCCCACCCCCCCCCCCCACCCCCTCCCTCTACCCCTCCCCCTTGCATCCCCTCCTCCCACCGGCACCATCCTACACCTGTGTAGGGGCCCCAACAACCCCACTGCCTTGTGGGCGTCTCGGGAGAGACCAAGGCTAAGGGAGTAAACCCTAACAGAAAATCCGGAGCGGAACCCCGTAGGCGGTCATGTGTCACCTTTGGCATGTTTCCGGCAGTTCCTGCAGCCATACTGGTGCCAAACGTCGTGTCCTGCACTCCTTTGGACCCCACCAGAAAGGCCGAGAGGGGGGTTTTGACGACTGGGCAACTCTCAACCTCCATAAATTTGCCCAGGCATGCGCCATGGAGAGGTCACTCCATAGTTGCCTCACAGCGACTGAAACAACACGGAAGGCAGCAGTTACGGGTTATAAGTCCAGATAAATCGGCGTAGAAACTGGGCGCCACGGGTTGCCTTTGTCGGTGGGAGAGGTCATTGCACCTCACTGGACAGCTAATTTCTCTGCAGCACCTGTGGAAGAGCCTGTCACTCCAGAATTGGCCTTTATAGCCACTCCAGGCGCTGCTTCACAAACCACTGACCACCTCCAGGCGCGTATCCATTGTCTCTCGAGATAAGGAGGCCCAAAAGAAGAAAGGTTACAGATTGTGGTTGAGTACAATTCTGCTGCTGCTGATGGCCCACAGCACCTCATGGATGCCCAGTTTTGCATTGCTAGATCTGTTCAAAATCAATCCCATTTAGCACGGTGATAGTGCCACACAACACGATGGACGGTATCCTCAATGTAAAGGTGGGACATCGTCTCCACAAGGACTGTGCAGTGGTCACTCCTACCAATACAGTCATGGACAGAAGCATCTGTGGCAGGTAGATTGGTGAGGACGAGGTCGAGTATGTTTTTCCCTCGTGTTGGTTCCCCCACCACCTGCCGCAGACCCAGTCTAGCAGCCATGTCCTTTAGGACTCGGCCAGCTCGGTCAGTAGTGATGCTACCGAGCCACTCTTGGTAATGGACATTGAAGTCCCCCACCCAGAGTACATTTTGTGCCCTTGCCACCCTCAGTGCTTCCTCCAAGTGGTGTTCAACATGGAGGAGTACTGAGTCATCAGCTGAGGGAGGGCGATAGGTGGTAATCAATAGGAGGTTACATTGCCCATGTTTGAACTGAGGCCATGAGACTTCATGGGGTCCGGAGTCGATGTTGATGACTCCCAGGGCAACTCCCTCCCTACTGTATACCACTGTGCTGCCACCTCTGCTGGGTCTGTCCTGCCGGTGGGACAGGACATACCCGGGGATGGTGATGGCAGTGTCTGGGACATTGTCTGTCAGGTATGATTCCGTGAGTATGACTATGTCAGGCTGTTGCTTGACTAGTCTGTGGCACAAGCCCCCAGATGTTAGTAAGGAGGACTTTGCAGGGTCAACAGGGCTGGGTTTGCTGTTGTCGTTTCTGGTGCCTAGGTCGATGCCGGGTGGTCCGTCCAGTTTCATTCCTTTTTATTGACTTCGTAGCAGTTAGGTACAACTGAGTGGAATGCTAGGCCATTTCAGAGGGCGTGTAAGAGTTAACCACATTGCTGTGGGTCTGGAGTCACATGTAGGCCAGACCAGGTAAGGACGGCAGATTTCCTTCCCTAAAGGACATTAGTGAACCAGATGGGTTTTTACAACAATCGACAATAGTTTCATGGCCATCATCAGACTAGCTTTTAATTCCAGATTTATTAATTAAATTCAAATTCCACCTTCTGCTGTGGTGGGATTCAAACCCATGTCTCCAGAGCAATACCTGGGTCTCTGGGTTACTAGTCCAGTGATAATACCACTACGCTACCGCCTACCCACAACTGGACTGTCTCTCCCCTGCCTGTTACTTGTTCTCCTTGATTATAAGCATCAATAAAACTGTGGTCATGGGACAACATGTTACAAATCTGCCCTGATCACAGTAAATAACATCCCACTGGAAGTGGTTAGCAAATTTTGCTACCTTGGGTCCACAGTGACAGACAATCTGTCCCTTGATGCAGAGCTTGTTACACACATGGGGAAAGCAGCAAGTGCCTTTGGCTGACTTGTGAAATACGCATGGTATAACACCACCCTGACCCTTAGGACCAAGCTGATGGTTTATAAGGCCTGTGTTCTCTGCACCTTGCTGTATGAGTCTGAAACATGGGTGATTTACAGCTACCAGGAAAAGAAACTCAATAATTTCCATCTTCGCTGTCTGCGGTGCATTATGGGTATATCCTGGCAGAACAAAATCACAAATGTGGCAGTCCTCTCAAAGGCAGAGCTCCCCAGCGTGTTGGCATTAATCAAACAGAGGCGGCTTTGGTGGATTGGACATGTCCGCAGGATGGAAGACAGTCTCATACCCAAGGACCATCTGTATGGTGAGGTAGCTGGGGTCAGACGACCAGTGGGGCACCCAAAGCTCCACTTCAGGGAAGCTTGTAAGCGTGACATGAAGGCTCTAAATGTCGACTGTTGCACTTGGGAGTCACTAGCTGGCAAAAGAGGGAAATGGTGACACATTCTGTGGACTGGTGAGCACTACCATGATCACCAGTTGCTGCAGCAGCTTGGCAACAGGTGCCAACATCAGAAACAGCAACTCACAGCATCACTCAGCAGCTTCACGTGTAGCACTTGTGGCAAAACCTGCCTCTCAAGAATTGGTCTTCACAGCTATCAGCAAAGGTGCACCAAGAGAAGACACCCCACCTAAATTCTGTGTCTCCATCATCTTTCGTAGATAGACGAATGCCAACCAAATGATGAGATCCCAGCACTGATCCCTGTGGCACCCCACTAGATACAGTTTGCCAACCTACTCTTTGTGTCCTGTGAGAAAGCCAGTCCTCTATCCATGCTAATATATTACCTCCAACACCATGAGTTCTTATCGTGTGTAGTAACCTTTTATATGGCACCATACTGAGTGCCTTTTGGAAATCCAAATACACGATACTGACTGGATCCCCTTTATCCACCCTGCTTGTAACATCCTCAAAGAACTCTAATAAATTTGTCAAACATTATTTCCCTTTCACAAAACCATGTTGACTCTGCCTGATTGTATTCTGATTTTCTAAATTTCCTGCTACTACATCCTTAGTAATGGATTCGAGCATTTTCCCAATGACAGATGTTCGGCTAACTGGCCGAGCGTTTTCTGCTTTCAGTCACCCCTCCTTTCTTGAATAGGGGCATGGTATTTGTGGTTTTCCAGTCCGCTGGGAGCTTTCCATAATCTAGGGAATGTTGAAAGATTATAACCAATGTACCCACTATCTCTGCAGCCACTTCTTTTAAGACCCTAGGATGCAGGTCATCCGATCCAGGGGACTTGTCAGACTTTAGTCCCATAGCTTTCCTTGTACATTTCTCCAGTAATAGTGATTGTTTTAAGCTCCTCCCCCCATTTTGACTCCTGATTTTCTACTATTATTTGGATGCTTTTTGCGTCTTCTACTGTGAAGACAGATCGAAAATATTTGTTCAAAGTCTCTGTCTTTTCCTTGTTATCTCTTATTAATTTCCCAGTCTCATCTTCTAAGGGACCAACATTTATTTTAGCTACTCTGTTCCTTTTTACATATTTGTAGAAGCCCCTTCAGTCTGTTTTTATATTTCTTGCTAGTTTACTCTCATTGTCTAATTGCTCCATTTTTTTTAGTCCTCCTTTGCTAGTTTCTAAAGTTTTCCCAATCTTCTGACCTACCACTAATCTTTGCAGCATTGTACACCTTTTCTTTCGCTTTGATACTATCCTTAATTTATTAGTTAGCCACGGATGGTTCACCCTTCTCGTAGTCGTTCCTTCTCAATGGAATATATCTTTGTTGAGGGTTATAAAATATCTCCTTAAATGTCTGTCACTACTTATTCACCCTCTTCCCTTTTAACCTATTTCCATCCACATTAGCCAACTCTGTCTTTATACCTTTGTAATTGCCTTTATTGAAGTTTAAGACACTAGTTTCAGACCCAAATTTCTCACCCTCAAACTGGGAATACTGAAGAGACCAGAATTGGTGGAATACTGAAAGGCTGGAGGAAATCACAGAGATTGAGAGGGATGAAGCCATGGAGAGATTTGAAAACAAAGATGAGAATTTTAATATTGAGGTTTTGCTTAATCAGGAGCCCATTATGTCAGTGAGTGGAGGAAAGATGGGCAAGTGTTAGGACATGGGCAACTGAGTTTTGAATGACTTCAAATTTGCAAAGGGTAGAACTAGGAAGATCAGCCTAGTGGTGGAATAGACAAGTGTAGAGGTAACAAAGGCATGAATGTGCCTTTCAGCAGCAGATGGGCTGAGACAGGAGAAGAGTCAGTGTTGTTATGAAAGTGGAAATAAGCGGTCTTAGAGTGAATATTTGGTTGAAAGCTAATTTCACTGCCTACAAGGGGAGAGGATGAATGATGGATGGGCACTTGAGAGAAATAAACTTACAGGGCATTGGGGATAGGGCTGGGGAATGGGACTGATTGGATAGCTCTGCAGAGAGCTGGCATGGACTCGATGGGCCGAAAGGCCTCTTTCTGTGCTGTTATGCTTAGCAATAACCTGCTCAATGATGCTCAGTTCCGCCAGGGCCACTCAGCTCCTGACCTCATTACAGCCTTGGTTCAAACATGGACAAAAGAGCTGAACTCAAGAGGTGAGGTGAGAGTGACTGCCCTTGACATCAAGGCAGCATTTGACTGAGTATGGTATCAAGGAGCCCCAGCAAAACTGAAGTCAATGGGAATCAGGGGGAAAACACTCCACTGGCTGGAATCATACCGAGCGCAAAGGAAGATGGTTGTGGTTGTTGGAGGTCAATCATCTGAGCTCCAGGACATCACTGCAGGAGTTCCTCAGAGTAGTGTCCTAGGCCCAACCATCTTCAGCTGCTTCATCAATGACCTTCCTTCAATCATAAGGTCAGAAGTGGGGATGTTCGCTGATGATTGCACAATGTTCAGCACCATTCATGACTCCTCAGATACTGAAGCAGTTCATGTAGAAATGCAGCAAGACCTGGACAATATCCAGGCTTGGGCTGATAATTGGCAAGTAACATTTGCGCCACACAATTGCCAGGCAATGACCATCTCCAACAAGAGAGAATCTCACCATCTCCCCTTGACAATCAATGGCATTACCATCGCTGAATCCCCCACTATCAACATCCTAGGGGCTACCATTGACCAGAAACTGAACTGGAGTAACCATATAAATACCGTGGCTACAAGAGCAGGTCAGAGGCTATGAATCCTGAGGTGTGTAACTCACCTCCTGACTCCCCAAAGCCTGTCCACCATCTACAAGGCACAAGTCAGGAGTGTGATGGAATACTCTCCATTTGCCTGGATGGGTGCAGCTCCAACAACACTCAAGAAGCTCGACACCATCCAGGACAAAGCAGCCCACTTGATTGGCACCCCATCTACAAACATTCACTCCCTCCACCACCGACGTACAGTGGCAGCAGTGTGTACCATCTCCAAGATGTACTGCAGCAACACACCAAGGCTCCTTAGACAGCACCTTCCAAACCCATGACCTCTACCAACTAGAAGGACAAGGGCAGCAAATACATGGGAACACCACCACCTGCAAGTTCCCCTCCAAGTCACACACCATCCTGTCTTGGAACTATATCACCGTTCCTTCACTGTTGCTGGGTCAAAATCCTGGAACTCCCTTCCTAACAGCACTGTGGGTGTACCTATATCCCATGGACTGCAGCGGTTCAAGAAGGCAGCTCACCACTACTTGCTCAAGGGCAATTAGGGATGGGCAATAAATGCTAGTCTAGCCAGCGACGCCCACATCCCAGGAATGAATTTAAAAAAAAGTTTAGTTGGAGGAAATTTCTGCTGCTCTAGTGCTGATGTCAAATAAGCAGTCTGACAGTTTATGAAACAGTGGAGGGGTTGAGAGAGAGTTGGTGGTGAGGTTAGCATACGTGTGACACTGTGATTTTGGATGTCGTTGAGGGGCAGCATGTAGAGGAGAAATAGGAGGTAACAACCAGGACTCCAAGTCACAGCTGCTCGAAAGGTCATCTATCCCTCTGTGAATTGAATAGCACTTGCCTATTTTCCTCTTTTATTTTGCTACTCTGGCAAACCACTTCGAGTCATTTATAGAATCATTGAGTCCATGCTTCACAGTGAAGATTTCCTCTCTGTTAAATCCCTGACCTTTGCTACCTTGACTGAACCCCTCAACACATGCAAAATTTTGCTTCTTTTGGACCAGATTTTAAATTATTGATATTTTTCTCTTCGTGGTGCAGTTGTCCCAGTTCTTATCCAGTCTCCGATCCTGGAACGTGTCACAGAGGGTCACACAGTGCGGTTACAGTGCACCATGTGGAACGCCGCAGTGAGAGACACTGATGTTCACTGGTACCGGGAGCTACCAGGACAAAATATGGAGTGGATTTTAACACATGATATAATGAACAGCACACGACGGAGCCCAGGTTTCACTGACCGTTTCCAGTCTTCCAGAGACACCTCCAATAACAGCTTCATTTTGACAATCAAACATGTGCAGCCCAATGACACTGCCGTCTATTACTGTAAAGTGTGGGGAGATATCAGTGGGAATGGAACCCAGATCATTGTAACCAGTAAGTCCAGTTTACGTTATGTTCACTGATTTATAATAGAAATATTAAATCTGTATTCACTCCACATTTCAGAGTGGAGTTGGGAAAATGAGATGGTGGATTTGTGTGTTTAGATTGATGATAATTCATGTCAACACAATATTAAGCACTGCAGTCTCTGAGAGATCATAAAGTATATTCAAGGACCATCAACAATCAGAATGAATGACTGCACTCTAGAATGTCTGCTGGAATGAATGGGACTGTTTGTCCCCTGGGTGAATGATATACTATGTCCCTGGGGAGAATGTGGCTTTATGTCTCCTTCTAATGATTGCAGACCATTACATTAATTACAGTGTGTATCTGTTCTAATGCTGCATGTCTGTTACTGAATTGTGTTCACCCTGCTGATATTTTACAGAAGCCTGGACTCCAGATCTGTTTCCAATTATTCTGGGCTCTCTGCTGGGTTTCCTGCTGCTCCTGGTCATTACTGTAATCATTTTGCTTTATGTGAAACAATGGTTGTGTTGCACAAACACATCAACACAGAACAGGTAAATATAATTTATTCCATTCACAGGTGCTGTTGAGAAGTCATCTGGATGTTCTGTTGTTAATTGAACTCAGTAAATTCTATAACTCTGAGCTTATTTACATCTTTACTTTTGTCCCTTCCTTCCCTTTCTCTCTCATGATCTCTGACCTCCTCTCTCCATCTCTCTCCATTTATCAGATTCTCTTTCTCGCTTTCTCTGCTCCTGGTGAATTGGGCAATGCCCTGATAAACACTGATGTCTTTTTTTATCTCATTCTATTTCTGTTTCTCTGGTCCTGGTATAATGTGGAGATGGGAATGCAGCGTGTGGGGGGCAGTAACAGGTGACGATCCGGGAACATGGAAAGATGAGGATACCTGATCGATATTAATGGGCAGGCCTAATTTGAATATTGTTTCTGGATTCAATGTCTTCTCTGTAAGTAAGAAGCATGACACTGACCCTCATGATGCAATTTCTGGGGCTTCAAGGCCCAGTGAAACACTGAAATGGAGGAAGAGGTTTGGAGCTTACCACATAGAGGAAAGAAGAAGGGGAAGTGTCAGGTGGCTGTGAAAAGACGGAAGATGCCTTGCCACCACCCGCTCCCCCCACCCACCACTCTCGTTTCACAGATGCTTCCTTGATGTTCTGCTGGGTGGTCTAAGGACCAGGGCGTACCTGATATTTACCAATGGCAGAAAGAGGAAACCAGCTGCCATGACTCAGAAGGAGTGAGTAGAGATGGCAGAGGAGGTGATTGGAGATGGCAGAAGGTGTGAGTAGAGATGGCAGAAGGTGTGAGTAGAGATGGCAGAAGGTGTGAGTAGAGATGGCAGAAGGAGTGAGTAGAGATAGCAGAAGGAGTGTGTAGAGATGGCAGAAGGAGTGTGTAGAGATGGCAGAAGCAGTGTGTAGAGATGGCAGAAGCAGTGTGTAGAGATGGCAGAAGCAGTGTGTAGAGATGGCAGAGGGAGTGAGTAGAGATGGCAGAGGGAGTGAGTAGAGATGGCAGAGGGAGTGAGTAGAGATGGCAGAGGGAGTGAGTAGAAATGGCAGAAGGAGTGAGTAGAGATGGCAGAAGGAGTGAGTAGAGATGGCAGAGGGAGTGAGTAGAGATGGCAGAGGGAGTGAGTAGAGATGGCAGAAGGAGTGAGTCGAGATGGCAGAGGGAGTGAGTCGAGATGGCAGAGGGAGTGAGTAGAGATGGCAGAAGGAGTGAGTGGAGATGGCAGAAGGAGTGAGTGGAGATGGCAGAAGGTGTGAGTGGAGATGGCAGAAGGTGTGAGTGGAGATGGCAGAAGGAGTGAGTAGAGATGGCAGAGGGAGTGAGTAGAGATGGCAGAGGGAGTGAGTAGAGATGGCAGAAGGTGTGAGTAGAGATGGCAGAAGGTGTGAGTAGAGATGGCAGAAGGAGTGAGTAGAGATGGCAGAGGGAGTGAGTAGAGATGGCAGAGGGAGTGAGTAGAGATGGCAGAGGGAGTGAGTGGAGATGGCAGAAGGAGTGAGTGGAGATGGCAGAAGGAGTGAGTGGAGATGGCAGAAGGAGTGAGTAGAGATGGCAGAAGGAGTGAGTAGAGATGGCAGAAGGATTGAGTAGAGATGGCAGAAGGGGTGAATAGAGATGGCAGAGGGAGTGAGTAGAGATGGCAGAAGGAGTGAGTGGAGATGGCAGAAGGAGTGAGTGGAGATGGCAGAAGGAGTGAGTAGAGATGGCAGAAGGAGTGAGTAGAGATGGCAGAAGGATTGAGTAGAGATGGCAGAAGGAGTGAGTAGAGATGGCAGAGGGAGTGAGTAGAGATGGCAGAAGGAGTGAGTAGAGATGGCAGGTGTGAGTAGAGATGGCAGAAGGAGTGAGTAGAGATGGCAGAGGGAGTGAGTAGAGATGGCAGAAGGAGTGAGTAGAGATGGCAGAGGGAGTGAGTAGAGATGGCAGAAGGAGTGAGTAGAGATGGCAGTTCTCACACTTCTCAGGATTAAATTCCATTTTCCACTGCTCCGTCCATCTTACCAGCTCATCTATATCGTCCTGTTATCTAAGGCTTTCCTCCTCACTATTTACAACACCACCAATTTTTGTGTCATCTGCAAACTTACTGATCATACCTCCTATATTCACGTCTAAATCATTAATATACACTACAAACAGCAAGGTTCCCAGCACCGATCCCTGTGGTACACCACTGGTCACAGACTTCCACTCGCATAAACAACCCTCGACCATCACCCTCTGCCTCCTGCCACTAAGCCAATTTTGGATCCAATTTGCCCTGGATCCCATGGGCTCGTACCTTCTTAACCAATCTGAATAGCCTTTGAGAGAGCAGGCAGTGAGCTCTCATCACAGAGTATCCAGTCTCTGACCTGGTCTCCTAGCCATGCTGTTGATGTGGCTGGTCCAGTGAATCATCTGGCTGTGGTGAAACCCCATTAAGCTGTTATGGTGGAAAACTTACTGATGGTGATTCCATTGATGGTCATGGAGAGAGGCCTCCATTTTCTCTTATTTGTGATTGTTATTACCTGGCACATGCTATCTAGGTCCTGCTGTAAGCTGGAATGTGTTGCTTCATTATGAGAGAAGCTGAACACTGCAGAATTGTTAGGGAGCAGCCTTACTCCTGACCTGATGATGGAGGGAAGGTCATTGAAAAAGCAGCTGAAGATGACTGGGCAGAGGACCCATCCCTGAGGAATTCCTACAGCAATGTGCTGAGGTGATTGGCCTCCAGCTACCAGAACCATCTTCCTCTGAGTCAGTATGAGTCCAGCCACTGATGGTTTTTTCCCTCGATCCCCCTGACCTCAATTTGCTTGAACTGCTGGTGCCACACTGTCACACAACTCCTCAGGAAGAAGGATAAGACACTCCTACAACCTGGAATAAAATTTGGGAATATTTCCCAACTTGTCTATTGCTCACTTACAGGAAACAGAATGAAGTTGTGCTGTTAGAGGCATGGTGTGGTGAGAGGGTACAGACCATTGAAAGTTCCATCTATCAGGGTGTGTTGGGCTGTAGGTTATAAAGGTGCTCGGACTCTTGCTCTCTCTCTACCTCTGCCTCTATATGTGGGGGATTTGTATTCTTTTTGTACAGTACAGGAAAGACAAGCAAAAAGGAAAAGGAAGTGGTGTTGCACTGATAATGAGGGATGGGATCAGTACATTAATAAGGGAGGATCTCAGATTGGAAGAACAAAATGTGGAATCTGTTTGGGTGGAGCTAAGAAACAGCAAGGGCAGCAAACATTGATAGGAGTTGTTTATAGGCCACCAAACAGTAGTGGTAGTGTGGCACATGGTATTAATCAGGAGATTAGAGAAGTATGTGGCATGGGTAATACACTAATCATGGGTGACTTCAATCTGCATATAGACTGGATAAACCTAACGAGTACTAATGCTGTGGAGGATGAGTTTCTGGAGTGTATTAGGGATGGTTTTCTAGAGCAGTATCATGAGGAATCGACTAGAGAGCAGACTATTTTAAATCTAGTATCGAGTCATGAGAAAGGGCTAATTAATACTTGTTGTAAAATAACCTTTAAGAATGAGTGACCATAATATGACAGAACTTTTGTTATGTATGAAAGTGAGGTAATTCAATCTGAAGCCAGGGTGTTAAATTTGAACAAAGGAAATTATGAAGATATGAGGAGCAAATTGGCTGAGGTGAATTGGGAAAATACATTGAAAGGTATGACAGTACATAGGTAATGGATAGTCTTTAAAGAATTATTACATAGTTTACAGCAACTATACATTCCTTCAAGGCACAAAAAACCCAAATGTAAAGGCAGTCAACCATGGCTAACAAAGGAAATTAAGGATTGTATAAAATTAAAAGAAAAGGCCTATAAAGTTGCCAGAAATAGTAGGATTTTAGGGGATTGGGAGGATTTCAGAATACAGCAAAGGAGGATGAAGAAACTGATAAAGAAAGAGAGAATAGAATATGAATGTAAGCCAGCAAAAAACATAAAAACGGACTGTAAAAGCTTCTTTAGGTATGTAAAAAGGAAATGTTTGGCTAAGATAAATGTGGGCCCATTACAGGCAGGACCAGGAGAATTTATAATGGGGAATAGAGAAATGGAAGAGAAGCTAAATGATTACTTCACTGAGGAAGATACAAAAAATCTCCCAGAATTAGAGGTCCAAGGGAATAGAAAGAATGAGGAATTGAAGGAAATTAGCATCAGTAAGATGGTTGTATTGGAGAAATTAATGGGGCTTAAGGTTGATAAGTCCCCGAGACCTGATACTCCACATCCTAGAGTGTTGAAAGAGGTAGCTATGGAGATAGTGGATGCATTGGTATGTTACGACCAGGTGAGAAAGGTGTCTAGGATTCCCTTTCAGCCTTTACCTGGTCTTATCATCACAGGGTTTAATTTTAAACACACTGTGTTTTTAGCTCCCCCTTGGTGAATCCTTGTTCACCTCTTTCCAATTATAAGGCAAAGAAATCAACACAAACAGGCTTTCTTAGAGTTAAAGAAGAAAAGTTGAAACTTATTAAAGTTAAACTCTAATTTGGGTGACACCAACAGATACACAATGCGCCCACGCTAGCATGGATGCGTGATACACACATGCAAATAGAGACAGAGAAGAGCAGAAGAAATAAAGTGGAAAAAGTTTGAAGCAATATCTGAAGAGCTTTTGTTACAGTTCTTCGAGCTCACTGCAGAGTCCTTGATTGTAGGTAGATCTTGATTTTCGTTGGGGCCCAGTATTCTTCTTAAACTTTGTTCAGTGTAGGAGATTTTTCTCTTTTGGGGTTCATGTGTCTTCAGTGAATTCAGAGGCTTGTGAGAAAGAGATGGGAGCAGACAGGAGAGATCTTCTCAGTCCAGGAGCAAACAATCTGAGTTCAAACGCTCTGTGGCTATTTCAAAAGACTCCTGGAACAGCCAGTTAGGGTGTGACCAGCTGGTCCAACCAGTCCTGGCCCCTGTGGATTGCATCACCCCAGCAGGTCCTGGAATGCACTTCCCCACCCCCTCACTGTCCCATGAACAACATCCATTGTAGGTTGAATGTGTCATGGAATGATCCTTTGCCTACACAAGCACTGTCTGTTAATATGCAAATGCTTTTTTCCAGCCACGGCTGATCTGTTTAACAAGTCATTTCCTCACTCCAGCAACAGTTAAAAATCAATGTTCATGACAAAACCAATGTGCCTCATTCTTGGCAGGTGGGGGCCTGCATAACAGTCATCATCTTCCAAAATTCTATAGATTCTGGAGCAGTTCCTGCAGATTGGAAGGTAGCAAATGTCCCCCCACTATTTAAGAAGGGACGGCGAGAGAAAACAGAGAATTACATCAGTCGTTGGGAAAATGCTAGAATCTATTCTAAAGGATGTGATAAATGGACACTTGGATAATAATGATCTGATTGGGCATAGTCAACATGGATTTATGAATGGGAAATCATGTTTGATGAACCTATTGGAGTTTTTTGAGGATGTTACTAACAGAATTGATAAAGGGGAGTCGGTGGATGTAGTATATGTGGATTTTCAGAAGGCTTTTGATAAAGTCCCCCACAGGAGGTTGGTTAGCAAAGTTAAAGCACATGGGATAGGAGGTAATATACTGGCATGGATTCTTTTGGGCCTCCTTATCTCGAGAGACAATGGATACGCGCCTGGAGGTGGTCAGTGGTTTGTGAAGCAGCGCCTGGAGTGGCTATAAAGGCCAATTCTGGAGTGACAGGCTCTTCCACAGGTGCTGCAGAGAAATTTGTTTGTTGGGGCTGTTGCACAGTTGGCTCTCCCCTTGCGCCTCTGTCTTTTTTCCTGCCAACTACTAAGTCTCTTCGACTCACCACAATTTAGCCCTGTCTTTATGGCTGCCCGCCAGCTCTGGCGAATGCTGGCAACTGACTCCCACGACTTGTGATCAATGTCACACGATTTCATGTCACGTTTGCAGACGTCTTTATAACGGAGACATGGACGGCCGGTGGGTCTGATACCAGTGGCGAGCTCGCTGTACAATGTGTCTTTGGGGATCCTGCCATCTTCCATGCGGCTCACATGGCCAAGCCATCTCAAGCGACTCAGTAGTGTGTATAAGCTGGGGGTGTTGGCCGCTTCAAGGACTTCTGTGTTGGAGATATAGTCCTGCCACCTGATGCCAAGTATTCTCCGAAGGCAGCGAAGATGGAATGAATTGAGACGTCGCTCTTGGCTGGCATACGTTGTCCAGGCCTCGCTGCCGTAGAGCAAGGTACTGAGGACACAGGCCTGATACACTCGGACTTTTGTGTTCCGTGTCAGTGCGCCATTTTCCCACACTCTCTTGGCCAGTCTGGACATAGCAGTGGAAGCCTTACCCATGCGCTTGTTGATTTCTGCATCTAGAGACAGGTTACTGGTGATAGTTGAGCCTAGGTAGGTGAACTCTTGAACCACTTCCAGAGCGTGGTCGCCAATATTGATGGATGGAGCATTTCTGACATCCTGCCCCATGATGTTCGTTTTCTTGAGGCTGATGGTTAGGCCAAATTCATTGCAGGCAGACGCAAACCTGTCGATGAGACTCTGCAGGCATTCTTCAGTGTGAGATGTTAAAGCAGCATCGTCAGCAAAGAGGAGTTCTCTGATGAGGACTTTCCGTACTTTGGACTTCGCTCTTAGACGGGCAAGGTTGAACAACCTGCCCCCTGATCTTGTGTGGAGGAAAATTCCTTCTTCAGAGGATTTGAACGCATGTGAAAGCAGCAGGGAGAAGAAAATCCCAAAAAGTGTGGGTGCGAGAACACAGCCCTGTTTCACACCACTCAGGATAGGAAAGGGCTCTGATGAGGAGCCACCATGTTGAATTGTGCCTTTCATATTGTCATGGAATGAGGTGATGATACTTAGTAGCTTTGGTGGACATCCGATCTTTTCTAGTAGTCTGAAGAGACCACGTCTGCTGACGAGGTCAAAGGCTTTGGTGAGATCAATGAAAGCAATGTAGAGGGGCATCTGTTGTTCACGGCATTTCTCCTGTATCTGACGAAGGGAGAACAGCATGTCAATAGTCAATCTCTCTGCACGAAAGCCACACTGTGCCTCAGGGTAGACGCGCTCGGCCAGCTTCTGGAGCCTGTTCAGAGCGACTCGAGCAAAGACTTTCCCCACTATGCTGAGCAGGGAGATTCCACGGTAGTTGTTGCAGTCACCGCGGTCACCTTTGTTTTTATAGAGGGTGATGATGTTGGCATCGCGCATGTCCTGGGGTACTGCTCCCTCGTCCCAGCACAGGCATAGCAGTTCATGTAGTGCTGAGAGTATAGCAGGCTTGGCACTCTTGATTATTTCAGGGGTAATGCTGTCCTTCCCAGGGGCTTTTCCGCTGGCTAGGGAATCAATGGCATCACTGAGTTCCGATTTGGTTGGCTGTATGTCCAGCTCATCCATGACTGGTAGAGGCTGGGCTGCATTGAGGGCAGTCTCAGTGACAGCATTCTCCCTGGAGTACAGTTCTAGGTAGTGCTCAACCCAGCGGTCCATCTGTTTGCGTTGGTCAGTGATTATGTCCCCCGATTTAGATTTGAGGGGGGTGATCTTCTTGATGGTTGGCCCAAGAGCTCTCTTCATGCCATCATACATTCCTCTGATGTTTCCGGTGTCTGAGGCCAGCTGAATATGACTGCATAGGTGTTGCCAGTAGTCGTTTGCGCAACGCCTAGCTGTTCTTTGTGCAGTACTTCTGGCTGCTTTAAGTGCTGCGGATGTTAAATCGCTGGGGGCTTTCTTGTAGTTCAAAAGTGCAATGCGCTTAGCGGCTATGACAGGTTCCAGCTCTTCATTATGAGATTGAAACCAGTCTGCATTTCTCTTCGCACTTTTGCCGTAGGTGGTCAAAGCTGACTCATAGATGGCGTCTCTGATGTGGGCCCACTTGGTCTCAGCATCCCCTGTGGGAGTGTTTTGAAGGGCTGTTACAAGTGAATTTAGAAATTTTTGTAACAGCTGTGGGTGAGAAATTCTGCTCGTGTTGATGCGCGGGTGGCCCTTCTGCTTGGAATGATGCAACTTCTTTGGTCTGAGTCTAACCTTGCTGCACACCAGGGAGTGGTCGGTGTCGCAGTCCGCACTGTGGAAGCTGCGTGTGATTTGAACACTGTTTAAGGCGGCTCGCCTTGTGACAATGAGGTCTAGCTGGTGCCAACGACGTGATCTTGGGTGCCTCCATGAAACCTGGTGACAGGGTTTAGTGTGAAAGAACGAGTTGGTGATGCAGAGGTTATGATAGGTACACAACTCAAGCAGTCTCTGCCCGTTCTCATTCATCCTTCCAACGCCATAGCGCCCAAGGCAGGAGGGCCATGAGTCATGGTCGGCCCCAACCCTGGCATTAAAGTCCCCCAGCAGGAATAGGTGTTCGGTGTTGGGGATGCTGCTAATGATGTTATGGAGTTGTTCATAGAACTGGTCTTTAGCTTCAGGTGCGGAGCAGAGTGTTGGAGCATAGATGCTGAGTAGGTGTACTGGACCAGAGGTGGTGAGCAGTCGGATGGACAGTATGCGTTCCGAGCCATTTGAGGGAGGCTCTATCATGCTGAGCAAGGAGTTTCTGATGGCGAAGCCCACTCCATGCTGTCTTGGTTCTTCAGGATCCCTGCCCTGCCAGAAGAGAGCCACTCGCGGGGAGGCGAGTCTCCTGAAGTGCTGCAATGTCCACATTGAATCTACTGAGCTCGTTGTTAATGATGGCGGTCTTCCGAGAATCGTTGATTTGTGTAAGGTCTTCCGACAGGCCAGGACACATAGTTCTGACGTTCCAGCTTGCAAAGCGAAGGGCTGGTACCTTCTTTCCTTTTTTCATGTTGTTTGGTGCGGTGTATCAGTCCACCTTTCGGGCAATGACCCTGAGCTCCAAGCACCCATTGAAGCAGGCAGACTGTGGCGGGACAGAACCTTATTGACCGGGGGCTGCCCGGTTTGAGGCGGGCGGTAGCTGTCCAGTGAGGTGCAATGACCTCTCCCACCGACAAAGGCAACCCGTGGCGCCCAGTTTCTACGCCAATTTATCTGGACTTATAACCCGTAACTGCTGCCTTCCGTGTTGTTTTAGTCGCTGTGAGGCAACTATGGAGTGACCTCTCCACGGCGCATGCCTGGGCAAATTTATGGAGGTTGAGAGTTGCCCAGTCGTCAAAACCCCCCTCTCGGCCTTTCTGGTGGGGTCCAAAGGAGTGCAGGACACGACGTTTGGCACCAGTATGGCTGCAGGAACTGCCGGAAACATGCCAAAGGTGACACATGACCGCCTACGGGGTTCCGCTCCGGATTTTCTGTTAGGGTTTACTCCCTTAGCCTTGGTCTCTCCCGAGACGCCCACAAGGCAGTGGGGTTGTTGGGGCCCCTACACAGGTGTAGGATGGTGCCGGTGGGAGGAGGGGATGCAAGGGGGAGGGGTAGAGGGAGGGGGTGGGGGGGGGGTGCAGGGGAAGGGGGTGCGGGGTGAAGATGGTGCGAGGGGGGGGCGGGCTGGGACGGGGTTGTGAGGGGGTGAGCTGAGAGGGTGGAGCAGGGAAGGGGACGGGGGTAGGGGGGGGGTGGAAGGGGGGTAAAGGGGGGGGGGAGGGGGGGTAGAATCTGGTGCAGGTAATAAGCCATTTCCTCAGTGCCCACCATCGACGTCCGGAAAGCTCATCCACGTCCTTCGGGAGGTGAAGCATCATTTGGCAGACTTAGAGGTGATTACATTTGCTAAGGGTTTTTTTTTTGCAGTGGTTTAAATAAAGGCATGCAGCATTGCCGACAGTGCGCTGCAGATGCTCTACGAGCCATCTCCCGCGGGCGCTTTGAAGTTGCGGCCGGGGGGGCCGTTCGTGGATGTTTTGGGTGTTCGGGGCACCTTTTCACAGGACTTCTCTCGGGTCCCGCAGCTCCTTCTTCACCTCAATGGATTACGGGTTGGTTAACAGGCAGAAAGCAGAGAGTAAGAATAAACTGGTCATTCTCGCGTTGGCAGACTGTGACTAGTGGAGTACTGCAGGGATCAGTGCTTGGGCCCGAGCTGTTCACAATATATATCAATGATTTGGATGTGGGGACCAAATGTAGTATTTCCAAGTTCGCAGATGACAAACTAGGTGGGAATGTGTGCTGTGAGGAAGATGCAAAGCGGCTTCAAGGGGATTTGTACAGACTTAGTGAGTGGGCAAGAACGTGGCAGATGGAATATAATGTGGGAAAATATGAGGTTATCCACATTGCTAGGAAGAATAGATGTGCAGAGTATTTCTTAAATGGTGAGATTAGAAAGTGTAGATGCACAAAGGGACTTGGGTGTCCTCATCAATAAATCACTGAAAGTTAGCCTGCAGGTGCAGCAAGCAATTAGGAAGGCTAATGTTAGGTTAGCCTTTATTGCAAGAGGATTTGAGTACAGGAGTAGTGAAGTCTTGCTTCAATTGTATAGAACCTTGGTTAGACCGCACCTGGAGTACCGTGTGCAGTTTTGGTCTCCTTACCTTAGGAAGGATATTATTGCCATAGAGGGAGTGCCATGAAGATTCACCAGACTTGTTTCCGGGATGGTGGGACTGTCCTATGAAGAGAGATTGTGGAAACTGGGCCTGTATTCTCTAGATTTTCGAAGAATGAGAGGTGATCTCATTGAAACCTACAAAATACTTCAATGGATAGACAGGGTAGATGCAGCTAAGATGTTTCCCCTGGTTGGGGAGTCTCGAACCAGGGGACACAATTTCAAAATAAGGGGGAAGCCACTTAGGACAGAGATGAGGAAATATTTCTTCACTCAGAGCTTTGTGAATCTTTGGAATTCTCTACCCCAGAGGGCTGTGGAAGCTCAGTCATTGAGTATGTTTAAAGTAGAGATTGACAGATTTCTAAATATCAATGATATAAAGGGATTTGATGATAGTGTGGGAAAAGGCATTGAAGTGGATGATCAGCCATGATCATATTGAATGGTGGGGCAGACTCGATGGGCTGAATGGCCTACTCCTGCTCCGATGTCTATGTTCCTATGTTCCTATGCTCTGTGATGAATTAATCTTAGGTATATCTGATGTAACATTGTTTAGAGTCACAGATGAAGACACTGGCAACGTGTATGCAACAGTAAATGGTAAGCAAACTAACTCAATACTTACTGTAGGAGGAATAGTCTGAACTCCAGTGACCTGTTAGTGATTGCAAGCTTCATGTACTGTTAATTTAACATGTACTCAGTTCCATCATGTAGACAAATGCAGGAAAGTTTCACAATGGACTTAACATGTAAAGTGTGTAATGTTATTTAATTCTGACATATTGCTGGGAACTGGGAGGTATTTAAGCCATAGAGTCATAGTCATTATGGCACAGAAGACCATTTGGCCCATCACGTTCATACCAGCAGAACTATCCAGCCAATCTCATTACCCTGCTCTACCTCCGTAGCCCTGCAAGTTTATTTCCTTCAAGTACCTATACAATTTCCTTTTGAAATAATTGATTGTCTCCACTTCCACCATCCTCGTGGGTGGTGAGTTCCAGGTCATTACCATTCGCTGCATAAAAAGGTTCTTCCCCACATCCCCCCCTGCAACTCTTTCCCAAAACCTTCAATCTATATCCTCTAGTCCTCATATGATCAGTTAATGGGAACAGTTTTTCCTTGTCTCACGTATCTAAGCCTGTCATAATCTTGTACGCCTGAATCTAATCTCCTCTTAATCTTCTTTGCTCCAAGGAGAACAACCTCAGCTTCTGCAACCTAACCTTGTAACTAAAACCCCCCATCCCTGGACCCACTCTGGCAAATCTCCTCCGCACGCTGTCAAGGACGCTGTTCTCTCTAGGCTTGCTCTTGCTCTCACTCTCATATGTGATGCAGCACTGACCTTCCTGCTCCCCAACCTGTGTCTTTCACTCATCACATCTGGAACTGTCCCCATGGGATGAGAGACACAGCTGGATTAAATTCCATTCTTGTTCCAGTGAACTCTCCCTACTTATTAAAGAATTAAGCATTTCTGCCATGCTCTTTTCTGTCATCATCCCAAACAGGGACCAGAAATCGATTGGGAAATGAGTCTTTTGAGGCATTGCTTCAGCAGGTTTTCATAACTTCAATGGTTCTTTTTACAAACTGCCCCTCAGTGTTCAGAGATCCAGCCCACATTGATCTGTATCTGCAGACATTAGGTGTCATTTTAACACCCAGATGGGAACATGACAAAGTGAGCCATGTACTTGCCTGGGAGGGGCAGTGGTCAGTGGGGTAGTGGTTGCTGGGGCAGTGCACATTTGGGGCAGTGGTCATTTGGGGCAGTGGGCACTGGGGGTAGAGGGCACTGGGGGCAGTGGTCACTGGGGGGGGGGGGGGGTTGGCTGGGAAGTCAGTAGGCAGCAGCTGTTTAGCTAGAGGCTGCCACCAGGAACCCACAGGAACACAAGGGATGGGTTCTGGGAGGGAATCCCAGTCCAGGAACCTGAGACTTACCTTGCTGGCCTCTTCCGCCCTTGGAAGCTGTTTCCAACAGGTTTGGCCCAGTAGTGAAGCTAAAACTGCTTCCCCACCTGGACCTCATGTACCAAAGGCACCATCGGAGACACATCGGCATTTTCAATGCGCATCCTTATGCCTGCAGCTCAAAAATTACACTCGGCCAGACTGGGGTAAGTCTGTACTCTAACTGACCCCACCCAGTGGTCTCTGCCAGGTAATGGGAGTTAAAATAGACCCCGCGGTATTTGCCTTCCAATGGTGTCTAAAGAGCTTCATCCTCAGAGATGTGAATCTGAAGGGACATTGGATTATCTTTCAGATCAAAATCTGACCAACAATCAACCAGTACCAGCTGCTTCTGCCGCTGTGGTAAGTGAATGGATCAGGATACAGTCCATTATCAATGCATAAAATGATATAATTAATATAATAATAAATGATTTCTATCAATTTATCAGTAATATCGTAGCAATGGTAATGGCTTTGTAGAAAAAATCACTACATTGGTATATTTTGTAATATATAATATTCATCCAGTTAGATTAATCTTTTAGTTACAGTGATCAATTACTCATAGTAATAATTAACATGAAGATACAAAGTGATCATTCACTTACATTAATAATTCAGTAACAGATCATTCACTTACAGTAATTAACTTGAAGTGAGCCATCATTTCCAGTGAGTGTTCATTTAATGTAATTATCTGAAGTGTTAATTCACTTAAGGTGAAGTTCACTTACAGTAATAACTCATTAAAAGTGATTATTTGCATACTTTCCAAATCAAATGTAACAGTGAAATTCCATATCTGATATTTTGTTCCAGTCAGATGACGATCAAATCCATTATGCTGAACTTCAACTGGGACGAGGCACGAACTGTCCACCAGTGACTCTTACTGAAACGATCACTGAATATGCTGCAGTGAAACACACATAACCACCTGAATATTTCTGTTAGCATTGCCAGAGGGAAGGGACTCCCTGAAACGTTTCATTCTCTAGTCCTTAGCAACATTAGAATGGACTCAGACCCTCCACTCTGATATTACTGGACACTCAGACCCTCCGCACTCTGATATTACCGGACACTCAGACCCTCCGCACCCTGATATTACTGGACACTCAGACCCTCCGCACCCTGATATTACCGGACACTCAGACCCTCCGCTCTCTGATATTACCGGACACTCAGACCCTCCGCTCTCTGATATTACCGGACACTCAGACCCTCCGCACCCTGATATTACCGGACACTCAGACCCTCCGCACCCTGATATTACCAGACACTCAGACCCTCCGCTCTCTGATATTACCGGACACTCAGACCCTCCGCTCTCTGATATTACCGGACACTCAGACCCTCCGCTCTCTGATATTACCGGACACTCAGACCCTCCGCTCTCTGATATTACCGGACACTCAGACCCTCCGCACCCTGATATTACCGGACACTCAGACCCTCCGCACCCTGATATTACCGGACACTCAGACCCTCCGCACTTCGATATTACCGGACACTCGGACCCTCCGCACTTCGATATTACCGGACACTCGGACCCTCCGCACTTCGATATTACCGGACACTCAGACCCTCCGCACTTCGATATTACCGGACACTCGGACCCTCCGCACCCTGATATTACCGGACACTCGGACCCTCCGCTCTCTGATATTACCGGACACTCAGACCCTCCGCTCTCTGATATTACCGGACACTCGGACCCTCCGCTCTCCGATATTACCGGACACTCGGACCCTCCGCTCTCCGATATTACCGGACACTCGGACCCTCCGCTCTCCGATATTACCGGACACTCGGACCCTCCGCACTTCGATATTACCGGACACTCGGACCCTCCGCACTTCGATATTACCGGACACTCGGACCCTCCGCACTTCGATATTACCGGACACTCGGACCCTCCGCACTTCGATATTACCGGACACTCGGACCCTCCGCACTTCGATATTACCGGACACTCGGACCCTCCGCACTTCGATATTACCGGACACTCGGACCCTCCGCACTTCGATATTACCGGACACTCGGACCCTCCGCACTTCGATATTACCGGACACTCGGACCCTCCGCACTTCGATATTACCGGACACTCGGACCCTCCGCACTCCGATATTACCGGACACCCGGACCCTCCGCACTCCGATATTACTGAACACCCGGACCCTCCGCACTCCGATATACTTAACAAATCCAAGGCTGTCACTATCCTAGTCCAGGTGGCCTTTACTCTGCACTAGCTCCAGTGGTACAGACAGCCCGTGACTCCTCTTCTCTTGTTTCTCCCTTTGTCATCTTCAGACCTGTGCACCAAGCCTCTCCAGGTCTGTCCTTTTATTCTTTGTAGCTGGTGACTCCTCCTATGCACTGATTGGTTGGTTCATACATATCACTGTTTTGATTGGTCCTGCCATTTCATTTGTCAGTGCTTCTGTTTGTACATTAATCACAATCACATGCACAAAGCTATGTGTACAAACAGTCCATTATAACCTGAGGTCCATTAGGTTACACATTTCCAGCAAGACTTTTGTTACATTTTGATCATAACTTGTTACATAGTTTTCAAAATGTGTTCTTTTCCTTGTGATTACCAAAGTGATCACAAAGTGATTCTGGATAACTCAAACTTTATGGGCAGCATTTGTTTCCAGTAAGATACACAGCTAAACAAAAGATCTTGGAGCAGGAGTAGGCAATTCAGTCCCTCGAACCTGCTCCGCCATTCAATACGATCATGGCTGATCATCTAATTCAGTACCCTTTTCCCGCTTTCTCCCCATATCATAAGAACATAAGAACTAGGAGCAGGAGTAGGCAGTTCAGTCCCTCGAACCTGCTCTGCCATTCAATACGATCATGGCTGATCTCATCTCGGCCTCAACTCCACTTTCCTGCCCGTTCTCCATAACCCTTCAACCCATTACTAATTAAAAATCTGTCTATCTCCGCCTTGGATTTACTCAATGTCCCGGCATCCTCCGCACTCTAGGGTAGTGAATTCCACAGACTCATGACTCTTTGACAGAAGTAATTTCTCCTCATCTCTATTTTAAATCTGCTACCCCTTATCCTAAAACCATGACCTCTTGTTCTAGATTGCCGCACAAGAGGAAACATCCTCTCTACGTCTACTTTGTCAATCCCCTTAATCATCTTATATACCTCTATTAGATTTCCTCTCATTCTTCTAAACTCTAGGGAGTAAAGGCCTAAACTGCTCAATCTCTCTTCATAAGACAAACCCCTCATCTCTGGAATCAATCTAATGAACCTCCTCTGAACTGCCTCCAATTCAACTACATCCCTCCTCAAGTAAGGGGACCAAAACTGTACGCGTTACTCCAGGTGCGGTCTCACTAAAGCCTTATACAGTTGCAGCATCTCTTCCCTATTTTTATACTCTATTCCTTTATCAATAAATGCCAAAATTCCATTTGCCTTCCTTCTTACCTGCTGCACCTGCAAACTAGTTTTCTGTGATTCATGCACGAGGACACCCAGATCCCTCTGCACCGAAGCACTCTGAAGTTTCTCTTCATTTACCAAAAGCTTATCCAAATATATATATATATGAAAGTACATAAAATTCATAATGCAAAAATAAACATAAAAAGGTCAGTAATTTACTATATTGGTCACTGGGGTGAGGAGGTTGTCCTGTGATGAGAGGCTGAGTAAATTTGGCCTATATGCTGTGCAGTTTAGAAGAATGAGAGGTGATCTCATTGAGACATACAAGATTCTGAAAGGGCTTGATAGGGTAGACACTGAGAGATTGTTTCTGCTGGTCGGGGAATCTAGGACACAGGGACAGTCTCAGGATAAGGGGACGATCATTTAGAACTGAGATGAGGAGAAATTACTTCACTCAAAGGGTTGTGAATCTTTGGAATTCTCTACCCCAGAGGGTTGTGGATGTTCCATCATTGAATACATTTAAGGCTGGGATAGATTTTTGGTTTCGCAGGTAATTAAGGGATTTGAGGAGCTGGCAGGAAAGTGAAATTGAAGCACAAGATCAGCCATGATCGTATTGAATGGCGGAGCAGCCTCGATGGGCCATATGGTCTACTTCTGCTCCTAGATGTAACGAGTGGTGTGCCACAGGGATCAGTGCTGGGGCCTCAACTTTTTACAATTTATATAAATGACTTGGATGAAGGGACTGAAGGTATGTTTGCTAAATTTGTTGATGACACAAAGATAGGTAGGAAAGTAAGTTGTGAAGAGGACATAAGGAGGCTACAAAGGGATATAGATAGGTTAAGTGAGTGGGCAAAGACCTGGCAAATGGAGTATAATGTGGGAAAGTGTGAAATTGTCCACTTTGGCAGGAAGAATAAAAAAGAAGCATTTTATCTAAATGGTGAGAGATTGCAGAGCTCTGAGATGCAGAAGGATCTGGGTGTCCTAGTGCATGAATCACAAAAGGTTAGTATGCAGGTACAGCATGTAATTAGGAAAGCTAATAGAATGTTATTGTTTATTGTGAGGGGAATTTAATACAAAAGTAGGGAGGTTATGCTTCAGTTATACAGGGCATTGGTGAGACCACATCTGGAATACTGTGTACAGTATTGGTCTCCTTTTTTAATGAAGGATGTAAATGCATTGGAGGCAGTACAGAGAAGGTTTACTAGACTAATACCTGGAATGGGCAGGCTGTCTTATGAGGAAAGGTTGGACAGTGTAGGCTTGTATCCACTGGAGTTTAGAAGAGTAAGAGGCGACTTGATTGAAACATATAAGATTCTGAGGGGTCTTGACAGGGTGGATGTGGAAAGGATGTTTCCCCTTGTGGGAGAATCTAGAACTAGGGGTCACTGTTTAAAAATAAGGAGTCGCCCATTTAAGACAGAGATAAGGAGAAATTTTTCTCTCAGAGGGTCGTGAGTCTTTGGAATTCTCTTCCTCAAAAGGTGGTGGAAGCAGAGTCTTTGAATATTGTTAAGGCAGAGGCAGATAGATTCTTGATAAGCAAGGGGATGAAAGGTTGTCGGGGGTAGGTGGGAATGTGTAGTTAAGGTTACAATCAGATCAGCCATGGTCTTGTTGAATAGCAGAGGAGGCTCGAGGGGCCGAGTGGCCTACTCCTGTCCCTAATTTGTCTGTTCATATGTATTTCTTGTGTTCTGGTGTTAACCCTTGCAAGCACCAACTCCAAGACTGGCAGCAGGAAGGCCAGAACTGCTTAAAGTTATCCAACGTGGGTACTCATCAATGGAAGATCAGCAGCCTCCCAGCTCCCAAACTGTAACCACTGGGGAATGACAGAGCATCAGAACACCGAGAGAAGCACGGAAGACAGAATGCTTTCCACAAGGTTAATTCATAACTATTTCTGTTAACAAATAGATACGAACGGATTCGAGTTATTGGCTAAATTTGTTTCATTCTGCATTTTAAATTTTATGCATGAGGTCATTGGGTTTCAATTTTCACAGAGAAACAGACTGAATTACTGAAGCTAAACGTGACTTAAAATTCAGAAATTCAACATTATAAGACATTTAACTCAATTTGTTAAGCCTGAAGCAATGGTTTTGGTCCAAGTCCTTTACCCAGGGCTGTTTTATTGTTTGCTGTGACAGTTTGTATATGTCCATTTGGGGATGGGGTCTCATGATTTAATTATCATGGAAACTGGCCTGAAGTTATTGCCCTCTTTAAGGAGGTTTGGTTTTGGGAGAGTCTGTGATGGTGCAAGGGTTGTTGGGAGATGGAGGGTCAGTTCCTCCAGGAGCAGCGTTGGTGACTGGGAATGTCGGTGATGGATCTGGGTTCCTCCAGGAGCAGCGTTGGTGACTGGGAATGTCGGTGATGGATCTGGGTTCCTCCAGGAGCAGCGTTGGTGACTGGGAATGCCGGTGATGGATCTCAGGATGTCTACCTGACCTGCATTCCACCCTGAGTCATGTGCCAATTCCAAATAAAGCTTCAGGAAAGGAACTTGTTGGTATCTATTGAGCAGCTCTGTGATACACAGGAACTATTTCACCATCTGCGGTTCTGTACTTCCCTTAATTTTTGCAGATATTTATGGTAACACGAAGGGGACTTTTTCTAATAACACATTTTTATTTTAAAATGCTGATCTGTGCTTTTGATCTGCCCAATCAAACTAAAAATAAATTCATCAGCGCTCTTTTGTAGCCCTGTAATAGCTGCACTCATGATTAACTGCATTACCAGCTGGCCTGCATTTATACTTCAAACCAGGGCCTGCTACTCCTGTGATACACAAAAATCAGTATATCTATCTGTACCAGTCCATTATTGAATGTGGCTCCTTGGGGTCATATTTAACCCCCAGTGGGTTTCAGGTGGATACAGGGTGAGTGTGAAACATACATATGAGGCCCAGGATGTTTCAACATCTAGCTTCCAGTTGAATGTATCTAAGCTGATAGGCTTGACTACTCCTTGTGGAAGTGTGTTCCAATTTCTCCCTACTCTCTGGGTAATATAGGAACAGGAGGAAGCCATTCAGCTCCTTGATCCTGTTCTCCTGTTCAATTAGATCATGGCTGGTCTGTGTGTTGACTCCATTTATTCACCTTTGCTTCATATCCCTTAATCCCCTTACCCAACAAAAATCTATCAATCTCAGTCTTGAAAATTTCAACTGACCTCCAGCATTCAGAGAATTTTTAGGGGAGAGAATTCCAGATTTCCACCACCACCCTTTGTGTGATGAAGTGTTTCCTGATTTCACTCCTAGCTCTCACTTTAAGATTGTGTTCCCTGTTCAGGACATCCTTCACTGGAGGAAATAATTTCTCTCTATCTATCCAATCGAGTCCTTGAATCATTTTAAACAGCTCGATTAGAGTGCCCCTCAAGTTTCTATGCTCAGGAGAATACAAGCCAAGTCTGTGCAACCTGCCTTAATAATGTAACCCTTTCAGTCCCGTTCTCATTCTGCTGATTCTGTGCTGCACCCCTCCAAGGCCAATCTATCCTTCCTGAGGCGTGAGGCCCAGAAATGAAGACAGTGACTCTGGACACTACTCTGAGCTTCATACAGTTCAATGTGGAGAAATGGGAAGTCATCTACTTTGCATCTCAGAAAAACAAATTGTAATATTTTCTTAACAGTGGGAAACGTGTCCATTTCACTGCAGAGGAAAAAGACAGGAGAGTATTGATAGTGGGAGGCTAAAATTAAATCAAGGTGGAACTTGCTAGATTTAGTAATGAAAGTTTCTTTTGGGCCTCCTTATCTCGAGAGACAATGGATACGCGCCTGGAGGTGGTCAGTGGTTTGTGAAGCAGCGCCTGGAGTGGCTATAAAGGCCAATTCTGGAGTGACAGGCTCTTCCACAGGTGCTGCAGAGAAATTTGTTTGTTGGGGCTGTTGCACAGTTGGCTCTCCCCTTGCGCCTCTGTCTTTTTTCCTGCCAACTACTAAGTCTCTTCGACTCGCCACAATTTAGCCCTGTCTTTATGGCTGCCCGCCAGCTCTGGCGAATGCTGGCAACTGACTCCCACGACTTGTGATCAATGTCACACGATTTCATGTCACGTTTGCAGACGTCTTTATAACGGAGACATGGACGGCCGGTGGGTCTGATACCAGTGGCGAGCTCGCTGTACAATGTGTCTTTGGGGATCCTGCCATCTTCCATGCGGCTCACATGGCCAAGCCATCTCAAGCGCCGCTGACTCAGTAGTGTGTATAAGCTGGGGGTGTTGGCCGCTTCAAGGACTTCTGTGTTGGAGATATAGTCCTGCCACCTGATGCCAAGTATTCTCCGAAGGCAGCGAAGATGGAATGAATTGAGACGTCGCTCTTGGCTGGCATACGTTGTCCAGGCCTCGCTGCCGTAGAGCAAGGTACTGAGGACACAGGCCTGATACACTCGGACTTTTGTGTTCCGTGTCAGTGCGCCATTTTCCCACACTCTCTTGGCCAGTCTGGACATAGCAGTGGAAGCCTTACCCATGCGCTTGTTGATTTCTGCATCTAGAGACAGGTTACTGGTGATAGTTGAGCCTAGGTAGGTGAACTCTTGAACCACTTCCAGAGCGTGGTCGCCAATATTGATGGATGGAGCATTTCTGACATCCTGCCCCATGATGTTCGTTTTCTTGAGGCTGATGGTTAGGCCAAATTCATTGCAGGCAGACGCAAACCTGTCGATGAGACTCTGCAGGCATTCTTCAGTGTGAGATGTTAAAGCAGCATCGTCAGCAAAGAGGAGTTCTCTGATGAGGACTTTCCGTACTTTGGACTTCGCTCTTAGACGGGCAAGGTTGAACAACCTGCCCCCTGATCTTGTGTGGAGGAAAATTCCTTCTTCAGAGGATTTGAACGCATGTGAAAGCAGCAGGGAGAAGAAAATCCCAAAAAGTGTGGGTGCGAGAACACAGCCCTGTTTCACACCACTCAGGATAGGAAAGGGCTCTGATGAGGAGCCACCATGTTGAATTGTGCCTTTCATATTGTCATGGAATGAGGTGATGATACTTAGTAGCTTTGGTGGACATCCGATCTTTTCTAGTAGTCTGAAGAGACCACGTCTGCTGACGAGGTCAAAGGCTTTGGTGAGATCAATGAAAGCAATGTAGAGGGGCATCTGTTGTTCACGGCATTTCTCCTGTATCTGACGAAGGGAGAATAGCATGTCAATAGTCGATCTCTCTGCACGAAAGCCACAAAGTACAAAAATGAAATAAGAGATAGCATCAAGTTAAACAAAAACACAAATTCAAGGAAATGAGGAAATGCAGCAGATTGGGAAAAACTCTAAAAGCAACAAGGAGATCGGAAGAAAGGAATGAATGATACAAAAGTTTTAAAATAAAAAAATCACAAAATGCTGGAAATACTCAGCAGTTCTGGCAGCATCTGTGAAGAGAGAGAAACAGAGTTAATGTTTCGAGTCATTCTGATGAAGGGTCACAGACCTGAAACTTTAACTCTGTTTCTCTTTCCACAGACCTGTCAGCTGCCAGACTTGCTGAGTGTTTCCAGCATTTCTTGTTTTTACTTCAGATTTCCAGCATCTGCAGTATTTTGCTTTTATAATAGTTTTTATCAATATGTTACAGGGAAACAGGAATCCAGTAAAGAGAGATGTATCTGTTACTCATTGCAAAGGGACTTAGACAGGCTAGGTTCCAATTTATCCTTTAACAAATAGCGCATCAGGTGTGTAGAATGTAACACACGTGTTTAAAACACATTTAGGATTGGTGTGCTGTACTGAGAGGGCGGAGTCTCCCACTGCCACCAGAAGTATTCTCATTCCTTCCTCTGTTCATACCGCACAAACCGTGTGTCGTAAGGAGAAAACGGAAGGTGTTCAGTAAATTAGCCGTGATCCATCCAGGGAGTGAGGCAACAGCACAAAACAGGGCGAGGCCTCCCACCTGGTTGAAATTGTGGGGTACAGCTGTGGAAAACGTGGGGTACAGCCAGGAAATGGAGGGGGACAGCTATGGAAATGGTGGGGTACAACTGTGGAAATGGTGGGGTACAGCTGTGACAATGGTGGGGTACAACTGTGGAAATGGTGGGGTACAGCCAGGAAATGGTGGGGTACAGCTGTGGAAATGGTGGGGTACAACTGTGGAAATGGTGGGGTCCAGCTATGGAAATGGTGGGGTACAACTGTGGAAATGGTGGGGTACAGCTGTGACAATGGTGGGGTATAGCCAAGAAATGGTGGGGTACAACTGTGGAAATGGTGGGGTACAGCTGTGGAAATAGTGGGGTACAACTGTGGAAATGGTGGGGTACAACTGTGGAAATGGTGGGGTACAGCTGTGGAAATGGTGGGGTAAAACTGTGGAAATGGTGGGGTACAGCTGTGGAAATAGTGGGGTACAGCTGTGACAATGGAGGGGTACAGCTGTGGAAATGGTGGGGTACAGCTGTGACAATGGTGGGGTACAGCTGTGGAAATGGTGGGGTACAGCTGTGACAATGGTGGGGTATAGCCAAGAAATGGTGGGGTACAACTGTGGAAATGGTGGGGTACAGCTGTGGAAATAGAGGGGTACAGCTGTGACAATGGTGGGGTACAGCTGTGGAAATGGTGGGGTACAGCTGTGACAATGGTGGGGTACAGCTGTGACAATGGTGGGATACAGCTGTGACAATGGTGGGTATAGCCAGGAAATGGTGGGGTACAGCTGTGACAATGGTGGGTATAGCCAGGAAATGTTGGGGTACAGAAGTGACAATGGTGGGGTATAGCCAGGAAATGTTGGGGTACGGCTGTGACAATGGTGGGTATAGCCAGGAAATGTTGTGGTACAGCTGTGACAATAGTGGGGTACAGCTGTGACAATGGCGGGTATAGCCAGGAAATGTTGGGGTACAGCTGTGACAATGGTGGGGTATAGCCAGGAAATGTTGGGGTACAGCTGTGGAAATGGTGGGGTACAGTTGTGGAAATGTTGGGGTACAGCTGTGGAAATGGTGGGGTACAGCCAGGAAATGGTGGGGTACAGCTGTGGAAATGGTGGGGGTACAACCATGGAAATGGTGGGGTACAGTGTGGAAATGAAGGGGTACAGCCAGGAAATGGTGGGGTACTGCTGTGACAATGGTGGGATACAGCTGTGACAACGGTGGGGTACAGCTGTGACAATGGTGGGGTATAGCCAGGAAATGTTGGGGTACAGCTGTGGAAATGGTGGGGTGCAGCTGTGGAAATGGAGGGGCACAGCTGTGACAATGGTGGGGTATAGCCAGGAAATGTTGGGGTACAGCTGTGGAAATGGTGGGGTGCAGCTGTGGAAATGGTGGGGCACAGCTGTGACAATGGTGGGGTATAGCCAGGAAATGTTGGGGTACAGCTGTGGAAATGGTGGGGTACAGCTGTGGAAATGTTGGGGTACAGCTGTGGAAATGGTGGGGTGCAGCTGTGGAAATGGTGGGGTACAGCTGTGGAAATGGTGGCGTACAGCCAGGAAATGGTGGGGTACAGCTGTGGAAATGGTGAGGGTACAACTGTGGAAATGGTGGGGTACAGCTGTGACAATGGTGGGGTACAGCTGTGACAATGGTGGGATACAGCTGTGACAATGGTGGGTATAGCCAGGAAATGTTGGGGTACAGCTGTGACAATGGTGGGGTGCAGCTGTGACAATGGTGGGGTACAGCTGTGACAATGGTGGGGTATAGCCAGGAAATGTTGGGGTACAGAAGTGACAATGGTGGGGTATAGCCAGGAAATGTTGGGGTACAGCTGTGGAAATGGTGGGGTGCAGCTGTGACAATGGTGGGGTACAGCTGTGACAATGGTGGGGTATAGCCAGGAAATGTTGGGGTACAGCTGTGGAAATGGTGGGGTACAGTTGTGGAAATGTTGGGGTACAGCTGTGGAAATGGTGGGGTACAGCCAGGAAATGGTGGGGTACAGCTGTGGAAATGGTGGGGGTCCAACCATGGAAATGGTGGGGTACAGTGTGGAAATGAAGGGGTACAGCCAGGAAATGGTGGGGTACAGCTGTGACAATGGTGGGATACAGCTGTGACAACGGTGGGGTACAGCTGTGACAATGGTGGGGTATAGCCAGGAAATGTTGGGGTACAGCTGTGGAAATGGTGGGGTGCAGCTGTGGAAATGGTGGGGCACAGCTGTGACAATGGTGGGGTATAGCCAGGAAATGTTGGGGTACAGCTGTGGAAATGGTGGGGTACAGCTGTGGAAATGTTGGGGTACAGCTGTGGAAATGGTGGGGTGCAGCTGTGGAAATGGTGGGGTACAGCTGTGGAAATGGTGGGGTACAGCTGTGGCTAAGGTGGGGTATAGCTGTGGAAATGGTGGGGTATAGCCAGGAAATGTTGGGGTATAGCTGTGACAATGGTGGGTATAGCCAGGAAATGTTGGGGTACAGAAGTGACAATGGTGGGGTATAGCCAGGAAATGTTGGGGTACGGCTGTGACAATGGTGGGTATAGCCAGGAAATGTTGTGGTACAGCTGTGACAATAGTGGGGTACAGCTGTGACAATGGCGGGTATAGCCAGGAAATGTTGGGGTACAGCTGTGACAATGGTGGGGTATAGCCAGGAAATGTTGGGGTACAGCTGTGGAAATGGTGGGGTACAGTTGTGGAAATGTTGGGGTACAGCTGTGGAAATGGTGGGGTACAGCCAGGAAATGGTGGGGTACAGCTGTGGAAATGGTGGGGGTACAACCATGGAAATGGTGGGGTACAGTGTGGAAATGAAGGGGTACAGCCAGGAAATGGTGGGGTACTGCTGTGACAATGGTGGGATACAGCTGTGACAACGGTGGGGTACAGCTGTGACAATGGTGGGGTATAGCCAGGAAATGTTGGGGTACAGCTGTGGAAATGGTGGGGTGCAGCTGTGGAAATGGAGGGGCACAGCTGTGACAATGGTGGGGTATAGCCAGGAAATGTTGGGGTACAGCTGTGGAAATGGTGGGGTGCAGCTGTGGAAATGGTGGGGCACAGCTGTGACAATGGTGGGGTATAGCCAGGAAATGTTGGGGTACAGCTGTGGAAATGGTGGGGTACAGCTGTGGAAATGTTGGGGTACAGCTGTGGAAATGGTGGGGTGCAGCTGTGGAAATGGTGGGGTACAGCTGTGGAAATGGTGGCGTACAGCCAGGAAATGGTGGGGTACAGCTGTGGAAATGGTGAGGGTACAACTGTGGAAATGGTGGGGTACAGCTGTGACAATGGTGGGGTACAGCTGTGACAATGGTGGGATACAGCTGTGACAATGGTGGGTATAGCCAGGAAATGTTGGGGTACAGCTGTGACAATGGTGGGGTGCAGCTGTGACAATGGTGGGGTACAGCTGTGACAATGGTGGGGTATAGCCAGGAAATGTTGGGGTACAGAAGTGACAATGGTGGGGTATAGCCAGGAAATGTTGGGGTACAGCTGTGGAAATGGTGGGGTGCAGCTGTGACAATGGTGGGGTACAGCTGTGACAATGGTGGGGTATAGCCAGGAAATGTTGGGGTACAGCTGTGGAAATGGTGGGGTACAGTTGTGGAAATGTTGGGGTACAGCTGTGGAAATGGTGGGGTACAGCCAGGAAATGGTGGGGTACAGCTGTGGAAATGGTGGGGGTCCAACCATGGAAATGGTGGGGTACAGTGTGGAAATGAAGGGGTACAGCCAGGAAATGGTGGGGTACAGCTGTGACAATGGTGGGATACAGCTGTGACAACGGTGGGGTACAGCTGTGACAATGGTGGGGTATAGCCAGGAAATGTTGGGGTACAGCTGTGGAAATGGTGGGGTGCAGCTGTGGAAATGGTGGGGCACAGCTGTGACAATGGTGGGGTATAGCCAGGAAATGTTGGGGTACAGCTGTGGAAATGGTGGGGTACAGCTGTGGAAATGTTGGGGTACAGCTGTGGAAATGGTGGGGTGCAGCTGTGGAAATGGTGGGGTACAGCTGTGGAAATGGTGGGGTACAGCTGTGGCTAAGGTGGGGTATAGCTGTGGAAATGGTGGGGTATAGCCAGGAAATGTTGGGGTATAGCTGTGACAATGGTGGGGTATAGCCAGGAAATGTTGGGGTACAGCTGTGACAATGGTGTGGTATAGCCAGGAAATGTTGGGGTACAGCTGTGGAAATGGTGGGGTGCAGCTGTGACAATGGTGGGGTATAGCCAGGAAATGTTGGGGTACAGCTGTGACGATGGTGGGGTATAGCCAGGAAATGTTGGGGTACAGCTGTGACAATGGTGGGATATAGCCAAGAAATGTTGGGGTACAGCTGTGACAATGGTGGGGTATAGCCAGGAAATGTTGGGGTACAGCTGTGGAAATGGTGGGGTGCAGCTGTGACAATGGTGGGGTATAGCCAGGAAATGTTGGGGTACAGCTGTGACGATGGTGGGGTATAGCCAGGAAATGTTGGGGTACAGCTGGGACAATGGTGGGGTATAGCCAGGAAATGTTGGGGTACAGCTGTGGAAATGGTGGGGTGCAGCTGTGACAATGGTGGGGTACAGCTGTGACAATGGTGGGGTATAGCCAGGAAATGTTGGGGTACAGCTGTGGAAATGGTGGGGTACAGTTGTGGAAATGTTGGGGTACAGCTGTGGAAATGGTGGGGTACAGCCAGGAAATGGTGGGGTACAGCTGTGGAAATGGTGGGGGTACAACCATGGAAATGGTGGGGTACAGTGTGGAAATGAAGGGGTACAGCCAGGAAATGGTGGGGTACAGCTGTGACAATGGTGGGATACAGCTGTGACAACGGTGGGGTACAGCTGTGACAATGGTGGGGTATAGCCAGGAAATGTTGGGGTACAGCTGTGGAAATGGTGGGGTGCAGCTGTGGAAATGGTGGGGCACAGCTGTGACAATGGTGGGGTATAGCCAGGAAATGTTGGGGTACAGCTGTGGAAATGGTGGGGTGCAGCTGTGGAAATGGTGGGGTACAGCTGTGACAATGGTGGGGTATAGCCAGGAAATGTTGGGGTACAGCTGTGGAAATGTTGGGGTACAGCTGTGGAAATGGTGGGGTACAGCTGTGGAAATGTTGGGGTACAGCTGTGGAAATGGTGGGGTGCAGCTGTGGAAATGGTGGGCTACAGCTGTGGAAATGGTGGCGTACAGCCAGGAAATGGTGGGGTACAGCTGTGGAAATGGTGGGGGTACAGCTGTGGAAATGGTGGGGTACAGCCAGGAAATGGTGGGGTACAGCTGTGGAAATGGTGGGGGTCCAACCATGGAAATGGTGGGGTACAGTGTGGAAATGAAGGGGTACAGCCAGGAAATGGTGGGGTACAGCTGTGACAATGGTGGGATACAGCTGTGACAACGGGGGGGTACAGCTGTGACAATGGTGGGGTATAGCCAGGAAATGTTGGGGTACAGCTGTGGAAATGGTGGGGTGCAGCTGTGGAAATGGTGGGGCACAGCTGTGACAATGGTGGGGTATAGCCAGGAAATGTTGGGGTACAGCTGTGGAAATGGTGGGGTACAGCTGTGGAAATGTTGGGGTACAGCTGTGGAAATGGTGGGGTGCAGCTGTGGAAATGGTGGGGTACAGCTGTGGAAATGGTGGGGTACAGCTGTGGCTAAGGTGGGGTATAGCTGTGGAAATGGTGGGGTATAGCCAGGAAATGTTGGGGTATAGCTGTGACAATGGTGGGGTATAGCCAGGAAATGTTGGGGTACAGCTGTGGAAATGGTGGGGTACAGTTGTGGAAATGTTGGGGTACAGCTGTGGAAATGGTGGGGTACAGCCAGGAAATGGTGGGGTACAGCTGTGGAAATGGTGGGGTACAGTGTGGAAATGAAGGGGTACAGCCAGGAAATGGTGGGGTACTGCTGTGACAATGGTGGGATACAGCTGTGACAACGGTGGGGTACAGCTGTGACAATGGTGGGGTATAGCCAGGAAATGTTGGGGTACAGCTGTGGAAATGGTGGGGTGCAGCTGTGGAAATGGAGGGGCACAGCTGTGACAATGGTGGGTATAGCCAGGAAATGTTGTGGTACAGCTGTGACAATAGTGGGGTACAGCTGTGACAATGGCGGGTATAGCCAGGAAATGTTGGGGTACAGCTGTGACAATGGTGGGGTATAGCCAGGAAATGTTGGGGTACAGCTGTGGAAATGGTGGGGTACAGTTGTGGAAATGTTGGGGTACAGCTGTGGAAATGGTGGGGTACAGCCAGGAAATGGTGGGGTACAGCTGTGGAAATGGTGGGGGTACAACCATGGAAATGGTGGGGTACAGTGTGGAAATGAAGGGGTACAGCCAGGAAATGGTGGGGTACTGCTGTGACAATGGTGGGATACAGCTGTGACAACGGTGGGGTACAGCTGTGACAATGGTGGGGTATAGCCAGGAAATGTTGGGGTACAGCTGTGGAAATGGTGGGGTGCAGCTGTGGAAATGGAGGGGCACAGCTGTGACAATGGTGGGGTATAGCCAGGAAATGTTGGGGTACAGCTGTGGAAATGGTGGGGTGCAGCTGTGGAAATGGTGGGGCACAGCTGTGACAATGGTGGGGTATAGCCAGGAAATGTTGGGGTACAGCTGTGGAAATGGTGGGGTACAGCTGTGGAAATGTTGGGGTACAGCTGTGGAAATGGTGGGGTGCAGCTGTGGAAATGGTGGGGTACAGCTGTGGAAATGGTGGCGTACAGCCAGGAAATGGTGGGGTACAGCTGTGGAAATGGTGAGGGTACAACTGTGGAAATGGTGGGGTACAGCTGTGACAATGGTGGGGTACAGCTGTGACAATGGTGGGATACAGCTGTGACAATGGTGGGTATAGCCAGGAAATGTTGGGGTACAGCTGTGACAATGGTGGGGTGCAGCTGTGACAATGGTGGGGTACAGCTGTGACAATGGTGGGGTATAGCCAGGAAATGTTGGGGTACAGAAGTGACAATGGTGGGGTATAGCCAGGAAATGTTGGGGTACAGCTGTGGAAATGGTGGGGTGCAGCTGTGACAATGGTGGGGTACAGCTGTGACAATGGTGGGGTATAGCCAGGAAATGTTGGGGTACAGCTGTGGAAATGGTGGGGTACAGTTGTGGAAATGTTGGGGTACAGCTGTGGAAATGGTGGGGTACAGCCAGGAAATGGTGGGGTACAGCTGTGGAAATGGTGGGGGTCCAACCATGGAAATGGTGGGGTACAGTGTGGAAATGAAGGGGTACAGCCAGGAAATGGTGGGGTACAGCTGTGACAATGGTGGGATACAGCTGTGACAACGGTGGGGTACAGCTGTGACAATGGTGGGGTATAGCCAGGAAATGTTGGGGTACAGCTGTGGAAATGGTGGGGTGCAGCTGTGGAAATGGTGGGGCACAGCTGTGACAATGGTGGGGTATAGCCAGGAAATGTTGGGGTACAGCTGTGGAAATGGTGGGGTACAGCTGTGGAAATGTTGGGGTACAGCTGTGGAAATGGTGGGGTGCAGCTGTGGAAATGGTGGGGTACAGCTGTGGAAATGGTGGGGTACAGCTGTGGCTAAGGTGGGGTATAGCTGTGGAAATGGTGGGGTATAGCCAGGAAATGTTGGGGTATAGCTGTGACAATGGTGGGGTATAGCCAGGAAATGTTGGGGTACAGCTGTGACAATGGTGTGGTATAGCCAGGAAATGTTGGGGTACAGCTGTGGAAATGGTGGGGTGCAGCTGTGACAATGGTGGGGTATAGCCAGGAAATGTTGGGGTACAGCTGTGACGATGGTGGGGTATAGCCAGGAAATGTTGGGGTACAGCTGTGACAATGGTGGGATATAGCCAAGAAATGTTGGGGTACAGCTGTGACAATGGTGGGGTATAGCCAGGAAATGTTGGGGTACAGCTGTGGAAATGGTGGGGTGCAGCTGTGACAATGGTGGGGTATAGCCAGGAAATGTTGGGGTACAGCTGTGACGATGGTGGGGTATAGCCAGGAAATGTTGGGGTACAGCTGGGACAATGGTGGGGTATAGCCAGGAAATGTTGGGGTACAGCTGTGGAAATGGTGGGGTGCAGCTGTGACAATGGTGGGGTACAGCTGTGACAATGGTGGGGTATAGCCAGGAAATGTTGGGGTACAGCTGTGGAAATGGTGGGGTACAGTTGTGGAAATGTTGGGGTACAGCTGTGGAAATGGTGGGGTACAGCCAGGAAATGGTGGGGTACAGCTGTGGAAATGGTGGGGGTACAACCATGGAAATGGTGGGGTACAGTGTGGAAATGAAGGGGTACAGCCAGGAAATGGTGGGGTACAGCTGTGACAATGGTGGGATACAGCTGTGACAACGGTGGGGTACAGCTGTGACAATGGTGGGGTATAGCCAGGAAATGTTGGGGTACAGCTGTGGAAATGGTGGGGTGCAGCTGTGGAAATGGTGGGGCACAGCTGTGACAATGGTGGGGTATAGCCAGGAAATGTTGGGGTACAGCTGTGGAAATGGTGGGGTGCAGCTGTGGAAATGGTGGGGTACAGCTGTGACAATGGTGGGGTATAGCCAGGAAATGTTGGGGTACAGCTGTGGAAATGTTGGGGTACAGCTGTGGAAATGGTGGGGTACAGCTGTGGAAATGTTGGGGTACAGCTGTGGAAATGGTGGGGTGCAGCTGTGGAAATGGTGGGGTACAGCTGTGGAAATGGTGGCGTACAGCCAGGAAATGGTGGGGTACAGCTGTGGAAATGGTGGGGGTACAGCTGTGGAAATGGTGGGGTACAGCCAGGAAATGGTGGGGTACAGCTGTGGAAATGGTGGGGGTCCAACCATGGAAATGGTGGGGTACAGTGTGGAAATGAAGGGGTACAGCCAGGAAATGGTGGGGTACAGCTGTGACAATGGTGGGATACAGCTGTGACAACGGGGGGGTACAGCTGTGACAATGGTGGGGTATAGCCAGGAAATGTTGGGGTACAGCTGTGGAAATGGTGGGGTGCAGCTGTGGAAATGGTGGGGCACAGCTGTGACAATGGTGGGGTATAGCCAGGAAATGTTGGGGTACAGCTGTGGAAATGGTGGGGTACAGCTGTGGAAATGTTGGGGTACAGCTGTGGAAATGGTGGGGTGCAGCTGTGGAAATGGTGGGGTACAGCTGTGGAAATGGTGGGGTACAGCTGTGGCTAAGGTGGGGTATAGCTGTGGAAATGGTGGGGTATAGCCAGGAAATGTTGGGGTATAGCTGTGACAATGGTGGGGTATAGCCAGGAAATGTTGGGGTACAGCTGTGACAATGGTGTGGTATAGCCAGGAAATGTTGGGGTACAGCTGTGGAAATGGTGGGGTGCAGCTGTGACAATGGTGGGGTATAGCCAGGAAATGTTGGGGTACAGCTGTGACGATGGTGGGGTATAGCCAGGAAATGTTGGGGTACAGCTGTGGAAATGGTGGGGTGCAGCTGTGACAATGGTGGGGTATAGCCAGGAAATGTTGGGGTACAGCTGTGACGATGGTGGGGTATAGCCAGGAAATGTTGGGGTACAGCTGGGACAATGGTGGGGTATAGCCAGGAAATGTTGGGGTACAGCTGTGGAAATGGTGGGGTGCAGCTGTGACAATGGTGGGGTACAGCTGTGACAATGGTGGGGTATAGCCAGGAAATGTTGGGGTACAGCTGTGGAAATGGTGGGGTACAGTTGTGGAAATGTTGGGGTACAGCTGTGGAAATGGTGGGGTACAGCCAGGAAATGGTGGGGTACAGCTGTGGAAATGGTGGGGGTACAACCATGGAAATGGTGGGGTACAGTGTGGAAATGAAGGGGTACAGCCAGGAAATGGTGGGGTACAGCTGTGACAATGGTGGGATACAGCTGTGACAACGGTGGGGTACAGCTGTGACAATGGTGGGGTATAGCCAGGAAATGTTGGGGTACAGCTGTGGAAATGGTGGGGTGCAGCTGTGGAAATGGTGGGGCACAGCTGTGACAATGGTGGGGTATAGCCAGGAAATGTTGGGGTACAGCTGTGGAAATGGTGGGGTGCAGCTGTGGAAATGGTGGGGTACAGCTGTGACAATGGTGGGGTATAGCCAGGAAATGTTGGGGTACAGCTGTGGAAATGTTGGGGTACAGCTGTGGAAATGGTGGGGTACAGCTGTGGAAATGTTGGGGTACAGCTGTGGAAATGGTGGGGTGCAGCTGTGGAAATGGTGGGGTACAGCTGTGGAAATGGTGGCGTACAGCCAGGAAATGGTGGGGTACAGCTGTGGAAATGGTGGGGGTACAACTGTGGAAATGCTGGGATACAGCTGTGACAATGGTGGGATACAGCTGTGACAATGGTGGGTATAGCCAGGAAATGTTGGGGTACAGCTGTGACAATGGTGGGTATAGCCAGGAAATGTTGGGGTACAGAAGTGACAATGGTGGGGTATAGCCAGGAAATGTTGGGGTACAGAAGTGACAATGGTGGGGTATAGCCAGGAAATGTTGGGGTACGGCTGTGACAATGGTGGGTATAGCCAGGAAATGTTGTGGTACAGCTGTGACAATAGTGGGGTACAGCTGTGACAATGGCGGGTATAGCCAGGAAATGTTGGGGTACAGCTGTGACAATGGTGGGGTATAGCCAGGAAATGTTGGGGTACAGCTGTGGTAATGGTGGGGTACAGTTGTGGAAATGTTGGGGTACAGCTGTGGAAATGGTGGGGTACAGCCAGGAAATGGTGGGGTACAGCTGTGGAAATGGTGGGGGTACAACCATGGAAATGGTGGCGTACAGTGTGGAAATGAAGGGGTACAGCCAGGAAATGGTGGGGTACAGCTGTGACAATGGTGGGATACAGCTGTGACAACGGTGGGGTACAGCTGTGACAATGGTGGGGTATAGCCAGGAAATGTTGGGGTACAGCTGTGGAAATGGTGGGGTGCAGCTGTGGAAATGGTGGGGCACAGCTGTGACAATGGTGGGGTATAGCCAGGAAATGTTGGGGTACAGCTGTGGAAATGGTGGGGTGCAGCTGTGGAAATGGTGGGGCACATCTGTGACAATAGTGGGGTATAGCCAGGAAATGTTGGGGTACAGCTGTGGAAATGTTGGGGTACAGCTGTGGAAATGGTGGGGTGCAACTGTGGAAATGGTGGGGTACAGCTGTGGAAATGGTGGCGTACAGCCAGGAAATGGTGGGGTACAGCTGTGGAAATGGTGGGGTACAGCTGTGACAATGGTGGGGTACAGCTGTGACAATGGTGGGATACAGCTGTGACAATGGTGGGTATAGTCAGGAAATGTTGGGGTACAGCTGTGACAATGGTGGGTATAGCCAGGAAATGTTGGGGTACAGAAGTGACAATGGTGGGGTATAGCCAGGAAATGTTGGGGTACAGAAGTGACAATGGTGGGGTATAGCCAGGAAATGTTGGGGTACGGCTGTGACAATGGTGGGTATAGCCAGGAAATGTTGTGGTACAGCTGTGACAATAGTGGGGTACAGCTGTGAGAATGGCGGGTATAGCCAGGAAATGTTGGGGTACAGCTGTGACAATGGTGGGGTACAGCTGTGACAATGGTGGGTATAGCCAGGAAATGTTGGGGTACAGAAGTGACAATGGTGGGGAAGAGCCAGAAAATGTTGGGGTACGGCTGTGACAATGGTGGGTATAGCCAGGAAATGTTGGGGTACAGCTGTGACAATGGTGTGGTACAGCTGTGACAATGGTGGGTATAGCCAGGAAATGTTGGGGTACAGAAGTGACAATGGTGGGGTATAGCCAGGAAATGTTGGGGTACAGAAGTGACAATGGTGGGGTATAGCCAGGAAATGTTGGGGTACAGAAGTGACAATGGTGGGGTACAGCTATGACAATGGTGGGGTACAGCTGTTACAATGGTGGGTATAGCCAGGAAATGTTGGGGTACAGAAGTGACAATGGTGCGGTACAGCTATGACAATGGTGGGGTACAGCTGTTACAATGGTGGGTATAGCCAGGAAATGTTGGGGTACAGCTGTGACAATGGTGGGTATAGCCAGGAAATGTTGGGGTACAGAAGTGACAATGGTGGGGTACAGCTATGACAATGGTGGGGTACAGCTGTTACAATGGTGGGTATAGCCAGGAAATGTTGGGGTACAGAAGTGACAATGGTGCGGTACAGCTATGACAATGGTGGGGTACAGCTGTTACAATGGTGGGTATAGCCAGGAAATGTTGGGGTACAGCTGTGAAAATGGTGGGGTACAGCTGTGGCTAAGGTGGGGTATAGCTGTGGAAATGGTGGGGTATAGCCAGGAAATGTTGGGGTATAGCTGTGACAATGGTGGGGTATAGCCAGGAAATGTTGGGGTACAGCTGTGACAATGGTGTGGTATAGCCAGGAAATGTTGGGGTACAGCTGTGGAAATGGTGGGGTGCAGCTGTGACAATGGTGGGGTATAGCCAGGAAATGTTGGGGTACAGCTGTGACGATGGTGGGGTATAGCCAGGAAATGTTGGGGTACAGCTGTGACAATGGTGGGATATAGCCAAGAAATGTTGGGGTACAGCTGTGACAATGGTGGGGTATAGCCAGGAAATGTTGGGGTACAGCTGTGGAAATGGTGGGGTGCAGCTGTGACAATGGTGGGGTATAGCCAGGAAATGTTGGGGTACAGCTGTGACGATGGTGGGGTATAGCCAGAAAATGTTGGGGTACAGCTGGGACAATGGTGGGGTATAGCCGGGAAATGTTGGGGCACAGCTGTGGAAATGGTGGGGTGCAGCTGTGACAATGGTGGGGTACAGCTGTGACAATGGTGGGGTATAGCCAGGAAATGTTGGGGTACAGCTGTGGAAATGGTGGAGTACAGTTGTGGAAATGTTGGGGTACAGCTGTGCAAATGGTGGGGTACAGCTGTGGAAATGTTGGGGTACAGCTGTGGAAATGGTGGGGTGCAGCTGTGGAAATGGTGGGGTACAGCTGTGGAAATGGTGGCGTACAGCCAGGAAATGGTGGGGTACAGCTGTGGAAATGGTGGGGGTACAACTGTGGAAATGGTGGGGTACAGCTGTGACAATGGTGGGGTACAGCTGTGACAATGGTGGGATACAGCTGTGACAATGGTGGGTATAGCCAGGAAATGTTGGGGTACAGAAGTGACAATGGTGGGGTATAGCCAGGAAATGTTGGGGTACAGAAGTGACAATGGCGGGGTATAGCCAGGAAATGTTGGGGTACGGCTGTGACAATGGTGGGTATAGCCAGGAAATGTTGTGGTACAGCTGTGACAATAGTGGGGTACAGCTGTGACAATGGCGGGTATAGCCAGGAAATGTTGGGGTACAGCTGTGACAATGGTGGGGTACAGCTGTGACAATGGTGGGTATAGCCAGGAAATGTTGGGGTACAGAAGTGACAATGGTGGGGAAGAGCCAGGAAATGTTGGGGTTCTGCTGTGACAATGGTGGGTATAGCCAGGAAATGTTGGGGTACAGCTGTGACAATGGTGGGTATAGCCAGGAAATGTTGGGGTACAGAAGTGACAATGGTGGGGTATAGCCAGGAAATGTTGGGGTACAGCTGTGACAATGGTGGGTATAGCCAGGAAATGTTGGGGTACAGAAGTGACAATGGTGGGGTACAGCTATGACAATGGTGGGGTACAGCTGTTACAATGGTGGGTATAGCCAGGAAATGTTGGGGTACAGAAGTGACAATGGTGGGGTACAGCTATGACAATGGTGGGGTACAGCTGTTACAATGGTGGGTATAGCCAGGAAATGTTGGGGTACAGCTGTGAAAATGGTGGGGTACAGCTGTGGCTAAGGTGGGGTATAGCTGTGGAAATGGTGGGGTATAGCCAGGAAATGTTGGGGTAAAGCTGTGACAATGGTGGGGTATAGCCAGGAAATGTTGGGGTACAGCTGTGACAATGGTGTGGTATAGCCAGGAAATGTTGGGGTACAGCTGTGGAAATGGTGGGGTGCAGCTGTGACAATGGTGGGGTATAGCCAGGAAATGTTGGGGTACAGCTGTGACGATGGTGGGGTATAGCCAGGAAATGTTGGGGTACAGCTGTGACAATGGTGGGGTATAGCCAGGAAATGTTGGGGTACAGCTGTGGAAATGGTGGGGTGCAGCTGTGACAATGGTGGGTACAGCTGTGACAATGGTGGGGCATAGCCAGGAAATGTTGGGGTACAGCTGTGGAAATGGTGGGGCACAGCTGTGACAATGGTGGGGTATAGCCAGGAAATGTTGGGGTACAGCTGTGGAAATGTTGGGGTACAGCTGTGGAAATGGTGGGGTGCAGCTGTGGAAATGGTGGGGTACAGCTGTGGAAATGGTGGCGTACAGCCAGGAAATGGTGGGGTACAGCTGTGGAAATGGTGGGGGTACAACTGTGGAAATGGTGGGGTACAGCTGTGACAATGGTGGGGTACAGCTGTGACAATGGTGGGATACAGCTGTGACAATGGTGGGTATAGCCAGGAAATGTTGGGGTACAGAAGTGACAATGGTGGGGTATAGCCAGGAAATGTTGGGGTACAGAAGTGACAATGGCGGGGTATAGCCAGGAAATGTTGGGGTACGGCTGTGACAATGGTGGGTATAGCCAGGAAATGTTGTGGAACAGCTGTGACAATAGTGGGGTACAGCTGTGACAATGGCGGGTATAGCCAGGAAATGTTGGGGTACAGCTGTGACAATGGTGGGGTACAGCTGTGACAATGGTGGGTATAGCCAGGAAATGTTGGGGTACAGAAGTGACAATGGTGGGGAAGAGCCAGGAAATATTGGGGTTCTGCTGTGACAATGGTGGGTATAGCCAGGAAATGTTGGGGTACAGCTGTGTCAATGGTGTGGTACAGCTGTGACAATGGTGGGTATAGCCAGGAAATGTTGGGGTACAGAAGTGACAATGGTGGGGTATAGCCAGGAAATGTTGGGGTACAGAAGTGACAATGGTGGGGTACAGCTATGACAATGGTGGGGTACAGCTGTTACAATGGTGGGTATAGCCAGGAAATGTTGGGGTACAGAAGTGACAATGGTGGGGTACAGCTATGACAATGGTGGGGTACAGCTGTTACAATGGTGGGTATAGCCAGGAAATGTTGGGGTACAGCTGTGAAAATGGTGGGGTACAGCTGTGGCTAAGGTGGGGTATAGCTGTGGAAATGGTGGGGTATAGCCAGGAAATGTTGGGGTATAGCTGTGACAATGGTGTGGTATAGCCAGGAAATGTTGGGGTACAGCTGTGGAAATGGTGGGGTGCAGCTGTGACAATGGTGGGGTATAGCCAGGAAATGTTGGGGTACAGCTGTGACGATGGTGGGGTATAGCCAGGAAATGTTGGGGTACAGCTGTGACAATGGTGGGGTATAGCCAGGAAATGTTGGGGTACAGCTGTGGAAATGGTGGGGTGCAGCTGTGACAATGGTGCGGTATAGCCAGGAAATGTTGGGTACAGCTGTGACGATGGTGGGGTATAGCCAGGAAATGTTGGGGTACAGCTGGGACAATGGTGGGGTATAGCCAGGAAATGTTGGGGTACAGCTGTGGAAATGGTGGGGTGCAGCAGTGACAATGGTGGGTACAGCTGTGACAATGGTGGGGCATAGCCAGGAAATGTTGGGGTACAGCTGTGGAAATGGTGGGGCACAGCTGTGACAATGGTGGGGTATAGCCAGGAAATGTTGGGGTACAGCTGTGGAAATGGTGGGGTACAGCTGTGGAAATGTTGGGGTACAGCTGTGGAAATGGTGGGGTGCAGCTGTGGAAATGGTGGGGTACAGCTGTGGAAATGGTGGGGTACAGCTGTGGAAATGGTTGCGTACTGCCAGGAAATGGTGGGGTACAGCTGTGGAAATGGTGGGGGTACAACTGTGGAAATGGTGGGGTACAGCTGTGACAATGGTGGGGTACAGCTGTGACAATGGTGGGGTATAGCCAAGAAATGTTGGGGTACAGCTGTGACAATAGTGGGGTACAGCTGTGACAATGGTGGGTATAGCCAGGAAATGTTGGGGTACAGAAGTGACAATGGTGGGGAAGAGCCAGGAAATGTTGGGGTACGGCTGTGACAATGGTGGGTATAGCCAGGAAATGTTGGGGTACAGCTGTGACAATGGAGTGGTACAGCTGTGACAATGGTGGGTATAGCCAGGAAATGTTGGGGTACAGAAGTGACAATGGTGGTGTATAGCCAGGAAATGTTGGGGTACAGAAGTGACAATGGCGGAGCATAGCCAAGAAATGTTGGGGTACAGAAGTGACAATGGTGGGGTATAGCCAGGAAATGTTGGGGTACAGCTGTGACAATGGTGGGTATAGCCAGGAAATGTTGGGGTACAGAAGTGACAATGGTGGGGTACAGCTATGACAATGGTGGGGTACAGCTGTGGAAATGGTGGGGCACAGCTGTGACAATGGTGGGGTGCAGCTGTGGAAATGGTGGGGTATAGCCAGGAAATGTTGGGGTACAGCTGTGGAAATTGTGGTGTGCAGCTGTGGAAATGGTGGGGTACAGCTGTGAAAATGGTGGAGTATAGCCAGGAAATGTTGGGGTACAGCGGTGGAAATGGTGGGGTACAGCTGTGGAATTGTTGGGGTACAGCTGTGGAAATGGTGGGGTGCAGCTGTGGAAATGGTGGGGTACAGCTGTGAAAATGGTGGAGTATAGCCAGGAAATGTTGGGGTACAGCGGTGGAAATGGTGGGGTACAGCTGTGGAATTGTTGGGGTACAGCTGTGGAAATGGTGGGGTGCAGCTGTGGAAATGGTGGGGTACAGCTGTGGAAATGGTGGCGTATTGCCAGGAAATGGTGGGGTACAGCTGTGGAAATGGTGGTGGTACAACTGTGGAAATGGTGGGGTACAGGTGTGACAATGGTGGGGTACAGCTGTGACAATGGTGGGATACAGCTGTGACAATGGTGGGTTTAGCCAGGAAATGTTGGGGTACAGCTGTGACAATGGTGGGGTACAGCTGTGACAATGGTGGGTAGAGCCAGGAAATGTTGGGGTACAGAAGTGACAATGGTGGGGTATAGCCAGGAAATGTTGGGGTACAGAAGTTACAATGGTGGGGTATAGCCAGGAAATGTTGGGGTACGGCTGTGACAATGGTGGGTATAGCCAGGAAATGTTGTGGTACAGCTGTGACAATAGTGGGGTACAGCTGTGACAATGGCGGGTATAGCCAGGAAATGTTGGGGTACAGCTGTGACAATGGTGGGGTACAGCTGTGACAATGGTGGGTATAGCCAGGAAATGTTGGGGTACAGAAGTGACAATGGTGGGGAAGAGCCAGGAAATGTTGGGGTACGGCTGTGACAATGGTGGGTATAGCCAGGAAATGTTGGGGTACAGCTGTGACAATGGTGTGGTACAGCTGTGACAATGGTGGGGTATAGCCAGGAAATGTTGGGGTACAGAAGTGACAATGGCGGAGTATAGCCAGGAAATGTTGGGGTACAGAAGTGACAATGGTGGGGTATAGCCAGGAAATGTTGGGGTACAGCTGTGACAATGGTGGGTATAGCCAGGAAATGTTGGGGTACAGAAGTGACAATGGTGGGATACAGCTGTGAGAATGGTGGGATACAGCTGTGACAATGGTTGGGTACAACTGTGAAAATGGTGGGGTACAGCTGTGAAAATGGTTGGGTACAGCTGTGGAAATGATGGGGTACAGCTGTGGAAATGGTGGGGTACAGCCAGGAAATGGTGGGGTACAGCTGTGAAAATGGTTGGGTACAGCTGTGGAAATGATGGGGTACAACTGTGGAAATGGTGGGGTACAGCCTGGAAATGGTGGGGTACAGCTGTGAAAATGGTGGGGTACAGCTGTGAAAATGGTGGGGTGCATCTGTGTAAATGGTGGGGTGCATCTGTGTAAATGTTTGGGTACAGCTGTGGAAATGGTGGGGTACAAATGTGAAAATGGTGGGGGACAGCCAGGAAATGGTGGGGTACAGCTATGAAAATGGTGGGGTACAGCTGTGACAATGGTGGGATACAGCTGTGACAACGGTGGGGTACAGCTGTGACAATGGTGGGGTATAGCCAGGAAATGTTGGGGTACAGCTGTGGAAATGGTGGGGTGCAGCTGTGGAAATGGTGGGGCACAGCTGTGACAATGGTGGGGTATAGCCAGGAAATGTTGGGGTACAGCTGTGGAAATGGTGGGGTGCAGCTGTGGAAATGGTGGGGCACAGCTGTGACAATGGTGGGGTATAGCCAGGAAATGTTGGGGTACTGCTGTGGAAATGGTGGGGTACAGCTGTGGAAATGTTGGGGTACAGCTGTGGAAATGGTGGGGTGCAGCTGTGGAAATGGTGGGGTACAGCTGTGGAAATGGTTGCGTACTGCCAGGAAATGGTGGGGTACAGCTGTGGAAATGGTGGGGGTACAACTGTGGAAATGGTGGGGTACAGCTGTGACAATGGTGGGGTACAGCTGTGACAATGGTGGGGTATAGCCAGGAAATGTTGGGGTACAGCTGTGACAATAGTGGGGTACAGCTGTGACGATGGTGGGGTATAGCCAGGAAATGTTGGGGTACAGCTGTGACAATGGTGGGGTATAGCCAGGAAATGTTGGGGTACAGCTGTGGAAATGGTGGGGTGCAGCTGTGACAATGGTGCGGTATAGCCAGGAAATGTTGGGTACAGCTGTGACGATGGTGGGGTATAGCCAGGAAATGTTGGGGTACAGCTGGGACAATGGTGGGGTATAGCCAGGAAATGTTGGGGTACAGCTGTGGAAATGGTGGGGTGCAGCTGTGACAATGGTGGGTACAGCTGTGACAATGGTGGGGCATAGCCAGGAAATGTTGGGGTACAGCTGTGGAAATGGTGGGGCACAGCTGTGACAATGGTGGGGTATAGCCAGGAAATGTTGGGGTACAGCTGTGGAAATGGTGGGGTACAGCTGTGGAAATGTTGGGGTACAGCTGTGGAAATGGTGGGGTGCAGCTGTGGAAATGGTGGGGTACAGCTGTGGAAATGGTTGCGTACTGCCAGGAAATGGTGGGGTACAGCTGTGGAAATGGTGGGGGTACAACTGTGGAAATGGTGGGGTACAGCTGTGACAATGGTGGGGTACAGCTGTGACAATGGTGGGGTATAGCCAAGAAATGTTGGGGTACAGCTGTGACAATAGTGGGGTACAGCTGTGACAATGGTGGGTATAGCCAGGAAATGTTGGGGTACAGAAGTGACAATGGTGGGGAAGAGCCAGGAAATGTTGGGGTACGGCTGTGACAATGGTGGGTATAGCCAGGAAATGTTGGGGTACAGCTGTGACAATGGAGTGGTACAGCTGTGACAATGGTGGGTATAGCCAGGAAATGTTGGGGTACAGAAGTGACAATGGTGGTGTATAGCCAGGAAATGTTGGGGTACAGAAGTGACAATGGCGGAGCATAGCCAAGAAATGTTGGGGTACAGAAGTGACAATGGTGGGGTATAGCCAGGAAATGTTGGGGTACAGCTGTGACAATGGTGGGTATAGCCAGGAAATGTTGGGGTACAGAAGTGACAATGGTGGGGTACAGCTATGACAATGGTGGGGTACAGCTGTGGAAATGGTGGGGCACAGCTGTGACAATGGTGGGGTGCAGCTGTGGAAATGGTGGGGTATAGCCAGGAAATGTTGGGGTACAGCTGTGAAAATTGTGGTGTGCAGCTGTGGAAATGGTGGGGTACAGCTGTGAAAATGGTGGAGTATAGCCAGGAAATGTTGGGGTACAGCGGTGGAAATGGTGGGGTACAGCTGTGGAATTGTTGGGGTACAGCTGTGGAAATGGTGGGGTGCAGCTGTGGAAATGGTGGGGTACAGCTGTGGAAATGGTGGCGTATTGCCAGGAAATGGTGGGGTACAGCTGTGGAAATGGTGGTGGTACAACTGTGGAAATGGTGGGGTACAGGTGTGACAATGGTGGGGTACAGCTGTGACAATGGTGGGATACAGCTGTGACAATGGTGGGTTTAGCCAGGAAATGTTGGGGTACAGCTGTGACAATGGTGGGGTACAGCTGTGACAATGGTGGGTATAGCCAGGAAATGTTGGGGTACAGAAGTGACAATGGTGGGGAAGAGCCAGGAAATGTTGGGGTACGGCTGTGACAATGGTGGGTATAGCCAGGAAATGTTGGGGTACAGCTGTGACAATGGTGTGGTACAGCTGTGACAATGGTGGGGTATAGCCAGGAAATGTTGGGGTACAGAAGTGACAATGGCGGAGTATAGCCAGGAAATGTTGGGGTACAGAAGTGACAATGGTGGGGTATAGCCAGGAAATGTTGGGGTACAGCTGTGACAATGGTGGGTATAGCCAGGAAATGTTGGGGTACAGAAGTGACAATGGTGGGATACAGCTGTGAGAATGGTGGGATACAGCTGTGACAATGGTTGGGTACAACTGTGAAAATGGTGGGGTACAGCTGTGAAAATGGTTGGGTACAGCTGTGGAAATGATGGGGTACAGCTGTGGAAATGGTGGGGTACAGCCAGGAAATGGTGGGGTACAGCTGTGAAAATGGTTGGGTACAGCTGTGGAAATGATGGGGTACAACTGTGGAAATGGTGGGGTACAGCCTGGAAATGGTGGGGTACAGCTGTGAAAATGGTGGGGTACAGCTGTGAAAATGGTGGGGTGCATCTGTGTAAATGGTGGGGTGCATCTGTGTAAATGTTTGGGTACAGCTGTGGAAATGGTGGGGTACAAATGTGAAAATGGTGGGGGACAGCCAGGAAATGGTGGGGTACAGCTATGAAAATGGTGGGGTACAGCTGTGACAATGGTGGGATACAGCTGTGACAACGGTGGGGTACAGCTGTGACAATGGTGGGGTATAGCCAGGAAATGTTGGGGTACAGCTGTGGAAATGGTGGGGTGCAGCTGTGGAAATGGTGGGGCACAGCTGTGACAATGGTGGGGTATAGCCAGGAAATGTTGGGGTACAGCTGTGGAAATGGTGGGGTGCAGCTGTGGAAATGGTGGGGCACAGCTGTGACAATGGTGGGGTATAGCCAGGAAATGTTGGGGTACTGCTGTGGAAATGGTGGGGTACAGCTGTGGAAATGTTGGGGTACAGCTGTGGAAATGGTGGGGTGCAGCTGTGGAAATGGTGGGGTACAGCTGTGGAAATGGTTGCGTACTGCCAGGAAATGGTGGGGTACAGCTGTGGAAATGGTGGGGGTACAACTGTGGAAATGGTGGGGTACAGCTGTGACAATGGTGGGGTACAGCTGTGACAATGGTGGGGTATAGCCAGGAAATGTTGGGGTACAGCTGTGACAATAGTGGGGTACAGCTGTGACGATGGTGGGGTATAGCCAGGAAATGTTGGGGTACAGCTGTGACAATGGTGGGGTATAGCCAGGAAATGTTGGGGTACAGCTGTGGAAATGGTGGGGTGCAGCTGTGACAATGGTGCGGTATAGCCAGGAAATGTTGGGTACAGCTGTGACGATGGTGGGGTATAGCCAGGAAATGTTGGGGTACAGCTGGGACAATGGTGGGGTATAGCCAGGAAATGTTGGGGTACAGCTGTGGAAATGGTGGGGTGCAGCTGTGACAATGGTGGGTACAGCTGTGACAATGGTGGGGCATAGCCAGGAAATGTTGGGGTACAGCTGTGGAAATGGTGGGGCACAGCTGTGACAATGGTGGGGTATAGCCAGGAAATGTTGGGGTACAGCTGTGGAAATGGTGGGGTACAGCTGTGGAAATGTTGGGGTACAGCTGTGGAAATGGTGGGGTGCAGCTGTGGAAATGGTGGGGTACAGCTGTGGAAATGGTTGCGTACTGCCAGGAAATGGTGGGGTACAGCTGTGGAAATGGTGGGGGTACAACTGTGGAAATGGTGGGGTACAGCTGTGACAATGGTGGGGTACAGCTGTGACAATGGTGGGGTATAGCCAAGAAATGTTGGGGTACAGCTGTGACAATAGTGGGGTACAGCTGTGACAATGGTGGGTATAGCCAGGAAATGTTGGGGTACAGAAGTGACAATGGTGGGGAAGAGCCAGGAAATGTTGGGGTACGGCTGTGACAATGGTGGGTATAGCCAGGAAATGTTGGGGTACAGCTGTGACAATGGAGTGGTACAGCTGTGACAATGGTGGGTATAGCCAGGAAATGTTGGGGTACAGAAGTGACAATGGTGGTGTATAGCCAGGAAATGTTGGGGTACAGAAGTGACAATGGCGGAGCATAGCCAAGAAATGTTGGGGTACAGAAGTGACAATGGTGGGGTATAGCCAGGAAATGTTGGGGTACAGCTGTGACAATGGTGGGTATAGCCAGGAAATGTTGGGGTACAGAAGTGACAATGGTGGGGTACAGCTATGACAATGGTGGGGTACAGCTGTGGAAATGGTGGGGCACAGCTGTGACAATGGTGGGGTGCAGCTGTGGAAATGGTGGGGTATAGCCAGGAAATGTTGGGGTACAGCTGTGAAAATTGTGGTGTGCAGCTGTGGAAATGGTGGGGTACAGCTGTGAAAATGGTGGAGTATAGCCAGGAAATGTTGGGGTACAGCGGTGGAAATGGTGGGGTACAGCTGTGGAATTGTTGGGGTACAGCTGTGGAAATGGTGGGGTGCAGCTGTGGAAATGGTGGGGTACAGCTGTGGAAATGGTGGCGTATTGCCAGGAAATGGTGGGGTACAGCTGTGGAAATGGTGGTGGTACAACTGTGGAAATGGTGGGGTACAGGTGTGACAATGGTGGGGTACAGCTGTGACAATGGTGGGATACAGCTGTGACAATGGTGGGTTTAGCCAGGAAATGTTGGGGTACAGCTGTGACAATGGTGGGGTACAGCTGTGACAATGGTGGGTAGAGCCAGGAAATGTTGGGGTACAGAAGTGACAATGGTGGGGTATAGCCAGGAAATGTTGGGGTACAGAAGTTACAATGGTGGGGTATAGCCAGGAAATGTTGGGGTACGGCTGTGACAATGGTGGGTATAGCCAGGAAATGTTGTGGTACAGCTGTGACAATAGTGGGGTACAGCTGTGACAATGGCGGGTATAGCCAGGAAATGTTGGGGTACAGCTGTGACAATGGTGGGGTACAGCTGTGACAATGGTGGGTATAGCCAGGAAATGTTGGGGTACAGAAGTGACAATGGTGGGGAAGAGCCAGGAAATGTTGGGGTACGGCTGTGACAATGGTGGGTATAGCCAGGAAATGTTGGGGTACAGCTGTGACAATGGTGTGGTACAGCTGTGACAATGGTGGGGTATAGCCAGGAAATGTTGGGGTACAGAAGTGACAATGGCGGAGTATAGCCAGGAAATGTTGGGGTACAGAAGTGACAATGGTGGGGTATAGCCAGGAAATGTTGGGGTACAGCTGTGACAATGGTGGGTATAGCCAGGAAATGTTGGGGTACAGAAGTGACAATGGTGGGATACAGCTGTGAGAATGGTGGGATACAGCTGTGACAATGGTTGGGTACAACTGTGAAAATGGTGGGGTACAGCTGTGAAAATGGTTGGGTACAGCTGTGGAAATGATGGGGTACAGCTGTGGAAATGGTGGGGTACAGCCAGGAAATGGTGGGGTACAGCTGTGAAAATGGTGGGGTACAGCTGTGAAAATGGTTGGGTACAGCTGTGGAAATGATGGGGTACAACTGTGGAAATGGTGGGGTACAGCCTGGAAATGGTGGGGTACAGCTGTGAAAATGGTGGGGTACAGCTGTGAAAATGGTGGGGTGCATCTGTGTAAATGGTGGGGTGCATCTGTGTAAATGTTTGGGTACAGCTGTGGAAATGGTGGGGTACAAATGTGAAAATGGTGGGGGACAGCCAGGAAATGGTGGGGTACAGCTATGAAAATGGTGGGGTACAGCTGTGACAATGGTGGGATACAGCTGTGACAACGGTGGGGTACAGCTGTGACAATGGTGGGGTATAGCCAGGAAATGTTGGGGTACAGCTGTGGAAATGGTGGGGTGCAGCTGTGGAAATGGTGGGGCACAGCTGTGACAATGGTGGGGTATAGCCAGGAAATGTTGGGGTACAGCTGTGGAAATGGTGGCGTGCAGCTGTGGAAATGGTGGGGCACAGCTGTGACAATGGTGGGGTATAGCCAGGAAATGTTGGGGTACAGCTGTGGAAATGGTGGGGTACAGCTGTGGAAATGTTGGGGTACAGCTGTGGAAATGGTGGGGTGCAGCTGTGGAAATGGTGGGGTACAGCTGTGGAAATGGTTGCGTACTGCCAGGAAATGGTGGGGTACAGCTGTGGAAATGGTGGGGGTACAACTGTGGAAATGGTGGGGTACAGCTGTGACAATGGTGGGGTACAGCTGTGACAATGGTGGGTTTAGCCAGGAAATGTTGGGGTACAGCTGTGACAATGGTGGGGTACAGCTGTGACAATGGTGGGTAGAGCCAGGAAATGTTGGGGTACAGAAGTGACAATGGTGGGGTATAGCCAGGAAATGTTGGGGTACGGCTGTGACAATGGTGGGTATAGCCAGGAAATGTTGTGGTACAGCTGTGACAATAGTGGGGTACAGCTGTGACAATGGCGGGTATAGCCAGGAAATGTTGGGGTACAGCTGTGACAATGGTGGGGTACAGCTGTGACAATGGTGGGTATAGCCAGGAAATGTTGGGGTACAGAAGTGACAATGGTGGGGAAGAGCCAGGAAATGTTGGGGTACGGCTGTGACAATGGTGTGGTACAGCTGTGACAATGGTGGGTATAGCCAGGAAATGTTGGGGTACAGCTGTGACAATGGTGTGGTACAGCTGTGACAATGGTGGGGTATAGCCAGGAAATGTTGGGGTACAGAAGTGACAATGGCGGAGTATAGCCAGGAAATGTTGGGGTACAGAAGTGACAATGGTGGGGTATAGCCAGGAAATGTTGGGGTACAGCTGTGACAATGGTGGGTATAGCCAGGAAATGTTGGGGTACAGAAGTGACAATGGTGGGGTACAGCTATGACAATGGTGGGGTACAGCTGTTACAATGGTGGGTATAGCCAGGAAATGTTGGGGTACAGAAGTGACAATGGTGGGGTACAGCTATGACAATGGTGGGGTACAGCTGTTACAATGGTGGGTATAGCCAGGAAATGTTGGGGTACAGAAGTGACAATGGTGGGGTATAGCCAGGAAATGTTGGGGTACAGAAGTGACAATGGTGGGATACAGCTGTGAGAATGGTGGGATACAGCTGTGACAATGGTTGGGTACAACTGTGAAAATGGTGGGGTACAGCTGTGAAAATGGTTGGGTACAGCTGTGGAAATGATGGGGTACAGCTGTGGAAATGTTGGGGTACAGCCAGGAAATGGTGGGGTACAGCTGTGAAAATGGTGGGGTACAGCTGTGAAAATGGTGGGGTGCATCTGTGTAAATGGTGGGGTGCATCTGTGTAAATGTTTGGGTACAGCTGTGGAAATGGTGGGGTACAAATGTGAAAATGGTGGGGGACAGCCAGGAAATGGTGGGGTACAGCTGTGAAAATGGTGGGGTACAGCTGTGACAATGGTGGGATACAGCTGTGACAACGGTGGGGTACAGCTGTGACAATGGTGGGGTATAGCCAGGAAATGTTGGGGTACAGCTGTGGAAATGGTGGGGTGCAGCTGTGGAAATGGTGGGGCACAGCTGTGACAATGGTGGGGTATAGCCAGGAAATGTTGGGGTACAGCTGTGGAAATGGTGGGGTGCAGCTGTGGAAATGGTGGGGCACAGCTGTGACAATGGTGGGGTATAGCCAGGAAATGTTGGGGTACAGCTGTGGAAATGGTGGGGTACAGCTGTGGAAATGTTGGGGTACAGCTGTGGAAATGGTGGGGTGCAGCTGTGGAAATGGTGGGGTACAGCTGTGGAAATGGTTGCGTACTGCCAGGAAATGGTGGGGTACAGCTGTGGAAATGGTGGGGGTACAACTGTGGAAATGGTGGGGTACAGCTGTGACAATGGTGGGGTACAGCTGTGACAATGGTGGGGTATAGCCAGGAAATGTTGGGGTACAGCTGTGACAATAGTGGGGTACAGCTGTGACAATGGCGGATATAGCCAGGAAATGTTGGGGTACAGCTGTGACAATGGTGGGGTACAGCTGTGACAATGGTGGGTATAGACAGGAAATGTTGGGGTACAGAAGTGACAATGGTGTGGTACAGCTGTGACAATGGTGGGTATAGCCAGGAAATGTTGGGGAACAGCTGTGACAATGGTGGGTATAGCCAGGAAATGTTGGGGTACAGAAGTGACAATGGTGGGGTACAGCTGTGACAATGGTGGGGTATAGCCAGGAAATGTTGGGGTACAGCTGTGACAATAGTGGGGTACAGCTGTGACAATGGCGGGTATAGCCAGGAAATGTTGGGGTACAGCTGTGACAATGGTGGGTATAGCCAGGAAATGTTGGGGTACAGAAGTGACAATGGTGGGGAAGAGCCAGGAAATGTTGGGGTACGGCTGTGACAATGGTGGATATAGCCAGGAAATGTTGGGGTACAGCTGTGACAATGGTGTGGTACAGCTGTGACAATGGTGGGTATAGCCAGGAAATGTTGGGGTACAGAAGTGACAATGGTGGTGTATAGCCAGGAAATGTTGGGGTACAGAAGTGACAATGGTGGGGTATAGCCTGGAAATGTTGGGGTACAGCTGTGACAATGGTGGGTATAGCCAGGAAATGTTGGGGTACAGCTGTGACAATGGTGGGTATAGCCAGGAAATGTTGGGGTACAGAAGTGACAATGGTGGGGTACAGCTATGACAATGGTGGGGTACAGCTGTGGAAATGGTGGGGCACAGCTGTGACAATGGTGGGGTGCAGCTGTGGAAATGGTGGGGCACAGCTGTGACAATGGTGGGGTACAGCCAGGAAATGTTGGGGTACAGCTGTGGAAATGGTGGGGTGCAGCTGTGGAAATGGTGGGGCACAGCTGTGAAAATGGTGGAGTATAGCCAGGAAATGTTGGGGTACAGCTGTGGAAATGGTGGGGTACAGCTGTGGAAATGTTGGGGTACAGCTGTGGAAATTGTGGGGTGCAGCTGTGGAAATGGTGGGGTACAGCTGTGGAAATGGTGGCATATTGCCAGGAAATGGTGGGGTACAGCTGTGGAAATGGTGGTGGTACAACTGTGGAAATGGTGGGGTACAGCTGTGACAATGGTGGGGTACAGCTGTGACAATGGTGGGATACAGCTGTGACAATGGTGGGTTTAGCCAGGAAATGTTGGGGTACAGCTGTGACAATGGTGGGGTACAGCTGTGACAATGGTGGGTAGAGCCAGGAAATGTTGGGGTACAGAAGTGACAATGGTGGGGTATAGCCAGGAAATGTTGGGGTACAGAAGTTACAATGGTGGGTTATAGCCAGGAAATGTTGGGGTACGGCTGTGACAATGGTGGGTATAGCCAGGAAATGTTGTGGTACAGCTGTGACAATAGTGGGGTACAGCTGTGACAATGGCGGGTATAGCCAGGAAATGTTGGGGTACAGCTGTGACAATGGTGGGGTACAGCTGTGACAATGGTGGGTATAGCCAGGAAATGTTGGGGTACAGAAGTGACAATGGTGGGGAAGAGCCAGGAAATGTTGGGGTAAGGCTGTGACAATGGTGGGTATAGCCAGGAAATGTTGGGGTACAGCTGTGACAATGGTGTGGTACAGCTGTGACAATGGTGGGGTATAGCCAGGAAATGTTGGGGTACAGAAGTGACAATGGCGGAGTATAGCCAGGAAATGTTGGGGTACAGAAGTGACAATGGTGGGGTATAGCCAGGAAATGTTGGGGTACAGCTGTGACAATGGTGGGTATAGCCAGGAAATGTTGGGGTACAGAAGTGACAATGGTGGGGTACAGCTATGACAATGGTGGGGTACAGCTGTTACAATGGTGGGTATAGCCAGGAAATGTTGGGGTACAGAAGTGACAATGGTGGGGTACAGCTATGACAATGGTGGGGTACAGCTGTTACAATGGTGGGTATAGCCAGGAAATGTTTGGGTACAGAAGTGACAATGGTGGGGTATAGCCAGGAAATGTTGGGGTACAGAAGTGACAATGGTGGGATACAGCTGTGAGAATGGTGGGATACAGCTGTGACAATGGTTGGGTACAACTGTGAAAATGGTGGGGTACAGCTGTGAAAATGGTTGTGTACAGCTGTGGAAATGATGGGGTACAGCTGTGGAAATGGTGGGGTACAGCCAGGAAATGGTGGGGTACAGCTGTGAAAATGGTGGGGTACAGCTGTGAAAATGGTTGGGTACAGCTGTGGAAATGATGGGGTACAACTGTGGAAATGGTGGGGTACAGCCAGGAAATGGTGGGGTACAGCTGTGAAAATGGTGGGGTACAGCTGTGAAAATGGTGGGGTGCATCTGTGTAAATGGTGGGGTGCATCAGTGTAAATGTTTGGGTACAGCTGTGGAAATGGTGGGGTACAAATGTGAAAATGGTGGGGGACAGCCAGGAAATGGTGGGGTACAGCTGTGAAAATGGTGGGGTACAGCTGTGAAAGTGGTTGGGTACAGCTGTGGAAATGATGGGGTACAACTGTGGAAATGGTGGGGTACAGCCAGGAAATGGTGGGGTACAGCAGTGAAAATGGTGGGGTACAGCTGTGGAAATGGTGGGGTACAAATGTGAAAAAGGTGGGGTACAGCTGTGAAAATGAACGGGTACAGCTGTGAAAATGGTGGGGTTTGCCAGGAAATGGTGGGGTACAGCCATGAAATGGTGGGGTACAGCTGTGACAATGGTGGGGTACAGCAGTGGAATGGTGGGATACAGCCAGGAAATGTTGGGGTGCAGCTGTGACAATGGTGGGGTACAGCTGTGGAAATGGTGGGGTACAGCCAGGAAATGTTGGGGGACAACTGTGAAAATGGTGGGGTAAAGCTGTGACAATGGTGGGGTACAGCTGTGGAAATGGTGGGGTACAGCTGTGACAATGGTGGGGTACAGCTGTGGAAATGGTGGGGTACAGCTGTGAAAATGGTGGGGTACAGCTGTGACAATGGTGGGGTATAGCCAGGAAATGTTGGGGTATAGCTGTGACAATGGTGGGGTATAGCCAGGAAATGTTGGGGTACAGTTGTGGAAATGGTGGGGTGCAGCTGTGACAATGGTGGGGTATAGCCAGGTAATGTTGGGGTACAGCTGTGGAAATGGTGGGGTGCAGCTTTGACATTGGTGGGGTATAGCCAGGAAATGTTTTGGAACAGCTGTGACAATGGTGGGGTATAGCCAGGAAATGTAGGGGTACAGCTGAGACAATGGTGGGGTATAGGCAGGAAATGTTGGGGTACAGCTGTGAAAATGGTGGGGTTTGCCAGGAAATGGTGGGGTACAGCCATGAAATGGTGGGGTACAGCTGTGACAATGGTGGGGTACAGCAGTGGAATGGTGGGATACAGCCAGGAAATGTTGGGGTGCAGCTGTGACAATGGTGGGGTACAGCTGTGGAAATGGTGGGGTACAGCCAGGAAATGTTGGGGGACAACTGTGAAAATGGTGGGGTAAAGCTGTGACAATGGTGGGGTACAGCTGTGGAAATGGTGGGGTACAGCTGTGACAATGGTGGGGTACAGCTGTGGAAATGGTGGGGTACAGCTGTGAAAATGGTGGGGTACAGCTGTGACAATGGTGGGGTATAGCCAGGAAATGTTGGGGTATAGCTGTGACAATGGTGGGGTATAGCCAGGAAATGTTGGGGTACAGTTGTGGAAATGGTGGGGTGCAGCTGTGACAATGGTGGGGTATAGCCAGGTAATGTTGGGGTACAGCTGTGGAAATGGTGGGGTGCAGCTTTGACATTGGTGGGGTATAGCCAGGAAATGTTGGGGAACAGCTGTGACAATGGTGGGGTATAGCCAGGAAATGTTGGGGTACAGCTGAGACAATGGTGGGGTATAGGCAGGAAATGTTGGGGTACAGCTGTGGAAATGTTGGGGTGCAGCTGTGGAAATGGTGGGGCACAGCTGTGACAATGGTGGGGTATAGCCAGGAAATGTTGGGGTACAGCTGTGGAAATATTGGGGTACAGCTATGGAAATGGTGGGGTACAGCTGTGGAAATGGTGGGGTACAGCCAGGAAATGGCGGGGTACAGCTGTGGAAATGGTGCGGTACAGCCAAGAAATGGTGGGGTACAACTGTGGAAATGGTGGGGTACAGCTGTGGAAATGGTGGGGTACAGCCAGGAAATGGTGGGGTACAGCTGTGGAAACGGTGGGTGTACAACGGTGGAAATGGTGGGGTACAGCTGTGGAAATGATGGGGTCCAACTGTGGAAATGGTGGGGTACAGTCTGGAATTGGTGGGGTACAGCCAGGAAATGGTGGGGTACAGCTGTGACGATGGTGGGATACAGCTGTGACAATGGTGGGTATAACCAGGAAATGTTGGGGTACAGCTGTGACAATGGTGGGTATAGCCAAGAAATGTTGGGGTACAGCTGTGACAATCTTGGGGTACAGCTGTGACAATGGTGGGTATAGCCAGGAAATGTTGGGGTACAGAAGTGACAATGGTGGGTTATACCCAGGAAATGTTGGGGTACAGAAGTGACAATGCTGGGGTATAGCCAGGAAATGTTGGGGTACAGCTGTGACAATGGTGGGTATAGCCAGGAAATTTTGGGGTACAGAAGTGACAATGGTGGGGTATAGCCAGGAAATGTTGGGGTACAGAAGTGACAATGGTGGGGTATAGCCAGGAAATGTTGGGGTACGGCTGTGACAATGGTGGGTATAGCCAGGAAATGTTGGGGTACAGACGTGACAATGGTGGGTATAGCCAGGAAATGTTGGGGTACATAAGTGACAATGGTGGGGTATAGCCGGGAAATGTTGGGGTACAGAAGTGACAATGGTGGGGTATAGCCAGGAAATGTTAGGGTACAGCTGTGACAATGGTGGGATACAGCTGTGACAATGGTGGGATACAGCTGTGACAATGGTGGGGTATAGCCAGGAAATGTTGGGGTACAGCTATGACAATGGTGGGTATAGCCAGGAAATGTTGGGGTACAGAAGTGACAATGGTGGGGTATAGCCAGGAAATGTTTGGGTACAGAAGTGACAATGGTGGGATACAGCTGTGACAATGGTGGGGTATAGCCAGGATATGTTAGGGTACAGAAGTGACAATGGTGGTGTACAGCTGTGACAATGGTGGGGTACAGCTGTGACAATGGTGGGTATAGCCAGGAAATGTTGGGGTACAGAAGTGACAATGGTGGGGTATAGCCAGGAAATGTTGGGGTACAGCTGTGACAATGGTGGGGTATAGCCAGGAAATGTTGGGGTACAGAAGTGACAATGGAGGGGTATAGCCAGGAAATGTTGGGGTACAGAAGTGACAATGGTGGAGTATAGCCAGGAAATGTTGGGGTACAGAAGTGACAATGGTGGGGTACAGCTATGACAATGGTGGGGTACAGAAGTGACAATGGTGGGATACAGCTGTGACAATGGTGGGATACAGCTGTGACAATGGTAGGATACAGCTGTGACAATGTTGGGGTACAGCTGTGACAATGGTGGGTATAGCCAGGTAATGTAGGGGTACAGAAGTGACAATGGTGGGATACAGCTGTGACAATGGTGGGATACAGCTGTGACAATGGTGGGGCAGAGCTGTGAGAATGGTGGGATACAGCTGTGACAATGGTGGGGTACAGCTGTGAGAATGGTGGGGTACAGCTGTGAGAATGGTGGGATACAGCTGTGACAATGGTGGGATCCAGCTGTGAGAATGGTGGGTATAGCCAGGAAATGTTGGGGTACAGAAGTGACAATGGTGGGGTATAGCCAGGAAATGTTGGGGTACGGCTGTGACAATGGTGGGTATAGCCAGGAAATGTTGGGGTGCAGAAGTGACAATGGTGGGGTATAGCCAGGAAATGTTGGGGTACAGCTGTGACAATGGTGGGTATAGCCAGGAAATGTTGTGGTACAGAAGTGATAATGGTGGGGTATAGCCGGGAAATGTTGGGGTACAGAATTGACAATGGTGGGGTATAGCCAGGAAATGTTGGGGTACAGCTGTGACAATGGTGGGATACAGCTGTGACAATGATGGGATACAGCTGTGACAATGGTGGGTATAGCCAGGAAATGTTGGGGTACAGAAGTGACAATGGTGGGATACAGCTGTGACAATGGTGGGATACAGCTGTGACAATGGTGGGGTACAGCCGTGACAATGGTGGGTATAGCCAGGAAATGCTGGGGTACAGCTGCGACAATGGTGGGATGCAGCTGTACAATGGTAGGATACAGCTGTGACAATGGTGGGGTACAGCTGTGACAATGGTGGGTATAGCCAGGAAATGTTCGGGTACAGCTGTGACAATGGTGGGGTACAGCTGTGACAATGGTGGGTATAGCCAGGAAATGTTCGGGTACAGCTGTGACAATGGTGGGGTACAACTGTGACAATGGTGGGGTACAGCTGTGACAATGGTGGGTATAGCCAGGAAATGTTTGGGTACAGAAGTGACAATGGTGGGTATAGCCAGGAAATGTTGGGGTACAGAAGTGACAATGGTGGGGTATAGCCTGGAAATGTTGGGGTACGGCTGTGACTATGGTGGGTATAGCCAGGAAATGTTGGGGTACAGAAGTGACAATGGTGGGGTACAGCTATGACAATGGTGGGGTACAGCTGTGACAATGGTGGGTATAGCCAGGAAATGTTGGGGTACAGAAGTGACAATGGTGGGGTACAGCTATGACAATGGTGGGGTACAGCTGTGACAATGGTGGGTATAGCCAGGAAATGTTGGGGTACAGAAGTGACAATGGTGGGGTACAGCTATGACAATGGTGGGGTACAGCTGTGACAATGGTGGGGTATAGCCAGGAAATGTTAGGGTACAGAAGTGACAATGGTGGGATGCAGCTGTGACAATGGTAGGATACAGCAGTGACAATGGTGGGGTATAGCCAGGAAATGTTGGGGTACAGCTGTGACAATGGTGGGATGCAGCTGTGACAATGGTGGGATACAGCTGTGACAATGGTGGGGTATAGCCAGGAAATGTTGGGGTACAGCTGTGACAATGGTGGGGTATAGCCAGGAAATGGTGGGGTACAGCTGTGACAATGGTGGGATGCAGCTGTGACAATGGTAGGATACAGCTGTAACAATGTTGGGGTACAGCTGTGACAATGGTGGGCATAGCCAGGAAATGTTGGGGTACAGAAGTGAGAATGGTGGGATACAGCTGTGAGAATGGTGGGATACAGCTGTGACAATGGTGGGGTACAGCTGTGAGAATGGTGGGGTACAGATGTGAGAATGGTGGGATACAGCTGTGACAATGGTGGGGTACAGCTGTGACAATGGTGGGGTACAGCTGTGAGAATGGTGGGGTACAGCTGTGCGAATGGTGGGATACAGCTGTGAGAATGGTGGTATACAGCTGTGCGAATGGTGGGATACAGCTGTGACAATGGTGGGGTACAGCTGTGACAATGGTGGTATACAGCTGTGACAATGGTGGGATACAGCTGTGCGAATGGTGGGATACAGCTGTGAGAATGGTGGGATACAGCTGTGCGAATGGTGGGATACAGCTGTGAGAATGGTGGGATACAGCTGTGCGAATGGTGGGATACAGCTGTGACAATGGTGGGATACAGCTGTGAGAATGGTGGGATACAGCTGTGACAATGGTGGGGTACAGCTGTGAGAATGGTGGGATACAGCTGTGACAATGGTGGGATACAGCTGTGACAATGGTGGGATACAGCTGTTACAATGGTGGGATACAGCTGTGCGAATGGTGGGATACAGCTGTGACAATGGTGGGATACAGCTGTGCGAATGGTGGGGTACAGCTCATTGCTCTGTTCCTCAAGATGTTGTGGTGTCATCTCATTCCCACAGGCCTAGCGGTGGTTGGCCGGAGAGTCTGCATTAGGCAGGCAGTCAGACCCTGGGAGGTAGACTGGATTCCGAGCACCTTTTGAGGCTGATTACCACTGGCTCCATATTACAAGCTGTCATTAACTACCTTGGGTTATGTTGTTCCCTGGTATAGTTACAGGGAATTATCATGTCGCTGGGGTATTTACAGGAGGCTATCATTCTCTATGGGGTTATTTATGGGGGGCGGGCTATCATGTTCCCTGGGGTTTTTACTGGGAGGGTATCAGGTTCCCTGGGGTATTTACAGGGGTTATCATTTCTCTGGGGTTTTTTAATTTGTTCCTGGGATGTGGGCGTCACTGGCCAAGCCAGCATTTATTGCCCATCCCTAATTGCCCTTGAGAAGGTGGTGGTGAGCTGCCTTCTTGAACCGCTGCAGTCCATGTGAGGTAGGTACACGCACAGTGCTGTTAGGAAGGGAGTTCCAGGATTTTGACCCAGCGACAGTGAAGGAACAGCGATATAGTTCCAAGTCAGGATGGTGTGTGACTTGGAGGGGAACTTGCAGGTGGTGGTGTTCCCATGCATTTGCTGCCCTTGTCCTTCGAAGTGGTAGAGCTCACGGGTTTGGAAGGTGCTGTCTAAGGAGCCTTGGTGCGTTGCTGCAGTGCATCTTGTAGATGGTACACACTGCTGCCACTGTACGTCGGTGGTGGAGGGAGTGAATGTTTGTGGATGGGGTGTCAATCAAGCGGGCCGCTTTGTCCTGGATGGTGTTGAGCTTCTTGAGTGTTGTTGGAGCTGCACCCATCCAGGCAAGTGGAGAGTATTCCATCACACTCCTGATCTTTGCCTTGTAGATGGTGGACAGGTTTTGGGGAGTCAGGAGGTGAGTTACTCGCCACAGGATTCCTAGCCTCTGACCTGCTTTTGTAGCCACGGTATTTATATGGCCATTCCAGTTCAGTTTCTGGTCAATGGTAGCCCCCAGGATATTGATAGTGGGAGATTCAGCAATGGTAATGCTGTTGGATGTCAAGGGGAGATGGTTAGATTCTCTCTTGTTGGAGATGGTCTTTGCCTGGCACTTGTGTGGCATGAATGTTACTTGCCACTTATCAGCCCAAGCCTGGATATTGTCCAGGTCTTGCTGCATTTCTACACGGGCTGCTTCAGTATTTGAGTCGTCGAGAATGGTGCTGAACATTGTGCAATCATCAGCGAACATCCCTACTTCTGACCTTATGATTGAAGGAAGGTCATTGATGAAGCAGCTGAAGATCACAGAAATACAGAATTGTTACAGCGCAGAAGGAGGCCATTCGGCCCATCATGTCCGCACTGGCTCTCTGAAAGAGCATTTCACTCTGTTCCATTCCCCTGCCTTCTCCCCATAATCCTGCACATTCTTCCTTTTCATACAGCTGTCTAATTCCCTTTTGAATGCTTCAATTGAACCTGCCTCCACCGCATTCTCAGGCAGCTCATTCCAGATCTTAACCACTCACTGTGTGAATAAGTTTTTCCTCATGTCACTTTTGTTTTTCTTATCAAATACTTTAAATCTGTGTCCTCTCGTTCTTGATCCTTTCACAAGTGAGAACAGTTTCTCTCTATCTACTCTGTCCAGACCCCTCATGATTTTGAATACCTCTATCAAATCACCTCTCAGCCTTCTCTTCTCCAAGGAAAACAGTCCTAACTTCTCCAATCTATCTTCATAACTGAAATTCCTCATCTCTGGAACCATTCTCGTGAATCTTTTCTGTACTCTCTCCAATGCCCTCACATCTTTCCGAACGTGTGGCGCCCAGAATTGGGCGCTATACTCCAGCTGAGGACAAACTAGTGTCTTATACAAGTTCAACATAACCTCCTTCCTCTTGTGCACTATTCCCCATATTAATAAAGCCCAGGATACTGTATGCTTTATTAACTGCTCTCTCAACCTGCCCTGCCACCTTCAATGACTTATGCACATAAACACCCAGGTCCCTCTGCTCCTGCACCCCCTTTAGAATTGTACCCTTTATTTTATATTGTCTCTCCATGTTCTTCCTACCAAAATGAATAGAGTCATAGAGTTTTACAGCACAGAAACAGGCCCTTTGGCCCAACGAGCCTATGCCGACCATCAAGCACCCGTCCTAACTAATCCCATTTCCTCGCACTTGGCCCGTAGCATTGTATGGTCATCTAAATATTTCTTGAATGTCCTGATTGTTCCTGCCTCTACCACCCCTTCAGGCAGTGTGTTCCAGATTCCAACCACCCTCTGGGTGAAAATTTTCCTCCTCAACTCCCCTCTAAACCTCCTGCCCCTTACCTTAAATCTATGCCCCCTAGTTATTGACACCTCCGCTAAGGGAAAAAGTTTCTTCCTATCTAATCTATCAATGCCCCTCATAATTTTGTATACCTCAATCAGGTCCCCCCTCAGCCTTCTCTGCTCTAAGGAAAACAACCGCAGCCTTTTCAGTCTCTCTTCATAGCTGAAATGCTCCAGCCCAGGCAACATCCTGGTGAATCTCCTCTGCACCCTCTCCAGTGCAATCACTTCCTTCCTATAGTGTGGTGCCCAGAACTGTACACACTACTCCAGCTGTGGCCTAACTAACGTTTTATACAGCTCCATCATAACCTCCCTGCTCTTATATTCTATGCCTCGGCTAATAAAGGCAAATATCCCATATGCCTTCCTAACCACCTTATCTACCTGTGCTGTTGCCTTCAGTGATATATGGACAAGTACACCAAGGTCCCTCTGACCCTCTGTACTCCCTATGGTCCTACCATCCATTGTATATGCTCATGCCTTGTTTGTCCTCCCAAAGTGCATCACCTCACACTTCTCAGGATTAAATTCCATTTGCCACTGCTCTGCCCATCTTACCAGCCCATCTCTATCGTCCTGTCATCTAAGGCTTTCCTCCTCACTATTTACGACACCACTAATTTTCGTGTCATCTGCGAACTTACTGATCATACCTCTTATATTCACGTCTAAATCATTAATGTACACTACAAAGAGCAAGGGTCCCAGCACCGATCCCTGTGGTACATCACTGGTCACAGGCTTCCAATCGCAAAAACAACCCTCGACCATCACCCTCTGCCTCCTGCCACTAAGTCAATTTTGGATCCAATTTGCCAAATTGCCCTGAATCCTATGGGCCTTTACTTTCTTAACCAATCTACCATGCGGGACCTTATCAAAAGCCTTACTGAAATCCATGTAGACTACATCAACGGCTTTACCCTCATCGGCACATTTAGACACCTCCTCGAAAAATTCAGTCAAAATTTGTTAGACACATTTCTCTGCATTGACCTTCATCTGCCACCTGGGAACATGATCGTTGGACCTAGGAGACTACCCCGAGGATCTCCTGCAGTGATGTCCTGGGACTGAGATGATTAACCTCCAAGAATGACAACCATCTTCATGTCCTAGATACAGGGGGTTATCATTCTCTCTGGGGTATTTTCAGGGGTTTATCATGTCCCTGGAATATTTGCAGGGGTTGGGGGGGGGGGGTTAACTTGTTCCATGGAGTATGTACAGGGGGTATTATGTTCCCAGGTGTAGTTAGTGGGTTTATCATGACTCGACAGGGTATTTACAGGGGGTGATCATGTTCCCTGGGGTAGATTCAGGGGTTTATCATTTTCCCTGTGGTAATTGCTGGGATTTTCCTTTTTGCTCTCTGGATGTCAATGTCAATGTGCTGCCAGTAGAGGGAGCAGTGTTATAGCATTTCTTTGTCCCCACTTCTCTCCCGCTCCCTCACTCACTCCATTACCTCGACCCTCCCATCCCCTCCTCGCTTCCCTCCTCCACTCCCTCTTCACCTCCTTTCCCATCCCTTCCTCAGCTCCTCTCCCTGCCCAACCCCTTCCCCCAACCCCCACCCCACTCCTGTTCTCCACCCCCCTCACTTCCTCCTCCACTCCTCTCTCCCCCCCTCCTCCTTTTCCACTCCCTCCCTACTCCCTCCTCATCTCCTCTTCCCCATTCCCTCCTCTTCTACCCCGTGACTTGATTTTTTTAAATTCATTCATGAGATGTCAGGGTCACTGGCTATGCCAGCATTTATTTCCCATCCCTAATTGCTCTTGAGAAGGTGGTGGTGAGCTGCCTTCTTGAACCGCTGCAGTCCATGTGGGGTAGGTACACCCACAGTGCTGTTAGGAAGGGAGTTCCAGGATTTTGACCCAGTGACAGTGAAGGAACGGCGATATAGTTCCAAGTCAGGATGGTGTGTGATTTCGAGGGGAACTTGTAGGTGGTGTTCCCCATGTATTTGCTGCTCTTGTCCTTCGAGGTGGTAGAGGTCGCGGGTTTAGAAGGTGCTGATTTAGGGATATTTGTGGAGTCACCTGCTCCAGTTAATTGTTTAATTGTCCACCACCATTCACGGCTGGATGTGGCAGGACTGCAGAGCTTAGATCTGATCCGTTGGTTGTGGGATTGCTTAGCTCTCTCTATCGCATGCTGCTTACGCAATTTGGCATTCATGCAAGTAGTCCTGTGTTGTAGCTTCACCAGGTTGACACCTCATTTTGAGGTATGCCTGGTGCTGCTCCTGGCATGCCCTCCTGCACTCTTCATTGAACCAGGGTCGGTCTCCTGGCTTGATGGTAATGGTAGAGTGGGGGATATGCCGGGCCATGAGGTCCACAGCGTTTCATGGATGCCCAGTTTTGTATTGTTAGATCTGTTCGAAATCTATCCAATTTAGCACGGTGGTAGTGCCACACAATACGATGGAGGGTATCCTGAATGTGTAGACGGGACTTCGTCTCCATAAGGACTGTGGGGTGGTCACTCCTACCAAGTAACAGGGTTCTTGTTTTCAAATCCCTCCATGGACTTGCCCCTCCCTATTCCTGTGATCTCTTCCAGCCCCACAACCCTCCGCGACATTTGCACTCCTCTAAATCCGGCCTCTTGTCCCTGATTTTAATCACTCCACCATTGGCAGCCATGCCTTCAGTTGTCTTGGCCCTAAGCTCTGGAATTTCCTCCCTACATCTCTCCACCTCTCCATATCTCCATCTCTCCATCTCTCCAACTCTTCATATCTCCATCTCTCCATCTCTCCAACTCTTCATATCTCCACCTCTCCATATCTCCACCTCTCCATATCTCCATCTCTCCAACTCTTCACCTCTCCACCTCTGTATCTCTCTTTCCTCCTTTAAGACATTCCTTAAAACCTACCTTTTTGACCAAGCTTTATATCTCCTGTTGTGGCTTGGTGTCTAATTTTGTTTGATAACGCTCCTGTGAGGTTCCTCTCTTTACAACATTAAAGACGCAACACAACCTGTTCTTGTCCTCATAATTTAACCCTTTTAGCCCAGGTATCGTTCTGGTGAATCTGCACTGCACCCTCTCCAGGGCCAATTTATCCTACTTGCAATGTAGTGCCCAAAACTGAATGCATTTACTCCAGCTGGGGTCTGTCCAAGGCTCTTTTCATTGATACGTGACTTCCTGCTTTGTGCACACATACACCTAAATTCCTCCGCTTCTCCACAGCTCCTCGTCTCTCGCCATTTAGAAAATATTCTGATTTGTCTTTCTCAGATCCAAAATGCAAAAGGCATGTGGCTAGGTTTGGAATAGGGGCTGAGGTTTAAGGTCACTAGTAGATGTTAGGTTTAAGGCTAGGGTTATTATCTCATTAGTCAATGGGAGAGTTTGTGGATTTGGGCAACGATTTTGAGAAAAATTACAATGTAACAGAACTTCTTTGTCCTCCTTGTCTCGAGAGACAATGGGTAAGCTCCTGGAGGTGGTAAGTGGTGTGAGGAGCAGAGCCGGGAGTGGCTATAAAGGCCAATTCTAGAGTGACAGGCTCTTCCACAGGCACTGCAGAGAAATTTGTTTGTCAGGGCTGTTACACAGTTGGCAATGTAACAGAAGCTTTTTAAATTGGTGTTAGAAATTGCTGTATTTTTCAAATGTAGAAAGTTACAGGAGTGTGTTTCTTACATTGAGCTGAGAGGTGAATATTCCTTTAACCAACAACTTCAGCTGTTCTGACCGGCCGAGTTATTGTCTTTGAGATGATGATGATATTTGTGTTTTATTTCCCTTTTATAGCCCTTTCCTATCCTGAGTGGTGTGAAACAGGGCTGTGTTCTCGCACCCACACTTTTTGGGATTTTCTTCTCCCTGCTGCTTTCACATGCGTTCAAATCCTCTGAAGAAGGAATTTTCCTCCACACAAGATCAGGGGACAGGTTGTTCAACCTTGCCCGTCTAAGAGCGAAGTCCAAAGTACGGAAAGTCCTCATCAGAGAACTCCTCTTTGCTGACGATGCTGCTTTAACATCTCACACTGAAGAATGCCTGCAGAGTCTCATCGACAGGTTTGCGTCTGCCTGCAATGAATTTGGCCTAACCATCAGCCTCAAGAAAACGAACATCATGGGGCAGGATGTCAGAAATGCTCCATCCATCAATATTGGCGACCACGCTCTGGAAGTGGTTCAAGAGTTCACCTACCTAGGCTCAACTATCACCAGTAACCTGTCTCTAGATGCAGAAATCAACAAGCGCATGGGTAAGGCTTCCACTGCTATGTCCAGACTGGCCAAGAGAGTGTGGGAAAATGGCGCACTGACACGGAACACAAAAGTCCGAGTGTATCAGGCCTGTGTCCTCAGTACCTTGCTCTACGGCAGCGAGGCCTGGACAACGTATGCCAGCCAAGAGCGACGTCTCAATTCATTCCATCTTCGCTGCCTTCGGAGAATACTTGGCATCAGGTGGCAGGACTATATCTCCAACACAGAAGTCCTTGAAGCGGCCAACACCCCCAGCTTATACACACTACTGAGTCAGCGGCGCTTGAGATGGCTTGGCCATGTGAGTCGCATGGAAGATGGCAGGATCCCCAAAGACACATTGTACAGCGAGCTCGCCACTGGTATCAGACCCACCGGCCGTCCATGTCTCCGTTATAAAGACGTCTGCAAACGTGACATGAAATCGTGTGACATTGATCACAAGTCGTGGGAGTCAGTTGCCAGCATTCGCCAGAGCTGGCGGGCAGCCATAAAGACAGGGCTAAATTGTGGCGAGTCGAAGAGACTTAGTAGTTGGCAGGAAAAAAGACAGAGGCGCAAGGGGAGAGCCAACTGTGCAACAGCCCCAACAAACAAATTTCTCTGCAGCACCTGTGGAAGAGCCTGTCACTCCAGAATTGGCCTTTATAGCCACTCCAGGCGCTGCTTCACAAACCACTGACCACCTCCAGGCGCGTATCCATTGTCTCTCGAGATAAGGAGGCCCAAAAGAAAAGAAAAGAAAGAAAGAATACTTTATTCATAAAAATCTGTAAAAATTACATTCCCAAACAGTTTAAAACAGCATCAAGTCAAAAAATACAAACAGTGCAAAGGTGATCAGTTTCCTTCTATACAATTATGAGTTGCCTCACAACTCTTCCATTTCATTGTCATGCCATATACATTTTTACATTTACAGCACACAAAATTTTCCCGATACAGTTCGAGGTGTTTCCCATGGATCCAGCCCCTCTGTTCAGCTTGGTGGGGAGACCTTACACTGTGGTCTTTCCCCATTGAGCCTTTGCTGTGGCTGCCCCAAGCTTTAGTGCGTCCCTCAGCACGTAGTCCTGGACCTTGGAATGTGCCAGTCTGCAACATTCGGTTGTGTACAACTCTTTGCGCTGGAAGACCAGCAAGTTTCGGGCAGACCAAAGGGCATCTTTCACTGAATTGATGGTCCTCCAGCAGCAGTTGATGTTTGTCTTGGTGTGCGTCCCTGGGAACAGCCCGTAGAGCACAGACTCCTGTGTTACAGAGCTGCTTGGGATGAACCTCGACAAAAACCACTGCATCTCTTTCCACACCTGCTTTGCAAAGACACATTCCAGGAGGAGGTGGGCGACCGTCTCTTCCCCACCACAGCCAACGCGGGGGCACTGTGCAGAGGGGGCGAGACTTCGGGCGTGCAGGAAGGGTCTGACGGGGAGGGCCCTTCTCACCACCAGCCAAGCTACATCTTGGTGCTTGTTGGAAAGTTCTGGTGATGAGGCATTCCGCCAAATGACTTTGACGGTCTGCTCGGGGAACCATCCGACAGGATCCACCGTCTCCTTTTCCCGTAGGGCCTTGAGGACATTCCGTGCAGACCACTGCCTGATGGACCACTGGTCAAAGGTGGTTTCCCGCAGAAACTGCTCCACGAAGGATAGGTGGTACGGCACGGCCCAACTGCATGGAGCGTTCCGCGGCAATGTGACCAGGCCCATCCTTCGCAACACCGGGGACAGATAGAACCTCAGCACGTAGTGACACTTGGAGTTTGCGTACTGGAGGTCTACACACAGCTTGATGCAGCCGCACACGAAGGTGGTCATCAGGATGAGGGCCACGTTCGGTATATTTTTCCTGCCCTTATCCAGAGGTTTGAACATCGTGTCCCTCCGGACCCGGTCCATTTTAGATCCCCAGATGAAGCAGAAAATGGCTCGGGTGATTGCCACAGCGCAGGATGATATTGTTGCTGAGCTGAAGTATGTGACTGAACCTGTTGGGGGCTCCCAGTCTGCACGGGAATGTCAGATTTGCCCAGGAACTTTCCGGTCATTGTGACATTTAATCAGACAGCACTTCATCACTGAAGCCAATCTTATGCAGGTGAAGCTGGAACTGTTCACAGCAACCTGGGCTTTTACTTGTAAAACATAAGCCAAAGTTTGGTAATTCATTCCTACTCCTCCCATTGTAGCTTGATTTTTCATGTGCACAGACAGGCTTTGTGCACAGGTCCAGCCCCTCTGACAATGCTGCACTCACTCAGTCCTGCGCCAGAGAGTCAGCCTAACTCATGTGCACAAGGATTGCAGTGGACTTGACCCCATGGCTGTCTGATTTGAGCACAGAGCCACAAACACACACTGAGAAGCCAAACTTACAGGCTCAGCTACAGAAATGTGCACTGACACAGGCACACACACACCAACTGCAGACTTATCAAACAGGTTCCTGTGGAATTTCTGACATTTCCCACACACCTTAGTGATGTCGAAACACTGTGAGGGAGGAATGATGAAACAGATGGCAGTATGTTACCTGGCTAGGTGGGTTCTACCTGTCTGACAGGTGAGATTTCGATACTTCCTCCATAGAGATTGAGTAAATGACTGCTGAATGTTTGATTAGCTAGAATGCTGCAGAATCTGTCAGATTAACTGAGATACCAAAACATTCTGTGCTAACGGCAAAGCATCAGCACATTAGGTTACATATTTAGGTAAGAGGGAGAGATTTAGCTTGGGAGGGAGTGGGGGGTGGGGGGAGGTTATCAGATCTGCTATCTGTTATATGTAGCACCTGATATTTAATCCAATCAACTACAATGGAGCTGAATCCCAGGTGCTCTGCATGTCAGGCGGCCGATCCCATATGCCCATTTGGCACCACTGCCTGAGATCAGTATCTACCTCGATATGCCAATGTAAACCTTTCCTCATGTTCAGACAGAGAGGAGCCAACAGTCACAGGAGCTTGAGGAGCTGGCTCCTCCCAATAATTATCCATGTTCTCAGGAATGGTGTTGTTCCCTGCCTCCCAGGCACTAAGGGTCTGAGAGATGGTGTCTTGCACCTTCTGGAAAGGTGGTGTCAGGGGACAATTGCAGGACAGATATCAAGCTGGCTACAAAACTGTAAACAGAGAGTCGGGGTTCAGGGTAGTTACCCAGGATGGGTGCTGGGACCACGGTTATTCACCATTTACATAAATGAGTTGGATTCAAGAATCAGAAGCACAATTTCAATATTTGCAGTTAACACTAAATTGGTGGGTTTAATCAATACAGAGGAGGACTGTCAGCAAATACAGGAAGACATTAATAAATATGTCGAATGGACATGTAAAGGGTGGTTAATGTTAATAACAGTAAGTGTGAGGTGGTACAGAGTGGGGTAGCGTCTAAAGAGGTTTGGGGATGTACCAATATACAAATCAGTAAAAGTAGCAACACAGGTTAACAGGGCCATTTAAAATGCAAACAAAGCACTGAGGATAATTGCATAGAGAAATATTGAAAAGCAGAGAAGTTATGACTGGAGCTTACGGAATCACAGAATTGTTACAGTGCAGAAGGAGGCCATTCGGCCCATCGTGTCTGCACCAGCTCTCCTAATGAGTATTTCACCTAGTGCTACTCTCCCACCCCCTCCTTGTAACCCTGCACATTCTTCCTTTTCCTATATACAGGCTATTTCCCTTTTGAATGCTTCAATTGAACCTGCCTCCACCAAACTCTCAGGCAGCGCATTCCAGACTTTAACCACAGGCTGACAATTCAGTGCAGTACTGAGAGATTCCTAAACTGGCAGAGATGCTGTCTTTTGGTTAAAACATTAAACTGAGGCTGGGCTGCCCTCGGGGGGATGTAATAGATCCCATGGCATGATGGGAAGAAGAGCAATCACTAAAACTAGTGATTCATTTCCTTGCTGTTTGTGGGATTTTGCCATGCAGAAACTGTAAACTTTCTGATACACGACAGCGACTACACTTCAAAAATACTTCATTGGTTGTAAACCTTGTACCTCACACTGTGAACAATGCTGGGTGGTCCAAGAGCCTGATATAGACAGCTGGTGTCTCTCTCGCTCGAATCAGGGCCCAATGATGGACAAAGTATGTGATGTGGATGTGGTTTCTGTACATGGATGTCTAAATCATTCTGCATGTTCACAATCACTAACTTCTCAATATTTCAAAAATACTATGAACTATCTTTTACTCCAGGTCTCTCCTGTGGCAGTGGAATTAGTTTGGGATTGATACAGGGCTATGAGGAGAGAGTGACAGTGGGATTAGTTTGGGATTGATACAGGGCTATGGGGAGAGAGTAACAGTGGGATTTGTTTGGGATTGATACAGGGCTATGGGGAGAGAGTAACAGTGGGATTTGTTTGGGATTGATACAGGGCTATGAGGAGAGAGTAACAGTGGGATTAGTTTGGGATTGATACAGGGCTATGGGGAGAGAGTAACAGTGGGATTAGTTTGGGATTGATACAGGGCTATGGGGAGAGAGTAACAGTGGGATTTGTTTGGGATTGATACAGGGCTATGAGGAGAGAGTAACAGTGGGATTAGTTTGGGATTGATACAGGGCTATGGGGAGAGAGTAACAGTGGGATTAGTTTGGGATTGATACAGGGCTATGGGGAGAGAGTAACAGTGGGATATGTTTGGGATTGATACAGGGCTATGGGGAGAGAGTAACAGTGGGATTAGTTTGGGATTGATACAGGGCTATGGGGAGAGAGTGACAGTGGGATTAGTTTGGGATTGATACAGGGCTATGGGGAGAGAGTGACAGTGGGATTAGTTTGGGATTGATACAGGGCTATGGGGAGAGAGTGAGAATGGGATTAGTTTGGGATTGATACAGGGCTATGGGGAGAGAGTAACAGTGGGATTAGTTTGGGATTGATACAGGGCTATGGGGAGAGAGTAACAGTGGGATTTGTTTGGGATTGATACAGGGCTATGGGGAGAGAGTGACAATGGGATTAGTTTGGGATTGATACAGGGCTATGGGGAGAGAGTAACAGTGGGATTAGTTTGGGATTGATACAGGGCTATGGGGAGAGAGTAACAGTGGGATTAGTTTGGGATTGATACAGGGCTATGGGGAGAGAGTAACAGTGGGATTAGTTTGGGATTGATACAGGGCTATGAGGAGAGAGTGACAGTGGGATTAGTTTGGGATTGATACAGGGCTATGAGGAGAGAGTGACAGTGGGATTAGTTTGGGATTGATACAGGGCTATGGGGAGAGAGTAACAGTGGGATTAGTTTGGGATTGATACAGGGCTATGGGGAGAGAGTGACAATGGGATTAGTTTGGGATTGATACAGGGCTATGGGGAGAGAGTGACAATGGGATTAGTTTGGGATTGATACAGGGCTATGGGGAGAGAGTAACAGTGGGATTAGTTTGGGATTCATACAGGGCTATGGGGAGAGAGTAACAGTGGGATTTGTTTGGGATTGATACAGGGCTATGGGGAGAGAGTGACAATGGGATTACTTTGGGATTGATACAGGGCTATGGGGAGAGAGTAACAGTGGGATTAGTTTGGGATTGATACAGGGCTATGGGGAGAGAGTAACAGTGGGATTTGTTTGGGATTGATACAGGGCTATGGGGAGAGAGTGACAATGGGATTAGTTTGGGATTGATACAGGGCTATGGGGAGAGAGTGACAATGGGATTAGTTTGGGATTGATACAGGGCTATGGGGAGAGAGTGACAATGGGATTAGTTTGGGATTGATACAGGACTATGGGGAGAGAGTAACAGTGGGATTAGTTTGGGATTGATACAGGGCTATGGGGAGAGAGTAACAGTGGGATTTGTTTGGGATTGATACAGGGCTATGGGGAGAGAGTAACAGTGGGATTAGTTTGGGATTGATACAGGGCTTTGGGGAGAGAGTAACAGTGGGATTAGTTTGGGATTGATACAGGGCTTTGGGGAGAGAGTAACAGTGGGATTAGTTTGGGATTGATACAGGGCTATGGGGAGAGAGTGACAGTGGGATTAGTTTGGGATTGATACAGGGCTATGGGGAGAGAGTAACAGTGGGATTAGTTTGGGATTGATACAGGGCTTTGGGGAGAGAGTAACAGTGGGATTAGTTTGGGATTGATACAGGGCTATGGGGAGAGAGTGACAGTGGGATTAGTTTGGGATTGATACAGGGCTATGGGGAGAGAGTAACAGTGGGATTAGTTTGGGATTGATACAGGGCTATGGGGAGAGAGTAACAGTGGGATTAGTTTGGGATTGATACAGGGCTATGGGGAGAGAGTAACAGTGGGATTAGTTTGGGATTGATACAGGGCTATGGGGAGAGAGTAACAGTGGGATTAGTTTGGGATTGATACAGGGCTATGGGGAGAGAGTAACAGTGGGATTAGTTTGGGATTGATACAGGGCTATGGGGAGAGAGTAACAGTGGGATTAGTTTGGGATTGATACAGGGCTATGGGGAGAGAGTAACAGTGGGATTAGTTTGGGATTGATACAGGGCTATGAGGAGAGAGTGACAGTGGGATTAGTTTGGGATTGATACAGGGCTATGAGGAGAGAGTGACAGTGGGATTAGTTTGGGATTGATACAGGGCTATGGGGAGAGAGTGACAATGGGATTAGTTTTTTTAAAATTTGTTTGATGGGATGTGGGTGTCACTGGCTATGCCAGCATTTATTGCTCATCCCTAGTTGCCCTTGAGAAGGTGGTGGTGAATCGCTGCAGTCCATGTGGGGTAGGTACACCCACAGTGCTGTTCGGAAGGGGGTTCCAGGATTTTGACCCAGCGACAGTAACAGTGAAGCATTAAAGCCAACACAGATAGATTGGACCAAATGTCTGGGTGCAATGATGTCAGTTGAAGGACCCTGACAGAAAAGAAATGAAAACCACAGTTATCTAATTTGCAATGTTTTTCTCAGCAACTTATGTTGTGGGCCCTGGTTGATTAACCAATCAGGTAAAACTTTCATATTTGATGCCCCTTTGTGGGGTCATCCTGAGCAAGGTGCTTATTGGTCAGGGTTGGCAGCAAATTAGGGGGAGATGGTGGTGTCGTAATAATATCACTGAACTAATAATAGAGGCTTGGGCTAATGTCCTGGGGACACTGGATCAAATCCCACCTTGGCAGTGGGTGGAATTTATATTCAATTAATAAAAATCTGGAATTGAAAGCTAGTTTCAGTAATGGTGTCATGAAACTATCTTTGTTTAAAACCCCCATCTGGTTCACAATGTCTTTTAGGGAAGGAAATCTGCTGTCCTTACCTGGTCTGGCCTACATGTGACTCCAGACCCACAGCAATGTGGTTAACTCTTAACTGCCCTCTGAAATGACCGAGCAAGCCAATCAGTTGTCAAGGGCAATTAGGAATGCACAACAAATGCTTACCTTTCCAGTGACACCCACATCCCATAGAAGAATAAAAACTAATGGAGATGCCACATGGAAGGGTCAGGGGACTATCAGCCTATGGGAGGGCCCGAAGTGTTGGTGCATTGTGGGAGAGACACGATGTGAGTTGGGGAATCTGAGCAGGGGTGAAGCTGAAACAAACAGAGGGAAGAATTTGAATAATTCTCATCAATGTGGAGGGTGCAGCAACAGAACCCGAGGGAGAAAAACCACATCTTCAATTATTTATCCACTCTCTGATTTAACTGTAGGGAGACTGAGAGAGCACAATTTTAAAAAATATTTTCACTAAGAGGCAAGGGCAAAAACCAAACATCATGCACATTTAATAATAAAAAAGCTAAACTGAGGATAGAGCAATGCAATTTCTACTAAATTCCATTAACATTACAGATAAATACTAGCTGCTGACTAGGAAATGACAGCATTCGTCCTGGTCCAACATGACTGGATAGGTTACAGATTTCCTCAAACTCCCAGAGTTGGCAACACTCGTGTGAACCAAACTGGTTTGGAGTGGGGCTGGATGGAATCTGTTAGAGGTTGACTGAGGGTTTTGTGCCACAGGCCATGTATGTAATTCACAATTTTAGATGAATAGGATGAGAACGGCTTATGTGAGGGGCGGCTCCTCACTGCACAGAGACCAAACTGGCTTTGAGAAACAGAGTAAAAGTATCAGGTGACTGGGCATGTCTGGACAAAGGCAAGGAGAAAACTCATCCAGGAGCATTGTATCAACAGGCCCCACAGGGAGAGGGTGACAGGCCCCACTGAGAGAGAATGACAGGGTCCACAGGGAGAGAGTGACAGGGTCCACAGGGAGAGAGTGACAGGGCCCACAGGGAGAGGGTGACAGGCCCCACTGAGAGAGAATGACAGGGTCCACAGGGAGAGAGTGACAGGGCCCACAGGGAGAGGGTGACAGGCCCCACTGAGAGAGAATGACAGGGTCCACAGGGAGAGAGTGACAGGGCCCACAGGGAGAGGGTGACAGGCCCCACTGAGAGAGAATGACAGGGTCCACAGGGAGAGAGTGACAGGGCCCACAGGGAGAGGGTGACAGGCCCCACTGAGAGAGAATGACAGGGTCCACAGGGAGAGAGTGACAGGGCCCACAGGGAGAGAATGACAGGGCCCACAGGGAGAGAGTGACAGGGTCCACAGGGAGAGAGTGACAGGGCCCACAGGGAGAGGGTGACAGGCCCCACTGAGAGAGAATGACAGGGTCCACAGGGAGAGAGTGACAGGGCCCACAGGGAGAGAGTGACAGGGCCCACAGGGAGAGAGTGACAGGGTCCACAGGGAGAGAGTGACAGGGCCCACAGGGAGAGAGTGACAGGGCCCACAGGGAGAGAGTGACAGGGTCCACAGGGAGAGAGTGACAGGGCCCACAGGGAGAGAGTGACAGGGTCCACAGGGAGAGAGTGACAGGGCCCACAGGGAGAGAGTGACAGGCCCCACAGGGAGAGGGTGACAGGCCCCACTGAGAGAGAATGACAGGGTCCACAGGGAGAGAGTGACAGGGTCCACAGGGAGAGAGTGACAGGGCCCACAGGGAGAGAGTGACAGGGTCCACAGGGAGAGAGTGACAGGGCCCACAGGGAGAGGGTGACAGGGTCCACAGGGAGAGAGTGACAGGGTCCACAGGGAGAGAGTGACAGGGCCCACAGGGAGAGAGTGACAGGCCCCACAGGGAGAGGGTGACAGGCCCCACTGAGAGAGAATGACAGGGTCCACAGGGAGAGAGTGACAGGGTCCACAGGGAGAGAGTGACAGGGCCCACAGGGAGAGAGTGACAGGGTCCACAGGGAGAGAGTGACAGGGCCCACAGGGAGAGGGTGACAGGCCCCACAGAGAGAGAGTGACAGGGCCCACAGGGAGAGAGTGACAGGGTCCACAGGGCGAGAGTGACAGGGCCCACAGGGAGAGAGTGACAGGGCCCACAGGGAGAGAGTGACAGGCCCCACTGAGAGAGAATGACAGGGTCCACAGGGAGAGAGTGACAGGCCCCACAGAGAGAGTGACAGGGCCCACAGAGAGAGTGACAGAGTCCACAGGGAGAGAGTGTCAGGCCCCACAGAGAGAGTGACAGGGCCCACAGAGAGAGTGACAGGGTCCACAGGGAGAGGGTGACAGGCCCCACTGAGCGAGAGTGACAGGCCCCACTGAGAGAGAATGACAGGGTCCACAGGGAGAGAGTGACAGGGTCCACAGGGAGAGAATGACAGGGTCCACAGGGAGAGAGTGACAGGGCCCACAGAGAGAGAATGACAGGGTCCACAGGGAGAGAGTGACATGCCCCACAGGGAGAGAGTGACAGGGCCCACAGAGAGAGAATGACAGGGTCCACAGAGAGAGAGTGACAGGCCCCAGAGAGAGAGAGTGACAGGGCCCACAGGGAGAGAATGACAGGCCCCACAGGGAGAGAGTGCCAGGCCCCACTGGGAGAGAGTGTCAGGCCTCACAGGGAGAGAGTGACAGGCCGCAGAGAGAGAGAGTGACATTGCCCACAGGGAGAGAGTGACAGGGCCCACAGGGAGAGAGTGACAGGCCGCACAGAGAGACAGCCACAGGCCCCACAGGGAGAGAGCTACAGGCCGCACAGGGAGAGAGTGACAGGCCCCACGGCGAGAGAGTGACAGGCCCCACAGGGAGAGAGTGACAGGTTCGACAGAAAGAGAGTGACAGGCCCCACAGGGAGAGAGTGACAGGTCCCACAGGGAGAGAATGACAGGTCCGACAGAGAGAGTGACAGGCCCCACACGGAGAGAGTGACAGGTCCCACAGGGAGAGAGTGACAGGTCCGACAGAGAGAGAGTGACAGGCCTCACAGAGAGAGAGTGACAGGCCCTACAGAGAGAGAGTGGCAGGTCTTACAGAGAGACAGTGACAGGCCCCACAGAGAGGGAGTGACAGGCCCTACAGAGAGAGAGTGGCAGGTCTTACAGAGAGACAGTGACAGGCCCCACAGGGAGAGAGTGACAGGTCCAACAGAGAGAGAGTGACAGGCCCCACAGGGAGAGAGTGACAGGCCCCACAGAGAGAGAGTGGCAGGTCTTACAGAGAGTCAGTGACAGGCCCCACAAGGAAGGGAGTGACTGGCCCCAAAGGGAGAGAGTGACAGGTCCGACAGAGAGAGTGACAGGCCCCACAGAGAGAGTGTGGCAGGTCTTACAGAGAGACAGTGACAGGCCCCACTGTGAGGGAGTGACAGGCCCCACTGGGAGATAGTGACAGGTCCGACAGAGAGAGAGTGACAGGCTCCACAGAGAGAGTGACAGGGCCCGGAGAGAGAGAGTGACTGGCCCCACAGGGAGGGAGTGACAGGGCCCAGAGAGAGAGAGTGACAGGCCGCACAGAGAGAGAGTGACAGGGCCCGGAGCGAGAGAGTGACTGGCCTCACAGGGAGAGAGTGACAGGCCCGACAGGGAGGGAGTGACAGGGCCCAGAGAGAGAGAGTGTCAGGCCGCACAGGGAGAGAGTGACAGGCCCCACAGGGAGAGAGTGACAGGGCCCAGAGAGAGAGAGTGACAGGCCGCGCAGGGAGAGAGTGACAGGGCCCGCAGGGAGAGAGTGACAGGCCCCACAGGGAAGGAGTGACAGGGCCCAGAGAGAGAGAGTGACAGGCCCCACAGAGAGAGTGACAGACCCCACAGGGAGAGAGTGTGGCAGGTCTTACAGAGAGACAGTGACAGGCCCCACAGAGAGAGAGTGACAGGGCCCAGAGAGAGAGAGTGACAGGCCCCACAGAGAGAGAGTGACAGGCCCCACAGGGAGAGGGTGTGGCAGGTCTTACAGAGAGACAGTGACAGGCCCAACAGAGAGAGAGTGACAGGCCCCACAGAGAGAGAGTGACAGACCCCACAGAGAGAGAGTGACAGGCCCCACAGGGAGAGAGTGTGGCAGGTCTTACAGAGAGACAGTGACAGGCCCCACAGAGAGAGAGTGACAGGCCCCACAGAGAGAGAGTGACAGACTCCACAGAGAGAGAGTGACAGGCCCCACAGGGAGGGAGTGACAGGGCCCAGAGAGAGAGAGCTTGGCAGGTCTTACAGAGAGACAGTGACAGGCCCCACAGAGAGAGAGTGACAGGCCCCACAGGGAGTGAGTGACAGGGCCCAGAGAGAGAGAGTGACAGGCCCCGCAGGGAGGGAGTGACAGGCCCCACAGAGAGAGAGTGACAGGCCACACAGGGAGAGAGTGACAGGCCCCACAGAGAGATAGTGACAGGCCCCACAGAGAGAGTGACAGGCCGCACAGGGAGAGAGTGACAGGGCCCAGAGCGGAGAGTGACAGGCCCCACAGAGAGAGAGTGACAGGCCCCACAGAGAGAGAGTGACAGACCCCACAGAGAGAGAGTGACAGACCCCACAGAGAGAGAGTGACAGGCCCCACAGGGAGAGAGTGTGACAGGTCTTACAGAGAGACAGTGACAGGCCCCACAGAGAGAGAGTGACAGGCCCCACAGAGAGAGAGTGACAGACTCCACAGAGAGAGAGTGACAGGCCCCACAGGGAGGGAGTGACAGGGCCCAGAGAGAGAGAGTGACAGGCCCCACAGGGAGAGAGTGACAGGCCCCACAGAGAGATAGTGACAGGCCCCACAGAGAGAGAGTGACAGGCCGCACAGGGAGAGAGTGACAGGGCCCAGAGCGGAGAGTGACAGGCCCCACAGAGAGAGAGTGACAGGCCCCACAGAGAGAGAGTGACAGACCCCACAGAGAGAGAGTGACAGACCCCACAGAGAGAGAGTGACAGGCCCCACAGGGAGAGAGTGTGACAGGTCTTACAGAGAGAGAGTGACAGGCCCCACAGGGAGGGAGTGACTGGCCCCACAGGATCAGTGTAGTTGTCTCAGTAAAGTACAACTGCAGGCTCCTGCAGATCATGTTGCTTGGATTTTGGCTCCACTCACTCCCAAGCTATTCCCATTCAGTCACGTTTGGTCTGGCATTGTTGCTGTGCACTGTCAAAGTGATCAGCTGTTACTGCCGATTCTACCCTGTGCAGGAGCTCAGTTACCTGAGGATGAGATTATTTTGCCAGAATCCATGTTTAAGGTAGAGTGTACATGGGCAGTGGGAGGGATTAAATGTGTGGGTAGAGTATAATGTTGCTATTTTACATCCTGTTATGATATGTTCTGTTACAACATGTTCATTTTTTTTTGTTCTATTATTTATTGGCTCTCGATCAACTCTACTGAGTTTTTATAGCTGCAACTGGTTACGTTATAGTTTATGTTCCATTACAGTGTGTCTCTCTGTTCTGTTATGTTATCGCTCCTCATCTTCTCGAACTGTCTGCAGCCTTTGACATAGTTGCCCACACCATCCTCCTCCAACACCTCTCCACTGGTCATCCAGCTGGGTGGGACTGCTCTCACCTGGTTCCATTCTTATCTATTTAATTGTAGCCAGAGATTCACTTGCAATGGCTTCTCTTCCTGCACTGTTACCTCTGGTGTTGCCCAAGGACCTATCCTTAGCCCCGCCCTATTTCTCAGCTCCATACTGTCCCTCTGCAGAAATCACAGTGCCAGTTTTCACATGTATGCTGACAACACTCTGTTCTACCTCACCACTGTCTCTCTCAACTCCTTCACTGTCTCTAAATTGTCAGACTGCTTGTCCAACATCCACTGCAGCCATTGTTTTCAGTCCCCACTGCAAAATCGGCTCCATAGCCACCAACTCCATCTCTCTCCCTAGCAACTGTCTGCGATTAAACCAGATTGTTTGCAACCTTGGTGTCACATTTGTCCCTGAGATGAGCTTCCAAGTACATTTCCAGCCATCACTAAGATCGCCTATTTCCACCTCTGTAACATTTCCTGATTCTCCAGCCCTCCACCCCCCTCAGTCCATCTGCTGCTGAAACCCTCATCCATGCCTTCATTACCTCTAGACTTGACTATTCCAATACACTTCTGGCTGGTCTCCTGCATTCTACACTCCCTAAACTTGAAGACATCGAAAACTCTGCTGCCCATATCTTAACTCCCACCAAGACCCGTTCCCCTGTCACCCCTGTGCTCACTATCTTAACTCCCACCAAGTCCCATTCCCCTGTCACCCCTGTGCTCACTATCTTAACTCCCACCAAGTCCCATTCCCCTGTCACCCCCTGTGCTCACTGACTTACATTGGCTCCTAGTCAAGCAACATCTTTTATTTAAAATTCTCATCCTTGTTTTCAAATCCCTCCATGTTCTTGCCCCTCCCTATCTCTGTAATCTCCTCCAACCTCTCAATGCTCTGAGACTGCGCTGCTCCAATTCTGGCCTCTTGACCATCCCTGATTTTAATCACTCCACCATTGGTGGCCGCTCCTTCAGTTACCTCGGCCCCAAGCTCTGGAATTCCCTCCGTAAATCTCTCCACCTCGCTACCTCACTTTCCTCCTTGAAGACACTCCTTAAAACCTACCTCTTTGACCAATCTTTTGGTCACCTGACCTTGTGGCTCGGTGTCATACCTTGTTTTATAACGTTCCTGTGAAGTACCTCGGGGCTTTTTATTAAGTTAAAGGTGCTATATAAATATAAATATAAGTTGTTATTACAGTGTGTCTTTCTGTCCTATTCTGTTATATTACAGTTTGTGTAATGTGATAAATTACATTGAGGATTTCTGTAATATTCTGATCAATACCAGTGTATTTCTGTTCTGTTGTGTTAAATTACAGTCTATCTTTGTGTTCTTTCAATAGAGTTGTGTTAGAATTAGAATTAGAACATTACAGCGCAGTACAGGCCCTTCGGCCCTCGATGTTGCACCGACCTGTGAAACCATCTGACCTACACTATTCCATTTTCATCCATATGTCTATCCAATGACCACTTAAATGCCCTTAAAGTTGGCGAGTCTACTACTGTTGCAGGCAGGGCGTTCCACGCCCCTACTACTCTCTGAGTAAAGAAACTACCTCTCACATCTGTCCTATATCTATCACCCCTCAACTTGAAGCTATGTCCCCTCGTGTTTGCCATCACCATCCGAGGAAAAAGACGCTCACTATCCACCCTATCTAACCCTCTGATTATCTTATATGTCTCTATTAAGTCACCTCTCCTCCTCCTTCTCTCCAACGAAAACAACCTCAAGTCCCTCAGCCTTTCCTCGTAAGACCTTCCCTCCATACCAGGCAACATCCTAGTAAATCTCCTCTGCACCCTTTCCATAGCTTCCACATCCTTCCTATAATGCGGTGACCAGAACTGCACGCAATACTCCAGGTGCGGTCTCACCAGAGTTTTGTACAGCTGCAGCATGACCTCGTGGCTCCGAAACTCGATCCCCCTACTAATAAAAGCTAACACACCATATGCCTTCTTAACAGCCCTATTAACCTGGGTAGCAACCTTCAGGGATTTATGCACCTGGACACCAAGATCTCTCTGTTCATCTACACTACCAAGAATCTTCCCATTAGCCCAGTACTCTGCATTCCTGTTACTCCTTCCAAAGTGAATCACCTCGCACTTTTCCGCATTAAACTCCATTTGCCATCTCTCAGCCCAGCTCTGCAGCCTATCTATGTCCCTCTGTACCCTACAACATCCTTCGGCACTATCCACAACTCCACCGACCTTAGTGTCATCTGCAAATTTACTAACCCACCCTTCTACACCCTCTTCCAGGTCATTTATAAAAATGACAAACAGCAGTGGCCCCAAAACAGATCCTTGCGGTACACCACTAGTAACTAAACTCCAGGATGAACATTTGCCATCAACCACCATCCTCTGTCTTCTTTCAGCTAGCCAATTTCTGATCCAAAGCTCTAAATCACCTTCAACCCCATACTTCTGTATTTTCTGCAATAGCCTACCGTGGGGAACCTTATCAAACGCCTTACTGAAATCCATATACACCACATCCACTGCTTTACCCTCATCCACCTGTTTGGTCACCTTCTCGAAAAACACAATAAGGTTTGTGAGGCACGAACTACCCGTCACAAAACTGTGCTAACTATCTCTAATGTACTTATTCTTTTCAAGATGATTATAAATCCTGTCTTTTATAACCTTTTCCAACATTTTACCCACAACCGAAGTAAGGCTCACAGGTCTATAATTACCAGGGCTGTCTTTACTCCCCTTCTTGAACAAGGGGACAACATTTGCTATCCTCCAGTCTTCCGGCACTATTCCTGTCGACAATGACGACATAAAGATCAAGGACAAAGGCTCTGCAATCTCCTCCCTAGCTTCCCAGAGAATCCTAGGATAAATTCCATCTGGCCCAGGGGACTTATCTATTTTCACACTTTCCAAGATTGCTAACACCTCCTCCTTGTGAACCTCAATCCCATCTAGCCTAGTAGCCTGAATCTCAGTATTCTCCTCAGCAACATTTTCTTTCTCTACTGTAAATACTGACGCAAAATATTCATTTAACACTTCCCCTATCTCCTCTGATTCCACACACAACTTCCCACTACTATCCTTGATTGGCCCTAATCTAACTCTAGTCATTCTTTTATTCCTGATATACCTATAGAAAGCCTTAGGGTTTTCCCTGATCCGATCCACCAATGACTTCTCGTGTCCTCTCCTCGCTCTTCTTAGTTCTCCCTTTAGGTCCTTCCTGGCTAGCTTGTAGCTCTCAAGCGCCCTAACTGAGCCTTCACGTCTCATCCTAACATAAGCCTTCTTCTTCCTCTTGACAAGCGCTTCAACTTCTTTAGTAAACCACGGCTCCCTCGCTCGACAACTTCCTCCCTGCCTCACAGGTACATACTTATCAAGGACACGCAGTAGCTGCTCCTTGAATAAGCTCCACATTTCGATTGTTCCCATCCCCTGCAGTTTCCTTCCCCATCCTACACATCCTAAATCTTGCCTAATCGCATCATAATTTCCTTTCCCCCAGCTATAATTTTTGCCCTGCGGTATATACCTGTCCCTGTCCATCGCTAAGGTAAACCTAACTGAATTGTGATCACTATCACCAAAGTGCTCACCTACATCTAAATCTAACACCTGGCCGGGTTCATTTCCCAGTACCAAATCCAATGTGGCATCGCCCCTGGTTGTTCCTGCACACACTGGACAAAAACTGACCCATCTAAAGTACTCGAACTATAGTATTTCCAGTCAATATTTGGAAAGTTAAAGTCCCCCATAACAACTACCCTGTTACTCTCGCCCCTGTCGAGAATCATCTTCGCTATCCTTTCCTCTACATCTCTGGAACTATTTGGAGGTCTATAAAAAACTCCCAACAGGGTGACCTCACCTCTCCTGTTTCTAACCTCGGCCCATACTACCTCTGTAGACGAGTCCTCAAACGTCCTTTCTGTCGCTGTAATACTCTCCTTGATTAACAATGCCACACCCCCCCCTCTTTTACCATCTTCTCTGTTCTTACTGGAACATCTAAATCCCGGAACCTGCAACATCCATTCCTGCCCGTGCTCTACCCATGTCTCCGAAATGGCCACTACATCGAGATCCCAGGTACCAACCCATGCTGCAAGCTCACCCACCTTATTCCGGATGCTCCTGGTGTTGAAGTAGACACACTTTAAACCAGGTTCTTGCTTGCCAGTGCCCTCTTGCGTCCTTGTAACCATATCCCTGACCTCACTACTCTCAACATCCTGTACACTGGCACTACAATTTAGGTTCCCATTCCCCTGCTGAATTAGTTTAAACCCCCCCGAAGAGCACTAGCAAATCTCCCCCCCAGGATATTGGTACCCCTCTGGTTCAGGTGAAGACCATCCTGTTTGTAGAGGTCCCACCTACCCCAGAAAGAGCCCCAATTATCCAGGAAACCAAAACCCTCCCTCCTGCACCATCCCTGCAGCCACGTGTTCAACTCCTGTCTCTCCCTATTCCTCGCTTCGCTGTCACGTGGCACGGGCAACAACCCAGAGATAACAACTCTGTTTGTTTTCGCTCTAAGCTTCCACCCTAGCTCCCTGAATTTCTGTCTTAAATCCCCATCTCTCTTCCTACCTATGTCGTTGGTGCCTATGTGGACCACGACTTGGGGCTGCTCCCCCTCCCCCTTAAGGATCCCAAAATCCCCTTAAGGATTCTGTTGTATTATGTTGAATTTCACTGTATATTTCTGTTGCACTATATATATCACTTTGTATTTTTGTATCACTTGAAATCATAATGTGTCTTTCAGTATTATAATCAATTACAGGTTGTCTTTCTATTCTGTTATGTTAAATGACAGTGTGTTATTCTAATGGCCTGGACTTTAGGCTCAGTGGCAAAGTAGGAGTGTTCACTGTTCATTCTGCTAACAGCTGCCAGAGGCTTTTCATGGGCTTTTGAACAACAACTTATGATATTTGGGGATCTCTGCGGAGGACGTGTGATATATGTGAGCAGTGCAAGAACAGCATAAGTCTTAACCAATCAGATTGAAGAGTTCTCACTGAGAGTTTGAATTTAAACTAGTAAGAACAAGGAGGTATAACTTAGTTATAGTTCATTATAAATTCATGTGGCGAAAGCAAAATAAAGAGAGGCAAAGAAAGATGGGATTAAGAGAGAAAAAGATAAATGAAGCAGAAAAAAAGTGAAAAAAAAATTATTTAAAAAAATCTCCAACATTAATTAAATTCTGAAGGAATGAGACTCCACACTTACAAGATTAAATTTTCAGGGCCAGAGAGGTTGTTTATCACCACTTAAGACTTATCACACTGCTAAAAATTCAGTTACACCTGAATGCATGAACTCTGTGTGGAGTTTGCAAGTTCTCCCTGTGTCTGCGTGGGTTTTCTCCGGGTGCTCCGGTTTCCTCCCACAAGCCAAAAGACTTGCAGGTTGATAGGTAAATTGGCCATTATAAATTGTCACTCGTATAGGTAGGTGGTAGGGAAATATAGGGACAGGTGGGGATGTTTGGTAGGAATATGGGATTAGTGTAGGATTAGTATAAATGGGTAGTTGATGTTCGGCACAGACTCGGTGGGCCGAAGGGCCTGTTTCAGTGCTGTATCTCTAATCTAAATCTAACTTCTTCACTGTATTTAGTGGGTGATTAGTGAGTACAGAAACTTGTAACACCATCACTCTCCCTGGCAATTGTCTCAGGCCTCAAGCAGACCAATTCACAATCTTGGTGTCACACTTGATCCTGAGATGAGCTTCTGACCACATACCTGCGCCATCACTACGACCACCCATTTCCACCACCGTAACATCGCCTGATTCCGCCCCTGCCTCAGCTCATCTGCTGCTGAAACCCTCATCTATGCCTTTGTTACCTCTACACCTGCTTACTCTAACCCACTCCTGGCTGGCCTGCCACTTTCATAAACTTGGGGTCATCCAAAGCTCTGCTGCCAGTGTCCTAATTCGAACCAAGTCCTGTTCCCCGATCAACCCTCTGCACGCTGACCTACATTGGCTTCCAGTCAAGCAAGGTTTTGATTTTAAAATTCTCATCCATGATTTCAAATCCCTCTAAGACTTTCTGCTCTATTATGTTACATTAAAGTCTGTCTTTCTGTATTATATTAAATTACAGTTTTCTATCTATTCTATGGCATTAAATTACAGGCTCGTTCTGCTCTGTTGTGGTACATTACAGGTTGTGTTAAAAAAGTTCAAACAGTAAAATAATTTACTGAACTTTTTCTTTCATCTCTTTTTATCACATCCTTCTTTCAAAAGAACAAAGGACAAAGAACAGTACAGCACAGGAACAGGCCATTCGGCCCTCCAAGCCTGCGCCGATCTTGATGCCTGCCTAAACTAACACCTTCTGCACTTCCGGGGACTAGTAAGGATTTAATAAGTACTTATTTATTTTATATCAATAAACTAATTAGTGATAGAAATGACAGTTAGAAGGGTGAAGTGCTTCACCTGTGAGATGTGGGAAGTCCGTGACGCTTCAAGCGTTCCGGGCGACTACATCTGCAGGAAGTGTACCCAGTTGCAGCTCCTCACAGACCGCATGGATCGGTTGGAGCGGCAACTGGATACACTTAGGAGCATGCAGGTGGCGGAAAGCGTCATAGACAGGAGTTTTAGAGAAGTGGTTACACCCAAGGTGACCGATAGATGGGGCAGGCAGTCAGTGCAGGAATCCCTGTGGCTATCCCCCTCTCTAACAAGTATACCGTTTTGGATACTGTTGGGGGGGAATGGCCTATCAGGGGAAAACAACAGCAGCAGCCAGAGCAGTGGCACCACGGCTGGCACTGTTGTTCAGCAGGGAGGGACAAAGAGCAGAAGAGCATTAGTTATAGGGTACTCTATAGTCAGGGGCACAGATAGGCGCTTCTGTGGACGTGAAAGAGACTCCAGGATGGTATGTTGCCTCCCTGGTGCCAGGGTCAAGGATATCTCTGAACGGACAGGGGGCATTCTGAAGGGGGAGGGTGAACAGCCAGAGGTTGTGGTACACATCGGTACCAATGACATAGGCAGGAAGAGTGATGAGGTCCTGCAGGGGGAGTTTAGGGAGTTAGGTAATAAGTTAAAAAACAGGACCTCTAGGGTTGTAATCTCTGGATTACTCCCTGTGCCACGTGCCAGTGAGGCTAGAAATAGGAAGATAGTGCAGCTAAACACGTGGCAGAGCAGCTGGTGTAGAAGGGAGGGTTTCAGATATCTGGACCATTGGGATCTATTCAGGGACAGATGGGACCTGTACAAGAAGGACGGGTTGCATCGAAACTGGAAGGGCACTAATATCCTGGCTGCAAGGTTTACTAGCGTCACTCGGGAGGGTTTAAACTAGTGTGGCAGGGGGGTGGGAACCAGAGCAGCAGGACAGCTAGTGAAGTAAATGAGGAGGACATAGTAAATAAGGCCAGTAGGACTAAGAGGAAGAGCAGGCAGGGAGATGTTGCTGAGCACAGCGGGACTGGTGGTCTGAAGTGCATTTGTTTCAATGCGAGAAGTATAACAGGGAAGGCAGATGAACTTAGAGCTTGGATTAGTATTTGGAAATATGATGTTGTTGCTATTACAGAGACTTGGTTGAGAGAAGGGCAGGATTGGCAGCTAAATGTTCCAGGCTTTAGAAGTTTCAGGCGGGATAGAGGGGTGGGGGAGTTGCATTACTGGTTAAGGAGAATATCACAGCTGTACTGCGGGAGGACACCTCAGAGAGGTCATGCAGCGAGGCAATATGGGTGGAGCTCAGGAATAGGAAGGGTGCAGTCACGATGTTGGGGGTTTACTACAGGCCTCCCAACAGCCAGCGGGAGGTAGAGGAGCAGATATGTAGACAGATTTTGGAAAGATGTAAAGGTAACAGGGTTGTAGTGGTGGGTGATTTTCACTTCCCCAATATTGACTGGGACTCACTTAGTGCGAGGAGCTTTGATGGGGCAGAATTTGTGAGGAGCATCCAGGAGGGCTTCTTGAAACAGTATGTAGATAGTCCAACTAGGGATGGGGCCGTACTGGACCTGGTATTGGGGAATGAACCAGGCCAGGTGGTCGAAGTTTCAGTAGGGGAGAATTTCGGGAACAGTGACCACAATTCCATAAGTTTTAAGGTACTTGTGGATAAGGATAAGAGTAGTCCTCGGGTGAAGGTGCTAAATTGGGGGAAGGCTAATTATAACAATATTAGGCAGGAAGTGAAGAATTTAGATTGGGGGTGGCTGTTTGACGGGAAATCAACATCTGACATGTGGGAGTCTTTCAAACATCAGCTGATTAGAATCCAGGACCGGCATGTTCCTGTGAGGAAGAAAAACAAGTTTGGCAAGTTTCGGGAAGCTTGGATAACGTGGGATATTGTGAGCCTAGTCAAAAAGAAAAAGGAAGCATTTGTAAGGGCTGGAAGGCTAGGAACAGATGAAGCACTTGAGGAATATAAAGACAGTAGGAAGGAACTTAAGCAAGGAGTTAGGAGGGCTAAAAGGGGTCATGAAAAGTCATTGGCAAACAGGATTAAGGAAAATCCCAAGGCTTTTTATACGTATATAAACAGCAAGAGGGTAACCAGGGAAAGGGTTGGCCCACTCAAGGACAGAGATAGGAATCTATGTGTGGAGCCAGAGGAAATGGGCGAGGTGCTAAACGAGTACTTTGCATCAGTATTCACCAAAGAGAAGGACTTGGTGGATGATGAGCCTGGGGAAGGGAGTGCAGATAGTCTCAGTCATCTCATTATCAAAAAGGAGGAGGTGTTGGGTGTCTTGCAAAGCATTAAGGTAGATAAGTCCCCAGGGCCTGATGGGATCTACCCCAGAATACTGAGGGAGGCAAGGGAAGAAATTGCTGGGGCCTTGACTGAAATCTTTGCATCCTCATTGGCTACAGGTGAGGTCCCAGAGGACTGGAGAATAGCCAATGTTGTTCCTCTGTTTAAGAAGGGTGGCAAGGATAATCCAGGAAATTATAGGCCGGTGAGCTTTACATCAGTGGTAGGGAACTTATTAGAGAGGATTATTCGGGACAGGATTTACTCCCATTTGGAAACAGACAAATTTATTAGCGAGAGACAGCATGGTTTTGTGAAGGGGAGGTCGTGTCTCACTAATTTGATTAAGTTTTTTGAGGAAGTGACGAAGATGATTGATGAAGGAAGGGCGGTGGATGTTATCTATATGGACTTTAGTAAAGCCTTTGACAAGGTCCCTCATGGCAGACTGGTACAATAGGTGAAGTCACACGGGATCAGAGGTGAGCTGGCAAGATGGATACAGAACTGGCTCGGTCATAGAAGACAGAGGGTAACAGTGGATGGGTGTTTTTCTGAATGGAGGGATGTGACTAGTGGTGTTCCACAGGGATTAGTGCTGGGACCTTTGCTGTTTGTAGTATATATAAATGATTTGAAGGAAAATGTAGCTGGACTGATTAGTAAGTTTGCGAACAACACAAAGGTTGGTGGAGTTGCGGATAGTGATGAGGATTGTCAGAGGATACAGCAGGATATAGATTGGTTGGAGACTTGGGCGGAGAAATGGCAGATGGAGTTTAATCTGGACAAATGTGAGGTAATGCATTTTGGAAGGTCTAATGCAGGTGGGAGGTATACAGTAAGGTGCGAGGGGCAAAGTTTAGAGGGGATGTTCCCAGCCTTCCAGCCCTTACGAATGCTTCCTTTTTCTTTTTGACGAGGCTCACAATATCCCGCGTTATCCAAGGTTCCCAAAACTTGCCGAACTTATCCTTCTTCCTCACTGGAACATGCTGGTCCTGGATTCTAATCAACTGACATTTGAAAGACTCCCACATGTCAGATGTTGATTTACCCTCAAACAGCCGCCCCCAATCTAAATTCTTCAGTTTCTGCCTAATATTGTTATAATTAGCCTTCCCCCAATTTAGCACCTTCACCCGAGGACTACTCTTATCCTTATCCACAAGTACCTTAAAACTTATGGAATTCTGGTCACTGTTCCCGAAATTCTCCCCTACTGAAACTTCGACTACCTGTCCGGGCTCATTCCCCAATACCAGGTCCAGTACGGCCCCTTCCCTCATTGGACTATCTACATATTGTTTCAAGAAGCCCTCCTGGATGCTCCTCACAAGTTCTGCCCCATCCAAGCCTCTCGCACTAAGTGAGGCCCAGTCAATATTGGGGAAGTTAAAATCACCCACCACCACAACCCTGTTACCTTTACATCTTTCCAAAATCTGTCTACATATCTGCTCCTCTACCTCCCGCTGGCTGTTGGGAGGCTTGCAGAAAACCCCCAACATCGTGACTGCACCCTTCCTATTCCTGAGCTCCACCCATATTACCTCGCTGCACGGCCCCTCTGAGGTGTCCTCCCGCAGTACAGCTGTGATATTCTCCTTAACCAGTAATGCAACTCCTCCACCCCTTTTACATCCCCCTCTATCCCGCCTGAAGCTTCTAAATCCCGGAACATTTAGCTGCCAATCCTGTCCTTCCCTCAACCAAGTCTCTGTAATCGCAACAACATCATAGTTCCCTCACATTATTTCTCTGATATCGGCAGGGTGGGGCGTCTGATATTGGCAGCGTGGGGGGTCTGATATCGGCAGGGTGGGGGGGGTCTAATATCGGCAGGGTAGGGGGGGTCTGATATCGGCAGGGTGGGGGGGGTCTGATATCGGCAGGGTGGGGGGTCTCAATTTGGCATGGTGGGGGGGGTCTGATATCGGCAGGGTAGAGGAGGTCTGATATCGGCAGGGTGGGGGGGTCTCAATTCGGCATGGTGGGGGGGGTCTGATATCGGCAGGTTGGGGGGTCTGATATCGGCAGGAAGGCCAGCGGTAAATTTAGTGCATCTGTAGCCTTTAACTCAGCCAGTTCATTCGTATTTTCCTTTGGGTTTGCCATCCAGTCAGTGGCAGTGAACGTGATGAGAATCAGAAAAAGCTCAGAAGGAGGCCATTCAGCCCATCGTGTCTGTGCTGGCTCTCTGCAAGAACAACTCACCTAGTCCCACTCCATTGTGTTTTCCCCTGTCGCCCTGCAAATTTTTCACCTGATAATTATCCAATTCCCTTTTGAAAGCCCTCATTTGGATTTGCCTCCACCTCACTCTCAGACAGAGCAATCCAGACCATAACCACTCACTGTGTTAAGAAAATGTTTTTCCTCATGCTGCCATTGTTCTTTTGCCAATTACCTTAAATCAGCATCCTCTGGGTTCTGGATCCTCCACCAATGGGAACAGTTTCTCTCTATCTACTCTCTCTAGACCCTTCATGATTTTGAACACATCTATCAAATCTCCTTCTAATCTTCTTTCTCCAAATAGAACAGCCCCAACTTCTTCAATCTATCCAGAATTGAAGTTCCTGATCCCTGGAAACATTGTCATGAATTTTTTCTGCACCCTCTCTAATGCCTTCACATCCTTCCTAAAGTGTGGTGCCCAGAATTGGACACAATACTCCAGTTGAGGCTGAACCAGCGTTTTATACTCTTTTTGAAAAAGAGTGGAACAGTTGCAATTCTTCAGTCGTCTGGCATCACCCCTGTATCTAAAAAGGATTGTTAGATTATGACCAGTGCTTCCACAATTTCCACCCTTACTTCCCTCAGTATCATCGGATGATCTAGGAACATAGGAACATAGGGGTAGGAGTAGGCCATTCAGCCCATCGAGCCTGCCCTGCCATGCAATATGATCATGGCTGATCATCCACTTCAATGCCTTTACCCACACTATCCCCATATCTCCTCATGTCATTGGTATTTAGAAATCTGTCAATCTCTGCTTTAAACATACTCAATGACTGAGCTTCCTCAGCCCTCTGGGGTAGAGAATTCCAAAGATTCACAACCCTCTGAGTAAAGAAATGTTTCCCCATCTGGTCCTGGTGACTTATCAACTTTAAGTACCGCCAGCCTAAATAATACCTTTCCTTTATCAATTTTTATCCCATCTCGTGTCTCAACTACCTCCTCTTCCACTTTGATTTTGTGCAGCATCTTCTGCCTTGGTAAAGACAGATGCAAAGTATTTATTTAGTATCTCAGCCATGCTCTCTGCCTCCTTGCGTAAATCCCCTTTCAGGTCTCTAATCAGCCCCACTCCTCCTTTTACCACCCTTTTGCTATTTATGTACCTGTGGAAGACTTTTGTATTCCCTTTTATGTTAGCTGCCAGTCTCTTCTCATACTCTCTTTTTTCTTATTTGATTTTTCACTTCCCCTCTGAACCTTCTATATTCAGCCAGGTTCCCAGTTGTATTATCTACAGATTACTCCCAAAACCACATGCTAGTGAGTATAGGAATAGGAAAATACACCAGATGAATGTGTGGCTGGAGAGATGGTGCAGGAGGGAGGGCTTCAGATTTCTGGGGCATTGGGACCAGTTCTGGGGAAGGTGGGACCTGTACAAACCGGATGGTCTGCACCTGAACAGGACTGGGACAAATATCCTTGCAGGAAGGTTTGCTCGTGCTGTTGGGGATGGTTTAAATGAGTTTGGCAGGGGATGGGAACCTGAGCACAGTCTTAGATTGGACAATTTCAGTGCAGGGAACAGGAGGCAGAAAATTAGCGAGTGACTCTGAAAGACAGAAGAAACAAAGGTTAAAAAGTGTGCAGCACAGGAATTTGGCAGTGTTAAAGGGTATTTATTTAAATGTAAGGAGTATATTAAATAAAGCCGATGAGCTGAGGGCACAGATAGACACATGGCAACACGATATCATTGCTATAACGGAAACTTGGCTTAAAGAGGGACAAAAATGGCAACTCAACATCCCTGGATATAGAGTTTTCAGGCGGCATAGAGGGGGGATATAAAAGGAGAGGGTGTAGCATTACTGACCAAGGAATCAATAACAGCTTTGAGGAGGGATGATATGCTAAATGAATCATTAAATGAGGCCATATGGGTTGAGTCCAGAAATAAAAAAGGGGCAGCCACACTACTAGGAGTGTACTATAGACCCCCAAATAGTGAGAGGGGGATAGAAAAACAAATATGTAGGCACATTCTGAGTGCAAAAACTATAGGGCAATAATAGTTGTGGATTTCATACACCCCAATATCAACTGGGATACAAACAGTGTGAAGGGCAGAGAGGGGACAAAATTCTTGAACTGTGTTCAAGAGAACTTTTTTAGCCAGCACGTAACAAGCCCAACGAGAGGGGGCACAATTCTAGATTTAGTCTTCAGTAATGAAGCTGGGCAAGCGGATGATGTAGCAGTGGGTGACCATTTTGGAGATAGTGACCATAATACAGTTCGCTTTAGCATAATCGGAGAAAAGGACAAAGATAAAACAAGAGTAAAAGTTCGAAAAGGGGGGAAGGCAAAGTTTATGAAACTGAGAGGTGAATTGGCGAAAGTGGACTGGATACAGCTCTTCTTCTTCTTCTTTGGCCTCCTTGTCTCGAGAGACAATGGGTTAGCACCGAGATGTGGTCAGTGGTTTGTGAAGCAGCGCCTGGAGTGGCTATAAAGGCCAATTCTAGAGTGACAGACTCTTCCACAGATGCTGCAGATAAAATTGTTTGTCGGGGCTGTTACACAGTTGGCTCTCCCCTTGCGCTTCTGTCTTTTTTCCTGCCAACTGCTAAGTCTCTTCGACTCGCCTCTCTTTAGCCCCGCCTTTATGGCTGTCTGCCAGCTCTGGCGATCACTGGCAACTGACTCCCACGACTTGTGATCAATGTCACAGGATTTCATGTCGCGTTTGCAGACGTCTTTATAGCGGAGACATGGACGGCTGGTGGGTCTGATACCAGTGGCGAGCTTGCTGTACAATGTGTCCTTGGGGATCCTGCCATCTTCCATGCGGCTCATATGGCCAAACCATCTGATGTGCCACTGACTCAGTAGGGTGTATATGCTGGGGATGTTGGCCACCTCGAGGACTTCTGTGTTGGAGATACGATCCTGCCACCTGATGCCAAGGATTCTCCGGAGGCAGTGAAGATGGAATGAATTGAGACATCGCTCTTGACTGACATACGTTGTCCAGGCCTCGCTGCTGTCGAGCAAGGTACTGAGGACACAGGCTTGAAACACTCGGACTTTTGTGTTCCATGTCAGTGCGCCATTTTCCCACACTCTCTTGGCCAGTCTGGACAAAGCAGTGGAAGCCTTTCCCATGCGCTTGTTGATTTCTGCATCGAGAGACAGGTTACTGGTGATAGTTGAGCCTAGTTGGTGAACTCTTGAACCACTTCCAGAGTGGAATATTCGCTAAAATTGATGGATGGAGCATTTCTGCCGTCCTGTCCCATGATGTTCGTTTTCTTGGGGCTGATGGTTAGGCCAAATTCATTGCAGGCAGCCGCAAACCTGTCGATGAGACTCTGCAGACACTCTTCAGTGTGAGATGTTAAAGCAGCATCGTCAGCAAAGAGGAGTTCCCTGATGAGGACTTTCCGTACTTTGGTCTTCGCTCTTAGACGGGCAAGGTTGAACAACCTGCCCCCTGATCTTATGTGAAGGAAAATTCCTTCTTCTGAAGACTTGAACGCATGTGAGAGCAGCAGGGAGAAGACAACCCCAAACAGTGTAGGTGCGAAAACACAGCCCTGTTTCACGCCACTCAGGATAGGAAAGGGGTCTGATGAGGCGCCGCTATGTTGAATTGTGCCTTTCATATTGTCATGGAATGAGGTGATGATACTTAGTAGCTTTGGTGGACATCCGATCTTTTCTAGTAGTCTGAAGAGACCACGTCTGCTGACGAGGTCAAAGGCTTTGGTGAGATCAATGAAAGCAACGTAGAGGGGTATCTGTTGTTCACGGCATTTCTCCTGTAGCTGGTGAAGGGAGAACAGCATGTCAATGTTGGCTGTACGTCCCGCTCATCCATGACTGGCAGAGACTGGGCGGTCTCAGTGACAACATTCTCCCTGGAGTCCAGTTCTAGGTAGTGCTCCACCCAGCGGTCCATTTGCTTGCGTTGGTCAGTGATCGTTTCCCCTGATTTAGATTTGAGGGAGGGGGGGCGATCTTCTTGATGGTTGGCCCAAAAGCTTTCTTAATGCCATCATACATTCCTCTGATGTTTCCAGGGTTGGAGGCCAGCTGAATATGACTGAATAGATGTTGTCAGTAGTCATTTGTGCAGCGCCTGGCTGTTCTTTGTGCAGCACTTCTGGCTGCTTTAAGTGCTATGAATGTTAACTTGCTGGGGGCTTTCTTGTAGTTCAACAGTGCAATGCGCTTAGCGGCTATGACAGGTTCCAGCTCCTCAAAGTGAGATTGAAACCAGTCTGCATTCTGCTTCACACGTTTGCCATAGGTGGTCATTGCTGAGTCATAGATGGCGTCTCTGATGTGGGCCCACTTGGTCTCTGCATCCCCTGTAGGAGTGTTTTGAAGGGCTTTTTCAAGTGAATTTAGAAACTTATGTAACAGCTGTGGATAAGAAATTCTGTTAGTGTTGATGCGCGGGTGGCCCTTCTGCTTGGAGTGATGTAGCTTCTTTGGTTTGAGTCTAACCTTGCTGCACACCAGGGAGTGGTCGGTGTCACAGTCCGCACTGTGGAAGCTGCGTGTGATTTGAACGCTGTTTAAAGAGGCTCGCCTTGTGACGATGAGGTCCAGCTGGTGCCAATGACGTGATCTTGGGTGCCTCCAAGAAACCTGGTGACAGGGTTTAGTGTGAAAGAACGAGTTGGTGATGCAGAGGTTATGATAGGTACACAACTCAAGCAGTCTGTGTCCATTCTCATTCATCCTTCCAACGCCATAGCGCCCAAGGCAGGAGGGCCATGAGTCACGGTCGGCCCCAACCCTGGCGTTAAAGTCCCCCAGCAGGAACAAATATTCGGTATTAGGAAAGCTACAAATGATATTATGGAGTTCCTCGTAGAACTGGTCTTTAACTTCAGACCCACCGGCCATCCATGTCTCCACTTGCCCCTCGCACCCCCTCCCCCTTCGTACACCCTCCCCCCTTCCCTCTCCCTCCATGAAATCGCACAGTTTACTTGTTAGGGCCCCTGCTCAGGGATAAGAGCTAATAACCCCACTGCCTTGTGGGCGTCTCGGGAGATACCAAGGCTAAGGGAGTAAACCCAAACAGAAAATGCGGAGCGTAACCCCGAAGGCGGTCATGTGTCACCTTTGGCATGTTTCCAGCAGTTCCTGCAGCCATACCGGTGCCAAACGTCGTGCTCTGCACTCCTTTGGACCCCACCAGGAAAGCCGAGAGGGGGGTTTTGACGCTTGGGCAACTCACAACCTCCATACATCCTCCCAGGCATGCACCATGGAGAGGTCACTCCATAGTCGCCTCACAGCGACCAAATCAACACAGAAGGCAGCAGTTATGGGTTATAAGTCCAGCTGAATTGGCGCAGAGATTGGGCACCACGGGTTGCCTTTCTCGGTGGGAGAGGTCATTGCATCTCACTGGACAGCTACTGCCCACCTCAAACCGGACAGCCCCCAGACAGTAAGGTTCTGTCCTGCCACAGCCCACCTGCTTCAATGGGTGCTTGGAGCTCAGGGGCATTGCCCGACAATTGGACTGCAACACCGCTCCAAACAGCATGACAAAAAAGGAAAGAAGGTACCAGCCTTCGTTTTGCAAGCTGGAGCGTCAGAACTATGTGTCCTGGCCTGTTGGAAGACCTTACACAAATCAACGACTCTCAGAAGACCGCCATCATTAACAACGAGCTCAGTAGATTCAATGTGGACATTGCAGCACTTCAGGAGACTCGCCTCCCCGCGAGCGGATCTCTAAGAGAGCAAGACTACACCTTCTTCTGGCAGGGCAGGGATCCTGAAGAACCAAGACAGCATAGAGTGGGCTTCGACATCAGAAACTCCTTGCTCAGCTTGATAGAGCCACCCTCAAATGGCTCGGAATGCATACTGTCCATCCGACTGCTCACCACCTCTGGTCCAGTACACCTACTCAGCATCTATGCTCCAACACTCTGCTCCTCACCTGAAGTTAAAGACCAGTTCCATGAGGATACAGCTACTTGAAGGAAAATCAGTGGCAAACCAGTGGGAGGCATTCAAAAGCAAGATTCGACACAGTGTAGACATGTCCCCACAAAGTTAAAGGGTGGTACTGCCAAATCTAGAGCCCCCTGGTTATCTAGAAGCACACAGGATAAGTTGAAGCAGAAAAAGAAAGCTTTAGAGGAGTATAGAAAGTGCAGGAGTGAAATAAAAAAGAAAATTGGAAAAGCACCGTGAGGACATGAAAAATTATTGGCAGGTAAAATCAAGGAAAACCCAAAGATGTTTTATCAGTACATTAAGAGCATGAGGATAACTAAGGAAAGGGTAGGGCCTATCAGAGATGTACAAGGCAACTTATGTTTGGATGCAGAAGACATGGGTGGGGTTCTTAATGAGTTTTTGTCTCTGGCTTCACAAAGGAGAGGGTTGATGCAGACATTGTAGTTAAAGAGGACTATTATTAGATATGATAAAGCATAATAAGAGAGGAAGTACTAGAGGATCTGACATCCTTGAAAGTGGATAAATTGACAGATCCAGATCCGGATGGATTGCATCCCAGGTTGTTAAAGGAAGCCAGGGAGGAAATAGTGGATGCGCTGAGGATCATCTTCAAATTCTCACTGAATACGGATGAGGTGTCAGAGGATTGGAGGTCTGTGGACATTATACCACTGTCTAAAAAGGGTGTGAGGAATAGGCCAAATAATTATAAGTCGGTCAGTCTGACCTTGGTGGTGGGTAAATTGGTAGAATCAATTCTGAGAGATAGAATAACCTGTCACTTAGAAAGGCACAGATTAATCAGGGATTGTCAGCATGGATTTGTTAAGGGAAGGTTGTGTCTCACTAACTTGATTGAGTTTTTTGAGGAAGTAACAAGAAGGATTGATGAGGGTAGTGCAGTGGATGTGGTCTACATGGATTTTGGTAAGGCATTTGACAAGGTCCCACATGGCAGACTGGTCAGTAAAATAAAAGCCCATGGGATACAGGGGAATGTGGTAGGTTGGATCCAAAATTGGCTCAGTGACAGGAAACAAAGGGTAGTAGTCAATGGATGTTTTTGCGAATGGAAAGCAGTTTTAGTGGTGTTCCACCGGGCTCAGTGTTGCGTCCCTTGCTGATTGTGATATATATTAACGATTTGGACTTAAATGTGGGAGGCATGATTGGGAAATATGCTGATGACACAAAAATTGGCCGTGTAGTGGATAGTGAAGAGGATAGCTGTCGACTCCAGAATGATATCAATGGTTTGGTTGAGTGGGCAGGAAAGTGGCCAATGGAATTCAATCCAGAAATGTGTGAGGTAATGCATTTGGGGAGGGCAAACAAAGCGAGAGAATACACAATAAACGGGAGGATATTGAGAGGGGTAGAAGAAGTGAGAGACCTTGGAGTGCATGTCCACAGGTCCCTGAAGGTGGCAGGATAGATAGATAGAGTGGTGAAGATGGCATATGGAATGCTTTCCTCTATTGGCCGAGGTATAGAATTCAAAAGCAGGGATGTAATGCTGGAACTGGTTAGACCACAGTTGGCGTATTGTGTACAGTTCTGGTCACCACATTATAGGAAGGACATAATTGCACTGGAGAGAGTACAGAGGAGATTTACAAAAATATTACCAGGGCTTGAATGTTGCAGCAACGAGGAAAGATTGGATTGGGGTAGCTTCATCGAGGAGTACAAAATTATGAGGGGCCTAGATAGAGTAGACAGGAAGGACCTGTTTCCCCTAGTGGAGAAGTCAATTACCAGGGGGCACAGGTTTAAGATGATTGGTAGAAGGATTAGAGAGGACATGAGGAAACAAAATTTCACCCAGAGGGTGGTGGGTGTCTGGAATTCACTGCCTGGATCGGTGGTGGAGACAGAAACCCTCAACTCATTTAAAAGGTACCTGGATCTGCACCTGAAGTGCTGTAACCTGCAAGACTACGGACCAGGTGCTGGAAGGTGGGATTAAAATTGGCGGCTAGTTTCTGCCAGCGCTGACACGATGGGCTGAATGGCCTCCGTCTCTGCTGTAGTTTTTGTATGGTTCTATGGTCGGCCGCCTGTCTCCACCTCAGCTGCAAGCATCAGGAGTTTAGATTATGTAGATGTTAAGTCTCATTTCTGTTGTAATAAAAGCAAAATACTGCAGATGCTGGAAATCTGAAATAAGAACAGATAATGCTGGAAATACTCAGCAGGTCTGGCAGCATCTGTGGAGAGAGAAGCAGAGTTAACGTTTCAGGTCAGTGACCCTTCATCAGAGCTCTCTCATTTACCTACCTTCCGGGAGCGGAGCGGAGCGGAGCGGAGAGCAGTCCAGGCGTGCGGAGTTTCGAAAAAAAGAAGAAAAAGTCAACAGTGACATCATAGGAAAGCTGCAAGGTGATTGGTTGGTGAGTAACTGCTGTTTGGGAATAACTCTAAATAGCTGGGTAAGTAACTAAAGGTAAAGGGAAAGGCCTACAGTTTTTTTTTAATAAAGTAGGTAGTTTTTTTAGGGAATCAAGGTCCCGTGTGTAAATAATCTAATTTTTGGGTGATTTAAGGGAGTAAATTAAGGGTAAGTCATGGCAGGGCAGCTCGGCAGTGTGGAGTGCTCCTCCTGTGTAATGTGGAAAATCAGCGACACTTCCAGTGTCCAGGGTGAACACGTGTACAGCAAGTGTCTCCAGCTGCAGCTACGCAAATTCCGAGTTTCGGATCTGGAGCAGATCTGGGGACACTGTGGAGCATCCGCGAGGCTGAGATCATCGTGGATAGCACGTACAGGGAGGGGGTCACACCACGGGTAAAGACTGCTCAGACAGAAAAGGAATGGGTAACCACCAGGCAGAGTAGAAGAAGTATGCAGGTATTACAGGAGTCCCCTGGGTCCATCTCCCTCTCTAACAGATTTTCTGCTTTGGATACTGTTGGGGGAGATAGCTTCTCAGGGGAATGCAGCAAGAGCCAAGTCTGTGGGAGAGCTATAGTGTTAGGGGATTCTATCCTAAGGGGTACAGATAGGTGTTTCTGTGGCCACAAACGTGACTCCAGGATGGTATGTTGCCTCCCTGGTGCTAAGGTTAAGGATGTTACAGAGTGGCTGCAGGACATTCTGAAGGGGGAGGGTGAACAGTCAGAGGTCGTGGTTCACATTGGTACCAATGACAGAGGTAGAAAGAGGGATGAGGTCCTGCAACAAGAATTTAGGGAGCTAGGTAGCAGATTAAAAAGCAGGACCTCTAAGGTTGTAATCTCTGGATTACTCCCGGTGCTTCATACTCGTGAGTATAGGAATAGGAGGATAGAGCAGATGAATGCATGGCTGTGGAGATGGTGCAGGAGGGAGGGCTTTAGTTTCCTGGATCACTGGGTCTGTTTCTGGCAAAGGTGGGACCTGTACAAGTTGGACGGGTTGCACCTGAACTGGAACGGGACCAACATCCTTGCTGGGAGGTTTGCTAGTGCTGTTCGGGGAGGGATTTAAACTAATTTGTCAGGGGAATGGGATACAGAATGGAGGTACAGTAGGGGGTGATGCACAGCCAAATATAGAAGAGAAAATTAGTCAGTCTGGAAGGCAGAGCAAATAGACCTGTTAAGGCACAAGTGAAAAATGCAAGGTTGGATTGCATCTATTTTAACGCAAGGAGTCTTATTAATAAGGCAGATGAATTGAGGGAGTTGATTAACACATGGGAATATGATATTATTGCTATCACAGAGACATGGTTGAGGGAGGGGCAGGACTGGCAACTCAATATTCCAGGGTATAGAATCTTCAGACATGAAGGGGAGGGGGTAAAACAGGAGGTAACATTGCACTGTTGATCAAGGATCCACTTACTGCAGTAAGGAGGGATAATATCTTAGAAGATTCCTCAAATGAGGCCATATGGGTAGAAATTAAAAACAAAAAGGGGGCAATCACCTGGCTGGGAGTTTACTACAGGCCTCCAAACAGTCCTGGAAAGATAGGGGAGCAGATATGTAGGCAAATCTCAGAGAGGTGTAAAAATAATAGGGTAATAATAGTAGGGGATTTCAACTTTCCTAATATCAACTCGGATAGTCTTAGTGCAAAAGGCTTAAAGGGGGCGGAATTCTTAAAATGCATACAGGAGAGCTTTTTGAGCCAGTATGTAGAAAGTCCTACAAGAGGAGGAGCGGTACTGGACCTAATCCTAGGGAATAAAGCTGGACAAGTGGTAGAAGTGTCAGTGGGGGAACATTTCAGGGCTAATGACCATATCTCTGTAAGATTTAAGGTAGTTATGGAAAAGGACAAAGATGGACCAGAAATAAAGGTACTGAATTGGGGGAAGGCCGATTTCAATATGATAAAATAGGATCTGGCCAAAGTGGACTGGGAGCAGCTACTTGTGGGAAAGTCTACATCAGACCAGTGGAAGCCATTCAAAAAGGAAATAGTGAGAGTTTAGGGCCAACATGTTCCCGTAAAGGTGAAGGATAGGACTAACAAGGGAACCCTAGATGTCAAGGGATATAGAGGATTGGATAAGGAAATAAAAGGAGGCTTACGGCAGATTCGGAGGGCTGAAAACAGCAGAGGCCCTAGAGGAGTATAGAAAGTGTAGGGGGGTACTTTAAAAAAGTAATTAGGAGAGCGAAGAGCGGACATGAAAAAACACTGGTGGGCTGGATAAAGGAAAATGCTAAGACATTTTATAAGTATATTAAGGGCAAGAGGATAACTAGGGAAAGAGTAGGACCCATTAGGGACCAAAGTGGCAATTTGTGTGTGGAGCCAGAGGACATAGGTGAGGTTTTAAATGATTACTTTTCATCTGTGTTCACTTTGGGAAAGGACGATGTAGGTGTCGAGATCAGGGAGGGGGGATTGTGATATACTTGAACATATTAGCATTGAAAGGGAGGAAGTATTAGCTGTTTTAGCGGGCTTAAAAGTGGATAAACCCCCAGGCCCAGATGAGATGTATCCCAAATAAAAACAAGAAATGCGAGAAATACTCAGCAGGTCTGGCAGCATCTGTGGAGAGAGAAGCAGAGTTAACGTTTCGGGTCAGTGACCCTTCTTCAGAACTGGCAAATATTAGAAATGTGAAAGATTATAAGCAAGTAAAGCGGGGGTGGGACAAGAGATAACAAAGGAGAAGGTCCTCGCAGACCGCGTTAGGGAACTGGAGCTGGAGCTGGATGAACTTCGGATCATTCGGGAGGCGGAGGGGATTATTGACAGGAGTTATAGGGAGGCAGTCACACCTCAGGTAAAAGAAGTAGGTAGATGGGTTACCGTCAGGGGAAGGAAAGGGAACCAGCAGGCAGTGCAGGGATCCCCTGTGGCCGTTTCCCTCAACAACAGGTATACCGTTTTGGATACTGTTGCGGGGGACGACTTACCAGGGGTAAGCAATGGGGTACAGGTATCTGGCACAGAGTCTGTCCCTGTTGCTCAGAAGGGAAGGGGGAAGAGGAGCAGAGCATTAGTCATTGGGGACTCCATAGTTAGGGGAACAGATAGGAGGTTCTGTGGGAACGAGAGAGACTCACGGTTGGTGTGTTGCCTCCCAGGTGCCAGGGTACGTGATGTCTCTGATCGTGTTTTTGGGATCCTTAAGGGGGAGGGGGAGCAGCCCCAAGTCGTGGTCCACATAGGCACCAACGACATAGGTAGGAAGAGAGATGGGGATTTAAGGCAGAAATTCAGGGAGCTAGGGTGGAAGCTTAGAGCGAGAACAACCAGAGTTGTCATCTCTGGGTTGTTACCCGTGCCACGTGCTAGCGAAGAGAGGAATAGGGAGAGAGAGGAGTTGAACACGTGGCTGCAGGGATGGTGTAGGAGGGAGGGTTTTGGTTTCCTGGATAATTGGGGCTCTTTCTGGGGTAGGTGGGACCTCTACAAACAGGATGGTCTTCACCTGAACCAGAGGGGTACCAATATCCTGGGGAGGAGATTTGTTAGTGCTCTTCGGGGGGGTTTAAACTAAATCAGCAGGGGAATGGGAACCTAAATTGTAGTTCCAGTGTACAGGCTGTTGAGAGTAGTGAGGTAGGGGATAAGGTTACAGGGACGCAAGAGGGCACTGGCAAGCAAGAACTTGGTTTAAAGTGTGTCTACTTCAACGCCAGGAGCATCCGGAATAAGGTGGGTGAGCTTGCAGCATGGGTTGGTACCTGGGATCCTGATGTTGTGGCCATTTCAGAGACATGGGTAGAGCAGGGGCAGGAATGGATGTTGCAGGTTCCGGGATTTAGATGTTTCAGTAAGAACAGAGAAGAGGGTAAAAGAAGGGGGGGTGTGGCATTGTTAATCAAGGAAAGTATTACAGCGGCAGAAAGGACGTTTGAGGACTCGTCTACTGAGGTAGTATGGGCCGAGGTTAGAAACAGGAGAGGAGAGGTCACCCTGTTGGGAGTTTTCTATAGACCTCCGAATAGTTCCAGAGATGTAGAGGCAAGGATAGCGAAGATGATTCTCGACAGGAGCGAGAGTAACAGGGTAGTGGTTATGGGGGACTTTAACTTTCCAAATATTGACTGGAAATACTATAGTTCGAGTACTTTAGATGGGTCTGTTTTTGTCCAGTGTGTGCAGGAGGGTTTTCTGACACAGTATGTAGACAGGCCAACCAGGGGCGTTGCCACATTGGATTTGGTACTGGGTAATGAACCCGACCAGGTGTTCGATTTAGATGTAGGTGAGCACTTTGGCGATAGTGATCACAATTCGGTTAGGTTTACCTTAGCGATGGGCAGGGACAGGTATATATTGCAGGGCAAGAATTATAGCTGGGGGAAAGGAAATTATGACGCGATTAGGCAAGATTTAGGATGTGTAGGATGGGGAAGGAAACTGCAGGGGATGGGCACAAACGAAATGTGGAGCTTATTCAAGGAGCAGCTACTGCGTGTCCTTGATAAGTATGTACCTGTCAGGCAGGGAGGAAGTTGTCGAGCGAGGGAGCCGTGGTTTACTCAAGAAGTTGAAGCGCTTGTCAAGAGGAAGAGGGCGGCTTATGTTAGGATGAGACGTGAAGGCTCAGTTAGGGCGCTTGAGAGTTACAAGCTAGCCAGGAAGGATCTCAAGGGAGGGCTAAGAAGAGCAAGGAGAGGACATGAGAAGTCATTGGCGGATAGGATCAAAGAAAACCCTAAGGCTTTCTATAGGTATATCAGGAATAAAAGAATGATAAGAGTTAGAACAGGGCCAATCAAGGATAGTAGTGGGAAGTTGTGTGCGGAATCAGAGGAGATAGGGGAAGCGTTAAATGAATATTTTTCGTCAGTATTTACAGTAGAGAAAGAAAATGTTGTCGAGGAGATTACTGAGATACAGCCTACTAGGCTAGATGGGATTGAGATTCACAAGGAGGAGGTGTTAGCAATTTTGGAAAGAGTGAAAATAGATAAGTCCCCTGGGCCAGATGGGATTTATCCTAGGATTCTCTGGGAAGCCAGGGAGGAGATTGCAGAGCCGTTGTTGTTGATCTTTATGTCGTCATTGTCGACAGGAGTAGTGCCGGAGGACTGGAGGATAGCAAATGTTGTCCCCTTGTTCAAGAAGGGGAGTAGAGACAGCCCTGGTAATTATAGACCTGTGAGCCTTACTTCGGTTGTGGGTAAAATGTTGGAAAAGGTTATAAGAGACAGGATTTATAATCATCTTGAAAAGAATAAGTTCATTTGCGATAGTCAGCACAGTTTTGTGAAAGGTAGGTCATGCCTCACAAACCTTATTGAGTTTTTCGAGAAGGTGACCAAACAGGTGGATGAGGGTAAAGCCGTGGATGTGGTGTATATGGATTTCAGTAAGGCGTTTGATAAGGTTCCCCACGGTAGGCTATTGCAGAAAATACGGAAGTATGGGGTTGAAGGTGATTTAGAGCTTTGGATCAGAAATTGGCTAGCTGAAAGAAGACAGAGGGTGGTGGTTGATGGCAAATGTTCATCCTGGAGTTTAGTTACTAGTGGTGTACCGCAAGGTTCTGTTTTGGGGCCACTGCTGTTTGTCATTTTTATAAATGACCTGGATGAGGGTGTAGAAGGGTGGGTTAGTAAATTTGCGGATGACACGAAGGTCGGTGGAGTTGTGGATAGTGCCGAAGGGTGTTGTAGGGTACAGAGGGACATAGATAGGCTGCAGAGCTGGGCTGAGAGATGGCAAATGGAGTTTAATGTGGAGAAGTGTGAGGTGATTCACTTTGGAAGGAGTAACAGCAATGCAGAGTACTGGGCTAATGGGAAGATTCTTGGTAGTGTAGATGAGCAGAGAGATCTTGGTGTCCAGGTACATAAATCCCTGAAAGTTGCCACCCAGGTTAATAGGGCTGTTAAGAAGGCATATGGTGTGTTAGCTTTTATTAGTAGGGGGATCGAGTTTCGGAGCCACGAGGTCATGATGCAGCTGTACAAAACTCTGGTGAGGCCGCACCTTGAGTATTGCGTGCAGTTCTGGTCACCGCATTATAGGAAGGATGTTGAAGCTTTGGAAAGGGTGCAGAGGAGATTTACTAGGATGTTGCCTGGTATGGAAGGAAGGTCTTACGAGGAAAGGCTGAGGGACTTGAGGTTGTTTTCGTTAGAGAGAAGGAGGAGGAGAGGTGACTTAATAGAGACATACAAGATAATCAGAGGGTTAGATAGGGTGGATAGTGAGAGTCTTTTTCCTCGGATGATGATGGCAAACACGAGGGGACATAGCTTTAAGTTGAGGGGTGAAAGATATAGGACAGATGTCAGAGGTAGTTTCTTTACGCAGAGAGTAGTAGGGGCGTGGAACGCCCTGCCTGCAACAGTAGTAGACTCGCCAACTTTAAGGGCATTTAAGTGGTCATTGGATAGACATATGGATGAAAATGGAATAGTGTAGGTCAGATGGTCGGCGCAACATCGAGGGCCGAAGGGCCTGTACTGCGCTGTAATGTTCTAATTCTAAAAAAAAAGATTGGACAAGGCCACAGATTAGCTGACCAGTAGGTCATGGAACAAAGGCAAACAATATGTTAATGGTGTGTTGAAAGACAAAGCATTAGTACAGATAGGGTGTTAATGGACTGTAAACTGAACAGCCACAAGTACAAACATGAAAAAAAACAGTGGGTAAGCAAACTGAACAAACTAAGATGAAATAAAATAAAATAAGCACAAAAAAAACAGCCCAGGCTGTTATGTGAGGCAAGGGAGGAGATAGCAGGGGCTCTGACACAAATTTTCAAATCCTCTCTCTGGCCACAGCAGAGGTTCCAGAGGACTGGAGGACAGAGAATGTGGTACCATTATTCAAGAAGGGTAGCAGGGATAAACCAGGTAATTACAGGCCGGTGAGTCTAACATCAGTGGTAGGGAAACTACTGGAAAAAATTCTGAGGGACAGGATTAATTTCCACTTGGAGAGGCAGGGAATAATCAGGGATAGTCAACATGACTTTGTCAAGGGGAGATCATGTCTAACAAACTTGATTGAATTTTTCAAGGAGGTGACTCGATGTGTAGATGAGGGTAAGGCAGTTGATGTAGTCTACATGGACTTCAGTAAGGCTTTTGATAAGGTCCCGCATGGGAGATTGGTTAAGAAGGTAAGAGTCCATGGGATTCAGGGCAATTTGGGAAATTGGATCCAAAATTGGCTTAGTGGCAGGAGGCAGAGGGTGATGGTCGAGGGTTGGTTTTGCGAGTGGAAGCCTGTGACCAGTGGTGTACCGCAGGGATCAGTGCTGGGACCCTTGCTGTTTGTAGTGTACATTAATGATTTAGACATGAATATAGGAGGTACGATCAGTAGGTTTGTAGATGACACGAAAATTGGTGGTGTCGTAAATAGTGAGGAGGAAAGCCTTAGAATACAGGACGATATAGATGGGCTGGTAAGATGGGCGGAGCAGTGGCAAATGGAATTTAATCCTGAGAAGTGTGAAGTAATCCATTTTGGGAAGTCTAACAAGGCAAGGGAATATACAACGGATGGTAGGACACTAGGAAGTACAGAGGGTCAGAGGGATCTTGGTGTACTTGTCCATAGATCACTGAAGGCAGCAGCACAGGTAGATAAGGTGGTTAGGAAAGCATATGGGATACTTGCCCTTTATTAGCTGAGACATAGAATATAAGAGCAGGGAGGTTATGATGGAGCTGTATAAAATGCTAGTTAGGCCACAGCTGGAGTACTGTGTACAGTTCTGGTCACCACACTATAGGAAGGATGTGATTGCACTGGAGAGGGTGCAGTGGAGATTCACCAGGATGTTGCCTGGGCTGGAGCATTTCAGCTATGAAGAGAGACTGGATAGGGTTGTTTTCCTTAGAGCAGAGAAGACTGAGGGGGGGCCTGATTGAGGTATACAAAATTATGAGGGGCATTGATAGGATAGATAGGAAGAAACATTTTCCCATAGCGGTGGGATCAATAACCAGGGGGCATAGATTTAAGGTAAGGGGCAGGAGGTTTAGAGGGGAGTTGAGGAAAATTTTTTCACCCAGAGGGTGGTTGGAATCTGGAATAACCTGCCTGAAGGGGTGTTAGAGGCAGGAACCCTCACAACATTTAAGAAGTATTTAAATGAGCACTTGAAACACCACAGCATACAAGGCTACGGGCCAAGTGCTGGAAAATGGGATTAGAATAGTTAGGTGCTTGATGGCCGGCACAGACACGATGGGCCGAAGGGCCTGTTTCTGTGCTGTATAACTCTATGACTCTATTTGTGTTGTGCTGCTGAATAAATCTTTTATTCACTGTTGCTCCTTCTCAATCCATTTCTTGTTCTCCTGTGAGATCCCAGCTACAGCCTTACTCTCTCACTGGACTGGAGGCGATGGAGAGACCTGTGTCTTTTCAGCTGCTCAGCTTTGCCACTGTGCGCTGTGCACCTGGCCAATGAGCGATGAAGTGCAAAATGAAGGAGGTGTCAGCAAGCCTGATTGAAGATAAGGCTTTATTGGAATCTTTCTGAAAGAGCACAAGGGTCATAGGAAACGTCTCTGTATTAGGGCAACCCGAGCCTCCCTTGCATGCATCTCATTGCAACTTGCCTGTCATCCAAGGGTCCCACATGTTGGGCCGAATGGCCTCCTTCTGTGCTGTAACAAGTCTGTGATTCTGTGATTCATCTTTCATCACATGGTCAGCTGGCTCCTCATCGTTGGAGCAGGCAGCGTGATTACGGTGTTTTCATCACTCAATGTCTCCCCTCTCTGTTGCACCGGGATGTGCAGAGCACAGAACAGTCCCATGATATGCGAGACCCTAACTCGGACAGACTGAAGGGCTCCACCAGATCGGTCCAGGCACCTTCATATCTTCAGAAGCCCGATGGCCTGTTCGATGGTCGCTCAGGTTGACCTGTGGCAGATGTTGTACCTCTCCCCTGCATCCATATGTGGGTTCCTCACAGATGTCAGTAGCCATATCCTCAGTGGAATGCCCTTGTCTCCAAGCATCCATTCCTGAAGGCTTGTGGGGGCGTGGGGGATGGGGGAGTTGGCCAGAAAAGCTGTGGCATCTGGGACTGCCAACGTATGTAGGCATCATGACTTCTCCCCAGGAACCGTGCACACACCCGAAGGATCCGCTTTCAGTGGTCACAGACTAGTTGGACATTGATGAAATGGAAGCCCTTCCTGTAGATGAAGGCTGTTGGCTGGTCCGCAGGAGCCTTGATGGCCACATGTGTGCAACTGATGACACATTGCACCTGGGGGATGACCCCAAATGTGATGGGCCTCTCCACCTGAGTGGTGCAGTAGCACACATAGTCACTGGCCCTTTTGGACCTGGCATTGGTCACCTCCTTGATGCAGCAATGGGCTGCAGACTGGGAGATCCCACACATGTCCCCATTGGATCCCTGGAAAGAGGCGGAGGAGTAACAGTTGAGAATACCAGTGATCTTCATGGCCACTGGTATTGGGTATCCACAAACCCCTCGGGTCTCAGCTCATCCTGCAACATGATGCAGAGATCACTGACAACCTCCCTGAGGAGCTGCAGTCTTCTCTGACTCTGCCGCTTGGACATTTGCAGATAGTTCGGGCAGTAGACTCTTGCATGAGGATAGCCTCTTGTGCAAGCAGGAGGCTGTTGATGTGCCCTTTGTGCCCATTTCCATTGTCCCCACCCTGAGGCTGGCCCTCTAGCTGGTCCTGAGGTTCTTGATCTGCCCCCATTGGTGCCTGGATCTTCCTCCATCTGAGCTGCCCCTCCTCCTCAACGGGGTACCCAAAGCCTGGATGGATGAGGACAATAGCACTTGGCCTCTCCTTTATTACTAGGCCTTCGATCCTGATGATTGCCGCCTCTTCCCCCCCAGAACCTTCCCTGCGTCGTTTCATTGGAACAAGTACCATTGCCCCTGCGTGACCCTGGCAGGGTGCTCTCTCAGTGTTTGCATCTTCTCCCCTCTTCTGCAGTCATCTGGCAATGCTGTCTGTGCACCACTCTACCAACCAGCGCACACTGCCTCTCTCAATGGCCGCCTGAGAGAGCCAGCACTGAGCCCCCACTTCATCGCTGCCTAGTTTAACCAGGCAGGGCTCCAAAGCCTCAAGGTCCCTGTGCACCATCAGTAAAATGTCAAATGCACCGTAAAGTTGCAGTTAATTGGCCTTTCAAACATTTTAATTGGTGTCCCACTACGTCGATGTACAAAGTCCATCCTCTATGGTTGCTGTTGTTGATAAAATCTGGAAGTGATGTATAAAGGTCGGACTTCTGGTCAAATGCTGTCCGTTCCCATTTTACGGCCCTTACCCTCCCATTGCCTCTGAACTTGGTCCAAGTGGCCTGGCAAAATTTCAGCCAATGTTTCAGGTTTTTGACCTTCAATCAGATGAATTAATTTTCCGTTTGACAGTATCCTCTAGTAGTTTTCCCGTCACAGACATGAGGTTGACTGGCCTGTAGTTCCCAGGTTTATCCCACTTCCCTTTTTTGAACAGGGGTGTAACATTTGCAGTCCTCCAGCTCTCTGGCCCCACTCTTATATCAAAGTAGGGTTTAAACGATTGCGTTCAGAACTTCTGTTATTTTCACCCTTGCTTCCCTCAGCAACCTCAGATGCATCCCAACTGGGTTGGATGACCTGTTAACTTTGAGTGATGCCAACCTATTTAGCACATCCTTTTGATCTATTTCTCTCTAATCTCTCTAATCCGTCCTCCTATACAGCAACAGCAATTTCATCCACTTCTTTTGTGAAGACAGATGCAAAGTCATCATTTAGTATCTCAGTCATGCCTTCTGCCTCCACAAGAAGATTTCTTTCTTTGTCTCTAAGCAGTCCCACCCTTCCTTTAACTAGCCTTTTACTTTTTATATGTTTATCAAACATTTTTGGTTCCCTTTTATGTTACTCACTAATCCTTTGTCATACTCTCTCTTTGTCCTCATGTTCTTTTTTAGTTTCTCTGCGCTCTCTGTATTCTGTCTGGTTTTAACTGTATTCTCTACCTGTCATAAACCTCCTTTTTCTGTTTTATTTTAACCTCAATTTCCTTTGCCATCCAGGGAATTCTAGCTCTGGGTTATATGCTTGGTTTGTACCCAAAGTATCTTCATCTTGAAGGCCTGTCATTGCTCATTTACCATTTTCCAGGCCAGACTTCTTTCCAGTCAACTTCAAACATGATCCAAACATGGACCAAAGAGCTGAATTCCAGAGGTGAGGTGACAGTGACTGCCCTTGACAGCAAGGTGGCATTTGACCGAGTATGGCATCAAGGAGCCCTAGCAAAACTGGAGTCAATGGGAATTAGGAAGGAAATTCTCTGCTGGTTGGAGTCACCTGAGCACAAAGGAAGATGGTTGTGGTTGTTGGAGGTCAATCATCTCAGTTCCAGGACATCACTGCAGGAGTTCCTCAGGGTAGTGTCCTAGGCCCAACCATCTTCAGCTGCTTCATCAATGACCTTCCTTCAATCATAAGGTCAGAAGTGGGGATGTTCGCAGATGATTGCACAATGTTCAGCACCATTCGCAACTCCTCAGATACTGAAGCAGTCCATGTAGAAATGCAGCAAGACCTGGACAATATCCAGACTTGGGCTGATAAGTGGCAAACAACATTCAAGCCACACAAGTGCCAAGCAATGACCATCTCCAACAAGATAAAATATAACCATCTCCTCTTGACATTCAATGGCATTATGATCGCTGAATCCCCGACTATCAACATCCTGGGGGTTACCATTGACCAGAAACTGAATGGGACCAGCCACATAAATACTGCGGCTACAAGAGCAGGTCAGGGGCTGGGAATTCTGTGGTGAGTAACTCACCTCCTGACTCCTCAAGGTCTATCCACCATCTGCAAGGCACAAGTCATAGAGTCATTATAGGAGTTGTTTGGCATTCACTACAACATACTGAAAGGTTTCCATAAGTGTGATGAAATACTCTCCACTTGCCTGGATGGGTGCAGCTCCAACAACATTCAGGAAGCTCGACACCATCCAGGACAAAGCAGCCCGCTTGATTGGCACCCCATCGACAAACATTCACTCCCTCCACCAATGACGCACAGTGGCAGCAGTGTGTACCATCTACAAGATGCACTGCAGCAACGCACCAAGGCTCCTTTAACAGCACCTTCCAAACCCACGACCTCTACCACCTCGAAGGACATGGGCAGCAGATAAGAGTCATAGAGTTACACAGTACAGAAACAGGCCCTTTGGCCCATAGTGTCTGTGCCGGCCATCAAGCACCTAACTACTCTAATCCCATTTTCCAGCACTTGGCTCGTAGCCTTGTAGCATGGGAACACCACCACCTGCAAGTTCCCCTCCAAGTCACACACCATCCTGACTTGGAACTATATCGCCGTTCCTTCACTGTCGCTGGGTCAAAATCCTGGAACTCCCTTCCTAACAGCACTGTGGGTGTACCTACCTCACATGGACTGCAGCTGTTCGAGAAGGCAGCTCACCACCACCTTCTCAAGGGCAATTAGGGATGGGCAATAAATGCTGGCCTGGCCATCGACGCCCACATCCCATGAATGAATAAAATAAAACACATTACTGCTGTAATCCTCAGTTAAACTGGCCTGTAATGGTTACATTGCTGACAATATTTTGCTTGTACTATTTAAAGTAAATGCTTTATATATTAACAAACCTGCACAGTTTGTGATAGCCAGTGATTATTCTGTCAATACTGTACTGTTCCGAGTTCATTTATTCTTACTAGAACTGAATGGAGTTTGATCTACTTTTAATGAGCCCAGCTATCTCTGTTGCACCCCCCTTCCCAATTACTCTATCCCTCGCCCACCAACCAACTCTCCCCCCCGCCCCCCAGGCTACCCCCTGCCTTAGTCCTGAATCTTCACCTCTCCAGTTTCTCTCCTATCTCTCCTCATGCCCTCTCCAAGCTCATCTTGCCCACGAGACCCACCACCTGCTCCCTCAATCCTATCCCCAACAAACTGCTGACCATCCAACTTCCCCTCCGGCTCCCATGTTAGCTGATAGTGACCGGCTCTCTCTCCTCCAGTTCCCCTTCCTTTAAATCTGCCATCATCACCCTCTCTCCAGGAAACAATCCTTGACCCCTCTGTCCAACTCTAAAGTCCTGGAACACGTCCCGGATCCATGCCCATATTTCCAAGAACTCCACATTTGAATCTCTCCAATCAGGTTTCCACCCCTGCCAGAACTATAAAACAGCTCATATCAAAGTCACAAATGATATCCTATGTGACTGTGAGAAGTAAACCTTCCCTCCTTGTCCTTCTCGATCTGTCTGAGCCTTTGACACAGTTGACCACAACATCCTCCTCTAACGCCTCTCCACTGTTGTCCAGCTAAGTGGGCACTCATAGCCAGAGCATCTCCAATAATGGCTTCTCATCCAGGCTCTGCATTATTACCTCATGAATCCCCTAAGAACCTGTCCTCTCTCTCTCTTTCCTCATGTGCATCTTACACTTTTGTGACACTTTGACAGATACAGCATCAGCCTCAACATGTATACTGATGACAGCCAGCTCTACCTCACTACCATCTCACTCAACCCTCCACTGCCTCTGTGCTGTCAGACATCCAGACTTAGATGAGCTCCAAGTTGCTTCTGCTAAACATTGGAAGGACTGAAGACATTTCTAGCACAAACTCTCGCTACCAATTCCATTCCCCTCCCTGGAGACTGTCTCATGCTGAATCAGACTGTTCTCGATCTCAATATACATAGGTACGAACATACAAACAAACAAATTAGGAGCAGGAGTAGGCTATTCGTCCCCTCGAGCTTGCTTCGCCATTCTATAAGATAATGGCTGATCTGTTTGTGGACTCAACTCCACTTTCCTACCGACCCCTGATATCCTCTGATTCCCCTAATTGTCAACATTCTATTTGAGCCTGAGTTTCTGACCAATTCTCTGTGTCACAAAGATTGTCTACTTCCATTCCCATAATATCACCAACTGCCAATTCCAGCTCACCCACCACTGAAACCTACAAGAACCTGGGGATTGCAGTCTGATAAATACTTATCAAAGTAGCAAGTAAATCCTTAATCCTTTCACATAACACCTCATCAAAGAATCAGCCTCTCCATATCTAGGAGTAAATGATGCCAAAATTTAGCTCACTGATCAATCACTTCAAATGTTACTATTTTCATATCTTTGCTCATGGATGTAAAAGATCCCATGGCACTATTTTGAAGAAGAGCAGGGGAGTTCTCCCCAGTGTCCTGGTCAATATTTATCACTCAATCAACATCACAAAAACAGATTATCTGGTCAGTGTGGGAGCTTGTTGGACATAAATTGACAGAGGTCTATCCTACTGTACAATGTGACCTTACCTCTTTGGCACTTTCATCCTGAGGTCTTGAAATATAATTGAAATATAATCCTCTGTCTCTCTTCCCTTTAGGAAAGGTGTGAAGCACTGGATGATTTTCAGGCTAATTAACAGTCTGACAGACTGCGACATGAACACTCCTTCCAATGGCCATAATGAGCCAATAGGGGAGTTAACCTGATAGGGGGGTGATGGTTTTACGGGCTCTCACAATCCATGTGCTGGGCGGGGTGGGGGAGTGGTGGGGGAGGGGTGGTTCTCACCCACACCCACTACACACAAGTATCCCATTGGATGGGAAGCTGGAATGCAGAGTCACTGGCCTGACTTGGACAGGCTGGAGCTCTGGTCTATATCGTATTAATAAACTATCACCAGGCCTGATGCTTGCTCTCGGACACAGGGAAGGAATACTTTGTATATATAAGCCTTCACATTTTTAATTAGCCCTTTATCAGCATTTGGTCTAACTAGGAACTCCATTTTGCAGGATAATGTTATGGCAATTCCCAGGACACTTCAAACCTTCAGCCATGCCTTTGTTACCTCTAGGTTCCAATATTCTAATGCTCTCCTGGCCAATCTCCAACCTTCCACTGTCTGAAAACTTCAGCTAATCCGAAACTCAGCTGCCTGTGTCCTTACTCATACAAAATTCCATTCACCATCACCTTTGTGCTCTTTGATCTATGCTGGCTCCAGGTCTAGTAATGCCTTGATTTAAAAATTCTCCATCTTTGTTCTCAAATGCCTCCATGGCCTCACCCTCCTATCCCTGTAATCTCCTTAAGCTCGGCAATCCTCTGAGATATCTGTGCTCCTTGAATTCTGGCCTCTTGTCCATCCTCATTTTAATCGCTCCAGCATTGGTGACCGTGCCTTCAGTTGCCTGAGCCCCAAACTCTAGAATTTCCTCCCTAAACCTTTCCACCTTTCCACCTCTCTACTCACTTTCCTCTTTTAAGATGTTCCTTAAAACTGACCTTTTTGATCAAGCTTTTGGGCACCGAACCCTCATATCTCCTAATGTGGCTCGGTATCACATTTTATTCTGATTACTGTCTTGTGGAACACCTTGGGATGCTTAACTACATTGAAGGTGCTATATAAATGCAATGCTGTTGAATGTTACCAGACTATTTGACCTTGGAGGGCTTCAGAGCTAAGGCTGATGCTGTCTTCACCCTGTCTGATTTGATTTTTCCCTCCCCCTAGCCCAGGGGCACTGAGGTTAACTGTAGAGACCCCTCCCCCCCCCCATCCAGTAAAGATCTCGAACTCCTCACAGATAATGGAACATTCCCTGGACCGTCTTGTTTTCAGTTTGTGATCACCCCTCTCAGGAGTGCATTCACTCATCAAGTTCCTGGTTTCTGTTTCACAAACTACAGAGTTATGATTCCTGACAGCTCCTTCACTCCTTGAGGGAAGTGAAGCTAAAGTTGAATTATTTTCTCATCCATTGTACTGTTGAACAATGGCCCAGCAATTCTGAAGGTAATGGAGACAATGAAACCTGAAAAAAGGACTCCTCGGTCATTGAAGAACAGAATACAGGAAGCAAAGACAAAACTCTCTGGGACAAACAATCATTCAAATAGCCCAATAAAGCTTTAGTCAGCTGATTGGTGTTTGGGACTTTCTTTAAAGATGAGCTGGGAGTTCCTGAATCTCAGGAACAGCTCAAACTGTTTGTGTGACCAGTGGGTTTCTATTAAAATAGTTCAGGTCACAGGATGTTCCTCAGGATCCACTCTGTAATAATCTCTCACAGGCAATAGGGTGACAGGAAGTGGCTGCGATCCCAGCTCTCATCGAGCTCACAGTTACTGCAGGGCCTCCAGACTTGGGTCTGTGAAGGAAGCTCACCTCTGAATTGCTCATGGAGGAGAATGGGTGAATTGCCTCCTCCATTTCCTGAGAAACTAAGTGAAAAGCAAATGGGGAGAAGCTTGGATGAGGAGGAGGACAGGGGCTTGTCATCCTGTTATCAGCAGTCTGAAGCATGACTATGGATTGAAGATGTTCTCTCCATCTCACTCTACTCACTATTGGTCTGATAGTATCGTGGTTATATGACTGACCTAGTAATCTAGATTAATCTGAGTTTAAATCTCAATGCGATAATTTGGATTAATTAAAAAAAAACAGAAATAAAATTAAAAAGTTTGTCCCAGCAAAACTGACCATGGAGCTGTTGATTGTCATAAAAACCCAACTGGTTCACTAACGTCCTTTAGATGAGGAAATCTGCGGCCCTTACTATGTCTGGCCTGTATGTGACTTAAAATCCACAGCAATGAGGCTGAGCAAGATACTCAGTTGTATCAACACCACCATCTGCTCAGAGTAACTAGTGGATGGACAATAAATACCGGACTTATCAGTGATGCCCACACCTCGAGAATGAATTAAGTAAAATTCCCACTGTGATTGTCTGGTTCTGATCTCCCACTGCACCCTCCTTCCCTCTCAGCTTTGGGCCTTTTCCTGCTGAGACACATTCATTACCTCCGCCAGACTGAGATTTTCAGGTCTGCGTGTTGGGATGGGACGGAGAGAGAGATTCAGACTGAACTACAGGGCGGCACAGTGGCGCAGTGGTTAGCACCGCAGCCTCACAGCTCCAGGGACCCGGGTTTGATTCCGGGTACTGCCTGTGTGGAGTTTGCAAGTTCTCCCTGTGTCTGCGTGGGTTTTCTCCGGGTGCTCCGGTTTCCTCCCACAAGCCAAAAAGACTTGCAGGTTGATAGGTAAATTGGCCATTATAAATTGTCACTAGTATAGGTAGGTGGTAGGGAAATATAGGGACAGGTGGGGATGTTTGGTAGGAGTATGGGATTAGTGTAGGATTAGTATAAATGGGTGGTTGATGTTCGGCACAAACTCGATGGGCCGAAGGGCCTGTTTCAGTGCTGTATCTCTAATCTAATCTACAAGATCAAAATACCGCAGATGCTGGAAATCTGAAATGAAAACAGAAAGTGCCGGAAATACTCAGCAGGTCAGGCAGCATCTGTGGAGAGACAAACAGAATAGACCAGATGAATGCGTGGCTGGAGAAATTGTGCAGGAGGGAGAGACTTAGATTCCTGGGACATTGGGACCGGTTCTGGGGAAGGTGGGACTTGTACAAGCAGGACAGGTTACACCCAGGCAGGACCGGAACCGATGTCCTCGCAGGGCTGTTTGCTAGAGCGGTTGGGGAGGATTTAAACTAGAATGGAAGGGGGAAGGGAACCTGAGCGGAGAGACTGAGAAGGAGGAAGCAAGGATAGAAACGAAAGACAGGAAACAAAAAGGCAAAAGTGGAAGGCATAGAAATCAAGGGCAAGAAACAAATAGGGCCGTAGTGCAAAATAATGCTAAGATGACTAAGAATGTTAAAAAGACAAGCCTAAAGGCATTGTGTCTGAATGTGTGGAGTATTTGCAATAAGGTAGATGAATTAACCACGCAAATAGATGTAAATGGATACGATATAGTTACAATTACGGAGACATGGCTGCAGGGTGACCAAGGATGGGAACTGAACATCCAGGAGTATTCAATATTTAGGAAGGACAGGCAAAAAGGGAAAGGTGGTGGAGTAGCATTGTTAGTAAAAGAGGAAATCAATACAATAGTGAGGAAGGATATTAGCTCAGAGAATCCTGATGTGGGTGGAGCTAAGAAACACCAAGGGGCAGAAAACGTTGGTGGGGGTTGTATACAGACCCCCAAACAGCAATGGTGATGTAGAGGATGGCATTCAACAAGAAATCAGAGATGCATAAAATAAGGATGTAACTGTAATTATGGGTGATTTTAATCTACATATAGATTGGGCAAACCAAATTAGCAATAATACTGTAGAGGAGGAGTGCCTGGAGTGTGTACGTGATAGTTTTTTTGACCAATACATTGAGGAACCAACTAAAGAACAGGCCATTCTAGACTGGGTATTGTGTAATGAGAAAGGATTAGTTAACAATCTTGTTTATTTTATTTATTCAGAGATACAGCACTGAAACAGGCCCTTTGGCCCACTGAGTCTGTGCTGACCATCAACCATCCATTTATACTAATCCTACGTTAACCCCATATTCCTACCACATCCCCACCTTCCCTCAATTCCCCTATCACCTACCTATACCAGGGGCAATTTACAATGGCCAATTTACCTATCAACCTACAAGTCTTTGGCTGTGGGAGGAAACTGGAGCACCCGGCGAAAACCCACGCAGTCACAGGGAGAACTTGCAAACTCCACACAGGCAGTACCCAGAATCAAACCCAGGTCGCTGGAGCTGTGGTGCTAACCACTGCACCACTGTGCTGCCTGTGTGTTGTGTGGGGTCCCTTGGGGAAGAGTGACCATAACATGATAGAAATCTTCATTAAGATGGAGAGTGAGAGAGTTGATTCCAAGACTAGGGTCCTGAATCTAAATAAAGGAAACTATGAAAATATGAGACACGAGTTGGCTATGATAGATTGGGGAATGTTACTTAAAGGGTTGACAGTGGATAGGCCATAGATAGCATTTAAAGAGCACATGGATGAATTACAACAATTGTTCATTCCTGTCTGGTGCAAACATAAAACAGGAAGGGTGGCTCAACCATGGCTTACAAAAGAAATTAGGGATAGTATTAGATCCAAGGAGGAAAAACATAAAATGTCCAGAACAAGTAGCAAACCTGAGGATTGGGAGCAGTTTAGAATTCAGCAAAGGAGGATAAAGGGATTGATTAAGAAGGGGAAAATAGAGTACGAGAGTAAGCTTGCAGAGAATGTAAAAACTGACTGTAAAAGCTTCTATCGATATGTGAAGAGAAAAAGATATGTGAAGAGAAAAAGATTAGTGAAGACATATGTGGGTCCATTACAGTCAGAAATGGGGGAATTTATAATGGGGAACAAAGAAATGGCAGACAAATTAAATACGTACTTTGGTTCTGTCTTCACAAAGGAGGGCACAAATTACCTCCCAGAAATATTGGGAAACACAGGGTCTAGTGAGAAGGAGGAACTGTATGAAATTAGTATTAGTAGGGAAATGGTAGGGAAATTGATGGGATTGAAGGCCGATAAATCCCCAGGGCCTGATAATCTGTATCCCAGAGTACTTAAGGAAGTGGCCCTAGAAATAGTAGATGCATTGCTGGTCATTTTTCAAAATTCTATAGCCTCTGAAAGAGTTCCAATGGATTGGAGGGTAGCTAATGTAACCCACTATTTAAAAAAGGAGGTAGAGAGAAAACGGAATTATAGACCAGTCAGCCTGATGTCAGTAGTGGGGAAAATGTTAGAGTCCATTATAAAAGATGTAATAGCAGAGCATTTGGAAAACAATGACATGATCAGTCAAAGTCAACATGGATTTAAGAAAGGGAAATTATGCTTGACCAATATACTGGAATTTTTTGAGGATTTAACTAGTAGAATAGATAAGGTCCCACAGAAGAGATTAAGGTGAAAAATTAAAGTACATGGGATTGTGGGTAAGGTACTGACATGGACAGAGAACTGATAGGCAGACAGGAAACAAAGAGTAGGAATAAACGGGTCTTTTTCCGAGTGGCAGGCAGTGACTAGTGGGGTACTGCAGGGATCAGTGCTAGGACCCCAGCTATTCACAATATATATTAATGATATAGATGAGGGAATTAAATGTAATATATCCAAGTTTGCAGATGACACAAAGCTGTGTGGGAGTGTGAGCTGTGAGGAGGATGCAGAGAAGCTCCAGTGTGATTTGGACAGGTTGAGTGAGTGGGCAAATGCATGGCAGATGCAGTATAATGTGGATAAATGTGAGGTTATCCACTTTGGTGGCAAAAACAGAAAGGCAGATTATTATCTGAACGGCGATAGATTGGGAAAGGGGGAGGTGCAGCGAGACCTGGGTGTCCTCGTGCACCAGTCGCTGAAAGTAAGCATGCAGGTGCAGCAGGCAGTTAAGAAAGCAAATGGTATGTTGGCCTTCATAGCGAGAGGATTCGAGTACAGGAGCAAGGATGTCTTGCTGCAATTATACAAGGCCTGGGTGAGACCACATCTGGAATATTGTGTGCAGTTTTGGTCTCCTTATCTGAGGAAGGATGTTCTTGCTGTAGAGGGAGTGCAGCGAAGGTTCACCAGACTGATTCCTGGGATGGCAGGACTGACGTATGAAGAGAGATTGGGTCGATTAGGCTTGTATTCACTAGAGTTTAGAAGAATGAGAGGGGATCTCATAGAAACTTACAAAATTCTAACAGGATTGCACAGACTAGATGCAGGAAGGATGTTCCTGATGGCGGGAGAGTCCAGGACCAGGGGTCACAGTCTAAGGATAAGGGGTAAGCCATTTAGGACTGAGATGAGAAGGGATTTCTTCACCCAGAGAGTGGTGAATCTGTGGAATTCTCTACCACAGAAAGCAGTTGAGGTCAAATCATTAAATGTATTCAAGAAAGAGTTAGATATAGTTCTTAGGGCTAAAGGAATCAAGGAACACGGGGAGAAAGCGGGAACAGGGTTCTGAGTTTGGCTCGAAGGGCCGAATGGCCTACTCCTGCTCCTATTTTCTATTACCATCTATCTAGGACGCTTGACGTACAGGTATCTCTGCAGGGTCCCAAGGCGGAGAGTCGCAGCCTGGGTGCGGACACACACCAGTGACTGGCCACCCTCCTCAATCAGGAGACTCAGGACCGCGGCAAAGACCCCTTTCCTCTTGCCCCACAAGAAATCGACAAGTTTCTTCTGGATCTTGGTGGCAAATGCAGGGGGCGGGGATAAAGTGACCAACCGTTACCACAGCATCGAGGCCACCACTTAGTTTATGACCAGCACTCGGTCCCTGTAGGAAAGCACTCAGAGCAGTCCTGTCCAGCGCCCCAGCCGAGCGGTGACTTTCGCCTCCAACTCCTGCCAGTTTGCCATCCAGGCTTCCTCAGCGGGGCTAAGGTGGGCTTCTAGATAGAGGAGGTGCATGGTGCTCCACGCAAAAGGTGTTAACTCCTCCGGCAGACAGTCCACCCGCCACTGACCCACCAGGAGTCTGGAACGTTTCTCCCAATTGATCCTTGCGCAGGAAAGGTCTGCTGGCAGTCGCGCATCCTCCGCAAGTCAACGGGATCTGTGACCGCGAGGAGCACGTTGTCGGCGTAAGCCGAGAGGATGACCCGCATGGCCGGCTTGCGCAGAGCCAATCCCGTCAACCTCCTGAGAAGCAGGCACAGGAAGGGATCCACGCAGATGGTGTACAATTGGTCGGACATGGGACATCCCTGACGCGCTCCTCTCCCAAAGCGAAGGGGCGTCGTCAAGGACCCGTTAACATTGACACTCTGTGGCAGCGTGTAAAAGTCGGACCCGGGCCACAAAAGATATTCATTATCCACCCTGTCGAACGCTTTCTCCTGATCAAGGGAGAGAAAGGCGAGCGACCAGTCCTCTGGGAAAGATGGATCAGGTCCCAGGTGGATGTTGTCCTAGATGGACTGGCCCGGGACCGTGTACGACTCTGGGTGGATCATGTGGGCCAGCACGGAGCCCAGGTGGGTAGACATAGCTCGGACAAAGATCTTATAATCCGTGCTGAAGAGGGAGACTGGATGCTAGTTCTTAAGCAGGTGGAGATCGCCCTTCTTCAGCAGCAGGATGATGACCCGCATGCAATCGCCCCCCCCCAGGATGCCCTGAGGAGCTCCACGGTCAGCTCGTCCAGCCCCGGGGATTTGCCCCTGGTCAGCTCCACGAATGTGAGCGGAGCCTCCAATCCTTCTACAGCCTCCGGCATATCCTCCCACAAAACTGCGCGCATCCTCACTGGGCGGATCCAGAGAGAACACTGCACTGTAATAGGTACGGACCAGGAGGCCTGTTCCCTCTGGATCTGTGATGACGGATCCATTGCCAGTCAACAGCTCAACGAGCTGCTTACGGACCCCCCACCATTTTTCCAGCGAGTAGAAGAAGGGTGAGGTGCGGTACAAATCTTCCAGGATCTGGAGCTGCAACCTCACGTACGCGCTTCGGTACCCTACGAGCTGCAGGTCCCTCAGTGCGTCCTTCTTCTCTTTGTACGCCTGCCACAGGGCCGGGTCTGCGACGGCATGACTGAGACGGGACTCCAAGTTGAGCACCTCCCTCTCTAGACGCTCGATCTCAGCTTCCCGCCTCTTGGTTGACCCCATCGCGTACTCCTGACAGGAGACACAGATGTGAGTCTTGCCCACATCCCACCATAGCCTCAAGGAGGGGAAGCCCCCCTGCTTCCTTCTCCAGTCGGCCCAGAATCGACGGAACGAGTCCCGGAATTGCACGTACTCCAGCAGCCTGGTGTTAAATGCCAGTACGCGGACTCCGCCCGCATGCGGGGCGGAGTGAACTCCGCCCACACCAGGTGGTGGTCCGAGCACGGCACCAGCCGCATGGAGGCCGCTGAGACGGTCGATTCAGGACCCTCCTCCTCCAGACCTCCATGTGAAGGCACTCGAGTTGGGGTGGATGTCCACCAAGTCGAGGGAGCTGATCAGTTCCAATCATTTTCTCCATCGACGCTAGGCTGCACTGGGGACCGGAGTGATCCCCCACCTCGAGGGTACAGTTAAAATCGACCCCGAGGATGATGCACTCGCTGCTATCAATAGAGCTCAAGAGAGGGGACACTTCTTTAAAGAAGTGCGCTTGCAACGTGCTGGGCCTGGGCGCGTACACGTTCATAAAGTGGAGCGGCACGCTACCCAGGCAAACGGCGAGGTGGAGCAAGCTCTTTGACCCCCAAGATCACTGGCTGAAAAGTCGGGGCCAACAAGATGGCCACCCCACTAGAAATAGGGGTGAGGTGACTCATGTAGACCCCACCCTGCCACTCCAGGAGCCAGGTGGCTTCATCTCCCGGAACGGTGTGGGTTTCCTGCAGAAAGCTCACCGTGTATCTCCCTTCCCTGAGGACTGAGAGATTGTAAAATCTGCGGTGAGACCCCCTGCTGCCGTTGATGTTGAGGCTGGCTATGGTTATCACCATGTCAAAGGTACTTAAAACCCGTCACCAACACCTCACTGTGAGGAGGGAGCGGAAGCGCACATGGCCCTCCATTCCCCCAGCAATCCATTGAGGAACACATTAAACTGGTGCCTCTCAACCAGTTTCACGCCTGCGCCCTTCCTTCCCTTCTTGAGGGTGGCACAGAAGGACTGGATGATCAGTGCCAAACTCGACCTCTGGCCAAAGGCCAGATGAACATTATTGCGGCAACCCCTATATGCTGTGAGGAAGTCCCGGAGTTCCGCCGTGGGGGTGAGAGGAGACTTGATGGGAGGCACGAGAGAGTCCACCACCTCGCTGGTGATGGATTCAAGGTCATCCTCCGTGCCCCACACCAAGGCCCTATCCTCCTCCATGTTGTCACCGCCAGCGGCTGACACTCCCACCACACACTGTGGGGCAGACATCCCGCCTCCATCACTATCCAAGTGGCTGGTCAGTGGATGTTAATGGTTTGTACTTCGCGGCTGGTCAGTGGATGTTAACGGTTTGTACCTAGCGGCTGGTCAGTGGATGTTAATGGTTTGTACCTAGCGGCTGGTCAGTGGATGTTAACGGTTGGTACCTAGTGGCTGGTCAGTGGATGTTAACGGTTTGTACCTAGTGGCTGGTCAGTGGATGTTAACGGTTTGTACCTAGCGGCTGGTCAGTGGATGTTAACGGTTTGTACCTAGCGGCTGGTCAGTGGATGTTAACGGTTTGTACCTAGTGGCTGGTCAGTGGATGTTAACGGTTTGTACCTAGTGGCTGGTCAGTGGATGTTAACGGTTTGTACCTAGCGGCTGGTCAGTGGATGTTAACGGTTTGTACCCAGCGGCTGGTCAGTGGATGTTAACGGTTTGTACCTAGTGGCTGGTCAGTGGATGTTAATGGTTTGTACCTAGCGGCTGGTCAGTGGATGTTAACGGTTTGTACCTAGTGGCTGGTCAGTGGATGTTAACGGTTTGTACCTAGCGGCTGGTCAGTGGATGTTAACGGTTTGTACCTAGTGGCTGGTCAGTGGATGTTAACGGTTTGTACCTAGTGGCTGGTCCTTGGATGTTAACGCTTTGTACCTAGTGGCTGGTCAGTGGATGTTAACGGTTTGTACCTAGTGGCTGGTCAGTGGATGTTAACGGTTTGTACCTAGCGGCTGGTCAGTGGATGTTAATGGTTTGTACCTAGCGGCTGGTCAGTGGATGTTAATGGTTTGTACCTAGTGGCTGGTCAGTGGATGTTAACGGTTTGTACCTAGCGGCTGGTCAGTGGATGTTAATGGTTTGTACCTAGTGGCTGGTCAATGGATGTTAACGGTTTGTACCTAGTGGCTGGTCAGTGGATGTTAACGGTTTGTACCTAGCGGCTGGTCAGTGGATGTTAACGGTTTGTACCTAGCGGCTGGTCAGTGGATGTTAACGGTTTGTACCTAGTGGCTGGTCAGTGGATGTTAACGGTCTGTACCTAGTGGCTGGTCAGTGGATGTTAACGGTCTGTACCTAGTGGCTGGTCAGTGGATGTTAACGGTTTGTACCTAGTGGCTGGTCAGTGGATGTTAACGGTTTGTACCTAGTGGCTGGTCAGTGGATGTTAACGGTTTGTACCTAGTGGCTGGTCAGTGGATGTTAACGGTTTGTACCTAGTGGCTGGTCAGTGGATGTTAACGGTCTGTACCTAGTGGCTGGTCAGTGGATGTTAACGGTTTGTACCTAGTGGCTGGTCAGTGGATGTTAACGGTTTGTACCTAGTGGCTGGTCAGTGGATGTTAACGGTTTGTACCTAGTGGCTGGTCAGTGGATGTTAACGGTTTGTACCTAGTGGCTGGTCAGTGGATGTTAACGGTTTGTACCTAGTGGCTGGTCAGTGGATGTTAACGGTTTGTACCTAGCGGCTGGTCAGTGGATGTTAACGGTTTGTACCTAGCGGCTGGTCAGTGGATGTTAACGGTCTGTACCTAGCGGCTGGTCAGTGGATGTTAACGGTTTGTACCTAGTGGCTGGTCAGTGGATGTTAATGGTCTGTACCTAGTGGCTGGTCAGTGGATGTTAACGGTCTGTACCTAGTGGCTGGTCAGTGCATGTTAATGGTTGGTACCTAGCGGCTGGTCAGTGGATGTTAACGGTTTGTACCTCGTGGCTGGTTGCATGCTCCTCAACACTGCAATGCTCTGGCGTAAAGGAGATGAGACCCCACCTCCCATCAGCTACACCTGCATCGTTTGAAGACCATCACTGCCTTTTGAAGAAAATCCATTTCAATATTGCGTTGTGTGCTGTGAGTTGATTTCCATTGAAGTGTGGCTGTACTTCGCAGTCGCTGGATCTGCTCCTTCACATTCCACACAGGAGGCGCTGACAAGGGTGGGTTGAGTGTGGCTGTACAACAGCACTCTGAAAGTTCAGCACTGGAAAACTCGCAAATCTCAGCAGAATCTTGGAAATGGAAATTCAAATATCCGGTTTGAGTTTCAGCCAAAGCTTCTTGAAGCTTCACAACCCAGCCAGAGAGCAGAAGCTTGCGGAAAACCAGATCGTCTCTCTCGCAGTTTCCTGCTGTCATTTCCTGAGTTCTTTTTTCCACGATTTAATTAAACGCATACCAGAGTGGGTGCGTTCAGTGCTTCACTCAGACACTGCGCAGGCTGAAGCTTCGACTGAGGCTACGAGCTGTGGTGACTTTCTGTGTATGATTCCTGATTATCTGGGTTGCCTTCTTCTGGGTGAGATTACTTCAAACTCTTCTTCCAGTACGGCCAATCTGTTGCAGAGAGATCCTGGTCAGGAGGGGAAACACGCAATAGAATCTGCGAAGAGACTCCTTAACTTTCCTTTGTCTTGACTTCCTCTGCTCCAGTAGCAGCATCGAGACCAGCCTGGGTAAGTGAAGCTCACTTTAATTACTGATGAGGATGGTGTGAGGCTCTGTCTGATATAGAGGCTGCTCTTATCACCAAGCTCAACAGCAAAAATCTCTTTATTTTGGAAGGGGCTCTACTGTATGACCATAGACTTATATTAACACTGCCAATAGGGCTCACTGTGAGGAAGAGTTGACAGCGAACAGAAACCAACATCAACCAAAAGTCTTTCCAGTGTGTTGTCAAGGCCAGAATTTATTTTCCAGAAGGCGGCTGTTCTTGGAGCTGATTGCTGCCTCACAGTGTGTATACTCGGAAAAAGCAGAGGGGGAGACTCAGAGAGACAGGGAGATGGAGGCTGGGTTAACAGGGTGTTGCTTCATATATGGAAGTCTGTGCCGAATGTTTGGGAGGGATAGGATTCCTAATCAATAGGCATTCTGTTGATTCAGCCTCTTGCAATTGCCTGTGCCAGAGGCTAAGAGACTACGGGCTCCAGTTATATGGAAAACATCTTTTAAAGGTACCAAGGGAGAGCGGCTCTGTCCAAGATTACTTTCTTGCAGATTTCCGTTGATGTATCCATAAATATTGGCAGGTGAATGAGAGAACAAAGCATAAAATCTACACAAACAATTAACCAGTTTCGCTGGGGTAAAGGCAGCCATGAAGGGCACTATAGGAATTCGACATATTGGTACAGATGACAAAGGTAAAAAAAAGGATGAGGTCCTAAAAGTAAATATAGGGAATTAGGAAGTAAGTTGAAAAGTAGGACCTCAAAGGTCGTGATCTCAGGATTACTACCAGTGCCACGTGCTAGTCAGAGTAGAAATAGCAGGATATATCAGATGAATACGTGGTTGAAGAGATGGTGTGAGGGGGAGGGTTTTAGATTCCTGGGGCATTGGGACCGTTACTGGGGGAGGTGGGACCAGTACAAACTGGACGGGTTACACCTGGGCAGGACCGGGACTGATGTCTTAGGGGGAGTATTTGCTACAGTGGTTGGGGAGGGTTTAAACTAAAATGGCAGGGGGGTGAGAACTTTTGCAAGGAGTCAGAGGAGGGGGGATCAAAGACAAGAACAAAAGACAGTAAGGGGAATAAGAAAAGTGATAGGCAGAGAAATCATGGGCCAGAAACAAACAGGGACACAGTGAAAAATAGTGGGAAGGGGACAAGTAATGTTAAAAAGACAAACCTTAAGGCTTTGTGCCTTAACACACAGAGCATTCGCAAAAAAGTGGATGAATTAATCGCGCAAATAGATGTAAATGGGTATGATATATTCGGGATTACGGAGACATGGCTGCAAGGTGACCAGGAATGGGAAATGAACATCCAGGGGTATTCAGTATTTAGGAAGGACAGAAAAATAGCAAAAGGCAGTGGAGTTGCATTGCTGGTTAAAGAGGAAATTAATGCAATAGTGAGGAAAGATATTCGCTCGGACGTTGTGGAATCTGTATGGGTAGAGCTGAGAAACACTAACGGGCAAAAAATGTTAGTGGGGGTTATATATAGACCCCCAAACTGTAGTGGTGATGTTGGGAATGGCATTAAACAGGAAATTAGAGACACATGCAATAAAGGAACATCTGTAATTCTGGGTGACTTTCATCTGCATATAGATTGGGCAAATCAAATTAGTCACAATACCATAGAGAAGGAATTCATGGAGTGTATACGGGATGGTTTTCTGGACCAATACATTGAGGAACCAACTAGAGAACAGGCCATCCTTGCTGGATATTGTGTAATGAGAGAGGAATAATTGACAATCTAGTTGTGCGTGACCCCTTGGGGACGAGCAACCACAATACGATAGAATTCTTCATCAAGATGGAGAGTGACGTAGTTGATTTTGAGACTACGGTCTTGAATCTTAATAAAGGAAACTACAAAGGTATGAGGCGCGAGGTGGCTATGACGGATTGGGAAATGTTACTTAAAGGGATGATGGTGGATAGGCAATGGCAAACATTTAAAGAGCACATGGATGAACTGCAACAATTGTTTATTCCTGTCTGGCGCAAAAGTAAAACGGGAAAGGTAGCCAAACAATGGCTTACAAGGGAAATTAGAGATAGCATTAGATCCAAGGAAGAGGCATATAAATTTTCCAGAAAAAACAACGGACCTGAGGATTGGGAGCAGTTTAGAATTCAGCAAAGGAGGACCAAGGGATTGATTAAGAAGGAGAAAATAGAGTACGAGAGCAAGCTTGTGGGGAACAGAAAAACTGACTGGAAAAGTTTCTATAGGTATGTGAAGAGAAAAAGATTGGTGAAGAGAAATGTAAGTCCCTTACAGTCAGAAACAGGGGAATTTATTATGGGGAATAAAGAAATGGCTGACCAACTAAATGCATACTTTGGTTCTGTCTTCATAAAGGAGACAAAATATCATACCAGAAATGTTGGGGAACACAGGGTTAGTGAGAGAGAGGAACTGAAGGAAATCAGTATTAGTAGAGAAATGGTGTTGGGGAAATTGATGGGACTGAAGGCTGATAAATCCCCAGGGCCTGATAATCTACACCCCAGAGTAATTAAAGAAGTGGCCCTAGAAATAGTGGATGCATTGGTGGTCATCTTCCAAGATTCTATAGACTCTGGAACAGTTCCGACAGATTGGAGGGTAGCTAATGTAACCCCACTATTTAAAAAGGGAGGTAGAGAGAAAGCAGGGAATTATAGACCAGTCAGCCTGACGACGGTAGTGGGGAAAATTCTTGAGTCCATTATCAAAGATTTTATAGCAGAGCACTCAGAGAACAGTGGTAGAATCGGGCAGAGTCAGCATGGATTTATGAAAGGGAAATCATGCTTGACAAATCTACTAGAATTCTTCGAAGATGTAATTAGTAGAGTTGATGAGGGGGAGCCAGTGGATGTGGTTTATTTGGACTTTCAGAAGGCTTTCGATAAAGTCCCACATAAGAGATTAGCGTGTAAAATTAAAGCGCATGGGATTGGGGGTAGTGTATTGCGATGGATAGAAAATTGGTTGGCAGACAGGAAACAAAGAGTAGGGATAAATGGGTCTTTTTCCGAATGGAAGGCAGTGACAAGTGGGGTAGAGCAGGGATCGGTGCTAGGACCCCAGCTATTCACAATATATATTAATGATTTAGATGAGGGAACTAAATGTAATATCTCCAAATTTGCAGATGACACAAAACTGGGTGGGAGGGTGAGTTGTGAGGAGGAAGCAAAGAGGCTTCAGGGTGATTTGGACAATTTGAGTGAGTGGGTAAATGCATGGAAGATGCAGTATAATGTGGATAAATGTGAGGTTATCCACTTTGGTAGCAAAAACAGGAAGGCAGATTATTTGAATAGTTATAAACTGAGAGAGGGGAATATGCAGCAAGACCTGGGTGTTCTCATACACCAGTCGCTGAAGGTAAGCATGCAGGTGCAACAGGCAGTAAAAAAGGCAAATGGTATGTTGGCCTTCATAGCGAGAGGATTTGAGTACAGAAGCAGGGATGTCTTGCTGCAATTATACAGGGCCTTGGTGAGGCCACACCTGGAATATTGTGTGCAGTTTTGGTCTCCTTATCTGAGGAAGGATGTTCTTGCTATAGAGGGAGTGCAGCGAAGGTTTACCAGACTGATTCCTGGGATGGCGGGACTGACGTATGAGGAGAGATTGAGTCGGTTAGGATTATATTCGCTGGAGTTCAGAAGAGTGAGGGGGGATCTCATAGAAACCTATACAATTCTAACAGGACTTGACAGGGTGGATGCAGGAAGGATGTTCCCGATGGTGGGGGAGTCCAGAACCAGGGTTATAGTCTAAGGATACGGGGTAAACCTTTCAGGACTGAGATGCGGAGAAATTTCTTCACCAAGAGAGTGGTGAGTCTGTGGATTTCGCTACCACAGAAAGCAGTTGAGGCCAAAACATTGTATGTTTTCAAGAAGGAGTTAGATAGAGCTCTTGGGGCGAAAGGGATCAAAGGATATGGGGGGAAGGTGGGAACAGGTTACTGAGTTGGATGATCAGCCAAATCATAATGAATGGCGGAGCAGGCTCGAAGGGCCGATTGGCCTACTCCTGCTCCTATTTTCTTTTTTTCTATGTTTCTGCTCCCTCCTCATTGATTTCTCAGTTAGCGTTGTCCTACTCATTCTCTCTTCGTTGTCTGTCTCTGGAAGGAGTCATACCCTTGACCGGGAGTATTCCAGTCCTTTCTAGAATCTTCAGCTTTTCTTTTGTTTTTGTTCTGCTTAGCCATTGTTAGATTCACTTCCTTTTCTTGTCAAAGTCAACCCCTTCTTTGTTTTTCTCTGCTTCGCAGAATTTCTGAAATGCTCAGCTGTTCTTTGTTACCTCCAAACTCAACTATTCCAGTGGTTTCCACCTTCCTCCCTCCGTAAACTCCAGCTCATCCAAAACTCTGCTGCCCCGTGTCCTAACTCACACCAAGTCCACTTCATCCATCACCCATGTGCTTGCTGACCCAGTTTATGAGGGACATAGATAGGTTAGATAGGAAGAAACATTTTCTCTTAGCGGAGGGGTCAATAACCAGGGTGCATAGATTTAAAGTAAGGGGCAGGGGGTTTAAAGGAGATTAGAGGAAAATCTTTTTCACCCAGAGGGTGGTTGGAATCTGGAACACACTGCCTGAAGTGGTGGTGGAGGCAGGAACCCTCACAACATTTAGGAAGTATTTAGATGAGCACTTGAAACGCCATAGCATACAAGGCTATGGGCCAAGTGCTGGAAAATGGGATTAGAATAGATAGGTGCTTGATGGCTGGCACAGAAATGATGGGCTGAAGGGCCTGTTTCTGTGCTGTATAACTCTATGAACTCCTCAATTTTTGAATTCTCATTCTCGTGTTCAAACCCCTCCATTTTCAATGATCTTTCATCAGCGGTTTCTGAAACATTAACTCTGTTTCTCTCTGCACAGATGCTGCCTGACCTGCTGAATATTTCCAGCATTTTCTGTTTTTATTTCTAACACTGCCTTTGGCTCAGTGTGAAATTTTGTTTGATAACACTCCTGTGTAGCACCTTGGGATAATTCACTATGTTAAAGGAGATATGTAAATACAGATTGTTGTTGTGACATAGATCCCGCTGAGGGGCCTGATGATATTTGCTGTTCCTGGTCTGACTGTGACAGTAAACAGCCTTCAGACACTTCTCCAGCTGCAAACTGAGTGAGATTTCCAAAGATTATTTGATGAGGGCACAGCTTGTTTAATGGAAAGTACCATCTTCTTTGAGTAGAGTGAAGAGTGCTGGGAATGAACCGAGTCCAGCAAAGCTGCTTCTGCCCTGAAAGGGTTAAAGATGTGGTGAAGAAAGCAGCTGGTTTTATCATAACGCTGATTTACCCAATAACATGTTTACAAGGATGAATGAGCCTCTGTTGCATTTCCCTGGTTCTAATGACATCCCTGCGGATATTACATTATATTATTTTCATATAAAAGTTCCTGGAGCAGATTATCCTGGGCCTCTATTTAGCACAGCTCTGATCCCAGCTCACTCACTCCCTTTGATAATGTTTCCTGCTGCTCAGTGCAGTGCCCACAAACAGCTAGATACAGCAGAAACTGGGTCTGCACAGTCTACCTCCCATCCCAAAGGCTGATAGTCAGACCCAGGCTGGAAATGACAGACAGAGTGATGGAGGCAAGAATGGAGCTGTGACTCAGTCCCCTCGACTCTCCGAGGAACAGAGGAGCAGGAGGAAGTCATTCTGCTCCTTGAGCCTGTTCCACCATCAGCTCCTCAATCATGGCTGATCTGTAAGTCAGCTCCTTACTGAACAGAAATCTACCCATCCAAATCTCGATTGATCCCCAGCACCCACAGCCATTCAGGAGGCAGAGGTAGATTTACACTCGCCTTTATCTGATGTCATTCCTCAACGACCTAATTTTAAGTTTTTTTTTTAATTTGTTCGGGGCATGTGAGTGTTGGTGGCTATGCCAGCATTTATTACCCATCCTTAATTGCCCTTGAGAAGGTGGTGGTGAGCTGCCTTCTTGAACGGCTGCAGTCCATGTGGGGTAGGTACACCCACAGTGCTGTTAGGAAGGGAGTTCCAGGATTTTGACCCAGTGACAGTGCCCCTTGTTCTAGATTCCTCTGCTACAGAAAATACTTTTGATCAAATCATTTAATCACCTTAAACACCTTCATCAGATCAGCCCTCAGCTGTCTAAAGTCAAAGGAATACAAGATAGTCTATGTAACCTCATAATTTAACTCTCTTAACCCTGGTATAATTCTGGTGATACTGCACTGCACCCCCTCCAAGGGCAATACGTCCTTCCTGAGGGCCAGGGACCAGAACTGAAAATAGTATTTTAAATGGACTCAGGGGTATGGTAGCACAGTGAGTATGTCACTGGACTAGCATGTCAGAGGTCTGAACTCGTGATCACATGGTATGAGTTTAAATCCCATACAGCTGGGGAATTTAAATTCAGTTAATTAATTAAATAAATCTGGACTTTAAAAACAGTGCATGTTAGTAATGGTGACAATAAAACTACTAATTTCATTCTTATTACATTTTTTGCTGTAATTGGAGTGTACAGAGTGCGAAGAAAGGTACTTGGTAAGTGAGGGAGTTCGGTAAGTGGGGAACTATAAATTAATTAAGAAAAATCAATTTAATTTAATTGAGAGAGAGAGCGAGCGAGCGGGAGAGTTCACTGGGAATCAACGAGAGGGGGCGGGGCTGCTCGAAAAGAAAAGTCAAAGTGTGACATCACAGAGGAGTGGGTAGGTGATTGGCTGGCTGAGAATTTGGAGCTACAAACAGTGCGAGAGGCGAGAGAGAGCGGCGAGGCACAGAGAGCTAGTCGTGAGTATCTAGTGGGTGTTTTCTTTCTTATTTTTTTCTGCTGATTTTTAGTTTTTATCTAACATTTAAGTCTATCTACTAAGTAGAAGCTAAAATACCAGTAGTCATAGAAACATAGAGAATAGGAGCAGGGGTAGGCTATTCGGCCCTTCGGGCCTGCTCTGCCATTCAAAAAAGATCATGGCTGATCGTCTAATTCAGTACCCTGTTCCTGCTTTCTCCCCATATCCCTTGATCCCTTTGGCATTAAGAAATATATCTATCTCCTTCTTGAATATATTTAATGACTTGGCCTCCAATGCCTTCTGCGGTGGAGAATTCCACAGGTTCACCACCCTCTGAGTGAAGAAACTTCTCCTCATCTCGGTTCTAAATGGCATACCCTGTATCCTGAGACTGTCACCCCTGGTTCTGGACTCCCCAGCCATCGGGAACATCCTCCCTGCATCTAGCCTGTCTAGTCCTGTTAGAATTTTATAGGTTTCTATGAGATCCCCTCCTCAATCTTCTAAACTCTAGTGAATACAGGCCTAGTCGACCCAAGCCACCCCAGGAATCAGCCCAGTAAATCTTCTTTGCACTCCCTCTATGGCAAGAACATCCTTCCTCAGATAAGGGGACCAAAACTACACACAATACTTCAAATGTGGTCTCCCCAACGCCCTGTATAACTGCAGTAAGACATCCTTGCTCCTGTACTCAAATCCTCTTGCAATGAAGGCCAACATACCATTTGCCTTCCTAACTGCTTGCTGCACCTGAATGCTTGCTTTCAGCGACTGGTGTACAAGGAGACTCAGGTCTTGTTGCACCTTCCCCTTTCCCAATCTATCACCATTCAGATAATAATCTGCCTTTCTGTTTTTACAACCAAAGTGGATAACCTCACATTTATCCACGTTATGCTGCATCTGCCATGCATTTGCCCACTCACCCAACTTGTCCAAATCACATTGGAGCCTCTTTACATCCTCCTCACAGCTCACATTCCCCCCAGCTTTGTGTTGTCTGCAACTTGGAAATGTTACATTTAGTGGCAGGAGGCAGAGGGTGATGGTCAAGGATTGTTTTTGCGAGTGTAAGCCTGTGACCAGTGGTGCACTGTAAACCATGGCGCGGAGTCAACTCCCCCTTGGCCCATTTATTCCTTTCACCCACTTGATCCTGGCCATCACATGGGACTAAGTCCTCTTAATTCAGGCTTAATTCAGTAAATAACAAAGCTAGCTAGAATTGATAAGCACATCCACTAGGTTCCTCTGACCGTTCCCAGACCTAGTCACAGAAAACAAAGGATAATACCCGAAAAATGGGGAAGAGCTGACGCTGGCCAGGCGTTCCGTTCTCTCTCTCTTTTACGTCGTCGCCGCGTTGCTCACACAGGGTCTTCCACTTCCGCGATGGTTGGTCTCCGGAGTTTCTCACTGGCTCTATGCCTGAGAATCTCTATACTCATTCTCTTTCTTATCTCTTCAAACTGTGCTGTTTCTTTCCGGTTAGTTTAGGCCTGCTCACCTCGTTCGTATCTTCTCCTTATTGGCCCAGGCCCAAAGACCCCGGTATCACACCGTGTCCAAATAAGGCTCTATTCCTGTGATCTCTCCCTTGTCTTGTCACATAAATTAATTAGTTCAAACTGGTTTTTACCAGCACAGGCCAGTGTCTGAGCACAGGTTACTATAGTTCACAAACAATCCAGCAGTTTGTAACAGATTCTGTACTTCTTGCAGCCCCTGGCCAACAGTACCGCAGAGATCGGTGCTGGGACCCTTGCTGTTTGTAGTGTACATTAATAATTTAGACGTGATTATAGGAGGTATGATCATTAAGTTCGGAGAAGACACAAAAATTGGAGGTGTAGTAAATAGTGAGGAAGAAAGCCTTAGATTACAGGGAGATATAGATGGGCTGGTAAGATGGGCAGAGCAGTGGCAAATGGAATTTAATCCTGAGAAGTGTGAGGTGATGCATTTTGGGAGGACTAACAAGGCAAGGGAATATACAATGGATGGTAGGACCCAAGGAAGTACAGAGGGTCAGAGGCACCTTGGTGTACTTGTCCATAGATCACTGAAGGCAGCAGCACAGGTAGATAAGGTAGTTAGGAAGGCATATGGGATACTTACCTTTATTAGCCGAGGCATAGAATATAAGAACAGGGAGGTTATGATGGAGCTGTATAAAATGCTAGTTAGGCCACAGCTGGAGTAGTGTGTACAGTTCTGGGCACCAGACTATAGGAAGGATGTGATGCACTGGAGAGGGTGCAGAGGAGATTCACCAGGATGTTGCCTGGGCTGGAGCATTTCAGCTATGAAGAGAGACTGGATAGGCTAGGGTTGTTTTCCTTAGAGCAGAGAAGGCTGAGGGGGGACCTGATTGAGGTATACAAATTTATGAGGGGCATTGATAAGGTAGATAGGAAGAGACTTTTTCCCTTAGCGGAGGGGTCAATAACCAGGGGACATAGATTTAAGGTAAGGGGCAGGAGGTTTAGAGGGAATTTGAGGGAAAAAGTTTTCACCCAGAGGGTGGTTGGAATCTGGAATGCACTGCCTGAAGAGATGGTAGAGGCAGGAACCCTCACAACATTTAAGAAATATTTAGATGAGCACTTGAAATGCCATAGCATACAAGGCTACGGGCCAAGTGCTGGAAAATGGGATTATAATAGATAGGTGCTTGTTGGCCGGCACAGACACGATGGGCCAAAAGGCCTGTTTCTGTGCTGTATAACTCTATGATTCTATAAGTTCCTACACCTAAGTCATTAATATATATTGTGAATAGCTAGGGCCCAAGCACTGATCCCTGCGGTACCCCCTCGTCACTGCCTGCCACCTGGAAAAAGACCTGTTTGTTCCTACTCTCTGTTTCCTGTCTGTCAACCAATTCTCAATCCATGCCAGTATATTACCTCCAATCCTTTGTGCTTTAATTTTGCACACTAACCTCTTATGTGGGACCTTATCAAAAGCCTTTTGAAAGTCCAAATACATCCACTGGTTCTGCCTTATCTATTCTACTAGTTACATCCTCAAAAAACTCCAGTAGATTTGTTAAGCATGATTTCCCTTTGCTAAACCCATGCTGACTTTGTCCAATCCCATTTATGCTTTCCATAGGTTGGTGGTTACTTGTTTATTGGTTCTATTTATAACCATTATATTGTGTTTATTTAACTTCCAATTTTAGTGCAGTAAATAAATAATTCGAGGTATGGCAGGGCTGCTCACACCTGTTGAATGTACATCCTGTGCCATGTGGGGATTCCAGGACTCTACCCATGTCCTTGACAACTACATGTGCATAAAGAGCCAAAAAATTCAAAAACTCGAGCGTAGAATCTTGGAACTCAAGGAGCAGCTGGTGTCACTGAGGTGCATTCGGGAGGATGAGAGATACACGGATAGCATGTTTCAGGAGGTAGTCACCCCGCAGCTTAAAAGAGCACAGGCAGAGAGGGACTGGCTGGCTGCCAGACAGACAAGAAGGACAAGGCATGGAGTGCAGGAGTCTCTGGAGAGCATCCAAATTTCTAATCAGTATTCAGTTCTGAGTACTGATGGGAGAGAGGGTTCCTCTGGAGAGTGCAGTGAGAGTCATGACCAGAGCACCATGGGTGCCTCAGCTCTGCAGGGAGGGAGGAGAAAGGACAAGAGAGCAATAGTGGTGGAAGATTCTATAGCTAGGGGAACAAATAGGCATTTCTGTGGTCGCAGACGTGATTCCAGGATGGTATGTTGCCTCCCTGGTGCAAGGGTCATGGAGTTGAAAAGTAGGACCTCAAAGGTAGTGATCTCAGGATTACTACCAGTGCCACGTGCTAGTCAGAGTAGAAATAGCAGGATATATCGGATGAATACGTGGCTGAAGAGATGGTGTGAGGGGGAGGGTTTTAGATTCCTGGGACATTGGGACCAGTTCTGGGGGAAGTAGGACCAGTACAAACTGGACAGGTTACACCTGGGCAGGACCGGGACTGATGTCCTAGGGGGAGTATTTGCTAGAGTGATTGGGGAGGGTTTAAACTAAAATGGCAGGGGGATGGGAACCTTTGCAAGGAGTCAGAGGAGGGGGGATCAAAGACACGAACAAAAGACAGTAAGGGGAATAAGAAAAGTGATAGGCAGAGAAATCAATGGCCAGAATCAAACAGGGACACAGTGAAAAATAGTGGGAAGGGGACAAGTAATGTTAAAAAGACAAGACTTAAGGGCAGAGCATTCGCAATAAAATGGATGAATCAATCGCGCAAATAGATGTAAACGGGTATGATATAGTCGGGATTACGGAGACATGGCTGCAGGGTGTCCAGGGACTGGAAATGAACATCCAGGGATATTCAGTATTTAGGAAGGACAGACAAAAAGCAAAAGGCGCTGGAGTTGCATTGCTGGTTAAAGAGGAAATTAACGCAATAGTGAGGAAAGATATTAGCTCTTAACAATGTGGAATCTGTATGGGTAGAGCTGAGAAACACTAAGGGGCAAAAAACATTAGTGGGGGTTGTATATAGACCCCCAAACTGTAGTGGTGATGTTGGGAATGGCATTAAACAGGAAATAAAAGACATATGCGATAAAGGAACATCTGTAATTATGGGTGATTATGGGTAATTTCATCAGCATATAGATTGGGCAAATCAAATTAGTCACAATACCATAGAGAAGGAATTCATGGAGTGTATACGGGATGGTTTTCTGGACCAATACGTTGAGGAACCAACTGGAGAACAGGCCATTCTAGACTGGGTATTGTGTAATGAGAGAGGAATAATTGACAATCTAGTTGTGCGAGACCCCTTGGGGACGAGCGACCATAATATGACAGAATTCTTCATCAAGATGGAGAGTGATGTAGTTGATTCTGAGACTACGGTCTTGAATCTTAATAAAGGAAATTACGAAGGTATGAGGCGCGAGGTGGCTATGATGGATTGGGAAATGTTACTTAAAGGGATGACGGTGGATAGGCAATGGCAAACATTTAAAGAGCACATGGATGAACTGCAACAATTGTTTATTCCTGTCTGGCACAAAAATAAAACGAGAAAGGTAGCCAAACAATGGCTTACAAGGGAAATTAGAGATAGCATTAGATCCAAGGAAGAGGAATACAAATTCGCCAGAACAACAGACCTGAGGATTGGGAGCTGTTTAGAATTCAGCAAAGGAGGACCAAGGGATTGATTAAGAAGGGGAAAATAGAGTACAAGAGTAAGCTTGCGGGGAACAGAAAAACTGACTGTAAAAGTTTCAATAGGTAAGTGAAGAGAAAAAAATTGGTGAAGACAAATGTAGGTCCCTTACAGTCAGAAACAGGGTAATTTATTATGGGGAACAAAGAAATGGCTGACCAACTAAATGCATACTTTGGTTCTGTCTTCACAAAGGAGGACAAAAATAACATACCAGAAATGTTGAGGAACACAGGGCTTAGTGAGAGAGAGGAACTGAAATGGTGTCGGGGAAATTGATGGGATTGAAGGCCGATAAATCCCTGATAATCTACATCCCAGAATACTGGTTCAAACATAGACAAAAGAGCTGAACTCAAGAGGTGAGGTGAGAGTGACTGCCCTTGACATCAAGGCAGAATTTGACCAAGTATGGCATCAAGGAGCCCTAGCAAAACTGAGGTCAATGGGCATCAGGGGAAAATTCTCTGCTGGTTGGAGTCATACCTAGCGCAAAGGAAGATGGTTGTGGTTGTTGGAGGTCAATCATCTCAGCTCCAGGACATCACTGTAGGAGTTCCTCAGGGTAGTGTCCTAGGCCGAACCATCTTCAGCTGCTTCATCAATGACCTTCCTTCAATCATAAGGTCAGAAGTGGGGATGTTCGCTGATGATTGCACAATGTTCAGCACCATTCGCGACTCCTCAGATACTGAAGCAGTCAGTGTAGAAATGCAGCAAGACCTGGACAATATCTAGGCTTGGGCTGATAAATGGCAAGTAACATTCGCGCCACACAAGTGCCAGTCAATGACCATCTCCAACAAGAGAGAATCTAACCATCTCCCCTTGAAATTCAATGATATTACGATCGCTGAATCCCCCACTATCAACACCCTGGGGGTTACCATTGACCAGAAACTGAACTGGAGTAGCCATATAAATACCATGGCTACAAGAGCAGGTCAGAGGCTAGGAATCCTGCAGTGGGTAACTCAACTCCTGACTCCCCAAAGCCTGTCCACCATCTACAAGGCACAAGTCAGGAATGTGATGGAATACTCTCCACTTGCCTGGATGGGTGCAGCTCCAACAACACTCAAGAAGCTCGACACCATCCAGGACAAAGCAGCCCACTTAATTGGCACCCCATCTACAAATATTCACTCCCTTCACCACCGACGCACAGTGGCAGCAGTGTGTACCATCTACAAGATGCACTGCAGCAACGCACCAAGGCTCCTGAGACAGCACCCTCCAATCCAGTGACCTCTACCAACTAGAAGGACAAGGGCAGCAGATGCATGGGAACACCACCACCTGCAAGTTCCCCTCCAAGTCACACACCATCCTGACTTGGAACTATATCACCGTTCCTTCACTGTCGCTGGGTCAAAATCCTGGAACTCCCTTCCTAACAGCACTGTGGGTGTACCTACCGCACATGGACTGCAGCGGTTCAAGAAGGCAGCTCACCACCACCTTCTCAAGGGTAGTTAGGGATGGGCAATAAATGCTGGCCTGGCCAGCGACACCCAAATCCCGTGAATGAATAAAAAAAATTTTTTCAGATAGTGACCACCATAGCTCCAGTTAAATTTAGCATTATTGTGGAAAAGGACAAGAATAGAACAGGACTAAATGTTCTAAATTGGGGAACGCAAATTTTAAGAAACTGAGAGGTGATCTGGCAAAAGTGGACTAGGTATAGATACTTGAAGGAAAATCAGTGGCAATCCAGTGGGAGACATTCAAAAGTGAGATTCTATGTCACAGTGTAGGCATGTCCCCACAAAGATAAAGGGTGGTACTGCCAAATCTAGAGCCTCCTAGTTATCTAGAGCTTACAGCAGAAACAGAAAGCTTATGATGGCCACAAAAAATTTAATACTTTAAAAACCCTAGAGGAGTATAGAAAGTGCCGGGGTGAAGTAAAAAAGGAAATTAGAAAAACAAAGAGAGGACAGGAAAAATATTGGCAGGTAAAATCAAGGAAAACCCACAGATGTTTTATCAGTACGTTACGAGCAACAGGATAACTAAGGAAAGGGTAGGGCCTACCAGAGATGTACAAGATAGCTTATGCATGGATGTAGAAGATGTGGGCAGGGTTCTTAATGACTACATTTTCTTCACAAAGGAGAGGGATGATGCAGATATAGTAGTTAAAGAGGAGGAGTGTGAAATATTAGATATGATTAGCATCTTCTTCTTCTTTGGCCTCCTTGTCTCGAGAGACAATGGGTAAGCGCCTGGAGGTGGTCAGTGGTTTGTGGAGCAGCGCCTGGAGTGGCTATAAAGGCCAATTCTAGAGTGACAGACTCTTCCACAGGCGTTGCAGGTAAAGTTGGTTGTCGGGGCTGTTACACAGTTGGCTCTCTCCTTACACAGCTATCTCTTTTCCTGCCAGCTGCTGAGTCTCTTCGACTTGCCTCTCTTCAGCCCTGCCTTTACAGCTGTCCACCAGCTCTGGCGATCACTGGCAACTGGCTCCCATGACGTGTGATCAATGCCACAAGAGTTCATGTTACATTTGCAAACGTCTTTAAAGCAGAGACATGGACAGCCGGTGGGTCTGATACCAGTGGCGAGCTCGCTGTACAATGTGTCCTTGGGGATCCTGCCATCTTCCATGCGGCTCACATGGCCAAGCCATCTCAAGTGCCACTGGCTCAGTCGTGTGTATAAGCTGGGGATGTTGGCCGCCTCGAGGACTTCTGTGTTGGAGATACGGTCCTGCCACCTGATGGCAAGGATTCTCCGGAGGCAGCGAAGATGGAATGAGTTGAGACGTCGCTCTTGGCTGACATACGTTGTCCAGGCCTCGCTGCCAAAGAGCAAGGTACTGAGGACACAGGCTTGAAACACTTGGATTTTTGTGTTCCGTGTCAGTGCACTATTTTCCCACACTCTCTTGGCCAGTCTGGACATAGCAGTGGACGCCTTTCCCATGCACTTGTTGATTTCTGCATCGAGGGACAGGTTACTGGTGATAGTTGAGCCTAGGTAGGTGAACTCTTGAACCACTTCCAGAGCGTGGTCGCCAATATTGATGGATGGAGCATTTCTGCCGTCCTGTCCCATGATGTTTGTTTTCTTGAGGCTGATGGTTAGGCCAAATTCGTTGCAGGCAGCCGCAATCCTGTCGATGAGACTCTGCAGGCACTCTTCAGTGTGAGATGTTAAAGCAGCATCGTCAGCAAAGAGGAGTTCCCTGATGAGGACTTTCCGTACTTTGGACTTCGCTCTAAGACGGGCAAGGTTGAACAACCTGCCATCTGATCTTGTGTGGAGGAAAGTTCCTTCTTCTGAAGACTTGAACGCATGTGAGAGCAGCAGGGAGAAGAAAATCCCAAAAAGTGTGGGTGCGAGAACACAGCGAGAACAACATATACCATAAAAAGCAGGGGACCCAGTATTGAACCCTGCAGAACGCCACTGGAAACAGCCCTCCAGTCGCAAAAACACCTGTCAACACTTACCCTTTGTTTCCTGCCACTGAGCCAAGTTTGTATCCACCTTGCTACACTTCCCTGGATCCCATGGGAATTTAATTTTTTAACCAGTCTGCCATACGGGACCTTGTCAAAAGCCTTGCTAAAATCCATGTAGACCACATCAACTACACTACCCTCATGTATCTTCCTTGTTCTTCAAAAAAATTGATTGAGTTAGTTAGACAAGATCTTCCCTTAACAAATCCATGCTGACTATCCTTGATTAACCTGTGCCTTTCTAAGTGACAGTTTATCCTGTCTCTCAGAATAGATTCCAATAATTTGCCCACTACTGAGGTTAGACTAAAAGAATAAAAGCAAAATACTGCAGATGCTGGAAATCTGAAATAAAAACAAGAAAAACGGGAAACACTCTGCAGGTCTGGCAGCATCTGTGGAGAGAGAAGCAGAGTTAATGTTTCAGGTCAGTGACCCTTCATCAGAACTGACAAATATTAGAAATGTAAAAGGTTTTAAGCAAGTAAAGCGAGGCTGGGCAAGAGATAACAAAAGAGAAGGTGTTGATAGGACAAGGTCACAGAGAATAAGTGACCAGAAGGTCATGGAGCAAAGGCAAATGGTATGTTAATGGTGTGCTGAAAGACAAAGCATAAGTACAGAGAGGGTGTTAATTGACAATAAAATGAACAGCCCTGACCCCAAGCACAAACAAATAAAAAAGAAAAAAATAACTAAAAATAAAAAGGTTAGACTTGCCTGTAATTATTCTGTCTATCCCTCGGTCCCTTTTTAAACTGAGGTACAACATTAGCAGTTCTCCAATCCTCTGGCACCACACCTGTATCCAGTGAGGACTGGAAAATGATGATCAGACCTTCCGCTATTTCCTCTCTTGCTTCTTTTAAAAGCCTAGGGTACATTTCATCTGGCCGAGGTGATTTATCAACTTTCAAGGATGCTAATCCCATGAATACTTCCTCTCTCCCTATGATTGTCACATCCAATACTTCAAACCCCTCTTCCTTGACTACAATATCTGCATCATCCCCCTTATTCATGAAGTCGGAAGCTCCTACACATAGTTTACCTTTGTTGTCTTTTATGGGCCCTGTTTTTTTCTGTCCCTCTCTATCAATACTGCCCCTCTGTATCATCACAGTCCCCCTGTATCACCACAGCCTCTCTGTCTCACCACAGCCCCTCTGTATCACTACAACCCGTCTGTATTAGCACTGTGCCTCTGTATCAGCAGAGCCCCTCTGTATCACTACTGTCCTTCTGTAGCATTACTGAACCTCTGTATCAATACTGTCTCTCTGTATCAATATTGTCCCTCTGTATCATTACTGTACCTCTGTATCAATACTGTCCCTCTGTATCATTACTGTACCTCTGTATCAATACTGTCCCTCTGTATCATTACTGTACCTCTGTATCAATACTGTCGCCCTGAATCAAAATTGTCCCTATGTATCATTACTGTCCCTCTGTATCAATACTGTCCCTCTGTATCAATACTGTCCCTCTGTATCATTACTGTACCTCTGTATCAATATTGTCGCTCTGAATCAAAATTGTCCCTATGTATCATTACTGTCCCTCTGTATCATTATTTTCCCTCTGTATCAATACTGTCCCTCAGTGTCAATAATGTCCCTCTGTATCATTATTTTCCCTCTGCATCAATACTGTCCCTCTGTATCAATACTGTCCCTCTGTATCAATACTGTCCCTCTGTATCATTATTTTCCATCTGTATCAATACTGTCCCTCTGTATCAATACTGTCCCTCTGTATCAATAATGTCCCTCTGTATCATTATCTTCCCTCTGCATCAATACTGTCCCACTGCATCAAAAATGTCCCTCTGTATCAATACTGTCCCTCTGTATCATTATTTTCCCTCTGTATCATTACTGTCCCTCTGTATCAATACTGTCCCTCTGTATCATTATTTTCCCTCTGTATCAATACTGTCCCTCTGTATCATTACTGTCCCTCTGTATCAATACTGTCCCTCTGTATCATTATTTTCCCTCTGTATCATTACTGTCCCTCTGTATCAATACTGTCACTCTGCATCATTATTTTCCCTCTGCATCAATACTGTCCCTCTGTATCATTACTGTCCCTCTGTATCAATATTGTCCCTATGTATCATTACTGTCCCTCTGTATCAATATTGTCCCTATGTATCATTACTGTCCCTGTGTATCATTACAGACCCTCTGTATCAATACTGTCCCTCTGTATCAATATTTTCCCTATGTATCATTACTGTCCCTGTGTATCATTACTGTCCCTATGTATCATTACTGTCCCTGTGTATCATTACTGTCCCTCTGTATCAATATTGTCCCTATGTATCATTACTGTCCCTGTGTATCATTACTGTCCCTGTGTATCATTACTGTCCCTCTGTATCAATACTGTGCCTCTGTATCATTACTGTGCCTCTGTATCAATATTGTCCATATGTATCATTACTGTCCCTCTGTATCATTACTGTCCCTCTGTATCAATACTGTCCCTCTGTATCAATACTGTCCCTCTGTATCATTATTTTCCCTCTGTATCAATACCGTCCCTCTGTATCATTACTGTCCCTCTGTATCAATACTGTCCCTCTGTATCATTACTGTCCCTCTGTATCAATATTGTCCCTATGTATCATTACTGTCCCTGTGTATCATTACTGTCCCTCTGTATCATTACTGTCCCTCTGTATCAATACTGTCCCTCTGTATCATTACTGTCCCTCTGTATCAATATTGTCCCTATGAATCATTACTGTCCCTGTGTATCATTACTGTCCCTCTGTATCAATATTGTCCCTATGTATCATTACTGTCCCTGTGTATCATTATTGTCCCTCTGTATCAATACTGTCCCTCTGTATCAATATTGTCCCTATGTATCATTAATGTCCCTGTGTATCATTACTGTCCCTCTGTATCATTACTGTCCCTCTGTATCATTATTGTCCCTCTGTATCAATACTGTCCCTCTGTATCATTACTGTCCCTCTGTATCAATATTGTCCCTATGTATCATTACTGTCCCTGTGTATCATTACTGTACCTCTGTATCATTACTGTCCCTCTGTATCAATACTGTCCCTCTGTATCATTACTGTCCCTCTGTATCAATATTGTCCCTATGTATCATTACTGTCCCTGTGTATCATTACTGTCCCTCTGTATCAATATTGTCCCTATGTATCATTACTGTCCCTGTGTATCATTATTGTCCCTCTGTATCAATACTGTCCCTCTGTATCAATATTGTCCCTATGTATCATTAATGTCCCTGTGTATCATTACTGTCCCTCTGTATCATTACTGTCCCTCTGTATCATTATTGTCCCTCTGTATCAATACTGTCCCTCTGTATCAATATTGTCCCTATGTATCATTACTGTCCCTGTGTATCATTACTGTCCCTCTGTATCATTACTGTCCCTCTGTATCAATATTGTCCCTATGTATCATTACTGTCCCTGTGTATCATTACTGTCCCTCTGTATCATTACTGTCCCTCTGTATCATTATTGTCCCTCTGTATCAATACTGTCCCTCTGTATCAATATTGTCCCTATGTATCATTAATGTCCCTGTGTATCATTACTGTCCCTCTGTATCAATACTGTCCCTCTGTATCAATATTGTCCCTATGTATCATTAATGTCCCTGTGTATCATTAATGTCCCTATGTATCATTACTGTCCCTCTGTATCAATACTGTCCCTCTGTATCAATATTGTCCCTATGTATCATTAATGTCCTTCTGTATCATTACTGTCCCTCTGTATCATTACTGTCCCTCTGTATCAATATTGTCCCTATGTATCATTAATGTCCCTGTGTATCATTACTGTCCCTCTGTATCAATACTGTCCCTCTGTATCAATATTGTCCCTATGTATCATTACTGTCCCTGTGTATCATTACTGTCCCTATGTATCATTACTGTCCCTGTGTATCATTACTGTCCCTCTGTATCAATACTGTCCCTCTGTATCATTACTGTCCCTCTGTATCAATATTGTCCCTATGTATCATTACTGTCCCTGTGTATCATTACTGTCCCTCTGTATCAATACTGTCCCTCTGTATCTTTACTGTCCCTCTGTATCAATATTGTCCCTATGTATCATTACTGTCTCTCTGTATCAATACTGTCCCTCTGTATCATTACTGTCCCTCTGTATCAATATTGTCCCTGTGTATCATTACTGTCCCTGTGTATCATTACTGTCCCTCTGTATCATTACTGTCCCTGTGTATCATTACTGTCCCTCTGTATCAATACTGCTCCTTTGTATCACGACTACCCCTTTGTAACACCACAGGCCCTCGGTATCATTACTGTCCCTCTGAATCACTACTGTCCCTCTGTATCACCACAGCCCCTCTGATTCACCACAGCCCCTCTGTATTATCACAGTCCCTCTGTATCAATACTGTCCCTCTGTATCAATACTGTCCCTCTGTCTCATTTATGGCCCTCTGTACCATTACTGTCCCTCTGTATCAATATTGTCCCTCTGTATTATCACAGTCCCTCTGTATCACCACAGCCCCTCTGTATCAATACTGCCCCACTCTCTCACCACTGCCCTTTGTATCACGACTGTCCCTCTGTCTCACTACTGTCCCTCTGAAACACTACTGCCCCTCTGTTTCACTACTGTCCCTCTTTCTCACGACAGCTCACTGTCTCAACACTGTCCCTGTGTATCACCACGCACCCTCTGTATCATCAGAGTCCCTCTGTATCATTACTGTCCCTCTGAATCACTACTGTCTCTCTGTATCACCACAGCCCCTCTGATTCACCACAGCCTCTATGCATCACCACAGCCCCTCTGTATCATTACTGTCCCTCTGTATCAATACTGTCCCTCTGTATCATTATTTTCCCTCTGTATCAACACTGTCCCTCAGTATCAATAATGTCCCTCTGTATCATTATTTTTCCTCTGCATCAATACTGTCCCTCTGTATCGATAATGTCCCTCTGTATCATTATTTTTCCACTGTATCAATACTGTCCCTCAGCATCAATAATGTCCCTCTGTATCATTATTTTTCCTCTGTATCAATACTGTACCTCAGTATCAATAATGTCCCTCTGTATCATTATTTTTCCTCTGCATCAATACTGTCCCACTGCATCAAAAATGTCCCTCTGTATCAATACTGTCCCTCTGTATCATTATTTTCCCTCTGTATCATTATTTTCCCTCTGTATCAATACTGTCCCTCTGTATCATTACTGTCCCTCTGTATCAATACTGTCCCTCTGTATCATTATTTTCCCTCTGTATCATTACTGTCCCTCTGTATCAATACTGTCCCTCTGTATCAATACTGCCCCTCTGTATCATTATTTTCCCTCTGTATCAATACTGTCCCTCTGTATCATTACTGTCCCTCTGTATCAATACTGTCCCTCTGTATCATTATTTTCCCTCTGTATCATTACTGTCCCTCTGTATCAATACTGTCCCTCTGTGTCATTATTTTCGCTCTGTATCAATACTGTCCCTCTGTATCATTACTGTCCCTCTGTATCATTACTGTCCCTCTGTATCAATATTGTCCCTATGTATCATTACTGTCCCTCTGTATCATTATTGTCCCGATGTATCATTACTGTCCCTGTGTATCATTACTGTCCCTCTGTATCAATACTGTCCCTCTGTATCAATATTGTCCCTATGTATCATTACTGTCCCTGTGTATCATTACTGTCCCTATGTATCATTACTGTCCCTGTGTATCATTACTGTCCCTCTGTATCAATAATGTCCCTCTGTATCATTACTGTCCCTCTGTATCATTACTGTCCCTCTGAATCACTACTGTCCCTCTGTATCACCACAGCCCCTCTGTATCACCACAGCCCCTCTGATTCACCACAGCCCCTCTGTATTATCACAGTCCCTCTGTATCAATACTGTCCCTCTGTATCAATACTGTCCCTCTGTCTCATTTATGGCCCTCTGTACCATTACTGTCCCTCTGTATCAATATTGTCCCTCTGTATTATCACAGTCCCTCTGTATCACCACAGCCCCTCTTTATCAATACTGCCCCACTCTCTCACCACTGCCCCTTTGTATCACGACAGTCCCTCTGTCTCACTCCTGTCCCTCTGAAACACTACTGCCCCTCTGTTTCACTACTGTCCCTCTTTCTCACGACAGCTCACTGTCTCACCACTGTCCCTGTGTATAACCACGCACCCTCTGTATCATCAGAGTCCCTCTGTATCATTACTGTCCCTCTGAATCACTACTGTCTCTCTGTATCACCACAGCCCCTCTGATTCACCACAGCCTCTATGTATCACCACAGCCCCTCTGTATCATTACTGTCCCTCTGTATCAATACTGTCCCTCTGTATCATTATTTTCCCTCTGTATCAATACTGTCCCTCTGTATCATTACTGTCCCTCTGTATCAATATTGTCCCTATGTATCATTACTGTCCCTCTGTATCATTATTGTCCCTATGTATCATTACTGTCCCTGTGTATCATTACTGTCCCTCTGTATCAATACTGTCCCTCTGTATCAATATTGTCCCTATGTATCATTACTGACCCTGTGTATCATTACTGTCCCTATGTATCATTACTGTCCCTGTGTATCATTACTGTCCCTCTGTATCAATAATGTCCCTCTGTATCATTACTGTCCCTCTGTATCATTACTGTCCCTCTGAATCACTACTGTCCCTCTGTATCAGCACAGCCCCTCTGTATCACCACAGCCCCTCTGATTCACCACAGCCCCTCTGTATTATCACAGTCCCTCTGTATCAATACTGTCCCTCTGTATCAATACTGTCCCTCTGTCTCATTTATGGCCCTCTGTACCATTACTGTCCCTCTGTATCAATATTGTCCCTCTGTATTATCACAGTCCCTCTGTATCACCACAGCCCCTCTGTATCAATACTGCCCCACTCTCTCACCACTGCCCCTTTGTATCACGACTGTCCCTCTGTCTCACTACTGTCCCTCTGAAACACTACTGCCCCTCTGTTTCACTACTGTCCCTCTTTCTCACGACAGCTCATTGTCTCACCACTGTCCCTGTGTATAACCACACACCCTCTGTATCATCAGAGTCCCTCTGTATCATTACTGTCCCTCTGAATCACTACTGTCTCTCTGTATCACCACAGCCCCTCTGATTCACCACAGCCTCTATGTATCACCACAGCCCCTCTGTATCATTACTGTTCCTCTGTATCAATACTGTCCCTCTGTATCATTATTTTCCCTCTGTATCAACACTGTCCCTCAGTATCAATAATGTCCCTCTGTATCATTATTTTTCCTCTGTATCAATACTGTCCCTCAGTATCAATAATGTCCCTCTGTATCATTATTTTACCTCTGCATCAATACTGTCCCACTGTATCAAAAATGTCCCTCTGTATCAATACTGTCCCTCTGTATCAATATTTTCCCTCTGTATCAATACTGTCCCTCTGTATCAATAATGTCCCTCTGTATCATTATTTTCCCTCTGCATCAATACTGTCCCACTGCATCAAAAATGTCCCTCTGTATCAATACTGTCCCTCTGTATCAATACTGTCCCTCTGTATCATTATTTTCCCTCTGTATCATTACTGTCCCTCTGTATCAATACCGTCCCTCTGTATCAATACTGTCCCTCTGTATCATTATTTTCCCTCTGTATCATTATTTTCCCTCTGTATCATTACTGTCCCTCTGTATCAATACTGTCCCTCTGTATCAATACTGTCCCTCTGTATCATTATTTTCCCTCTGTATCATTACTGTCCCTCTGTATCAATACTGTCCCTCTGTATCATTACTGTCCCTCTGTATCAATATTGTCCCTATGTATCATTACTGTCCCTGTGTATCATTCGTGTCCCTCTGTATCAATACTGTCCCTCTGTATCATTATTTTCCCTCTGTATCATTACTTTCCCTCTGTATCATTACTGTCCCTCTGTATCATTACTGTCCCTCTGTATCAATACTGTCCCTCTGTATCATTATTTTCCCTCTGTATCATTACTGTCCCTCTGTATCAATACTGTCCCTCTGTATCATTACTGTCCCTCTGTATCAATATTGTCCCTATGTATCATTACTGTCCCTGTGTATCATTACTGTCCCTCTGTATCAATACTGTCCCTCTGTATCAATACTGTCCCTCTGTATCATTATTTTCCCTCTGTATCATTACTTTCCCTCTGTATCAATACTGTCCCTCTGTATCATTATTTTCCCTCTGTATCATTACTGTCCCTCTGTATCATTACTGTCCCTCTGTATCAATATTGTCCCTATGTATCATTACTGTCCCTGTGTATCATTACTGTCCCTCTGTATCAATACTGTCCCTCTGTATCATTACTGTCCCTGTGTATCAATATTGTCCCTGTGTATCATTACTGTCCCTGTGTGTCATTACTGACCCTCTGTATCAATACTGTCCCTCTGTCTCACTACTGTCCCTCTGAAACACTACTGCCCCTCTGTTTCACTACTGTCCCTCTTTCTCACGACAGCTCACTGTCTCACCAATGTCCCTCTGTATCATTATTTTCCCTCTGTATCAATACTGTCCCTCTGTATCAATACTGTCCCTCTGTATCAATAATGTCCCTCTGTATCATTATTTTCCCTCTGCATCAATACTGTCCCACTGCATCAAAAATGTCCCTCTGTATCAATACTGTCCCTCTGTATCATTATTTTCCCTCTGTATCATTACTGTCCCTCTGTATCAATACTGTCCCTCTGTATCATTATTTTCCCTCTGTATCAATACTGTCCCTCTGTATCAGTACTGTCCCTCTGTATCAATACTGTCCCTCTGTATCATTATTTTCCCTCTGTATCATTACTGTCCCTCTGTATCAATACTGTCCCTCTGTATCATTATTTTCCCTCTGTATCAATACTGTACCCTCTGTATCATTATTGTCCCTCTGTATCAATATTGTCCCTATGTATCATTACTGTCCCTCTGTATCAATACTGTCCCTCTGTATCATTATTTTCCCTCTGTATCATTACTTTCCCTCTGTATCATTACTGTCCCTCTGTATCAATACTGTCCCTCTGTATCATTATTTTCCCTCTGTATCATTACTGTCCCTCTGTATCAATACTGTCCCTCTGTATCATTACTGTCCCTCTGTATCAATATTGTCCCTATGTATCATTACTGTCCCTGTGTATCATTACTGTCCCTCTGTATCAATACTGTCCCTCTGTATCAACACTGTCCCTCTGTATCATTATTTTCCCTCTGTATCATTACTTTCCCTCTGTATCAATACTGTCCCTCTGTATCATTATTTTCCCTCTGTCTCATTACTGTCCCTCTGTATCATTACTGTCCCTCTGTATCAATATTGTCCCTATGTATCATTACTGTCCCTGTGTATCATTACTGTCCCTCTGTATCAATACTGTCCCTCTGTATCATTACTGTCCCTGTGTATCAATATTGTCCCTGTGTATCATTACTGTCCCTGTGTGTCATTACTGTCCCTCTGTATCAATACTGTCCCTCTGTATCATTATTTTCGCTCTGTATCAATACTGTCCCTCTGTATCATTACTGTCCCTCTGTATCAACATTGTCCCTCTGTATCATTACTGTCCCTCTGTATCAATACTGCTCCTTTGTATCACGGCTACCCCTTTGTAACACCACAGGCCCTCGGTATCATTACTGTCCCTCTGAATCACTACTGTCCCTCTGTATCACCACAGCCCCTCTGATTCACCACAGCCCCTCTGTATTATCACAGTCCCTCTGTATCAATACTGTCCCTCTGTATCAATACTGTCCCTCTGTCTCATTTATGGCCCTCTGTACCATTACTGTCCCTCTGTATCAATATTGTCCCTCTGTATTATCACAGTCCCTCTGTATCACCACAGCCCCTCTGTATCAATACTGCCCCACTCTCTCACCACTGCCCTTTGTATCACGACTGTCCCTCTGTCTCACTACTGTCCCTCTGAAACACTACTGCCCCTCTGTTTCACTACTGTCCCTCTTTCTCACGACAGCTCACTGTCTCACCACTGTCCCTGTGTATCACCACGCACCCTCTGTATCATCAGAGTTCCTCTGTATCATTACTGTCCCTCTGAATCACTAATGTCTCTCTGTATCACCACAGCCCCTCTGATTCACCACAGCCTCTATGTATCACCACAGCCCCTCTGTATCATTACTGTCTCTCTGTATCAATACTGTCCCTCTGTATCATTATTTTCCCTCTGTATCAACACTGTCCCTCAGTATCAATAATGTCCCTCTGTATCATTATTTTTCCTCTGCATCAATACTGTCCCTCTGTATCGATAATGTCCCTCTGTATCATTAATTTTCCTCTGTATCAATACTGTCCCTCAGCATCAATAATGTCCCTCTGTATCATTATTTTTCCTCTGTATCAATACTGTCCCTCAGTATCAATAATGTCCCTCTGTATCATTATTTTCCCTCTGTATCAATACTGTCCCTCTGTATCAATACTGTCCCTCTGTATCAATAATGTCCCTCTGTATCATTATTTTCCCTCTGTATCAATACTGTCCCTCTGTATCATTATTTTCCCTCTGTATCAATACTGTCCCTCTGTATCAATACTGTCCCTCTGTATCAATAATGTCCCTCTGTATCATTATTTTTCCTCTGCATCAATACTGTCCCTCTGTATCAATACTGTCCCTCTGTATCAATAATGTCCCTCTGTATCATTATTTTTCCTCTGTATGAATACTGTCCCTCTGTATCAATAATGTCCCACTGTATCATTATTTTTCCTCTGTATCATTACTGTCCCTCTGTATCATTATTTTTCCTCTGCATCAATACTGTCCCACTGTATCAAAAAGGTCCCTCTGTATCAATACTGTCCCTCTGTATCATTATTTTCCCTCTGTATCAATACTGTCCCACTGTATCAAAAATGTCCCTCTGTATCAATAATGTCCCTCTGTATCATTATTTTCCCTCTGTATCAATACTGTCCCTCTGTATCAATACTGTCCCTCTGTATCATTATTTTCCCTCTGTATCAATACTGTCCCTCTGTATCAATACTGTCCCTCTGTATGATTATTTTCCCTCTGTATCAATACTGTCCCTCTGTATCAATACTGTCCCTCTGTATCATTATTTTCCCTCTGTATCAATACTGTCCCTCTGTATCAATACTGTCCCACTGTATCAAAAATGTCCCTCTGTATCAATAATGTCCCTCTGTATCATTATTTTTCCTCTGCATCAATACTGTCCCTCTGTATCAATACTGTCCCTCTGTATCATTATTTTCCCTCTGTATCAATACTGTCCCTCTGTATCAATACTGTCCCTCTGTATCATTATTTTCCCTCTGTATCAATACTGTCCCTCTGTATCAATACTGTCCCTCTGTATCATTATTTTCCCTCTGTATCAATACTGTCCCTCTGTATCATTACTGTCCCTCTGTATCAATACTGTCCCACTGTATCATTACTGTCCCTCTGTATCAATATTGTCCCTATGTATCATTACTGTCCCTGTGTATCATTACTGTCCCTCTGTATCATTACTGTCCCTCTGTATCAATACCGTCCCTCTGTATCAATAATGTCCCTCTGTATCATTATTTTTCCTCTGTATGAATACTGTCCCTCTGTATCAATAATGTCCCACTGTATCATTATTTTTCCTCTGTATCATTACTGTCCCTCTGTATCATTATTTTTCCTCTGCATCAATACTGTCCCACTGTATCAAAAAGGTCCCTCTGTATCAATACTGTCCCTCTGTATCATTATTTTCCCTCTGTATCAATACTGTCCCACTGTATCAAAAATGTCCCTCTGTATCAATAATGTCCCTCTGTATCATTATTTTTCCTCTGCATCAATACTGTCCCTCTGTATCGATAATGTCCCTCTGTATCATTAATTTTCCTCTGTATCAATACTGTCCCTCTGTATCGATAATGTCCCTCTGTATCATTATTTTTCCTCTGCATCAATACTGTCCCTCTGTATCGATAATGTCCCTCTGTATCATTAATTTTCCTCTGTATCAATACTGTCCCTCAGCATCAATAATGTCCATCTGTATCATTATTTTCCCTCTGTATCAATACTGTCCCTCTGTATCAATAATGTCCCTCTGTGTCATTATTTTCCCTCTGTATCAATACTGTCCCTCTGTATCATTATTTTCCCTCTGTATCAATACTGTCCCACTGCATCAAAAATGTCCCTCTGTATCAATAATGTCCCACTGTATCATTATTTTTCCTCTGCATCAATACTGTCCCTCTGTATCAATACTGTCCCTCTGTATCATTATTTTCCCTCTGTATCAATACTGTCCCACTGCATCAAAAATGTCCCTCTGTATCAATAATGTCCCTCTGTATCATTATTTTCCCTCTGTATCAATACTGTCCCACTGCATCAAAAATGTCCCTCTGTATCAATAATGTCCCTCTGTATCATTATTTTTCCTCTGTATCATTACTGTCCCTCTGTATCATTATTTTTCCTCTGCATCAATACTGTCCCACTGCATCAAAAAGGTCCCTCTGTATCAATACTGTCCCTCTGTATCATTATTTTCCCTCTGTATCAATACTGTCCCACTGTATCAAAAATGTCCCTCTGTATCAATAATGTCCCTCTGTATCATTATTTTTCCTCTGCAGCAATACTGTCCCACTGTATCAAAAATGTCCCTCTGTATCAATATTGTCCCTCTGTATCATTATTTTCCCTCTGTATCAATACTGTCCCTCTGTATCAATACTGTCCCTCTGTATCAATAATGTCCCTCTGTATCATTATTTTCCCTCTGCATCAATACTGTCCCTCTGTATCAATAATGTCCCTCTGTATCATTATTTTCCCTCTGTATCATTACTGTCCCTCTGTATCAATACTGTCCCTCTGTATCATTATTTTCCCTCTGTATCATTACTTTCCCTCTGTATCAATACTGTCCCTCTGTATCATTATTTTCCCTCTGTATCATTACTTTCCCTCTGTATCAATACTGTCCCTCTGCATCATTATTTTCCCTCTGTATCATTACTTTCCCTCTGTATCAATACTGTCCCTCTGTATCATTATTTTCCCTCTGTATCAATACTGTCCCTCTGTATCAATACTGTCCCTCTGTATCATTATTTTCCCTCTGTATCAATACTGTCCCTCTGTATCATTATATTCCCTCTGTATCAATACTGTCCCTCTGTATCATTATTTTCCCTCTGTATCATTACTGTCCCTCTGTATCAATACTGTCCCTCTGTATCATTATTTTCCCTCTGTATCAATACTGTCCCTCTATATCAATACTGTCCCTCTGTATCAAATATGTCCCTCTGTATCAATAATGTCCCTCTGTATCATTATTTTCCCTCTGCATCAATACTGTCCCTCTGTATCAATAATGTCCCTCTGTATCAATACTGTCCCTCTGTATCAATAATGTCCCTCTGTATCAATACCGTCCCTCTGTATTTTTACTGTCCCTCTGTATCATTACTGTTCTTCTGTATCAATACTGCCCCTCTGGATCACGAATGACCCTCTGTATCAACACAGTCCCTCTGTATCATTACTGTCCCTCTGTATCATTACTGTCCCTCTGTATCATTGCTGTCCCTCTGTATCATTACTGTCCCTCTGTATCACTATTGTCCCTCTGTATCATTACTTTCCCTCTGTATCATTACTGTCCCTCTGCATCATTACTGTCCCTCTGTATCACTCTTGTCCCTCTGTATCATTACTTTCCCTCTGAATCATTACTGTCCCTCTGTATCAATACTGTCCCTCTTTATCATTACTGTCCCTCTGTATAATTACTGTACCTCTGTATCAAAACAGCCCCTCTGAATCACTACTGTCCCTCTGTATCATTACTGTCCCTCTGTATCATGACTGTCCCTTTGTATCAATACTGTCCCTCTTTATCATTACTGTCCCTCTGTATCATTACTGTCCCTCTGTATCATGACTGTCCCTTTGTATCATTACTGTCCCTCTGTCTCACAACTGCCTCTCTGTATCATTACTGCCCCTCTGTATCTATACTGACCCTCTGTATCAATACTGTCCCTCTGTATCATTACAGTCCCTCTGTCTCAATACTGTCCCTCTGTATCATTACTGTCCCTCTGCATCAAAAATGGCCCTCGGTATCAATAATGTCCCTCTGTATCATTATATTCCCTCTGCATCAATACTGTCCCTCTGTATCAATAATGTCCCTCTGTATCAATACCGTCCCTCTGTATTATTACTGTCCCTCTGTATCATTACTGTTCTTCTGTATCAATACTGCCCCTCTGGATCACGAATGACCCTCTGTATCAACACAGTCCCTCTGTAACATTACTGTCCCTCTGATTCACCACAGCGCCTCTGTATTACCACAGTCCCTCTGTATCATTACTGTCCCTCTGTATCAATACTGTCCCTCCGTATCATTGCTGTCCCTCTGTATCATTACTGTCCCTCTGTATCATTACTGTCCCTCTGTATCACTATTGTCCCTCTGTATCATTACTTTCCCACTGTATCATTAGTGTCCCTCTGCATCATTACTGTCCCTCTGTATCACCATTGTCCCTCTGTATCATTACTTTCCCTCTGTATCATTACTGTCCCTCTGTATCAATACTGTCCCTCTTTATCATTACTGTCCCACTGTATCAAAAATGTCCCTCTGTATCAATAATGTCCCTCTGTATCATTATTTTTCCTCTGCATCAATACTGTCCCTCTGTATCAATACTGTCCCTCTGTATCATTATTTTCCCTCTGTATCAATACTGTCCCTCTGTATCAATACTGTCCCTCTGTATCATTATTTTCCCTCTGTATCAATACTGTCCCTCTGTATCATTATTTTCCCTCTGTATCAATACTGTCCCTCTGTATCATTACTGTCCCTCTGTATCAATACTGTCCCTCTGTATCATTACTGTCCCTCTGTATCAATATTGTCCCTATGTATCATTACTGTCCCTGTGTATCATTACTGTCCCTCTGTATCATTACTGTCCCTCTGTATCAATACCGTCCCTCTGTATCAATAATGTCCCTCTGTATCATTATTTTTCCTCTGTATGAATACTGTCCCTCTGTATCAATAATGTCCCACTGTATCATTATTTTTCCTCTGTATCATTACTGTCCCTCTGTATCATTATTTTTCCTCTGCATCAATACTGTCCCACTGTATCAAAAAGGTCCCTCTGTATCAATACTGTCCCTCTGTATCATTATTTTCCCTCTGTATCAATACTGTCCCACTGTATCAAAAATGTCCCTCTGTATCAATAATGTCCCTCTGTATCATTATTTTTCCTCTGCATCAATACTGTCCCTCTGTATCGATAATGTCCCTCTGTATCATTAATTTTCCTCTGTATCAATACTGTCCCTCTGTATCGATAATGTCCCTCTGTATCATTATTTTTCCTCTGCATTAATACTGTCCCTCTGTATCGATAATGTCCCTCTGTATCATTAATTTTCCTCTGTATCAATACTGTCCCTCAGCATCAATAATGTCCCTCTGTATCATTATTTTCCCTCTGTATCAATACTGTCCCTCTGTATCAATACTGTCCCTCTGTATCAATAATGTCCCTCTGTGTCATTATTTTCCCTCTGTATCAATACTGTCCCTCTGTATCATTATTTTCCCTCTGTATCAATACTGTCCCACTGCATCAAAAATGTCCCTCTGTATCAATAATGTCCCTCTGTATCATTATTTTTCCTCTGCATCAATACTGTCCCTCTGTATCAATACTGTCCCTCTGTATCATTATTTTCCCTCTGTATCAATACTGTCCCACTGCATCAAAAATGTCCCTCTGTATCAATAATGTCCCTCTGTATCATTATTTTCCCTCTGTATCAATACTGTCCCACTGCATCAAAAATGTCCCTCTGTATCAATAATGTCCCTCTGTATCATTATTTTTCCTCTGTATCATTACTGTCCCTCTGTATCATTATTTTTCCTCTGCATCAATACTGTCCCACTGCATCAAAAAGGTCCCTCTGTATCAATACTGTCCCTCTGTATCATTATTTTCCCTCTGTATCAATACTGTCCCACTGTATCAAAAATGTCCCTCTGTATCAATAATGTCCCTCTGTATCATTATTTTTCCTCTGCAGCAATACTGTCCCACTGTATCAAAAATGTCCCTCTGTATCAATATTGTCCCTCTGTATCATTATTTTCCCTCTGTATCAATACTGTCCCTCTGTATCAATACTGTCCCTCTGTATCAATAATGTCCCTCTGTATCATTATTTTCCCTCTGCATCAATACTGTCCCTCTGTATCAATAATGTCCCTCTGTATCATTATTTTCCCTCTGTATCATTACTGTCCCTCTGTATCAATACTGTCCCTCTGTATCATTATTTTCCCTCTGTATCATTACTTTCCCTCTGTATCAATACTGTCCCTCTGTATCATTATTTTCCCTCTGTATCATTACTTTCCCTCTGTATCAATACTGTCCCTCTGCATCATTATTTTCCCTCTGTATCATTACTTTCCCTCTGTATCAATACTGTCCCTCTTTATCATTATTTTCCCTCTGTATCAATACTGTCCCTCTGTATCAATACTGTCCCTCTGTATCATTATTTTCCCTCTGTATCAATACTGTCCCTCTGTATCATTATATTCCCTCTGTATCAATACTGTCCCTCTGTATCATTATTTTCCCTCTGTATCATTACTGTCCCTCTGTATCAATACTGTCCCTCTGTATCATTATTTTCCCTCTGTATCAATACTGTCCCTCTATATCAATACTGTCCCTCTGTATCAAATATGTCCCTCTGTATCAATAATGTCCCTCTGTATCATTATTTTCCCTCTGCATCAATACTGTCCCTCTGTATCAATAATGTCCCTCTGTATCAATACTGTCCCTCTGTATCAATAATGTCCCTCTGTATCAATACCGTCCCTCTGTATTTTTACTGTCCCTCTGTATCATTACTGTTCTTCTGTATCAATACTGCCCCTCTGGATCACGAATGACCCTCTGTATCAACACAGTCCCTCTGTATCATTACTGTCCCTCTGTATGATTACTGTCCCTCTGTATCATTGCTGTCCCTCTGTATCATTACTGTCCCTCTGTATCACTATTGTCCCTCTGTATCATTACTTTCCCTCTGTATCATTACTATCCCTCTGCATCATTACTGTCCCTCTGTATCACTCTTGTCCCTCTGTATCATTACTTTCCCTCTGAATCATTACTGTCCCTCTGTATCAATACTGTCCCTCTTTATCATTACTGTCCCTCTGTATAATTACTGTACCTCTGTATCAAAACAGCCCCTCTGAATCACTACTGTCCCTCTGTATCATTACTGTCCCTCTGTATCATGACTGTCCCTTTGTATCAATACTGTCCCTCTTTATCATTACTGTCCCTCTGTATCATTACTGTCCCTCTGTATCATGACTGTCCCTTTGTATCATTACTGTCCCTCTGTCTCTCAACTGCCTCTCTGTATCATTACTGCCCCTCTGTATCTATACTGACCCTCTGTATCAATACTGTCCCTCTGTATCATTACAGTCCCTCTGTCTCAATACTGTCCCTCTGTATCATTACTGTCCCTCTGCATCAAAAATGGCCCTCGGTATCAATAATGTCCCTCTGTATCATTATATTCCCTCTGCATCAATACTGTCCCTCTGTATCAATAATGTCCCTCTGTATCAATACCGTCCCTCTGTATTATTACTGTCCCTCTGTATCATTACTGTTCTTCTGTATCAATACTGCCCCTCTGGATCACGAATGACCCTCTGTATCAACACAGTCCCTCTGTAACATTACTGTCCCTCTGATTCACCACAGCGCCTCTGTATTACCACAGTCCCTCTGTATCATTACTGTCCCTCTGTATCAATACTGTCCCTCCGTATCATTGCTGTCCCTCTGTATCATTACTGTCCCTCTGTATCATTACTGTCCCTCTGTATCACTATTGTCCCTCTGTATCATTACTTTCCCACTGTATCATTAGTGTCCCTCTGCATCATTACTGTCCCTCTGTATCACCATTGTCCCTCTGTATCATTACTTTCCCTCTGTATCATTACTGTCCCTCTGTATCATTACTGTCCCTCTGTATCAATACTGTCCCTCTTTATCATTACTGTCCCTCTGTATAATTACTGTCCCTCTGTATCAAAACAGCCCCTCTGAATCACTACTGTCCCTCTGTATCATGACTGTCCCTTTGTATCAATACTGTCCCTCTGGCTCACAACTGCCCCTCTGTATCATTACTGCCCCTCTGTATCTATACTGTCCCTCTGTATCAATACTGTCCCTCTGTATCATTACAGTCCCTCTGTATCAATACTGTCCCTCTGTATCATTACTGTACCTCTGCATCATTACTGTCCCTCTGTATCATTACTGTCCCTCAGTATCATTACTGTACCTCTGCATCATTACTGTCCCTCTGTATCATTACTGTCCCTCAGTATCATTACTGTTCCCTCTGTATCAATACTCTCCCTCTGTATCATTACTGTCCCTCGGTATTAATACTGTCCCTCTGTATCAATCCTGTCCCTCTGTATCATTACTGTCCCTCTGTATCAATACTGTCCCTCTGTATCATTACTGTCCTTCTGTATCATTACTGTCCCTCTGTATCAATACTGTCCCTCAGTATCATTACTTTCCCTCTGTATCAATACTGTCCCTCTGTATCATTACTGTCCCTCTGTATCAATACTGTCCCTCTGTATAATTACTGTCCCTCTGTATCAAAACAGCCCCTCTGTATCACCACAGCCCCTCTGTATCACCACAGTCCCTCTGTATCAATACTGTCCCTCTGTATCAATACAGTCCCTCTGTATCAATACTGTCCCTCTGAATCACTAATGTCCCTCTGTATCAATACTGCCCTTCATTATCACCACTGTCCCTCTGTCTCACAACTGCCCCTTTGTATCAATACTGTCCCTCTATATCATTACTGTCCCTCTGTATCATTACTGTCCTCTGTATCACCACAGCCCCTCTGTATCAATACTGCCCCTCTGTCTCACCACTGCCCCTTTGTATCACCACTGTCCCTGTGTCTCACGACTGTCCCTCTGTCTCACTACTGCCCCTCTGTATCATTACTATCCCTCTGTATCATTACTGTCCCTCTGTATCACCACGCACCCTCTGTATCATTACTGTCCCTTTGTATCAATACTGTCCTTCTGTGTCATTACTGTCCCTCTGTATCATTACTGTCCCTCTGTATAATTACTGTCCCTCAGTATCATTACTTTCCCTCTGTCTCACAACTGTCCCTCTGTATCATTACTGTCCCTCTGTATCAATACTGTCCTTCTGTAGCATTACTGTCCCTCTGTATCATTACTGTCCTCTGTATCACCACAGCCCCTCTGTATCAACACTGCCCCTCTGTCTCACCACTGCCCCTTTGTATCATCACTGTCCCTGCATCTCACGACTGTCCCTCTGTCTCACTACTGCCCCTTTGTATCATTACCATCCCTCTGTATCATTACTGTCCCTCTGTATCACCACGCACCCTCTGTATCATTACTGTCCCTTTGTATCAATACTGTCCTTCTGTGTCATTACTGTCCCTCTGTATCATTACTGTCCCTCTGTATCATTACTTTCCCTCTGTCTCACAACTGTCCCTCTGTATCAATACTGTCCCTCTGTATCATTACTGTCCCTCAGTAACATTACTTTCCCTCTGTCTCACAACTGTCCCTCTGTATCATTACTGTCCCTCTGTATCAATACTGTCCCTCTGTATCATTACTGTCCTTCTGTAGCATTACTGTCCCTCTGTATCAATACTGTCCCTCTGTATCATTACTGTCCCTCTGCATCATTACTGCCCCTCTGTATCAATACTGTCCCTCTGTATCATTACTGTCCCTCTGTATCAATACTGTCCCTCTGTATCATTACTGTCCCTCTGTATCATTACTTTCCCTCTGTCTCACAACTGTCCCTCTGTATCATTACTGTCCCTCTGTATCAATACTGTCCCTCTGTATCATTACTGTCCTTCTGTAGCATTACTGTCCCTCTGTATCAATACTGTCCCTCTGTATCATTACTGTCCCTCTGTATCATTACTTTCCCTCTGTCTCACAACTGTCCCTCTGTATCATTACTGTCCCTCTGTATCAATACTGTCCCTCTGTATCATTACTGTCCCTCTGTATCATTACTTTCCCTCTGTCTCACAACTGTCCCTATGTATCATTACTGTCCCTCTGTAAAAATACTGTCCCTCTGTATCATTACTGTCCTTCTGTATCATTAATGTCCCTCTGTATCAATACTGAACCCTCTGTATCACCACAGTCCCTCTGTATCATTACTGTCCCTCTGTATCATTACTGTCCCTCTGCATCATTACTGTCCCTCTGTATCAATACTGTCCCTCTGTATAATTACTGTCCCTCTGTATCACGACTGTCCCTCTGTATCACCACAGCCCCTCAGATTCACCACAGACCCTCTGCATCATTACAGTCCTTTTGCATCAATAATGTCCCTCTGTATCAATACTGCCCCTCTGTATTACGACTGTCCCTCTGTATCAATACTGTCCCTCTGTATCAATACTGCCCCTCTGTATTATTACTGTCCCTCTGTATCAATACTGTCCCTCTGTATCAATACTGCCCCTCTGTATTACGACTGCCCCTCTGTATCACCACAGTCCCTCTGTATCATTAGTGTCCCTCTGTATCAATACTGCCCCTCTGTATTACGACTGCCCCTCTGTATCACCACAGTCCCTCTGTATCAATACTGTCCCTCTGTATCATTACTGTCCCTCTGTATCAATACTGTCCCTCTGTATCAATACTGCCCCTCTGTTTCATTACTGTCCCTCTGAATCACTAATGTCCCTCTGTATCAATACTGTCCCTCTGTATCAATACTGTCCCTCTGTATAATTACTGTCCCTCTGAATCACTAATGTCCCTCTGTATCACCACAGTCCCTCTATATCAATACTGTCCCTCTGTATCATTACTGTCCCTCTGAATCACTAATGTCCCTCTGTATCAATACTGTCCCTCTGTATAATTACTGTCCCTCTGTATCACGAGCGCCCCTCTGTATCATTACTGTCCCTCTGTATCATTGCTGTCCCTCTGTATCAATACTGTCCCTCTGTATAATTACTGTCCCTCTGTATCACGACTGCCCCTCTGTATCACCACAGCCCCTCTGTATCATTACTGTCCCTCTGTATCAATACTGTCCCTCTTTATCATTACTGTCGCTCTGTATCATTACTTTCCCTCTGTATCAATGCTGCCCCTCTGTATCACGACTGCCCCTCTGTATCACCACAGTCCCTCTGTATAAATACTGCCCCTCTGTATCACGACTGCCCCTCTGTATCAATACTGTCCCTCTGTATCAATGCTATCCCTCTGTATCATTACTGTCCCTCTGTATCATTACTGTCCCTCTGTATCCTTACTGTCCCACTGTATCAATACTGTCCCTCTGTATCATTACTATCCCTCTGTATCATTACTGTCCCTCTGTATCATTACTATCCCTCTGTATCACTCCTGTCCCTCTGTATCATTACTATCCCTCTGTATCACTCCTGTCCCTCTGTATCATTACTATCCCTCTCTATCACCACAGCCCCTCTGTCTCACCACTGTCGCTCTGTATCATTACTGTCCCTCTGTATCATTACTATCCCTCTGTATCATTACTGTCCCTCTGTATCATTACTATCCCTCTGTATCATTACTATCCCTCTGTATCAATGCTATCCCTCTGTATCATTACTGCCCCTCTGTCTCATTACTGTCCCTCTGTATCATTACTATCCCTCTGTATCATTACTGTCCCTCTGTATCATTACTATCCCTCTGTATCATTACTATCCCTCTGTATCAATGCTATCCCTCTGTATCATTACTGCCCCTCTGTCTCATTACTGTCCCTCTGTATCAATGCTATCCCTCTGTATCATTACTGTCCCTCTGTATCATTACTATCCCTCTGTATCACCCCTGTCCCTCTGTATCATTACTATCCCTCTCTATCACCACAGCCCCTCTGTCTCACCACTGTCGCTCTGTATCATCACAGCCCCTCTGTGTCACTATTGTCCGTCTGAAACACAACAGCCCCTCTTTATAACCACAGCCCCTCTGTATCACGACTGACTGTCTTTATCACTAGTGTCCCTCTGAAACACTACTGCCACTCTGTTTCACTGCTGCCCGTCTGTATCACCACAGCCCCTCTGATTCACCACAGACCCTCTGCATCATTACAGTCCTTTTGCATCAATAATGTCCCTCTGTATCAATACTGCCCCTCTGTACCATTACTGTCTCTCTGTACAAATACTGTCCCTCTGTATCAACACTGTCCCTCTGTATCATTACTGTCCCTCTGTACAAATACTGTCCCTCTGTATCAATACTGTCCCTCTGTATCACTACAGCCCCTTTGTATCACCACAGCCCCTCTGTCTCAATACTGCCCCCCTGTCTCACCACTGCCCCTTTGTATCCCCACTGTCCCTGTGTCTCACTACTGTCCCTCTGTATCAATACCGTCCCTCTGTATCAATACCGTCCCTCTGTATCATTACTGTCCCTCTGTATCAATACTGTCCCTCTGTATCAATACTTCCCCTCTGTATTACGACTGCCCCTCTGTATCACCACAGTCCCTCTGTATCAATACTGTCCCTCTATATCAATGCTGTCCCTCTGTATCATTACTGTCCCTCTGAATCACTAATGTCCCTCTGTATCAATACTGTCCCTCTGTATAATTACTGTCCCTCTGTATCAATACTGTCCCTCTGTATGATTACTGTCCCTCTGTATCACGACTGTCCCTCTGTATCATTACTGTCCCTCTGTATCAATACTGTCCCTCTGTATCATGACTGCCCCTCTGTATCGCCACAGCCCCTCTGTATCATTACTGTCCCTCTGTATCAATACTGTCCCTCTTTATCATTACTGTCGCTCTGTATCATTACTTTCCCTCTGTATCAATACTGCCCCTCTGTATCACGACTGCCCCTCTGTATCAATACTGTCCCTCTGTATCAATACTGCCCCTCTGTCTCATTACTGTCCCTCTGTATCAATGCTATCCCTCTGTATCATTACTGTCCCTCTGTATCATTACTATCCCTCTGTATCCTTACTGTCCCTCTGTATCAATACTGTCCCTCTGTATCATTACTGTCCCTCTGTATCATTACTATCCCTCTGTTTCATTACTGTCCCTCTGTATCATTACTATCCCTCTGTATCATTACTGTTCCTCTGTATCATTACTATCCCTCTCTATCACCACAGCCCCTCTGTCTCACCACTGTCGCTCTGTATCATCACAGCCCCTCTGTGTCACTATTGTCCGTCTGAAACACGACAGCCCCTCTTTATAACCACAGCCCCTCTGTATCACGACTGACTGTCTTTATCACTAGTGTCCCTCTGAAACACTACTGCCCCTCTGTTTCACTGCTGCCCGTCTGTCTCACCACTGTCCCTGTGTATCACCACTCACCCTCTGTATCATCACTGTCCCTCTATATCATTACTGTCCCTCTGAATCACTACTGTCCCTCTCTATCACCACAGCCCCTCTGTATCACCACTGCCCCTCTGTATCACTATTGTCCCTCTGAAACACTACTGCCCCTCTGTTTCACTCCTGCCCCTCTGTTTCACTCCTGCCCCTCTGTCTCACCACAGCTCTCAGTCTCACCACTGTCCTGCTGTATAACCACTGCCCCTCCGGATCAATCCTGCCCTTTTGTATCAATACTGCCCCTTTGTATCACCACAGCCCCTCTGTCTCACCACTGTCGCTCTGTATCATCACAGCCCCTCTGTCTCACCACTGTCGCTCTGTATCATCACAGCCCCTCTGTATCACTACTGCCCCTCTGTTTCACTACTGCCCGCCTGTAACACTACTGTTCCTCTGTCTCACCACAGCTCTCTGTTCCACCACTGTCCCTCTGTATCAATACTGCCCCTCTGTTCCACTGTAACTTTCTGTCACATGTCAGGCCATCCTGACATTCCCACTCCAACCTATGAATCTGGGTTTACTATGGGATGAATTCAGGCAGATTTTGCTTCTTTTGCCAAATATTGCCCTTATATGGAAAGCAGTTACATGTGGAGCTGTCCACGTGGATTCATGTACCAGGGTAAGTATACAGTTAACTAGAAGAAGCTGTTCTCCACAGGAGGCTCTGCAAGCTATTATTCAAACAACGTTCCTTTGGAAATGTGCTTGATAACACTGTTGGCACCATTCCTTTCTGGGTTATAGTTCAATGGGCGCTGGCAGACGGCTAGTAGCTCACTCATGTATCAGCCGTGCTGTATTGTCGATCATTACACGGGGCCAGGAGAGTTTGTCCCCAGACCATGATCCAGCCAGGATTTACTGGCAGTGCTGAGGAATGGGAAGCCCAGGGATCGAAGTTAGGCACCTCCTGCAGGACTCGGTATTTGAGCGTCAGATGATGCACAGTCTATGGCTGACTGGACTGGCAGTGACACTCACTTTCATAGAATCTCATCCCATATTCAGCTTCAGGTTAGATTCTGCTCGGATGAGACTCAGGTGCAGGGCCTTTTAAATCAGGCAGCTGCCTCATTCTCTATGCAAATATTAATCTCATTACTGATAATGAGGGGCCAGTTCTCTATTGTCAGACAGTCCATTGACAGATGTTTATTGTCAGACAATCTATGCCCAGACAGTCTATCACCAGACAGTCTATCGCCAGACAGTCTGTAGTCAGACCGTCCATTGACAGATGTTTATTGTCAGACAGTCTATGCCCAGACAGTCTATCGCCAGACAGTCTGTCGTCAGACCGTCCATTGACAGATGTTTATTGTCAGAGAGTCTATGGCGAGACAGTCTATCACCAGTCTATAGTCAGACGGTCTATTGACACCGGGGGTCTGTAGTCAGACAGTCTATCACCAGACAGTCTATTGACAGATGTTTATTGTCAGACAGTCTATGCCCAGACAGTCTATCACCAGACAGTCTATCACCAGACAGACTATAGTCAGACGGTCCATAGTCAGACAGTCTTTAGTGAGACGGTCTATAGTCAGACAGTCTATAGTCAGACAGTCTATGACCACACGGTCTGTAGTCAGACAGTCTTTAGTGAGACGGTCTATAGTCAGATGGTCTATCACCAGACAGTCTATAGTCTGACAGTCAATAGTCAGACAGTCTGTTGCCAGACGGTCTATAGTCAGACGGTCTATCACCAGACATTCTAGAGTCAGACGGCCTATCACCAGACGGTCTATCACCAGACAGTCTATTGTCAGACAGTTTATTGCCAGACAGTTTATTGCAGGCAGTCTAGAGTCACATGGCCTATCACCAGACGGCCTATCACCAGATGGCCCAACATCAGACGGTCTACAGTCAGACGGTCTATTGCCAGACGGTCTATTGCCAGACGGTCTATAGTCAGACAGTCAATAGTCAGACGGTCTATAGTCAGATGGTCTATTGCCAGACAGTCTATAGTCAGACGGTCTATTGCCAGACGGTCTACTGCCAGACGGTCTCTAGTCAGACAGTATATTGCCAGACGGTCTAAAGTCAGACGGTCTATAGTTAGACAGACTAACATAGAACATAGGACAGTACAGGCCCTTCGGCCCACGATGTTGTGCCGAACCTTTAACCTACTCTAGGATCAAACTACCTACATACCCTTCATACTACTATCATCCATGTACCTATCCAAGAGTCGCTTAAATGTCCCCAATGTATCTGCTTCTACTACCACCGCTGACAGTGCATTCCACGCACCCACCACTCTCTGTGTAAAGAACCTACTTCTGACATCTCCCCGAAACCTTCCTCCAATCGCCTTAAAATTATGCCCCCTGGTGATAGCCCTTTCCACCCTGGGAAAAAGTCTCTGGCTATCCACTCTATCTATGCCTCTCATCATCTTGTATCCCTCTATCAAGTCACCTCTCATCCTTCTTCGCTCCAATGAGAAAAGCCCTAGCTCCCTCAATCTTTCTTCGCAGGACATGCCCTCCAGTCCAGGCAGCATCCTGGTAAATCTCCTCTACACCCTCTCTAAAGCTTCCACATCCTTCCTATAATGAGGCGACCAGAACTGAACACAATATTCCAAGTGCGGTCGAACCAGGGCCTTATAGAGCTGCAGCATAACCTCGCGGCTCTTAAACTCAATCCCCCTGTTAATGAAAGCCAACACACCATACGCCTTCTTAACAACCCTATCAACTTGGGTGGCAACATTGAGCGATCTATGGACATGGACCCCAAGATCCCTCTGTTCCTCCACACTACCAAGAATCTTGTCTTTAAGCCTGTATTCTGCATTCAAATTCGACCTTCCAAAATGAATCACTTCACACTTTTCCAGGTTGAACTCCATCTGCCACTTCTCAGCCCAGCTCTGCATCCTGTCAATGTCCCGTTGCAACCTACAACAGCCCTCCACACTATCCACAACTCCAGCAACCTTCGTGTCATCGGCAAACTTGCTAACCCAGCCTTCCACTTCCTCATCCAAGTCATTTATAAAAATCACAAAGAGCAGAGGTCCCAGAACAGATCCTTGTGGAACACCACTGGTCACTGAGCTCCATGCTGAATACTTTCCATCTACTACCACCCTCTGACTTCTATGGGCCAGCCAATTTTGTATCCAGACAGCCAACTTTCCCTGAATCCCATGCCTCCTTACTTTCTGAATGAGCCTCCCATGGGGAACCTTATCAAACGCCTTGCTAAAATCCATATACACCACATCCACTGCTCTTCCTTCATCAATGTGTTTTGTCACATCTTCAAAGAATTCAATAAGGCTTGTGAGGCATGACCTGCCCCTCACAAAGCCATGCTGACTGTCCCTAATCAAACTATGCTTTTCCAAATAATCATAAATCCTGTCTCTCAGAATCCTCTCCAATAATTTGCTCACTACTGAAGTAAGACTGACTGGTCTATAATTCCCAGGGTTATCCCTATTCCCTTTCTTGAACAAGGGAACAACATTTGCCACCTTCCAATCATCCGGTACTACTCCAGTGGACAGTGAAGATGCAAAGATCATCGCCAAAGGCGCAGCAATCTCTTCCCTCGCTTCCCGTAATATCCTTGGGTATATCCCGTCTGGCCACGGGGACTTATCTGTCCTCATATCATTCAAAATTTCCAGCACATCCTCCCTCTTAACCTCAAGCTGTTCGAGCATATCAGCCTGTTCCACGCTGTCCTCACAAACGACAAGGTCCCTCTCACTCGTGAATACTGAAGCAAAGTATTCATTTAGGACCTCCCCTACCTCCTCCGACTCCAGGCACAAGTTCCCTCCACTATCCCTGATCGGCCCTACCCTCATTCTGGCCATCCTCTTGTTCCTCACATAAGTGTAGAACGCCTTGGGATTTTCCTTAATCGTACCCGCCAAGACTTTTTCATGTCCCCTTCTAGCTCTCCTGTCCATTCTTCAGTTCCTTCCTGGCTACCTTGTAACCCTCTAGAGCCCTGTCTGATCTTTGCTTCCTCAACCTTAAGTAAGCTTCCTTCTTCCTCTTGACTAGCTGTTCCACATCTCTTGTCATCCAAGGTTCCTTCACCCTACCATCCCTTCCTTGCCTCATCGGGACAAACCTATCCAGCAGTCACAGCAAGTGCTCCCTAAACAACCTCCACATTTCTGTCGTGCATTTCCCTGAGAACATCTGTTCCCAATTTATGCTCCCCAGTTCCTGCCTAATAGCATTGTAATTCCCCCTCCCCCAATTAAATATTTTCCCATCCCGTCTGCTCCTGTCCCTCTCCATGACTATAGTAAAGATCAGGGAGTTGTGATCACTATCACCGAAATGCTCTCCCACTGGAGTCAGACATTCTACAGTCAGACAGTGTAGAGTCAGACAGTCTAGAGTCTGACAGTCTATAGTCAGACGGTCTGTAGTCAGATGGTCTATTGCTTGACGGTCTTTTGCCAGACGGTCTATTGCCAGGCAGTCTATAGTTAGGTGGTCTACAGTCCGACAGTCTATAGTCAGACAGTTTATCGTCAGACAGTCTAGTGCCAGACAGTCTATTGCCAGACAGTCTATAGTCAGATAGTCTATTGTCAGATGGTCTATATTAAGACGGTCTATTGTCAGACAGTCTACTGCCAGACAGTCTATTGCCAGACAGGCTATTGCCAGACGGTCTATTGCCAGACGGTCTATTGCCAGACAGTCTATAGTCAGACAGTCTATTGCCAGACGGTCTGTATTCAGACAGTTTATTGCCAGACAGTCTATTGCCAGACAGTCTATAGTCAGACGGTCTATTGCCAGACGGTCTGTATTCAGACAGTTTATTGCCAGACAGTCTATTGCCAGATGGTGTATTGCCAGACGGTCTTTTTCCAGACGGTCTATTGCCAGGCAGTCTATAGTTAGGTGGTCTACAGTCCGACAGTCTATAGTCAGACAGTTTATCGTCAGACAGTCTAGTGCCAGATGGTCTATTGCCAGACAGTCTATAGTCAGATGGTCTATATTCAGATGGTCTATTGCCAGACAGTCTATTGCCAATCTATTGCCAGATAGTCTATAGTCAGATAGTCTATAGTCAGATGGTCTATATTAAGACGGTCTATTGTCAGACAGTCTACTGCCAGACAGTCTATTGCCAGATGGTGTATTGCCAGACGGTCTATTGCCAGACGGTCTGTATTCAGACAGTTTATTGCCAGACAGTCTATTGCCAGATGGTGTATTGCCAGACGGTCTATTGCCAGACAGTCTTTTGCTAGACAGTCTTTTGCTAGACGGTCTATTGCCAGACGGTATATTGCCAAACATTCTATAGTCAGGTGGTCTATAGTCCGACAGTCTATAGTCAGACAGTTTATAGTCAGACAGTCTATAGTCAAACAGTCTAGTGCCAGATGGTCTATTGCCAGACGGTCTATTGCCAGACGGTCTGTATTCAGACAGTTTATTGCCAGACAGTCTATTGCCAGACGGTCTATTGCCAGACAGTCTATTGCCAGGCAGTCTGTAGTCAGACGGTCTATTGCCAAACATTCTATAGTCAGGTGGTCTATAGTCCGACAGTCTATAGTCAAACCGTCTACTGCCAGACAGTCTATTGCCAGTCTATTGCCAGACGGTCCATAGTCAGGAGGAGGTGTTGGGTGTCTTGCAAAGCATTGATGTAGATAAGTCCCCAGGGCCTGATGGGATCTACCCCAGAATACTGAGGGAGGCAAGGGAAGAAATTGCTGGGGCCTTGACAGAAATCTTTGCATCCTCATTGGCTACAGGTGAGGTCCCAGAGGACTGGAGAATAGCCAATGTTGTTCCTTTGTTTAAGAAGGGTAGCAAGGATAATCCAGGAAATTATAGGCCGGTGAGCCTTACGTCAGTGGTAGGGAAATTATTAGAGCGGATTATTCGGGACAGGATTTACTCCCATTTGGAAACAAATGAATTTATTAGCGAGAGACAGCATGGTTTTGTGAAGGGGAGGTCGTGTCTTACTAATTTGATTGAGTTTTTTGAGGAAGTGACGAAGATGATTGATGAAGGAAGGGCGGTGGATGTTATCTATATGGACTTCAGTAAAGCCTTTGACAAGGTCCCTCATGGCAGACTGGTGCAAAAGATGAAGTCACACGGGATCAGAGGTGAGCTGGCAAGATGGATACAGAACTGGCTCGGTCATAGAAGACAGAGGGTATCAGTGGATGGGTGTTTTTCTGAATGGAGTGATGTGACTAGTGGTGTTCTGCAGGGATCAGTGCTGGGACCTTTGCTGTTTGTAGTATATAAAAATGATTTGGAGGAAAATGTAGCTGGTCTGATTAGTAAGTTTGCGGATGACACAAAGGTTGGTGGAGTTGCGGATAATGATGAGGATTGTCAGAGGATACAGCAGGATATAGATCGGTTGGAGACTTGGGCGGAGAAATGGCAGATGGAGTTTAATCCGGACAAATGTGAGGTAATGCATTTTGGAAGGTCTAATGCAGGTGGGAGGTATACAGTAAATGGCAGAACCCTTAGGAGTATTGACAGGCAGAGAGATCTGGGCGTACAGGTCCACAGGTCACTGAAAGTGGCAACGCAGGTGGATAAGGTAGCCAAGAAGGCATACGGCATGCTTGCCTTCATCGGTCAGGGCATAGAGTATAAAAATTGGCAAGTCATGTTGCAGCTGTACAGAACCTTAGTTCGGCCACACTTAGAATATTGCGTGCAATTCTGGTCGCCACACTACCAGAAGGACGTGGAGGCTTTGGAGAGGGTACAGAGGAGGTTTACCAGGATGTTGCCTGGTCTGGAGGGCATTAGCTATGAGGAGAGGTTGGAAAAACTCGGATTGTTTTCACTGGAACGATGGAGGTGGAGGGGTGACATGATAGAGGTTTACAAAGTTATGAGCGGCATGGACAGAGTGGATAGTCAGAAGCTTTTTCCCAGGGTGGAAGAGTCAGTTACTAGGGGACATAAGTTTAAGGTGAGAGGGGAAAACTTTAGAGGGGATGTGCGAGGCAAGTTCTTTACACAGAGGGTGGTGAGTGCCTGGAACTTGTTGCCGGGGGAGGTGGTGGAAGCAGGTACGATAGCGACGTTTAAGAGGCATCTTGACAAATACATGAATAGGATGGGAATAGAGGGATACGGTCCCCAGAAGTGCAGAAGGTTTTAGTTTAGGCAGGCATCAAGATCAGTGCAGGCTTGGAGGGCCGAATGGCCTGTTCCTGTGCTGTACTGTTCTTTGTTCTTTGATAGTCTATAGTCAGATGGTCTATAGTCAGACGGTCTATTGCCAGACGGTGTATTGCCAGACAGTCTATTGCCAGACAGTCTATATTCAGACGGTCTATTACCAGACGGTCAATTGCCAGACAGTCTATTGCCAGACGGTCTATATTCAGACAGTCTATTGCCAGACAGTCTACTGCCAGACAGTCTATTGCCAGACAGTCCATATTCAGACGGTCTATTGCCAGACGGTCTATTGCCAGACAGTCTATTGCCAGACGGTCTATATTCAGACGGTCTATTGCCAGACAGTCTACTGCCAGACAGTCTATTGCCAGACAGTCTATTGCCAGACAGTCTACTGCCAGACGGTCTGTTGCCAGACAGTCTATTGCCAGACGGTCTATAGTCAGACGGTCTGTTGCCAGACAGTCTATTGCCAGATGGTCTATAGTCAGACGGTCTGTTGCCAGACAGTCTATTGCCAGACAGTCTATTGCCAGATGGTCTATAGTCAGACGGTCTGTTGCCAGACAGTCTGTTGCCAGACAGTCTATTGCCAGACGGTCTATAGTCAGACGGTCTGTTGCCAGACACTCTATTGCCAGATGATCTATTGCCAGACAGTCTATTGCCAGACGGTCTATTGTCATACAGTCTATAGTCAGACAGTCTATTGCCAGACAGTCTATTGCCAGACGGTCTATAGTCAGATGGTCTATACTCAGACAGTCTATTGCCAGACAGTCTATTGCCAGACGGTCTATAGTCAGACGGTCTGTTGCCAGACAGTCTATTGCCAGACAGTCTATTGCCAGATGGTCTATTGCCAGACAGTCTATTGCCAGATGGTCTATTGTCATACAGTCTATAGTCAGACAGTCTATTGCCAGACAGTCTATTGCCAGACGGTCTATAGTCAGATGGTCTATACTCAGACAGTCTATTGCCAGACAGTCTATTGCCAGATGGTCTATACTCAGACAGTCTATTGCCAGACGGTCTATAGTCAGAAGGTCTATCGTCAGACTATCTGTTGCCTGATGGTCTGTTGCCAGATAGTCTATAGTCTGACAGTCTATTGCCAGACGGTCTATTGCCAGACGGTCTATTGTCATACAGTCTATAGTCAGACAGTCTATTGCCAGACAGTCTATTGCCAGACGGTCTATAGTCAGATGGTCTATACTCAGACAGTCTATTGCCAGACAGTCTATTGCCAGACGGTCTATAGTCAGACGGTCTGTTGCCAGACAGTCTATTGCCAGACAGTCTATTGCCAGACGGTCTATTGTCATACAGTCTATTGCCAGACAGTCTATTGCCAGACAGTCTATTGCCAGACGGTCTATAGTCAGATGGTCTATACTCAGACAGTCTATTGCCAGACAGTCTATTGCCAGATGGTCTATACTCAGACAGTCTATTGCCAGACGGTCTATTGCCAGACGGTCTATTGTCATACAGTCTATAGTCAGACAGTCTATTGCCAGACAGTCTATTGCCAGACGGTCTATAGTCAGATGGTCTATACTCAGACAGTCTATTGCCAGACAGTCTATTGCCAGACGGTCTATAGTCAGATGGTCTATACTCAGACAGTCTATTGCCAGACAGTCTATTGCCAGACGGTCTATAGTCAGATGGTCTATACTCAGACAGTCTATTGCTAGACAGTCTATTGCCAGACAGTCTATTGCCAGATGGTCTATACTCAGACAGTCTATTGCCAGACAGTCTATTGCCAGACGGTCTATAGTCAGATGGTCTATACTCAGACAGTCTATTGCCAGACAGTCTATTGCCAGACGGTCTAAAGTCAGATGGTCTATACTCAGACAGTCTATTGCCAGACGGTCTATAGTCAGAAGATCTATAGTCAGATAGTCTATTGCCAGACAGTCTATTGCCAGACGGTCTATTGCCAGACGGTCTATAGTCAGAAGGTCTATACTCAGACAGTCTATTGCCAGACAGTCTATTGCCAGACGGTCTATTGCCAGACGGTCTATAGTCAGAAGGTCTATACTCAGACAGTCTATTGCCAGACAGTCTATTGCCAGACAGTCTATTGCCAGACGGTCTATAGTCAGAAGGTCTATACTCAGACAGTCTATTGCCAGACAGTCTATTGCCAGACGGTCTATAGTCAGATGGTCTATTACCAGACAGTCTATACTCAGACAGTCTATTGCCAGACAGTCTATTGCCAGATGGTCTATACTCAGACAGTCTATTGCCAGACAGTCTATTGCCAGACGGTCTATACTCAGACAGTCTATTGCCAGACAGTCTATTGCCAGATGGTCTATACTCAGACAGTCTATTGCCAGACGGTCTATTGCCAGACGGTCTATACTCAGACAGTCTATTGCCAGACAGTCTATTGCCAGATGGTCTATACTCAGACAGTCTATTGCCAGACAGTCTATTGCCAGATGGTCTATACTCAGACAGTCTATTGCCAGACTGTCTATAGTCAGATGGTCTATACTCAGACAGTCTATAGTCTGACAGTCTATTGCCAGACGGTCTATACTCAGACAGTCTATTGCCAGACAGTCTATTGCCAGATGGTCTATACTCAGACAGTCTATTGCCAGACAGTCTATTGCTAGACGGTCTATACTCAGACAGTCTATTGCCAGACAGTCTATTGCAAGATGGTCTATACTCAGACAGTCTATTGCCAGACAGTCTATTGCCAGACGGTCTAAAGTCAGATGGTCTATACTCAGACAGTCTATTGCCAGACAGTCTATTGCCAGACAGTCTATTGCCAGATGGTCTATTGCCAGACAGTCTATAGTCAGATGGTCTATACTCAGACAGTCTATCACCAGACAGTCTATCGCCAGACAGTCTATAGTCAGATGGTCTATACTCAGACAGTCTATCGCCAGACGGTCTATTGCCAGATAATCTATTGCCAGACGGTCTGTTGCCAGATTGTCTGTAGCCAGATGGTCTATTGCCAGACAGTCTGTTGCCAGATGGTCTATTGCCAGTCTAATGCCAGACAGTCTAATGCCAGACGGTCTATTGCCAGACAGTCGAATGCCAGACGGTCTATTGCCAGACAGTCTAATGCCAGACAGTCTGCTGCCAGATGGTCTGTCGCCAGACAGTCTGTAGCCAGATGGTCTATTGCCAGACGGTCTATTGCCAGATGATCTATTGCCAGACGGTCTATTGCCAGACGGTCTATTGCCAGACAGTCTGTAGCCAGACGGTCTATTGCCAGACCCTTAATAGTCAGTCCCTTCACCTATATTGATTAAATTTTGATGTGCAGGTTGTTTGTTCCACACCCCTTGTGCTTTGCCCTGTGTGACCCTCTACCCTGTAAGCTGCAGTCCTGAGGCTGCCCTGCACTCCTGCCAGGCCTCGCTCAACATTCTGAGGATCTCTACATCATTGCTATCAGCTGGGCCTTGTTCCACTCTTAACTGAGATAATAAAGGTGGCCATCCCAGAGCCCAGCACGGAAGTTTCTAGACATTGGGAGGCAGTGTTTAAACTGAGCGGGGGGCGGGGGTGAGGGGCGGGGGTGAGGGGTGGGAGGTGGGGTGTGGGGGGTGAGGGGTGAGGGGCGGGGGGGAGGGGGGGTGAGGGTTGGGTGAGGGGCGGGGGAGGGGGGTGAGGGGTGGGGTGAGGGGAGGGGAGGGGGAGTGGGGTGAGGGGCAGGGAGGGGGGCTGAGGGTTGGGTGAGGGGCGGGGTGAGCGGTGGGGGGAGGGGGGCGAGGGGTGGGGTGAGGGAAGGGGGAGGGGGTGAGGGGCAGGGGTGAGCGATGGGGGGGAGGGGGGCTGAGGGGTGGGGTGAGGGGACGTGGAAGGGGGTGAGGGGCGGGGGTGAGCGGTGGGGGGAGGGGGGGAGGGGGGCTGAGGGGTGGGGTGAGGGGAGGGGGGTGAGGGGCGGGGGTGAGCGGTGGGGGGACGGGGGGGTGAGGGGTGGGGTGAGGGGAGGGGAAGGGGGGTAGGCTGTCTACTGCTTGAGATGAGAATGAAAGAACTTGCATTTATATAATAACTTTCACAACTTTAGGATGACCCAAACTGCTTTATAGCCAATGAAGTACTTTTGAAGTGTAGTCACTGTTTTAATATAGGAAATGCAGCAGCCAATTTGCGCACAGCACGATCCCACAAACAGCAATGTGATAATGAGCAGATAATCTGTTTTAGTGATGTTGATTGACAGATAAATATTGATCAGGAAATAGAATCATAAAATGAGACAGCGCAGAAAGTGGCCATTCATTCCTTCTTGCCTATACTGGCCCTTTGACAGAGCTATCCATTTAGTCCCACTCCCCTGCTCTATCTCCTTAGCCCTGTAATTTTACCCTTTAATTATTTATGCAATCTATTTTGAAAGTTATGATTGAATCTGCTTCCACCGCCCTTTCAGGCAGCACGTTCCAGCTCACAACAACTTGCTGCATAAAAAAAACTTCTCCTCGTCTCCCCCTCTGGTATTTTACTCATCAACTTTACTCTATGCCCCTCTGGTTACTGACCCTCCTGCCACTGGAAACAATTTCTCCTTATTTACTCTATCAAAGCCATTTATCATTTTAAACAGCTTTACTAAACCTCCTGCGCTGTAAAATTCTATGCTTATAAGAAATGTTATTTCATGGTTTGGGAAACACCTTTTTTGTGTAAAAATAGAAACTGTTTCAAACTCTCCGACTGAAATTCCCTGGAGCTCAAACTGAAACAAATGGAAAGAATTGAAAATTGGGTCACGGTGGAAACAAAATACTGAGAGAAGCAAACAGATAATTGAGGAAGCATTGGAATAGACCCAAACTCCCCCAGGGACTCATTAAATTTCAAACACTTAGCCAATTCAACCTCAGGTGAAAACTCCTGAAGCACAGAAAGAGACCATTCCCCTTCCCTCATTCCCCCCCCATGCCCTCTGTCTGGGAGAGCTGTCCCTTCAATCCCTTTCCCCATACCCCCATTGCCCCTGTGCTCTCTCTCTGGGGCTGCTTTCTCTTCAGTCCTATTCCCTGTCCCCCACTGTCCTGTGCACTCTCTCTGTCTGTGATTGGGACCAGCAGAACCAATCCAGGTGTACACAGCAACCTCACTCCGAACCTTCTCAGTATATAATCATCAACTCCCTCTGTACATCACCCCTAGATAATTACCCAAAGATACCTTAGCACTGACACTCAAAGACCATGTGAACCTTTTCGAATTCTGCTCCTATAAACAAAATTGCTTCAACAAACACAGACTTTTTTAAACCCACCTGTTAACCTCCAGCTTCAGGGTGTAACTCTGACCCCATTCCCAAGTACTCGGGGCTGACGGACTATCAGCTCATTGTTTGCACCATCTACCAGATGATAATCAGCATCATTCTGTGTGAGAGGCTAGCAGAGAGGTGATTGGGATGGGGACTGAGATAACGGAGTTGTATAAGGAGTCTTGGACAATGGGGCTGGGGCATTTGGATAGAGTGGGGCCATAGGGAAAGAGAGAGACAGACAGTGAGTGAGAGACTGAGAGAGAGACTGAAAGAGAGGCAGACAGTGTGAGAAAGGCAGACAGTGAATGAGACACAGTGAGAGAGACTGGGAGAGAAGCAGACAGTGAGAGATAGGCAGAGAGAGACAGAGACACATAAAGTGAGAGACATAAAAAGGAAGAGAGAGAGAGATAGAGATATAGAGAGAGAAACAGAGAGATAGAAAGGATGAAAGGGAGGAGGAAACAATGAGAGACAGAGAGAGAGACATAGAGAAAGAGAGAGAAATAGTGAGGACAAGAGGAAGAGAGAGAAACAGAAAGAGAGATAGAGAGACAGAGAGACAGAGACAGATAGAGAGAAAGAAAGGTCGAGAGGGAGAGAGAGAGACTAATGATCAAGACTGCATGAAGAAATTGAGAAGGGTGTAAAAGGAGATGGTGAGTGATTTGGAAAGGTGAGGGAGAGAAACTGGGAATAGAGAGAACGAGAGAAAAACTGGGAAGAGATGAAAGTCTGAAGGGATGGAGTTATGGAAAGTAGGGGAATTGGAGAGGGGAAATGGGGAAGTTAGAGAGAGAGAACACAGAGAAAGGTACAGGAGACATAGTACAGATTAACAAGAGGGTGGGAAACTGAAGTGACAGAGAGAGATGGATTCAATTAAAAAGCAGCAGGAGAGAGGTTGCAGGGAGGGGACTGATGGACAGACAGCCACTGACAGAACAGCCTATGGTCAGGGGCAGGGAATACAGGAGCACTGGAGAAGAGACTGAAGAAGAGGTGGAGACCGGAATCCCACTGAAGAGATATGTATCTGTATTTGTGTTTGGGTCGGCTACGTCTGGGCATGTGTCTGGATTGGGATAGGTTGTGTCTGGATATATCTCTGAGTCTGAATGGGCTGTGTCTGGGTCTGTGTCTGGGGATGTATCTGGGTCTGGGGATGTGGTTGGGTCTGGATGGGCTGTGTCTGGGTCTGGATCGGCTGTGTCTGTGTCTGGGTATATGTCTGGTTCTGGGTCTGGGATGTGTCTGGGGCTGTCTGGGGATGTGTCGGGGTTGGGATGGATTGTGTCTGGATCTGTGTCTGTATCTTGATGGACTGTTTCTGGGTCTGTGTCTGGGTGCTGTTTCTGTGTCTGGGTGGGCTGTGTCTGGGTCTGAGTCTGTGTTTGGGTGTGTGTCTGGGTCTGGATGCTGTGTCTGTGTCTGAGTCTGTGTCTGGGTGTGTGCCTGTGTCTGTGTCTGGATGTTGTGTCTGGGTCTGGTCTGGATGAGCTGTGTCTGGGTCTGGATGCTGTGTCTGTGTCTGGTCTGAATGGATTGCGTCTGGGTCTGTGTCTGGGTGTGTCTGGGTCTGGATGCTATGTCTGGATCTGGTCTGGATGGATTGTGTCTGGATCTGTGTCTGGGTCTGGATGTTATGTTTGGGTCTGGAGGCTGTGTCTGGGTCTGTGTCGGGGTCTGGATGTTATGTTTGGGTCTGGAGGCTGTGGCTGGGTCTGGATGCTGTGTCTGGGTCTGGTCTGAATGGATTGTGCCTGGGTCTGTGTCTGGGTGTGTCTGGGTTTGGATGCTGTGTCTGGATCTGGTCTGGATGAATTGTGTCTGGGTGTGTGTCTGCATCTGGTCTGGGTGGATTGTGTCTGGGTCTGTGTCAGGGTCTGGATGTTATGTTTGGGTCTGTGCCTGTGTCTGTGTCTGGATGTTATGTTTGTGTCTGTCTCTGTGTCTGGATGTTATGTTTGTGTCTGTGTCTGGATGTCTGTGTCTGGATGTTATGTTTGTGTCTGTGTCTGGATGTTATGTTTGTGTCTGTGTTTGTGTCTGGATGTTATGTCTGTGTCTGTGTCTGTGTCTGGATGTTATGTTTGTGTCTGTGCCTGTGTCTGTGTCTGGATGTTATGTTTGTGTCTGTGCCTGTGTCTGTGTCTGGATGTTATGTCTGTGTCTGTGTCTGGATGTTATGTCTGTGTCTGTGTCTGTGTCTGGATGTTATGTTTGTGTCTGTGTTTGTGTCTGGATGTTATGTCTGTGTCTGTGTCTGGATGTTATGTTTGTGTCTGTGCCTGTGTCTGTGTCTGGATGTTATGTCTGTGTCTGTGTCTGGATGTTATGTCTGTGTCTGTGCCTGTGTCTGTGTCTGGATGTTATGTTTGTGTCTGTGTTTGTGTCTGGATGTTATGTTTGTGTCTGTGCCTGTGTCTGTGTCTGGATGTTATGTTTGTGTCTGTGTTTGTGTCTGGATGTTATGTTTGTGTCTGTGTTTGTGTCTGGATGTTATGTCTGTGTCTGTGTCTGTGTCTGGATGTTATGTTTGTGTCTGTGTCTGTGTCTGGATGTTATGTTTGTGTCTGTGCCTGTGTCTGTGTCTGGATGTTATGTTTGTGTCTGTGCCTGTGTCTGTGTCTGGATGTTATGTCTGTGCCTGTGTATGTGTCTGGATGTTATGTTTGTGTCTGTGTCTGGATGTTATGTTTGTGTCTGTGCCTGTGTCTGTGTCTGGATGTTATGTCTGTGTCTGTGTCTGTGTCTGGATGTTATGTTTGTGTCTGTGTTTGTGTCTGGATGTTATGTCTGTGTCTGTGTCTGGATGTTATGTTTGTGTCTGTGCCTGTGTCTGTGTCTGGATGTTATGTCTGTGTCTGTGTCTGGATGTTATGTTTGTGTCTGTGTCTGTGTCTGGATGTTATGTCTGTGTCTGTGTCCGGATGTTATGTCTGTGTCTGTGTCTGTGTCTGGATGTTATGTTTGTGTCTGTGTCTGTGTCTGGATGTTATGTTTGTGTCTGTGTCTGGATGTTATGTTTGTGTCTGTGTCTGTGCCTGTGTCTGGATGTTATGTTTGTGTCTGTGTCTGGATGTTATGTTTGTGTCTGTGTCTGTGCCTGTGTCTGGATGTTATGTTTATGTCTGGGTCTGGATGTTATGTTTGTGTCTGTGTCTGTGTCTGGATGTTATGTTTGTGTCTGGGTCTGGATGTTATGTTTGTGTCTGTGTCTGTGTCTGGATGTTATGTTTGTGTCTGGGTCTGGATGTTATGTTTGTGTCTGTGTCTGTGTCTGTGTCTGGATGTTATGTTTGTGTCTGGGTCTGGATGTTATGTCTGTGTCTGTGCCTGTGTCTGGATGTTATGTTTGTGTCTGGGTCTGGATGTTATGTTTGTGTCTGTGTCTGTGTCTGGATGTTATGTTTGTGTCTGGGTCTGGATGTTATGTTTGTGTCTGTGTCTGTGTCTGGATGTTATGTTTGTGTCTGGGTCTGGATGTTATGTTTGTGTCTGTGTCTGTGTCTGTGTCTGGATGTTATGTTTGTGTCTGGGTCTGGATGTTATGTTTGTGTCTGTGCCTGTGTCTGGATGTTATGTTTGTGTCTGGGTCTGGATGTTATGTTTGTGTCTGTGTCTGTGTCTGGATGTTATGTTTGTGTCTGGGTCTGGATGTTATGTCTGTGTCTGTGTCTGTGTCTGGATGTTATGTCTGTGTCTGTGTCTGTGTCTGGATGTTATGTCTGTGTCTGTGTCTGTGTCTGGATGTTATGTTTGTGTCTGTGTCTGGATGTTATGTTTGTGTCTGTGTCTGTGCCTGTGTCTGGATGTTATGTTTGTGTCTGTGTCTGGATGTTATGTTTGTGTCTGTGTCTGTGCCTGTGTCTGGATGTTATGTTTATGTCTGGGTCTGGATGTTATGTTTGTGTCTGTGCCTGTGTCTGGATGTTATGTTTGTGTCTGGGTCTGGATGTTATGTTTGTGTCTGTGTCTGTGTCTGGATGTTATGTTTGTGTCTGGGTCTGGATGTTATGTTTGTGTCTGTGTCTGTGTCTGTGTCTGGATGTTATGTTTGTGTCTGGGTCTGGATGTTATGTCTGTGTCTGTGTCTGTGTCTGGATGTTATGTCTGTGTCTGTGTTTGGATGTTATGTCTGTGTCTGTGTCTGTGTCTGGATGTTATGTCTGTGTCTGTGTCTGTGTCTGGATGTTATGTTTGTGTCTGGGTCTGGATGTTATGTCTGTGTCTGTGTCTGTGTCTGGATGTTATGTCTGTGTCTGGGTCTGGATGTTATGTCTGTGTCTGTGTCTGTGTCTGGATGTTATGTTTGTGTCTGTGTCTGGATGTTATGTCTGTGTCTGTGTCTGTGTCTGGATGTTATGTCTGTGTCTGTGTTTGGATGTTATGTCTGTGTCTGTGTCTGGGTCTGGATGTTATGTCTGTGTCTGTGTCTGTGTCTGGATGTTATGTCTGTGTCTGTGTTTGGATGTTATGTTTGTGTCTGTGTCTGGGTCTGGATGTTATGTCTGTGTCTGTGTCTGTGTCTGGATGTTATGTCTGTGTCTGTGTCTGGATGTTATGTCTGTGTCTGTGTCTGTGTCTGGATGTTATGTCTGTGTCTGTGTCTGTGTCTGGATGTTATGTCTGTGTCTGTGTCTGGATGTTATGTTTGTGTCTGTGTCTGTGTCTGGATGTTATGTTTATGTCTGGGTCTGGATGTTATGTCTGTGTCTGTGTCTGGATGTTATGTCTGTGTCTGTGTCTGGATGTTATGTCTGTGTCTGTGTCTGTGTCTGGATGTTATGTCTGTGTCTGTGTCTGGATGTTATGTCTGTGTCTGTGTCTGTGTCTGGATGTTATGTCTGTGTCTGTGTCTGGATGTTATGTCTGTGTCTGGGTCTGGATGTTATGTCTGTGTCTGTGTCTGTGTCTGGATGTTATGTCTGTGTCTGTGTCTGTGTCTGGATGTTATGTCTGTGTCTGTGTCTGGATGTTATGTCTGTGTCTGTGTCTGGATGTTATGTCTGTGTCTGTGTCTGTGTCTGGATGTTATGTCTGTGTCTGTGTCTGGATGTTATGTCTGTGTCTGTGTCTGGATGTTATGTCTGTGTCTGTGTCTGTGTCTGGATGTTATGTTTGTGTCTGTGTCTGGATGTTATGTCTGTGTCTGTGTCTGGATGTTATGTCTGTGTCTGTGTCTGTGTCTGGATGTTATGTTTGTGTCTGTGTCTGTGTCTGGATGTTATGTTTGTGTCTGTGTCTGTGTCTGGATGTTATGTCTGTGTCTGTGTCTGGGTCTGGATGTTATGTCTGTGTCTGTGTCTGTGTCTGGATGTTATGTCTGTGTCTGTGTCTGGATGTCTGTGATATTTGCCTCTGAAGCCGTTCCTATGGGTTGTCTCTTTGCTGTCATTGGGCCGTTTCTCTGCGTCAGTCTCTGGGCTCAGAGCAGGATCAGCTGAAGCTGCAGTTTGTTCATTAGGAGGGCATTTCACTGGAACACCTGTGAGGTATAAAGATCCACTCAGTCCTGTCTCTGTTCAGTTAGTGAGTAACTAGCCTGGTTTTCCTGGGTAAGAACTAATCCGAATTTACTTGAAGAGGATTTTGTTAACCTGGGAAGAGACGAGCTGTGATTTGGAGACACCAGGAGTAAGTACATTGTAACTCAGAATGATGGAATGTAATTGTTGAAATGTTTGTGCGTTTTCTTTCTCCCTTTTATCTATTCACTGAATCTGTATTTGATCTATTTTGAGTCAGGTGCAGAGTTAAGTAAAGAGAATATTTCTCCCACTTACAGTATCTGTTCGAGACCCCTCCCAATCTCTGATTCCACAGTCATCTGTCTATCTTGCGTAAAGATTGAGATCTTGTTTTTTTTTAAATCTGGTTTCTCCAACCCAGCATTAGACAGTTTTCTTTTCCATAATTCCCTAGGATTTGAGACACTGGTGTTAACTCTGACCGACCAATGGAGGCATCATTTAATTAATCTATTTAACATTCTGGTTGCATCTGCCGAGGTCGCGAGTGTTTGAATACAGTTCACTCCTGGATCAAATACTCTGGGTGTAGGGACCATGGCGGTGTCTTATCCTGATCCTGACTATTCCCATTGTGCAGCCAGTGTTGGTGATAGTGTAACTATAGTGGGGGATTGTGAGGAACAGGGTCAGATCATTGTCTTTAACTGCCATCAATCCAGAGGGTCCTTCCCTCCTTCACTACCCTCCTTCCCTTCCATCTCTCCCTCCTTCCCTCCTTCACTACCCTCCTTCCCTTCCATCTCTCCCTCCTTCCCTCCTTCACTACCCTCCTTCCCTTCCATCTCTCCCTCCTTCCCTCTCCTCGCTTGTGCTGTGCTCCAGTGGGTGTCCTAGAAATGAGTGCTGAATGAACCAAGACTGTGTGTTATGTGAGAATGTGGAGCTGGTGTCCAGGTTTTAGAAGAAGCTCCTTGTATCTGAGGTGATTTATTGGAATATTCCAGGGAGTAGTTTCCCACCCCTTATCCCAGCAGTAAAGGGGGTCCTGGCAAAGCCCAGGAGGAATTTTCGATGCCAACATGGGGATCTGGAGAGGGGAATGATTCCCATCCCTGCTGTAGTGGGCAGCTCCGTGTGGCTGGAGATTCAGCTCCCACCCCAGGCCTGCTCTGATCTCATTTCACATTTGCCTTTCTGTGCTCTACAGCGAATTCATTTACAAATACTTTGAGCCAGAAAGATCCCAGGCTCTTCAATTGATCCTGGTTGGAATTAGTGAGCGAGGGGGGAAATGAGCCCTGGACTCTTTCTTTCCCCCCCCCCCCCCCCCCCCAGTGCCATTGGGAAGGGGGTTTCCTGCAGCTTGGAGAATTGGACCGGGTTCTTTGTAGATTTTTGTTTTTGACGAGCGCCATTTGGGATCCTGAGGCTCGGTTCCGGGCCCCACCCTGTACACTCCATGTCACAATCTTTTACACAAGGTTCTGGGGAGTTCGTCCAGGGTTTACGGGGGTAATTTGGGCGTTGGGTATTGATCTGGGGTAATTTTTTTTTGGGGGGGTTGGGGGGGGGGGGGGGGGGTGGTATTGGCCCAGGGGTTACTGGGTGAGTGAAACATCAAGTGGACTGAGCACAGGAGGGGGATCAGCACTAATGTAGTTGATGACTGATTGATTTAGTGGGTTTGCTATGTCTGAAGCGGGAAGGACATTGTGCAGGTTTACTGTCACACTCGGTATTGGTGAAGAACCAAAGCCAAAGTCTGACTGTACCGGAATGAGAACAGCAAAACTCATTGTAAACCACACTGAATCACTCTGACTCCAGCAGAGTGCTGGTTCGGTGCTGATATTGAGAACAGATCCTCCTCCATTGGGAAGCGGCCTCACTCTCCCCCTCCCCTCACTCTCCCCCTCCCCTCACTCTCCCCCTCCCCTCACTCTCCCCCTCCCCTCACTCTCCCCCTCCCCTCACTCTCCCCCTCCCCTCATTCCTGCATTTGACCATCTGCTTTATAACAGTCATGTCCCATCCGCCTTCCCAGTGCTGTGATCCCGGGATTTAACCAGTGATCCCAATGTTTGCCTTGAATCTGGAATAAACTGAAGAACTGTATCCCGGGGAGACGGGAATCCTGTTTGACCCCCCGGGCCGGTATTTACCCCCGCCCCCATCTCCAGTTGCCCTGAGCTGCTCTAATGTCCTGGTCAGGGTAGGGTTTTGTGGTGGTGGTGGGGGGTGGGGGGGATCCCGACCTTTCCCTCCTCCCAGCGGGGTCTCTATCGCTCCTCCCTGGGGCAATGAGATTCTGGGTCTGACCGATCTCTGCCCTCGCATTCTGTTCATCTGCAAATTCCCTCAGTATCTGCCAGGGAATTTTACATTCCGGGATAGTCTGCTCTCCCTGTCCGGGGCTCTAAACTCCAATAATCCCATTGGAATGTCGTTTACAGGAGATGATTTCTTTCAGCTGAGTTCTGTCCCTGTTGTGAACTTTTCACTCGATCCTATTTGGTGTTTGTAACTGTTCTGCAATAAGTAACTTTCCCCCTTTCCCTCCAGACTGACCATGAGCCAAGTGACAAATGGGAAATATGAAAACTCTTTCCTCGAGGTAGCTGCACCGCACTTTATAAAGAGCTTATCTTCACTGCTGGTCATGCTCAGACTGGCTGCCAGTGTTGGGAACAGGGATCTACAGGACGGGGATATCAGGAAATTCCGGGAGGAGGTGGAGATCGCGGACAGAGAGGCGCAGGAATCGGCCAAGGCTGCAGGAGAGCTGGGGGATTCCATGGATGGGAGCTGCGAGAAGCTGACTGTCCAGTACGGGCAGGTGGGCAGGAGCAAGAAGGAGCTGAGCAGCAGTCTACAGAATGCCCAAAATAAACTCCGCTCACTGGAGACTGAGAAAGAATTAATCCATGGGAAACTCCAGGCAGCCAAAACCTCCCTGAGACAAGTGGAAGATACACTCAGAGCAGCAAGAGCCAAGGCTGGAGAGAAGCAAACTGGAAGAGATGTTGGGATTGGCCTGAGCTTCCTGCTACCTTGTGTAGGTGAGTTCAGTTCCCTTCCTTTACCTGGAGAAGGTAACCATCAGGCTGATGTGCCAGTTCCTGGGCACATGATGCCTCAAGAACCCAAGAGCCTCTGAATAGAGGAAAATCCCATTCTAACTAACTCCATTCCCTCTTCCCCACATTCCCTGGGGAACTTCACCCCTACTTCAGCAGGAGCCAGTCTGAATCCTGGTTTCCTCCCCTGTCTCTATGCTGAGGTACTGCCAGCTTCGGCTCTGATTGTCTAAGCCTCCCTTGCCCTGGTTTAGTCACATTGAGTGCCATAGATTGAACCTTGAATGCTTCCCTTTTTGGTAAAGGACACACGGTCAAACCTTTCATCCCCCTCCCAGCTGTAAATGGAGTGCTTGGAGTTGATTGACATTTGGTTATTAACCAGACATTCCTGAAGTAAGATGTGAAGTCTAAGTGCCAGAAATCAGCTCCTCTACCTTGCTGCAGTTTGGGTCCTCTCCAGTGTCTGTGCTGCTAATGGGAGTCACTGGATCCCCCACTTATTTGAACACATGGGATGGGAATTTCTCTTCCCCCATCCAGGAGGGGGAATTGTTCCTTTTCCCCCTCAATGTAGCCAGTGGAAAATGTCCCACCCCCACCAAAAAAAACTACCTGTAAATTGGTGGTGGACTTAGACTGCAGTTATACTGTCATTGATGCCCAAACAAGTTGAGTAGTGAGAGGGAATACATCAAAACTATGGTTAGTCTCAACTCTGGGAGCATTTTAAGTGATTTTGACTTTAGTCCCTTATAAGGACTAAATCAAATCAGGAATACATCCCTATAAATCTCATTTAATCAAGTGCAAACCACCCAAATTTTCAGACTTATTTGGGTCCAAAGAATTGTACTTTCTTTCAAAGAAAACCAACAGAGAATATTACCATCTTTCAGAGCCATAACATAACTAAACTGTAGGCTTAGTCATAAATATCCAAGATATTATAAGGGTCTGGGAAACTCTCTAATACATTCTTTTGGGCCTCCTTATCTCGAGAGACAATGGATACGCGCCTGGAGGTGGTCAGTGGTTTGTGAAGCAGCGCCTGGAGTGGCTATAAAGGCCAATTCTGGAGTGACAGGCTCTTCCACAGGTGCTGCAGAGAAATTTGTTTGTTGGGGCTGTTGCACAGTTGGCTCTCCCCTTGCGCCTCTGTCTTTTTTCCTGCCAACTACTAAGTCTCTTCGACTCGCCACAATTTAGCCCTGTCTTTATGGCTGCCCGCCAGCTCTGGCGAATGCTGGCAACTGACTCCCACGACTTGTGATCAATGTCACACGATTTCATGTCACGTTTGCAGACGTCTTTATAACGGAGACATGGACGGCATACATATCTCTCCACATAGAGACAGAGAGGGGGTTCTTGTAGTTGTACACAGAATACTACATAAGGAGATTTTTTTTTTTGCAAAGAATTGAACATGCAATAAACTTGAGTGGATAAGTATATCACAATATCAAATTACTGAGATGTAACATTCTTAGTTGCTAACATGTAATCCAAATGTTTAACCTTGCTAATGTTACAACAAAATTATTTTAGAATATCCATCACAATTTAGTAAACTTTTTACCTTAAATGCCCCTTAGTTGAAGTGTTTGACGATTCAGTGCTTATCTTTTTTTTCAAAACCTCATTTTTATACTATTTCTAAAGTGCATTTGATGTGGATTTCTTGTATTTAAAATCTATATCTTTACCATTTCCACTTAATATTTTACTGGACATATTTTTTTGAAGTTGAGCTTTTATTTGGGAAAAATGTTTGTTTACTTGACCTTGTTCCTGTAAATCCATTTTCATCTATAATTGCCTTTTCATGGTACCTTAAAGCAACCTCCTGAGCTGATCTGTCTGCATTAACAACCCATGAACTAAGTTTTTATTGCTACCTCTTACTGATATCTCACAGGATACTTCAATGTGTTTATCATCCAATTCCTTGGCAACAGAAATTCTATTATAACAGGGACCTTGAAATATTTAACTCCACCTTCTTAAAGGGGAATTTCAATGAGTTCAGAAAACTGACCATTTTTTTCAATCTTTAATTTTAAAAGGTATGATATGTTAACTATCTAAATGCTACCTAATTAAGCCTATTATACCTACATTCCATCACAACCTGAGCCAAACATTGATGTCCAAGGTCTGTGCCCTGGGGGAGGTTTGGTTGGTTTAGACTCTGAAGCTCATATTCAACTATTCCCCCACCCCTCCCAGGTATCCCCATGGCTGTGGCATTTGAGAAGGAACGGCAGTACCGGAAATCTGAGGTGGATGTAGTCTCTGAAGACCGCTCGTCACTCAAGTCCAGCATCACCGAGGATGAGGAGAAGCTGAATGAGATCAATTGTCAGGTCCCTGAGCTCCACAAGGAGATCAGTGAGCTTAATGAAAGCTTGGAGGAGAACAAGGTAACAGAGCTGACCTTGAAGGAGAGCCGTACTGAGCATGCCAAGCTACAGGGCAGGATGAGGAACTGCTGCCAGTATCTATCCACCTTCCAGGGCAAAGTGAGTGTTCTGAAGGCCCAGAGTCAGCACATGTACAACATGAGCCTACTGCTCCCATTCCTGGAGGAGGCTGGTGTCCATGCTCAGCAAGTTCCAGTCAATGAGCTGTTCTTCAACCACATCCAGGTACACAGGGCAGTTGAGGATCTGAAAATGCTGCTCCCCAAAATAAAGGATCTCTTGCTGTCCCAGGAGAGCACTGACCTCTACATGAAGTAGAGAATTCCTTCCAGAGATCGGGGTAGGGCTCGATTTAATGGGAGATTTCAGTCTGTAGTGTTGCATTAACTTCAAGCTAGTCAATGGGACCAGGGCTGGGAGGACCCCTCTCCTACCAGGGATCAAAGTGACTGTTCTGCAGCCACTCCCTGGTTACTTAGTTTATTCCCTCACTGGGGCAAATCTTGCTGAGTCCGTTTTATAAATAACATTTATTAGTTAATATTCCTCACTGGCATATTCCAATAGCCTGAAGTGGAGCTGCTCAACCTCTATTTAAAGTCCTGTAAAGTCTTTCCCTCATTCTCACTCACTAACCAACATTCCCTGGGTGTGTGCAGGTGTTTGATTGTAACCAGTTACAATCACTTTCAGACAGGAAGACCCCACTGGCTGGCAAGCAGCTCTCTTTCTCCTCTTCTCTTTCCACCCCCCCACCCCCCAACCCCCAGACCAGTTCTAAAGCAACCTCATCACCCAGCCCATGCTCTGGGCTTATCTTGTGCTTTTCTGTAAGGGCAGAAGTCTAAATGTGATGTATCCATTGGTCACTGATCTTTTTATCTCTTGGTATTAAACATTTCAATAAATAAAATACTCTACAAATCCCTCAGTCTCCATTCATTCACTATTAAAATGGTGGGGAGGGTCTGCCTGTTTTAAAGGGGGGGGGGTTCCTGGAGAGGGACTATTCTCGATTTTGTGTAATGAGAAATCTTGGGAGGAAGCCATAATTCATCAGAATAAAAGCACTGCAGATACACTAATTGGCTTTCAACCAGTGAACAGCAAGATCCTATCACTGGCCATGAGATGAAAGTGAGGTTAATGTTGACTGAAAGATAAATGAAGAACTTCCTGGTTTTCACCCCACGAGATCCTTTAATATCTAGCTGAGAATCCTTGGTTTAACACTTTTGTAGGTGAAAACCTCTCCGACAATGATGTTTTCCCCCAGGACTTCCTTCTAGTGGGTCAGGCAACTTGTATACTCGCGCATGTCTTTAACCTACAATTGCAGATGCTACCAACAGGTTAGAAGTGTGTTTTATAACTGGTCCCAGAAGTACAGAATATAAAGTGAGGCTTTCCCAATGCACAGGAAGCAAGCAGGGTGAATACCTATTAGTTCCTCATGCTCGGTTACCGGTTATTTGAGTTTTGGGCATCTTTATTTATTAAAGATTTCAAAGGATCTCTGGTTTGTCCCCCATCTTTCCACTTCTTGCCACATCATTCAACCCAGTCTGGATACAGACCACAGAAGGAGGAGCTATTCTTTGGAAAGAGCTATCTAATTCATCTCACTCCACTTGCTCATTTACCAAAGCCCTGTAAATTTCTCCTTTTTAGCAGAGATTCAAAATAATCCCCTTCCCATCAACTTGTATTCCTCTAGCACCATAAACATAGCAAAATGTTCCAAGGCACTATAAAATAAATTTCATACTGAGCCAATTGAGGAGATATTGGGGCAGATAATGAAACACTTGGTCAAGAGCAGTAGGTATTTTACTGAGTGTCTTTTGAAGGAAGGTCAAAAGCTTTGGGGGAGAATTCTAGGACGTGGGGCTTTGGCAGCTGAAAGTAAAAAGATGCTTGCTGCTCAAATTGGAGTGTAGAGATCTGAAGATTGTGGACCAGAAAAGGTTAGAAGAACTTGAAAACAAGAATGAGAATTTTAAATTTGAGGTATTGCATATCTGAGAGCCAGTATAGTTCAGCGAGCAGGGGGTGATGGGTGAATGGGGCTTGAGAGTTAGTACAAGGCAGCAGAGTTTTGCATGACCTCATTTCTAGATGGTAGAATGTGAGGCTGGATACAATTGCAGTGAAATGCCCTACTCTCAGCTACAAGGATATAGCTGATCCCAATGGTCAGAATATCAAACAAACTCTAGTTTGTAATGGTCAATTGGGTAAAATAAAACCAGCTCTTGGACAGAGAAGGATTAACCTTAAAAAGCACAAGAATCTTAGAATGGGGACAGCACAGAAGGAGGCCATTCAGCCTGTCGGGTCCGTGCTGGCTCTCTGCAAGGGCAACTCACCTAGTCCCACTCCCCTGCCTTTTCTCTGCAGCCCTGCTAATTTTTTCTGTTCAGATAATTACCCAATTCTCTTTTGAAGGCCTTGATTGAATCTACCTCCACCTCACTCTCAGGTCGAGCAATCCAGATCCTAATCACATGGTGCATAAAAATTTTCCACATGTCACTGTTGCCTCTTTTGCCAATTACATAGAACATAGAACATAGAACATAGAACATACAGCACAGAACAGGCCCTTCGGCCCACAATGTTGTGCCGATCCTTTGTCCTCTGTCAAGGACAATTTAATCTATACCCCATCATTCTCCTTTATCCATATACCTATCCAAAAGCCTTTTGAAAGTCCCTAAAGTTTCTGACTCAACAACTTCCCCGGGCAAGGCATTCCATGCCTCGACCACTCTCTGGGTAAAGAACCTTCCCCTGACATCCCCCTTATATCTCCCACCCTTCACCTTAAATTTATGACCCCTTGTAACGCTTTGCTCCACCCGGGGAAAGAGTTTCTGACTGTCTACCCTATCTATTCCCCTGATCATCTTATAAACCTCTATCATGTCACCCCTCATCCTTCTCCTTTCTAATGAGAAGAGGCCTAGAATGTTCAGCCTTTCCTCGTAAGACTTATTCTCCATTCCAGGCAACATCCTGGTAAATCTCCTCTGCACCCTCTCCAAGGCTTCCACATCCTTCCTAAAATGAGGCGACCAGAACTGCACACAGTACTCCAAATGAGGCCTTACCAAGGTCCTGTACAGCTGCATCATCACCTCACGGCTCTTAAATTCAATCCCTCTGCTAATGAACGCTAACACCCCATATGCCTTCTTCACAGCCCTATCCACTTGAGTTGCAACTTTCAATGATCTATGCACATAGACCCCAAGGTCTCTCTGCTCCTCCACATGCCCAAGAACCCTACCGTTAACCCAGTATTTTGCATTCATGTTTGTCCTTCCAAAATGGACGACCTCACACTTTTCAGGGTTAAACTCCATCTGCCACTTTTCAGCCCAGCACTGCAACCTATCCAAGTCCCTTTGCAGACGACAATAGCCCTCCTCGGTATCCACAACTCCACCAACCTTTGTATCATCTGCAAATTTACTGACCCACCCTTCGACTTCCTCATCCAAGTCGTTAATAAAAATCACAAACAGGAGAGGACCCAGAACTGATCCCTGCGGCACGCCACTGGTAACTGGGCTCCAGGCTGAGTATTTACCATCTAAGACCACTCTCTGCCTTCTATCAGTTAGCCAATTCTTAATCCAACTGGCCACATTCCCCACTATCCCATGCCTCCTGACTTTCTCCATAAGTCTACCATGGGGGACCTTATCAAATGCCTTACTAAAATCCATGTACACCACATCCACTGGTTTACCCTCATCCACTTGCTTGGTCACCTGCTCAAAGAATTCAATCAGGCTTGTGAGGCAAGACCTACCCCTCACAAAACCGTGCTGACTGTCCCGAATCAAGCAGTGTCTTTCCAGATGCTCATAAATCCTATCCCTCAGCACCTTTTCCATCAACTTGCCTACCACCGAAGTAAGACTAACTGGCCTGTAATTCCCAGGGTTGTTCCTATTCCCTTTCTTGAACAGGGGCACAACATTTGCCACCCTCCAATCACCTGGTACCACCCCCGTCAGCAGAGAAGATGAAAAGATCATTGCCAGCGGCTCTGCAATTTCATCCCTTGCTTCCCATAACATCCTTGGATATACCCCGTCAGGCCCGGGAGACTTGTCTATCTTCAAGTTATTCAAAAACCCCAACACATCTTCCCTCCTAACGAGCACTTCCTCGAGCTTACCAGTCTGTTTCACACCGTCCTCTTCAGTAATACACCCCTTCTCATTCGTAAATACCGAAGAGAAGTACTCATTCAAAACCTCACTTATCTCTTCCGGCTCAACACACAGTCTCCCGCTATTGTCCTTGACCGGACCTATGGTCCCCCTAGTCATCCTCATATTTCTGACATACGCGTAAAAGGCCTTGGGGTTTTCTTTTATCCTACCCGCCAAGCATTTTTCATGCCCTCTCTTAGCTCTCCTAATCCCTTTCTTCAGATCCTTCCTGGCCATCTTGTATCCCTCCAGAGCTATGCCTGTGCCCTTTTTCCTCAACTTTATATACGCATCCTTCTTCTTCCTAACAAGACTCTCAACCTCTCTTGTCAACCACGGTTCCCTCACATGACCATCCCTTCCCTGTCTGACAGGGACATGCTTATCAATGGCCCCTACTATCTGCTCCTTGAAAAAGTTCCACATTTCGACCGTGCCCTTCCCTGCCAGCATATGCTCCCAACTTATGCTCCTCAGTTCCTGCCTGACAGCATCATATCTACCCTTCCCCCAATTGTAAACCTTGCCCTGTTGCACATACCTATCCCTCTCCATTACCACAGTGAATGCTACAGAATTGTGATCACTATCTCCAAAGTGCTCGCCCACCAACAGCTCTATCACTTGCCCTGGTTCATTACCTAGTACCAAATCCAATATTGCCTCCCCTCTGGTCGGGCAGTCTACATACTGATTACCTTAAATCAGTGTCCTCTGATTCTTCTGCCGTTCTGCCAATGGGAACAGTTTCTCTCTAGCTATTCTGTCTAGACCCCTCATTATTTTGAAAACCTCCATTAAATCTCCTCTAAAACTTCTCTTTAAGGAGAACAATCCCAGCTTTGTAAGACTCTCTAGCTGGTCTAATTGGTTCTAGCCTTTACGTTGGGTAGCAATGGCACATAACAACTTGCATACTGTTCCACTAGATGTGGTACACCTTTATTATACCACGAAGCAATAGTACATACATACAATAATACTGGTTGCTCAGCAGCCCTGTGAGCCGGAGTCCACCTCGACGGTCAATCCGCCGACTAATCTTCCATGCATGACTTCCGGATGGCCGACCACGTCACCTTAACCATTACAGTAAAGATGTTCGTGTGCACTTGCTCTTTATACCTTGTTTTGCTATGGCTCTATTCCATATAAGGTAAAATCTGTTTTTAACTCCCTCAGTTGGTCTGCAATTACCTCACCGTTCTTTTGAAAAACAAGGTATGTGTCTACAGGCTTGGGCCTCATGTAGGAGTTTCAAGGCCCACTGCTTCAGATAACAAAGACAGTTTCTCTGCTTTGTTATCTCCAGCACCATTTATCAATCTTCAGCCTGCTACAGAGATTTTGTTTTAGCTCTTAACGAGCAAGGCCTGGATCTCCTCCTGGATGTCAGCACGTTTGCAGTTTAATTAGTTTTGCAGACCCTGCTAATTCTGTCTCGGCACTATCATGAGCAGAATTAACCAGCTTGCCTTGCATTTTTAAGCCAACAATACATTTCATTCGATGTCTTCAGTCTGGGTTCTCTAATACTCCATGTTGCCACCATGAGACAGACTCCACTCATTCAGGACTCCACCACAACTGGGCTACATTCATTAACACAAAATAAATAAAAGACCAGTTACATCATTAGAAAGTGCTTGTGCATTAAAAAGTAAAGTAATACATTGGCTTACAGCTTCTCCAATCCATGCATGTGACTGAAGTCCCTCCTCCATGGAACCATTGTCATAAATCTTTTCTGCACCCTCTCTAATGCCTTCACATCTTTCCGAAAGTGTGGTGCCCAGAATTGATGCAATATTCCAGTGGAGGGCGAAGCAGTGTTTTATAAAGGTTCACCATAACTTCCTTGCTTTTGGACTCTGCCTATTTATAAAGCCCAGGATCCCATATGCTTTATTTACCACTTTCTCAACTTGCCCTGCCATCTTCAATGATTTGTGCACATACACTGCCCAGGACCCTCTGTTCCTGCACCCACTTGAGAATTGTATCCTTTATTTTACATTGCCTCTCCTTGTTCTTCCTCCCAAAATGAATCGCTTCACACTTCTCTGTCACATGTCCACCCATTCCACCAGCCTGTCTTTGTCCTCTTGAAGTTTATCACTATCCTCTTCACCATTCACAATTCTCACAAGCTGCAAATTTTGAAATTGTGCCCTGTGCACCCAAGTCTAGCTCATATATCAACAAATTCAGGAAACCTAATACTGATCCCTGGGGAGCCCCACTATATACATTCCTCCAGTCCAAAAAACAACTGTTAACTACTACTCTCTGTATGTGAGTATAGAAATAGGAGAATACACCAGATGAATGCGTGGCTGGAGAGATGGTGCAGGAGGGAGGGGCTTCAGATTTCTGGGGCATTGGGACTGGTTCTGGGGAAGGTGGTTGACCTACATCTGAACAGGACTGAGACAAATATCCTTGCAGGAAGGTTTTCTAGTGCTGTTGGGGATGGTTTAAATGAGTTTGGCAGGGGGATGGGAACCTGAGCACAGTCTTAGATTGGACAATTTCAGGGCAGGGAACAGGAGGCAGAAAATTCGCGAGTGACTCTGAAAGACAGAAGAAGCAAAGGTTAAAAAGTATGCAGCACAGGAATTTGGCAGTGTTAAAGGGTATTTATTTAAATGTAAGGAGTATAATAAATAAAGCCGATGAGCTGAGGGCACAGATAGACACATGGCAACACGATATCATTGCTATAACAGAAACTTGGCTTAAAGAGGGACAAAAATGGCAACTCAACATCCCTGGATATAGAGTTTCCAGGCAGGATAGAGAGGGAGATAAAAAAAGGAGGGGGTGTAGCATTATTAGTTAAGGAATCAATAACAGCTTTGAGGAGGGATGATATGCGAAATGAATCATTAAATGAAGCTATTGGGGTGGAGCTCAGAAATAAAAAAAGGGGCAGCCACACTACTAGGAGTTTACTATAGACCCCCAAAATAGCGAGAGGGAGATAGAAGAACAAATATGTAGGCAAATTTCTGAGTGCAAAAACTATAGTAAAAGCAAAATACTGCGGATGCTGGAAATCTGAAATAATCTTCGGTTCCGAAGAAGGGTCACTGACCCAAAACGTTAACTCTGCTTCTCTTTCCACAGATGCTGCCAGACCTGCTGAGTGGTTCCAGCATTTCTCGTTTTTATTATAGGGCAATAATAGTTGGGGATTTCAACCACCCCAATATCAACTGGGACACAAACAGTGTGAAGGGCACAGAGGGCACAAAATTCTTGAACTGCATTTAAGAGAAATTTTTTAGCCAGCACGTAACAAGCCCAACGAGAGGGGACGCAATTCTAGATTTAGTCTTTGGTAATAATGAAGCTGGGCAAGTGGAGGAAGTAACAGTGGGTGACCATTTTGGAGATAGTGACCATAAAACAGTTAGTTTTAGCATAATCATGGAAAAGGACAAAGATAAAACAGGAGTAAAAGTTCTAAATTGGGGGAAGCAAAGTTTACGAAACTGAGAGGTGAATATCTAAAGTGGACTGGATACAGCTACTTGAAGGAAAATCAGTGGCAAACCAATGGGAGGCATTCAAAGTGAGATTCTACAGCCACAGTGTAGACATGTCCCCACAAAGAAAAAGGGTGGTACTGCCAAATCCAGAGTCCCCTGGTTATCTAGAAGCTTACAGGGTAAGTAAAAGCAGAAAAAGAAAGCTTAAGATGATCACAAAAACCTTAATACTTTAGAAAGCCTAGAGGAGTATAGAAAGTGCAGGGGTGAAGTAAAAAAGGAAATTAGAAAAGCAAAGAGAGGACAGGAAAAATTATTGGCAGGTAAAATCAAGGAAAACCGGAAGATGTTTTATCAGTACATTAAGAGCAAGAGGATAACTGGGGAAAGGGTAAGGCCTATCAGAGATGTATAAAGGAATCTATGTTTGGATGCAGAAGATGCGGGCAGGGTTCTTAATTAATTTTTTTCTCTGTCTTCACAAAGGAGAGGTTAATGCAGACATTGTAGTTAAAGAGGAGGAGTGTGAAATATTAGATACAATAAGCAGAATGAGAGAGGGAATACTGGGGTGTCTGACATTCTTGAAAGCAGATATATCACCAGGGCCGGATGGATTGCATCCCAGGTTGTTAAAGGAAGCCAGGGAGCAAATAGCCACTGCTCTGAGGATCATCTTCAAATCCTCACTGGATACTGGCGAGGTACCAGAGGATTAGAGGTCTGCGAACCTTGTACCATTGTTTAAAAAGGGTGCCAGGGATAGGCCAAATAATTATAGGCTGGTCACTCTGACCTGGGTGGTGGGTAAATGGATAAAATCAATTCTGAGAGATAGAATAAACTGTCACTTAGAAAAGCACAGATTAATCAGGGATAGTCAGCATGGATTTGTTAAGGGGAGGTCATGTCTTACGAAATTAATTGAATTTTTTGAGTAAGTAACAAGGAAGATTGAAAAGGGTAGTGCAGTGGATGTGGTCTACATGGATTTTAGTAGGGCATTTGACAAGGTCCCGCATGGTAGACTGGTTAAAAAAATAAAAGTCCGTGGGAATATAGAGGAATGTGGCAATTGTTAAACAGATCAGCTGTGGCTGGAAAAGACATTTGCATATTAACAGACAGTGTTTGGAAGGACAAAGCAGCCATTCCCTGACACATTCAACACACAATGGACTTTTGATCACCAGATGTTGAAGGTGGGGGAGCTCGCATTCCAGGTTGACTGTCCAGATGGCTGAATACTCAAACAGACATGGTCAAACCAGCTAGTCACATGACTAATCTGCTTGGCAACCTGAGTATTTTGAATTTGTACAAGCTGTTTAGGCAGAAAGTCTAAAATAAAAGCAAAATACTGCAGATGCTGGAAATCTGAAATAAAAATAAGAAATGCTGGAAATACTCATCAGGTCTGGCAGCATCTGTGGAGAGAGAGCAGAGTTAATGTTTCAGGTCAGTGACCCTTCATCAGACCCATGTAGAGGAGCAGCAGGTCCAGAGAGCCTGGCAAGCGGCCGTCCTGGCCGATGAGTTTCCTTTAATTTATAAGTCAGTTTTCCAGGGGTGAACCTTTCCTAGTCTCCCCCACAAATCCAAAAGGGACAAAGGATGGGAAGGTGATAGGAGCCTAAGCAGTCCTGGGAGAGAAAGGAAAGCAGGAGACATGGGGGCCCTCCTCTCACCAAAAAGGAAGGTGCAGTGAGCAAGAGCGAGACCCGGAGACCTGTGCTTCCATTGTAATAAAGCAGGGCATTTAAAGAGCTGACTCCTGGAAACTAAAGGGAAAACCTGTCGTGTTAATCAGGGCACACCCACTCAGTGAAGAAGGGACCCTGATGGAAAGCACAGCAGAACAAGCTGTGGCTTTAACTGCAGTAAGAGTGAGACCCAGGAAGCTTACTACTGTAAGTGCAGGAAAATTCAATAGGATTCCTGAAGATCATCAGGGTTTTGTGTCTGAAGGGAAAGTAACCCCATACCCCTCGAGTGGGGCAAGCAAGCCCATAGTAATTCCCAGGAACACAGGGGACACTAGATCCCTTTTCCTGGGAAAAGGCCTGACCTTTCCCCCAGAGAGTGCAGTGAACACCAGAATGGTGGTGAATGGTATAGGAGGGTAATGTATGTCTGTACCTGTACACCAGGTGCACCTGGAGTGAGACCTAGTTTCGGGACTAGTGACCATAGGGATTGTCCCTAGTTTGCCTGTGGACGGGGTTGACCTGCTCCTCGGCAATGATCTGGTGGGGGTGAAGGTGGTAAACCACCCTAGTAGTCAAAGAGAAACCGCATGAGGTCAGAGAGACAGGGCAGTGTCAGGAGACGGTCCCCTGCAGTTTCCCTGAATGTGTAATGAATCAGGCCAAGATCAAACCAGCTCTCCCAGAGGAGACTGAATTGGCACTGCAGGCAGATGACCATGAGGTCTGCCTGTCCGAGACATTCTTTGGAAAGTTAGAAGACCCAGGGAATGAATTAAATGGATTTTCCCTACCTGAGGCTCAGCGAGCCAACCTAGTATTGCGAGAGTTAGCACAGGCTGCCCAGTCTGAAAGTGAAGCAGAGGGAGTCCCTGATTGCTACTATTTAAAGAATGAGGTACTGATGAGGAAATGGAGTTCTCCTCACAGACCTGAGAACAAGGAGTGGACAGTAGTTCACCAGTTAGTGGTGCCGCAGAGATACCGGGGAGAAATATTAAGAAGGTGGCGCAGTGGTTAGCATCGCAGCCTCACAGCTCCAGCGACCCGGGTTCAATTCTGGGTACTGCCTGTGTGGAGGTTGCAAGTTCTCCCTGTGACTGCGTGGGTTTCCTCTGGATGCTCCGGTTTCCTCCCACTGCCAAAGACTTGCAGGTTGATAGGTAAATTGGCCATTATAAATTGCCCCTAGTGTAGGTAGGTGGTAGGGAATATTGGGAAGGTGGGGATGTGGCAGGAATATAGGATTGGTATAAATGGGTGGTTGAAGGTCGGCACAGACTTGTGGGCCGAAGGGCCTGTTTCAGTGCTGTATCTCTAAATAAATGAAAAATAAATTAAGGGCCCACAAGACTACAGTGGCTGTACATGTCGGTATACGAAAGACCAAAGCCCGCATAAAACAGCAGTTTGACAGGCCAAAACTCCACAAAGATGTGGTGGAGTACTGTAGGAGTTGCCACATGTGCCAGATTGAGGGGAAACCCCAACCTACAGTGAAATCTGCACCCCTAAGTCCTGTATTGATGTTAGGTGAACTGTAAGGGACCCCCACTGACAATAAAAAGGGACAGGCTGGCCAAAGGTTGGACATAGAAGGGGAAAAAGTGACCAAGAGGGCAGGTTAAAGGAGGTCCAGGAGGAATCACAGATGAAAACCCCCTATTCTCCGGTCAGCCAACCCCGAAAAATGTGAAACGTTAGACCCCACGTCCTCCTACGTAAATGCAGACACGAGAAGCACACCACCAGAGTTGTTAGCAACATTTACAGGAACCTGCAAAGTGAAGGAAAGACCTCCAGGGGGCCGGGAAACCATGAGGGTGATGCCTCATCTAGTCGAACTGCCACAGGGGAGGGCAGAAGAGTCTGCACAAATACCTGCAGGCAGGAGTGTCCTCTGGGACAAGGGGGAGATTACCAAAGAATCCTCTTCCACAATCAAAGAAAAAGGGAACCACCCATCCCCCTAAAGTCAAAAGCCTTTGCATGACTCAGCAAAGCACTGAAAGAGAGTTCAGGATAAACCCACCCACTACTGACTCCTTTTTAAAAAAAAGTTACCTCAGCAGGAACAAAGACCCTGGGCAGCCAGGGAAATGGGCAAACGGAAGAGAAACGTCCCCAAAAAAGAACCACATGTTTGTTGTGACGCCAAAAAGGGGGCAA